>NC_143516.1:34388053-35680553 GCF_031878675.1 Megascapheus bottae | reverse complement strand
TTCATGCACTGTCTCAATGAGTCCTTGCTGCAACAAAGGAGATCAACTTCATTATGGCTCTAATTTCATACTGGTGCGTGTGTGTGTGTGTGTGTGTGTGTGTGTGTGTGTGTGTGTGTGTGTGTGTACTGTGTACATGTGTGTGCAGGGGCTTAGTAAATTGAACAGAACCTCAAAGACAATAGTGATAGGCCTCCATGGTTAGATGCAAGTAGTCTCACTTCTAATACTGGGCTTAACACATAACAGATCAGGCATTTCTCCAAACTCTTTCTCTTCCTGCATTCCTTCAAACTATATATACATTTCCTTACATTCTTCCATCCTACCATTTCCTCCTTGAATAACCCTATCTACCAGATGGATAATAATCTTATCTACCATTCAAACTCCAGATGACATTCCAGGTCCCCATAGAAATTAATCCTCAGGCCCCTGTGGCTCCCAGAGCTTTGCCTCCTGTAAATTCCTGAGATACTACCTGTGTAAAGCTGAACAAATGTGAACGATCTGCCTGGCGAGGCAGCCTGGACCCAAGATCTGAAGGAAAAGCCCTTGAAGTCAAGAAGTGACCCCTGGTCTTGCTCTTGGATATGTTACCAGAAGAGGCATTGACTGAAGCTCCAAAAGAAAGGTCAGTATAGACACATTATTTACATCTGCCTGAGCACTCTCATCAGAACTGGGAGGTTGATATCAGCTGGGACCATTCTCCTAGAAATTTTATGGTTGTGTTACCCAGCCAAGGAGAGTTACTGTGATCATACACAACCATGTTCTGTGATCATACATAAAAAACCAGGGAGCTAATCCACGGGGCCCCATGTGGATTTTGAGCTGTCTCAAATCCCCTCAGAAATACCCCTCATTCCTCTCCCAGCTCTCCTTCCAAGACTTGCCAGTTGCAGAATATGTTCTATTGGGAGATTAATTATAAAGTCAGACACTTAATAACTGAAGATCTTGGAGCAAGTGATTTAATCTGAAGCTTGGTTTTCTTTTTTTTGGTGGTCCCAGGCATTAACCACAGAACAGAGATTAGTTTACCCAGAGAGTACCAACTTTACTAAGGCCCTCTATATATATTCCAAGCACTATCCTTCTCAACTAGTTCCCATATCCCTAAAATAATGAGTGGTCCAAGAGGGGTTTTTGTCTAAACTACTGGCCAAATGAGACCATGGAATATTTACCCTTCGTCCTCTAGAAATCTGGCTTCTCATATTTGAGATGAGGACTTTACAGAAATACCTTCCCTCATCTCTGTGTCTGAAATAGCTCATGGTCTACTTGTGTCCCAGCAATTTGCACCCTGGTCTTTTTTTGTATTTTCCATAATTTTCAATTACTAACTACTAGTTTATTTGTTTTTTTTTTTAGTCTGTTTTCTTAACCATACTCTAAGTGCACTAGCCTATGCCTGGAGAGTAAGCAATAGAGGAGGAGTCCTAGTTAACCATTTTGAGTAGACAAGTATCTGGACAATTTAAGGGCAAAACTCTAGACAAACACCAAAGATGGTTGGTATAACGTCTCTCAACATTCTCCACATAGCTATCAAGAGGGCCCACAAATGTGTGTTTGTATTTTTTATTAGTATCATGGAAAGACACATCTCAAGATGTAGCTTGAAGTATGGGTACCACACTGGTATTTTGTCCTGAATTGGGCAGAATTAGGGGCAAACTCAGAGATTCTATGGGGCCAGGCCTCAAAAGGGAAGGCACATTCCCCCCACTGTAGAGGAGATACAAGAGACTCCTTAATCTCAGGAAGAAGTCAACTGTTTGATCTGTTTCTCTGAGGTTCTCTCCCTCCACCCTGACATGCATGCATGATAACATTCTTCCCATTCTCTGAATGTTTGCTTGGTTTTCTTGTGGGATTCCTAGAATCTCTAGCTAGAATTGCTAGAGACCAAAACTCTATGCAATCTCCATTTCGAATGATAGCAGGATAAGAACAGACAGGTCGGCCTAATAAGTGTGGAAAGTTTAAACAATGGGATACTAAAACTATTGTTATTTTATGTTTCCCTTCCTAGGAAAGAAAATAATATGCTTTATAGTTTTAGAATTACAAAATAATGCAAATTTCTTATTTTAACAGCTCAGATCTCAGTTGCCAAGTAACAAAACCCACAACTCTTCTGTATTTTCCATGGGTTTTTAAAGTTTGTTTCTGGCTTACTTCAGGGCAAGGAGAAACTTGTTGCTAAATATAATGCATGTTCTTCCTACAAGGGATGTGGGGATTTCTCAGCAGAACCTAGGGGGTTTGAAGGGGTAATTGAAAAGTCTCTGCTGGTTTTTCCTTTCTGAGCTGTTGATTCTGTTACTAATGAAAGACAAAGACTAATTGTTCTATTTTAGGATGAATGTTAGGTTGAAATGTCAGAAGAATTTTTTTTTTAAGGTGCAGAATTATCCTGCTTAGTTCAGGAAAAGGCATGTTATAGACGAAAACCAAGATACTATCTTTATTTAATAGTTTTTTTTTTTAATACTCCTAAATGTACAAAGTTCTAATCAGCACACAGCATGAGATGGTCAGCTCAAGGCTAGACTTTACCTTCAGGGTTACTAGACTAATTCAGGAGCCAGCATCTCTCAGTATATTACCAAAAGGCCATTTCTGTTTGTCTGTTATAGATTCATATATATATGTATATATATATATATATACATACATATATATATAATGTAATCCAACATTTCTTCTCTCTGGACTCTGTAGCATTTATTTTCTAGATGAGCTCTTGGTATTCATTATGTACTATCTCTACCACTGGTAAAAATTTCAATTATTGGCACTCATGTAGTATGGAGCATGTGTCTAGTGCGTGCTCCACCCCTAATAATCATCCTAGGTAGTGTAATCTATTACCATCTACACTGTGGTGGCTTCCAATTTTTTCTCTCTCCTATGAGGATTAGACCCACATGTCCAAATGTCTTCATACACTATGTCGCAGGGACCTCTAGCCCTATATCACCCAAACCAGAACCACCATATTCCCTCTTACTCTTGTGTTCCTGATCTCAGGAAACGAGATCATTGTCAAGCAGTTACCTAAACCTGACACCTAGTCTTTCACTTGGTTAACCACCAATCGTCAATGACTTTAAGTGCTATTTCTTCTGCATTTCTCCTTAACACTATTGCCACTAAACTGGTTCAGGAGCCAGCATCTCTCAGTATGTTACTGAAGACTATTTCCGACTCATAACTCTAGAGATGTATTTTGTTTGTTTGTTTTTTGATTTTGTGTTTTTGCCAGTCCTGGGCCTTGAACTCAGGGCCTGAGCATTGTCCTTGGGCCTTTTTCCTCCAAGCTAGCACTCTACCACTTGAGCCACAGCACCACTTCTGGCTTCTCTATGTATGTGGTACCAAGGAACCTGGGTCTTCGTGAATGCTAGGCAAGCACCCTACCACTAGGCCAAACTCCTGGCCCCTAGATGTATGGTTTTATGCCTCCAAACTATTTAATGCTAAAACTACTGTAATTATTCTGACTCCAGTACAACTTTCCCTTACCTCTCTTTCCCCTAACACTGGCCTTCCTTCCAGAAAATTGAAATGCTTTTCTAAAAGTAAGTGTAAAATGTGCCTTCTTGAGATTGTTGGAGTCTTAGTTCACACCCTTCTGCTGATCTCCATGCTCATCCTTCATTCTAGGCTCTGTCACTACTAGAGGTATAGATTATGTATTAGGGACCTCTTGGCCATTAACAGAGCATGTGTAGTCTTCCTTTGACAGTTGTCATGATTTTGAGTTATCTCTAGCTATTTTGTGTTCTGAATTGCTCATTCACCACCCAGCAAGAACAGGGATCCCAAAGCTGAATCACCAGCACATGACGCAATAGCTGGTTCAGAACAAGCATGTGGAAAATCTTTGCTGATGATCATCTTGAGGAATAAATCTGTGAAACAGCCTTTCTACTGTGATTGGGGTGTCCAAAAGATGAACATTGATATCCTAACTTAAAGCCAGAGGCAGGTTTTACTCTTTCCCAACTGGATGATTGTTTCAATTGTCAAGAAAAGCCAACTTGCCTATTAAGTAGAGGACCGCAGAGGCAGAGAAAAGAGATGCTCTGTTATTTTCAGGTACACCCAGCTTAGGATTCTAGAACCCTCTTTTAATTCTCTTGCAACTGTTATTTTCTCTCAGTTATGACTGGTATGAAATGAAGCCAATAATAATATACATTCCAAACTTCTGGCCCATTGTAGAAGGCTGCAGATAGTTGTTCAGTGTATGTTGAGAACACAATCAAGATAGTCATTCAAACCTCATATGTCCCAGATTTTATATTAAAGCAGTCCTGTTTCTTATTTATCTGCTTAAACCATCTAGAGTTCTCATTAAATTCACAAGGACTCTGGGTTTGACTTCTCTCCTTGGCAGTACTAAGCAATGCAAGCGATTCAGTATTAGTAGTCTTCTTAATGTGTGCATTTCAAAGTAAAAGATCAAGGTGCATAGCATAAACTTGTGTCCAGAGTGGACTGAGGAGATGATTAAAACTAAAGGTCTTGGCTGTCAAAGTCTGCAGAACAAGTGGACTGGTTTCTGGAAAACAAGCTAGCTGAATTAAATAGTAACTCTAGCAAAAGGCATCCAGAGGCCATTGTAATCAGCATGTTCCTGTCAGGAAGGATCCCAGTGGCATGTTTTCTGAGGACTCAAGCTACCTTGTAAGAAAGAAAAATAAAAGAAATGAGCACATGCAGAAGTAATTTTGTTATAGTTCTGGGCACAATGTATCTTAAACCTAGCAAATAGAAAGCAATGAAAAGAGGGTCAAATGAGACTCTCCAGCACTGAGTTTTGACACTGAGTGTGAGCTGCCCACCCAGGTCAGTTCATCTAGGATTTAGAATTCCTGAGTCCACCAATTTGAAGTACACATATGGTATGGCCATTCAAGCACAGGACTCAAGTCAGAAGACCAGGGTTTAAAATCTAAGCTTTTACTTATAGCAGCTGTACAAATCAACATGTCATTTGTTATGGTTTAAATATGAATCATCCCTAGTGAAAGGCTTATGTGTTAAAGGCTTGATTGCCAGCTGAGGGACTTCAAGGAAGTATTTGAATCATGAGGCTTCTTACCTCATCAGCAGAATAATCCATTGATGAGATAACTAGTTGGTAGTATTATTGGAAGATGATAAGAGCTAGTGATAGGGCTAGATGAAGGAGGTAGTTGACTTGATTACTTGCTGTGGAAGGGTTTGTATTGTTCCCAGCCCCTTTTCCGTCTGTTTCTTTCTGCTTCCTGGTTGCCATGAGGGGAGCAACTTTCCTCCACTATGCCTTCCCTTCTGCCCTGATGTTTCAGTCCTGCCGTAAGTCTAAAAGCCATAAAGCCAGCCAACCATGGACTGAAACCATGAGTCAAGTTAAATATCTACTTCCTCAAGTTATTTTCTAAGGTATTTGTCACAGAGATGAAGGGAGATTAACACAGAAAATACTGAGTATTCCAGTTTCTAAGAAATAGTCACCTAAAGCATATATCTGTCCATATAACACGATAGCACTTATAAGGTCATGAGTCTAAAAGATTAGAATATTCCTAAACTCTTCTGTGTATCATAGATAATAGAGTAAGATATGTGTATATGCTCATTCAACTCATGGAACTCTCTGGATTTTAGTCTCTTCAACCGTAAACTAGGAAAGAATAACACCAGTTACTACCTGGAGATGTGGGGCTAAAGAAGTAAAGCCACCATAAGCACATGTTTTTATACTGTCAGCCTCTCCTTGTAGCCACATTGTCCATAGACATTCAGGGCAGGTCCTTTATGCAGGACGTGATACAAGTTTAAATACAATAATGCATGTGAAGAACTTACAATATCCCGAACACATGAGAAGCATTTTATAAAATATCGTTTCATCCCAGATGGGTATTGTGATATATATCCATATTCTCAGCACTCTGAAACTAAGACAGGAAAATCACTATTTCTATTTCAACCTCAACCATATTGACACCCTCACTCAAGAAACATCTCTTATCTATTGCTTGACAAGTTTTGTAATTTATAAAACTGATGCTTATTGGGTAGGTATTCATTGCTTTCTAGTTCCATGAGCATTCCATGTATTATAGTTTGAAAACCGATTGTGACCACTCTCTAGGAAAATCTAACATCACTGGAACTCTCGCCCTAAGTAATCCTAGAGCCAGCTCTCTCTGCAATGTGGTTGCTGGTACTTACTTAAGCCCTGATGAGAAGTGAAATGAAATTCCAGGAGGGGTTCCACAAATGTCCCTTGAAATCCCACACCAGTACCCTGTCTTATCTATGCAGAGCTATGAGTACATTCCTTTCCAATGCCTTGGGACTAGATTAAAGAATTCAATGGAGCTGTTTTTGACTTCTCTTCTAAGAAGAGTCTAATGTGGCAGAACAAGGATCAGACAGCCTCTCTGGCAAAAGGAAGGGTTAATATCCCCTGCAAGTCTTTCTGAGTTGCTTTTAACAGCGCAAAATGTCAAGCTTGTGAATTCAGAATTTATCGTCAACACTTTGCTACAAGCAGATTATTAATTGATATGGAATCACCACGACATGTCTTCCAAAATATACTAGATACCAAAGGCTCTCTAACTACAGAAAGATAAGCACAATGAAACAATTAGGATTTTCCTCATCTTTAGTAACTGCTAAATCACCATTTCATTTTAATTAGCTGACTGTATTCATTTTGTCTAGCTCTCCATTATCGGTTTTTAAAACCTTTAAAAAAAAATCACAGAATCTGGGTGTCAGTAGCTCACGCATGTAATCCTAGCTACTCAGGAAGCTGAGATCTGAGAGTTATGGTTCAGAGCCAGTCTGGGCAGGAAACTCAGTGAGGCTTCTATCTCCAATAAACAAAAAAGCCAGAAGTAGCACTGTGGCTCAAGTAGTAGAGCAATAGCCTTGAACAAATGCAGCTCAAGGACAGCGCCTAGACCTAGAGTTCAAGCACCAGGACCATCAAAAAAAAAGAAAAGAAAAATATAGAGTATTATAAACCATTGAAATAGCTTAATCAAAATACATTACTAAGCATTATCTTTGCAATGGAAATCTGATCTATGACAATAGTAAGAAAGTACAGGACTCTTAAGGAAGAAGAGTTACCTTAAATTTTATGTTGAGGTGTTATACATAAATTCCAAAGTTATATTCCTAGCTTACTGACTTTAGGGAACTACTATATTTCTCTACCACCCTGGAAGTTAAATTCAGCCATGTGGCTTTTTTGTTCAATAAAAGATGTGCTACAGATAAAAGTATGTGATTTCTGATATCAGACATCAAACATTCTCTTGATTTGTCTCAGCTACCTGGAAACCTGCTGCTATAGAGACATGACATTGAACCATCACATGAAAGAGGAATTTCTTTAAGAACCAATCTTGCTGATTCAGCAAACTTAGAATGAGTAAGAAAGGAACCCTTTCATTTTATGATTTGGAACTGTTTGCTATAGCAGCATAGATTGGACTTTCTAACTAATACAGAGACCACCAGGCCCTAATATAGCAATCTCCTTTGTTCCCCACACCAACCCTTAATTCTTCCCACTTTCTTCGCTAATTCACTTCTAAATATAGAGTTACACATAGCTTTAGGAGAGCTAATGAGAAAATATTGGGTGCTAACACCTGGAAAAGCAGTTAGATTAAGTATATTTACACGAACTACATAGAAAAATAAACATATTAATATAGTGTACAATCTATAGGAATTTTCTTTCCTTGGGCCTAAGGGTATATTGTTTCCAATTGCTATACTAACAAAATCCATGCCTTTAATACCCTTTGAGGTAATTTTTTATAGTTATTAAAAGCAGACAGTTAAATCAAGGCAGCAGCAGTAAGGCTGTGTTCATTCTGCAAACTTTAAGATGTAATGTACCACTCTCCTCTTTTCTCCTCTTATCTTTCTCCCTCCCTCCTTCCATTTTTTTTTAATCTTCAACATAATGTTTGAAATACAGATTTTAAAGCTTTCAAATCTATATTTCAAACATTACGTTGAAGATTGGTCACTTGCCTTGCAACATATTCTCAAGTGGGAAATTTCCTGGTTACAAAATATCTTAAGAAGTATAGCACTAAACACACCACACCACACACACACACACACACACACACACACACACACGTGCACCATTCACTGTCTTACATACACACATTTTGGCTAAAGGAATAAGCTCATTTTAATGAAATGGACCACATTTAGTAATGACAGCCACACAATATGTGAATTATAGAAAAATAAGCCTAAATATGTATTCTTGTTTCAGAGTTTTATAAAACAAGAAGGAAAGAAGCAGTCACATTCACCTAAGTGTCAATTCCCCATCAGAAGGGAAGTTGGTGAAGAAGCTGAGCGGGAAACCCCTGTGACATCCAAAGGAAGTGAGGACACAGGAAATACCAAGCCCCACTGCCCTTTTCAGAGCAACAGATGCTTCTAAATTTCCAGAAGCAGAAAAAAGGGGTAGGGAAAAACCATGTGGAAGAGAAAACCCGACCAAGACCATCTGAATGTGAGCCACTAAAAGGATGCAGAGCTCAGAGGCAGGAGACTTGGCCCTGGAGGCCACAGTAGCACAGCCTCCTCCATGCAGCCACACTGTCCTTTGTGCAGTCAGGCAAGTCTGTCATCTGTCTCCCAGTGAACCAGTCATCAGGCCTGCAACCCTGAAAGAGAAGTGTAAAACTCCAGAAGAGAAAACAATGCCCCTTTCGGTGGGGACTTCCCTTGCCTGGGAGGTTTCAGATCATGTTCTGCAACTTTCACAACTTGTGACAGGGAAATGAGACAACTCACATGCAAATCATGAGGGGGGAAAATAATCCACAGTAGCTTAAGAAAACGAACTGAACCATACAGAGTCTGAGAAAGAATTGTGAACACAGGGCAAAAGCAAACTAGGGCTTCTGTGAAAGGAAGCCCTGAGAGCAAGGGCCAAACTTCAAAAAATTACAGCTTTTATTTACTGGGCTTTTATCTACTGGGTACTCGGAGCTGTGTACACATACACATACTTCTTAAAGTAGGTGCTAGTGAATGGACCTGATCATATCTGATCTCCTCTGTTAAGATGAGAAAACATGTTCAAAGACATTAAATAAGAGATCAGTGTCACCCACTTTCAAAGCAAAGATTTCAACTTCATCTCCAGGAATTCACATGATTTTTCTTTGGTTCTTCCATCACTAATTCTCATAAAGCACAGTGTAAGAAACACACTTCTTTTAGCCTGGATTTTCCCCTTATGACATGGCTCCAGTAGGTCTAGAACCACTTAACTACAAATCAGAGGAAACTGTAGCCTTAAATTTGCTAATGCTTTCCCTAACTGGTCACTTGGTTCTGTAGAAATAAACAAGCGACAAGTGGCTTAGCTTCTCTGGGTCTCAATTTTCTCATGGATACTTAGAGCTTTTGTGGGACTTCTCCAGCTCCCGACCTCTGCAAGGATTAGGTAGTTCTCATGTGCCAAAATAAGGAAGGAAATTTCAAAGTTATTTCAATTTTTTTAACAAAGTATGTATTGGGATTATTATTTTTCAGTTCATTAGAGATAATGTAATATTTAAGTGGTCCACACTTTAAAAATTAAAATACTTATAAACAGTTTTTAGATGGTCTTGCCAATGGAGACAAAATATTCCAAGCTAACCTTCTGTTGGCAGAAAGGCCACAAGTTAAAAAGAAGGAAAAAAAAATGTCAAGTCAGCATTCCTTACCTATCTCCTAGCATAAATCACCACTTAACATGGGAAAATGATGACTTGAAGGGGGTAAGGCCTATGAATCATTAGGTGGTTGTTCTTGGATGCTGACTGAGCAAGACTTAGGGAAAAGACTGAAAAGTTGAGGTATGAATTGTGATTTGCCAATAACTCTACTCATGGCATTACGGGGTGATGAAAACAGGAAATCAAGTAAAGTCTGCAGAGTCACATGGCTGCAAAGCTGTGTGGCTATGGCAGAGTGGCAGTGGCCCCTGACTTTCTGAGTCACTCCTTCTGTCTGAGTTTTTACAACCCCAAAGAGCCATTGATCAGCAAATGCAAATAATTCCACCCCTGGGCTTTGTCCTAACAGGCAACTTGCTTGCTAACTAATGATTGTGTAAGACACAGCATCCTTATATGGATCTATCACTATCATAAACTTCAAAAGGAAGGTAAATTGCTCAACTTCACCCTCATTTTCTAGATTAGAAAGATATAAAAGATAGGCACTGCAAATACAGATCTTCCCTTTTGGCTCTAGCAAATATTGTGCTATCATTTTTTTCCCTCTTGGGCTAATCTACTACAGTGGATCGAATGCAAATTCATTTTATTTGTTATCTGTTTACAATATTTTATTTGAACAAGATGCTAGTTTGTGATGAAAGGCATAGAAAAATATGAGATATTTAAGTTATATACAGCACATATCAACTCTGGGGAAATTAAGAAAATTGATCTTGGGCTGGGAATACAGCTTAGTGGTAGATTGCTTGCTTAGCATGCATGAGGCCCCAGGTTTGATTTTTTAGTACTACATAAGCAGAAAAAGGCAGAAGTGTCACTGTGACTCAAGTGGTAGCAAGCTAGCCTTGAGCAGAAGAAGCCCAGAGACAGTGTCCAGGCCCTGAATTCAACCAAGGACTAGCCAAAAAAAAGAGAGAGAGAGAGAAAAAAAGAAAAAGAAAAGGAAATAAAGAAAAAAGAGGAAAAAGAAAGAGAGAAAATTGATCTTTTGGCTGGGTGCTAATAGCTCATACCTGTAATCCTAATTACTCACCTGAATGCTGGAAGTAGAGGTGTGGCTCAAGTGACAGAGTGCTAACCTTGAGCAAGAGAAGTTCAGGGACAGCACTCAGGCCTTGAATTCAAGCACCGTTTTTTGTTTTTTTGTTTTTTTTTTTTTGCCAGTCCTGGGGCTTGAACTCAGGGCTGGGGCACTGTCCTTGGGCTTTCTCAAGATTAGTGCTCTACCCTTGAACCACAATAGCACTTCCACCCTTTTCTGTGTATATGGTACCAAGGAATCGAACCCAGGGCTTCCTGCATGCTGGATGAGCAATCTATCATTAGGCTATGCTCCTGACCCAGCACTGATCTTTTAACTACTGAAAAGTATTGCTATGTGTTGTCTTTAATGTCTTAAATGTGGGGGAAAAAAACCATATTGTTTGGATAATATAATGAGAATATCTATGATAGATTCTCTACCATAGATAGGACATTGGAATTGCCATCATTATAATATCTGGATGGGGGAGAATCAAGTACCATAGCTAAGGTGTTACCTATTCAAAAGTCTCTATTTTATCTGCCTTCTTTATAAGGCTTAAATAAAAAATAAGTATATACCCCAATATTTCTGTGTTCATTCATAAATTGCCTAAGTATAACAATATAAATTCAAATTGAAATGTTTAAATGCATTTAAATATTTGTAAATATAAATTTTAAATATTTTATTTCACACTTATATTTATAGATATTTAAGTATTTAAGCATACTTAAAGATATGTTTGTTTTTATTATTCCTCCTTATGGCCCCCACATAGCTCACTAGATCATGGAATTTGAGTAACTCACTTTAGAACTACTGAGATTACAGCTTTCCCTTTCACAGGAGGATTGAAGTGATAAGTGAGCTCAAAAAATAGTCTTGTATCTCTGTATAAATCTTGTCAAAATTCCAAATAGCAGCTGGGTACCAGTGGCTCATGTCCGCAATCCTAGCTATTCAGGAGACTGAGATCTGAGGATCACAGTTCAAAGCCAGCCTGGGCAGAAAAGTCCATGAACCTTTTCTCCAATTAAGCACCAAAAAACCAAAACTAGCACTGTGGCTCAAAGTGGTAGAGTGCTAGCCTTTAGGAAAAAAGCTCAGAGATAGTGTCCAGACCCTGATTTCAAGCTCCATGAAACAAGAGCTCAGGCCAAGCTTTGGCTGCTCATGACAATTCTTCCCCCGGATGCTTTTGTATCACACTGGTGTTTGAGGGAATATCTAAAGATCGCCCGCTCCCATGCTCAGAAACATCCTTGAATTACAGTATGAAGTATGTGTAATCATCATACTGTAACTGAATTGTCTAGACAGAAAGGTTATGTGAGGGAGAAAGAACAGGTCTCACTCTAACTGAGATGTACAACTTGAGGAGTTCTGTAGAGCTGCATCCACAGAGTGACAGGGCTGAACAGAGATGATGGTGCCTCTACTTACATGAGGCAACTGGGGCTGGAGCTCCTGAACTGACATGGAAGAGCACTGGCCTTTCATCCTCTGGCCCTCCCTAGAGATCTTAATGCAAATAAATAAATAAATAAATAAATAAAATAAAATAAATTTTTAAAGCCCTGTGTTTGGAAGGTGAACACTGGTCTCACTATTCATTCTCCGCTTACAAGTGTGTGACTGCTATTTAAACCATTATTAACATCACTAATAAAAGTGCTGAGAGGATCTCAAATGTTGACAATAGAGGTTTGGGAGATGGAGAACAAGGAAAGGGGAAAACTGTGTGGAAGAATGAAACATTGGAGAGACAGTGATGAGCAGGATATCTGAAGAACAAATAGTATAACTGGCACTTGTGTGTAGAAATCATGATTATAACGTCCATCCTAAGTCTGGGTTCTTTCTTGGGTGAGTTCCACAACTGAAATAAGGAAGCAGGACCAGCACTTTTGTAGACCTCAGAAATTGACAAGTTATGAAAATTCCCAATGGGCTTACACTAGACTCTGAGTGAGGAAAACCAGGGATATTCCACCAATGAGTCACCAAAGAGACACAGAATGCTACCCAAAGGTTTTCCCAGACAACACTGAAGCTGTGCAAAATCAGAGAGTATCAAATCAAGCTAACAAATGGGCACATTTCCCACACAACTTAAGGAAGAAACCTAAGAGAGAAATGCTAGAAAACAAAGATTGATACATAAAAATCCTTAAGAAGAAAGCAAGTCAAGGGCAAAGAGGCTGGCCTCTTTGTGGGAGGAAATCTCAGGTGAATCAGCTGGAACTAGGGCAGAGACTCAACTATGGCTGGAAGTATTTGGAGAGAGGCAAAGGTAAGCCCAGAGTTGGACAGAGATGTTTATTCCATTTTTCTCTGGCCATCTTATAACTGAATTTCTGAGACCAATCCATAAAAAAACAGAGGTTCGGTTACATATAGTTCTCGAGACGTGGTACTGACATCTGCTTACCATCTAGTTGCTGCCATCTTACTGCATTGTGCTTTCGCAGACAGCATCACATAACAAGAAAGAGAACATGCCACAGAGAGCTCATTCTCACAGCAAACAACTTTAAAGTGCCTTAATCCATCCCCTCCTTCCCACAGTCCCAACATCAAATACCATTAAACTATGGGATGATTAGTTTCCAAAACTGAAGTTCTGGGAGGCTGGTGGTATTCGATCCACTTCATCAGGAGGTGACAAGAGGCTCAAGACAATGTTGGACTTTAATACAAAATTCCCTCCAGAATCAGCAGAGAACACCCCCAAGGATAATGTGACTGGAGGTATTGTGACTGAAAAACATGGAGGAGATAAGAGATCAACACATTGTTAGACGATGAGTATACATGGATAAAAATTCCTCCATAAAGTTTTATTTTATTGAATACATCTGCCATAAAGGCTGACACCGGATTTGGTATGATACAGGAATTACAAACTCTCTGAAGTGATCATTAAATGTGTGCAAACCATCCCTACCGTCAGCATAGAAACTTTGAATGCCATGCATTTTAATGTTGAAGGTTCTCATCACATCTTGACAACAAACACGTTAAAGTATAGGGAACGTCACAGCAGCTGAATGGGAGAAGGATCCACAGCAACCATTTTTTCTGCAAAGGACAAACATCTGGTAATTTTGGAAGAATGAACATACATTTTATAAAACCATAGTACTAAAAAATTAAAAGCTTCTATGTTCTTGTTCTTGGATCTTATTTTTTCCCTTTTTTATATATAAATATGGCAAAGTCCTATTAGTTCCATAATTCAATCACTGAATATAAAAATGATCATTAACACGTGGCTATAGAGCTGCAAAATAACTATATGATGAATTTTTTTTAGAGTGTACTAGACACTACATAATCAGGTTTTGGGTTTTTTTCTTGTTGTCTTTGGTTTTTGTTGTTGCTTTTACAAATACTTTGTTTAGTCATAAAAGGAATCATGATTCAGAAATATATTAATCTTTTGCTGAAATCCTTGCTTCCAATTGATATGACCATGTACATATATTAACTTGGACTTAAAAATATATTTTAATGAAGAATCATTTATAGTACAATTTTTAATTTTAGGGCATTTTATTCATAATAGTGAATATACCTGCTTATTCTGTATGTTCCTAAGGAGACCAAGATTCTTCGATTGCATGAGGTCAACAGTTTCTAACTATGGCTAGAAAGTAGTAAGTGTTAATACTTACTAATAGTTCTAAAACCAAAAAACTATGCCTCTTTCTAACTGTGACATATATATATTTTTTTTTTAAAAAATAGCACTAGGGTTTAGACTCCAGATTTCATGCTTGTTAGGGTGGTAATTCTACCACTTAAGCCATGATTAATTAGTCTAGTAGATGGAGTCTAGGGCTGACTTGAAACTATGATTCTTAGATCTTAGCCTCCTGAGCAGCAAGGATTATAGAGATGAGCATGACTGTGCCAGACTTTGCACTATTATAATAAACATTTTAGCCACACTTAAGCAAACAAGCTTTTTCTACCACTTTGGTTTCATCAGTGACTCCAATGCAGATCATTTCTGCAGATGTGTAGTAGTGAGGATTTTGCTTTTTTATTTCTCCCTTCACTTATTCTACACCAGCTCTTCTCTACTTCCTTCTTATCCCCCCCTCTTTTTGGAATTACCACTGGCCAACCCACTCAGTCCTCTATTATATTCACGATAAAAGTTAAAGACATGATCTGAAACCTTGGACACAAATTTCATCTTCATTGTATTTCTCAAGTAATTGTAAAAATAGCTTAGAACTATTCTCCCCCTTCTTTTATCTAGGTTAGCATATTATATATCCTGGATGTGAAAGTCTAAGTATTATTCTTGAATATTAGCTATATAAGACAGGTTTCTGAGAATATTATTAATTTGTCACTCAGAATCTATGTCTAAGCCACCCATCAATAGGAAAGTGGAATATTGGTGCTTATTTCCATAACATAATTAAGATCCATTTCTAGTGGGGAGAATAATTGTCCTGAGAAAGAAGAGGGCATACTGCAGGTGAAAGCAGGTACTAGTGCTCTATTTCGATGCTTCTAATACCCCCTTGAGAGAAGGATCTGGGCCAGAGCCTGCCACTACCTATCAGGGTAGATCTCTAGACCCACCCTGTAACTGCCTTCCCGAAGTGTAAATACACTCTTCGAACTTTGTACAGATTACTATCAGCTATTCAGGCTAGAGATGAGACTACAATGAGGACTTACTCTGACCTTCCCCCACACCACGAAGAAAGTGTATAGCACATTTTCTTCCCTACGGGCACACATCCTCTTAATTGCCACAGCACTGGGTCACAAGGTTTCATGACATTTTATACTTCCTTCTACCTTCCCAGCAGAGTCAACAACTCATTCTTAAGAATGAAGACTATTGTGAAATTGTAGATCGAAAGATTTGATGTTTCAGATGCAAAAAGTAACAACAGTTCAAATCTTCATTCAGAGACATACTCAGCGAACAGTATTTCTTCTAGAATCTTTGTTTTTTTAAACTGTACAATTAAGGGAGAATACAAGCTCCTCATCAGGTTGTCGTAAAGATTATGTATGTATGAGATTATAAATATAATCCATATACACATGTACACATATACACTTATAGTTGCATATGTAGTTATAGTGGATGGTGCGTATATGTATATGTATATATACAGTATTTAGCACTGGACACAAAAACATGGAAGTCATCTCATAAACAAAAATTTCATTTTACTCATATAAATTCATTTTTATCTTTAAGAAATTGAAAGGGCATAAAAAAACAAGCAAATGTCACTGGAGAAACTCAATTCTCTTGAATAAATAATAAATGCCTTTTTGTTGTTAATAGTTAAAAATAAAACAAGAAGAAGGGCCAGGCACTGGTGGCTCACACCTGTAATCCTAGCTACTCAGGAGGCTGAGATCTGAGGATGGTCATTCAAAACCTTCCTGCACAGGAAGAAAGGTCCATAACCACCAGAAAACAGGAGCTGTGGCTCTGTTTTTTGAGCTGTGGCTCAAAGAGGTAGGTTACTAGGCTTTAGTGGAAAAGCTCAGGGACAGTGCACAAATGCTGAGTACAAACCTTACAACCAATTTACAAGGGAAGGAGGGAGAAAGAAGAAAAACAAAAGGAGATGAAGCAGGAAGGATGGGAGGGAGGGAGGGAGGAATTTTTTTTTTGGATTCAAGTAGTTCAGCAGCCTACATTTAAATCCCAATACTGCCAAAGAAAGTAAACGAAAAAGGAAGGGAAGGGGAGAGGAGAGAAGTGCAATTAAACACAACATGGGAGGTAGTCAAGAATCAGCAGGCAGGCATGACTGAGCATGCCTGTATTCCCAGCACTGAAGAAACTGAGGCAGGAAGATGTCTACTTTTATTTCAGTGAGACTCCTTGTTAAAAAGCAAACAAACAAACAAAAAACAGGAAAAGATGCAGAAGAACAAAGGGAGTTGGATGGGGAGAGGTCTAGCTTTGATGTCTCCCTATGTGCACATTCCTAACTGCCTAACTGGACTTAATGCGCCTGTCCTCACCTATTATTACCAAAGCCTGTCCACCAATGCCAGCCAAACCAGTTATGTCTTGAATGAAGTTAACAAGAAAGTGGGTTTTACAGCTATGTTGGTGAGTCTGTAACGGGGTGGTAAATTCTGTAGATCCATTCTGACAGAGGGTCAAAGCAAATATTGGCTGGCGTGGCCTCAACTATGAGAACACACGTTAAGTCCAAAGTCCTGGAGGCAGACAGCCATTAGGGGCACTTCCTAGAATGTTCCAGAAGCAGCCACCTTGGCCTGTGGCCCCCCTGTATCTTTGAAACTGTCTTATCAAAATCTTGCCCATTAATCCAAGTCTGATAAAGTGCAAGTGTACTCATTTGAAATTCTTATTGATCATTCCTGCTTTAGGAAGACAGACATTTGAAGTTCCAGCCTGATAAATTAAAAGAAAAATTAAAAAAGAGACCTGGGTAACATTATCTGGACCTTCAACTGCCCTTTCTTCCTACAAGAGTGTGACTTCTCTTATCTGATATATTGTATATATGCTTATTTGGTTATTTGAAATAGGATAGGGAAGGGGGGGGAAACAAGATGAGGGGTGGGGGTGGGGGGAGGGAAATGGGGACCAAGACATGTGAAAGGGTATCAATGTTTGTGAATTAATGCACCTTCTATCTGGTGAATATAATGTAACCCTTCTAATAATTACAATAAAAATATATATGGAAAAAAAAGAAGAAATCGACAGGTTATATTTGGTAGTGAAGGGGCCACCAGTGACTGGAAATGTTTGAAAATGCCAAAGATACTGAAAGTCAAGGGAAAGCTGAACCAGAGAAATTCTACATTTGCTACTGTCAGAATCTTAATTGGCTTTCAGGCTGAAACTAAAACTGTAATAAATAAGAAATCCTAGTGAAAATTAGAAGTGGAACAAACCTATTAAATGGATAACTTCGGAATATAAAAAACAAATGTATAAAAAGCTAATGAATTCATGAAGCAAATCTGTTAATACTGAAAGAAGGTATCTTTGAAATGGTTGTGCCCAAACTATGTATGTTTATCAACATATAATTGACTAAAAGGAAATCAAACTAAAAAGAAAAGAAAAAAAATAAACAAAAAAAACCCAAGATCACCTCGAATATATTCTTAAAGTCTAAATGAATATAACCTGAGATTAGTACAATGCTAAAGTAGCATTATTATTGTAAATAAGTTAAGAATGTATTACCAGATTGTGTGTAATATCATATTCAAGTATCCCTGTTTACTATTCATATTATGACACTGCGGTAAGCCTGGATGGTTATATTTCAACTGATTCTTCCTAGAATATTTTCTCCCACTTTCTTCACCATCGAAATCAACTGATTTTCCTTAAAACTCTACTGCATTTGCCACTAAGTCATTAGAGAAGCAAGGAATGTTGTTACAGAATCTGAGGTTGATTAAATTCTTAAATTTAGGTAAACAGATATGGAGAAGCCAATATACTTTACTTGCTAACCTGATGGTGATCACCTGCCTTGCGCTACCTGAGAGAGCACATAGTTCTGATAACTTTCCCTGTAGTATATCACATAGATATGCACTGATGTCTCAAACTTTCCATTAAGAATACTTGAGGGATAATTTCAATTCTACATTGGGAGAAATAATAAGTAAGACTACTTCTTAGCCATATGTAATTGGTGGGATAAAGGTGAAAAATAGTGGTTTGGCTACAAATTAACCTATTGCCTAGTATATTTAGTATGATTATTCTAGGAATGCATATATCCAGTGAACCCCAGAAAAATCTTATGAAGTAAAAACATTGACTTACATTTTGCAAAAGGACAAGCCAAAGGTGACCATGTTTACATGATTTATCCCTGGATCTTGGAACTAAGAAATGGTAGAGATAGGATGCAAATAATTATACAAATCAGAATGCCTGTGAAACCTTAACAAACTCATACAAAGAGCAGTTCAACACTGATATCAATTTGAATAATGTCACATTCATCCCTTAAGCTATATTTATTTTTTGAACTCATAGTCAAGGAAATAAATTTTGCTTAATGTTGTATAATAAATACTGTTCATATATAAAACAAATAAATAAATAAAAAGAGTGTGAGTTCTAGGTGACGTTCTCCAGGCATGGCTGGGAAATACGCAGCCTTCTATCTGGCACTCCAGCTCACTCTTTCTTTTGGTTCTTCAGATCATTACAAGCAAAGTATTTGTTTCCATTTTTATAATTTGCTTAATTTTCTCATATTTGTTTTTAATTGCTTGGTTTTTCAAGACAGACTCATGCTATGTAGCACACACTGGTCTTGACTTTCCAACATAATCCTAAGTGGCCTGCTAAGCTCTGGCATTCCAGGTAGGTACCACTACACCCAGCTCCAATGCTCTTCAATTTTGGGAAACTGAAATTAATTTGAGACAATAAATAGAAAAGAATGAGAAAGAATCGAAATAGACTGTACCCCCTCCTAGACTAACCCAAAGCTGGAAAGATTGTTCTTTCAAAGGATTTATTTTTAAATATACACTTTTTTTTCTTAGACCAAATAGTGCTGAGGAGTCAGTTACTCCATATGTCTTACAGTAAAGATTACATTAAAGTCTGACTTGCTGGTACAGGCCTGCAATGCCAGCTACATAAGAAGAATGGATAGGAGGACTACAGTCTAAGGCAAACCCTGGAAACATCATAAGACCATTGCTTAAAGATAACTGAAGCAAAAAGGACTAAAGTTGTGGCTCAAGTGACAAAGCACCTGCTGAGCAAAGTCAAAACCTTGAGTTCAATTACCAGTACAATGAAAATAAGTCTAAACAATGGCCTCCAAATACAGTGGTGATTAGGTTATGCATTCTGCGCGGTCCAGTCACTAATTAGAGACCTTTTGTATAATATTAGCAAGCAAGAATCACAGCAAAACGCTGGAGGAAAGCTTTATATATAAAATATGTGTGTGCACATACAATGTGCTCTCACTTATAGTTTTCTCATATTCTCACATTTCTACTTAAAATAGTCACAGCTTTTCATCAGTTATAGTAAAAAAAAAGTTATAATTTGAGCCTAGCTTTGAAAATTGGTAACAGGACATTAAAGGGAAGAGCTCATGGTACATATGATCAAAGTACTCTGTGTACACGTATGAAAATAAAACAATATAGCCTGTTGAAATTTGATTTCAAAATTAAGGGAGAAGTCCAGGAGTATGGCCTAGTGGTAGAGTACTTGCCTAGCATGCACAAAGACCTGGGTTTGATTCCTTGGTATCACATGCATAGAGAAAGCCAGAAGTGGTCCTGTGGCTCAAGTGGTAGGGCTCTGTCCTTGAAAAAGCCTAAAGACAGTGCTCAGGCCCTGAGTTCAAGCCCTGGGACTGGCAAAAAAATAAAATAAAATAAAGGAGAGGGATAACAGGGAGGAAGAGGCAGGGAGGGAAGGGAGAAGGAAAAAAATGAGAAAATGGGCAGTGAATTATGTGCATGTATGGAAAAATCACAATAAGTAAAACTTCCTAGTATAAATAATATATGCTAATAAGATGCAAATACATATGTTTAAAATAAAAAAAATACTATTTTTTCTCCCCACAGGGAGTTCCTGTAGTAACAACAAGTGGAACCTGGGGACTGCCACTAGCCAGAGAAACTTCTCCTTTAAAATTTCCCTTGGGCTGTGGGGAGGTTGTGGTTTGAGTCCCTTTATGACTAAATGAAATGGCTATTCTGTTTGTCATTTCACTTTTTTGTTGTTTTGAGGAGTTTGAGTGGCTATGGAACCTTGTGGTGATGGGATACTGGGTTTCTTGTGGTTTTTATCCTGTGTCCCTTTTAGAGAGGCAGCTACCAAAAGCAAACAAACAAAACAAGAAACTAGGCCATGCATGCTGATGGCTCCAGCCTGTAATCTTAGCTACTAGGAAGCTGAGATCTGAGGATCTCAGGTCAAAGCCTGCCCAGCAGAAATGTTTGCAAGACTCTTATCTCCAATTAACCACAAGAAAACCAGAAGTGAAGCAGTAGCTCAAAGTGACAGACTGCTGACCTTGAGTGCCTAGGACCACAACAGACAAAAACCCCCAAAACAAACAAACAAAAAAAACACCTCTGAGTTGCAAAGAGCTAGTGAGAAGGCCTTGAAGGTAGGATCCTATTTGATCCTATTTGATCTGCCCTGGGGGCAGATGATTGATTTCTCAAGAACAAAAATACAGCAAGGACTAAGATCCTTTCTGTAGGAGGAAAGGGAGCACAGCCAAGCACCTGGTCTCTGGTCACATGTGTAAACTGAGGTAATGCTGAAGCAGTGCTAGAGGCCTGGGGTCAGTTCTTCCCTCCAGGAAAATCAGATGTCTATTATCAAGATTTACTGCCTTTGTACTGACCTTAATACATTTTAATTTTGGACTTATTTTAGAGCAACTCATTTTCTGTATCACTTCCTCCACCCAGAATATCTGCATGGAAAATAATTGCTATCAGTTATGCAAATATTCTAAATCCCAATTGCTCCAGCTTCTTTCTGCCAGGACTGGGAGCTTTTGTTCTTGGTACCCAGGGAAGGCTGTTTGTGGGTACCTGGAAATCAGGGAGCCATCCCGCCAGCACCCATTCTATGGGCAGTCACATGTGGCTAGGTCTGTACCCATCCCTTGCCAGTTAGGCATCCTTGGGATTTGAGCTTTCTCAGAGATGAGGCAAATCTGATCTCCTGTCTCATCAGAGGCAGAGAGATTGCTGAAATACCTTTCTGCTTCCTCTTGGGGCTGTGTTTCTATTTCTCTCGATTCCTTCTCAAGTAGAAGTGGAGGCAGGAGACAGCTTAGTGGTCCTGGAATTCAGGAGGCCTAGTTCAAGACTTAGCTTAGCCATACTAGTAGATTTAGGAACTTCTTTATTCTCTGGGCCTTTTTTTGGAAAAGCCTTATTTGGAGGAAAGATGACATGAAGTGTATGGGGGGGGCCTTTGAAGTTTTAGTTAAAGCTCGTAATTGTGTCAGTCACTAATATCCCAAGGAGCATTGTAAGTTGTAAAGAATCCACAGTCTCTCTTCAGCTGGATATATGTAAACAACACTTCGTATTCTGTCTCAGGCTCTCTCACATATTTGCTAGGGAAGGTAGTGTAAAAAATACTAATCTGGCCAGGAATGGTAACTCACTCCTGTATTCCTAGATACTCAGTAATGAATAATTGAAGGATCATGGTTCAAATTCAGTCCAGGCAAGAAGTGTGCAAGACCTTATCTCAATCAGTAAGTTGGACACAGCAGGCACAACTAGGGATTCCAGCTGCTCTAGCTAGAGGAATAGGTAGGAGGATCTTAGTGTGAATCCAACCCTGGCTAAGGCTCACTCTCAAAAATAACAAAAAGAAAAAAAAAGAGTTGTAGGCATGGCTCAAATCAGAGAAATATTGCCTAGCAAGCAAACCCTGAGGTCAAACTCCAGTGTTAGAAAACTTTACAGGAAAAATTAACCACCAACAGCAGCAGCAGCAATATCAACAACAACCAAAGCCGAAGTTTTATTTCTACTCTGAAATTTTCTGAAAAATAAATAAAATAATGATCCTAGCTACTCAGGAGGCTGAGGGCTAAGGACTGTGGTTCAATACTAGCCTAGGCAGGAAAGTCAGTAAGCCTCCTATAACAAATTAACCACAGAAGGAAGGAAAGAAAGAAAGAAAGAAAGAAAGAAAGAAAGAAAGAAAGAAAGAAAGAAAGAAGGAAGGAAGGAAGGAAGGAAGGAAGGAAGGAAGGAAAGAAAGGAAAGAAAGAAAGAAAGAAAGAAAGAAAGAAAGAAAGAAAGAGCGCACCAGCCTGAAGTAGAGCTGTAGCTCAAGTAATAGAGCATTGGCCTTGTGCAAAAATCTCAGGGAAAGCTCAGAGGCCCTGAGTTCAAGCCTCAAGGATAGCAAAAAATTAACATGTTCATGACAGAGCCCTTAATGCTCCTCAAACTTTAGCTGCAAGGGCTCCTGACAAGGTAATTTTAACATTTTCATGCTCTAAAGGACAGTGAGAAATGGCTGATGTTGGTAATGATCCTTTTCTAGTGATCATTAGGCCTACTTTGGGGAATTCTTTTCCAAATCCTTTTATAGGTCATGTTGTAAATCAAAAAGCCCCTTGCATACTAAATCCACTAGCACAATGATGTTCATTGCAGCACTATTTACCATAGCAAAGATATGGAACCAACCCGGATGTCCCTCAGTTGATGAGTGGATCAACAAGATGTGGTATTTATACACCATGGAATTCTATGCTGCTGTCAGAAAGAATGACATTGCCCCATTTGTAAGGAAATGGAAAGACTTAGAAAAAATCATATTAAGTGAAGTAAGCCAGACTCAAAGGAACATAGGCCCAATAGTCTCCCTTATTTGTCATAATCAGTAAAAACCTTGGGCTCTCCTAGCAGAGATTTACAATAGAACAAAATCTAGAGACATAAGGCCAAATAGTATGACACTAAATGTAAGGACCTCCAGGACAAGGAAACAAAAGCCATATAATGAGTGATTGTTGTCCTTAATGTACTATGTTATCTCTCATCTCTTTTGCCATCCCTTGGTAATCTCATATTGTTACAATTTTTCACCTTGTTATCTGCTGTATTTTATATATGCTTAATTGGCTATTTGAAATTGGATAGGGAAGGGGGGAAATCAAGCTAAGGGGGGGGGGAATGGGGCCCATGTCATGAAAAAGGGTATCAATGTTTGTGAAGTTATACACCCTCTATCTGGTGAATATAATGTAACCCTTCTATTAATCACAATAAAAAGTATTTTTTAAAAAGCCCCTTCATTTTTTTTTTTTTGCCTGTCCTGGGCTTGAGCTCAGGGCCTGAGCACTGTCCTTGGACTTTCTCAAGGCTAGAGCTCTACCACTTGAGCCTCAGCACCACTTCTGGCTTTTTTCTATGTATGTGGTACCGAGGAATCGAACCCGGGTCTTCATGCATGCTAGGCAAGCACTTTAATCACTAGGCCAAACTCCCGGCCCGCATTTTTTTTGTTCGTTTGTTTGCTACTTGGCTTTTTAATATGTCAAATATTGGCCTGTCGTAAATTCTCAGGAAAAAGCAATAACTATTTCTATCAGTTATTCCCTTTATGAATCATCTAGTCTTTTTAAGAATGAATCAATATGCCTTGTGACTCATTATGGGAAAATAAAGATTTCTCCATATTAAAGAAAACTCAGGCAGGGAACGCTGCTCCAGCAGTGATCTCTACAATGAAATTGCTACGGAGAAGAATTCCCATGACGTCATGCATATGTTAATAAGGCCATCCCATGACCTCTGTTCACCACCTATAAGCATGCTGTTTAGAATCAAACCACAAAGAAGAAAGATATTTGATAAGCACATCTAGAAGACAAGCAGTAGGGCAAGTTTTATTCATCTGATAATATATTGAAACCTCCTCCAGGGGTTCCTGCAGCATCCCAGGAGAATAGGGAATTTTCCTGGTGAAGATGACTGCATCTTCACTGCTTACACACAGATCTGTGCATACAACCAAGTGCAGAGTCTTATAGTAGTTTCATTTGTTTGTGAGATCAAACAGATGTGACCTGTCGTCCTGTCTTCTTCACCCTCCCTGGCCCAACTTCCTCTTATTTCCAAATCACCAATAGAGAGGAACTGGAAAGAATAAGGATGACATATGAGAAACGATGCTTCTTCAAAAAGAAAACAGAAAGTCCTATTCGCTGCACTCTGTGTCGTAATTTCCACTTGTTCCTCTTGGCCACCTGAAGTCTGTGTGCTTGGAAGGCTGAGCTACTTCTTGCAAAACCATCCCCTCTGGGTTTTCCCAGGTGCCTGTCATTTCCTGAACATCACAGAGCAAGACTTTCCACGTTTCCAGCACAGGAAGCTTGCAAAATGGACTTCTAAAAGCCCTGTCTTCTTTCCTATGATCCCACCAGACCCCAGTAGAACTCAGGGAAAGTATCAGTGTTTCCAATCTATAAATAACAAAGCCACACATTTATTGAATTCTATAAATGACCTCCCAACAGGTAACCTGTAATGCTGAGATTGCAGCCTCAGTTTGTTGTTGGTGTTGTTGTTTTTGAGGGAGGGAGCTTGATTTGTGGTGTTGTTTTGATGCTGAGGACTGAACCAAAAGCCTCAGCTAAACTAAACCCTATGCTTTCCCCTCAGCTACGTACCCCCAGCTAACTCAAGATTTTTCCAGAATTCCTGTCTTCTTAGAACACTTCAGTAAATGGACAGAAATAAATATTCAGTGATCAGTCATGTTTAATGATTCTCTTGTCTAACCTACTCAAATGTACATACACTGAAGCCTACCTGGCAAGTCTCACTTTACCCCCCACGGGCACCCATTTCCTACTGTCTGATCATCACACTTCCTCATCTCTCAGTCTGGTCTTACCACAAATATCTATGCTCTATCTAGGCTGCATTTGGCCCTGGAGACTATGAGGCTTTTCCCAGACTGGTCAAGATGGTCTCTTCTGTACCCAGCCTGTTCCTCTACTTATCCTGTGGTTAAGATTTCTGCATACATGTGCAGGACCCTGTCTAGAGTCTGAGCCCACTTGAGGTGTCCTGTTTATGATGTGTCCTCAATATTCAACACATTACTGAGAACCTTAATAATGAAATATTTGTGAAGTTAAATTTTAAGGTTATTGGCTAGGAAACAAAAACAAAGGTGAGGGGCTGGAGCCATAGCTTCCTTATCCAAATGTGTAGGACAGAGTATAAAAATGACATGAATTAGCTGGGCGCAGTGGTTCACACCTGTAATCCTCGCTACTCAGGAGGCTGAGATCTGAGGATCGAGGCTCAAAGTCAGCCCGGGCACTAAAGACTGTCAGACTCTTATCCCCAGTTAACTACTAAAAATCTAGAAGTGACTCTTGGATCAAGGGATAGGGTGGTAGCCTTGAGCTGAAGAGCTCAGGGACAGCTCCGAGGCCCAGAGGGTCAAGCCCCACAACCAACAAAAACAAAAACCATGAATTGCCTTCTATCTCTCACCACGAGTTGGGCAGGAAATAAGACTTACAGAGTAAAGCCACCAATTTCCCTGGGAAGCTCCAGGACTTATGATCGCATCCGTGGGTACTGTGGTAGCTTTGGGGGATTCCCCATTCAATTCTCACCCCCCTCCCCATTACCCAGTAGATCTGTTGTGGGAAATGAAGCTGATCCACAGCAGCCAAGCCAGGTCCTGTTAGCAGCGTCTAGACAACCAGAGAAGGTGAGGTGCTTCTCTCAGGTTGACCACCTAAAAGCTGGAAGTGGAGCTGCGGCTGACATGGTAGAGCATTAGCCTTGAGTGAAAACTCTAAAATTCGGCCTCTAGGTCCTGAGCTCAAATCCTAGTACCTCTCCCCTTCTCCTCTCTCCCCCCCTCCCTCTTTCCAGTTGGGTGGATGGTTTGAATTTTCACTCCCAATACTAGGTAAGAACTGCAGGATGTTAGACTGGCTGTTATAAGATTTTACTCTGGTCATCTTTCTTTGCCCCTGCCTGAAGCCCCCATAACTTCTTCCCCCCCTGCCTTAAGCACGAGGGGTGAGTACTGAGCCAATGCCCTTTTTTCCTCAGAGTGCAAGGATTGTGCCACCCACAGCCCTGTGCCTGGAGGCCAGAGCTCTGCCAGCAGCACAGGCATGAATCACGCTCGGGCTTGAGTAAGACTTCTGGGTCCAGGTTCTTTCCTGATAGTCCATTTGGCTCTGCCATCACTGGTAGCAGAGGGCAAGTATGAGGCAGAGAAGAGCTATGTGGTATGGCAGGTTTGGAAACCTCACTTGTGTGGTTAATTTCTAGCTTTGTGCTTCCCCTCATCTATGTGTCTACCTCACGCGTCATCAGGAGAATCAATATAAACCAGGAATCTAATCATGAAGGGAGAGTGACATCCTTATATTAGGATGTTCATGACCACGGAATAGATTGCAAGACCTTCTGGAGAGCAATTTGGCAGTAATTATCAGACTTAAAAATGCCACGATCTCTGCCCTAGTTATTCCTCTTCTGGAAATCTAGCCTCAGGATATTATTAAGAAAGTGCAGAAAGATATACATAAAAGGATATTTAACAGTACGCTGTTTATAATGAGAAAATAATAGAAACAACCAAATGTCCACTCATAAAAATCATCCACAGAAATTAGAATACCCTTACATAAGAGAGTACAGTTACTAAAACTGTGAAACTCAAAAAGGATATGGCATACAATGGGCATCAAATAGGATTGTTAAATATACAAGCATGTCATGAATTTGTATGTACACGATACAGACACAGAAGCAATGGGACGAAATGTCCAAAATGCTTAATTCAGAGTCATTTTTTCTTCAGCTTTTAATATTCTTTTCTTTCATGTGTGTATTTCTATTGCTAAAATAACTTTATGTCTTGAAAGTTAGATGAAGGGGTCTAGAAGGCCTGGAGGTTCAGTAGTAGAGCACCTGCCTAGCAAGTGGGGGACCCTGAGTTCAAATCCAGTATTGCCCCCCAAAAGTATATAAATGAAAAAATTATAAAAACCTAGCACAGTGGCTTACTCCCATAATTCCAGGTACTCAGTGGGCTGAGATCTAGAAGGTAGAAATCTGAAGCCAAACCCGGTGGAAAACCTTGTAAGACTTCATCTCCTGTTAACCAGCAAAACACAGGGCTGAAGATGTGGATCAAGTGGTATGGTAAAAGGTTCAAGCAAGAGTTTTAGGGTCGGGGCTGGGAGTTTGGCCTAGTGGCTAAAGTGCTTGCCTAGCATTCACGAAGACCCGGGTTCGATTCCTTGGTACCACATACATACAAGAAAGCCAGAAGTGGTGCTGAGGCTCAAGTGGTAGAGTGCTAGCCTTGAGAAAGTCCAAGGACAGTGCTCAAGCCCTGAGCCCAAGCACAGGACTGGCAAAAAAAAAAAAAAAAGAGTTTTAGGGTCATTACTTCAAATCACCCTAAATTCACTAGTTATGATTAAGAAGGGGGCTTGACGTGTCATGATACTCTAGTAGCTTCTATAGACTGTTTTTATGGCATGTACTATGAATTATGAAGCTGCCTATTTTCATGACCATGATCTAATTGTACCTAAAAAATTCCTAACTGAAAAATTAGAAAATCTCACTTGTTCACGGCAAAACACTGCTCAACTTTTTTTTTTTTTTTTTTTTTTTTTTTTGCCAGTCCTGGGCTTGAGCTCAGGGCCTAAGCACTGTCCTTGGACTTTCTCAAGGCTAGAGCTCTACCACTTGAGCCTCAGCACCACTTCCAGCTTTTTTTTTTCTATGTATGTGGTACCAAGAATCGAACCCGGGTCTTCGTGCATGCTAGGCAAGCACTCCACCACTAGGCCAAACTCCCGGCCCTGATGGCTCAACTTTTTAAATATTGAAATATTTGTTAAGTGCCATTGAAGAGAGCATGTTTAGTAGATAGAATTGACATTGATGAGGAGCTCTGTAGACAGATGATGGCCAATATACAAGAGCAGAAGAAGCAGATCATTCATACCTATAGCAAGTCAGCTTTTCCCACAGAATATACATCATATGAAATTTTAGTGCAATGGCCTCATTTACAAATGGGAAACCTCCAGTCCTATCACCGGTTCCTGCACAAACCCTCTGCAGAACCCCTGGCCTGTCCAGCTTGTCTGTCCTTGATTTGATTCCTGCACAAAGTGAACGTCATATTGGCACAGCCTTTAAATGTAGTTTAGCTCCTGATCATAAAAGTTATATGCCTCCTAAAATGGAGGAGGAGGAAGAGGAGGAGAATTTGGAAAACAAAAAGAAGCAAACCTCGATGATTCATAAGAGACTTTCGTATTGTTTCTCAGTAACATACTACAAGCCAATTCTAGTAATTTGAACTATGGATACTCACATTCAATTTACAAACATCATTATTTTTTATTTGGGTCAAATCTCTTGCAGGAAATTTTAGATAACTTCAATTTATATGCCATTTCTTCAAGGAATGTGTGTAAATTCCTTATGTTAAATTTCCCACACTATTCACTCAAAACTACCTACTGTATTGTTTTTCAAGAATCAAGTCAAATATTGAATTATATGTTACAAGTTATGAGGGTATATAAATTTATAGGGACACACTTGTTAGAAATAAATCCATGTCTATACTCATTAAGTTGTATCCAGTTTATCTCTTTTCCAACTGAAGTCATTGTATATGGTTGATTGTGAGATATTCCATAATCAACATTAGAGAAGTGGCTCCATGCAGAGAACTGTACATTACTTATTACTGTAGTAATTGTGTTGGAACACTAGGACAATATTTCTCAATTTTTACTAACCAAACACCAAAAGACATGAGCTTTATATGCTGATGCTGTAGTTTGATGCTGGTGGCTCACACCTGTAATCCTAACTACTCAAGAGGCTGAAATCTGAGGAGTACAGTTCAAAGCCAGCCTGGGCACAAAAGTCCTTGAGACTCTTATTTTCAATTAACTACCAGAAAACTGGAAATGGCACTACAGCTAAAGTGGCAGAACATTAGCCTTGAACTGAAGAGTTCAGGGACAGCACCCAGACCCAGAGTTCAAGCTCCATGAGCAACAACAACAAAAACATGGTCTTGGAGATATAAACATAACTATATAGACATAAAAATCTATGATGGACTATACACTCTATAGACATAATGTTTTATTACATAGATTAGTATGTATCTGTGACATACAAACCCTCAGCTTAATTTTAATTATGTTCTAAAACCTAAGTGCCAGTGATTGTATATAAAGATTCCCTTCTTGAATACTTGTTTATTAAACATGACATTTGAGATATGATGTAAAAATCAATGTTAATAAATTCTTTAATAAAAAAGAAAAGAAATTATTATTAAGTATGAGGTTAAGATAGACAGCAAAAACATCTCTCAATACAAGTATGATATTGTATTAAAGAGTGTCAGGTTCTACTAAGTCAATAAAGTAGCTCAAATGGAATAGCAAGGTGAATACCCAAGAGGAATTATAAGTGCCTATGGTGTTGGAAATGGAACCAAGTCCTTCAAGTCCTAAAAAGGGGAAAGGGGAGGAAAATGATTTGGTCAGGGAATATTGTATGCACATATAGAAATATCACAATTATCATCATCCATAACACTAAGAGGATGACATGGCCTGGTAAGAAGGTCCTAGTTTTTGAGGGTGTATAACAGGACTTTTTCAAAAGCACATGCAGCGGCCCCAAGACAAAACAAAATAAGATGCATATTTAGATATCTCCTGAGATGTCTCATTGACACATGTGTCATTTAAGTCTGTAATTACATAGAGACTTCCAAGATTCCCAATGATTTGCTATTGATTTTCAGACTATGTCCAGTATGGTGTTGAAGTCATTTCTTGTATGATTTCTCCTTTGGAGCTTTGGGAGTATTTTCTGGCTTTTTTTTTTTTTTTTTGGACAGAGTCTGGACAAGTAATCCAGACTTGCCTGGAATTCTTGTTTCTCTGACTCTACCAATGTATTGCTGGGATTACAGACAAGCACTGCTATCTCCAACAGTGCATGTTCTGTAGCTGAGAGCGTGTTCTTTTGTCTGTATTGATAATCAGGTGATCTTCAGAAGCATGTGGATACTCTGCAGTTGGATGAAGTATTCTGCAATATCAAGTGACTCTAGTTGTTGGATTTCAACTATACCAACTAAGTTTCTCCCTCCCTGGCCTGGCAATTACCATACTAGTACATTGAAGTCTGCAGATGTAATCGTAAATCTGTGATTTTTCCTTTCTACTCAGTGACTTTGCCTCATATGGTTTCTCTGTATGTGAGAAAATGTTTTAAAGATGGTAATGTCTTCTTCAGAGGGAAAAAGAAAAGAAGTTAAAAATGCAAGTACAAGCCAGACACTGGTGGCTTGTACCTGTAAGTCTAGCTACTAAGAAGGCTGAGATCTCAGAAGCCAGCCCAGGCAGGAAAGTCCTTGAGAGTCTTATCTCCAATTAATCACAGACAAAGCCAGAAGTGACACTGTGGCTCAAGTAGTAGAGCACTAACTTTGAGCAAAAGGAGCTCATGAACAAAGCCAAAGCCCAGAATTCAAGCTCCAGGTGCAAGTACAATTCCTCGCACTTAAGAAGTACTCACTTATGTCCAGATCACCCTCTCCCCTTTTGTATTCCTCAGCTGGAAGTTCTGAATGAGGTGAATGCTAAACTTTAAAAGATACTGAGCTGGGCAAGGTGGCTCACGCCTTGCTACTCAGGAGGCTGAGATATGAGGATTACAATTCAAAGCCAGCCCAGGCACTGAAGTCTGAGATTTTCATCTCCAATTAACCACTGGAAAACCCAAAGTGGCTCTGTGGTTCTAAAGATAGGACGGTAGCCTTGAGCTGAAGAGCTCAGGTACAGTACTCAGGTCCAGGATTCAAGTCCAATCCAAAAACAAACAAACAAACAAACAAAAATCAAAGATATTGAGTAAAAAAAAAGGAATGCAATAGGTTTGAAGCCAGGTGTTTCTAAAACAAAAGATATAAAGGGAGGTTGATGTTCTGATTTAACATCTTCTACTGATTTAACGTCTTCTACTCCTTGCCTATTATCTTCCTCTTATCTTCTCTTTCTCATTATCTCATTTAGATCTCACAGTTGAACATTCTGACTCTTTTAGCTGATATTCTGAAATTCCCTGCTGCATTGTCTCTTCATAACATCTATCTGACAAAACCCTACATCAACCCAACCAAGTCTTTTCTGTTCACCCTCCCAGGGCTGGTTCTCTATCATGCTCAGCAAAGAGAAGTCACAATCAGGAGGTTTGCTAGCATGAATCTGTAAACCCTAGTTTTAGCCAGGCTCTCCAGCCTGCCCATAGCCCTACTATCCTCCCTCTCCCATTTTCTCCTCAGTCTTGGATGGCTACACTTTACCTGACATTCCCCTCATATTACCTTTTCTCGAACTCCACTTAGAATGCAGAAGCATCAGAAAGCAACCTCTCAACAGCTGACTACTCAATCTACCAAATTTATTTTATTTCAACCCCTTTTTCTACTCACCAAGATCTCCTAAGTTTGTAGAAGCCTAAATATACTGAATGTTTTTTAATCATTTTCTAATTCCCTTTACTTTACCATTTGATCTAAATGGTTACTCTTTAAAATACTGTTTTAGATCAGCATAGATTAGTTTTACCATTAGGTTATTTCTACTCAGGTACATAACATATTTTAATCAGTCTCATCCTTTTAGCCAGGCCCCTTCCAGTCTTCTTACAAATGACCTTTCTTCTCTTCTATGGCTATTCTCTTTTCTATGGATTCTCTTCTTCAGACTTATATCTCTAACACTTTCTGAGTGTCTCCAAATGGAGATGAACAAGCACCCCAAACTCAACAGAGGTCCCAAACTGTCATCATCTACCTTAACTTTCAAATTACTGTAAACAAATCTGGGAAAGGTTTTATTCTTTCCTCCTATCACTTCCCACCCAAACTCCTCTCCCAGATGCTAGGCATCAAACCTAGGATCTTCTCCATTCCAGGAAGGGCACTGAGCTACATTTCCAGCTTACCGAGCCTCCATCTCTTAATGACAGTGTCGACACTATTACCTCCCCATTTCCATCAGAGTTTTCCCACAGATACACATCATCAGCGCGTGATCTTGCTGACAGAACTAGAAGGAATGTGTTGTCTCTCTGCAAACATAGCATTTCAACAGCCTCGGGAAACACAGAGTGTTATTGTCCAGCTGAGCACACCAACTACATATGTGTAACAGCTTGACCTGAAACAACTCAATCGATGTTAGAAATAGCCACTGGACTGAAGAGAAATTGAAAAAAAGTCCACAAGGAAATCTGATTTCTGATTTCCTGGTTATCTACAAATTAACAGTATATCACCCACATAAGGCAAAGGCCATGAAAGGTCTTTTCCTTTAAAAGTTTATTTATTTTTATGGTAAAAATGATGTGCAGAGAGTTTTCAGTTACGTAAGTCAGGTAAGGAGTGCATTTCCTTTTGAACATTGTCATCCTCTTCCCTCATGTTCTCCCGGCTCTTCCCCTCCTAATCCCTTTCCCCAACATAGTGTCAAGTGGATGTCACTCCTGTGTTTGTCCAACCCTTTGTCCCCCTTATACTCTTCCAAACAGATAACCTGGGGAGACAAAAGGAGCAGAAATCAAAAACAATGACAAAGGAGAAAAACAAAAACAGAAAGCAAAAGAACCCAAAACCTCTTGTTTCCCTTTCTTAGAGTTCATTTCAATAAACATCATTTTATATGATCATATGTATATAGTTATTGAGCTTGCAACACTGCTACCACCTCCTTGGTCTCTATACAGAGGCAAAGACAGGGACTGCCAGTTTTAAGCTCCCCATCTCATTTGTTAATTTTGTCTTTGAAGGGGTTGCCAATTATTACCTAAAATTCCCTAGAAACACGAAGAATTGTCAAAAAATAAAACAAAACAAGCAGGGTTTATATTGTCTGAAAAGCAATGTAATCATTACCTGACTTATGTAACTATAACCCCTCTGTATATCACCTTTATAATATTTTTAAAAGGGTGCAACATCTATAATTATGAAGAGCCAATGGATATATAGGAATAGCTATGTTCATATATTTTAGTAAGTTGGATTTTTCTTGGCATTGTTATTTTATTGTTATTGTATTATATTGCTTTGCTTTAGATAGCGTCTCATTATATAGTCTAGGCTGGTCTCAAAAAAAGAGATCTTCCTGCTTTAGCCTCTGAAACGCTGGGATTCCAGCTAGGTTCCACCATGCCAAACTTTTCTATAAAGGATGAGAAAGTAAATTGGGCAGGAAAGGAGAGGTAAAGGCAAAGGGACAAAGGACAAGAAGAAGATGCCTTTCTCCTGGTGTTCAGTTTGGAAATGATAGGAAGTTTTCTCAATCAACAATTCTTGTCTATCCCACCTCCTTTCTTTTCCAAGCTCACACTTGAATTGCCCAGAGCTTCCTCAAGGCTTGTTTGACTTTCATTGAAGCTGCAACTTGTGGTATCTGTCTGAAAGCCAAGGTCTGAGTAAACTTGAGACTCCTGAGTTTCAGGTGAGATTCATGTGCTCTTCAAGACTGAACTTGGCATGCTCACTCAGGTTGCATATTGGTACTTCTACGAGAGACAATGGGAGTGATGTGAGGATGGCTCCAAGACAGTTTCATTGCCAGCTACTGAATTCAACAGGCATCTACTTTTTACTTGGTATGCCCTCACCACAACCCACAGAGAAAGCTCCACACACACCTGCGGGGCCATATGGAAATGCAGCTGGCTACAGAGCAGACCTTGCCTGCAGCCCCCTCCATACTCCCTCCTCTCCCAGACTCACCAGCCAGGTGGGATGTTATTCATGTTGGGAGAAAGTGCATGAACTCTGTGCACATGTATAAGCATGTGTGTTGGTGGATGTTCCCTTTACAATACACTGTTTTTGCTGAACAAAATTTGAGAGGCACAAAGATGGCCAAGAGTTCTGAGATCAAAGCCAAAAGGCCTCTGTGGAGTGAGGCCTGTGTGGAGTGAGGTACACAATGTAAGGCTTGACAGTGTTTCCCCTAAAACTACACCCTTCTTACACACAAAGTTAGTGGGTGCCTCCCATCAACCCTTCAAGATGAGATAAGGAAATAGGGAAAGTGTCTATTTATTTGGGATGAGCTTTAAAAACAAAATAGTTATTATTACATCAGTTATTAGTAACCTTTAATCCTCCCAGTGGAATCTTAGAAGGTAATGAAGATGTAAAGGTCTTTAAGAAGAAAGGAAGTTCAAGTGGAGTTTAAGAATTCTGAAAGGAGTGGAGAAAGGTTATCAGATATTTGCATAGAGAACAATCCCTTGATAAGAAAGGGCCCAGGGGCAATTCTAGTCAATTAGAATCTGTTTTCCTAAGATTAGGAGTTGACATTTTGATTGAAGCATAATTAATATCATCTAGCACACTTTGCCAGTTGAACACAGGAACATGGTAAACGCAAAATGAAATCTTTGGGAGAAAAAAGGGAACATGGAAAAAAATCAGACCAGAAAGAATGAGTAGTTGTTTTCCAACTTCTTCATTATCAAATGAGGAAATTGAGTATAAGACAAAGTGAAGGACACAGTTCACTTAGAACATTAGTATCCAGAGATCAACCAGTTTGGATGAAAGGACTTTCCACCCAAGGTCATGTGAAAGAAAAAGGGAGACATTTGGGATGGGCAGAAAGCTCAAAGCATTTAAAAACATTGATCTACACATACAACAAGATCATGCTTAGGGTACATTCAGTATGTAAATACATCTTAGCATTCAAATTGTGAATGTAATATAGACAGGGCTAATATCTACTTTGTGGCAATACTTGGGCACAATTCCTGAGTTCTATAGACAAATTGCTTGGCAAAAATAAAGCAAATACCTAACATACATAGACAAACAGACAGACAGATAGGCAGTAATTACCTAGTAAATACAATGTATATACATATATATGTGTGGTAGATAATTGGTATATACTATGCATGGGACATATGCATACAAATGGTATATAATTAATACATATAAAATACATTAATGAATATGTTTATGACATCTATAGTATCTTAAATGTAATATATAACAAAAATGTTAATTATAATGTTAATAACATTAAATATAAAATTAAAATATGGATTATTTATATATCTGTATAAATTACAGGAACCTATATAATCAATACATTTCAAGAGAAGGTAAATCAAATTATCCAAATACAGTGATTGCCTCTATTCTCCATTTTATTGCCGTTTTTATGTTCATGATTAAACTGCTGCTGTTGTGCGGACTTCACACATAGGAACACATATGGTGAAGCCAAATATTTTTACAAGGAAAGAAAAGATTAATTTCCAATTGACCCACACATCCATTAGGATCCTCTTACTTTCTACTCCCCAAAACGACTGCCTTCAATGGCCATTCACTGACACAAGCAACATAGCCCGCCCATGAAAAGGGAGTAGAGCCGGGCATCATAGTAAAATCCTGTAAGTCCAGCACTTGGGAAATGGAGGCAGAGGAATAATGAGTTCAAGTCCAACCTGGACTACTTCTCTAGACCCTGTCCCCCAAAACAAATATGGCAGTAAACCCAGAGCTTGAAGGGACTAGAGGGCTAGATCAAAAGAGGTAAAATGCCATTAAAACAATGCTATAACGCTATGAGCTGAAGCGGCTTATATGTGGTTCATTGCTCAAGGATGGCTTATTTTGAGAAATAATATGGATATCAGTTACTTAGGTCACTAAAAGAAGTCTTTGTAACTCTTTTAGCCTTATTGTTTTCAGTCTTTGAGCAAATCAATCTTTCTCTTTATTTTTCTTCCATTTGACAAACTATTGCTGCTTTTAAAACTAGATTCCCAACAAGAGTTCTTATTCGAATTCTTTTGTCTACAGGAAGAAAAACTCCATGTCTTACATGATTAAACTCAGTGTAGGCTGCTTCATTTTGGATAACTCTTTGGCAGGAGAATGGAGTAACTCTTTGACAGGTGATTTAAAGTGATGTCTTTAAATACTGTATACTTTCTGTCCAACCCAGTGAGGTTTGACTATAGTGGTGTGTCATCCTGCACCACCTTCCATTCCCAATCCAGAATCTGGTAGGTATCAAAATGTGCAAGAGACAATATTCAGTTGTTATCAGCAATAACTACTGGGCAGAGTGCCTCTACTGTGTTGGTAGTCTCTGTGTAGATTACCAGAGACAGCTATAAAATACGTCTAGAACTAGGGTTATGGCTCATGACAGAGTGGTTGCCTTGCAAACCTGAAGTCTTGAGTTCAGTCCCTAGTACTATGAAAGACAACAACAAAAAAAAAAACAGCAAGCAAAGAAAAGAGAGGGGAGGGGGGAACAGAAGGAAAAAAAGAAGGAAAGAAAGAAAGAAAGAAGGAAAGAAAGAAAGAAAGAAAGAAAGAAAGAAAGAAAGAAAGAAAGTCTTTTTAACATTAGTCCAGCTCCAACCACACCTGACTCCATCAGAGAATCACTGAAGTTGATTACCAGATCATGATCTTGTGGGCGGTGGGTAATGGATGTTTTTCCAAAGCAATATCAAGATAAGAAGTGATTGCTTTTGTTCCCAAGCATACTTCTTCTCTGTCTGCTTTGAACAGGAAGATATCTGCCTTCAAGATTCTTTGCACTAACATCTCTTGTCCATGGTTCTCAGTAGGAACATGTGAAAATCCGGCCCATCTGCTGCCTCACTAGGAAGCAGCTGATGAATACTTGTCTTCCATCAGGTCCAAGCGTGCCGAGACCATGAGGAGTTACAGAATACTTCCTTGAAAGAATTTATATATATTAGCAAGGTGCCAGTGGGTGTGACACCTGCAATCCTAGCTCCTCAGGAGCTAACATCTGAGGAATATGTTTCGCAGCCAGCTTAGGCAGGAAAGTCTATCAGACTCTTATCTCCAATTATCCACCTAGAAGTAAAGCTGTGGCTCAAATGTAGAAGTGCCAGCCTTGAGCAAAAAACAAAACAAGCAAGAGTGCAAGGACCTAAGTTCAGGCTCAGTACTGGCATGCAAAGGACTTATGTACATGAGAACATCTCAAATAAACAACGTAGCATGTGGCCCTCAGAAACAATTTCAAACTTTCTCCATCTAAGCTAGGTCTACATGAAATTTAACATCAACATGATATGTTAAACTAACTAGATTTTAGTTGTTTAATGTTTGCAGATACCTATATGTTTGAAGTTTTTCAGTTCTCACCCAAACATGGATTTAAAGTTTATAATATTTACATAAGTAAGTCCATAAATTTGGCAACTGTGGGTGGTTGTCTTCACTATGATAGGAAGATATTTATTAGAAATGGTGCATAGGGGGGCACGTAATGAAATGGAGTATTAAGACATCATTTTTCAAACAAATAAAAGTCATACATAACTTTGACAATGAGGAAGTATGATTTAGTGGCAAGAGCTATTGGTTGAAATTAACGAGTGAAACAGAAACTTTTGAAATATTCTGCCTCTGGTCAAGAATTGTCAAGGGAACATTGTAAAAAGTCTTGCAAGCTATAAATATCCAAAGGCATTTTACTCTACATATAACCATCATTGAATGTGGCTACAGGCTCTGCAGACCATGTCGTCCAATTTTGCTTACTAATTATAGAAATGTTGAAAATAAAATACTATCCCTGCTCTGAGTACCTTTCAGGATTATTCTGAGATGTATTTCTTAACAAACGAAAAGATGCTTCCAAAAAACTGGATAGATTTGCAGATATTGGAATTAAAAGAAAAAATAAATGACATAGCATAATTAGCCATCTTGATTTAACATGTGACATGGACTATAGTACTATTGAAGGAAATACAGCTTAATTATGACCACCTTCTTTATGCCAAAAAATGAGTGGGAATATTGCAAATTTTACATTGAACTTAGAGAATCATTATCAACTCGCAAAAACCTAAGAAGCTAAATGCATCCCAACGAAGACTGCTACTTGTTTCATAACCTCATCACACATGTATGTTATTCTCTTTCTAATTCCATTTCCTTAGACTCATGAAACTAAGACAACTTAGTTATATGAAGCTATCTTTGAAGAAAGTCAAAGAAAACAGTGTTTCCAGCCACTTCCATCCATGTTTCTGTTTTCTGTAGCTCCTGTAAGGCTAGGAGTAAACCATGGCCTTCTACAAAGTCGCTAGAAAACTAGTTACAAAAGCCATTTTCTACTGAAGGATGAAAACCCACTTGGCATGGCACACCAATGGAGAATGTGCTTATAAATTCAAAATTACTGAGAAGGATGTATCTGTAATCCCAGCACTAAGGAGTCTGGTGCAGACTGATCTAGAGTTTGAGAGCAACCTGAGTGACGTAGTGAGAACTTGTCTTTAAATAGTGATGATGATGATGATGAGGAGGAGGAGGAGGAGGAAATCTTTCTCTTCTTCCTGTTAGTAGAACAGGAAGAAACATCTAAATGTTAGATGTTTTCCTCCCCATAGGGTCAAAGAGATGAGAGTATATGAAAAATTGAAGACTGAAATCAAGTGTTGGTAGTTTTTCCATTTTCATTTGTGTGTGTGTGTGTGTAAATGCTGGGGTGTAAAGCACTAAAGCAAATTTAAATGTTTCAGAAAACAAGTTTCAGCAAATCCGTTTAATGACTATTATGAAAAAACCTGTTAAAATTTTCTGGTCACACACACAAGAAGATAATCTAACAGACATCTTCCGTAGGGGATAGGAGTTGAGCTCTTAAATGAACTCATTAATACGGTGTCACTACTATAAAGAAAATGTACTTATTCACTGTTCTTAAAGCTGCCCTTGTAACTTTGTTCTGGTTTGGACATACCAATCACACTAAAAATAATACTACAACACCTACTGAACATTTGATATGTGCCAGGTACTGAATAAAAAGTTTATCATCGTTGATCACTATTTGAACACATGATTCTGATTTTTATCCCATTGTCCAGTGAGGAAAATGAGATGAGAAGGGTTCAGAAATTGCCCACTGTCAGTGGTTCAGTACAGGCCTCTCTGCCTCCTTCTGTCTCTCAAGTTCTAGGCAAGCAATACCCTCTGTATTTAATGAAGGTCATCCATGTATTCAATGTATCATCTGTATTCAATGAAGGTCAACCAAGGAGAGGTCCTTGGGTATCTTCCTTCCTGTGTTCAGTGAATAGACAAAAGGCTCGAAGCACTTCCCACATTTAAACCCTTCAATCACTTATCAATCACTTACTGTTCTTATCAGTAAGTGTGTCTAACCACAGAAGTAAGCTTCCCCAAAAGTGTGTGCCACACTCCCCCATCTCCATGGGCTGAGATCCTTCTTCCAGAGGTCTAAGAACACTGGCTGCCAAAACAGACCTAAGGTTCTTCTCTGGTTTCAGTCTTAAGGTGTATGACCCCAAAGTAGAACTGATACAGAAAACAATCTCAGTGGTTCAATACTCTGGTTTTCTTATAGTCCTGTGGGCCAGCCCTAGTGAATGGCACAAACTCAACCAGACTGATCACCTATAGAGGTTGTTGAGTAGATAGAAAATACTCTATCATGAGATTAGAAAAAGAATTTAGGGAAATCCCCATCTAGATAAAATGTGGTCCCCTGAAAACTGCAGATCTAATTTTAGCACTTGTATATGTGTACATCATCATACATATAACAAGTATGACTTCCAAGTGGTGACATAAGCATCAGTTGTGGAGGACAGTCCCCTGCTCTGTCCTGCAAAGGTCACAGCTCATCAAGCACTTGTCAGGGCTGTGAGTCCCGATATGACTCAGGCATTAATAACTTCATTTTACCAAGATCTTCAGCAGCTTTAAAGGATTGTTATTTCATCCATCAGTCCACAGGGATTAATTTGAGCTATACAGGGCTCCACAGACAGGCGTGTATGAAATTTTCATCTCAAAGCCCTGACATTTTCAGATGCGGGTGTGTTTCCTTTGGATAGCCAAAACAAGCCTGGAACTTCATCACTGAAGAAGCCACCTGAAGACTTTGACATATCCTAAAGTGCCAAAATTAAAATTTTCTCCTCTCCTCCTTCTTCTAGATCAAGCTGGAAGGTTTTTGGTTTTTGTTTTGTTTTCTGGGGTTTCTTTTGTTTCATTTTTGTTTGTTTTTGTTTTTGTTATCAGTTGTGGGGCTTGAACTCTGGGCCTGGGCACTGTCCCTTGAGCTCTTCTGCTCAAGACTCTTACCACTTGAGCCACAGCACCAATTCTGGTTTTCTGGTGGTTTATTGGAGATAAGAGTCTCGTGGACTTTCCTGCCTGGGTTGGCTTTGAACTGTGGTCTTCAGATCTCAGCCTCCTGAATAGCTAGGATTACAGGTGTGAGCCACCAGTGCCTGGGAAGCCAGAAGTTTTTTTTATATCAAACTGTATTGTTTTTTCTTGGCTTTCTCCAGGCAGCAGAAGTTCCCATATGTCTGCAAAAGCCTGCAGCCTCTGACAACGTTAGGCCAGCCTGCTGTCTCGCATGGGATCACAGGAACCATTTCTAAAAAAAACATGGAGAGGGGAGGGGCTTCAAACTCCCAGTAAGCAAGGCAACTGGTTAGAGTTTCCAGAAGCAATTGCATATTTCTATCATTTTCTTAGTCTACTGTCCTCCTTTCCCCCCTGCACACTCCTCTCACACACATACCCCACGCCCCATGCACACCCCTGGGAGAAGAGTGCCAGGCTTTTTTGCTTTCCAGACAAAGCACACAAACAAATACCAGCTGTTCACTGGGTAGTCCAGCCTCAACCACAGGACAGCAGCTGGTGCCTTAAAGATCAGAGCCCCAAGATACTCCAGCAATTCAGAAAGGTCCTAGCCACCAAGATGGTCTCTTATTAAAAAAACAAAAAAGCTTGTTTGTATTTTCAGGGAAAGGAATCACGTCAGCATCTTGTTATTGTACAGTAATTCAGAATTGAGAAGCTGATGTTTATAAGCACTTTCTGCATGTGGAGCATCCATCATCAAAACAGGTTATACGTTAGAATTAATTTAATTTAATCTTAGCAACTCTCCTAGATTAGGAATAATTTCAGCCACCCTCAGCAGAAGCAGAAAGAGAGAACAAGAGTATTCAGAAAGTACTCAATCTATGAGCTAGTAAAATGTATGCCTGTTTATTGGATTAATAAAAATTATGCCAAGAGTCATAATTATGCCATTGGCTCATGTCTGTAATCCTGGGTACTCAGGAGGCTGAGACCTGAAGGATCTTGATTGAAAAACAGCAGTTTAGACAGAAAAGTCTTAGTGACTCCATCTCCAATTAGTGAGCAAAATGCTGGACTTGAGGTGTGGGTCAAGTGGTCGAGTGCCAGAAACAAACAAGAAAAACAAAAGCAAGCCAAAGTCCTAGCTCAATAGGTCTTTGGGGGGCCCTAAGAGACAAAAGATGTATGTTTCCTCTTATATATGGAAGCTAGAAATAGCTTATAAACTTATAAGTAAATATTTTGAATGGCCTGCAAGTGTATGCAGATGTATAAACTGCAATATGGTAGATTCAAGGGAGAACTCACATACTGTAATTCCTTATTACCAAGGGAGAACTCGCATATTGTAATTCCTTATTATGACAAAGTCAAAGTTCAACAAAATAAACATCAGAAAGTGGGTACTTGAAAGGGATGAGGTGGGGTCAAGGGGAAAGGGTTAGACTGATAAAAAGAAGAGGGAGAAGTAAAAAAATTCAATGTATATCCTACAAATTAAGAAAAGTGAGAAACGAGGTGTCAGTGGCTCATACCTGTAAACCTAGCTACTGAGGAGGCTGAGATCTGAGGACCTAAGTTCAAAGCCAGCCCAGGTACTAAAGTCCTAGAGATTCTTATCTCCAATGAACCACCAGGAAACCGGAGTTGGTGCTGTGGCTCAAGGGGTAGGGCGGTAGCCTTGAGTCAAAGAGCTGAGGGACAATGCCCAGGCCCAGAGTACAAGTCCCACAACTGACAAAAATAAATAGATAGATAGATAGATAGATAGATAGATAGATAGATAGATAGATAGATAGATAGATAGATAGGAGCTTCCAAGATTGGCTCACAAACTCTTTTTAACCTCACAAGCATCATGTTTTAATTATTTTAATACAATTTCATTCACTTTAACAACATTTGATAATAATCATTTTGACATTGCTCCTATAGGGAAAGTTGTCCCAAATCCCCACTTCAGTAACTTCTTTATTGAGAACCACTGGTGGCTCAGGTCTGTAATCCTCACTATTCAGGAGGCTGAGATCTGAGATCATGGTTTGAAGCAAACCAGGGCAGAAAAAAATCATGAGATAAGCCAGAAGTGGAGCTGTGGCCCAAGTGGTGAAGTGCTATCTTTGAGCAAAAGAAGTCCAGGGGTAACACTCAGACCCAGAATGAGTGATTCTCCTGCCTTGATCTCCAAGGGCTGGTATTTCAGAGAGTTACCCCATTCCTGATTCTCACATGTCAGTAAACTTAACGGATAGAATTTTTTCCAGTCTTCATGTACTTTAAGCTTTTGGCACCTGTTTCTGTGTGTCTAGTGACAAGTACTAGCAGATGACAAAATGAATTAACGAGTAGTGTATTAACATTAGCAAAAAAGCAGAGAAACAGTCGATCCTGTGAGTTCAACAGCTTGGAGTTATTTTTGTGGGTCTGGTTATTCACAGTTGTGATTTTACAGTCTGTATGTATGCTTAAGTACAGTAGTCATGCTTTCTGTTTGTCAGATGGAGCCTCATTTTTTGTGGCGAAATACAATATATTCACATTCTAGTGTTTCTCAATGGCATCCCTACATTCTCTCAACAGATTTGGGGATTCCAGAACTGCAGATCTCTGGCTTAGCTCTCTCCACATTTTCATCCCACCCACATACACCAAAGTTTACCCACCATACCCTGTGAGCTTTCTCAGGACCGCAGCTGCTTCTTTTTTCTTGCAATTTTTTTCTTTCTTTTTCCTGCTTAGTGAACAGAGTCTTGTTATATAGCTCAGACTTGTCTTGAACTCCCAATCCTCCTGCCTTAGTCACTTCAGTGCCAGGATTAGAGGCATGTGTCACTGGAATTGTATCTTACCTCTGTGTCTCCAGTAGCACCAAGAGTTTAGGGACTCCTAGTCATATTAAGTATACAATAGATTTTTCTGGAGTTGGAATGGATCCCAGGGTATGGTAATTAGTGAGCTAGATAGCTGACTTGGCTCCTTCTTCCACCTCCCTCGTTCTCAGAGAGCTTCCCACCACCCACCCACCCCCTCCCCACCCCAGCCTTACATGTTGGAACAGAGGTATTCCTGAGGTACTTTTTTCATCTAAACAGCAACAACAAGACAAAAAAAATTAAAGCAAACATAACCTGGCTTAAAAAAAAGGTGTTTTAATTTGTTTTAACCAAATGAGAATACAATTTGTATTCAAGATATCTTTACACAGATTCCTTCTAATTTACTAGTGATTCTAAATACAGATTTATTTCTTTTTTAGGTAAACATGTTAGAGTTAAAATTCAGCCAGAATCCATCCAACAAAAGTTTCTAAGTGAAAGAATATTCTTGTTTGCTAAATATTTATATACTATGCTAAGTGAATGGAATGAAAGTTACAAATTTATTTCTACTGTTCTGAACAGTCATTTTCAATGTACTATGGGAAAAATCTCTCATTTTCAAGGAATATTTAATGATAGCCACTGTCCATTAGATTTCAACTTAAAGCATTTTAGAAAGATTTCAACGGAAGTTGGAGACAAAATTGGTTATTGTTTTTTCCCCCTTTCAGTTAATCCTTTGTCAATCGAAAAGAAAGAAGTAAATAACAAGAATTTTTAATTCTTTCACAATTCTGCTTACCTAAGGCTTTTTTGCATATAGAACTATTTAAGTAAAAAAAAAATCATATTCCTGGCAAAATATCTGCCAGGAAATTCCTTTTGAATGGACAATTTCTCTGCTGCATTTTAAAATGTGATTCGATTTACAAAAGTCTGATTTTCAGACTCAGTGGAAATCTGTTGTATGAAGCAAACCCAGCTGGTTTACTTCCTGTGCCTGGGGACCATGCTGTGTTCTTCCAAAGGTACGTTTGCAGCCAAAGAAGAGCTTAGATTCTGGGAAATTCTGTCTCAATCACGATTTTTTTTCAAGTAAGAGACATGATATTTCTTCTCTGTGTATGTGTATTCAGCCCCTACCTCATTTTAAATAGCCTGTTCTCAACGGCATTAGAAAACAGGAAGGGGAGAAGGGATTGAAATTAGCATAGAAGTGGGCATGGCCCTGGGCTTCCCATCACACCTCCCCATCCATCTGGGTCTAAGCCACAGTGGGCAAGACCTCAACATCTGAGCACTGCCAGCTCTGGGAGCCACAGATTGTGTTTGTTGGTAAGTAAAGGCATTACTGCTTATCAACCACACAGCCTTTCTCAAGTGCAGAATATTCCCATCTGGTGTGCAAAATCCTGTGTTGAAAATATCTCCAAAGAGCTTCGAACAGAGGAATTCCCAGCGAGCTCAGTTATCATTATATCCAATAATCCATTGGTAGTCTCTCTTTACTTCTTCTTGTAGCTGACTCCTTCATGACTGTCTTGTTTTATTTCTTGTCATAGCAAATGAAGAGAGCCACAGATCTGGGTTAAGACTAAAATCAGGGATAAAACCAAGAACGAAGGTTTTCCTCTAATTCATTCAATGATTCCCAAACAAGCTGGCATTAAACTTACCAGGAAAACTTGTTAAAATAAATCCTAGAGTTTCTGATTCAGGAATTTGCCTTGGTAAGAGTTCCCAGTTAATGCTGGTCTGAAGGACTCACCTTGGAAATCACTGTTCTAAACAAACCAGCTATTGGGATCAGTATAGACATGCATATGTTGGCTTCAATGCATCAACCCAGTTACAAAACACAAAAGTGAGGAAGTGTATGGACTGTTCTCTTCCCAGGGAAAGAGGAGGGATTGACCCCTCCCAGGGCTTCAGGGAAGATGCTGACTCAAGTAAGGGAGGAGTGCGAAACTGGACTTGTTTAAACCATTCTGCCTTTGGGTTCCTAGGAACATTACATGAAGAGAATCCTAGAAATGTCTCGTAAATGGTTCTCACGGAGAGTAAAAAGTTAGTTTTCCAAGCACAAGAACAATGGATGCTTCAAGTAACACAGTTCTCAGTGCTCCATGGAGCAGTTTTCTAAGTTGAAACACTATAAATCCATCGTAGCCTCCTATTTCAAAGATTTGCACAGACACTCCAATTTCTAGCATGTAAATGACATCATATCTTAAGATTTGTCAAGTCCTAATTTAGGAGACAGGCTCTTAATCAGAGGGAGAAAATCCAGTTATAAAAATGGCAGTTTCATGACAGAATCTGCAACCTATTTTCCTCAGACTTTTCCCAGTTCAAGAATAGATTACCCGTTCCAAACACTACAGTTTGCAACGGAAGCTTGTATGGAACGTGATCCAATACCACTCACTCCAGTCCAGTATCTCCCAGGTGTGCAGTCTTCATTTGTCACTATTTAAGGCCATAAAATCATCGCCAATCTTGGACTGAGTGATACGAACCCAGACTCTCTTGGAATGATTGTGTCTAGATGAGCATCAAGCCCTCTTCACTGATCCCAATGAGTCAAGATCAGCCCTGCTTTAAAAGTTTCCATAACTCCTTAGCTTCGTGATAATGACCCCCTCTACCTTTCAATATTATCTCCCACTACCTACCCACCCACTGCCCAAGAATGCCATACCCGTCTCCATAGCAACTCTACCCATTACTCCAGACTCATATTTTTGAAGCCATGTCTTTCTCATAGTGTCCCTCACTACCACACTCAGGACTCCCACAGGTCATTCACCATCCACAGGGCTTATGTGAAACTCCTCTCTTTGTATTAAAAAGAAAGTCCAGGGCCAGGACTTTAGCCTAGTGGTTAAGTGCTTGCCTAGCATACACAAAGACCTGAATTCGATTCCTGGGTACCACATACATAGAAAAGCCAGACGCAGTGTTGTGGCTTAAGTGGTAGAGCTCTAGCCTTGAGAAAGCCCAAGGACAGTGTCCAGACCCTGAGTTCAAGCCCTAGGACTGACAAAAGAAAAAAAAGAAAAAAGAAATTCCATCATTTTACCTGGCTGACTCAATCAAATATCTCTATCACTCCCTAAATAACTGCTTGGCCTCTGAGTATCAATCATACACCAGATTCACCAACTAGATGATGTAATTTCTGTGTGAGCAGAAAGAAAAAGACTTACAACAGAGCCTTCATTACACTGTGTAAATCTTGATAAATGCTTATTTAAATGAAAAGGTTAGTCTTTGCTTTTCTCTTTATCTTCTTTCCTCTTCTACCTCCTTTTTTCTTCCTTTTTCTTTCTTTCTTACTTCTTCCTTCTCTTTTTTCTTTCCTTTCTTTCTTCCTCCCTTCTTTCTTTTCCTTCCTTCTCTTCCTTCTTTCTTTCTTTCTTTCTTTCTTTCTTTCTTTCTTCCTTCCTTTCTTTTTTTGTGAGACAGAGTCATCTTGTTAAAAAACCCTAAACTCATAATGTAGCCTAGGTTGGCCTCAAATTCATGATCCTTCTTTCTCACTTTCTCAGCCACCCAAGTACTTGGATCACGGGTATGCACAGCCAACCTGGTTTGGATCCCTTGTGTTCTCCCCAGCCCCTGAGCTTCATATATAATCTCCTATTGTCAACTTCTTTCTGTTTCAGACAAAAACCTTTCAGTTTCACCAACTTCCTAACTAGGAGGTAACCATAAATGTCTGTGTGGTGTTTAATGACCAGATATATGCACACTCAGGGAAGTTTCTCTGAAGAGCTGTGATAGGCAGACTCTAAGACTGTTCCTCTTAAAATTTTTTTCTGTATAATCACTTCTAATGAGTAAACTATGGCAGAAGTGCTGAGGGGTAAGTTTCAAGAGCTCATATTTCAAGTATTTATCTATCACTTCTGTGTTGGGGCTCAGTCTTGTTCTGTCTTGTATCACTTGCTATGAGGTAGGCCAGCCACCTGTGGTAAGGTCCATGTATTTGTGCTTGAATGCAGATCTTCTAAGACCTCTGAGCCAAGGAATGAGCTTGGGAAGAATTAGGCCAACGAGTTGCATCTTGAGATCATTCCACCCTGTAGCCTCATCTGAGTGTGAATCTAAATCGGGTAATCCATACCCAGGTTTGCTGCTTCCTGGATCCCTCAGACTCAAATTTGAGGTAATAAATGTTTGTCATGCTAAGCCTTTAAGTTTTTTGAAGTGACTAGTTATATAGTAGTAGATAACGAACACAAGGCTATAATTTGTGGTTCAGATTAGAGGGTCTGGATTTCCTGCTAAAATCTATAAAAATCCACAAGTTTTCTAGACCCGCTTATAATGATTAGGCATGATTGTTAACTTGACTAGATTGAAGGATGTCTGGAAGACTGTGCTGGATGTTCTGTGAAGGTATATCCAGAGAACACTGGATGTAGGTCAGTGGTAAAGACTTGCCCAGATAATGGCCATATTAGTCAATAAGCTGGAGCCCAGAAATAACTGTAAAGCTTGTTGATCCTTCTTGAGCTATCCCAGTAGATATTTTTGTTTGTTCACTCACTTATCTTTAAAAACAATTTCCTTCTTTTTCTCCTATTTCACTTGGATACTAGACTCCAGATTCTTCAGCCTTTGAACACAGGCTTGCAGCAGCTTTTGCAGAATCTCCAAGACCCTCAGCTTCACACCAGGGGTACAGTATTCTAGATTGCTTAGCAACCAACTCCCAGCCTCCAGATGACCATTATAGGACGCTGCAGCGTATGCCTATATAAATTAATTCAGTCAATTGTCCCTGATTATTACATATATCCCATTGCTTTGGTTTCTTTGGAAAACCCTAACTAATACACCATCACAATGATCATAGTCCTTTCATTTTTTCTATTTATTAAAAAAAGGATATGTAACTATAATCCCTCTGTATGTGACCTCGACAATAAGACATAATTTTAAAAAATCTAAATTGACAATAAAAAAGAAAAAAAATTCTTGCATAAAAAAGGATAGGATAGAATCAATAGCTAAATGAAGTGATAGTCACATTTAATATCATATCTAAATGCAGTACCCAGAAGGAGAGACTCTTTTCCTTTTCTGAAGACACACACACACACACACACACACACACACACACACACACACACACACACTGTTTCTCCCTCAGCTCCTGTGAAGTACCAGGTACTTCATAGTAGATGCTTTGAAAAATGGCTTGTAAATGACTGCCAATCTCTCCTAGTCTCTCTAACATAACAGTGAGTGAAATTTTTTTCCTTTCCTAATTGAGGTCAGGAAAAAAAAATACCTTGATTAATGGTCATTGGGCTGCATGTGCTACTGTCTAACAGACAGCTTAGCAATTGGCTTCCCTACCAGGAAGGGAGCTAATACTTCCCTGAGAGCATTTCCCTAAGCACCATAGAAGATACACATGCATGCACTCAGGCACACACACACACACACACACACACACACACACACACACACACACACACCCCACACCTTTTCTCTCTCATTTTATTTGTGCCCCACCTACATATGACAATGATCAGGAGCTGGACACATCCAAGATCCTTTTTTCTATGATGGAGTTTCTTTACTACCCATGAACCACTCTTAACTAACAACTCCTAGCTTAGACAATGAGTGTCATTCTTTTCAGTAGTCATGGAGAAAACTCGTTCTCCGGATTTAATGCTTCCACAACCTTGCACCAAATACCACCAAATGATGCTAAAGTGTCAAAATCATATTTGGCTTGAACGCTTTTTCCAGAGAGGTCGAGCCTGGCTGGTTCTTGGCACTTCTTCTGGATCCTCATGTTCTCAGTCTGGAGCTTGCTATAATGGCTAATCCTAGAAAGGCCAGACAAAATGGAGAGGGTTGGAAGTGAAAACATGATATCATGTCAAGTTGCCAGCAGTCAAGGAACCAGATAATGAAAATGTTCCATGCCTGTTTAGTAGCCTGGCCATCCCCTTCCATGAGGCCACTTCCTCCTCACTCTTCTTTTCCTCTATGTTCTTTTCCTCCTTCAGTTCCCATGGCTCTGTTGCATTCTGCCTATTTTCTTTTTTACTTTCTATCTTCTAAAAAGATCATCCACCCAAACTTAAGTGATTGGATAACAACTTAAGGCATGCTCTTGTCAAATACATGAATGCATTAACAAGTATTAGATCTTTTCTCTCGTTTTGTCTGTCCTGATTCCTATTTATAGGCTCTGGAGTCAGACTGCCTCTACTCAGATTCCATATCTCAAACTGCTATGTGGCTGGGGCAAAGGACTTAACACTTCTACATTTATAGTTTCTTTATCTGTAAAAATAAACAATCCTCCCAGGCCTGTGGATGTAACTTGGTGATAGAGTGTGTTTCAGCATGAACAAGGCCCTGATTCAATCCCTAGCATCAAAAACAAATAAAATTCACAGCATTGTGAGAAAGATAAAATACGAAAATCCAGCAAGTAGAGTGATTAGCAATATCTGGCTACAGTGATATTTCTGATAATGCATCAATTCCTAGATCCAGAAATTTTATGGTAATCATGTGATTGCTGATTCACCACATGGGATCCATGCAAAGTACCTCTGAGATTCATTGCCCCTTTAAGCAGCATTAGGATTCTCAATTCAACATCATGCCCAAGAAATGCAATTCAAGCAACAAAAGGAAACAAAGGCAACCTTTGGTCTACCTCATTCTTTGAATTTGGGGAAATGGAATGACTGGATGCATGAGAACATGACTGTATGTTTTCTCAAAAATGTGCTTCAGTCCTCAGCTTTTTGTGACTTGGACTTTTATGTCCTACTGACTTAGTAGCCCTATGAAAAGATGTCTTTTCCCTGAATTATACCAGCTAATGGTTTATCACAGACATACTGGGTCCCCAGAGCCATCTTAGTAGTCAGATGAAGCACACAGGATGTCCATATCTGAAAGCCAGGCATATCCCTGACACTAGGGAATGAGGTCTCTATCCTAACCATCTGCTCTAAGATAAGGGGACTCCCCAAAGAGTAATCAGGATGTGGCTAAAAGAGGAAAGCAGCATGTATGCATGGCAAAAGAGAGAACAGCTGTACACCCATGGCCTTTTCAAATAACAGGTAGAAAGGGAAGGCAGCAGTCGTGGGAATATGCTGATGGGCCCTGGTCTGCACAAATGCTTCCCTGCACTGGCTCACCCTGACATAGAAGCTGCAATTCAGGACAATGGGAAGTCAATGGCATTGGCACCCTGGAGTGTTTTGGAAAAAAGTCAACTCCTTTGTTTAAAAAGAGGAAATTACTGCCATTCAAGCATCCAGAAATAGATTATATTTATATCTGAGTATACACTGCACTGTATTTATTAAAGTTTATTATAGATTGAAAGATACCAAAGACATACAAATACCAATCTTCTATGTAGGTTGTGTTGATATAATATATATGCATATATTACATATATTACATAGTATATTGTATATGTTATATATTACATGGTATGTATATTATATATGTGCTGTACATATAATTATATATGCTGTATAAGATATAAAAAGTTGTATATGCTATATAATATATAATTATATGATGTATTATAACATATAATGTATATTATGATATATAATACTTATAATATTTAACATATATGTTATATAACATATTTAATGTATAGCATATAATATAAAACAATGTGCTACATAGTAAATAGTTTATCTACATGCATTATATAGTATACATTATATAATATTGTATATACATATTATATAGTATTGTGTTATAGTTTACATATTATATGTATCATGTTATAATTTTATAATATATAATTATATATCATATATTGCATATTGTGACATATACTATATGCCACATCTATAGCAGATAATAAATGTATATTATATATAATAAAAGCTGAAAGCATGGCTTACATGGTAGAGTAGCTAGCAAGCACAAGGGATCAATCCTGAGTACCAAAAGAGAGAATATATAAATATCAATTAGTTAATTGTCTTTAAAATACATGCTGGCATGCATTTTAGGGATATGGTCACAGTAAATATGTATATTCAATTCATCAGGATGTGAAGAGGGCTTTGCACTGCACCAGATTTTTAAACTACTTTGCTTTTCCTTTCCTTTCTTACTACTTGTAGATGACCCAAGTCTTAGCATGTTAGGAGCCTTCAACTGCTATAGCAGAATCTGCAGAGGAAATCACCCCTATGACACCTGTACTCTCACTTAGAAAGACATGATCAATTTCTTGCTTGGCATTGTGTCTATGTGTCTGTATTGTAAATTAGAAAAACAAACATATAGTTATGACACAAACACTAATGCGATAAACTTCTTATTACAAATTTGAGGGGAAGGGCTTATTTTTTTAATAAGACTGTTGACTGACAATATGATGTCACATCTCCATAAATTCTTGAGATAACAGGGTCATGAGTTAGAGGTCATCTAAAGCCAGCCTGAACGTAGTGAGATCTTACACCAAAATTTCTTTTTTTTTCTGTCTTTAAAGCTTCATACAGGTAGGAAGGTATTGAAAGGAATCAATTTTCTCTGTCAAAGGTCAAAGACAAGGAAGATAGTAGTAGCTACTATTTGTAATCACAGGATAGTTCTGGAATAAATACATTCTTGAGGAATCAACTAAGTCATTTTTTCACACTCAGAATCTTTTTTTCATATATTTTATTGTAATTAATAGAAGGGTTACATTATATTCACCAGATAGAAGATGCATTACTTCATAAACATTGATACCCTTTCTAATGTCTTGGTCCCCATTTCCCGCCCCCCATCCCTATCCTTCACCTTGTTTTCCCCTTTCCCCTATCTGATTTCAAATAACCAAATACGTAAATATACAATATATCAGATAAAAAGGTAAAATACTGTAACAATATGAGATAACCAAGGGACAGCAAAAGAGATGAGAGATAACATAGTACATTAAGGGCAACAAGCACTCATTATATGGCTTTTGTTTCTATATTCTGGAGGTCCTTTCATTTAGCATCACTCTATATGGCATTATGTATCTAGATTTTGTTCTATTGTAAATCTCTGCTAGGAGAGCCCATGGTTTCTACTGATTATGACAAATGAGGGAAACCATTGAGCCAATGTTCCTTTGAGTCTGGATTACTTCACTTAATGTGATTTTTTCTAAGTCTTTCCATTTCCTTACAAATGGGGCAATGTAGTTCTTTCTGATGGCAGCATAGAATTCCATTGTGTATAAATGCCACATCTTGTTGATCCACTCATCAACTGAGGGACATCTGGGTTGGTTCCATATCTTTGCCATGGTAAATAGTGCTGCAATGAACATCGTTGTGCTAGTGGATTTAGTATGTCCTTGTTTCTGGACGATTGGGTAAATGCCATTTGGACTTAATCCTGGTACAGGGTGAAAAAGAAGGATCCAACTTTAGTTTTCTGCAGGTGCTTAACCAGTTCTGCCAGCAGCACTTGTTGAAGAGGCTATCTTTCTTCCATTCTATTTTTTTTGGCTCCCTTATCAAATATTAGGTGGCCATATGTCTGTGGGTTAATATCTGGGTCGTCAGTTCTATTCCCTCGATCTTCAGGCCTATCCATGTTTTTTACCTCAAAATTTCCCATTCAGGAGCTAGGCACGTGGTCTAGTGGTAGAGTGTGTGCCTAGCTAGCATGAAGCAATTCAATTCCTCGATACCACATACATAGAAAAAGCCAGAAGTGGTGCTGAGGCTCAAGTGGTAGAGCTCTAGCCTTGAGAAAGTCCAAGGACAATGCTCAGGCCCTTAGTTCAAGCCCCAGGACTGGCAAAAAAAAAGGAAAAAAAATTTACCATGCACCTTTCAGATGTGATTTTCAGGGATTTTCATAGTGGTAAGAAATATACTTTATTCCATAAATATATGTGACAACAAAGCATTTGATGCTATTTTAGTAATAACTTATTTTAATCACTGAATCATTCTCGTTACCTCTCTGCTCTGAGTCTGGATTCTGTCTTGAATTTTAACTCACAATCATCTCCCATGAGTAGATGCCCCTCCAGCTGCCAATCTCTTCCACCTCCTCACTTTAACAGCCATGAAAAACACATAGTCTTGAAATCCCTTCCAAAGGGTTCTTTGTTCAGTCAATATTTACAAATCACCTACTTTGTTTTGCCTTTGTAACTAGAATAATAGAAAGACAGCAAGATAACAAGAATGCTGAAATGGTGAGTGAGTTTGAAATAACCCTCTGATGCCCACTAGATGCCAGCTTCCCTGATGTGGACAGCCTGGAATGGGCCTTTCTTGTAACTCAAATGTCTTTTTACGATCACCAAATCCCACCTGGGTGATTTGGCCTATATTCATGTCTTTTGATCTTCATCTTTTGCTTTCTAAATTCAGTTCATGGAGCCCTCTACTTCAGCATCTTCATGTGCATTTTTTCTACTTCTATTTATAATTTAGCATCTAGTAAGAAACAGGTACACTGCTAGTTACTCAAGAGGAATGATGAATTCTCAACATCTCAGAAAGAAGAATCAAGGAATTGCTAAGAGAAACATTGAAGTATACTTGTCGAGCATGTTTTAATTATCGTTTGAACAAGAGTGTTCAGCATGGAAGTTAAAGATGTCAAGAAAATAGGCAAACAGATTCTGACATGGGCCTCAACATGAAAATGAAGTCGCTCAGGACAAAAACTCACTTGGAAAGAAACCAGCCTGGAATTTACCAGACTTGCCACTGTGTTGACTCTGAAATATAATTCTATAAGTTACCACAGAAAGCAAACTGTGGAGACAATATCATATCTGACTGAGTCACCATGTTTTTCCCTTCTACACCCAGGTTGTGAAGAAATGTATTTCAACAACTGGCAAACTGTGACATTAGTCAAGCTGACATTTATGACTGTTGCTTAGGTAAAACTAATTTGGCTGGCTTAAAACCGTATTTGTTTTTTTATGAAGTTCAGTGGAATTCGAATTTGGGTGTGTGGGGAAAGCTTGAATGCCATTTGTGTATTTACACATTGTCTTTCCATTTGCCGAATGTTAGGTGACTTCCTCAACACAGCAAGTAATGTGGTCCATGATTAGGAGATGCTGGTGCTAGGAGGTCACCTGGTGACTCCCCTCCACCTGCCACAATGCTGACCAGGAAAGAGCAGGACATACATTCCCCAAAACTGCCACCAACTTGGAGATAAGCTTCCTTCAAGAGCACATGTATAAACTGGGGGCCCATTGCTCACACCTATTGTCCTAGCTTCTTAGGAGGCTAACATTGAGAGGATTGTGGCTTAAGGCCAACCAAACCAAAAGAAACAAAAACAAAAACAAAAAACCACAAGAGACAATGTCTCCACAGAAGGGAAGCTACATCTTATGATACTGAGTCTGTTATCCTAATAGCCATCACTTAAAAGGAGGCTGGTGGGAGTTGATACACTATCATAAAAATAACCAGGTAAGAAACAGCTGGAGGCTTAGCTCAGCGTTAGTATGCCAGCTAGCAGGCTGCAGACCATGAGTTTAAATCTTCAGCACCACCTGAAGGGGGAAAATCATACTTAAAAGCAGATTGAGTTAAATGAGTTAGAGAACCCCCTGCTGTGAGTTGAACAAAATGATATAGACTAAATGGAATCATTTTCTCACTAAACAAACTGCACTGCTTGAGGAGATAAAAAGATTCATGGGCATTTTAGAAAAAAAAAAACAAATACCAATAATCTAAAATAACCCTAGTTACTATAAAAACAGAAAGAATCTAACTATCAGCTTTAAGGAATTTAAATAGTGGCTAACTAAAGAATGGTTTCACAGAAAATCATCAAGTTTTGGAAACTTGTCTGATCTGTTAATAGATCCCATATACCTGTAGCCCAATCGACTTGATTAGCATAGTAATTCATGCTATAAACAATATCGCTTCCAGAACCTGATCAGCTGGACAACGCGCTGCTTCTACCAGTAGAATAAACCATGACATAATCTAGTGACTTCCATTACTGAAGCATCTGAATCATTCCCCCACAGAGCCTTCTGAATTATGTTGCCATACCTGGCATTCAGCTGGCTTTGAAACCTATGCCAAAGCAAAAGTAGCTTTGTTCACACTGACTGAAAGAATAATGTAGAGCTTTGGGAAAAGCCAAGCCAACAGGATAAAGTAATAGACATTGCTGATGGCTGTTAGCTGTAAATTCTTATTGTTTTCATTAGCACAGTTGTGACTAGTGAAAGGCACCGAATTAGCACAGTGTAATTGTTTTTGTCACATGTAGCTATGAATAAAACCATCAAGTAATACATTAATGAATGTACATAAATTATTCAATAACAGTTTAACATATACAATGAATATATATTTGTTGAGCATTGGATAAGATTTACAAGACGTTGCCCTTGTTTCTAGAGAACCTAGATTTTTTTCCCAAAACTACATAAAATAATTTGAAACAACATTAGATGGTATTTAGTAAATGATGCACAGGAGAGAAACAGCCAGAATTCCCAGAAGGCTTAACACAGGTATGGCCTACCATTCTTCAGGGAAGTGCACAGCCAGGTGAAAGCTGAAGGTAGGAATTCCCACACTGCCAGTGAAATCAGTCTCTTTGTAAGCAAGGCTGTGAGTGGCGGTAAAGAGACACTTGAGGGCAGTGAGTAAACAAATGGGTGCTAAGGAAGCTCAAAACTCAGCAGAGTGAAGCCCACCTCTGATCTGGGCTTCATTTAGAAATGGCTCTCTCAGGTCTGGGAGGATTCCTAGCATGCATGAATTCCTGGGTTCCATTCCTCAGTATCATAGACAGAAAATCCTGGAAGTGGTGCTGTGGCTCAAGTGGTAGAATGCTAGCCTTGAGAAAGTTCAAGGCACTGGCAAAAAAAAAAAAAAAAGTGAACAAGGACAGAGGTTTACTACATGCTATTGGTAATGACTAACAGCTGACTAAAAATAATAAACGTAGGGGAGAGGTAGAGCAGTGTTTGTTGTTCTTCTGTCTCAACTTTTATGTGAATTTGATGATTCTCATGTTAAAGAGTTGAAGGGAAAGTCATTCTGCTCTATGAAGGAAGAAGGAACATAGTAGATAAGTCTTGGATTTTACATTATATATGCAGCATATATGTATCTATGGAGAGAGATATGCATTCAGATATAAATACAGTTGAAAATAAAATATTCTTGTGTGTCTTGGATCTATGTGTACACTAACCCTAAACTTGATCTCAGAGCCTAGGCACTTCCCTCAGCATTTTTGCTAGCAAAACGAGTTTTGCTCTGCCACTTAAGCCACAGCTACACACGTGGGGTTTTTTTGGTGGTTAATTGGAACTTTCTTGCCCAGACTGGCTTTGAACCATGATTCTCAGATCTCTGCTTCCTGGGTAGTTAGGATTAGAGGTGTGAGCCACTGGCATACAGCTCTAGTTAACATGTTATACAATGAGGACATCTTAATATGGGTTACTAAGGTTCAAAAAAGAAAATGCAGAACATATGTATGGTACCTGCCATTACTGTGATCTGAGTGTGTTCTATGTTCACTTAATTATGCTTACCTGTTAGATTAATTCTATATATTTACTTTATCATGCTTTTCAATTACCCTTAGTACTTTGGTTCTTTACTAGTGCTTTTGTTCTTTGGTAAGTGAGGAAACTGAGGTTCAAAGATGTGAAATAACTTGCCCACACTTCCACAGCTAATTCTAGGCAAACCTCAGTTCAAAGCAAAGTTTTGGTGACTCCACAGCCACATTGCCTCCTTGTATGTCCTTGCCTTACAGGTTCTCAATGCATGGCAAGGGTGTTATTAGACTGTTTCATCGCTACTCGCCCCAACAGTTTTCAGCAGAGTTGGAAGTAGAAAAGGCTTGGGAAGACTAAGCCTCTTCTGAAGAGTATGTGTCACTGAAGGTCGCCACTAAGGTGACCGCATGGCATGTGGATGGAATACAAACATTCAAAAATTCATATGAAGAGCAGGGTGTGGGGGCACAGCCTGTAATCCCATCACCTGGAAGTCAAAGAAAAATGGATGATAAATTCCAGTCTAGCACTACATCGGGAAACCTTTTCTAAATATATATGTAAAAAAAAGGAAGAGTCATTTTGTTTGTCTGCTATTGCTTTTTTCTTTTTTTTTTTTTTTTTGCCAGTCCTGGGCTTGAGCTCAGGGCATGAGCCCTGTCTTGGACTTTCTCAAGGCTAGAGCTCTACCACTTGAGCCTCAGCACCACTTCCAGCTTTTTTCTATGTATGTGATGCCGAGAAATCAAACCTGGGTCTTCGTGCATGCTAGCCAAGCACTCTACTGCTAGGCCAAACTCCTGGCCTTATTGCTTTCATTTTTTGTTGGTCTTAAGTCTAGAACCTTGGGCCTTGCTCATGCTAAGAAAGCTTTCAACTCCCGATCTACATCCCCAGCCCTGAGTTGTTAAGTCTGCTTAAAAATAATTCCGTAACATCTAAATCTAATAACAGATTTACAGGATGCATAGTATATAATTTCCTCTCAGCAACTATAGCAGTAGCATACTTGATCTAAAAATAATTCATGACAATTGAAGGCAGCCGAATACTGCTCAAACTGGAAAAGAATGCAGAAGAAAGTCGGGCATCTAGAGAACTGTGTTATCTACAAAACCAGAAGTAAGCTAAATGAACAATCTGAGTAAGTATTTCAATGAAGACCGATGTCTAGAAAGAATTGAGAAGACAACCTGAGATGCCAGGCCAGTTGACTAGAAAGGCAAGCCCAGCCACAAATTCTTGAGGCACATCCACTCGTTTCTCACAATGAGCTTGGGCTTTCCACTCCTCTCTTCTCTCCTCAATCAGGAACCCAGAAGGCTTGTCCTTTACAGGAACAGCCTGTCTTGCAGGGCCTTATCACCCACCCCCTACTGCCCTGTGATTCCTGGACCACCTGCAGGAATTTGCTGCAAAGAGTCAAATTCCTTCATTGAACTGACTTGTAAGTACTGCATATGTAATTTGATTTCAATGTTATTTCAGTGCTGAGGACCAAACCAGAGCCTTGTGCATGCTAAGCAGGCACATTCTCCTACTACTGAGCTCTACCCCAGCTTCTGTATAATTTTTGTTGCTGTTATTTGTTTTGTGTTTCTGAGACAGGGTCTTGCTATGCAGCAGCCTAAGTTGGCCTGTAATCCCAGCTATTAGGGAGGTAGAAGCAAGAGAATAATATCATTGTCATTTTCTAACAGGGATAAAATAAAAGGAGGAAAAAGCCCAATAACTGTTGTGAAGTCATACATTCCTAAACTACTCCCTCTATGAGCCACTATGCACTTTGATCTCATTGAGTTTCATCCCCAGCTCTTCCTGGCTACAATAAAGTCACAAACAAGCTGAGCTCCTATCAGATCCATCAAGTTAACAGACATGTATAGGAATTTTTGCTTAATTATTCAAATATTTACCTAATGACTGACTTCATCTCCTGAAACAATTACTTTTTTTCAAAGTCAGTTGTTGATAGTTTTCCAAGATAACTCGTGGTGCGCTTTAAAAATACTTCTTGGGGAAATGATTTAATAACAAAGTTTACTCATTTATTTAACAAATAGTGATTTGCTATGTACATATCCAGCCCCTACGCTAGAAGATGAAAATGAATGTTGTTACCATGGGTTTCAAAAGCCAAAACTCCAACTTGGCAACATACCAAACAGGTCAAATTTTTCTAGTAGATGATAATGCCCACACAACATAACTGCAAGGAAAAACAAAATAATGGCAACTGAAGGGAAGGCTTGTCAACTGTTGGAATAGACTAATGGGTGTCCATGAGAGAAAACATAATGGTCTGAAAATGGCTCCAAGCAATATCTTATGGAAAAGAGTATTAAGTTTGTTTGTCTGTGTACACAAATACCCCTTCAATGAATTCATATAGCCTCTTCAAGAAGCAGTTCGGCAAGCATTTTTTTTTTACTGCCTTCTTTAGGTTTTATAAAACGAAGGCACATAGGCATTGAAGGCACATAGGCATTGATTGACTTGTTCTTCTTTACTTTGCAAACCAGTGGTAGGAAAAGAATTGGAACGTGTGGCTACAGATCAGCACACTGGACTTCAGAGCGACTGAGAAACCACTGTGATGAGGTGACCTTTCAGAGTCTGGTGGAAGAACTTCAGCGGAGTCATCACATCTGCCGTGCTGCGACTCACATGTCTTACAAAGCTGTAGACAAAGCAGCTGGACAAATGTAGCTTGTGTCTGTGCACAATAGATGATCTCTTCTGATGAGTGCTGCTGGAGACTGTGCTTCATTCTGGATCTGTTTTCTAAAGTGATGGAAGTGCTGTAATAGAACATCTGTGATTTCTTTGGGATTGTTTGTGATTCTCAACATCCTGATCGTTAGGGGAGTTGCAGGAGTGCTCTGTTTACTGACAGAGCTACAAAGAAAGGCCAAGCTGGAGACAGGACGTTGTCTCTCTTCCTGAGGAACTGAGCATGGGCCACATTCATTCATTTTGCAACCCTCAGGAGGCAGTTGCTGGAGGCCAGGCCCAACATCAGGATCTGAGATAATGAAGGCCAGTGTGAGTCTTTGTAGAGAAGCTTTATCTAAACATAAGCACCTGGGAAAATAGTCTCCATTGCTCTGACCTCAGACTTTCTTTCCTTTAAGATCTCTCGGCATGTATTGATGACACAAGGCAAACTTCATTGTGACATTCCTATGCAATGTACCCAATCAGCTTTAACCCCAGCAATGTCCTCTCTCCTCCTCTTCGTTCTTAAAACAATTTTGGCAGGTTTCACTTGTCCCATTTTCATATATGTAAATGAATGGCTTTGATAATACTTTCCCTCACCCTTTCCGTTGGCTGTCAATACTTCCCATTAGTATCCACTCACCTAAATAACCTGTTTTACTCTTCTGTCATTCTTTTTCTTTGCATATATGAATTACCTTTTATAATGAATTACTTTAGAATATATGTATTACTTTAATCAGAAACACATAGCCTACTCATAATGAGAATCATTTATTTATTGCTCAATTTGTACAGAGTTCTGTTGTTATAATGTTATAATGTTTAATTCACTGGGAGAGGGGACATTATCATATTTATTTTATAAATAACCACACTGAGCTACATGGGCACTGTTACTAGCCCTAAAAACAACCAAATTGAGTTGAACACAAGAGTACTGACGCAGAATGTCTGGGGCACTAAAACATTCCGAATCTCCCACTTCTACAGAGCTAAGGTAGTGCAACTGAAATGTTTATCTGGATGGTGGGGGTGTGGCTTAATTGGAAGAAAGACCTCAAATCCTAGAACAAATAAATAAATAAATGTTTGCTTGGGCTTTTCAATTCACTTTATTTAAACACAAAGACTTCTAGTTATTTTTCTTAATGTTACCTAATTGATCTACTTTGGATTTTATCATCTGAGTCAATGATTACAAAAATTACATCATCTAGACTAAGGGCAGATCAGATCTTCACATCTATCCAATATTTATTCAACAAACATTTGAGTAACTACCATGTGCCAGGCTTCCCCTGAGCTTGGCTCTGAGAATCCAATTGTGAAATCTTTGGCTGTGATGACCAAGAATGTCACAACCTAGTAAAGGGTTTCAAAAAGTGAGAGCTATTAATCAGGGGTGCCCTGTGAACTATCTGTCCTCCAAAGGGTACTGCCCAAAAGCAAGGAGCTACAAAAGAGAGAGAGAGAGAGAGAGAGAGAGAGAGAGAGAGAGAGAGAGAGAGAGAGAGAGAGACAGAGACAGAGAGACAGAGAGAGACAGAGAGAGACAGAGAGAGAGAGAGAGAGAGAGAGAGAGAGAGAGAGAGAGAGAGACAGAGACAGAGACAGAGACAGAGAGAGAGAGAGAGACAGAGAGAGAGAGAGGGGGGGGGTTTCCTTAGCAGAATAAAGGTTCAAAGAAGATGAATGTGAGTCACAAAACAAAGAAAGGGGGAGGGGCAACCCACACAGAGGTCTCAGCAGCATCAAGGTTGTGGGTCTGAAAAACAAGACCTTGTGTTCAGGAATCCTATCTTCCATGTAGTATGGTTATCTAGCACAACAACAAACAGGACTGCATGAGGCAAGTATTTCCAACTGTACTGTGTTCTTTGGCGCACAATATTGCTCCCCATCTGTTTCATTTGTCTAGAGTACACAAAGGACATGAGTGATAAGGTGAGAACTTGCCCGGGTGAGGCCATTCCCTACCCAAAGAAGGTCTTTGTGTACAAGCTTCCTTTAGAGTGAGAGATAGAAAACAAAGGCTTAATGAAGGGTAATAGGAGAAAGAGAAAGAAAGGAAATAGAAGCAATTTCTTCAGCTAAGACATGCATCAATTCAGATAAAATAATTACTTTTATCTCGATATATTTGAAGTTTTCTTCTGATGGTAATCACAGCTCTTGACTATAGCTGTCTCAGAAACAATATATACTTAACTAATTTTTATCTATTATGTCTGGTCCAGGGACTCATAGCAAGCTAATCCTAGCTACTCAGGAGGATGACACCTTAAGATATTGACCAGATCAAGAAAAAAGTTCATAAGATTCTTGATCAAAAAAGTCAAGCAAGTTGGGCTGGTGGCTCACTCCTGTAATTCTAACTACTCAGGAGACTGGGATCAAAGGATTATGGTTTGAAGCCAGCCTGAGCTGACTCTTATCTCCAGTTAACTACTCAGAAAAAGCTGGAGGTGGTACTTTGGCTCAAGCGTGCTAATCTTGAGCTTTGAGCTTCTTTGAAACTTGGGGATTACACCCAGGTCCCAAGTGCAAATTCTAGTAATGGCATCAATCACATGTAAATGTGAGAATCACATATAAATATGAGAAAATTTCATATAAATGAGAACATTTCATAATATAATTTTTCCTTCTACTTGGATCACACAAGAAGAATGTCAGATTGTCTTGTCATTGTTAAAATAAGTAAAAACAATAATCCCAATAGTCTAATGAAAGCTGCATCTATAAGCCAGAGAGCAGAAAAACAGATGATCGTGAATTAATTGGCAGTGGTTTGTCTCCCTAATGGTCATATTCTGGATATATTATACCACATATATCACTCCAGATATATCAGGTTATTGAGAGATGAAGGATTTGCGAAGTAGGGCCTGTTAGGAGGTAATTAGGTTGTGGGCACTCTAATCAATGCTCCTGTCATAGGAGTAGATTAGGTTTTGCAGTATGTTCTCTCTGCTACACGTGCCATTTGACACTCTTCCCCACACTCTGTACTACCCTCTGGATGACTACAATGTGTGCATCGGGGCCGGAGGCACAGAGTAAGAAAAGGCATTTATAACACACTTAGCCCATCATGAATCCGTTCTGAAGAAGATGAAGCCTGAGCAATCTTGAGAGAAACTGGGGTAACCAGACCAATCAGACAGAGGTAAACAGGAAGAAGTAAAATATGTGGAAGGAACAGTCAAGGAAAGAGACTTTCAAGAAAATCCAGCTATCTCTCTCTCCCTTCCCCCTTTCTCTTTCTTCTTTCCTCCCCTCCTCTCACTGCCCCCTTTCCCTCCCCTTCCCTCCTTTCCTCTCCTCCTCTTTTTTCCTCTCCCTCTCCGTTCCCTTTCTCCCTCCCTCTCCATTCCTTCGCTCTCCCCCTCTCCCCTCTCCTCTCTCTGAGTTAACAGTTTCTTTTCTACTCCCACATCCAAGGATGGTGATTCTGTTCCCATTCTACCTGCAGGCTGGGTCCCAGCAGGAGTGGGGAAGAGGGGGACAGGATATTTACTGGTTCTTTGTGGAAGGGAAGGAGGTGTCCTCCTCAGGCTGGGAGGGATCCAGTCCCCAGCTGATGAGGGGCTGGGGATCTTGGTCCTGAAACTCCTTGGTGTTGGGACCAGAGCATTTCTAGGGGTTTTGTTATTGCCATCATTGTAATTACCCTATCATGCTTTTAGAAAATGAGTGTTAGGAGATAGGACTGATCATGGCTCTGGCTAGATGAGCTGTGGTCCACTGGGAGACCCTCTCTCTGCCAGGCAGATACCAGATGCTTTAAAAGGGAAGCTGGCTACACTATCTCCAGATGAGGTGATTCCCCCTAGAAGATGGGGGAGCAATACCTTTCCATGGCTATGACTCCCCAGTGACCCCCTCAAGCTCAGGGGAGCATTGCAATCAGGGTGTAATTTGAGTTTGAGTCAAAGTTCTGGTGCTTTGGGCACAAAGCAGCTGGCTTTGAGAGTGCCAGGGAGATTCTTGAACCAGGAACCCCAGGTGTAAGCTTGCTTCACCCCAGAAGACAGAGCCTGCCACATTCTCCTATGCCAGGCCCTTGGGCCAGAATCACTGGGTTGAGAATTTGGCCATAACCAAATAAACACTGGCAGGAGTCAGAGGCCGGCAACTCTGACTTCCTTGTGTGGGAACTTCTGACCGAGGGCCCCTTGAGTTCAGTGATTGTCACCAGGTACCCCTGGAGCTGGAGACTTCAGATTATGTATAGAGATCAGTTATATTAGAGATATTTTTGGAAAGGAATTGGTCTATGCAATGCCAGTTTGGAATCTTCCTGAAAGACAGTTTAATGTTTCTACTAGGAAATAAAAAAAGAAAAATGAAGATCTACAATGTTTTTAGAGTTTTTTTCTGGACACCCCTCACACACACACCTAGTCACACTGTGTGATCTGCCAGGATAGAGAATATCAATTTCCCTCTCCTTAGGGATGCAGTGGGTGAGGTGTGTCACATTTTATAATCTCCCTCCTATCTAACCATGTTGCCACCACTACACCCTAATTTGGTGAGCTGTGTTTGCATCTCTGTCCCAACTTACTGTAGACAATAATGTTGTAAGGGGGAAATCAGCCTAGCTACAGAGTCTTAGCTTGGGGGAATTAAATGTTGTGATTTTTGTTTTTTTAAAAAAAAGGAAGGAAAAGAAAATCCAGGTAGGTTATGTCCTAGAGAACAAGAGTTAAGTTTGAAGTGCCATCCACCTGCCATACTGTGGGGAAGAACTTGACAGTGAACACCGCAGGGTGCCACGAAACTGGACTCAGTCAATAGCAGATTTGCATTCTTAAAAGTAGATTTTATCTGCATTAGGGGATTCAGTTTAATGGTGTCATTGACTGCTATGATACAGTCAATAAAAGAAGCCATGAGAGTTGGGAGGAGGTAATGATCTTTATACGATTTAGAAAGTAGAATAAAAGACACCCTGTGAACTCTGAAACTCAGTGAGTATATTAGAGTAGAGAGGGGAACCTAAGATGACTCAAAACTTCTAGTTGAAGCAACGTAGAGAAAAATCAGACAAAGGAATTCAATACTTTGTAAGCACTTTTTATGGAGCATGCATTGTAGTAGATATATACATTCACAGCCTTATTTGATATAGTTGTTATTGCCTCATCTTTAGAGGAAAATGTTTCAATTTGGAGAACTGAGTTTTACAGAGAAACACATCTCTGTAGGATTTAGAGACGCTGTAGCAAGCCTCCTTATCTATGAGGCAATCATGCCATACCTCCTGAGTGGAGAAGCCGTATTACCAAGCAAAGTAGCACATACAGAGTGAAGAAGAGATTAGAACTGGGCGTAGTTGTGTAAACTTGTGATTCTAGCACTCTGGAGGCCGAGACAGAAGGATTGTTAGATGAAGAGCAATTTGAGTTACATAGTGAGACCTTTATTTCAAAATAGATAGATAAATAGATGGGTAAAGAAAAACAGACAGACAACAGACAGAGAGTTTTGGAGGCATCTAATGGGACTGAAAGATTGAAGCAAGAAGAAACCCCATGAGATTAGAAGGTAAACAATGTTAAAACAGGAGCCAAGATATTGAGTGATGGACCACATTGATAACTGTGAACAACCAGACATGGACTAATGCATGTTTATTGTATTTGGTGACAACAATATTGATGGTTGCAGCTTTTCAATGATAATTTTAAGGAAATAGTGGGGGTGGGGAGAACACTGTGGTGGTTGAAAACTGACTTTGTAGAGAAAGCTAACTTCAACTTGCACCTGTTTATAAATGCAGAGGAGATAAAAAGAAATGAGAAACATTTTTGAAGTAAACCCAGTGAGAAAGGGGCAATCGAGGCAACTTGAACCCTGGATATCATGCAGATATCAGCAATGCCTATAGTATGGACAACTTGCTAGTTCTCTACCACTGACAGCTTCAGATGTGTCAAATACTACATCTATCCCCAAACCCATCACAGAACATGGGCCTCTATCACTTCACTCACCATCCTCACAGGCTTCTGTGGAGGCACAGAATTCTGAGGAAGGCTTGTGGTTGGATTGACAACACATGTGTGGAAAGAATTAAGAAGAAATGGTAATTGAGTGTGTTAAATTGTGTAATTATACGGACACATATGTGTATTTACATACGTATGCATCTGCATGTTGCTTTAGCTCACAGGTGACCATATTACAAATAAGTATCCTTTAAATGTTTTATTTTTCTTTTTTGCCAACCCTGGGACTTAAACTCAGGGCCTGAGCACTGTATTTGGGCTTTCTCAAAGCTAGAACTTTACCACTTAAGCCACAGCACCACTTCTGGCATTTTCTATCTATGTAGTAACAAGGAATTGAACCTAGGTCTTTGTTCATGCTAGGGGCAAGCACTCTTACCACTAGGCCAAACTTCTGACCCTCATTTGAATACTTTTAATGTCTTTGTGTTTGGATTCCCAGGCTTTGAGTTTCTGATATTCTGACCCTTCTAAACACAGGCGCACACAAAGAAAACAGAAAGAAATGTGATAAATTATCTTCCTTTGGTTATTTTAGAAGTATCTATGAAGGCATTCACTTTCATAAAGTAATGAAATACAAACTGATTTTCATTAAAACTAAACACATTTCAGAAATGTTTACAAATATGAATAACAAGCCTATATACAAGGGCTGCATCCAATCATAAATTATGTAATACTTGTCCACGTTTTAAAACTATTTTGTTGAGAAATTGAGCTTTTAGTTAAAACAATCATGTGTAATATGCCTTTTAAAATCCCAAATTTTAATATATTTCAATGTGGTCACTTGAGATCAATGGCTTTAATTCAGATCTTAATGTAATAAAACTACGAGTTTTAAATCACACCTGTGTAGACTATACTTCAAGGGCATAAATTAATACCAACTGAATTACTGATTTTGTGGCTCATTCTATAAGAAATAAATTCTGTAACAAACAATGAAAAAGTCAACAGGAAAAATTGAAAACTCACAACGTTTGATATGAGAAGACAACAAAGTCGAATTAGAATGAGAGAATACTGTTACATTGTGGGACAACCTTGATGTTTTGGGGATTATGTGAATCATAGGTTAAGAAATAATGAACTTAGGATGAATGCTGGTTAATGTTTCAAAGTTTGAGTTTCATAATTGGCTTATCAAGGACATTTAAAAAGGAGAGAATTCCTTAAGCTAATAAACTGGAAAGAGATTAAAGCTGTTTTTTTTTTTACTCCTTCCTTTTCTCTTTTGTCCCTCCCTCCATCCCTCCCTCCCTTCCTTCCTTCCTTCCACCCTTCCTTCTTTCCTTCCATATTTCCCTCCTTCCTTCCCCTCTCCATCCCTCTGAGATGTCTCTGTTTCTCTGTCTTTCTCTTTCTCTTTCTCTCTCTCTCTCTCTCTCTCTCTCTCTCTCTCTCTCTCTCTCTCTCTCTCTCTCTCTCTCTCTTTCTCCCTCCCTCCCATGTTGACACCAAGGCTTGAATTCAGGCCCTGGCCTTCTATTTTCTCAAGGCTAGTACTCTACCACTTGAATCACACAGCTCTACTTCAGTTTTTCATTTCTTTTTCTTTTTTCGGTAGTAATTGGAGATAAGAGTTTCATAGACTTTCTTGCCTGGCTTGGTTTCCAATGGTGAACCTCAGATCTTACCCTCCTGAATAGGATTACAGATGTTAGCCTATGGTGCCCAGCCTTATTTCACTTTTAATACTCAAACACGATTATCTTGTTCTAATACTAGAAACCCAGAAGTGGTACTGTGGCTCAAGGGGCAGTGCAGTAGCCTTGAGCTGAAGAGCTCAGGGACAATGACCAAGCCCACAGTCCAAGTCCCAGTGGAAGAAAAACAAAAACACATGGCCTAGCAGAGTGCTGGTGATTCATGCCTACAATGCTAGTTGCTCAGGAGGCTGGGTTCTGAGGATCACAAAGGCAGCCAAGGAAGAAGTCTGAGACTGTTATCTTCAATTAGTCACTCCAAAACATAAGTGGAATTATCGTTCAAGTGGAAGAGAGCACCAACCTTGAGTGAAGAAGCTAAGGGACCTGCACAAAAACAAATGAAAGCAAAACATGGCCCAGACAACCGCCCTAAAGAGAGTGGCATGGAGAAGCAATGCTGAGTGACTGTTCCCGAAGCCTGTCACCTCAGAAACTTGATGATCAAGCTGAGAGGTGTGCCCCTTTATTCTGACACCTTCACATCCTTTCTGTCTAGGTGCTCCTCTGGAGAGAGATCTTCCCCAGACCTGGCCCCAGGTTGCAAACATCCTGCCAACGGGGTCATGCTGCCCTGTGACCTGACACTGGCTCTCCTGCTGCTGAGTCTGCCCTCCCAGGCCTGTACTGCACACCATAATCCCCCAGGGAAGATTCTGTAGCACTGCTCCCAAGGCTTTGCATCATCAGGAAAGCCCCAGGGTTTGAATGGCGTTTTTATCCTCATCTCCCTCAGATTGTTGCAGCTTGATAGAGAATCACTCAGTACCCCGAGTGGGAACAGCCCACAAGCAGGAATCAGAAAAAGACTGCAGGTCAGCCACAGGTTTATGAGCAAATACCACGGGTTTTAATGCCACTCGTGAACACGATGATTTTGAAGTTTTCTTAACTCTTTACTCTTCTAAACCTTTGAGAATCTTGTACTCCATTACTTTGTATTTTGTGTGTTTCTTTGGGAATTTTCTTGGTGTAGTGGTGGTGGCAGTGGACGTAAGGGATTTTTGAGACAGGATCTCTCTGTGTCATCCAGACTAACCAAAACTCTTGATCCTCTCACCCTAACCATCCCAAGGGCTGGGGCCCTAGGTGTGTACCACCATCGTGACTTATTTTAATTTTTTTTGAGAAGAAATGGAGAGGTCTCTTTCAGATATTTAAAATACCATTTCAAACTGTTCTAATTTAAATGTAGTACATGTTTATATAAAATAATTCATATACGGGACCGGGAGTTTGGCCTAGTGGTTAAAGTGCTTGCCTAGCATGCACGAAGACCCGGGTTCTATTCCTTGGTACCACATACATAGAAAAAAGCCAGAAGTGGTGCTGAGGCTCAAGTGGTACAGCTCTAGCCTTGAGAAAGTCCAAGGACAGTGCTCGGGCCCTGAGTTCAAGCCCCACGACTGGCAAAAAATTAATAATAATAATTCATATACTTCATATAATTAATACATACTAAAAACAAAAATGGATGACAGGAGAGTAAACTGGGTCTGTTATGGGGGCCATAACAGTGAAGGATGAAGGATGAAGGGGCCAGTGAGAAGGGGATCACACTGGCGGATGAGGATAGATATGATCCAGGGAGTATTTTTGTGTATAATGAAAGTAAATTGGTGAGATGGGGAGCAGGGTAAGGGAGAGTGAAAGTGGGTGTGAGGAGGATACAATACACATTGCATGCATGGCTGGACATGTCTCAAGGAAATCTCTCTTGTACAACACATATGTACTAACTAAAAGTGGCAGAAAAAAATGTATAGATAATAAATAAATACATGTATTCACAAATAAAAACTAGACCCTGGAGAGCTAATAATTTCCAGGTCTAGCTAGCTCTTCCATTTAAGGAAGGTGATCATGTCTCCAGAAGACAGAGCTATTGTGGCTGCAGTAATACAGAATCAGGAAAGAGGTTCTCTTGGAGCAAAGAATGGTCAGATCAAATTCGCCAACAGGCCAGTCTTTACCAGCAGATTTTCAAGCCTGAAGCAACTTCCTGCATCCCAAAACTAGTCTTTCCTTTCCACATTCCAGCAAGCACTATGTGACAGAAAATGGCTACCTTCCTTCTTTGTTTGGCCTGTTCAACTCACTGTGGATGTGCAACTCATCACCATGACTTGAGTTTGCCAAAACTCAAAGGGATTTGCACTAATAAGTAGTCTCATTGCCAGAACCTTGAGTTTCCTAACTCTTTGGTAAACTTATGTGCAGCTTTCCCTTTGCCAAATTATTCTGTCCTACTTGTGGTGCTACTTGAGCCCTACAGAATGTTATCTGAGAAGGCACAGTTATTCCAAGATTCATAATCTAATCAACCATTTTGCATAGTCTACGTAAGTAGAGCCTGGGGAGGAATGTCTAAAACACATTACAAAGCACCAAAGTGACCAGATTTCTGTCCCGAGGAGCTTACAGTGAAGGTCAGACAAAGAAATACTAGAGTGGTTGATTAACCGGCAAAGCAGAGCAGCAAGACAATTTGTCCAGTCTATGAGCTTCTTATCGCCAACTAACAGAAAGCCAGAAGTGGAGGTGTGGCTCAAGTGGTAAAGCATGAGTCTTGAATAAAAGATACCCAGTAAAACCAAGAGGCCTTGAGTTCCAGCCCTACTAGGGGCATAAATAAATAAAAAGGAAATAAATAAATAGTCCAATGAAGCTAGAGTCCAGATTTTGCACAGCCTTGAGGAAAATAAAATAATGGAATCTAGTCAAACATCATGTTGCAGACAAGAGTAACAGATCCTATGGAAGCAGAGAGGAGTGGAATGCTAGACACTGAGTTATAGATCCTTGTAATAATCTCACTTGAAGCTGCAGACTCACAGGTCATATTGACTTCACTATAGTATAACTGTGGATCATTTTAATTGTTTGCATGTATAAGTAATAGTGTGTAGATAAGGTAGAAAGAGAAATAAGAAAAGTAGACGTACTGTGAGATTTTAGGCTATCAATGGTACAAAATTCCAAGGTTATTAGAAGACATTTCCTCATTTGGATTTGGTTTAAAAAAATGACTGACTTTAGAACAGGTTGGACATGTTTTAGCTTATCAATTTAACTTCTTTATCTCTTATTTTATAGATGTGAACTTCAGACTTCAGCCCATCGTTTCTTTTGCTTTTTTTCCTGATTTCAATGATCCCACACTGAAGTTGGCAGGAAAACCAAGTGGATGCTTTATAAACACAGATAATATGCTATAGAGTAAATAATACACTGAACACCCAGCAATTTAACTGCTAAAGTCTAGGGTTCGTATTTAAAAGCTTTGTGGGCTCCATACCTTAGAGTCACTTGGCTGTGTGTGTTGAAGGTGGGGCTAGAAGGCTACAGGTCAGGCAGAACATAACTCCTCCTCCCAGTTTGGCAAATCTGCTCATCAGCCTTTGCCTCTCCCTCCGTTTACACACAATCTGTGCCATCTTGCTGTCAGATTTGGCCAGAGAAAATGTTCTCCTTTTGTCTTCCCCAGTGATAGCTACTTAATTTCTGACTCTGATTTTTCCAAAGAGAAAGCCACATTCTTCTGGCCTCTTCTCAATGGTGTAAGAAATGTATGTTTCCAACAAGTCCCCTTTGGACAGCAAAGGACTGTCATCTCAGACTCAGAAACCAGTGCCTTTCTATCCCTAGCTTCTCCCTTGTGGGAAAATGTCAGAACCAGCTGTTTCAAATGATAATCTAGATCATCCAATGTGAAGAAAAGATACACTGAATGATTGCTGTTAAGGATTAAATATTCATTCCCTCCTTCTAAAATTCTTATATTAAAATTCTAATACCTCTGCCCGCAATCCCCCACCAGTAATAATGTTTGGAGACCGTCTTTACATAAGTCATCAAGTTAAACTGAAGTGTGTGCTTTACTTCTAAGTAGCTGCTCTCCGCATAAAAGGGAAAATTTAAACATAGAACGGTGTGTAGGAGAAAGCTGATGCAAAGAGACAACGTGAGATGACCTTCTGCAAGTTAAGGTGAACAGCCTCAAGTAGCTCCTTCCCAGGCGACTCACACTCACTAACCCCTTCATTTCAGACTTCCAACCAGGAGAACTATAAATAGATTCTGGTTAAGTAGAGATTAAGACTGGGCAAAGTGTGATGGTAGCCAGCATAGGTTATACAATCAGCCCAAAAGAAAAAAAGCTCATCTTAAGAAATAGGAAGGAAGCTGTTATTGTCACACAGTCCAGGGAGACCCAGCCTGTCTCCTGACTCCCAGTACAGTGCTCTCATCACCTCCCATGCAGCACTATCAGAAAGTCATGAAGAATGGTGACTTGTAAGGCCACAGCAGGACACCCACTGAAACAACCACATTCACTCGGTAATTCTACCTCACATTGGGTGCCAAGGTGGCCGCACACAATTCCCCCAAAACAAGGCAGATCCAGCCTTCACTGGCTGAGGAGAGCGCGGCTGACTCTGGTGAAGTCTTCATCCTCATCCTTTTCTTTCTAGTGATTCCCCATCCAAGGGGTTGGGGACTAGGATTTCACCAGCATGGCATAACTCCTCCTCTCACCTTTCTTCCTTCAGTGTGAGAAGCCATGGAGGAATGCATTTGTTCTAGAGATCATGAAAACAAATGGTCCAAGAAGAAAAGCTGTCTGAATGCTGTCCCACCCACACGACGGTGCCATACCACACAGTCAGTCTCCAAGACAGGAAGGTTGAAGGCCCATAGGAGGTCAAGTGCCTAGACCAATTCCAGGGCAGATAGGAGAAGCACTTTTGTGGTTCTATTATTGTGTATAGTCTAGATTCTTTTGTTGTGTTTCCCTGGCAAACATTTCTTAGAAATGAACTATCTGAACTAAGATGCAACAGAAGTTTTCATGACATTATACCATGTCCACTTTCTAAAATGAGAGTCTTAGCCACACATGGTGGTGAAAACCTATAATCCCCACAGTCAAGAGTCTGAGGCAGGATGATTGATTTCCAAGTCAGTGTGATCTACGTAGAAAGACCTGCCTCAAAACCATCAACTTAAAAACAAAAAAAAAGGAATCATTTATTTATTTATTTATTTATTTATTTATTTATTTTTAGCTGGTGCTGGGGCTTGAATTCAGGGCCTGGGCACTATCCCTGAGCTTCTTTTGCTCAAAGTGAGCTCTCTACCATTTGAGCCACAGCTCCACTTCTGGCTGTTTTGCTGGATTGTTGGAGATATGAGTCTCATGGGCTTTTCTGCCAAGGCTGGCCTCAAAGTGTGATCCTCGGATCTCAGCTTCCTGTGTAGCTAGGACTATGTAGGTGTGAACTAATGGCCCCCAGCTGAAAATGGAAATCTTAGCCTAAATATTCCCCCCTCCTCTCTCCCTCTCTCTCTCTCTCTCTCTCTCTCTCTCTCTCTCTCTCTCTCTCTCTCTCTCTCTCTCTCTCTCTCTCTCTCTCCCCCCCCCCCCCAGTCCTAGGCTTGAGCTCAGGGCCTGAACCCTGCCCTTGGGTTTTTTCTCAAGGCTAGAATCCTACCACTTGAGCCACAGCACTACTTATGGCTTTTTCTATATATTGGTACCAAGGAATTGAACCCAGGTCTTAAGAGTGCATGCTAGGCAAGCACTCTATCACTAGGCCAAATTCCCTGCCCTTAACCTAAATGCTTAATTCCCAGGGAGAGTAAATTCGGAATTCGAATTCAAGGAGTTTAGAAATTCAAATTAACTACTTCATTAACTACTACCTAATGCTTAGCACTTGCTTTTGTTTTAACTGGGGGGAAGTGAGTAGCATTAGTAACTCTAATAACAAAAATGAGTATCATAGATAACACAGGTATTTGTCAATTACCTGTCAATATTTCACTAATGTCTATCACTACTTTGCAATTTTGACAGTCATTAGAACTACCAATAGATATTACCACATAAATGCATTCACAAATGGCATATATAACTATAATTCCTTTTTTTTTTTTGTAGGGCTTGGACGCTGGGCCTGGGCACTGTCCCTGAGTTCTTCAGCTCAAGGCTGTAGTACCACCCTACCCCTGAGCCACAGTGCCACTTCCAGTTTTATAGTGGTTAATTGGAGATAAGAATCTCACAGTCTCTAGTGCCTGGGCTGGCTTTGAACCACGATCCTCAGATCTCAGCCTCCTGAGCAACTAGGATTGCAGGCATATTCCACCACACCCAGCCACAATTCATTTTTTGATATGGCACTTCAAAGTAACCAGATCTTTAAACCATTTATTTATATTAATTGATAAATAAATCTTAAAAACCAATTTGCCATTTTATATTTACTTAATATCAGTTGATAAATCAATCAGTATAAGTAAGAGATAAATATGTTGAAAGTATGTACAGCTCATGGAAACTTAAAAATGAGTTCATAATACCTTTCTTTTGTATCATGACTTTCTCACCTCTCTTTGGATTGTACATCATTATGTTGTATGATCATTCAGTATACAAATACATATGTTACATATATGATCATGTCAAGATAATTAGAGTTTCCATCTCTGCTACCATTTGGGGTGTGGCTTAGTTGCCAGCTAATGGAGTTATGAGAGGTAATTAAATTATGAAGGCTCTAATTTCATCAATGGATTAATTAACTGGTGATTTGGTACCTGAATTATCTGAACTATTAAAAGGTAGACCTTGGGTGGATGTGCTTTTGAAGGTTTATCTTCTGTCTTCTTCTCTCTCAGTCTCAGTCTCTGTCTCTGCTTCTTGGCTGACTTGAAGTGAGCAACCTCCTCTACCCTCTGCTTCTGCCTTTCATAGTCTGCCTTCACACGGGCCCAAAGCAATAGGGACAGTTATTGTGGACCAAAGTAAATCATTTCTCCTTTTAATTTTCTTTTTCTAGATATTTGGTCCCAGAGACAAAAGGTGACTGGCATTATCTCCTTGAACACTGATCTCTTCTTTGTGTAGAGAATCTTTGGACTTATTTCTTCAGTTATGTACTTGGAAAGTATGTAAGAAACAGTTGTAAACTCTAATCATTCCACTCTACTGAAAAGACTAGTCTATTCCTCCTATCTGCATATATTTTGATATTTATTGAAAGCATCATAGTTATGCTGCTGTGAAAGATAAAGGAATCTGGGCTCACTACACTGGCTACAATGCTAAAATTTATCTAGCTTCTTGAAAATCTATCTCTTTTTTTTTTTTGAAAGTTTATTTTTGCAAATACCTCTGCTTTACTTTACGTGATTCATCTTGTGTTTGCATTGACAGCTGCCTAGTATTTTGCCAAGGTCCAGCTACAATTTACAAAGCAGTAATTGACATCTCTCATGGAGAAGTGCAGGGCACTTAAGTGAATGAGGCTTTAGTTTGCAGTCCTGTAAACTGAGCTGCAAGTGTTCAGAGCAAACAGACTAATTACAAGAGCACTGGAGGACCAGTGTGTGTGCTCTGGAGTGGGGCAACCATTGTTTCCTCACAGCTACTACTGAGATCCTAAAAGCTTCCTACAGTCTGAGGAATCAGGAATGACAAAAATAAGTTCTCTAAACAAAAGAGGAGTTTGTCATCCCATCCCTGTGTCACTATCTCTTTTTATGCTAGTCTGTTTTCAATGTTACATCTTTCTACCTGGGACAAATTCATTCAGTAGTTAAGTTTAAATGATAAAATCTCCTCTAATTTGCTTGTCGGGATTATTGTGTTATAGAACTGCTTGGAGTGTACCTTGTATTACCGCTAGCACTTCACCCTCTCAGCCTGGACTGGAAGACAAGAATAATGGCTGGTATATTGGGACTGGCCTGGCTCAGAGCTTTGCTGAGACACCTCTTGTATCAGTGACTTTCTCTAACAGATGATGCGTGCGTGTGTGTGCTTGTGTGTGTGTGTGTGCGCGCGCGTGCGCACGTGTGCTCACAGATCTGTCCTCCTGGCTCAGTGCCTTACCAGGGACTCAGGCCTAGATTGACATCTTGACGCAACTACTCACCAATGCTATGACACAGGACAAGCAAGCTGGTAGGTATTTCCAACTCTTGATTTCCAAACCTCTATATGATGTAAGATAGATAATAAGGGGGAAGTTCTTGGTTACTTTAGGACAAGAAATCCTGTTTCCTAATCAACACTCAGTCCCCTCTAATTGAATTTAGCTCCCCAGATACTCAACAAACAGAACTATACTCAATAACCTGCCTGAAGGGATGCTGTTTTGAACACTTTTCTCTTTGTGGTAATGACCCTGAAACACATTGCTGGGAAGACAAAGCTGAGGGAGTCTGGGATCTGCAAGGCCCTGGGGACGCAGAGAGCACCTGGTTGGGGCTGAATTCTCTTAAGAACAGTTAATGAGCCATTGCTCATTTGCAGAAGACCACTTCAGTGGTCTTTCCTATTGATATCTTACATTCTGAAATATTTCTTGCCTTTTTAGATTCACATTTATGATCAAGAAGAAAAAAGGTCACAGAAATTTCCTGTAAAGAAAATGATTTTAAAACTTATTTTAATGTCTGAAAGCCAGACATAATGTCCCAGGCCTGTAATTCTAGCACTTAGGAGGGTGAATTAGGATTATGGGTTCAAAACCAGTTTGAACTACAGAGATAATTTAAGATAAAACATGATCATCTACCTCACAAAACCGAAAGAAGAGAAGGTAAATTTTATGCTGCTTATAGTTACTATAGTTTTAAAAACAAATAATATACTATACCTAAAATCAAAAATACTTTAAGTAAGTACACAGTATAGTATATGAACCATATTAATTTTTTGTGCCAGTCCTGGGTCTTGAACTCAGGGCCTGAGCAATGTCCTTGGGCTTTCTCAAGGAATTCTATCACTTGAGCCACAGCACCACTTCTGGCTTTTTCTGTGTATGTAGTACTGAGGAATTGAACCTGGGTCTTCATGCATGTTAGGCAAGCATTCTACCACTAGGCAAAAGTCCTGGCCCTATCCGTATTAATTCTTTATCTTACTTAGGTTCTGGGGCTTGATGCTTGCTAGTCAGGTGCTCTATCACGTCAGCCCTTTTGCCCTTTTTAATTTGCTTTATTTTTTTTATAGGGTCTTGTTTTTTATTGGAAAGCCAGGACTACAATTCTTCTATTTATGCCTCCTGCATAGCAAGCATGCTATATAGGTATGCACCACCACTTCCATATTTTATTGGTTAAGGATAAGGTCTCATGAAATTTTGATCTGGGCTGGCCTTGACATACAGTTTTCCAGATTTCAGCCTCCTAACTAACTAAGATTATAAACATGAGCCATGATTCTCAGAAATGGTTGTTTAAAGAAAATCCTGCTTGGGGGTGGGGGGAAGGAAATGGGGACCAAAACATGAGAAGGGGTATCAATGTTTGTGAAGTAATGCACCTTTTATCTGGTGAATATAATGTAACCCTTCTATTAATTACAATTAAAAATATATGAAAGAAGAATACAAAAGCAGAAAAAAGTCTTGCTCAGAAGAGGAAAAAATTCCAATCTTGTAAAAAATGTCTTTGCCCTTAATAGATAGCACTCATAATTGATTTTCTCTATGTGTGAGTCTGGCCACAGCAGGGGGGGAAATGAATGAAAACTCACACATGAATATTTAATTATGAAATGGTTGAGTTTTCTATTGCTGCTGGTGGTAGGGCTTGAACTCGGGATCTGGGCACTATCCTTGAGCTCTTTTTGCTCAAGATTAGCACTCTACCACTTTGAGACACAATGTCACTTTACATTTTCTGGTTGTTAATTGGAGATAAAAGTTTCCCAGACTTTCCTGCCCAGTCTAACTTGGAACCTCAATCCTCAAATCCGAGCCTCATGAGTTGCTAGGATTATAGGCTCAGGCCTACATTTTTTCTTATCTAGATGAACAATCTTACCTTTATCTTTAGGAAATAATGATACCATTCTTCTTCCTCTAATTTCTTTTCTCCCTTGCTCTTTCTTGGAATACTAATGGCCTTGCTCAAGTTATTCTGAAGCAAGACAAGACCTGTTATGTAAATTCCCTATTCAGGTGACTCCTTTCCTACATTCAATAGGTATGAGAGACTGATAGAGCTATAGGTAGCCAGTACTACCCATACCTGACTGTATTCAAAAATATGAGCCATTCACCACTAAGGCTTGAGCTTCTAGAGGGATGAATTTATCCAAGGTCAATCTGAATAGGGCCTTTCCCATCCATCTCAAGTCTAACAGCAGTAAACCCCATTTGTGCTGCAAGCTGTCACATCTGTCTTTCCCTAGGAGTTACAATCCTTCATTCCATGAGGATGCCAGTGAGGCAGATGGATGATGTAGTCAGACTCAACCTGCTTGGCCTGATGATAACTACTGAGCAAAATCCTCTCACTGAGGAACAAGCTAGATGATAAGTAAAGCCTGCATCCAGGTCCTTGACTGTTCACAGCGAAGAATAGAAGATGACACACTGTTCCGTAAAGCTGAAAATTCTGTTGATAGTCAACCAGTCAACAAATGACAGAAATGGAAATGAAAACTGTTTCTATTCTCCACTTACTGAAATCATTAGGTCACTTTATCTGATTCTCCCTTGCTAGTAAGAAGCAAAGGGAGAAAATCTGTGCTTCTAAATCTAAGACTGCAGAGATTTTATTGCAGCTGGGAAAGTGACAAACAAACCAACACAGCTCCACCTAAAAATGACTCAGGGTGATTCTGCTTTTATAAAAAGTTTTAATCAGAGGTGGTAGGGTCACCCATCTTTCTTCTGAGTACAATATTTATTACACAGAGGCACAGATTAGATTAGATTCTGTGATCATCATAGAAAAGCATCCAGTGAATGATCTAAACTTGCATAATGCAATATGATGTCTAGTGACAGGTCCAAGGGACTCATGTTGGCTGTTAGCAGACCATGGGACAGTGGCCAGAACACAGTCTATCCCCCCCACTCCCTTCCTCCAGAATATCCCCAGCAGAGGCAGTAGCCAGTTGCATCACAGTGAAGCCACTTTCTTTACTGACTCTTGTTTTCTGTTGGTTTGGGATTTGAGCCCAAGGTCCCCCATATTGCGGGGCAAACACTAAACTCCTGAGCTACTCTAAGTTCCTTCATTTGCTGCTTGGGAAAGTGCCTCTAATCTTGCTTCAATCTTTGGAAACAGCTTGCCTCCATTCTGTTTTCAGTCCCCAGCCTTACTTGCCATAGCCTCATCTGTTCATCTGTTGACCTTCTGGCTGTATCTCCTTTGCTTCCTACCTCCTTAGGAGCTTGACCTACCCAGATCAGACCGCACCCTGCAGCTTCCTGCTTTTCATATACAAGGTAGTTACTATTTTTATTCTCTTTTTTTACAGAAGAAAAAACAATGTAAACCTACTGCAGTGCTACTTGGCTTGAACGGGAGTAGAAATTAGAAATGGAAAGAAGGGTAAAGAAGCTAGGAAAACAAACACTCTGTAAGAGAGCAGACAGAGGGAGGGATAGAGAGAGGAGGGAAGAGACAAAATGAGAGAGAAGAGAAACCTTTGCTCGTTTGCTTCTCCAAAACCGGGCCAGCTTTGTACTGAGATGAGGAAAAAAAGGGTCCTTGAAAAGACTCAGTCAATTAGTTAAAAAATTATTGGAGGTGCCGGGAGTTTGGCCTAGTGGTTAAAGTGCTTGCCTAGCATGCATGAAGACCTGGGTTCGATTCCTTGGTACCATATACATAGAAAAAAAGCCAGAAGTGGTGCTGTGGCTCAAGTGGTAGACCTCTAGCCTTGAGAAAGCCCAAGTACAGTGCTCCGGCCCTGAGTTCAAGGCCCAGGACTGGCAAAAAAATTATTGGCGGTTCTTCTCCCATTTAAAAATAAGCAAACAAGAAAGATATGTAGGTGGAGTAACGCATAAGTTACAAAATGTGTACATATTCTAAAACATGTACAAGATGAATGCACGCAATTTTTTGTTTAATTTTCTAATTTAATTAATATATCTTTTAAATCATTGGATTGGCTGGACACTAGTAGCTCCTACTTGTAATCCTAACTACACAGGAGGCTAAGATGTAAGGAACATGGTTCAAAGCCAGTCTGGGCAAGAAAATCTATGAGATTATTTATTTTTTTTTAATTCCTTTTTTTTTTCTTTGCCAGGTCTGGCTTGAAATTAGGGCCTGAGCACTGTCCTTGGGTTTCTCAGGACCAAGCTCTCTACCACTTTATCCACAACATCACGTTTCTATATATGTGGTACTGAGGAATCGAACCTAGGTCTTCACGATTGCTATGCAAGCATTCTACCACTAGGCCAAACTCCTAGTCTCTATAAGATTCTTAGCTCCAGCTAACCAGCAGAAAGCAGAAGTGGATCTGTAGTCAACTGTACAGTCTCAGTCTTGAGTAGGTAGACATCTTCTATGTTTCACAGTCCATTGTAAAATGAGGATTGGGAAATCTGTTGATGAGTCCCTAGAATTTTATATCCTCATAGGGTTTAAGATGTCACCTTAGGCATATCATCATAAGAGACCAAGCCTGGTACTATCTGGTTCTCTATCGGCTGCTGGTAATAAAACTAGAGGACTAGTATAATATAGAAGCCCGGACAACATGTTCCCAAATAAGCTCTCATAAAATACATATTTCTAAGTTATTGGGGGGAAAATGTGCATCGGTATGTATATAAAAGCAAAAATGACACTAGATCCATGATCTCTAGTTATTAAATTAGCAAGCATCTTTCATCCATGAGATCTTAAGATGGTTGAACAGAAAAATAAACTAGTTTTTCCCCCTCTTGTCATTTAGTTCTGATAACTCACTCCACAAAGTTTCAAATATGTTATTATAGTGAACTTAAACTCTCTGAGGCTCATTTTTCTTTTATATATATCTGTGTGTATGTGTGTGTATATACATATATATATATACACATATACATATATGTAATGGCAATGATACAAGTTTTTGATAAACCAAAATAGGGTACTTTTTAGTTCATAACAATACTAAAATATTGCTGTTGCTAGATTTGTTATTGTTGTTTTTGTTATTCTTATTTGATTTTATGGGACAGGATCTCATTCTCTGTCCAAGCTGGTCTGGAACTCATTGAGTAGCCCAGGTGATCATTAAGTGCATTATTCTCCTGCTTTAGCCTCCACAGTGCTGGGATTATAGGCCTGTGTCACCATTCCTAACTCACAATATTGCTATTGGGTCTTTTAATTTTTTGGTCACTTATTCAATATTTATTAAATATCTTAATACCTTTCCGCTGCTGAACCTTTGTTAAGCCCTAGGAATATACAGATGATCATTTTCCTTCCTAAACCCTCCAACTTGCTGCAAACTTTATTATTTTTTTTTCAGGTGACTTACAAAAATATAAACAGTGTTGTCAAATAACAGGAATTTGAAATAGACAGGACAGATAAGGCCTAGAAGGGACCAATGTGGAGGCCGGAAGTTTCTACCACATGGCCACATAGTTGCTTAGGGTGCGCCACCTTTCTGCCTCTGGACTTCTCTGAAGCCAAGAGGAAGCTGCAAAGTTGAACAGAGTAGACTTCTGACCTGGGGTGGGGGAGAACTGGGCAGATTCCCAGTTGAGGAAACAGATGTGTAAACAAATAATTACAGCATGTGGTCCCAGTACAAGTGGAAGCTCTCTGGGGCAGAGGAAGTGATACCTGAGACTGGTTTTAAAGGATGGCTGAAGCTGGGGAGGTATCCACAAATGGGAGCAGTGCGTTCAGAGGCCTGGAGTCTCTGGAAAGGCTACTATTGCCAGTGTGGAAAACACAGCCAAATGCTCTAGACCTCTTATGCAGAGGCACAGACACTCAATCTTTTTTTTTTCTTTTGCCAGTCCTGGGGTGTGAATTCAGGGTCTGAGTGCTATCCTTGGGCTTACTCAGGGCTAGAGCTCTACCACTTGAGTCACAGCCACATTTCCAGCTTTTTCTATGTATGTAGTACCCAGGAATCGAATCCCAGTCTTGGTACATGCTAAACTCCCAGGCCATTCAATCTTTTTTAATGAAATAATACTTCATGCCAACAAAAAAAGTCAGTTAAGAAATCAAACCAGATAAAACAGCAAAGAAAGAACTAGAAGCACTAAAACTCCACCACTGCTCTGATTTGTCCATTTCAAGTTGATTTTCTAACAAATCTATCTTACAAGAAGTTTCAGTGCTCAGGCATAAATTTGAAGCAATTTGCGATCCTCTTAAAACAGCATCTGAAACAGCATCTGAAATTTTGGATCTTGCTACATCATTAGAGATTATAAAGTCCATTTTTTTTCATTTTAAATACAAGGAAGCATACAAAAATTGTTGGACTAACTGGCTGCTGATAAAGAGAGGATGAGGACAATGTCCTAAGTCTTTTTCACCTTGAACACATGACTCTGAACCAGTAATGAGGTTTTAAGATCTGATTTTCTTTCTCCTGTCAGAAATTCAACGCAAAGGTTTATTTATGCTATGCAATCACTCTACACTGAGGTATATTCCTAACTAAATCATAACTGATATATTTTTTTTAATCAAGAAATGACAGCTAGAAAGCTAGAAACAGGAGAAAGTAACTTAAGACTGAGAAATAAGCCAGCCAGAAGTAGCTCATACCTGTAATCCTAGCTACTCAGGAGACCTAGAGAGGAGGATCGCAGTTCTAAGCCAGCCCTGGCAGAAAAGGATGTGAGACTCTTATTTCCAGTTAACCACCACCACCAACACACACACACACACACACACACACACACACACACACACACATACACACACATAAAACAAATATGGAACTGTGAAGTAGTAGAGTGGTAGGCTTGTTGAGTAGGCAAGCTGAACAAGACTGTAAGGCCCTGAGTTCAAGACCCAGTACTGGTGCAAACACACACACACACACACACACACACACACACACACACACACACACACACACAAACTGGGAAATGAATTTAAATTCCAGGTTTAAAAATCTGTTTTAGAACATGAGAAGTTATTAAATAAAAGATGGCTGTAGCTTCTCAGGAGGCTGAGATCTGAGGATCAAGGTTCAAAGCCAGCCCCAGCACAAAAGGACCTGAGACTCTTATCTCTAATTAACCTCTAGAAAACAGGAAATGGGGCCTGGTTCAAGGCAGGTGGGTTATCATCTATGGACATTTAAGAATGTTGAGATGGACCCATATTCAGAAGATCTTTTTATTAAAAATCTTTTAAAGTATAACAAAAAGAAACAGGGCTTGGAGTGAGCTTCAAGTGGTAGAGCATCCACTTAGCAAGTACAAGGTCCTGAGTACAAACCTAGGAAGAAAGGGAGGGAGGGAGGAAAAGACCTGTAATCCCAGCACTTCTGAGGATCACAAAGTCAAGGCCAGCCTGTACTTCAGAGTTCAAGGTCAACCTGAGCTACATACTAAAAACCTGTCTCAAAAAAATTGAGGACTAAGATTAATACTTGCTAGCCATGGGTTCAGTCTCCAGCATTCCAAACAGTAAGTAAATAAAGACGATGAGGACACACTGAATTTTTCTGCTGGCAGAGCTTTGCACATGTTTACCATTTCGTGGTATGGCCAGAGGTTATGGCCCACACTACCTGCTTCCCAAATGAGCTTCATAGTAGCACAAAATCCCTCTCTGGCCAGATGAACACAGATGTTCATCTTAACTGAAGTACCACTGCTTGTTTACCATTAGAATGGAGAGACATCAGAAGAAAAAGAACAAACCTGAAGAATAAATGACACTGGCTTGGATCACACAGGTACGTATGGAATCCACATCTTTTGCAATTCTCACACATTCTGCACCACATCTTTCAATTTTTTAAGGTGATTTTTTTTTCCCCTGTCTCATCCTAAGGGACCAGTTACACATGGCCCAGCAGCAGTTCAAGGCCTCCACTTTTGCTCTGAGCCTGTTTGCATGGCAAATGCTAGCCATGGTTATTACAGGATAACATAAAGAATAAACAGGCCTTTGGGGGATGTAGCTCAGCGGTACAGCCCTTCCAAGAATGTGTTCAGTCTCCAGTACTGTGACAGACAAATAAATAAAAATGCCCTCTCTATTATCTCCTTGCTTTACAAGAAACAAGCAAGGATTATTATCAGGACAGAAAGCCAAGAAGTAGGAAGATTGGAAGATCTGGTAATTAACATAGTATAATTGTTTGTTTGTGATAGGCTATTATCATGTAGACTCGTAAGCCTCCTGGATAACTGCCCAAGTGTTAAAATTCCAGATTTGCGCTGCCACATCTGGCAAAAATTGTTTACTCATGTATTTACTTAGCACAGGACTAAGGGGAAGTAGTATGTTCTGCTTTGCCCTACATTGTCTTCATAGTAGAAAAGTAAGTCTTAGGCTGCGGGTGTTTCTGTAGAACAGCTGCCTAATATGCACAAGGCCCTGAGTTCAAATTCCATTACTCCCTCCCAAATGACAAAAGAAAACAGCAAATAATATGCAAAGAACGGCTCTCATACCTCCCTCTCCTCTCGCCTCACATAAGAGCCACGGCTTACTCAGCCACTTGGAAAGCTCTTCTGATAAGGAGAAAAAGCTTAACCTCAAAGCCAGTCCCAACCAGAATCTCACTGGTATCCTCTCCAGTTGGAGTCACGTATCATTGCTTTTATAACAAGCATGTGTTTATTATTGGTGCAAATAAAACCATGTGAACACAAATAGAAATAAGTGGTAGCCCAATAGGCTGGCACGTACCTGGTAGAGAGTAGACTACAAATGGTGACTCTCTTCCACTCCACTCCTTAATTAACAAGCTTCATTGTTATCAAGACAAGATGTCCACTTTTGTTTTTTGCCCTGAGGGAGACCTGAATCTAGATTCATCCAATATAGCGCTGCCTCCATGATACCCAAGGCCAAACCCAGAAAATTCCAAAGGAGAAACCTGACATGTACCCATGGCAAACTTGATGCCAGGTCTTTCCTGGCCTCCGAAATTGGTCCTCTGGAGTCTGACTCCAAAAATGATGGATGATGAAATCACCAAGGCAACCAGTGACTGAAAGGGTGTGAGGACTAGAGTAACACTGACTTCTACAACAGACAGGCCTGCAGTGATGTGGTACCTTCTGCCTCATGCTTAGTAGTTTCTTGAGGTACCACTAAGGGACAGAAAGAAACAGAAAAACATTGACCATTGCAAATAGCATTATTGATGAACTTGTCAACATTGCTGGACAGATGTCAACATTGCTCTTTAGCCAGAGAACTCTCTAGAAACATTAAAGAGATCCTAGCTGGGTAGTAGCCATCTGTAATTCTGGAGACAGAGGAAGTAGAATCACAAACTCAAGGCCAGTCTAAACCATATAGTGAAACCATCTCATAAAAACAAGAATGACTGTAACTCTGTGGTAGCACTGGCTTACCGTGTGCCAGAACCTAGCTTTCACCCTCCGCAGCACTGAAATAAAATAAATCTAGAGAGGAAGCGAAAGGAAAAGCCTATGTGTACAAGACTGGTGGCTGTAACGCTTATGATAATATCAATAGTGGAGCCATGAGTTACCTGACTATTTAAGAAGTACAGAGGACAATATTTCAATAAATGATCATCAGAGAGCTAAAATTAACCCCAAGAGGAAGTCCTTGCATCCTCCTCCTGCCAACCCCATCTTCCTATCTTCTTCCAGGAGCTGGAGCAAGAGAGGTGTACATTGCTCCAGGCAACTTACAAGGTTGGCAGGGTGCCTAGAACAAGGTCACTTTGGACAAAATAGCAAGAAAAAGGGGGGGAGGGGTATGAATGTGCCTTCTTTCTGTATACCTGTCTTCCCATACTTGTTGTAATGAAAGAAATCAAATTGTCTGAATACCTTTTTCAAATCTGAGGTTTTTCCTCCTGCCTTATTTCGCTCAGATTCTGTCTTTTAGGATTCCCACCTGAAACTAGTTAAGTCTGTTCATCTCTAAGATTCAGCATTGTATTGAATTAAATGTTTTCTGTGTCTCAAATAATTCAGTTAGTTACAAAACCTTCCAGAGTTAAGATTGTAGTTACAAAATGTCCAGACTCTCTCACTGCGAAGGAATCTATATAATTCAGGAATGCACCGTGGCTTTTAGTTCACATAGATAATTATACTGATCCCTGTGTGCTGGGATGGTAGGCAGGAAGCTGCAGGCAGCTATGTCCCTGGGCTAGGAATTCTACCATACTTCCTGGCATTATGACTTCCAATAAACAACAGGGCCACCCATCTCTCAGAGCACACACACCCACTCACCCCACAGCAAGATTTCCTCCATCCTCTTTCACTTGCAAGATACATTTCCATAAGAGGAAAGGGGAGAGAATGGAAAGTATCTTTTTCCATTGGTATGTTTCTGGTGATTGTCAAGTGAACTATGCCTTTGACAAGATAATACAATAGCAAGTCTGGCTCTAACTAAATACTTTATGTCTAATTTCATACACCATATATTTTTTCATCTATGAATGACATGAGATGAACCTATCCAGATCCAAGAACAGATAGATCACGTTTTTAAAAGTATATTTTATTGTTATTGTGGAGATGATGGACAGAGGGGTGACTGTCACATGAGTCAGGTAATGACATTTATTTTTGAACCATGTTACCCCTTCCCTCACTCTCTTCCAGTTTTCCTCTCCCGCCACCACCCACAAGACACATAGGTCATTTTCTGCATAGTGTCAGGCCAATGCCACTGCTGTATTTCATGTGTTTGTATTTTCTACACGTGCAAGAACTGGCCCCCAAAATCTATGCAAGAATGTGTATACTGTTCACCTCTAGCTCTCCAGTAAAGGAGAGGGGAACATTATTTGGTTACTGACCACTTATCTGAATAAGTATAAAATACCTATGGCAAGAATTAAATACACTCAAGGTTTTGAAGATTTAGTGTAAGAACAGTATTCCAACCTTACTCATGAGTTTTACCTTAATCACAGTTAAGATGATAACACTTTGGAAATGGTCAGTAAAATGTATCATCAGAATAAATTTTGCCAGAGTCCTTTCCCTCTTAATGCAAATGTGACTTATGTGTATGCTTTATTGTGCATCAAATGTCTAATACTTGACAAAGTATTAGGGCTGAGCAAAAAGCTGTGGTATGCTATCACAGTTGACATATCTTACATCTAAGGAGGCATGAACTCAGGGCCTCACGATTTGGCTTGGATTTTTCACTTGAGTCATGTCTCTAGCCTAGCTTTTTGCAGGCTAAAGATTTACGAATTTCAATTCTCCAGGCCTCAGCCCGTGAGTTGCTAGAGGATACTGGCATGAGCTGCTGCTGCCTGGCTTGTTTATTTCTTCATTGTTTCTATCTCTTTACCTGCTAGAAAGCAAAGTTATCATAAGTAAACATAATGTTGAGGGCTGGGAACTTCAGAAGGGGTGGAATAACAGAAAACTCCAAGTGTATGTGTCCTCCTCCTTCATTAGGAATGAAGGTGGCATGAGCCACCTTACCCAGCTGTTGTTCAGCTTTGATCCAAGGCTTTTCCATTCTCCTCTTCATTTTCTCTTTCTTTCTAGTATTCGTAATGCTATTCGTAATGACACGCATGTTGTAATTTATGTAGCTTATATTAACCATATTAGATCTATCTACATGGATATACATATCATTGATTCTTTCTCACACCTCTCCACCTCAACTTTTTGGATGTCATTGGCTCTCAATTGTATTTCTTGAGTGGAATTTATGTAAAATATCTCTAAGAAAAAAAAAAGCTTTCAACCTGTTTTGTTTTGTTACTTTACAAACTCTGAAACAAATATTCAAAGCAGACTTCATTCTTAATTAGACAAAAGCATTTGATATACAGAGTGGCTATGTTTTGGTTTATGTAAGTGTATCCTGCCAACTTATATTTCCCCACTGGAATAAGAACCTTCTTTATCTCCACTGCCAGTATCTCTCTTGGAGCGTGGCATCTCCATCCATAGCTTGTCCCGCCCTCCCTTAACCAGTTTATTTATGTTCTTCTTCTCCAAAAATGTTCTGTTCCAGGAAACTTGGCTATGGACCACACAATCTCACACCCAGGCCCTGTCTAAGGCTGAGCCAAGATGGATGCTCCAGCAGAGACTGATTTCAACTCGCATCTTTACCCACCCATCTACCCAAGTGGATATACATTTTTATCTAGATAAGACCTCCTAGATAAGGAAGCTTAGAAAACACAATTTCTATTCCAGCAAGGTCTCCATTAATTAACACTGTTCTACAAATGGGACATTAGGGATTTTTTTTAAGTATCTCCCCCAAATAAACTTTTTTTTGAAGAAAACCCAACAGCTAAAAAGATTTCTGGGTACCCCTATCCTTTCTCAGTCACTCAAGCACCCTGATTTCAACCCATTATTGTGCTGTGGAAAAAAAAAATTAAATAGATGACATATCACCCATCTCACCCCAAACAGCCTTCAGTGGCAAGATTTCTTAATTTGTTCTTTCATTGGATAAGTGTACCAAGAATACACTGAAGGTCTTTTAAGTTTAGCTGGACTCAACGTATTGGGCAAGTAATAAATCTAATTGTTATGCTATCTTCCATGTCAGCAAAATAACAGATGTACGGTATAATAGGGAAGGGGGAAAAAAGTTGCTGTTGGATTGTTGGAGCAGGTGTTACATGAAAAACAAAATCACATGGAACTCTTTCAAGTGCCTTTGGAAACAGTTGGAAGGTTTCCAGGAGGAGAGTCCTGCTCCAATCCCTCGGACATCCAGTTGTGATCTGGGATTAGGCTTCTGAACAGCTGAGTCAATGAGGGACACTGACACCTTGTCACTCCTTCAGCTCTTTATTCCTCTCTCACCCTCCAACAAAAGCACCAGCTCACCCTCCCCCAACTAGACACACAGGGCCCAGCTGCCAGATAGGGCTTTCAGAGAGCACCCGGCAGCACTGACGCATGGGCCCGGGAAAGGCAAGTTACCATGGTTCTCTGGCTATTATTGCATCCAGCGTCTCCGGGAATGGAAATCAGTGTGCACATGTGCGAAAAGGCCCTTTGGGAGAGATCAGTGGGGCTGCATGGGGGACACAATGGCAGGCTTTGTTGCAGAGAAAGGATTTGGTCTGGCAAGCACCAGCAGTCCTGCTGGACCCAGGGTTTGTCTGCAAGAGCATTGTGGGAAAGCCATGTGCAGCGGTTACAGAACATCCTTATTAGAAAAAGTAGGAGATTTGACATGACTGAAAGTCATCCTGACCACATCAGGTAAGACTTGTATTCTGAATTAATTGCTTCTATAATTCTGTGTCTTGAAAGGGGGTGCTGCTCTCCCCCGCACTAAGGTTTAGCATGACTCCAGAAACAAGAGTCATTCAAACCAGACAGAAAGCAGAGCCCGTGTTAAAGCTTGATAAAGGGGAAAGAGAAGAAAAAGGACAGGAGAGCAGAAAGAGACTGAAAATTATGAACAGCCACTCCTCTTTAATTTGCTTGTTTAATCCTAGTGTCTTTTCATACTGCGTGCCTGAACATCCTCACGTCCAAAGCACAACTCCCCACTGACCAGCATCCTGCCTTCCTATATAAATTATTTGGGGGGAGGGGGAAATTCCCAGAGTCAAGGTTAACAGAAAACAGCTGGGAAATAAACTATGAGCCATATGTCAAAGATTTCTCTAAGTACATTTTTTTTTTTTGCTCTATTTTGAAGAGTCAGCACATACAGAGTGAGTAGAATGAAGCAACTTATTTTCACGCCTGGTCTCCCAGTGCATGAAAATAAGTGTGGTGAAAGATAGATAGCTGTGTCACTTAGAGCAAAGGAGGTGGACAACCCAACAATCTAAGAAATTCTGTCTGAAACATATTCTTCACCGGAGGTTGTGACCCAAGCCTATCACCTCAACACTTGGGAGAACAAAGCAGGAATATCAAGTTCAAGGTCAGCCTGGACCATGTGGTGACCCTTTTTCTAAATCAATCAATAAATGAATTAAAAAAAAATCTCCTCCCTTTCAAATGTAGACCACCAACAAAATTATAACAAACTCTTATTTTCCTTAAGAAATATTTTATAGGTAGAAAAAAATAGCTATGTGTTATTTTTAATTAGTGTAGGTTAATTGCACAAAATAGTGGGCTTACGCCAGGCAGGTGGCTCAGGCCTGTAATCCTAGCGACTCAGGAAGCTGAGAGCTGAGGATCAAGGTTCAAAGCCAGCCTGAGCACCAAAAGACCTGAGACTCTTATCTCCCGTTAACCTCTAGAAAATGGAAAGTCAGGCTTGGCTCAAGGGTAGGGCAGTAGCCTTGAGCTGAAGAGCTCAGGGACAGCGCCCAGGCCAAGTTCAAGTCCTACAACTACAAAAAAAAAAAAAAAGTAGTGGGCTTACTTGAAACATCTTCATGCATCTATACAATGCCCTTCAGTCTTAGCCATCACACCCTAACATTCTTGTTCCCTTCCCCCCCAATACCCTTTTCCCTGTTTTTCTTGGTTTGTATCTATCAGTTGTACAAAGGAGCTTAATTGTGGTATTTTAATAGCACAACATATCCAGATCAGATTCACTCATCACTTCTCATTTCCCCTCCTCTATTCTGAAACAATTTTAATAGTTTTTGTTATATTCTCATTGGTGTTTGTGCATGTGTGTGCATGTATACTTGCCTGTGTGTGCCTCTGTGTGTGTGTGTGTGTGTGTGTGTGTGTGTGTGTGTGTGTGTGTGTGTGTGTGTGTGTGGAGGGTTCCTTGACCACATTCACCTATCCTTCACCCTCTCCTTAGCCTTGCCACTTCCATGGCTACCGACACCAAAACAAAATTTGTCTTACTTTTCTTTTCTTTTCTTTTCTTTTTTTTTTTTTTGGCCAGTCCTGGAGCTTGAACTCCGGGCCTGGGCACTGTCCGTGGACTTCCTCAAGACTGGAGCTCTACCACTTGAGCCACAGCACCACTTCTCACTTTTTCTGGGTATATGGTACCGAGGATTCATACATGCTAGGTGTGCCCTCTACCACTAAGCCATGCTCCCTGCTGTTTTACTTTCCTGTTGTTCTTTTTTTCTTTTTTTGCCAGTCCTGGGCTTGGGCTCAGGGCTTGAGCACTGTCCCTGGACTTTCTCAAGGCTTAGCACTCTACCACTTGAGCCTCAGCACCACTTCCAGCTTTTTCCCTATGTATGTGGTACCGAGGAATTGAACCCGGGTCTTCGTGCATGCTAGGCAAGCACTTTACCACTAGGCCAAACTCCCGGCCCTTTTGTGTTGTTCTTTTGTTGTTTTTTAAATGTCCATCCTCTAACTTTAGGCCTAGGCACTGTTCCTGAGCTCTTTAGCTCAAGGTTAGTGCTCTACCACTTTGAGTTTCTGGTGGTTAGTTTGAGACAACAGTCTCAAGGACTTTCATGCCCAAGCTAGCTTTGAACCATGATTCCTCAGACCTTAGCCTCCTGAGTAACTAGGATTACCACTGGTGCCCAGCTCTTATTCTTCATTTATTAAGACCAGACTGTGCATACATGAGTGAACTGTGACATTTGTCTTTTTCAATCCCTATTTTTCTTCCATCTATTGTCTTGTAAGTGACACCATTTCATTCTTCTTTATGGCTGAATAATCTCCATGGTGTATAGATATACCATGTATTTTTATTCACTCTTTAGGTGATGGACATAGAGATTGGTTCCCCATTTTGGCTATTGTGAGTGGTTCCTTACAAATATGAGTATGCAGGTATCTAGATTGTGTGTTGACTTACATTCCTTCAGATTGTGCTCAAGAATGGTATAGCTGGCTCTCATGGTAGCTTTACTTCCATAATGATTTTCATAGTAGCTGCTTTAATGTACATTTTCTCAAGTAATATTTAAAAATTCCTTTTCCTTCCCATGTTCAAAAGTATTTTTTGTGTATATTGGGGTTTTTTTGGTTTTGTTTTGTGTGTGTGTGTATGTGTGTGTGCGCATGTGCCAGACCTTGGCCTTGAACTGAGGGACTAGACACTGTGAGCTTTTTTGCTCAATGCTAGTGCTCTACCACTTGAGCCATAGCTCCACTTCCAACTTTTCTAGTAGCTAATTGGAGCTTATAAAATTTTCTTTTTTTCATATATTTTTATCGTAATTAATAGAAGGGTTACATTATAGTCACTAGATAGAGGGTATATTACTTCACATACATTGATACCCTTTCTCATGTCTTGGTCCCCATTCCCCTCCCCCCACCCCCGCCCCTCATCTTGTTTTCCCCCTTCCCTATCCGATTTCAAATAACCAAATACTCATATATACAATATATCAGATAACAAGGTGAAATACTGTAACAATATGAGATAACAAGGGACAGCAAAAGAGATGAGAGATAACATAGTACATTAAGGACAACAATCACTCATTAGCTTATAGAATTTTCTATGCAGCCTGGCTTCAAACAACTATCCTTAGATTTCAGCCTCCTGGTATCTAAGATTACAGGTCATGAGCCATCAGTACTCTGTATGTCTATGTTCTTGATAGTAGCCATTCTGACAGGTGAGATGAAAGTCCAATCATGTTTTAAATTTCCTTTAAGAGTGAGGAAATTAGGGGGCCAGGAGTTTGGCCTAGTGGTAGAGTGCTTTGCCTAGCATGCACGAAGACCTGGGTTCGATTCCTCAGTACCACATATATAGAAAAAAGCCAGAAGTGGTGCTGAGGCTCAAGTGGTAGAGCTCTAGCCTTGAGAAAGTCCAAGGACAGGATTCATGCCCTGACTGCAAGCCCAGGACTGGCAAAAAAAAAAAAGAGTGAGGAAATTAGGACACTTGTCTTATTCTTGACTCTAGAGGAGTTTTGGTTTTTCTCATTTAGGATGGTGCTGGCTATAGGTTTGCCAAGTATTATCTGTACTGTGTTGGGGTATGTTCTTTCCATTTCTAATTTTTTCAAGGCTTTTAACATGAGGATTGTCAGCAGGAGATACCAGATGACTTTTGTCCTTTTCTCTGTTTATGTGCCAAGTTATGTTAACTTATTTCTGCATGTTGAACTTTGCATCCCTAGAATTAAGCCAACTTGGTGAGGCTTTATCATCTCTTCACTGTGTTGTTGAATTTGCTTTGCAAATATTCAAGAAGTTTTGCATCTATGTTCATCAAGATGCAACTCTATATTCAACAGATAAGAGAAGCAGTGTGATATTTGTCTTTCTGAGTCTGGCTTGTATTGCTAAATGGGATAATTTCCAGGCCTATCTAATTTCTTGGAAAAGTTAATTTTTTTCAGATTGTTGGCTTACATGTGTTTTTTTCATGTGTTATAAATGATACAACATGGAATACATTAACACATGAATTCCTTTTCTATCAAATTACTTGTTTTTGAATGAATTTACAGGGTAAGAATGACTGAGTCAAAGGAAACAAACATTTTATGACTCTCAGATATTATTATTGTCATCCCAAGCATCTACACTCAGCATGCCTCTGATAGTTTGTGCCATTGATTCTATGGTAAAGAGCTTATCCTGAATTGCACAGTTCTTTTTGTGTGTCCTGGGGCTTGAACTCAGAGCCTGAGCTCAGAGTTCCTGAGCTTTTATGACATGAGTCACAACTCTACTTCTGGCTTTGTAATTGGGCAAGATAGGTAAGGGGAGAGAGAAGGTGGTTAATTAGAGGTAAAGAAATCTTTTGGATTTTTCTTCCTTGGCTGGCTTTGTACCATTACCCACAGATCTCAGTCATCTAAGTAGCTAGGATTACAGATGTGAGTCATCAGAGCCCAGCATTGAATTGTATAGTTTTTAAATTAGATGTGGCCAGAGTAATATTATTATTAGAATGCTAAATTGTTTTTTCAACAAAAATTGAAATACCTCTGAAATCAAAGCTACATATCTTGGGAAATTCACACTAAAGGAAATTCATGATTGACTAGCTGAAAAAATTTAGACGCTTTCTGAAATTTTTTTTTTTTTTGCCAGTCCTGGGCTTGAGCTCAGGGCACTGTCCTTGGACTTTCTCAAGGCTAGAGCTCTACCACGTGAGCCTCAGCACCACTTCCGGCTTTTTTCTATGTATGTGGTACCGAGGACTCGAACCCGGGTCTTCATGCATGCTATGCAAGCACTTTAACCACTAGACCAAACTCCAGGCCCCCTGAATTTTTTTTTTTAATGAAGAGCAATAAGGACTACTTTTGCTAAAGAATCCAAGGAAGGAAGATAACTATGACTCTCAACCCTTAGCGAATACATCATCCAATTATTTGTATAATTGCTCAATATGCATTTTTTAACCTTGTCAGAATCTTAATCTTTTTGTGTCTCACCAAAATCCAATGAAATCTAATCTTCAAAGTGACTTCGTTAGGTGAAGAATTTAAGAAAAAGTAATCTTATCTAAGTGGGGCACTGATGGCTGATGACTATAATCTTAGCTATTCAGTAGGCTGAGATCTGAAGATCACAGTTCAAAGCTAGCCTAGGCAGGAAGGACCATGAGACTCTTATCTCCAATTAATTACCAGAAAATCGGAAGTGGCTCCTGGCTCAAAGTGGTAGAAAACTAGCCTTGAGAAAAGAGCTCACAGAGAGTGCCCAGGTACTGAGTTCAAGCTGCACAACCAACAACAGAAGAAAGGAAGGAAGGAAGGAAGGAAGGAAGGAAGGAAGGAAGGAAGGAAGGAAGGAGAGAGAGGGAGAAAAAGAAAGAAAGAATAATCTAGATGGACAAATTAAGTCATATGCACAAATATTCATATCAGTCTTTGTTCAGTTACTTCATGCTAATTATATTTAGTCAAGGAAGTTGGGCCTTTTAGAAGGGAGGAGATTCATGAGAGCAGAGACCTCATGAATGAGATTACTGCTTGTGTAAAAGAGTCCCTTCCAGCATGTAGAAAAGGGACTGTGAGAATGTGAACTCTCTCCCCAGATACTGCCCCTTCCTTGATCTTGGACTTCCTACTTCCAGTGCTGTGAGAAACAATTTTCTGTTGTTTATAAGCCACTAGTCTATAGAATTCTTACAGCAGTCCAAACAGACTAAAACCATCCCACTGTTTGCTTTGATCATTAAAGACAAATTAGTCTTCCCCAATGTGGCAGTCACAGGCTGATGGAAAGCCGTGGAGATGCACTGAAGTTCAAGGGACAAGGCATCAGGATGACTGCTATTGTCCCTTCATTGTCACCATCCTATCTGAGTCAATCCATCTCCATTGTCCTTAGTAACAAAATTCCCCAATTTTTGGCTAGAAACAGGGCCACTTACAATTCATTTCCCAGCCTCCTTTACACTAGCTGAGCTGTGACCATGTGACCAGTGAGACATAAGAGCAAATGTTGAAAGGCAAAAATTTAGTTTGAAACAACAGATGTACATACTGCTATACATACTTGGCCACCATTTTCTTACATTCCCTCTTTGGTCACCTGGAAATCAGTTATGAAGGCTGACATCTTAGAATGTAAAGATAAGGCCAACATGCAAAGCCATGGGAATGTAAGAGAAAGAAAGAAAGAAAGAAAGAAAGAAAGAAAGAAAGAAAGAAAGAAAGAAAGAAAGAGAGAGAGAGAGAGAGAGAGAGAGAGAGAGAAAGAAAGAAAGAAAGAAAGAAAGAAAGAAAGAAAGAAAGAAAGTGAGTGGAAGGAAGGAAGAAAGAGAGAGGGGGGAAGGAAGGAAGGAAGGAAGGAAGGAAGGAAGGAAGGAAGGAAGGAAGGAAGGAAGGAAGGAAGGAAGGGAGAGAGGGAGGGAGGAAAGGGAGGGAGGGAGGGAAGGAAGGAAGGAAGGAAGGAAGGAAGGAAGGAAGGAAGGAAGGAAGGAAAGAAAAAGAAAGGAAAGAAGGAAGGGTATGATATGTGCAGATTACAGCTGAATGTGGCTGGAGAAAAGGTATGGACCACAGCTGAAGATATCTGAAGGCTTTATGGGAGTAACTGTCACTTCCATGCTGACTCTCCCTGGCCTGGTTGTCAGCAAAAAGCCAGATTTTCTCATCATGCACACCGCTTCATAGGACAGCTCAAGCATCCTTCCAAGATGGTGCCTGGTTGCTTTCAAAGGAGTAAGATGAAGCCACAAGTATTCTTAGGACTTAGCCTCAAAAGTTACACATTTTCACTTCTCACTGTCCAATGACGCATATTATCTGTTTCCATTTGCTTATACCATTGTATGGAACATGAGAATGAATATACATTGGTGATCAATTCAGAAAGTAAGTGTCATCAGAAGTCATCTTGCTATTCTAGTGAACTTGTAGAAGACACCAACCAGAAAATTCCAATTGTTAGTTAAGAAAAAACTGGCTTTCTGAGCATGAAAGCATCTTTCTGGAGAATTCAACATGTATACTTCGATGAAAAGGGATAAAGTCATAAAATTTCCAGTACCACTATTTTGACTACTTGAATATTTTCTTTCTTTCCTGGGACTCTCAACACTGCATTTGAGATGTAGGTCCTTCCTGCTCTGTGGTACACTTCTGCAATCTTCAGCTGGGAGACTGAGGCAGGTTCTTGAGTTCTAGGCCAGATTGGGTACAAAGCAAGACTCTGTACCAAAAACCAAAAGTGAAAACAACAGATGAGATGAATTGCCTAGGGGATAATTTGTTATCACACACATAAAAAAATTACTATTATCTTCCTTCTGTCAGTGTTTTGGTGAAAACAATTAAGGTATAATATATATATATACATATATATATGTATATATATATATATATTAGACTAGGTATCACTATGTAGTACAGGCCGGCTTTAAATTCTCAATCCTCTTCTCTCAGCTCACCATTTCTAGAATTACAGGTTTGTGTCACTCATTCCTCCTTCTGATTTCTGTTATTTACATTTCTCATGAGCTGCTGTCACCATTTTAACAGCAATCGATTTCTCCCCCCGCCCCAAATTAGCAAATTTAGGATACATGAATAGGAGAATCTAACAAACTTAGATTCAAATTCAAATCTTATCACTCATCCATCTAAGGAAAATGAGGTGATTTTATTTACTGTAACCAGTTAAACTTGTCATTTGTGTTCTCTTGAAGGCCCATAGGAACAGATACAGAGAGTGAAATCTAACTTTGGATCATCACAGTCCATAAGCAGCATTGTTTTCTTCTAACTTTATTGGATCAACAAACTGAAATAGGTATTTCCCAAATCACAGAACTTCTGAATAGAAAGGATAATGGAGATCAGGTAAGTTTCAATTCATTGTTAAAGAGCTGGAGAGAATACTATGTTGCCATTCAGGAAATGGTGATAAAATTAGTCAGAACTTGGCCTGAGCTGCATCACGGATTCCACAGGTTCACTTTTTGTGCTGTGAGCAGACTAAGTGATTCCACTGTTACCACCTAAGACATAATGTGCCTTCCAGGAAAAATGTAGTCTCTTCCCTATTGACTTCGAGCTTGCCCACCTGCTCAATTGGGAACACTTGAGTTTACTGAGTTTACTGTGGCTTTATGGTTTTAACCATCATCATACGGTTTTTCTAGTAGTCTGTGCTTTTCTCTCTTCCTCGTGCCCAGGTGCCCTTGAAAGACAACTCCTTCAGGTGGAATAAAGAGCAACATGGCCCAGCATGCAGCCCAACCATCTTCTCACATGCCAAGAAAGCAAAAGCGAACTACACTTATTCTTCATTGTTGTGAAGAATTTGTTTTTTATTAGTGCATAGTGTGGAACATAGGCCACAAAAGGTACTTTGCTCAAACTTCCATAGTTAGATAACTTTATGGCATAACCAAAATTTCATCCAGTTCTGTTTGCTCTCCCTAAGTGGCCAATGGAGACTCTTACATAGTATGTTTTACTATGATGTTTACAAGAACCCCTGAAGCAATTTACTCCATGATGAAAGCTTTTTTCCAATTAATGTTTCCTTCATTCCTGAGGGCAACTCCATAGTAGTAATAATCTGTCTTCCTATGGCCATTGCTAAGCAGAATACTTGAAATAGTCCTTTCCAGAACAGGGTGGTGTGGAGATGGGGGTGGTGTGAGATGGCTCCTGTGTCATCCTTGTTCATGTTGGCTTGGTCAACTAGCAGTGCTTGTTATCTTGGGTGAGATATGGGAGTCTAGTAACAGCTCCACTGCATGGTCTTATCTTAGGAACGTGTGAACTCTTTCACACTTGGTTTCCCTAAGTAGGCTTTTCAAAGTGATGGCAAGTTCTGTCAACATCTCCTACCTGTTTTGTATTGTCTCCAGTAAAATATCTGTCTGGAAGCTTCAAGAACCCACTCGATTCCCTTGTCACTTCTTGCCCCTGTTTCATTTATCAAGTCAACAGTTGGGTCTCCCAAGAGTTCTTCCATGGAAGACCAGAACTTGTAGGCACTGACTGTGTTTTCCTAGCCTACAACCCCCATCAGAATTACAGATGCTTGATTTCCAGGTCGATGTGTGTTCTGTATTTACTTTCACATGACTCCAGGTCTTCTTACCATATTGAAATTTGAATTCTGAACGAAAGCTAAATAATTTATTGTAAATGAAGGGAGTATTTCAAGTGAAACAGAGCTTACTTAGCAAGTTCAATCCCTGGCATTAACAAATGCACACAAAAAGAACTCTACAGTGGCTGTATATACACCTAAAATGTAGTAGATTGATATAAAGGAAAATTACCTAAGAGTTATTCCTCGTTGTTAGTTCAAAGTTGAAATCTTGAGTTTGGAAAAGTTGGAAGATATATAGATATATAAACTGAAGAATATTTTTGGTTACATATACAGGAAATCTGAGCCACTCAGTTAAAAATCTTAATTTACTGATATTCTGAACTATAGGACAACTTCATATTAGCTTTTCTGACTTTTTTGCTAGTTCCAGGGCTTCAACTCAGGTCCTGAGCACTGTTCTTGAGCTTTCTCAAGACTAGTACTCTATGACTTGAGCCACAGCACCACTTCTGACTTTTTCTGTGAATGTGGTAGGAAGGAATTGAACCCAGGGCTTCGTACATGCTAGGCAAGCACTCTACCACTAGGGTACAATCCCAGCCTCACCATCAAACTCTTATCTCCAATAAAATGGCCATAAAGCCAGAAGCATAGCTATGGTTCAAATGCAAGGGTACTTCCCTTGAGCACAAAGAAGCTTGGGACAGCGCCCAGGCCTTGAGTTTAAGCCCAAGGATCAACAAATATACACACATATGTACATATATATATTATATACATTTATAATTACATTTTTTTTAATCTGGAAAGCAACTGAGCTCTGGTGGCTGGCTGAAAAAAAAAAAAAAAAACTCAAGGACAGTGTAAGGCCCTGAGTTTAAGCCTCAGGACTGGCACAATGTTTTTGTTTTTGTTTTTGTTTTTCTGAAAAGCACACATGTATGGCACAAATGGAAAACTAGGAAGGAAAATGTAATTAAAATTACAAAATACTAGGAAGGAATAAGAAATACTAATGGAATGAAGTTAATCAAAGTCCATGATGGCCATATAGTAAAATGGCTCAATTAATATGCACTAATAAAAGAAAGAAAAAATTACCCAGTATAAAAATAACTAGTATCAATTATAAAAGAAACAGCAACCCCCAAATGGACAAAAGATATGAACAATGTTAAAAAAGAAATATAAATGATTCTTACATATATAAGTCACTCACGATGGCCTCACTCATGATGAGAGGAATAAAATATAATTACACTATTATCTCCTATCTGTAATCTAGAAGCTTGGCAAAAATAAAAAAAGGCACCTTTGGAGATGCAGCCACTCTCAGAACTATTAATTTGGACAACTGACACAATGGCAGTTTGGCCATATTAACAAATAAATAAGTAAAATAGACATAGAATTCATTTCTGAAATTCTGCTTTTGAGAATATAATCTACTTACAAACTTACCTATTTGCAAAATAGCATTTTTACATTTTTATCATTCAAACCATATTTGTACAGCAAAACATTGTGAACGACCTAGATGTATAACAATAGAAGACCCACTGTATAAATTATGGTTACATCCTGACCACCAAGTACTTTGAAACAGAAAAGAAGATGGAAATTATGCACAGTGTGAAAACACTACCTTAATAATATTAGTGAGAGAGGAGAAAAATGGGAGAAAGGATAGGCAGAGAAAAAATAACGACTGAAAAATTCGTTTAGAATAGTTTTTATAACCTTTGGGTTTGGGGGCCGTGAAATAGTACTACCTATTTTTTTAATTTTTACTTTATTATTTTTGTGTGGTGGTACTGAGGCTTCAACTCAGCGCCTAGGATTTCATTTGGTTCTTTTGCTAAAGGCTGGTTTTCTACTGTTTGACCCATTCCTCTACTTTTGGCTTTTTGCTGGTTAGTTGGAGATAAGAGTCTCTTATCTGCCTAGTCTACTTGATCCTCAGCTCTTAGCCCCTTGAGTAGCTAGGATTACAGCCACCAGAATTGGGCTTCTTTTAAAATTTTTAATAAATGATGAAGAGAGAATTTAAAAGGTCAGCAAAATTCAGCAGGATTAGGAAAGCAAGTGAGTTAAGTGAGTTTTCCAAGTCTGCTTAACATTAATGTAAGTATAGCTTGATTCATTCCTTTTCCTTTTAAAATTCACTCTAGAGAAATGGCACAGATTGTCAATGTTGTATCTCACAGTAACACTAAGAAAAACCCCTAAAGGCTGCCACTGACACCCTTTTAAATTTTTTTGTAGTGCTAGGATTTGAACTCAGGATCTTGTGCTTGCTAGGCTGTTACCCTACCATTTGAGTAATTCCATACAGGTTATTTTGAGATACAGTCTTACTTGTTGCCCAAGCCAGTATGAACCTTGATTCTCCTATTTTTATACAGAACTGGAATGATGAGAACATGCCACTACACTCAACTCCTTTTAAAAAGTGAGGAGGAACCGGGTATGGTGGCTCACGCCTGTAATCCTAGCTACTCGGGAGGCTGAGATCTGAGGATCAAGGTTCAAAGCCAGCCCAGGCGCAAAAGGACCTGAGACTCTAATCACCAATTATCCTCTAGAAAATGGTGGGGCTTGGCTCAAGGGTAGGGTGGTAGCCTTGAGCTGAAGAGCTCAGGGAGAGCACCCAGGCAGAGTTCAAGCCCCATGACTCAAAAAACAAAACAAAAAAAAGTATGTGAGGAGGGCTGAGAGAATGACCTAATGGTAAATGTGCTTGCCTAGCATGCTATAGGCCTTGGGCTCAATTCCTCAGTACTACATACCCAGAAAAGCCAAAAGTGGCATTGTGGCTCAAGCAGCAGAATAGTAACCTTGGGTAAAAACTGTCCAAGGACAGTGCCCAGGCCCTGAGTTCAAGCCCCAGGACTGGCAAAAAAAAAAAAAAAAAAAAAAAAAAGCATGTGAGGAGAATTTAGCAATTGCTAATTTAGTATTTTAACCCATTTCTTACTGTCTCAAAAAGAAATGATTGCATTTTTTTCATTTCTTTCTGTGACAGAATTACTGGTTAGATAATTTCTTTTCTTTTCTTTTATTTAAAAAAAATTTTTGCCAGTTCCTGGGACTTGAACTCAGGGCCTGAGCACTATCTTAGGCTTTCTTAAGGCTAAAGCTCTACCACTTGAGCCACAACACCACTTCCAACATTTTTTATATATGTGGTACTGAGGAATCAAACCCAGGTCTTCATGCATGCTAAGCAAGCACTTTACCACTAGGCCAAACTCCCCATCCCTAGATAACATATTTTCAATTATAGTATTTTTACCTTTGGTGTCTATACTGCAGGAGGTATGTGCATCAACAATTAGAATGGATCCATGGTGTACAACATTTTGAATCATCAGGTGGGGATTTGTTTTGGTTGGGCTCACACTTGAGAACCTCATAGCAGGAACTATTTGGTGATAAATAAATAAATAAATAAATAAATAAATAAATAAATAAATAGAGCCAGATGTGTACTTTCAGCACTTGAAAGAGATCAAGGCAAAAGGATTAGGAGGTTAAGGCTCTCTTGGTCTACATAACAAGACCCTGTCTCAGCAAAAAAGAAAAGAAAAGATAACCGAGGGTATGGAAATATTGATTGAATAAAATGACAAATTGAATAAATAGGTAAGTCAGATATAATGAATCTCTTCTCTAGGTAAGGCAGATTTCAGGCCGAACGAGGGGGAGAGAGATCAATTGGCTATGTTTCCTGCCTGGAAGACCTTAAATTTAATACAGAAAATAAGATATGAAGACAGTTAATCAAAACATGCAGCAGAACGTAGTAAGTTGTGAAGGGCAAGATTTATAGGCCACAGGGAAATTACTTTCACCTGGACAGTTGCAGTGCCATGAAAAGTAAAAATTACGAAGTCAGAGTTTGCAAGCATTCCTTCAGCATTGTGTAAGGAGAGAGGCCTTCTGAGGACTGCAATGATTTCCAGTTGCTAATGAAGACAGGACAGTTTCCCTACCTCTTCCACTGCCTGGATGACAAAACTCACCAGTTTTTGCTAGATTGTTTTGTATGTGGTGATTCTTTTCTCACTGAGAAACCTTCTGATTGCTGACTGACAATGTCTTAAGCCCCCGCAAAATTCTCCAGAATCATCTGATTTTTTAAGTGATCTAGTCTTTATTCCACACTACAAATTCCTAAGCAACTATATATAAATCTCTCATGACTAGATGAATATGGAAGTTCATGGCATCTCATTGGATTGGGAGATGCCAAACTTAATAAAGAACATATGGAGAGGTCCCTAGGAATATGTTTCCAGAGACAAGTACGTTATAAAACTTTGATCTCATCAATGGTTTAATCTATTAGTAGATTCAAATGTTGAAAAGAATATTGAGAGGTGAGGGAAAGTGTGGAAGGCGGAGCCTGGTGTGGGAAGAAATGGTCCCTGGGTCAGGGGAGTTTGCAGGGTATCTCTTGACCTTGTCCCTCCATATCTTGGCTTTGCTTCCTGGCCTCATAAGCTGAGCACCTAGGCTCTACAGTGCCTTCCTTATCCCACAGCATTGAAATCTCTGAACTCCTGAGCTAAAATAAACCTTTCTGAAGCAGTTGCTATTAGATATTTGGTCATGGCAATGAGAAAAGGAACTCCCACGATTAACATGAGATTCCTCTCAATCTTATATCAAGAGAAAAGGTCAGATGTCAGAATGTGCCACGAGGAGAACCAAGCACAAGGGCTGTTGGCAGTTAGCACAAGTGCTTGCCAGGGACAGCTAGCTCACCCAGAAACAAACAGGAGACCCCTCTGCCCATCTCATCTACCATGGATAGACAGAGAGAGAGAGAGAGAGAGAGAGAGAGAGAGAGAGAGAGAGAGAGAGAGAGAGAGAGAGAGAGAGAGAGATTTATCTGAGAGCAAATCTTGATACTCTGGGAAAATAAAATTTGGTGTACCACCAGATACTACAAAAGTATAGAACCACTATGAGATGCAAATATATGTTTTTACAGTAGTGTGAGCAGCACAATTATAATGACTTTCATTAGAGGCAATCTAGGATAAATTCCAGCGGAAAACTACACAGCTGGTTAACATGGTCTGAGAGAGCAGGATTACCCAGCTAGTCATTAAACACTGATGATTCCGTTGCAGATTGCCTTCAAAAAATCAGAACCAGTATCTAATCAGAGCAGTATCTGTATCTAAGTACTTTATAGCATCAGCAGATATTTCACATATTTCTATGACCACAAACTACCTCTAAAATAATAACGTGCAACTTTAAGAACAGAGAAAAACGAATGATTAGAATAAGTCAACAGAAAGAAAGGTCGCATCTGAGCACATTTTTAGAAGCAAAAAGTCTAGCGTTATAATGACATGACCTAATGTAGAAAAGAGACATCTTTCATTTGGTGTGCTTTATGATTTCTTCATTTTTGAGACAGAATCTCTCTATGCAGCCTAAGCTGGCTTCAAATTGGAGATTTTCCTGCCTCTACCTCAAGAGCTGTATACAGGTGGTACCACCCCACCTGATTCCTACAAGGGTTTGAGATCGTCATCTCTCAGCACTAATCTTCCTATCTCTGAACCTCTCTGGAGGATGACAGAGAGTAAATGTGTAAATGAAGGGTAAATTTCATCTGAGAAATCCCTGTTGAAATTCTTCTGCAATTACAATTGTTCTTCAAGAAGTCCACAATTTTTCTTCCTCTTTACCCTCTTCTCTAAAATAGCTTGTCATTCTTCCATTAATATCAAATTATGAATTTCCTCAGTCAATGTGACATTGGCTCAGCAATAGAGTATTATTTAGACCCTGATTGTAGATCCTGTTCATGGTTAAAGTTTCATTAACCAGCAAAAGTTATTAGAATTCAGCCTATGTTTGGCACAATTTTAAAAGGCTTTGCTCTCTAGTAAGCTACAAAAATAAATAAATAAATAATAAACAAATAAAATCAAAACTATATGAAACCAGGCCTGGAGGGTTACCTAGTGGTAGAATGCTTGTCTATCATGCACAAAGCCCTGGGTTTCATTCCTCGGAACCACTACACAAAAGCTAGAAGTGATGCTGTGGCTCAAATGGTAGAGCACTAGCCTTGAGAAATCCCAAGGACAGTGCCCAGGCCCTGAGTTCAAGCCCTAAGACTGGCAAAAAAATTTATATAAGACAGTAAACCACCAGCAGTCAAATAAAAACCCATGCACTTCATGAATTTACTGCTTTCCTATGATAGAAACCTTCACTTTATTACAAAGGATATATTGGATGCTGATATTGGTTAGACGGACTTGAAATAAGAAGGAACCAATATTATGTTTCCAACAGAAAACTTCAATTATAAGCCAACACTGTGCTTGGACAAGATATGGCTCCTGCCTGTCAAGGGGACAGACAAGCCCAGACTGCCTTCATCCTGCAAAGACCAGAGAGATTTAGTATAGCTAAAGGAGCAGCTAAGCTTAATGCTGAGAATGTTCAGAGGAAGGAAACAAAGAAACAGGTTTAATGTTGGCCCTAGTATAGTCCCCTTTTTCAACTATTTTACTTTTAATTGCATATTTTCTTCCTTTATCTAGAAATAAATCTCAAATCCCTAAAAATTATCTCTTTCCTTTTTCTTCCTCTCTTTCTTGCTCCCTGCGGTCTCTCTCTCTCTCTCTCTCTCTCTCTCTCTCTCTCTCTCTCTCTCTCTCTCTCTCTCTCTCTCTCTCTCTCTCTCTCTCTCTCTCTCTCTCTCTCTCTCATCTTCTCTTTCACCCTCTTTTAGTAGTTCTAAGAGCCCTCAAAGTAACACTGGAAGGATTCATAACTATGGTTAGTGCTTTGAAGATGAAAAGCAATATATAAATACTTAAGTATCGCTATAAAAGTTCAGTAAATGAACTCGTAACATGTGATGCAAATGGAATGTGTGAGTACATAATTCAGATAGTCGAACAACCAAAGAAGCTAAGACTAGGAATGCACATGATGCGAAGCTTTTAACTTCATCAGATGTTTTTAGAGCTGAAAAGCCCTCAGATAACATTCCCTGCAAATCTTTTCCCTTCTTGAATACTTGTTGGTTAAACATGACATTTGAAATATGGTATAAAAATCCATGTTAATAAAATATTTTTTAAAAAGTCTTTTCATTTTGAGAAAAGAGGACTTGCAAGTGACCTGTCCAGGGATGAATGGATGAACAAAGACAGACCTGGGACAAGAACCCAAATCTTTTTGCCAAACAGTACTCCTTGAGATCTTACATTAATCTATAAGATGCCAAATGCCAGAGAAAAAATGCCATGCAGCGTTGAAATATTACTATTAGTATTAGCACATGCTGCCACATGTGGCTATTGGAAAATATACTCACATAGACCAAATTCTTTTTTTTCCTTTCTTTTTGGTGCTAGTGCTGAGGTTTGAGCTCAGAACCTAGACACTGGCCCTTCACTTTTTTGCTCAAGGATAGAACTCCAGCACTTGAGCCTCAGCTCCACTTCCGGCTTTTTGGTAGTTTATTGGAGATAAGCATCTCATAGACTTTCCTGCCTAGTCTGGCTTTCAGTCACAATTTTCAGGTAGCAGCCTTTTGAGTAGCTAGGATTACAGACATGAGCCACTGATGCCTGACTGACACAGATTTTTTTTTTCCCATTCAGCACCACCGTCCTCAACTCCTATTTGTATCATTGCAAATGTTATTTCTCTATTAGAAGAATGATCCTAGGTTCACAGGCTGGTGGTCTTCCAAAGTATGTTTGTTTGATGAGAGGTGGCCTGGGAGAATGACATTTGCTTTTATCTTACTACCCAGAAGGCTGTTCAGGTTTGATAAGGCTGCCCGGAACGATGATTTCATTGTTGGATACTTTGACACATCTCTTTTCCATTAGCTACCACTAGCCACATCAAAAAAAGCCAGTTCCAATGCTTATGTGACTGACAGTCCCTAAGACTGACATTGTTCTAAAGCAAACTTCGCCAGTGAGAGTCTCTGTGCTACTCTGGAATTGTAGCTTACTGAGCTGGGTCTTGGTGGCTCATGCCTATCTATCATCTCAGCTACTTGAGAGTCAGAGATCAGAGAGTTCTTGGGTTGAGGCCAACCCAGACAAAAAGTTAGTGAGACTTCCTATCTCAACAAACCATGCTGGACCTGGTTATAGCATATTACCTACACTGGAAGCTGGAGGTAAGTCCAAGGGTAGCTCAAGCAAAACTGGAGATTCTGTCTAAAAGATAGCCCAACACAAAGGTGCCTACAGACAAGGCTCAAGCAGTAGAGAGTGAGGAGGAGGCGGTTAATGACTGGCTTCAACCATCCCTGAAGACTGGTATTGACACAACTGCAAGACCCAATCTACATTTGTTTTACACAAATGGCATTTTTAAAATTAGATTTGTTGTCAACATGGAAAACTCATGACATTTTATATCAAAATCTAGATGCAAACTTTTTTCAGTAAATCTGCCATGAGGCACACTAGTGCACAAGATTCTCCCTTTGAATGGAACCAAGGCAGGAAGCCACAGTGATCATCCGTCTTGCTCTGTCTGCTCAGACTCTCTCTATACTTTTGATTTTGTGTTTCTACATAGAAAACGAATCTAAAAATCTCAAGTCTCCAAACCAGTGCTTTTTCCAGTTGGTTATCAGCTTCATTAAATAAACCAGACATGTCACAATGCATTCCATTTTCTGGTGTTTTGTTTGAAAATAGTCTCTTATGTAAGTAAGCACAGAATTAAATCTCACTGTACTGGCTACTGGCCCTCAAAGTGGACAGGCCAATTTTCTATGGACTTCATTGTAAAATAATTAAATATAACATTCTTAAACTGTAAAGCCATTCATAAATAAGAAAAAAACTCAGAAATAGAATTTACTTTTTAGAACTGGTGCTCACAGATCTATATTTTAGTTGGATGTAATGATACACACTTATAATTCCACCACTGAAAGACTGAATGAGAAGGATTACAAGTTAACAGTAGTCTGAGAAACTCAGCGAGACACTGTCTCAAAAGCAAGTAAACACAGCTGGAAGTATGGCTCAAATGGTAGAGCCACATCTCCAGCACACTCCCTCCCAAAGCTATATTTGAACAAATTATAAATATATTTTATTTCTTTATCTTACTATTTAGAATAATTAGTACCTGTATTATGTACTGGTTAATTTTATTTTACAACTCAAATCTTCCTTTGCACTCTCAATTCCTTTTTTTTTTTTTTTTGGCCAGTCCTGGGCTTAAGCTCAGGGCCTGAGCACTGTCCTTGGACTTTCTCAAGGCTAGCGCTCTACCACTTGAGCTGCAGCACCACTTCCAGCTTTTTTCTATGTATGTGGTGCTGAGAAATTGAACCTGGGTCTTCGTGCATGCTAGGCAAACACTCTGCCACTAGGCCAAACTCCCAGCCCTAAATTCCTTTCTTTTCAAGACGTAAATTTAATCTGTGATGAATACTTTTAGAGAGTTGCTGCAATGACATGCAATCTTACTAGACAGACGTCTGCATTCTATACATATTATGACACAGTGAGTTTTTCTGAGCACAGAGACTTAAATTGGAACTGAGTTTGCTGAGGTCCTCAAACCATCAGTGTCAATACTCCTTGGGAAGTTGTTAGATAAGCAAATTATTATAGCCCAGTCACTCAACCCAGTAAATCAGAAAGTTGGGAGGTTAAGACAAGATTTCTAAGTTCACTGATTTGATTAGTTCTCAAGATTTGACTAGTTCACTGAGGAAATTTTGATCTAAGTGTGAGAACTACCACATCAAAATATTAAATCTGTAGGGAAAAATCATCATACCTAAAGTAGTTAATTTATAAAGCCAAGGGGTCTTGTGAGACAAGTGCATATGTAATTCTAAAACATATTTTTGTAGTCCACATTGTTTCCTTCTCAGCAATCCTGGTCAGGACAGAGATTTTTTTTTTGCATCAACTCTCATGTTTTAGAACTTAATATCACAAGAAATGTAGAACTGCCCTAAGAAGTTACAAGAACTATGATAAAAAGGCAGAGAGATAAACCTATCCTGCCATTCCTCTTATCTCTTTCACTTTAATCTTTAAAACCAAGTATCTGTGGCCTATTCAGGCTACTAAGCTAAATTATCCTCCACTGTTTCATAGTTGTCCCTTGATATCCACATGAAATTGTTCCCAGAATCCTCAAGGATACCAAATGTCTGCAGATAGTGAAGTTCTTTACAGAAAATGGCACTGAACTTGCATATAATCCACCAATCCCTATATGCTTTGAATCATTTAATGCAACGGAGGTGCTGGAGATGCTGCATTGTTTAGGGAAATATGACAAGGAAAACTGTCTGTACATATTCTTCATTTTTTTCACTGTCTTTGATCCACACATTTTGTCCACAATGGGTGAAATCTAGGGATGTGGAGACTATGAATTGAAAGGATCGAATGCACTTCCCACTATTAACATGACATCAAAACAAATATAGCACTTCTTAATCTATCACAAATTACCAAAGAACTTACAGGAAATGAATCTAACCAGTCCCAGATGGCTCATACGTATTATCCTGGCTACTCAGAAGACCAAGAGCTAAGGACCATTTTCAAAGCCAGTCAAAGCAGAAAGTTTGGGGGATACTTACTTCCAAGGAATGACCAAAGAAACAAAAACAGAGCTGTGATGGTACAACACTAGCCTCGAGGGGGAAGAAAGGACAGCACCAAGGCCTTTAGTTCTAGCTCCAGTACACACACACACACACACACACACACACACACAATATCCCCTGCCCGAGTACCCTAGTTTCAATTCCTAAGACCCTGATGTGGCTACCTTCATGGGCCTTCATGGGCTTAAGCTATGGTACCCTTCCTACAGTTCTCCCAAAAGTCAAGACTGAGAACCTCTATTTGCCTACTTTCTCAGCATCAGCAGCATCCTAAAATCAAACATCAAGCCTCAGACTTCCACCTTTCTCTCCTTGCAGAACATGAAGCCATTTCTTAGATAAGCAGAGTTAAGTCTAGTAAGAAAAAGAACCTGTGAAATAGCTCATAGCTGAAGTGACCTAAACACAGACCCTCTGTTCATGCCAGGAAATGATACGAGTTTGGATAACTAATTGCATCTTCCAGATACATTTACCAGGTAATTAAAGACAAACCACTCCACCTTTGGCTGCAAATGTTGGATAATAGGTTTTCACTCTCCAATGGTGCTAAAATTATCCATTCAGCCTTTTACTTGGCCTAAAAGGACAATGGGGATTGATAACCAATTTGTAATTCTACATTATGGGTGGAGTGTTGCCTTACTTCTGAAAACATCAGATTTAGATCAGATCTCAAAGAAAATATAAATTCCTTTTCTCCATCCCACCCCCAATCTCCTCTCAGTCACTTATTTGTATATATTTATTTATTGTTGTAACTCTCCAGCACATTTGTGATAATGCTCTCTTCCCACTATTTCCTTGCGACAAACTAAAGGATCTTTGGATTTTGACCTTTTAATATATTTTTTTAAAAACATGCATTAGGCCGTTCCCATTTGGTCTAAAAAAAAAAAAAAACATGCTTTAGAACCATGCTTCTATGTTTTTTTTTTTTTTCTTCCTTCTTTGATTTAGGGAAGCAGCAAGAATGTGTGGAATGGTCCCAAAGTTCTCGTTTCCTCTTGTAAACAAAAGAAAAGGGCAGCTCACCAGACTTTTTCTCACTGACTTCAAGGACCTTCTCCTTTAAAAGAAGGAGGAAGAGATAGAGAAGTCAGAAAAAATATAATTTTATATTATCCACCAACCCAACAGCCTTGGGGAAGGTTCAAACATTGTCATTCAGTTTCAGCACAATTGTGCTATTGTGTGAAGCAATGTGCAGAGCTGAGATGGAATCCTAGTTTTATCTAGAAACTAATTATGGGTCTTGGAAAAAATTAACTTGTTTTGCCTTCTGTAAGATGAGCTCATAGGATTCTTAGGTGGATTAAATTAGATAATATATGCAAAGTATTTGCATAGCATCTGGCAAGGTGTGCAGACACAGCAAATGGTAGCTCCATTTTATTATTTTACCCTACACAAGAACCCCTGGTAACTGAAGTAGCCTCCCTTCTTTCAGCTCTTCCCTCACCACATCAATCTGAGAGATGAAGCCATTAGAAAACTGTGAGTTGAGAGATTTTTCTGGAGAGGCTAGAGAAGAGAGGACGAAGAGAACTTGGAAAGTACTGTATATGTTCAAACAGGGTACGCAGGCTTCACAATGCTTCATTCACTTAGAAGAAATAACTCATAAATATGGTGGTGCCCCAAGTGCCTAGTAATCCATGTGGACCCATAATTACTAAGTACCAGGCCTGTGTCATCAAGAAACTATGAGCACCTCTTTTGTTCTAATTCCACTGAAGCCACAGTGAGGGAGGCTCTAACCGGAGCACTGCAGAGTGAACTCACAGGCTGTGAGCAGTAAAAAGCCACCAAATCTGTGAAAAGGGTTTGAAGCTCAGCAGATCACTGGCCATCTTAGCTCTGCTAAATCTATAGTGTCATCAGCTCAGACTTCTGTGGAATGATCCAAGCCCCAGCAGCCCATTTCCTGCTACACTCTGGATTCTTCCCCAGGGGGGTTGGTTCTAGGCCAGCAATCTTCATGACCTCCCCAGGGGCTCTTCTAGCCTGGCAGCCCAAGGAATTCCACAGCTGTAAGAAGACACTCCAAGAAGACTGAGGATGGGAACTATTTTAACTCACAAACAGATCTGAAAGGGAAGATGTGTCTCTGCTCTCACAGATGAAAGGGATTTGGGCTTGTGAATCACTGAAAATAGCAGGAAATCAGACAAGAAGGGCCTTGTCTCCGAGTAATAGCCTCACTCAGAGATTAAAATAGGTCTGACCTTTGTCTCTGGCATTGTGTTGTCTCAGTTCTCTTTAGTCACTCCAGCTGAGAACTTCTGAAACCCTCCATCTGCATGCGGTGAAACCACATCTCTGGGTCATGGGGTGGTCTCTCCCTGAACACAGAAGGGCCACTTATTCAGGGTGGCACTTTAACTACAGCTTTGGGCTTCTGTGCCAAGATAATGGAGCTCACTGAAATTCTAAGGTTCTTCTTGTTCAAATGAAGTCAGGAACCATGAAATGTGACAGTCAAGAAAACTGAGTGATGTTGAAGTTCATGGTCACCATTCCACTTTATTTCTCTGAGCCCAAGGTGTATGTTGGGGCGGGGTGGGGGGACCAGAAAAACCACACCAACTGAGGGACTTCTCTGTTTAAAAAGCTCTTTAGGGGAGCTGTTACTGGGAGACTTGTTGTGGTTGTGATTGCTGGTTTAGTTGTTTTGCTGTGTTGATCTTTTGAGACTTTGAGTCTCCGCTGTATTAATGGAATCAACAGAACAGAGGTAATTTATAACCAGGAATCCCTGAGTCCAGGAATCTAGAAGTTTGTTTGCTACTTCCAACCCTGCTAGTGAGTCACTACCTCACACCCACACCACTTCTCTTGTGCTTCAGGTCCACCTTCTATAAAGTGGAAATAATCACAGACATTCCTCCTTACTTTCTCAGTATATTGTGAAAAGAAATCAGTACATATGTGAGCCTCCGGGAGGAAAGGCTTAAATCAAAGCAGCATTATTGATGCTTATTTCTTACTGCCACGAAGTCTATATAATAATCATAGCTTTCTTTCACTAATAACCCATGCTACCTCTGGCCTGGTGACCTAAATGTTAGAAGATGTTTGCCACATTTCCTTCATTGGAAGGCCTCTCTGTGTTTTAAAGCTATGCTTTTATAATGTAATTACAATATTCAATGTATATATGTGAAAATGTAACCAGGTGAATTGAGGTGATGGGTGGGGTTGCAAGAGATGAGGGAAAATATAACCAAATGTAATGAAATGATCAAGATGCATTGTTCTCACAGACTGACCTGTTGAATTGAAATCTTGCTGTACAATTAATTAAAGATAATAGCAAGGACCCATGCTTTTCATTGACTTAACATCTAGCTTTGGGCAAGGTCAGTAATTTAATTTTACCCCCCAAATCACTTGTACAGCAGCTTCATCTAAGTGGCAGGAGCCAAGGACCACAGTGGGCTAGTCTCAGGGTACAGCCTCCAATTGGACAGAAGAGGCCATTGTCCTTCCTCACTCATTCCTCTGTTGCTGCCCCTGACACGAAAAGATAAGGTGGTATTGTCCAACCACAAGCCATAGTTGAATTGCCCACATTGCTAAGGGGCATCTTAAAGAGAGACAGCCTAGAGTGTTAGCCTAGCATGCATGAAGCCCTGGGTTCAATTCCTTGGTGGTACATTTACATAGAAAAAGCTAGAAGTGGCTGTGGCTCAAGTAGCAGAGTACTAACTAGCCTTGAGCAAACAAATGTTGAAGGACAGTGCCCAGGCCCTGAGTTCAAGCCCCATGATTGGAAAAACAAAGCAAAACAAAACTAAGAGAGACTATGTGATCTTCCTCATAAGCATCCTAGACACTTAACTCTCCTGAAATCATTTTTATTATTTTATATTTATTGGCAAGTAACCATCTAGCCTGAACTTCTATTTGTGTGCATGTGCGTGCATGTGTGTGTGTATGTGTGTGCATCTGGGATGGTGAGGTTGCTGAAAATTAAACCTAGGACCTTATAAAGGCAAAGTATGTGACCTACTGCCACCAAGCTATTTTAAAGACTTAATTATAGTAAAATATATTTACATACGGTAAAATAAACATATACACATAAAGGTTTATGATGCACCTTGCCAGTGTTATTTATTCACAATGTTGTGCAGCCTTCGCTTCCATCCATCTCCAGAGATTTTATGCTTTTTTATCTGATTGATTTGCTGATTTATGCTGAAATAGACTCTTACTATGTAATCCAGGCTGGATTTAAACTCAAGATCCAACTTCCTGAAACTCCCTACCTGTACTCAGTACCACTTTCTCATTATTCAGCCCTAGCAGCTATCTGTTTCCTATATCTGCATCTGACTATTCTAGGTGCATCATAGAAGTGAAAACTTATAGCATATCTTTTTCTAATATAATATCTCCAAGGTTCATTCATGATGTCACATGTATCAGAATTCCCTTCCTTTTAAAGCTAAATAAGGCTGGGAGCTTAGCCTAATGGTGTGTGCACGAAGCCCTGGGTTCGATTCTTCAGTACCACATACACAGAAAAAGCAGAAGTGGCGATGAGGCTCAAGTGGGCCAAGTGCTAGCCTTGATCAAAAAGTGTCCAAGGATAATGCCTAGCTCTGAGCTCAAGCCCCAGGACTGCCCCACCCCCCAAAAAAGATAGAAAAGAAAAGCTAAACAATATTCCATTATAGGTATGTGCCATAGTTGTTTTATCCACTCAGCTGTCCGTGGTTACTTGGCTATTGTGAATAATGCTGCTGTGAACATAGATGTGAAAAAAATCTTTTCAGGATTCTACTTTCAATTCTCTAATTCTTTGTGGATCTGTGCTCAAAAGTGGAATGACTACATGGTGTGTTTTCTTTTGTTTTATATATTTTTAATGTTTTTTTTTAATTTATTGAGACAGTTTTGTTATATAGCCAGGCTGGCTTCAAATTCTTGACCCTCCCATCTACCCCTCCCAAGTGCTAGGGTTAAAAGTGTGCCATTGTGCCTGGTTATTTTCAGTGTCTTGAAGAATTCTCATATCAGTTTCCCCAAAGACTATCCCATTTTACATTCCCATGACCATTTTGGAGAATCTTAATTTCTCCACACCCTCTCATCTTCTCTGACATTTGGTGTTTCCTAGTCTGTTTTGGTTTTGGTTTTTGACAGCAGCTGTCCTAAATGGGTATGTTGAAATTCTATTTTTTTATTGGGGCGTAGGAAACAAGGGGGCAAGATTTAAACAAGTTACAAGTCATTCTTTTGTAGCTCTCAGACTTTTCTTAGGCAGTATCATGAGGACTAAAACAAAATGACTTAGACCCATTTTGAAGACTTGTCCTTAATTCTTGATTACCCTTACTCTGTCTGGAGAGAAAGTGTAGAAATAAATGCTTGCAAAGGATGGCAGCGTGTTTCCCTGACAGCTCCAAGTCAGCAAGACTAAATGTGACTGAGAAAAAAGTCAGAAAGACTCTCCATACAAGGTGCTCCTTGCTTACAAGGAGCGTTGCTTGGAGCAAAGGCTTTGTGTGACCCTGAGCTGCCCTGAAAGTGCTTCAGTGTTTTGCACAGCTTCACTGTGGAATTGCCTGACCAAAGCAGATAAGCAGAGAAGGAAGAGTGGGAGGGGTCTTTTCAGGAACTGGATGGCAGAATGGGGAAAACATGTATGGCTAATCCTGGTCAAAGGTAGAAATGAAAAGGATGAGAGAGGAAGTCAAGCCTAGAAAATCAGACTTGATTCCGTTCTTTCCCCCCACGCCCCTCCCACCCACCAGGACAATCACCCACAGAACTTAACATCAGCTTTTTGCCTTACTGCTCACTTCCTTTTCTAAACTGCTGATGCCCTGTTTCTCTGCAGGGGGTCTGGCATTGACATGCAATTCCCTGACCACCACATCCCCCCCCTCCAACCTTCCCCATCTGCAGAGTCTCACCCACCATCCTCCCTTTGTTCCTAGGCATTCAAAAAACGTCTTTCTTGCATACCTGCTAATTATAGACGTCAAACAAGACTGGATCACTTGAGATTTTTCACATTTTTATTTCAAAAATGGTGTTAAAGGTGCCAGGAGTTTGGCCTAGTGATAAGAGTGCTTGCCCTGTATACATGAAGACCAGAGTTCGATTTTTTTGGTACCGCATACATAGAAAAAGGTGGAGGTGATGCTGTGTCTCAAGTAGTAGAACTCTAGCCTTGAGAAAGCCCAAGGACAGTGCTCAGGCCCTGAGTTCAAGCCCCAGGACTAGTGGGGCGAAAAATGGTGTTGAAAACAAAAAATGAATCCTTTTCCACTGAGGCATTCCAGCACAGAGCAATGACAGAGATCTGCCACCAGCACAGCTATTCATTGCCTGTAGAGAATTATTTAATACACATAAGAATGTTAAGCTAACAATAAACTCAGACATTCTGCTTTATTTTTCCCATGCTCTACTAATTATAAACAATGACAATTATATTCTACTATCTCCAAATACCTTTTGTGGTTCCAGTTTTTAAGCAATTACGTGGTTACTAATGAATTTTAATAATACATAAAATATTTGAATATAAATATTTGAATATAAGGACTATAGTCACATACCTTCATGCTTAACACTTGGGAGGTGGAAGCAAGAAGGTGTCAGGCTAGCAGCATTACAGACAACCGGCAAGACCGTCTTGTATGCTTCCCAATCACCTATTGCCCTTTAATGAAGTTTGTATTCTATGTGAATATAAATCTGAGAACTCCCACTGGGTTTGGAATTTGTTATTGTATTGTCCTTCTTGTTTGAAACAAGGTATTTCTATGTATAACAAGCTAGCCTTGAACTCTATTTCTTCTTACTTTATCCTAGTACTAGAATTATAGGCATGCACATTATAGCTAGCTAAAAGAAATGTCATTTGTATACCCATACTTAGCCACCCCATGGGTTTTTAGAGCAAATTCAAGATTGGGTTTCTTTGGGCTCATCTGTGGAAGTAGTTAATGTCTCCCAAACATCAGTGGTGTCACAGCTTTATATAGAACTAGTCACTGTGAAGATAAAGATAGAAACTTAAGTTACTTTAATTTTTGAATCTATGTGCAGTCACTTATCTTTAAAAATTAGAAAGTAACGAAATACAAAAAACAGTAGTCTAAAATTGCTCACTTTTTCTCCACAAATTATTAATGTTGCATATTAGTTGTTATGAATATAACTACAATGCTTTTGCTCTGTAACAATTGCTATATTCTTTAGTCCTCTTGAAGACTATATATAGAACATAATTTTCTTAGCTTTGTTTAATAAAATGAGCTATGTTTAACTGAACAAAATTTTGTTACCTATGCATTTTCTGGCCATTACTTTTACTTCATGTGCCTATATTACAAAACTTATTTTCCATTTAATGCTACTCTATATAATCATCACTGTATTCCAAAAACTACAAAGTTCATGACTGCTCTATCTAAGATTTTTTTTTTCTAAATGGTACCTGATTCATTGTTTAATTACTCAGAAAAATACCTGGTATGTATGGGACACTGGGTCTGGCTCTGGATGGTATTGGACATGTGGGTCTGGATGTGTGAGAACCAATAAACAGCTTCTAGGTCAGTGGCTCTGAGCTGTTTGGTTGGAAAGATCCATATTAGGGTGGAATATGAGGCCAAAATTGAACATACTGCTGTAAGGCTAACTTACTGCTGAAGAAATCCTAGACAATTCAAGACCAAATTAATAAAACTCCTTATTTTATTCCTCTTGCTTATATAAGTCTTAAAGAAAGCAGATATTTTTATAACTGAGTATTTATGAATCTTCTTTCTTTTCGTCATAGGATCTGAACTCAGTCTGGGCGCTGTCCCTGAGCTCTTCAGCTCAAGGCTGTTGCCCTACCCTTGAGCCAAGCCCCACTTCCCATTTTCTAGAGGTTAATTGGAGGTAAGAGTCTCAGGTCCTTTTGTGCCCGGGCTGGCTTTGAACCTTGATTCTCAAATCTCAGCTTCCTGAGTAGCTAGGATTACAGGCGTGAGCCATCACGCCCAGCTATTTATCTTTACTTATCTAGCTTATATTATGTTTAAGAAATATCCACAGACATAAAGACTTACCATGTCATTTCAATGAATATAGAGTAAATAAAGCAGGCTTCTGGATGTCATTGTAAATGAACCCCAATTCATTAGAAGGAGAAGTATATATGGAAAAATTTCTCTTGCTCTTGCTATTTTCATGCCCTTGGTGGGGGGGGGATAAGAAAGGTAACAGGTCAAAACATCAGTGTTAGAGGGAACACAGAGCCAAAGTGTAAGGAAAATCTTCAATATAATTTGTACTTTCTTTTTATTTCCTTCTTCTTAATGGACTTTGGCAGAGGCTCTGTTTCCTACCATCTTTTCGCATCTTTGTATGGAGAAGTGTTCTTTGTGGCTCAAGAGGAAATAGAAGAAACTTGAACAAAAGAAACTCCAACACGTACACACACACACACACACACACACACACACACACACACACACACACACACACACTCCTTTTATTTATGAAGGAAACCAGAGTTCCCCTAATTCTTTGGGGAAAAAAGAATGTTCAGGGGCCGGGAGTGTGACCAAGTGGGAGAGTGCTTGATTAGCATACACGACATTCTGGGTTTGATTCCTGGGTACCACATACACTGAAAAAAGCCGGAAGTGGTGCTATGGCTCATGTGATAGAACACTGGCCTTGAGGAAAGTTCAAGGATAGTGCTCAAGCCCTGAGTTCAAGTCACAGGACTGGCAGAAGAAAGAAAGAGAGAGAGAGAGAGAGAGACAGACAGACAGACAGACATACAGACAGAGAGAAGAATGTTCAACTGATCTTAAAATACACCCAGGCTAATTATTGATATACAATTAAGAAAGTCTTAAGAATTTACTCTTCCGAAGAATTTACAATTAAAGAAGACATTCTTGAATTGTGATCACCATGACATTGTAGATCTTTTTATTTCCTTCTTCTTAATGGACTTTGGCAGAGGCTCTGTTTCCTACCATCTTTGTGCATCTTTATATGGAGAAGTGTTCTGTGTGGCTCAAGAGGAAATAGAACAAACTTGAACAAAAGAAACTTTAGTTTGAAAATTAGTGGAAAAGTAATACACTGTAGCAGGAATAATTATTCTGTGGGGTAATCCTCAGAGAAACTGTTTGGTCATAGTCCCATCACTCATGTAATTTTAAGACAAAATGGAAAGCCAGTGTTCTGTAAAGATACAACCTACACAGGATAAAAAGAAAGATGATCAAATTTTCCATCTGTAATTTTTGCAATTTTCCTTTGATTGAGCTCTTTACACAAAATACTTGACCATTTGGGGATTAAAGGCTGTAAATACACACACACACACACACACACACACACACACACACACACACAAAATGGGCAACACTTCATGAAAAGAACTTTTAAAAAAACTCTCCTGATGATTTTTTTTTTTTTTTTGCCAGTTCCAGGCTTGAACTCAGGGACTGACCATTGTTCTCGGGTTTTCCTCAGGGCCATCCTCTACTATATATATATATATATATATATATATATATATATGTGGTACTGAGAAATAGAACTCTAGTCTTCGTGCATGCTAGGCAGGCACTCTACCACTAGGCCAAACTCCCGGTCCCCCCCTGATGAGTTTTTAAAGGCAGATTTCAATTCATGATAATATTCTTGCCATTTTTCAGACTCACTTTCTACTTATTCACTGCATGTGTTTCCCACAGCAGTCAGCATGCAAGCCTCTCTCTGCTTGCAGCTGCTGCGGCTGCCCAGGCTTTGCTGAACAGTCAGCTCCCTTTTTCAAGCTGACACAGGAAATACCTCTTAGAACTAGAATTCTATATATATGAAAGTCAGGAAATTTTCAAAGATGTAATGCAAGAAATCACCCAGAGAATATTCAAATGGTGACAGGGAGCCTAACATGCTAAACATTTTCTTCTTCTTTTCAGCAAGCGCTGAGCAAAGCTTCCCATGTTTCAGAAACCCCAAAAATGGACTCGCAGGATGACCAGCCACACAGGTTTCTTATTGCTCCTTTTCAGACAACGTATTTTCCTGCCTTTGTGACATTTCCAGCGCTTGAGACGTGGCCTGTGCAGTGTCTATATGTATTTAGGTTTAATAGTCTGTCTTAGCAGAGTCAATAGTAAAATCAGCAAATTATTCCAGCAAGTTCTTGCTGTGTTTAGGGGAAACTGAGACACTGAGATTAAAAAATAAAAATATTTCCAATTCTTAATCTGAGTATAGGCCAGTTGGGAAAGGATGAGTTCAGTTCCAATATCATAAATCCAACACCCTGCATTCTGCTTTTTTCTTATATTTGCTGTGTAAGCGATATTGCCTACATAGCCATAAAGATTACAGCATGATTCTTACAAAGCTGTCAGAGTGTGCCTGGCATGATATAAGTGCTCCATCAAGGTTGTGGTTACCACAGACAAATGGCCAGATGGGTAATTTTTTAAGCTAGCTATGGGGGAGAAGTGATGGTACTGCTGGTCAAGCAAAAAAAGCCAGGCAGCCTGAGTAACCTATAGTAGCTCAGGCAAGTTCTTGAATAAAGTAGGATTTACACCTAGGTCCTGAACCCTGTGGAAACCCAATTTTAAAAAAAGTCCCTGTTCTTGCCCCAGGTCAGTGGCTCACACATGTAATCCCAGTTTTTCAGGAAGCTAAGATCCAGAGATTGTAGTTCAAACGCAGTCCAAGCAGGAAAGTTTATGAGACTCTTATCTCCAATTAACTACCAAAAAGCTGGAAATGGCTCAAAGTGCTAAAGCACTAGCTTTGAGACTAAAAGCTCAGGGACAGTGCCTAGGCACTGAGCTCAACCTTCTCCTAGGACCAGCAATGAATAAACAAATATAAATAAATAAAGTCCCCAGTTCTCTTCTAAAACTGGATACTGATAGTTCTTTCTATCTAAGGTGATGGCACATACAAATTCTTTTGGATGATTACACAGACTGATTTCCAGTATCTTTTAAACCTGTTTTTCCAGGTAAGAGCAAACATCAGCAATGAGCTCATTTGTAATTGAGGCCTGAGAGAACTTCATTCCATTTACAATTCAAAATACAACAGAGACCACGCACCAGAAAATATTCTCTGAAAAATCTCCATACCAGTGTTGCTGAGGCCTCTGGGAGAATGACAGGTACTGGGGTTTTAAAGCTTCCTCAAGCTTCCCCTCCCCCCTTAATGAAAGTCAAAACAAATCTCTTTTAGTCCTGCTGCATCAGGGAGAGCCACACACCCCTGGAGTTAGCAGGAAGTTTTTTCTTAAGTCACTTTTGGGAAATGTGGCCAGTGATTCAGTGTTTGTGGCCTGATTCACTAGGACGTCATAGGGACAGTTCCTTCAAGGGTAACAGGTGAATTTCCCAGGCTCTGGTGTTTCCCATGAGCACCTCTGCTATGACAGGAGCATAGGCCCAATGCATGAGATCGTTTTCCCTTTACCAATTCCACAAAGCTCTTGAGCAGGTGCACAAATTGACTATCTGACTAAGAACCTTTTGAGAATGAAATGTAGCATCATTAACTGTGAACAGTAACAGGTGTAAGCAGGTACTATTTCAGGTAAAATAAATTTAGACTCAGTGTCATTTGATCTTTAGATCTTGAGGTCTTGTCTTATAAAAATAAAAGTAGTCATTTGTCAAGCTTCCTGACACTGTGGTGTACATTAGGGATGCTGTATTCCATGTCTTTGTCCTCACAGCCTCAGACTTACAGGGGAAATAGCACATACACTGGTATTTATAAAGTACTCTAGGACCCAAGGACAAGAGAAAGTATGGATCACAGTGTGCAATGTGTCATTGAAAAACAAAAAAAGATCCTAACATGTAATGACTATTTACTATGCATTGGCCACTTTGTATTACGTCCCCTCATTTAGCTCCTAGTTCCAGCCCTTTCATTTAAGAAAGGAAACTAAACACAGAATAGTGAGCAAGGTTGAATGTCTGTTACTAGACCACTGAGATCATTTCTGCCCCCCTCAAATCTTGTCACAGCAAAAAGGTACAGTAGAAGTCCTGCTATCTGACTCTGCAGCCAAGTCAACAAAAGTCCAGCTGCCACAAGAAAAAAACTCCAAGCGGGGCCGGGAGTTTGGCCTAGTGGTAGAGTGCTTGCCTAGCATGCACGAAAACCCAGGTTCGATTCCTTGGTACCACATACATAGAAAAACGCCGGAAGTGGTGCTGAGGCTCAAGTGGTAGAGCTCTAGCCTTGAGAAAGTCCAAGGACAGTGCTCAGGCCCTGAGCCCAAGCCCAGGACTGGCAAAAAAAAAAAAAAAGAAAAAAAAAAAGAAAAAAACTCCAAGTCTAATGAATGACAGTGATGATGAGTTAAATCCAGAAAGTCTATCACAGACAATCCTTTTCACTGTTGCTCCTGAAGCAACACATATAAGAACCTGTGGCTGCTGCCCTAGGAAGTTTAGCAATGAGAATGATCAGAGGAGGATTTTGAGAGGAAACAAGAATCCATCATGTTTTAACAATCCTGATAAGCTGCAAGATGGAGTGCGGAGCTGTAGGACGCCATTGAGAAATGTTAAAGCAGTAGAACATCATACTGGGTGTTCTGTTTTAGAGGATTACTCTAAGACAGATTACATAAAAGATGCTGAGAGAAATTGTTTGGAGCCTATTAAAACAATTCAAGCAAGAATTAAGTCAATGGCAGTGGCAGAATAAAGGAAAAAGAATAGAAATAAAGGAAATAACAGCTAAACTTGGGGTGAGGTGAGGGGGGACACAAACCTGTAAGCTTAGCTACTTAGGAAAAATAAAAATAAAAAAGAAGTTAAAGAACCTTCCTCCCACCTCATGGCTGGGCGTGATAGTGAACCTATCATTTCCCATAACACTGGGAAAAACAAGTAGGAGAAATTCAGCCCAGGCCTACCTAGCCTGAAGCAAGATCATACCTCAAAAGGGCTGGCACCTGTACATCACCTCTCTAATAAAAATTAAAAATAAAATAGGAAGGGCTGGCAGCATAACTCACACAGCTCCAAGTCCTGAGCTCAGTCTACATTATCACCAAAAGTTTGAAAGAAAATCAGGAAGTATAATCCACAGACATTGTTAAACATTCTACAGAGCTGAGGACTCAGTCCTCTGGTGGCAAACAATGGTGTCTAGCCCCATAGCATCACAGTACTCCAAGTTTGAGAAGCCTTGTCTGGAGTGTTATGGGTCCATTACTGCATTCCCACATATTTTTGGGCTCCCCTCTACCGTTCCAAATGGACTGAACTTGCAACTGTACTTCCTGGGCCACTCTGTAGATACCAAACAGCTTTCTTTCTAGATGAAATAAAGAATTTCTTCTGAGCCAAATAAGAGTGAGCAAGGTTCTGGAAAGGGTATGGATTCAAAGGATCCTGAATAACATGTTCCACCAGGTTACAGAACAAGTGAGAGTCATAAATCAAGTGTTTACCAAATGCTTTGGTTTCAGCAGAGCAAGGAGACCTCTTCAGTAGGTTTCTGATGCTATCTCCAGCATTCTTAGCTTTAGCACTGGGGGAAGCTAAAGGTCTGTTAAGCTTCACTCATTCCAAGACATTTACTAAGCAGTCCTGAAAATGTGAGGTCAGATATTGAAGCTGATAGTAAGTGGCTACTGAAGGCACTAGAGATAGCCCAGGATAATTGGGGGTCTGGATATACAGCATTCCATCTCTCCAGACACACTATACTAACCCATGGTCCAATGGGCTCCAGGATTTTTACCATTGTTTCTTCAGAGAACTTCAGTTTACAACTCAAAAGCATAATTCACTGGCTGTGAGTCCAGCTCCATGGTAGTAAGAAAGCCAAGCTCTTCACAAACACAAGAAAAACGGGAGGGGAGAAAAGGAAAGAAGAAAGAGAAGTCAGGCATGGTGGCTCACACCTGTAATCCTAGCTACTCAAGAGGCTGAGATCTGAAGATCATGGTTCAAAGCTAACCCAGGCACAAAAGGACCTGAGATTCTTATCTGCAGTTAACCTCTAGAAAAGTGGTAGTGGGGCTTGGCTCAAGGGTAGGGCGGTAGCCTTGAGCTGAAGAGCTCAGGGACAACGCCCAGGCCAAGTTCAAGCCCTATGAACCACAAAAAAGAAAGAAAGAATGAAAGAAAGAAAAAAAGAAAAAAGAAAGAAAGAAAAGAAACAGAGAAAGAAAGAAAGAGAAGAAAGAAGAGAAAAGAAAAAAAAAGCTTTAGTTTTATGAACTTGGATTTGTTAATTATGCCAGTGTCTGGATTTCAAATCCTGTCCCCTTCCCACCCCTCCCTATCTCGGTCTCTTCCCCTCCCCCCCAGCTTTCTTTTACCCTTCCTTTCTTCCTTCTTTTCTTTCTTTCTTTCGTCCTCATCCTCATCCTTGTCCTCGTCCTCTTCTTCCTCCTCCTGTTGCTTCTGCTTCTTCTTGGTATGTTGAAATAAAGTATTGATACCTAGGTCAGGCTGGCCTCAAAATGCTACATCCTTCTACCTGGACTTCCCAAGCATTAGCATTATAAGCTTGTGCACCATACTCAGCTCCTTTTTTCTTTCTTTCTTTCTTTTTTTTTTTTTTGCCAGTTGTGGGCTTGAACTCAGGGCCTGAGCACTGTCCTTGGATTTTCTCAAGGTTAGAGCTTACCACTTGAGCCTAGCACCATTTCTGGCTTTTTTCTATGTATGTGGTACCGAGGAACGGAACCTGGGTCTTCGTGCATGCTAGGCAAGCACTCTACCACTAGGCCAAACTCCCGGCCCCTCCTTTTTTCTTTTATGTTCCCTTTCGGTGCTATGTTTTAAATACTTTGTCTCACACATTTTCAAAACCACTGAACAAGAGACAATGCTACTGCTCTGCAAAAGAGAATGTTGTAGTCAGGAGCCTCTGGTCAGCACGAGGATTCCTGTAACCCATGATATACATGAGACACTGTTGGGTTTGTAAAGCACTGGCAACTGGTTAACATTTTTACTTTCATCATAATCTATGTGGTTAAGTTATTTAAAAATTGATTTTGAACTCGAGTTTGTGATCTATCCTCAGCTTTCTTTCCTAGAAAGTTTAAAAAGTGAGGAACAAAATAAGATGAAATGTTGCGCGAAGAAAATTCCATTAAATGAGGTTTGGAGGATGATCTTCGAGATAAATTTAGTCCAAGAGAACACACACTTCATTTAGAATGATTCCTTGACCCAGGCCAGTGAGAGGTAGGCCTGGACTTGACCCCTCTTCCCCAGAGCCCCATTCCACACACACACACACACACACACACACACACACACACACACACACCACACACCACACACCCCTTTCCCCTCACTCATCCTGGACTCAAAGAGCACAACACAATAGAGTTGACCTGAGTTTCTCAGCATCATCACATTCCAATCTCCCGTTCTCTTCAATCACACCCACTCTCTGGAGGAAAACTTGGGAAACACCTTCTACTTAGCAGCAAAGTGGGCTTCTCCTCACAGGAGCACTCTCCTCCACTCTGTGTTGATTTTTTTTTCTTCTTCTTTACTTTGGTCAACCTCGGAGAATGTGAACTTTTTGTGAACTGGTTCTCACATTTGGTGACTATCTTTCTGCCGTCCTCTGTGTTTAACTTTAGTACACTAAGGACATAAATTACTCACCTAAAAATGACATTGTAAGTGTAATTCGACCATCGAGTACAACTCCACCGTGCCACAAACCCATATGTGAGCCCTCACTGAGAGATGTTCTTTTCCAGAGTACCAAATTTTAGTAAAAGCAACAGGATGACTTTTCCTCTTCACAGCTTATCTCTGTTGACTACATAGAACAGATCCATTTAATTAGATGTCTTTGAAATCCTCACTAAAGCCAACCCAGTAGTTTTCCACCAATTTCCTTCTGAACTGCGTGTGACCTGAAGACACTTCCCAACAACATAGAATTTTGGCACATTCTCTCGGATGTTTCTTCTAGGTCAGCAAGGAGGTTTAAGAGCAGTAAGTGTATGCTCGAATTTATTATCTATCTCTTCCCTGCTTCCTCTTTGCCCTGAGCAGCTGGAGATCACTCTGAATTTCTGAAACTGGATTCCTCAGTTATTAGAACAAAACTACAGAATTCGGGCCTTTCAGTTATTTTCCACTTAGCCAATTTTTAGGAAATTGGCAATGACAGGTAATGATCTTTATTAAATATGAAGCTTTAAAAGTATAATTCTTTCAAATGTAAATTTCAATTTATTGGATTTCCTGTTATATCTGAGCACTGATTTTTCCTGCATTTCCACAAGGAGTTAGTCTTCACTTAGAAGCCTAATTGTAGGGAATTACTGTCTTCCAGGCCAATTTTATAAAAGCACTAATCCATTTAAGAAAAACCAGGCTGGGAGTGTGGTTTAAGGTATCAAACAAACAAACCAAACAAACAAAAAAAGAAAGTTAAGGAAAGAAAAAAGGACAAAATTCTGGCATAAGTAAAATACAGTTGTGGGTAACACCAAGTCAAATCTGAAGAAGATAATAACCATTATGAAGAAATTCTGTCAACGTACTAATATGATACATTCTTCACTAACCCTACAGGAGACCATTTTTTTCCCTAAAAATAAATAAATCAACCTAATTCCTTCTTCTACAATGAAAACATATACCATATGTTTTTATACGAAAGCTACATAAATTTAATCCAAAGGACCAGCCCTTCACTTAGAACCAGTTATTCCTGGGTAATATCCTATATGATATGTCTGTTATAATATAGGATCTTCACCGCAAAGTTAGTACAGACTAGGGCTTTCATCAAGCCAGGTATGGTGAAAGGCTGAGGCAGGTGGATCTTGAGGTCTAGGGTCAGTCCAGGCTACAGAGTGAAACTCTGTCTCAAAGAAGAAAGTGAATGAATCGGTGCTCAGATTCCACAAGGAAGTAGACAAGAGTTACTAATTCCATTTCTCCAATGGCAGAAGGAGGTTCTAATAGCTAAAAGAGGAGATGAGAAGTTATCATTAGATAGGCTGACTAGATGTGAAGATGAAGGACAGAAGTCTCAGAACCAGTAGAAACCACAAGAGCCAGTCTCACAGCAAAGGGGACATCACCTCATTTCACCTTTGGACCTGAATGGTAATGGAGCCAGGGCATCAGCACACACTGTGGAAGGAAAGGCCCCTTTGCCTTTGAGAGGGAAAAGCTGGGAAGATTATGAACTGAGTCTAGTGTACAGAGAAATCACAGCAAGAAGCCAGTGAGGCTTAGTTTTGACCCCAGCTAACTACTGTATGACTTTGGATTTTATACTCTCTGAGTTTACATTCGTCCCTATAAAATGTGGATGTCATTAGTATCAGCCTCAAAATAATATCGTGAGAGCAAGCATAGTGACATACCTCTTATACTAGTGCGGAGGTTAGCAGATTTGTTGCCAGCTTGGACATACAAGAGTTTGTCTCAAAAAAAAAAATAGTAAAAATCAAGATATTTTAAAGTCAGTGTTAAGTTTGAATTTTTTACTCTACTACCTATTCTTTACCTTACATAAATTATTTAACCACCACTTTCTCACCTGTAAAAACAGAAATAGTAAATTTAGCATAATGTCTGACACTAAAAACACAAAATTATGGGCCTGAAGTTTGGCCTAGTGGCAGAGTGCTTACCTAGCAATCGACCCGGTATCGACCAGGGTTCAATTCCTCAGTACCACATACATAGAAAAGCTGGAAGTGGTGCTGTGGCTCAAGTGGTAGAGTGGTAGCCTTGAGGAAAGCCCAAGGACAGTGCTCAGGCCCTGAGTTCAGTCCCCACAACTGGCAAAAAAACCCAGATACATTATTAAGAAAAAACACAAAAATACTGTGCATTTTTTATTTCTTTAGTTTTGGTACTGTTAGTAGAGCTCAAACTCAGTGCTTGGACACTCTTCCTTTGACTTTTCATTTAAATCTGGTACTCCACCACTTGAACCACAGCTTCTCTTCTGGATATTCTCTGGTTAATTGGACATAACAATTTTTTGCCCTTACTGGCTTTGAAACAAGATTCTCAGATCACAGTCCAGTCAAATTTTCTTAATAAAAAAAAATTCACAGCAACAGAAGTGACATTTGTTGCTTGCAAATATCATTGTTGGCCTTGAACAAATTACTTAAGACCTCTGACCCCTGATTTTCATATGCATAAGATGCAAACACATTATCATCTAGAACATTCTAAGAATTAAAAGAGAAGAATATTTACAGTAAATATGAACAGATAGTACCTAAAGAGAGGTATAACTTTATCACACTTAACAACGCCATTATCTATATTTAACTAGCTGAAGTCTAAATATTTATCAATTTTAAAAAGAATCAAATGAACACAGCTATTTATAGTTTTCTTTGTTATGTGACTGTGCGTGTTAGAGCTGCCCCAACAAGCATATGATAAGGAGTAGAAGGAAAAGGGAAGATGGCTCTGGATAGAAGGAACCAAAACTTTATCTATTTTTGTAGGAGGTAAGACATCTGCTAACATTTGTTTACAAAGTGATAAGATTGGAAGCACTGCGCATTGTGTGTTAGAATATTCCTTTTTTCTTGCAAATCCCAATCTTTGCTTTGTCATTCATCCCAAGTGGAATGTCAACAACTTTCCCCAAACAAACTAAGAGACCAAAATGCAGAGAAGAAAAGAACTGCACTTAAAGACATGGTCCAGAGGGAAGGGGGGGAAAACCAAGAGGGGGGTGGGGGGAGGGTAATGGGACCAAGACATGTGGAAGGGTATCAATGTATGTGAATTAATGGACCTTCTATCTGGCAAATATCATGTTACCCTTTTATTAAATAAAATTAAAAAAAGAAATATAAAAATAAAAAAAGAACTTATTAAAATAAAAAAAAAAGAGGCAAAAAAAAAAAAAAGACATGATCCAGGATTTCACAGGGCTCACACACACTTAGGGAACACAAACACATCTGAGCCTGAAATCTATCTATTGATATGCTACCATATCAATCCTGATCAGTTCACCCAGTCCTCCTGGAAACATACAAAAGTCCTCTGTGAATGACTCTTTGTAACTCTTTGTCAAAGATCTTCAAATGGTTTTCCAAGAGCACCAAATACATAAAAACCTATTGTGTGTTACTCAGGAGGCTGAGAAATGAGGATAGCCAGTCCAAACCACCCCAGGAAGAAAAGCTCCCGAGAGACTCTTATCTCCAATTAGCTGCTCAAAAAACTGGAAGTGGAGCTGTGGCTCAACATGGTAGAGAGCTAGCATTGAACCAGAAACTCAGAGACAAGCAGGGAGAGGTGGCTCCTGCCTGTAATACTAGCTACTCAGGAGGCTGAGATCTGAGGATCAAGGTTCAAAGCTAGCCCAGGCACAAAAGGACCTGAGATTCTCATCTCCAATTAACTGCTTGAAAATGGGAAGTGGGGCTTGGCTCAAGGATAGGGCGGTAGCCTTGTGCTGAAGAGCTCAGGGACACAGCCTAGGCTCAGGAGTAGAGTGGAAGGCTTGAGCTGAAGAGCTCAGGGATAGCGCACAGGCAGAGTGCAAGCCCCATGACCTCCCCCACCACAAAATGAAACCCTCAGGGACAACACCCAGGCCCCCAGTTCAAGCCCCACAACAAACAGGAAAAAAAAAAAAAACTATCTTATCTTAAACATATAACAGAAAAATAATGACGAGCAAGATCACAAGATACGCTATCTACATCTCCATGATAGAGAACTGTCCTTGCTTCTCCCTGCATTTCCGGTACTAGCATGGGGGAACATAGCTAAAACTGGGCACTCTGAAGGAAGGGTATATGTAGTCCCAGCTCCTCAGAAGATTGAAAAATAGGCTAGCTTGAGCCCAGATGTTCAGGGCCAGTCTGAGCAACAAAAGGGGACCTGACTCTTTTAAAAAAGAAACAAGTGTCAGGCACATACTTGTGTGTGTGTGTGTGTGTGTGTGTGTGTGTGTGTGTGTGTGTGTGCATGCACGCCTATAATCCTAGCTACTCAGGAGATAGTGATTTTGAGGATTTTTATTCAACATTTCTCCATCTGCCCAGGTATCAACTGGAGATTCCATCTCAATCAATGCCTAGATAACATAGAGTGGGAAGTTTCAACAGGTAGATCATGGGCTAGACCCAGTTCAGCATAATGTACATAACTCTATGAAAAGTAGTAAAGGCAATAAGGGTAAGAGGTGTGATTTAAAGGGAGAGTTCCTATCTAGCAAGTGCAAAGCCTGGCCTATCTTTCCCCTAGATTTTTATCTTTTCCACAAGCAGAGATCTAACTCTGCAGCTGCAAAGAACCTGCAAAAGACTCCCTTGAGAAATGGAGTACAGTTCCTACCTCAGAAGAATTAAGTGAGTTAATTTATACCCAGTGCTTAGAATAGGACTGAGTGCATGGCAGGATTAAAAGTAAGGGCATATATCTCTGTTTGCCAGGACCAGTCCTAATTTGTGCGGTCTGGTTTCCCAATTCATTTGGCATTTTAAATAGATCCTGATTTGAATGGTAATTTACATGTTCAACCTATGGGAAAGGTTAAAAGTTGTTCTTATTATTGTTATTAATACATTGCAAACATAGGTCTAGCAGTTTAGTAGTATACTTCTTTATGAAGGAACACATGCTAATATATTCTGGAGTGAAGAAGTGTCATTAGAAGCAAATTCTTAGACATTTTCTTGCGGCATGATTTACTTTTATTTATTTTTGTGGGTCATGGGGCTTGAACTGGGCCTGGGCACTGTCCCTGAGCTCTTCAGATCTAGGCTACCGCCCTACTCTTGAGCAACAGCCCCACTTCTCCTTTTCTAGAGGTTAATTGGAGATAAGATTTTCAGGTCCTTTTGTGCCTGGGCTGGCTTTTGAACCTTGACCCTAAGATCTCAGCCTGGTGAATAGCTAGGATTACAGGCATGAGCCACCGCACCGGGCTTGCTGAATGATTTAATGCAAGTTATCTAACCTTTCCCAAACACAAATCTTTTTTTTTTGGATTATGCATTTTTATTATAATTAATATTTGCCAGTTATATTCACCAGATAGAAGGTGCATTACTTCACAAACATTGATACCCCTTTTCATGTTTTTGTTCCCATTTCCCTTCCCTCCTCCCTCCCCCCATCTTCTTTTCCCCCCTTCCCTTTCCTATTTCAAATAAACAAATCCAGGTATATACAATATACCAGATAATAAAGTAAGATACTGTAACAATATGAGAATAACCAAGGAACAACAAAACAGATTAGAAATAACAGTACATTAAGGATAACAATCACACATTCATATGGCTCTTGTTTCCATATCCTGGAGGTGCTTTCATTTAGCCTTATCCTATATGGCCTTATGTATGTAGGTTTTGCCCTATTATAATCCTCTGCTAGGAGAGTCCAAGGTTTGTATTATTACAAATGAGGGAAACCATTGAGCCTATGTTCCTTTGAGTCTGGCTTACTTCCTTAACATGATTTTTTTTCCAAGTCTTTCCATTTCCTTTTAAAGGGGGTGATGTCATTCTTTCTGACAGCAGCATAGAATTCCATTGTGTATAAATACCACAACTGAGGGGCATCTAGGTTGGTTCCATATCTTTGCTATGGTAAATAGTGCTGCAATGAACATCGTTGTGCTAGTGGATTCAGTATGTGGTTGTTTCTGGACAATTGGGTAAGAAGTAGAATTGCTGCGTCACAGGGGAGCTCTATGTTTAGTCTTTTAAGGAACTGCTTTCCATAGTGGTTAAAAAAGTTTACACTCCCACCAACAGTAATAATTAGCCCTCCTGGCCACATGCCCACCAGCGTCCATTGTTATTAGATTTCTTGATAATGGCCATTCTAACGGAAGTAAGGTGGAATCTCAGAGTCCAAACACAAATCTTTTATAGTAAACAATCTACAGCCAACTGATTCCATAGTTCTAAGACTGAAATCATTTGTTTGAAAATGCTTTATACAGTTTTACCTTTGATATAAATAAAATTAAAAAGTCTATAGTTCTTAAATGAGAAATCTATTTATGGTGTCATGATTCTCTACATGTCTTCTTTAAATGATTGACAATAGCTCCACAAGACTTCTGTGTACCTAAATTGCAGAAGTGCTACTAGATTTTATAATAGTTGACTAGGACAAAACACTCAGAGACTAAAAATGATCTGCTTGCTTAGCCATGCACTATATTATCGACCTTAACTCTGCCTGTTGTTGTTTTACAGGCATACATACCAAACCAAGCCTCATATCCTGGTTAGCTCTAGACACCTAAATAAGTACAATTGAATCAGTGGTTAGGTACCTGGATCCAAATCTTTGATTTCTTAAGTAACTGAGCATATTAAAAATATTTCTTAGTAAAAATTTAATAGTTTGTATAATACTATGATTGCACAAAATTAGTCTAAGATTGAAATGACATTACAATGTTAAAATTCAGTACCGTGCGGGGCCTGGAGTATGGCCTAGTAGTTGAGTGCCTGTCTAGCATTCATGAATCCCTGGGTTTGATTCCTCAGCACCACATACACAGAAAAAGCCAGAAGTGGTGCTGTGGACCAAACAGGAGAAGCTCAGGGATAGTGCCCAGGCCCTGAGTTCAAGCCCCAGGACTAGCCAAAAAAAAAAAAAAATCAGTACTGTGCTCTTGCTGTAACTGATACGTCATACAATTTGGGAAAACGTCAGTGGTTATGTACACTTTTTATTTTAATTAATTAATATACTTATTTTTATTTTTGTGCTAGTCCTGGGGCCTAAGTGCAAGGCCTGGGAGTACTTTTTCTGAGCTTTTGTGTTCAAAGCTAACACTCTACTACTTGAACTACAGCTCCACTTCCAGTTTTTGTAGATAAATTGGAGATAAGCGTCTCATAGACTCTTCCTGTCTGGCCTGGCCTCCTCAGCTCTCAGATCTCAGCCTCCTGAGAAGCTAGAATTAAAGGAGGACCTTTGCATAGTTATATAATTTTTGAGTTCTAAGCCAAGCTATGAAATGAGCTCAGTATCTGCATTTTAAGACAAATATTTTTTTTATCACTGTGGAATAAAAGGAGGTCAGCTTCTGGTGGTAAGTAAATTCTAAATTATATCTTGAATTGGAAGGAAGGGAGTTTGTAGCCCCAGTTAATTTTATTTATTTTAAATAATTGCTACAGGCAAAACACTCTGTTAGCCACAGTTGTAGGAATATAAGTAAAGTGGATAAGCTGCGTAAAACAATAGCAATCTAATGTTTTCCACAAGTACTAAGAATCTATGTGCTAGAATATGAAAGGTATAGAAAATAACACTGGGCTATACTGAATGTCTAATACCGAAAGTAGTGTTTTGAAGACCTCCTAAAGTCTCCTAAAGATCTCTCGATGGAGACATTTTGAATCATCTTTAGGGCTTTGGGTAGGCAAGGTAGAAGGAAAGAATACCCTAGAAAGAGTAGAATGAAAGAAATATTAGTTCTTAGAATTGAAGGGCATAATGTATACTAGCTATGGGTATAAAACTTAAAACGAAAGCAATAGATTTTCAAAAAAAATCTCCCCATAAACCCTGTTTGTAGTAATCTACAAGTACCTTCTAGTCACTCACAGTTTACTATTATAATTTGGGTATTGAGTGTCTGGGAGGTTAAAAACATTTGAGAATTATTGGGACCTAAAGTCATTTCTACTGGGACAAAGCAGGTTTTAGACTGTGGATGTTGCATGTGTGTATATATACATACAGTCATCATAGCTTAGTGTTGACAACTTTCCTAAAAATCAGATCAATATAAAATCAAACATAATCCTAATTTATTCCAGTAAAATCATGTTGAATTGTTCTCTAATCTAGGAATTTCATGAATATTTTAGGATTTGTGCCAAAATTTATGAATAAGAGTGAAATTATAAGGCTATTGACTATATTACTAGGAAAGAAAGTAATTGGCTCTTAATTTTTGTAACCCTAGTCTGTGGATTCCAAAATCTATTTTGTCTATCATTTGTACTGCCTGGGGCTGAAGTGATTCTTTCTGAATTGGCTTTTCTTCTAATTACCTCCTCCTCTAGAAAAGAAGATTCTCTGCTTAGAACTTCGAGTGGTCTAAACCCAAGCTCTGTAAATCATCATCATTTGTAAAACTATAGGCTGTACATTGTGTAAATTATCATTACTATATCTATTTAAAAGTGAAATATAGCTTTTGAGTTAAAGCTGCTAATGATCAAAAATAAATGTTTTCAAGCCTGATACTGTCTATAAACAATGTCTATAATGGTATTTTTCCATTGGTAAACATTGTTACAACTAAAATTATTACATCTCCTAAAACTCTTGTTTTCAATCTCATAATTGTTACTCCCCTTTAGTTAAATGCTCTGATTGCTTTTGTTATATTTTTTATAGATATGTCACTGACAATCAGTCTTGGAAATTCATGAAGGCCAGAGAGTTTTATATTACTCTAGACAGTCCATCTGCAATATTCCTTTAAGATGCTTTTGCACATAATAAAATCATTTATTCTAGTATCCAATCCAATAAAAATAGCACCATCATTTAAAAAAGCAGGATAACTTTACTTGAGTCAGATGACTCCATATTGACTTAAGCTACATTCATATCATCATAATCTTCATCATGTTCTTTATTTGGGTACAATTTCTATCTAACGCATGATGTTGAAAGAAAGAGGTCATTTAAAATGAGAAAGTTTCTTAGGAAATAGTTTAAACAATTTCTTCTCCTTCTTCCTCTTCTCCTCCTCCTCTTCCTCCTCCTCCTCTTTCTCCTTATCTTTCTCCTCCTTAGGAAATAGTTTAAACAATTTCTTCTTCTTCTTCCTCTTCTCCTCCTCCTCCTCTTCCTCCTCCTCCTTCTCCTTGTCTTTCTCCTTCTTTACTTCTCTCCTACTTCCCATTTTCCTCCTCATCTTCCTTTTTCGTCTCCTCCTCTTCTTTCCCTTCCTTTTCTCTCTCCTCTTTCATATTTTTATATTTTGACTATAGTGAGGTTTGAACTCAAGGTTTCATGTCTCCTAAGCAAGTGTCTACCATTGATCCATGCTTGTCAGCTAAAATTAATTTTTACAGCACTCAGAATAACTGACAAAAAAGGAGAATTTTAAACAGAAGGTAGATGTTGAATTCTATTTCCCGTAAAAACTGCTCCCAGAAGTACTTCATCATAAATATCCTACATATATTTAATAAAATACAAATCCTACTCTCATTAGTAACACCGTTATAGATAATGCAATACTTTTTTTAAAAAAATTGAAATAGCATCACCATTTGTAGCCCAAGCAAGTTTCAACTTTCGAATCCTCCAGCCTTAGTCTCCTGTACCAGGATGGTAAATATATGCACACACACACATACACACACACACACAGAGAGAGAGAGAGAGAGAGAGAGAGAGAGAGAGAGAGAGAGAGAGAGAGAGAGAGAGAGGGAGTGTTTTGGACACCTTAGTCTTTCTCTGCTTATAATAACTTTTATGTACATTTATAAAAATCAAGGGAAATGCTGGGGGTTAGCCATCAGTGGTCCTACTTTTCTGTCCCTCCCCCATCTTAGTATTATGATTATATTTATGCAGTTATGCAAAGGATTTACTAGTCAACAAATCAATACAAGTACAAGAATGTACCTTGATCCATGTCACCTCTTTCTTCTTTCTCTCCCATCCTTCCCGGCCCAACTCCTCCCCTCAAGGTCCCCAGTACTTCTGTGTTTTGGGTGGGTAGTATAAAAAAGTTGAAACCAAAATCTTTCCATTTGGAGCTTAGGAACTGACCGTCAAATGTAGTACCATGTGAAAAGCCACCAATCTTCAGGCTTGATTACCCTTAGCCTTCTAACAATGCTCATTTTGTGATAAACATTAAACCTTTGGAACTAGCCAAGCATTGGGCTACATTGTAGTCACCGGAGAAGGCTTCTTTCTCCCTGACTCAGAAGATGCTTTATAAGACAACAATTGAGTTAACAACCCAAGGCTTTGGCTTTCCCCCTTAAAACAGTTACAATGTTCAATGGACATCTGGGAAAAGGGAATCGGATAACCCGGAAGGGAGTGACTGGGCTGGAGGAGGTAGCGGGAGACCCTTGGAAGGGGGTGATAGGATACCAATAAGGTGCATTACATTCATAAACTCACATGCTGGTTTGGGGAGGGAATTCTTTTCTTCTGTTTCATTGTCATGAGAAAGATTAGTCCTTTCTCAATGGCGACCATTCATATGACTCTTGAAGCTCAGCCTAGTTGTGCAAACCATGCACACTAGTATTATTTTTTTGAGCAAAGGGAACTAGGGGCCACACTAACCCTGCTATGAATCCTTCCAGTAGCTATGTGACACACTAACCACGTGTCTGCAACACTTCTCTCCTTTTCGCTCAAATGGGTGTCACTGCCTGTCACTCTATTATCCCTCCCTACTCTCAAAGGGAAGACTAGAGACGTCCCTCCCAGACTAAGTAGCTCCTATATCCAGGACAGTATGGAACTAGTGTTAAGGAGAGGATAGAGATCCTATTGTGTCTCTATTTCTGTAGTTACTTTTCTTTTTTTTCTAAAATCTAAACTGTGTCGTTGGTGAATATGGGAATTCTCTCACTGTCATCCGAGTGCCCAACCCCCTCAGCCAGGCATTCACATTTCACATGGTTTGCAGCTTCAAAGCAGCATACGCAAAAATTTCAGAAAATGTCATGGCAACACATCAAACATTTAATGTCAGGTTCCCTTATGTTCACTGCATTGCAAAAGGCAACCACCAATTATGCAGTTTGGGAATGATATTTTACTTTGTAATTAAAAACCAGGTCCTTGAGCATGGTATTTGTAGTGCAGATGTGCAAAGCAATTGCTCCTGGAGGAGAAGATGCTATCTTTCTACCTTGAAAGACCTCTGCCTCCAGGGCTCCTATTAATCAGCTTTCCCTTGCTATGTAGCTAACCTCACACTTAGATATGTTGTCCAGGATTCATCAAGTAACCTGTTATTCACGAGACTTGGTGTAAATTTTCCTAGACAGTTGCTTTGTTCAATATGACAAATACTTACCTTCTTTGGGGTGCAGTGCTGAAAATTTCACCTGATAGGTTCTTAGCCTTAACTTTTTTAAAATCTCAAACTGACATTTTTTTAACTATTGAAGAACAAATTACCATTTGATATGATGCTAAGGAATAAAAATACATCTTTAAAATTACCCTAAATACATCCTGCTGTTCAGGATCTCTAGATTCTCCTTCACTTGTGGATTTCCTCCAAATAGATGAGAGTTATATGTTTTATTTTTGTGTGAAATTCATTCATCTTAATGACCTTATCCTATATGCCAGAGCTATGGGTTTATCATATTCTGATATAACACAGCTTCTGTTTTCCTAAGCAGATGGGAATGCTATACACACTTAAGTATTGTATAACAACTTATTTTCCACTAGTAGCATAAATGGGCTAGCTTATAAAACTCCCACAAACAAATTCTAGTGGCTCACATCTGTTATCCTAACTACTGAGAAGGCTAAAAGCTGAGAGTCATAGTAAGCGGAAAAGTCCAGGAAATGCTCGTCTCCAATTAACCAGCCAAAAGCCAGAAGTAGAGATGTGGCTCATATTATAGGGTATCAGTAGACAGCTAAGGGACAGCACCCTGGCCCTGAGACAGGCCCCAGTACTTGAAGGAAAAAAATCTCCCAAAGAAAGGCAAAATTGTAAAACTAGGCACCTAAAATCCCTCAGCTAGCCAATCTTTCTCTCTGTACTAAGTCTTTTAACAGTTAAACAGTTTTAGATGGCAATTATTCTAAATGAGCTACATGATTTTCTACCCCGTGGTGGCACATCAATTACAATAACTTCATAATGACTTGGGGGTGGGGCCTCTCTGACAAAGAATCCGGTGGCATGGTTGTTGTCCCTGTTCTAGATGGTTCCAGACAACTGGTGCTTTCCACTCACCATGGAAGTTTAGCTTTGGGTTTTCTCCTTCCTGATTTCCCTTTCTTTTCTCACCCTGGCTTATTTTAGGAGGTAAGCATGGTATGTTTTAGTGACTTTTACTCTCACTGGACTTGGGAACAACATCAGAAAGAGTTGTTAAAACTAAGTATGAGTCATAAGTCCACAGAACCAGAAGAGAACTGAAGGGATACATCTATGGACAAACCTATGATATGCGTTTGTCTATGATATACATAACTGAGGTACTCAGATTCATTGGGTTGTCTGAGAAAGGTCTCAAGCTTCTTAGCAGTGTAGCCCATTTATTACTGGTTCAAAGAAAGCTGTAACAAGATACACCCAGTGTATTTAATTATCATATAATATGTAAGAGTTGAATCTATCTATGATAAATTATGTGACATCTAGATACATGTACACATTGTAAAATGATGAAATCAGGCTAATTAGCATGTCCACAATCCATATACTTGCCATGTAAACATTGGTGCATGTATGTATGTATACATGTAGATGTGCATGTGAGTATCTCTGTGAATGTACCTATGTATGCTGAGAATTTTTATGGCTCAATCTCTTCACAATTGATTTGTTGATGATGAGTTATTGATGACTGATTGACTGAATTTTTATGTTTTAATTCAAATCTGACCTGACTTACTACATAGCCCAGGTTGGCCTTAAACTCAAGATCTTTCTATCTCAATCTCCCAAGAATGGGGCTTATAGACAGGTACCATTACACCAGTCTCAGTTTTCACTCTTAAGATCTGTATGGGTAGAAGCAGCCAGAGGTCACCCTGCCAATGAGCAAATACTTGTGATAAATTTCATTTTCATAGCCTTTTAGTTGTTTTCATGGAAGTAATTCCAAAAGTATCTGGAAAGTTTCTTTCATAAAGACAGAAGTTTTCCTGAAAGTTGAGAGTCTGGCCCACACATCCTACTCAGACAAAACTCAACATTTCATTTTCCTCCTTAGGGAAAACAATATTGCTTGAAAACTCATTTTGTTAGGGCTGGCACTGAAGTATATTAAATCATATTAAAATAAAATAATATTCAACACATGCACATAGTGATGGTTGGGTTCTCATTTTCCCTATTCTGACTGACAATTTGTATGATGAAAATGTTTATCTTTGGTTAAAAATCCATTTATAACTTCCTGATTCCTGTTTTCTTAAGTTTTTGTACTAATAGATCCCAACCTTCTCAGGCATCTTGCTATAAATGGAAATTTCAAAGATACTTTATTTTTATAGAATAATAAAGTGGGAAGAGGACATCTTGCTATTAGCTAGTGCAAATCTCCATTTCACAGGTAAGGAAATTGAACCCGAAAGGTTGGTCCTAAGTTAAATACTGGGAGCAGCTGGTCTGATGAAAACTTTGCTGCATGTGCGACCTGAAAGCTCAGTATGGGAGAGTATGATTAGCATGTGGAGGGGTTCAAGTTTGATTCTTAGCTAAACTTGGTGTCAAACACCTAAAATCCCAGCCCTCAGAAGGCTGAGACAGAAGGATCACATATTCAAGGAAAACTAGGACTATATAATATGACCCTATTTCAAAAGATTAAGAAATAATCCATTTGCAAACATCTTCACTTGGAGTTAGAAGCTTAATTTAAATGCTTTATACTTTTCAGTTTTTGAGGCAGGATCTTGTTATGTCTCCCATTCTAAACAGGTTGCAGCCCAGGCTAGCCTTGAACTCAGTGATCTTCTACCTCTGCCTCCAGAGTGCTAGGTCAGAACTTCTTACACGTGGCTTTTAAAAGACAGAAAACTTCGCACTTACGTTTAAGATCCAGCTGAGATTTTATAAAGCCTGGTATGAAAAGAAGAGGGGAAGTACTGCAAGTACACGTTTATATTACTAAGCTCATCTATGAAAATAGAAGAATGACAAAGAAGATGCAGCACACAAAACACTGGCCACTATATGTGGGGCACGTCACATTAGGAAAATGGGCTCCCTTCCTGGTCTTAAGATCCGACCTGCCAGTCACCTCATTGGGAGGTTTGGCTGTGGTTTGTGATGTAAAATAAGGCTACCTCAAATCCTGGGATTGGCCCCGCCTCCCTCTAGGACAGCACCTACCTCCCCCTGCCCTGCCCACCTCTATGCTGATAGACTCCTGCATCCTATTTTAGCCCTCGGTACTTTCCCAGTAAATGAGTGTCTGCTGCAATGGATCTCCCTGGCGTGTCTGTCCTCTGGTAAGGGAGGGTTGGGTGTGGGCCGACAGTCGGCCCTAACCTTTCTGGGTCTTATCTTAGTCGGCTTTTGTCTTGTCTTGGGGGTCAGGAGGTAAGAAGCGCTAAAAACCCACGACAACTATACACTACTACAGACCCACACAAACGGATTTAAAGACATAACTGCTATTTTCATACAGTATTTTCATGAGTTCTCATTATAGTGTGGAAATCTATTTTAAATGTCTTTTTTTTCCTTTTCAACCTACCCACTTTGGCATTCTTTTCTTCAATCTAAAAGTCTTAACTGTCCTCCCAGTTCTTCCAGCCTCATTGTCTGCAATTGATTGCCTCAGTAAATTTTCTTGTTAGGGAGACTACAACTCTAGACAGCTTTTTCTGAGCAATTTGCATCTTCTTTACTGAAAAAGTTAGATAACAATAAAAATAAAGTATAAAGCACCATTAAAAGTGTACAATAAGAATTATATGATTATTTATATAACTAATTGGGGAGCAAAAATGTGGCAGGTTTAAATTCCACAGCAAGCTTATCTTCACATTTTAAATTTCCTCACAATTTCAGGAAATGGGTCTAATTGAGCTTTAGGACTAGAACTGATTTTAGAAGTGACAACACCTAGTCCAAAGTAAAACAGAAAATTGTATAAATTGCTGGAAGTTAGAGGAACCAGGTCTTCTAAAAACGATTTCAGGTAGATTCCAGTGAGTTCAAACTTAGTGATTGGTAGTTTGTCTAAATAGTCTTGTAGTTTAATAGTAGATCTTCTGTTTTAATAAACAGAATGTATCAAGATTAGTTTAACCTTTTCTTTTATAGTTGAAAATGTTAGTGTTAGCTAGTTGGGTAGTTACCTGATGGTGTTTACAATTAAATGGCTTTGACTGGGAATGCATGAAATACTGGAGTCTGGAGTCTGGAGTCTATGTTAACTCTAGGAAAGAGCTTGTTGCATTTCAGTCTATGAGTCAGTCTTCCAGTGTTTTCTTCACATGCTGCTGCCGTTCCCAGACTATGGCAAAAAATCTGCTATGGTCTTTCCTCAGTGAAACTATCATGCAGCTGCTAATTTCTGTGATGTGTTATTCTACTTGTGTTATTTCAGTTATTCTGGGGGTTTTGGTTTTTATTTTGGAACGTAAGATTGAACCCTAGGCCACAGCAAACACCATAGCATTTGAGCCACACCTAGAGTTCTGTTGTTTACATTTTGTTTCTGAGATAAGTTATCCCTCTAGATAGCTCAGGTTGGCATCTAAGTTTAGATCCTCCTGTCTTAGGCTCATTAGTGCTGGGACTCCAGTCAGGAGATCCTATGCCCCAGCTCAAATTTCCTTTGGGATTCAATCACATTAATTTTATTGAGCACTGATAAAAATCATTATTCAGGTTATTTATCTAAAATTGAGGATAAAATATTTTCTTCAAGTTCTGAATACTTTTTTAAGTTTTAATATCTTCATTTTGACATCTAAGGAAATTCAAATGTATATAAGAGGTTAGAAAGTGGACAAGGGAAGAGTTTTTGAAATAAACAACCTGTCAGAAAGTTTCACCATGTGGAGATCTACAGTGTAATGACTTTTATTGCAGTGGAATTATACATACATGTGTGTATCTATACATAATTTGCCTATATACAATGTCAATGTATGTATTTAGTGATTTGATGCGATTTCCCCCGAGGAAAATTCCAAGCAAACAGACTTAAGACACAATGAATTTTTCCAGCTTCCAATCAACACCTGAAAAAGAGCAAACCTTTCCTCCTAAGAAACATTAGTAGGAAAGTTTTTCTAAGAAATCTTAGTAAGAAAGTTTTCTTACATATTGCACAGTAATGTCTTCACTTAGTGTAATACTATTTGCTTACAATGGGGAGCAGATGCTAATAAATACCTCCAGCAAGCACCCATGGGTCTCATTTCCCATGATGGGAGATTGCTTCCTTTCTTCCCAGATGGTAGGATACACTGGCAGAGCCATATACCCACAGTGACTTCCCAGGAGGTCAAGCTCCCCCATTCCAGGAGTCATATGACCCAGCACACCACTTCAGGGCCAGGAATGTGTCCTCAGGTATCCCTCTGACCTTGGCTGCAGTGGAAATGTCTCCAAACTGCTGTGGTCCCTTGCTTAATATTTTATCCTGTACCATTTGCTTCTAACCTCGTGAGTTTTCAGTGTCAATAAAAGCCAGGTTTCAAAATAATAAAGATTTCAATCCTCTCCAAAGTCAAATATGATTCAATGTCAATTGAGAAAAAAACTTTCAAAAATTCTCAGTAAAAGAAAACCATACTTTTAACAATATTTTGGAAAGGATTCACATTTTCCATAAAGCTCTTTTCCTCCATATGCTTGGTTACAGAGAAATATTACTAGAGACAGATTCAAACATTACTTTGGTTATTTACATTCATGACTTTCCACTGGCCCAATGTTTTATTGCACATAGGTGCCAAGAACACCAGAGTATGATGTTTGGCAAGGTATTTTAGTATATGTGATGTGACTTTGCTTAATCTGATTCTTCTACGTCTCTTTTTCCAAGACCCATTTCTGGCTGCTACTCTTAGCATTACTTGTCACAACAGATCTTGTCTTCCAGCTACAGGCATGTGCTGCATAACCACATTTTCATCACTGACAAGGCTATGTAGATGACACTAGGCCTCTGAGATTATAGAGATTATAGAGCCCAATGTGGTTATCTGCATTCAAACCTCGAGCTCCCCAACCCCTCAAAAAAGAAATAAGTTATAGCTTTAAGTTATAGCTTTTCAAAGGGTATTTTTTTCAAATAATTCTAATGGTTACATACGTCAGTTAATTCAACACAGGAGGAGACTAAACACAAAAACATGAATATCAAGAGATTAGGAAACTGGTCCCAAGCACACAACATATTAACATATCTCTGTAAGGAGACTGTGGTGCACTTTTCCTCTTTGTGATGTTCTGTCTTTTCCAAACTTTCTATAAGAGATCTGTCTTATTATAAACATAATTCTTTTTTTTTTCCCAGTGCTGAAGATGGAACTCAAAGCTTTACATGTGCAAGGCAAGCACTCTAACATTGAGCTGTATCTCTTGCCCCAATGTGTTTTATTTCCAAATTAGAAATGTGCTAGTATGCATACAGATTTATCTAGCAATAAGAAACTTGGTATGTAGGTATATAAGTTATCATCCCTCCCCAAACCCAGCAAATAAAATTCTCTAAATTCTTAGAATTCAGTTTTCTTAAGCCCAAATAGAGACTCTTATTCATTATTCTACAGATACATCAGCTCGAGTATGCCCTTCATTGTGTTGTAGAGTCTCAACGATAAACTTATTTTTAAACCGCAAATTATTTTTTGCAATAATGTTATGCATGGGGCTGGGAGTCTGGCCTAGTGATAGAGTGCTTGCATAGCATGCATGAAGACCCGGTACCACATATATAGAAGAAGCCAGAAGTGGTGCCGTGGCTCAAATGGTAGAGCACTAAGCCTTGGGAAAGCCTCAGGACAGTGCTCAGGCCCTGAGTTCAAGCCCTGGGACTGGCAAAATAAAATAATAATAAAATAATAATAATAATAATAGCTTTCTCAAGACTAGTGCTCTACCACTTAATCACAGAACCACTTCCAGCTTTTTCTAGGTATGTGGTACCAAGGAATTGAACCCAGGTCTTTGTGCATGCTAGGCAAGCACTCTACCATTAGGCCAAATTCCCAACTGAGAAATTTCGTTGTGTGTTAAGACTTCCAATTTTGTTTTGGGACAAGACCTTTGCTTTATCTTAAATCAGTTTTCCAAGCTTCAACTCATTTTTATATGTGAGCCGAATTGTGTGCCTCCTCCAAAAAGGTTTCTTTGAATCTAACTCTAACTGTATTTGAAGATAAGACTTCTGGGAAGATAATTAAGATCAAACCTTAATCTAATGATACTGACATCCTTATGTGAAAGGGAAAAGATACAAGAGATGAGCAAACATGCTTGCTCTAGGATATTACACTTCCAGAATAAGAAATAAATTCCTTACACCCTGTCCATGATATTTTGTTACATAAATCCTAAGAGACCCAATTGGTCCTAATTATAAATTAAGACACCGTATTAGAGCAGCATGTTAAACAATGAAATATATTGAGGACCTAAATTAGGCTTTATCTGAAAATTAGGAAAACAAAATAATGAAATCATTCACAACTAGCTCTTCATTTTGTTATTTTTCTACACATATGTTCTTGTTAAAAGTATCATGAGCATCAGCCTATTATCTATATTCTATAATTTTCATAAAACTATGCCTGGTAGTATAGCTCAGAGCACCAAGCCCAGGAAGTGAAAATCTTACAGCCTTCTCCCTGCAGTCAGAATTACTTCATTTTCATTCTGCATATATTATTGCTTATATTATATATATAAATATATAAAGATAATAGATCATATGTTTATGTTTTTATTTATATGTAAACATATGTATAGTCAGATAAAAGAGTGATGACAGATGGAAGGTAGATAGACAAACAAGTAGGGGTTAGATTATAGACAACTAGACTCTGTGAGTCTTGAAATTTCTCCGTCTCTTTGCAACTTAAACACTTGAATTTTAGCCACTCCACTGGCCCCAAATTGACCTCTCTAGAAAAGGAGATATTTGTCAGAAGAGCTACAGAATTTTGGAAGACCCTGTTTTCCAGCCTCTCTTCTTGTGATTCTTCTTTCAGATATGGTAGAAATTGTGGTCTCCAGTTTTACCCAAGTTTCACATCACATTTTCTCCTCCAGTGAGGGCCTGAGTTCTTCAAAATGCAAAAGGTTCCAAGGGACAAACCCCATGGGAGGGAGCTGGGTGCTTATTTGGGGTTAGAAAAGGACATTCACAAGTAGAAAGGGATGTTGCCCCTGAGAGGACGGAAGCTGGACAGAGGCTATGATACACAGTGCTTTCTCTTCTCTAATGTTCTTGCTGTTTCTCCACACAGGGCCTATTCCTCCCAACTTTCCAGTTCTATAAACCGATGATCGTTATAGTTTTTGACACTACTAAACTAAGAGCATTAGATGTAGGTGAAGAAGGAAGGAAATTTATTTCTTTGGCAAAGTGATTTCTCTAAGGGAGGAAATCTGCTAAAATATTCCAGCTTGCTTTTTAAATATAATTTTATCATTTTTTAGCCCCAAAGCCAAGAGATAGGCTTAAATCTTGGCTAGAAACACCCCCTGAAATTGGGTAGTAAAGGTTGGTTGTACCTGCTCACAAGACCCAATTGTTAAGTTTATCCAGGAATTTGGTGAACCAGTTATTAAACCTAGATGTTATTCACAATTCTACAAATTTAAAATAAAGTTTGTTGTTGTTTTTCTATGGAAATGACAGTTGGTAAGTAATAGTGTGCCATTACATCATAGGACAGACCACCTTCAATCATTTAAATATATATATATATATATATATATATATATATATATATATGTACCTGGAGTTTGTTTGTTGTTGTTGTTATTTTAGTCATGATTTCACTATGTACTCTAGGATCACCTGGATTCATGACTGAACAACTGTTGCTTCTCTAGTGCTGAGATTACATATGTGTGTGTACCACCATGCCCGGATAGAAAGTAACTTTTAGTTGATAATCTATGGAAGGACAACGGGGATTCTAGAATGGCCTGGAAAAAAAAATCCACAATGATTTTTTTAAATATTAGCAATATTTTCTACTGACTAAATTTAGAACAATTTGAGCATTAAAAACAAGAATGTCCAAAAGAGATTATAATACATTACATTTTTTAAAGAAAGGACAGTGTCATTGTATTGAATAGTGACAGCTAGCAAATGTCAAAATCAGAATGCAATTAGAAAATCACTATTTTGTGGCCATCAGTATCACAAATTAGGCAAAGATCACTAGTAAATGTTAAAAACAACAAACAAATAGTATATGAGGGTTATGGGAAAAGGTATTTGTAGGATCTACTTCCAGGTTGCTGTTTGATTCCAAAGAAAGTAGTCTGGTGAAAAATCTCTTAATCAGGAGATAGAATTTAACATCATAGATAGAGGAACACTCTCATATTCTACAATTTAACATATTAGACTTTAAAAGTATTCCTGACACAAATGTTTAACCTCAATCTAATCTTGAGAAAATAATTGGCTAAATACAGGTTATAGAACATTCATGTCAGACAAAAATATGTGGAGGGATTTTTTTCTAGAGTACATTAAAGAAGACTGGGGAAATATAACAATCAAAAAGAATACATTATTTTCATTTAGTTCTTAGATTTTTTTTAACGATTATCTAAGAAAGTATGTGGCTGGAGGCATGGCTTACATGATACAATACTTACGTAGTAAGCATTAACTAGTCCTTGAGTTCAAACCCCGTTACCACCAAATGAGAAAAACAGTGTAAATGATATTTTGGGAGCAATTCTGAACATTTAGATATGTATTCTATATTTAAGAGTATTACATTAATGTTCAACTTTATGAAAATAATACATTCATTATGATCATGTAAGGTATCAACATTTTCACATGCTGAAATAGCATCTTCAACTTACAAAATGTGTTTGCATGCACAGACACATACAATGCAAATATGGCACAATGTTAAATATTAGAGAATCTCTAGGTGAAGGATATGTGAGGATTCATTGTATTTTTCTTTCAGCCTATTTTTCTCTAAGACTTAAATATTTTTTCAAATAAAAATTTGAGTTAAATACAAACAAAATCAGAGAAAGAGGCTACTGGGGAAGGGAGAAAGACAAAGCAAAGGAAGAAAAAAGCAGAGAAAAAGGAAGGAAAGGGAAGGAGCAAGAGAGGAAGACACAGAGAGATACAGGAGAAAAGATTCAAGCATCAGAGAATGTTAACCCTCACTGCCTAATGCACCATGAAATACTCTTTTTATAAAAATGGTGCTTCCATATTCAGAAATTCATACTAAACAAGGCACATAGAGATAAAGGGAAATCCACACATATCTATATCCTGAAACTGTTTTGCCTTTGTGATTTCTCTATCATTTCTGGAGTATCTTACAATGTGCAATTTTTTTTGTGAAATCCAACCTTATATTTATAAAATCTTTTAGTTGATACTTTACGTGTTCTTCCCATGAAATCTTTGCCAACCAACTTCATAAAAATACTACTTTTCAATACTGTTGGAACTTTGTATTTCCGGCTTTAGATGAAGATCCCATCTGAAATTAGCAAAGATCTGTGATCCATCTCATGTATAGGGAGACAGGTCTGGGTCAAACTTCATTTGTTTTCATCCATATGAATATTCAGCATTGCTTAATCCTTTGGCAATTGACTTGGCCCATTAGTTGATTTAGATATATTTTCTTTTCTTTTCTTTTTAAATTCTATTACATTGCTGGGGGTCTAACTCATGATCTTGAGATGCTAAGAAAAAACTTTATAACTAAGGGACATCCCATGGTTGTTTTTAGTATCATGTACATGTATACTATATATAAGTATATAGTATAGTCAAGTATACTACAAATATTTACATAGATTTTCATTAAGTAGAGAGTAGATGCCACTCTTCTGTGTTTCCTTAAGTTTTGGCAATTAATTTTTAATACTTTATAGCTTAAAAATGCAAAGGGATTGATGGTTTTATGTTAATTTTGGCATGTTTTCTTTAATCTCAATTTCAGATCGATAAAACTATAGTTCAAAATAGATAGAATTGTAGATTTTAAAAAATTATATACATGAATCTATACACAAATACCTTACTAATGTAGATCAAAGTCCATTTGACCATGTGAATATTAATTGTAAGAAGTATGTAAAGGGCCATTTTATTACTTTTATTTGCATTAAATAATTCTAAAATCCATAAAATTTTCTTGGTAGAAACATTGGACTCTACCTCAAGTATGAATATTTTGCCTTTCAATTTTGTAACAGTCTATATTCAAATTATTTCTGTGCCAGTAAAGAAAGAAAAGAAAGTACAGAAACTCCTTATAGATTTGCATGGGTTAAATGGCAACTCCCCAATCTTGACTGTATGATTCAGAGGCTCTTCTTATAAGTGAAAAAGTAAGCACCCTCCTCCATGAACACAACTCCACAAGTGGGAGTTATAATATAAGTAGCTTTGCTTAACATGGTGCTATGCTTGAAGAGGTACCTATATACTAGCCAAAGAGGAAGACAAGCTAACGATGTAAAGGCTAATAGTAAAAGTGCATAGCTCAACAATTTCGGTCACAGAAATGTCACAGAATTCTCCCCTTTCCATTTTGAATTAGTTTTGGATCCCCTGAGTTTCAGCCTTCAGTGGAGAACACCAATTCTCTTGACCTAGTTTTCCAACTACCACCCAAACCAACCAGTTTAGACAACTTTGCCCAGTCAGAATTAGCCCACCAAACACTGGCAAACTCTCACCACACCTGGCTTGTGTTTTAGCTGTATGATAACCTGGGTTCCAAGCTTCACTGCATGCATGTTTTGGCTCCACAATTATAAACAAGCTTGGGACACTAGCAGAAAGGCTGGAGCATAGGAATCTCAGGAATGGAGGCAGATCCAGCCATCTATCAGTTAGTTCTCTAAGGCACTATGTAATCAAAATATTTACTTTCATTGCTGAAGCTATTGTGCCAACTGAAATGACACATATGTCCTGGGTTTTGTTGTTGTTGTTATTGTTAAATGAGCACTAGAAAATGACAAAGCTTCTGCAGGAGACACAGCATTGCTTGAAAACTATGCCTAAGAGAAGCAACCTGGCCACAAGACACAAATAGTTAACCTGAGTAAGTCCTGAGGAGGGAAAAACAGAGTCCTGGAAAAATGATCACACAACTGCAAAAGTGACTATGCAGGACTGAAAGATCTCATGTGGAAACTTTCTTGCAGCTGTGGCCATTTGTCTGTATTAACAACAGACCTGTTTTGTTTTGTTTGGGGTTTTGACAAATTACAGTATCCTGTATCGTGCTCCCATCTTGCAGAATGAAAGGGATCGAATAGAGCTCAATAGATTCTTCATCTGACTTCTCTTGTGTCCACGCATGGCTCTTGATGAGAGGAGAAAGCTTTTTCACTTCAATGGTGAGTCCCAGAAGGTCTGATCTTGATGATTCCGTCAGTCACTGATGGAAAGGAAAGCTGTGCACTCTGCAAACCTGGCTGCTGTACTGGGAGATCATGTGAAGACTCTGGAACCAATTTCTCATCCCTTTGCCCAGCTCCCTTCCCCACAGTTTCCACAGCTGCCTCTCCAAACCTCTTTCTCCACTTGCTCGCTATCTAACACATGTAATCATCTCCTCAAAAGTATTGGTCATGTGTCTAATGGGTGGAAAGGGCAAAGTCCGGAGTCAAGAAATACACTCCATATATTCCTCTTCTCTAAGACCAAGTGAAATCATAAAAATAACCAAATCAATCCAGAAAGGGTTATTTTTTCAGTGAGGTATTTGTGTTTTTTAAAGCTTGAGCAGAAGGATTTGGAATTATTTAGGCAAAAAGGGGAATAGTCTTTGGACTTGATGATAATATCCCCAACACAGACATATGTTGCCTGTGACCAGTCACTTTGTCAGACATCATCTGGGGAATTAGAGGTTGAGGATCCCACACTCACATCCCACTTCTAATATGTCTGATGTACTGGCATGGAGAGTCCAGCCAGTGTTCTGGCTGAAGTTTGAGTTCCACCTCCCATATCGCACAGGGGGTGGCTCCTGAAAAGTCGATCCATGGGTATCAGCATGAATATCACTAAAGAGCATGTTACTAATGCAGAATTTCAAACTCCGTGACCAGCAAATAAAGCTGGAGGGTTCTGATCTCAGTAGTAGCATCCTTGCTCAAGATCAGAGGGTCCCTGTGACACAGACCAGTAAATTGCTGAGGTAAGGCCTGGGAGAGAGTACAATGCAACACCCCAGAATGTCCTCTTCTTATGTAAGATAATGAAAGATAACAAATCAGCTACAGTTTAAATAAGATTAAATATAACCAAATAATGTAGGTGCTATTTCTTTGGCTTTCAGTTCCAGGTTATAGAAATAGATTTTTTTTGTACTTCAAAAGCCAGAAAACTTGCTGGAGTTTATTACATTGTTCTGATGGAAAATAGTATCAATCCATTAGAATTTTATGGAAAACAGTCTCTTGGGACCTTTGCTTGAGACGGAATATGGGGAAAAGAAAAAGCTTTATATGACCTTGTAAGCGAATTGCTTATGTTAAGAAGCCAAGAACATAAATAAAAACAATCTAATCTCAATTTATTTTGTGTAAGATAGCCTAGCCCAAAGCAGCAATTTTGGGGGCTCTACTCTGACTAGCTGGATCAAAATCTCTGGGAAGCCAGGCCAGCGGTTCATGTCTATAAATCCTAGCTACTTAGGAGGCTGAGATCTGAAGATCCCAGTTTAAAGCCAGTCCAGACAGGAAAGTTCGTAAGACTTTTATTTCCAATTAACTACCAAAAGCCCAAAAGAGGAGCTATAGCTCAAGTGGTAGAGGAGTACCCTTGAGCAGAAGAAAGTAAGGGATAGCCCTGAGTTCAAACCCCAGCATGGGCATACACACCCAAGCATCTCTGAGAAGTAGAGACAGAAAATGTTTAACACCGGTTATTCTGAAGCATGTTCCAATTTGAGAAGCCGTGGTTTAAGCATAGACACGAAACACTTCTGCCTATCTCATCTTCTCTGTCTGAGCTGCCTTTTAAACTGTCTTCTGCATTTGTCTTTCCACTTAATTTTCCATGTCCTTCTGAAGATATTTCTCTCCTCCTTCCTCTTTTTTCTTCCTCTATCTACCTATGTCTTTCTGTTCTTCTTTTTCACTTCCTGATTCTTTACTCACTCACTTTAGCTCCATTCTCAAAGATGCATACAAATGTAGCACTTCTGCTCTAAACTTTGCCAGCCTAAGCAAGTCTCTCAGATCCCCAAGCTCAGCATTACGAAAGAAGCGAAACAGTCCATCAGCGGCTTTGTTATCAGAACAATGAAGCCCGCAGGAATGACAGTATAGAACCAGCCATTGTACAGCTCACTGGTACTAATGTGACTTTAACCATTCAGAGTACACATGACCATCATGTGCTAATTGTCCACACAATGTCTACTGTCTATAAGCAATTTTCCAGAACATTTGGGGTCTGTATTAGGATGAGATGTTCATACCATCTCTAGAGGAGGTGAATTGCTTTTACAGTAGCAACAGATATTAATGGTTACTAATTTGTAATGGCATAATATTAACATGCAGAAAACAGTTCTCTTGTTTAACTGAAAAAAAAAAAAAGCCGTTACTACTTTACCATAGCCTACCACTAATAATGATTGCTTCTAATTTTTTAGTACTAAATATGATACAGAATCTTTTCCCCTTAAGGCCTTTAAGAATCATTAATGTATTTGAATCTTCCCACAAAAAATGCATAGAGCACTATCATCATCAATGACCAACGAGGTACACAGAGTTATATAATCTACCTAGGATCACCTTGCTGGAAAGCAGTAGAAATGAGATTGTTGCATAAGCAACCTAACTTTGGGGTCTTAGATCACAAACATTCGCATGCTTTATCTCAGGTGAGAATAAGTTGGATTGTATAAGGAACATTGTAATTTCATACTCCTTATTTCACACCAAGTGGCTGGGGTCCTTAAATCATTTCATGCTTTAATACTTGCAATTGGAAATCATATGTTATCAAAAAAAAAGAAGAAAAAAGTTTAGCGGACTAAGACAATACAAGTTTCTGATCTTACAGTCCTGGAGATCAAAACTTGAAACCATATCTCATGGTGATACAATCAAGTGCTTGCAGGGTGGTATTCCTTCTATTTCCTCACCTTTTCCAAACTTTCCAGTCCCCTAATCCCCCACTCTTTGGCTGGTGACATTCTTCTGTTTTCAAAACAGTTATCGTGGGTTGAGTCTTCTTTTACCTCCCTCCTTCCTTTCCAAGCATCTTTGTGATTACATTAGGCCCACTCACAAACCTGGACAATTCTCTCCATCAATTTGGTATTCTGAACTTAACCACATCTACAAAGTCCTTTATTCATGAATGAAAATACAGTAAGAGGTTTCAGGGATTGGTTGTGAATCTTTTTTAATTGAGGGGCATTATTATGCTCCCCCGGAATGATATTTGGGGTTCTCAGTAAGCTTTCTGTTTTTATATATTTAAAAAGAGAACAGTGTTCATATGGGGGAAAATTCAATTCTGAAATACAGGATGGTCTCTCTTAAATTAGACAATGAAGTTTCTCCTGAAACAAGGAAAATCAAATGTCAATTAACTGAAAATCGGTCTCTAATACTGCTTCAAGTACAAAAAAAATGATAGAAATAAGATTACAGAGGTCACATCGTAAAGTAGAGCCTTCTGCTTCTATACAAGAAGAAGCAAAGGCTCAAGGAGATGAGTACATGCAAAGGTGAGCCTAGAACACACTGCTTGAGCCTCAGGCCTGGATTTCCCTTGTCATTACTCCTTTTTTTTTTTTTTCTCTTTAGCTATCATTTCTGAGACTTCTATGTAAAAACCCATTGGCAGAAACATTAAGGAAAATTCTTGGCTAAACATCCTTTGACACACCAGGCAAGGAAATAATTCCTTCCATGGCTAATAGTAATGCTAAGAGCAGGTCTCTAACACTTCCCTGTTCTTTCAAAAAGAATTTGGCAGAGTGATATCTGAAGGAAAAAGGGGGGAAAGTCCAGGTGTTTTGATGCTATGTGAGGATGGAGAAGGGGGGAGACTATGCTGTGGTAAGGAAAGGAACTGAACCACAGAGAAGGCATGCATTGAAAAAACATTTTGCAAATTCGATTTCTTACCCTTAAATTATGTCAAGTTCATTGCGTTTGATGTCATGTTAATAAGGAGATTTAATTTCATATGGATTGTGACAGAGTAAGAATTACATTGAACACAAAAATGTGACAGTACCAACAACTTAATTGAGTTCTTAAAATATGGAATAATTTTTTTTTATCTAGTCTGTTTTACAAACAAAACCCAAGAAAACTCTTTTGGCCAGAGCAAGACTATCAGCATTATCAGAAATAGCATTATTAGTCTCCTCATCCTTAATTTTCCCCATTCCTAAAGAGGAAAAAATCACAATAACTCCTTGGAGAAGGACATGCTCTAATACACTCCTGTTAGAAAATGCTTGCCACTGAGAAATTACCTTAACAAACAAAAAAGTTTAAGGATACAGGATGGTTCTAATAGAAACCAAGTGTCCTGAGAAGCTAGGGCTATAAGCAGGGGCCACTACTTATGGGGTTTCTCTTTGCATGTCCTTTAGAATCAGTTTTCAAAAAGGCATGCATTGTTAATTTTATGAGATTTATCTATTTTCAATCAAGCTGTAATTTTATCAAGTGAACATACTTGCATGACTTTTAGTCACAGGATATTATAATCATGATAGTCTTCCAACCTTCCTCCACACCTTTATTTTCTGTTCTCCTAAACCAAAAACTCTGTTATTATAGTAGTATTTATTTTCAGATTTCTAATCATATTCTTTCATGGCTACTTTTCTATATATTTTATTTTCTAAATATTTCATGTCTTACAAAAATTAAAGTTTACCTTTTTCATGCTGCCCTTTTTCATGCTGCCTTCTCTTATGTGTTCCTGTCTGTTATGTTATGAATCTTTTTGCTTAATCAATATTTGGTACCAATATTGCATCACTGAAATGTTGTTCTCAGCTGAGCTGTAGAAGCACTCTGATCATAGTTCCTCACCTGAAAAATCTTTTTTTTTAAATTTTTTGCTGATTTTTTAATGTATCTATCATCAGTTGAGCCCAAGCCTTTCCTACATAACTACAAAATTAATTTCAATGTAGTCAGTTGTAGTAATGTATAAAGTAAGTGACAATTTCCTGTTTTTGACATTTTTCTTCTCCCTGTTGTTCCAGTGGTGGGTGTATGTCACCCACTGTAGAGAGCAGCCTGACACTTTGGCAGTTTCTAACTGACTGCATTATGTTATGGTTGTTGATTTTGTGTGTGTGTGTGTGTGATTGCCTTTTTGGTTGTTGTTGTTTGTTCATTTGGGTGGTACTCAAGTTTGAACTCAAGACCTCAGACTTGTTAAGTAGACACCCTATTGATGAGCCATGCTGCCAGCACTTTTTTTTGGACTGGTTCTCTTTTTGCATTAGGGTCTCACTTCCTGTTTGGGCATTGCCTGGACAACAGTCCTCCTATTTTAGGCTTCCTGTCATAACTGGAACTGCAATTCATATGACCATAGCTGGCTTCTTCAATTGAGATAGAGTCTTGGGTCTAGAGGTTGGACTGACCTGGAAGTGCTATCATTTTGATCTCAGTCTTCCACAGAACTGAGATGACAGGAAGGTAACACAGCACCCAGCTATTCATTAGCACGGGTCCGGTATGTATGCCTGGATTGCCTTCCAATGCGATCCTCTGAATCTCAGCTTCCGAAGTAGCTCAAATGATAGTTGTAAACTACCAGTGTCTGATTTTTCTTGCTTGTTCGTTTGTTTTCGTTTGTTTGTTGGAGGGGGGGGGGGCGTCGCAGATTGGCCTTCAACTCATCATTCTCATCCTCTACTTCCCCAAAGCTGGGATCACAGGCACATACCATCACACTGCTAATGATTGTCTGTTAACCAAGGCTACACTGGACATGCAGGGTGAATGAGAAAGCTATTCAAGAGGCTTGTGATCTGAGGACTGCAGTTCAAAGCCAACCCCAAGCACTAAATACCATGAGACTCTTATCTCCAATTAATCACTAGAAAACAGGAAGTGGAGCTGTGGTTCAGGGGTAGGGCTGTAGCCTTGAGCTGAAGAACTCAGGGACAATGCTCAAGTCCAGAGTTCAAGCCCCATGACAAAAAACAACAACAAAAAGGATTCTCTAGGCCAAGGGTAAAGAGAAGCATCCAATGACTGATATTCAGCTGGCTACAGCGTCCCACAGGAGGAAACAACTCCAGAACAACCTTTGTAAATCAACAAAACAGGAGTCAAGCCCTGTCCCCCCTCACCAAAAAAAAAAAAAAAAAACCAAAAACCCAAATCACGCAAAACTATATAATGATCCTGAAATAAGTGTCTTATTACTGTGAACCACTACACAGTTAGTATGAGAACCTTCAAGGGTTTACATCCAATTCTACATCCAATTTAGACATCGTTGTATGTTGTCAGACAATCCACAATTTTTTTTTTGTCAGTCGTGGGACTTGAACTCTGGGCCTGGGTGCTGATCCTGAGCTCTTCAGATCAAGGTTACCACCCAACCCCTGAAGCCACAGCACCATTTCTGATTTTCTGGTGGTTAATTGGAGATTAGACTCATGGACTTTTGTGCCAGGGCTGGCTTTGAATCATGATTCTCTATTGTCACCCTCCTGAGTAGCTAGGATTACAGGCTACAATGTATTTTTTTTAGGTTTAACTATTTTATATTTTGTGCCTATTTGCTCTTCGTTCCTTTGTAAGGATTCATCTCTATGTATGGTATGGTTTTCTTTCTGACTGAAGATCTTCCATTAATATTTCTAATATTCTTTCCATTGCAGATCTACTAGTAAGGAATTTTCTTAGCTTTTATATAATTAAATATATATATGTAATCATATCAAAATAGGAGAAAAGCGCTTTAACTTTTTCAAAGGCATTCATAAATATATGCAACAAATGTCAAAAAGGTAAGCCTTTTAAAAAGAAGGAAGTACTAAATATTCCAGCTACTTTTAAATCTACTCTAAGAACCATAGTAAAGCAGAGGTTTAAAATATTGAAATGCAATAGATGGCATCTAGATTGCAGTGGAAAAACTAGACCTTCACAAATACTACCTGTAGAAGAATATCCCCAAAGATATACTTACAAGTGTTAGGTACAGAAAGAAATTTTGGTAATGTTGCTATGTGAAATCCATAGACAGATTCAATGGACTCTGTAAGCTCCAGAAACAAAATGTGAGAAAATCTAACTCTCTTTAAAAACTAGTATTACAACTTTGATGAGAGACCTAAGCACTCTGCTGAGGAAAAGAAACATGGCAGGAGGAGGTATACAGTAAGAAATTATTCAAAGTACACTGCTCACATCTATGGAATTATCCCAATGAAATTGTAGTACTAATGTAAGCTAATAAAAAAGTTTTGTAAAGTAAGTACTGCCACAAAAATATAATCTCTCATGTCTTATTTATATTTTTCAGATCTGATGAAAAATTATATGTAATGTATGACTCTGTTCATTAACAATTCAAAACAAGCAAACTGTGGAGGCTCATATCTGTAATTCGTGTAATTCCAGCATTCTGGAGACAAAAGCCAGTAGACTGGGAATTTGAAGGCAGCCTGGGATGTAGAGCAAGACTTTGTGTCAAAAAGGAGGAGGAGGAAAAGGAGATAGTTCATGATTCGAAAGGAAAAGTAATTCAGAGCAGATGATACTGCACTGGAGATAGAATCCGAAGTCTGTGGATGGTTCAAGGGCATCAACAGTCTGTGGTCCCAGAAATGTTTTCTATCCTGACCTTTGTGTTGGCTTTGTGTTGTACATGTGCCGTGTAATAATTCTGTATATTTATGATTACTTTCTGAGTTGTTGGCAAGATTTTGATAATGAAAATAAAATGTAAGTGTCAGAGAATATTTGTGTAACATGACTGACAAAAAATTAGTATCCAAAACACCTGAAAAATAATATTTTAAGAATATAAATAACCAAATAGAAAAATGCTGAAATCTCTTAGACAGGAACAGCCTTTTCAAGGAAAGAATGGACCAAAACCATATAAAAAGATGTTAATTTGGGGAGTTACCATGGAAATGCTAACTAAAATTCCAAAACCTTACTTCATAATGACCAGAGGAGCAAAAATTAAAATTCACTGAATGTTGACAAAAATGTGGAATAACCAGAATTGAAATATTTTTAGTGTGCATGTAAAATGATACGACCATGTTGGGAAACAATTTGTTAATATGTAATAAATGAAGAATGTACGTGAACAGCAATTCTGCTTTTACACGTCTCTGAGAAGTCAGTTCATTGTAGCAATGTTTACAATGCAAAAAAGTGGAAGTCACTGCGTGTGGGGGCTCATGTCTAGATCCTAGCACTTCAGAGGCTCAGGCAAGAGGACTGTGAATTCAATGCCTGCCTAGGGTGGCTACAGAGCAAAACTCCCTGTGCATACAGGAAATATTCAGTCACTAAGGGACTGGCTAAATCATGGTATAGTTCCATAATAGAATATAAAATGCACTTTAAAATAAATAATATATGGTCACAGGAAACAACAGGATCACCCTCTTGGGAATGATATTGAATCAAAGACGCAAATCATAGCATATAAAATTCACAGGGGCAGGGAGTTTGGCCTAGTGGGAGAGTGCTTGCCTAGCATGCATGAAGACCAGGGTTCAATTCCTCAATACCATATACACAGAAAAAGCTGAAAGTGGTGCTGAGGCTCAAGGGGTAGAGCTCCAACCTCAAGAAAGCCCAAGGACAGTGCCCAAGCCTCGAGTTCAAGCCCTGGGACTGGCAAAAAATAAAAAATAAAATAAAAAGATAAGGTCACTGCGGGGAATTCACCTCACCAGCTTTTACCATTCTCAACATCAGGAACTGTTTTCTACTTGTGAACACTGTATAAATGCTCCATTGCACACAAATGTGACTGAATATGAATACTGTCTTCCCTTTTCTCAGGAATTCTAAGGTATTCTAGAGTTCAATAGGAAGAGAGCTTGTCCTTTAAGCAGAAGAAAAACTGCATATTCTATCCAAGATTGGCCCCGAGTTCAAGCCCCAGGACAGAAAAAAAAATAGAGTTGTATAGTATACCAATGAAAATAGAATTTTGTATTTTAGAGTGGTTAAAATTTATGAGATTATTCTAGTGTTGCCAGGATTTGAACCTGCCCTTTCACTTGCTGCTGGTCATGCACTTAGCCACTTCAACCACACCTCTCCAAACACCACTACGACTGGCTTCTTGGTGGAGGTGGGCTCCTCACTGACTTTTCCCCTGCACTGGCTTAGAAATTGATCTTCCTAATCTCCACCTCCTTAGTAGCTGGGATTACAGTGCTGAGATACTATGCTCAACCTCAAATTTTTGCCTTAAACATTTATATCATGAAAAAGTCATACTGGCTGGGTGCAGTAGCTCACATCTGTAATCTTAGCTACTCAGGAAACATGAGATCTGAGGATCACAGTTCAAGGCCACCAGGCACTAAAGTCTGTAAGAGTAAGACTCTTATCTCCAATTAAAAAACATAAGTGGCACTGTGGCTTAAAGGTAGGGTGGTAGCCTTGAACTGAAGAACTCAGGGACAATGCCCAGGTCCAGAGTTCAAGCCCCACAACTAACACACACACACACAAAAAAGTAATACTATGTTGTTGAATTTTGAGGAGAACTAGTGATATTTTTCTTGTATTTAGTCAAGGGTTATGATGTTAGCATGTAAATTCCTCCCTTCTAGCTTTAATAGCTGTGCATTCCCCAATTGAAAACCTGAGAAATATTATCTAGAACAATGACTAACTGGCAATCTTTGTTTTATAACAGAGTCCTCTAAAACCATCATTATGTACCTCTGCTTTTCTTCAAAAGATACAAATAAAATTTTCAAGGTCAATAAAATGATTGCTTTGCATTTACCAAAAAGAGCTGGAGAGCCATGAGGAAGATGAGAGATAAGGCTTGATTTCCAAGGACTTTCAGATCTAGGAACAGTCTGTTGGAAAATTAGAACCTTCATGAAGTAAATACTTTGGAATTAATTCCTCTTCTCTAGTGTTGCATAAGCCCCACAGATTTCAGAAAAGAGAAAAATATAAAAGTGACCTGCTGAAGAACTGCTGTCTTTTTACATTGTCATTCTCTCCAGACATCTCATATTCAGAAGACACGCTTGAAGTAAATACAACTTAATGTCACAAAAATGTACTCCTCTGACAGAAGCTGGGGTGACATTACTAGACCACTAATAATGATACATTCACATTACTGGGAGGAAAATAAAAGTAATTGGGTTATAGAATATTAACTATAATGAGACATGTCTGGTTTGCTCATGATATTAACTACTGGGCAGAGAAACCATCCCATGGACAATAATTCAAGACTAGGGCTATGTGTGTTATAATTTATTATTTATTTAAAGTTTTTATGGTTATTAGAAAGGTAATATACTGAGGATTTACAGTTATATGCTAGGCAAAGAATGCATTTCCTTTGGACAATGTCCCCTTTTCCTTTGCTCTTTTCCAGTTTTTCCCTCCCATCCCCGCCTGGGAGTTGTATAGTTCTTTTCAGCACAGTATCTAGTAAGTATCACTGCTGTACTTGTTCACTCTGTGTCCCTCCATTTTTTGTGCACCCCTTTTCCCCCACCACAGATAGATAAATGAACAGACAAGGCAAAAAGAAAAAAAGGAAATCAGCAACAAAGCAAAAAAACCTCTTGTTTCCATTCGCTGGAGTTCATTTCAATGAATACAATTTGTTGTTGTTGGTGGTGATGGTTGTGGGGTTTGAACTCTGGGCCTGAGCACTATCCCTGACCTCTTCAGCTCAAGGCTACTGCTCTACCACTTAAACCACAGCATCACTTCCAGTTTTCTGGTGGTTAATTGGAGATAAGAGGCTTTTGTGCCTGGCTGGCTCTGAACCGTGATCCTCAGACCTCAGCCTCCTGAGTAGCTAGGATTACAGTCATGAGCCACCAGGCTGGCTTAGATGAATATAATTTTATATGATCAGATGCACATAGACATTGCGCCTTTGTAAACTTTTATTTATAGTACATTGCTTAAAGAGGGGCCTTCAGAATTAGATGCCTTTGTCATCTTTGTTACATACTGTTAGTTAACTTTGTATTTACAAAGAAATCACCTCAAAAACCCTTAATCAGATCATAGTATTATCACTTGTTCTCTTCCTGCTATCTCCTTATTAGTAAGACTCAGTTTCCCCCAAAACTTATAAAAGTAAACTGGATATTTAGATAAATCTCATGTGGATGTTCTCTTGTAGTTGATTCCTTACAGCTGGCTAGTGATACTCAGTGTTCCTCACAGGCTCATGAGCTAAAGGACTGATCTTCAATCTGATCTCCAAAGTGGAGAAGCAGTGGGACTTTTAGGAAGTAAGAATCATCAAGAGGAAGACATTGAGCTGGGGGTTCTGGGGACACACACACACACACACACACACACACACACACACACACACCCCTTCCTGTCTTCTCTTTTTACCTTCTGCCTTCCATACTTTCTCATCATAGGCCCCAGGCAGTAAAGCCATGTGATCTTGAAGCCTTTGAAATCATGAGCTGAAATAAGTCTTCTGTCTTTTTAAGTTAATTATCTCAGGGGTTTTATCATAGTTACAGAAAGCTGACTAATATACCCTTGAGCATTTGTTAAAAACATTTACTCAGTAGGTGTTGCAAAGAATCATGAAAGTCATGTACTGTCTAGTTTTTCTCCCTTTGTTTTTCATTGGTATGGCAAATAGGGAGAAGAGGGTGGGGACTGTAAATATCTGTTAAGGTCAAGAGAGCTTCTGGACAGATGACTTGAAATCACCAGTTCGCCACACATTCTTGGGGCACTGGATGGCATTATGTAAATTGAAGTCACGACACAGGACTTAAAACAGGTTTTTGTTTTCCCCCAGCACACTTTGTGTTGTACAATTGATAATGCAATGAATGAGTTTGGGGTTAAATCATTCGCCTTGTTCTGTCACTCGTACCCTTGGGGCCCAGCCATTTTGCCACTACTCTGACCTTTAAAATTGACAGTCTTTCGGAAATAAGAACTGAATTTGGAAGAAGCAGCAGTAGCACTCACATTTCATGCCCTTAAAAAAGACAGATAGCCAGGGGTGGGGGACTCACACCTATAAGCCTAGCTACTCAGGAGGCTGTGAGCTGGAGGATCATGGTTCCAAGCTAACCCAGGAAGAAAACCCCACAAGAGCCTCTGTTCCAAAATAATCAACAAAACGCTGTGTTGAAGATGTGACTCGAGGAGAAGAGCAAGCTGAGCAAGAACAAGACCCTAAGTTCAAACCTGGTACCACTGGAAAAGAAAAAGATGAAGGAGAAAAATTAGTGAGATCCTCCAGTACAAGTAAGCTGCACAGCATCTGAATTCAAAACAGTGCTTCTGACCTTAGAAACATCTATCCAATACTTAATTCTTAATTCCAATATTTGTTCCCAAACTAAATATAGATCTTCAGCTAGCAACTTATATAATATATGCCTTAATCCAAAAGGAAAATGAAAATAGAGTAAGACAAAGTTATTCTGCATATTTTCTAGTGTAATTGAGATTTCCTCCTCTTAAGTAATATTTCAAACCAGATATTATACAGCTAAAAGAACATGGGTCCAAGAGGTTAGGTATATGAAAAGAAAATAAGGCCTAGTATTTGCTCAGGTTTCTTGCTCACGGTTGGTGCCCTACCATTTGAACCAGGCCTCTAGCCTGACTTTTTGCTGATTAGTTGGAAGTAGAGTCTTGTGAATTTTTCTCTCCAAGCTTATTTAAAACTGCTATCTACTATAGTTCAACTCCCTGAATAGCTAGGATTGAAGTGTGAACCACATTGTGATTTTATATGAACAAGTTGATAGAATTACAAAACATTAAGTATGATATGATCTCACTTCTTGTTGTTTTTTTAATCTACACACATAATGCACAAAAGGATACACATTTACTTATGTATGCTAAATAGATATTTTAGTAGTGGGGTTACATAGTTATTTTTAACTTCATAAAGTATACATATACACACAAATATAAATGGCTGTATACTATGTATTAATTTGTGCATATTTTGTGTGGAGATATATACATCTACTTCTATTCTGTATATCAATATTTTAGTCAGCCACAGACTATATGTACAAGCAGTACCATAAAATTACATCATTTAGTAACGTCATGTCTGCCTTAGTTTGACTACATACACTATTTTGTGTTCATACACAAAGCATAATGTATCTGTGCCATCAAGGAATATATGACTGTACCTGGTTTTATTGATAGGAAAGTTTATTTTCAATTTGAAAATAAATTAGACTTTTTTTTCATTGTATTGGAACCCAAGAGACTTATAAATAACTTTGACAATCCAGTCATGCATTTATTTGGTAAATATTTTGAGAGCTTACCATATGTCAGGCTTTCTTCTAGGGGCTGGAGTGACAGAACTAGAAGGCCTTGCCTTAGTCTGTTTCAAAGCATCTATTATGACTTGAATATAATATAACCCCCATAGGCTCATGCGTTGACTACTTCATACTCACCTGGTAGTACTATTTTGATATTATAGAAATTTGAAGATTTGGGCCTAGTTGGAGGATATAGGTTATACTTCCTTCAAAGACTATGTTTGGTCCCTTCTTTTCTCTCTGTTTCCTATCCACCATGAGATAAGAAAGCTCCTCAATCACATCTACTGCACTGATGTTCTGTCTATGTGCATGGAGCTAAGTAATCATAAACAGAAGGAGCCTCTGACATCACAAGCAAAATAAATCCTTCCTCCCTTAAGTTGTTCACTGCTTTGCAAAGGTAAACTAATACAACAGCTAAACCTCAAATTTCAAGTCCATGGATTTTGTTTTACTCTAGATTCAGCAAATATTCCAAGTATGAGAAACTTTTAGCTGAGCACTCATGCCTCTTGCCTGTAATCCTAGCTACTCAGGAGGCTGAGCTCTGAGGGTTGCAGTTCAAAGCAAGTCAGGACAGGAAATCTATGAGACACTTATCTCCAATTAACCAGCAAAATGCTAGAAATGGAGATATGGCTCAAGTGGTAGTATGCCAGCCTTGGAAAAGCAAACAGAAACTTTTATGTGCAGACACTGTACTTAGGCCTTAAAGGAATGCAGAGGAATGAAGAGAGAGGCAGAAGAAGATGGCTTTGGACTGTAAACCATAAAGATTAAACACTAGTTGTGCCAAGTACAAGAATAGATGCGTATGCAGCACCCATTCTATTAGAACCTATACAAAGCACTTGACATAAGTCATTCTCACAAAAACCCAACTAATAAGTTCTCTTGTTTTTTTTGCCATGTCATGGATGAGGAAACTGAGATTCTTTTTTTTTTTTTTTTTTTGCCAGTCCTGGGCTTCAGCTCAGGGCCTGAGCACTGTCCTTGGACTTTCTCAAGGCTAGAGCTCTACCACTTGAGCCTCAGCACCACTTCTGGCTTTTTGCTATGTATGTGGGGTACCGAGGAATCGAACCCGGGTCTTCATGCATGCTAGGCAAGCACTCTACCACTAGGCCAAACTCCCGGCCCCAGAAACTGAGATTCTTGAGAGTTCAAGTGTCTCACCCAAAGTGGATCAGAGCTGGAATTTGGGCCCAGCAATCACATTCTAAATCATTAGCTCATATAATAGAGGATTTGGCAAACAAGAAAATGGGTTTCACTCTGGATCAGAGGAAGAGCTGTGCTAGGTGTTTTGTGGATAATTCCGAGGAGGAAGTTGGCTGATAGGAAGAAAACTTTATAAACAAAACTAAGTTATCATACACTTAAACAACAAAAAAGTAAAGCTAAATATGAGGGAGGAAAAAAAAATCTGTTGAAAGAAGTCGAAACAAAGTTAGGACTTCCAGGATATAGAAACAAAAGCCCTATAATGAGTGATTGTTGTACTTAATGTACTATGTTATTTCTCATCACTTTTGCTGTCCCTTGGTTATCTCATATTGTTGCAGTACTTTACCTTGTTATCTGATATATTGTATATATGTGTATTTAGTTATTCGAAATAGGATAGGGAAGGGGGTAAAACAAGATGAATGGCGGGGATGGGGGGAGGGAAATGGGGACCAAGACATGAGAAAGGGTATCAATGTATGTGAATTAATGCACCTTCTATTTGGTGAATATAATGTAACTCTTCTAGTAACCACAATAAAAAATATATGGGAAAAAAAGTAAGTTAAAACCACACCAGTGATCGGAGACGAGAAACTTCAGACAAAGAGATCAAGTGAAAACTGTACAGGCATGAGACAATGAGCAGGTACACCATCAGGAGTATAACCAGGCTAGGGTTGTCTTGCTGAACCAATGAAAATGCAAATAAGGACTTCAAAAGAAGATATTGATAGTAGAAACTGAGTAGAGAAAGCCATATAGAGAAAGGGGGCCTGAGTGCTGTATAACCTCAATTGGCAGGGAACTCCTGTGCAGCCAGAGTCAGAAGTCTGCCTGGGGAAGGGCCTGGAATGGTGGCCCCACATAGCTTACCATCAAGCCAGTATTGGAGCCATAGACAGAGAAGAAATAATGGGTAGAAAAGAGGTGGGCAATCTCAGTGAAACCCTGCCCATTGGATAGGGGAGAATTTAAGAGGAGTCAGGAAAGAAGGAGAAATAAACGAAAATGGAAATGAAAAAAAAAAAGCCAATACAGCTCCCAATGAAAGAAATGCTACTTAATATTTGTTTCCATTTATCTCCCATAAGATCTAAGTAGGTCATGTTCCAGAAATTTATGTTATTTGAATTGAATTGCTCATATGAAAATGAGAAAAATAAATAGAATTCTGAGATAATTACCCCCCCTCTCTCTGCAAGTGCTGAAGATCAAACCCAGGCACATACACATGCTAGGCAAACAGGCTTTCTCCAAGTTATATCCTTACATTGATTTATTTTTTGTGAAAATAACTACACATTCAGTCATACTAATCAGTGAACAAAGGCATGCTGGAAACAGCTTTTCCTGTGGACCTGTGAAGTCAGGTCATGCGCATGCCTCATTGGATTGTTCTTGAGAACCTCATTGATCTGTTTAGTCTAGCTGAATCCCCCACATTGAGAGGTATTTCACATAGCCTATGCTATTTTTTGCAAGAGGAGGATCCATCCCCTTGCCAAGCAGATCAGCCTGCCATGAATATGTCTTTTTTTTTTGACTAAATATGAATCAGCCATTGAAAAGTACCCAATACTGCTTGGAACACAAAAAGCCATCACATTCAGAAGAGAGGGAGAGAGAGAGAGAGAGAGAGAGAGAGAGAGAGAGAGAGAGAGAGAGAGAGAGAGAGAGAGAGAGACAGAGAGAGACAGAGACAGAGACAGACAGAGACAGAGAGAGAGAGACAGAGACAGAGAGAGACAGAGAGAGACAGAGACAGAGACAGAGAGACAGAGGAGACAGAGACAGAGAATTCTATTGCAAGCAGGATCTCAGAGCTCTACATCAGATATTCAGTGACTTCTTAAGGTTTTCTTTTTTAATTTTCTAAAGCCCTACCCAACGAGAAATGGTAATAGAAGAACTTTTTCAGACGTAAAATTTTCTGTTATATTTAACAGATAGAATTTGTCTTTTTTACCCTTTAATATTTTCCAATGATATATCATTTGCAATAAAATAAAATAAAACAGGTAGAACTAGGAAAATTATGTGAAGTCAGACCCAGAGAGAAAAGGAATGCATGTTTTTTTTCATATGTGGAAGCTAGAGCTAATTCATAAATACGTGAGTAAACATATACAGAGTTGCATGCTACTACACAAATGTATTAGCTGAAGTATGATATTTTCAGGGGAGAATTCAGGTGCTGTAATTCCTTGGAAAAACTCACAGTCCAAGAAAATGAATGCTAGGAAACCAATACTTAAAAATTGGGGTGTAGGGGGAGATCAAGAGGAGCAGATAAAGGAATAAATAGTGGAAAAAAGAGGGGAAGAATGTAGTCAATATTCTATATACATTCAACAAAACTAAGAAAATTATAAGGTGAGGGGGGAGGTTAGGAAGAACAGGGAAGAGTGGTAAAAGGGATGACATTGATCAAGATGCAATGTAGTCATAAACTGAATTGTTGAGTAGTAACTCCTTTGTGCAACTACCTAAAAATAATAAAAGATAATTAAAAAAAATTGTTTTGTTTTGCTTGTTTGTTGCTAGTACCAGGGCTTGAACTCAGGGCCTTGGATGTTCTCTTATTTGCTCAACACTGGTGTTCATCAGTACAAACATACTTGTTTAAAGGTATCCAATGTATAGCTATTTCAAAGAATCATCATCTAGAAGCCAGTTAGTGAAAACATTCCTGGAAAAATAAATGATTTGTATCTCATACCTGCAATCCCAGCTATTCAGGGGGCTGAGATCTAAGGATCACAGTTCAGAACCAGCCTGGGCAGGAAAGTCCATGAGACTCTTCTCTCCAATGAAACATCAGCTAACCATCACTATAGCTCAAGTGGTAGAGCACTAGCTTTGAACATAAAGATATTAGGGACAGCTTAGGCCTTGAGTTCAAGCCCTTCAACAGAACCCCTCCCCCACAAAAAAAAAAAAAAACAAGGAAAGAGGGGCCAGATGCTTGTGCCTAGCATGCACAAAGACCCAGGTTTGATTCCTCAGTACCACATACATGAAAAAAGCCAGAATTGGTCCTGTGGCTCAAGTGGTAGAGCTCTAGCCTTGAGTTCCCCAAAGACAGTTCTGAGTTCAAGCCCCAGGACTTGCAAAAAAAAAAACAAAAAAAAAAGAAGGAAAGGCAAAACTGAAGGAAGGAAGAAAGAAAGCAAGGAAGGAAGGAAAGAAGGGAAGGAGGGAGGGAGGGAGGGAGAGAGAAAGGAAGAAAGGAAAGAAAGAAAGAAGGAGAGAAAGAAAGAAAGAAAAGGAAAGTGTACTAACTCACTTTGAAACACAATTTCATTTCATAAGGAGCCCATGACCAAGTGAGCATATGGAATCAACCCTCCTTTCATCCCCCTGCCAGACGGACAACCATAATCCATTCTCTCCTGACAGACCATACACTTTCTTGCTTCTGTGTAGCATTTTGGATGTCTGCTGAATTGTTATTTGTTACAAAGCATGCTTTTACTGTGACAGATGCCCCCAGCTCCTTCTCCTCCTCGCTGAGCTCATGGAATCACAGCTGTGTTGTACCACAAGTACTGTGTTGTCAAATCTTTGCTTTGTTTAATTATTCAAGTTAGTTCCACCACAGAATTAAACTGCCTGGAGATATTATGAGATTTTAGTACAAACACCACACATGGCCATAAAGATGCCAACCCTTACTAAGAATCTCCATGGAGTCCACTTCTCCTTCACAGCAGTAAGCAAGCAATATAGCCGCTAATAACCCAGCAGGGCTGGGTAGAAATATCTAATCAAAATCTAGTTTATGCTGTTCATGGTGCTTCCTGCCTGCAATCTCAGCCCTCTGAAAGCTGAAGTAGGGAGATCAAAGTCATGAATGAGTTCAAGGCCAGGCTGCCCTACAAAAAGAGAAGAAGAGCCAGTTTGTCTTCAAGCTGGAGCCATTGTAAAAAAGAAAAAGAAAAGAAAGAAAGAACAAAAACAAAAACAAGAAAACCTACACCAATACTAATACCCTTAACCTACAAGCTACAAGTTCCACCCTCAAAACTCAGGCACTAACCTATAAACCCTAGTTGAAAATCGTAGGCTCCTGAATTTTATAGACATGTCAGAATTGGAGGTCTTCTCTGAAGTTTTCTTTTTCTTCACTCTCAAACTTCAATGCTGATGCTCTACTAATTAAGTCACAAATCCACTTCCACTTTTCACTGGTTAATTGGAGATAAGAGCATCACAAATTTTCCTGCTGATCTGGCTTTCAACCCTAATTCTAGATCTCAGTCTCTTCCATAGCTACAATTGCTAGGGTGAACCAGCAGTGCCTGGCCTCAAAGTGCATTAAAAGTCAGAGTTACCTGTCTATGAGCTAAATGTTGCTCAGTACTCCAGCAGGAGTAATCTGAGGTGTGTATGCTCTTTTGGTCTATGAAATGTCTTTTAAGAAAAAGAATTATTAAGTGAAAAACAATACAGTGAATAATCTGCAAGGAGGAAATGGAGACTCAGAGTGGCAGAGAAACTTAACACTACACAGCCTAGAAGTGGTAGCTCTCCTGTCCTCCACAGGGCCATACCTTCTTTAGCCTCCATGTAAACAAAGAAAGTTATTTTCTGCCAGGGTGCCAAAGTCTCATGTCTATAATCCCAGCTGCTCAGGAGGCTAAAATTTGAGGATCACAGTTTAAAGCCCAACCAGGCAGGAAAGTCTGTCAATTAAGTACCAAAAAAAGCTGCAAGTGGAACTGTGGATCTCACCTTGAGCAAAAGAAGCTCAGGGACATCACTCAGGCCCAGAGCTCAAGCCCCATGACCAGCAAGGAAAATAAAGAAATAAAAACCACAAAAATAAAAATAAAACAGAAAATCATTTTCTTTTATCTCATCCCTGTCTCTCTCTGCTGCTGAGCAGGGGGCAAGAGACTCTGTCTTCTAAAGACAAAAGATTGAGCTGTTGCTACCTCCAGGTAGACTGTGGGCCAGGCTGGGGCCAGGAGGAGGAGGGTCCATTTCAGGAGGCCGTATTTCTGGGGCAGAGTGCATCTAAATCCCCTCCAACATCCTGGTGCCTCAGTGTCTATGTGCTAAAAGACAGGGCATAGAAAGGGACTTTTCTTGGCCACTCTGAATGGAGGGCACAGCTGCACTGGCCACTGCACAGTCCCCAGGGGCAGCCAGGCACTGGGCCAGCTCCTCTGAGAGCACTGTGTTGAGGGAGCTGACTTTTCCTTGTGCACTTGGAAACAGGCATTTAGCTCTCCCAAGAGCAGGGAAGAAGTTACAGACGTTGAACCAGAACACCCTTTTTTTGCCTGGGGCTCAACCATAGTTTCTCAGGGCTGCATTAATGCACAAACAAACTCAAGAACAAGGAAAGAGCTGTCTGATGTCATGCAGACTCTGGATTTGTCAAGGATTGGAAGTCTTACTGGGTTCCTTTGGGCTGAAAAACTGATTTCTTATCTTTTTTTTTTTTTTTTTTTTTTTTTGCCAGTCCTGGGCTTGAGCTCAGGGCCTGAGCACTGTCCTTGGACTTTCTCAAGGCTAGAGCTCTACCACTTGAGCCTCAGCACCACTTCCAGCTTTTTTCCCATGTATGTGGGACCAATGAATTGAACCCGGGTCTTTGTGCATGCTAGGCAAGCGTTCTACCACTAGGCCAAACTTCCCAGCCCCTTTCTTATCATTTTTAAGGGACCTGAGAAACCAGCAATACAAAATAGCAATGAATGGAGCCATTCTTCTTATAAAAGCTTACAGTCTTTTATCAGAAGATGAGAAATACATTAAAACAAAACTTTAATTTGGTAGTTTGTACTGATAAAATATTTCTTAGGGGAAGAAAGCTTAAGGCTGTTACCTACAAGATATACTTACCTTTGAATTTCTCATTGAAGCACTGTCTTCATACATTTTTATTTAGCGCACATAGAAATTTTTGACAAATTCTGGGTTGCTTTCAATATATTATAAGATGCAAAAAGTATATATCAATTGGATAAATTTTAATAAATGAATGAATGATGAAAATGAACACGCAAAGCCAAGATGATTCATTTAAAAATTATGGCAGTAATGCCCATTCTGATATATAGCCAGAATGATGCCCAGGGCTTTCCTGAGACAGCTGGACCTTTAGATAATTTGGACATTTTCATGTCTTCATCTGTCTGCCAGGCCCTAAGCTTCCCACTTCTACAGGTACTGATGTTCCAGGAGCCTAAAGAGAAGCTTATAAATATTAGGCAAGAGAGTGGAGTTCATGCCTGAGAATGTTGTGACAGTTGAAGTAATACACAAGGCAGAAATTGCTTCCATAGAATGAGAAAAAAAATCTTTTCTCTGCATGGTATCCTTGCCTGCAATGTAATTTCCCGCAGAGGTGGCAGCGAAGACAAGGGGAGAAGAACAATCCAGCATGGCTCTTGATAATGAACACATTGACAAGGGTTATGCAAGTAAGTAAAGTCTGCAACATGCTGGGAAATTGCTTTGAAAAGAGTCCTTAGGTTGACCACAAGGGCTGCCTCTGCCTGAAAGCCAAGACCATGAATGTAACTGAGACTGACTAAAAGACAAGGCTGAGGAGGGGTTTGTGTGCTGTACAGTGACAGATGCAGCAAGAACACGTGCAGCACAGTGGTAACTCCTCTGAATTCTATGTCCACTCTTTGCAGGAGGGGACAAGGCTTCCTAATAAGGACAAAAAGGTTAACAATAAGAAAAAAAAATCTCTGCTAGACTGAGGTCCTAGCTTTTCCTCACTGTTGTGAACAGTTATGATTATCCCCAGACTTAGGCTACTTTTCAAGTATTGCTAAGCCTGAAGAAACAGGAAAGGTACAGAAATGGCTCAGAAGTTCTTGAATTCGATCCAGGAGCTGGTGGCTCACACATGTACTCAAGAGGCTGAGATCTGAAGGACTGTGGTTAGCAGCCAGGCAGGCAGGAGAGGGACTCATCTCTAATTAATTACCCAAAACCAAAAAATGGAGCTGTGGTTCAGTAGCCTTGAGCAGAAAAGCTCAGGGATGACTCCCAAGCTCTGAGTTCAAGTCTCAGGACTGGCACAAAAGCAAGAAACTCTTCAATTTGTATGAAGCAGAGGAAATTTAAGCAACCAGCCCAAGGTCTGCTAATAACTCCAGGCAACCCACTAGTCAGAGCTTTTTTGGATCATCCTGCTAAAGAAAGTTATTATGCCAGGAAATGCATTAAGATGCTGGCTTCATACTGTATCTGCACCCAGAACTGCACCCAGTCCATGCATGAGCTGACCTCAGAGAATCTAGATGAGGAAACACCACCATTCTCCAACTACTGTGTGAAAATTACAAGGCTATATAGGATTTCTGTCTTATTAGAGAAGTCTCTGGAAGCTTGCTTCTCTCTGTGCTTTTTGCCACAAAAATATATAATTGTAAGCGCATGGAAAAGCTGTGCTGGAGACCCATGTACAATGTAGTACAATGTAAGGTAGAAATTATATAATGTCATATAAACACATGTGTGCAAGGGCACACATCTGCACCGAAACTTTCACACAATTACACAGGAACTTGCACACACTCAAGTTTCTAAAAAATATATAGTAAACCTATTTCTTGCTGCAATAATGGACACAGGCACTGTTACTGTTTATCAGCCAGACGTGTGTGAAATTCAACAATCAATATAAAAGTATGATTTGGGATGTTAGGTGCTAACAAACACTAACAAGTGTGAAAATATGTTGTAAAATGTAAATTAGATGGATGAAAGTGCATTTTCTTAAAGTCAGCCCTTAAAAGTGATCATTTTAAGACATTTTATAGGCATTAGCTTAGAGAAAATGCTGTAAGCAAGCAGAAGCTATAAATGAACTTCTTATTGAACAAATAAAATGATTTCGACAGCGATTGGCTGGGATCAATTTCAAAATGCCCACAAGTCACCCTTAAGTCTTTTACTAGATTTCTATGTTGCTCCATCCTGTGGCAAGTAGCATTTTGTTTTTCTCCCTAGAGTCTATATCATCTACTTTTGCCGATGTGATATTATGACACAGAGAAACATGAGGGAAGTCTTACACATACAGACTGGTCCTCTTAGAAGTTCAGACTACCCTCATGACAGTACCACAGGAACAAGGCCTTAACTTTCCTAACTGTGTAAGCCTCACAGGGAAGGCCCTGTACATGGGAGTAGCTGAGGCCTTCCTTGACTATCTAGCCCCAGACAAGCCAGCCCACAAAAATAGAAGTACTACTGCGGTTTGCTTAAGCCACTGTGCTGTGGACTGTTTGTTCTGTAGTGAAAGCTAACTGATACATTGATGTGAAGAGGTTGCCACGGTTATAAAAATTACAATCATCTATTCAGTAACTTGTTTGGGGGAAAAAAAAGCCTTTAGGACATCAAAACACTGTAAGTCATCCTGTGTATCTGCGGAGAATTGGTTCCCCAAACCCAAAGATACAAAAATTCACAGATGTTCAAGGTTCTTGCATGAAATGGCAGAATGCTTGTACATAATCTGCACATATTTTCCTGTAGACTGGAAATCATCTCTAGATTGCTTTTTATTACCTGATACAATGTAATATGCCATGTAAGTAGTTGTTAAACTGTATTGCTCAGGAAAAAAATGACAAGAAAAGTTTTCTGTGTGTGGTAAATACAAGATGGCAATATGAGCAGAAGGACTGCTAACATCTTAGTAGTTGCTTGATACCATGAATAAGAAACTCACAGATATTGGGGCAGTTACTATATTTGGAGTTAAAGGAGTCAAGTAAATCCTCTACGGCTTATTGACCCTATAGATAATCCAGGAAAGATAGACAGGAGAACCACAAATTCAAGGTCAACTTAGACTACATGGAGATCATTGTTAAATAACATATTTTTATTTTAAATCTAGGAAGTAAATGAAAGTTTTGCTAATTTGCTGTAGAAATTTTATCGGAGGTCTCTTCACTGCTATTTCTGTTCAACCAAGCCCTCAAATTAGCATCTTATTTCTGTGTTGTGAATGGCCCTGAAGGATACATATTAGAGAAGGTACATTATAATCATTATTGAGACAAATGTAGCTGAAAAATTCTATAATTAGATTATAGTTAGAATCATATCAAAATACAAAGCTTTTTGAGTAAATCCAATGAATATATGAATATTTCCATAATAATTCCATGAAAAAATCAAAGAAAAAAAACAAGAATCATTGAACTGATAAAATGTGAAGGAGTGGGGGTAATTAGGTATTATAGTATGTACAGCCTAGAGCAATGACCTCAAAAAGCACTATTTCCACAGATGTCATAATAAATTATGACATAATTTAGAATTGACTAAAAAATGGACACACAATTAGGCTTCTAAAACCACACACACATGATTCTATAAACCTTTTCCAGAAAATAACTGTTCATATAAGGACATAAAGAGAGTGAAAGGTTTAATATAAAAGTCATACTTTCAACTAACTGTGGAAATAGAATATAATTCATTAATAGAACATTTATGAGGCTATAGACTATTCTTCTTGCTCAGTTAGTAGCCATCACATCAAACTAACCTGGATTAAATAACAAGAAAATGAGATAAATAATGTTACTCAGACTGTAATAGTGAACTAATAATCACAAACCTATAATTATAATACATACAATAAAGCTTTTCTGTACTTGATGAGATTGCATAACTTTTTATGCTATCCTAAAGTTTTATACCAAGAGTTTCTCAAGAATAACTGGGTCATTGTAGAGAAATACTTAGCTAACATCTGTTCAATTATTAATCACTATGTAAAAATGATATGGATTTCTTACATAATTTGGGTTCTGCTGTGATCCAAATGTTGTTTCTCCATATCCCAAATCTATGTCAAAAGCGAATCTCCAAGCAACGATATTAAAAAAAAAAACAAAGCAAAAATAAAACAAATAAAAAAGGGGTCTTACTTGAGAGGTAACTACTGCCCTTACAAAATACCTGAGGGTCTTAGTCATCCCTTCTGTCACATGAAGACACATCATCAACTTACCATCTGAATGGAGGACATAGATGAGTGGAAAAGTACGTGCCTAGGATGTATACAACTCTGTATTTAACCTGCAACCCCAGAAAACAAAAAGTTACCATTAGCAGACATAAGCCCATCCATACCAGAAATCAAAGTTGAATTGGATCATTGTCTAAACATTTTTCATAGGTATTTCTAGAATAATTCTATCATGACAGGTAAGGTACTGAATTATAATTAAATCATCTCCAAATATAATATGGCAATGACATGATGCTTTACACACATTTCATTATTCATCACAACAGTCTTGACACCTGGATTCCTGTTTGGCAGTTGAGGAAACTAACGCAAAGACTTTAGGTCATTTCTTCACTCAGTTGAGAAACATGCTTCACTATCATCCCAACATCTCAGGAACAGAGGCAGTAAGATTCCTAGTTCTTAGCCCACCAGATCTACATCTTTAAAAAAAGAAAGAAGAGAGATATGCCTGAGACTGCACAGATACTGAGAACTGAGTTAGGATTCATGTACTGATGTGTGTTGCTCCAAAGACCATAGTACATCCTAAGATGCTACAGTAAAATATGCTGGCATGGTGCAGGCTCATCTCAAGTTGTTAGAGTTTCATCCACTTTTTTGTAATAGCATGTCATATTTATTCTATAATGCATTCTACTTAGCATTTCATTTTGAGATTCATTTATGTTGATTAAGTTTAACTGCTGTCCAATAGTCTATCCTTTAAAAAATGGCAAGATTTTTATTTCCCATGTATTGACATTTGACTATTTGATTATTTTCTAGTCTGTCCACCTACACTTGTGTATAAGTGGAGCATTATCTAGCCACGTTCCTATAAGAAATGTCTTTGATGTTTAAGAATGGTAATAATTCATCTGCTCTGTTCTGGGCTGCAAAGTATCTGAACTATACCAGTTATTATAAAACCCACTTGAGATCCTGACAATAAATGCTCCCCTAAAACAAACTGAGACTGGCTCAGAGAGTTGTCTCAAGTCTCAGGTAGATGAAACTTCTATTATCAGTGTAAGTTGTGAATGATCACATTATTGAAGTACAAATGTCATCGAAAAAGGCCGATATCTATGGAAGTTTCTGTCTTGGAGGGAAGGAGCCAGTGAGGAGCTCAAAAGACAGTCCGTTTTCTGAAAAATAACAATTCACTGTGTATGCATGCACACTTTTTTTTTGTCGGTTGTGGGGCTTGAACTCTGGGCCTGGGCACTGTCCCTGAGCTCTTCAGCTCAAGGCTACAGCCAAACCCCTTGAGCCACAGAGACATGTTCAATTTTCTAGTGGTTAATTGGTGACAAAAGTCTCAGTGACTCTAGTACCCAGCCGGCTTTGAACCACGATCCTCAGATCTCAACCTCCTGAGTAGCTAGGATTACAGGTGTGAGCCACAGAGCCTGGCTGCACACATACACTTTTATACTGTCAGTTTGTATTGGAACAAAACTACATACAAAATGGATCCCTTAGCTCTGAGTAAAACCATTAGTTCATATCCTGTCATCTGTGTATAATTGGGTAAAATGCTCAGAACTTCCACTTTATGTTCATAGACTTTGTCTAAAATATCTTTAAAACATGTGTGCTTTTTTTTTTTTACTAGCTTTAAAAATCACATGGAGCGGAGGATGTTTGGAAAAACAAATACCAACATCTTCTTGGAAATGATCTCTGGAAAATGGAATAATAAGAAACTTTCATTTTTTTCTATTCTGTCTTTTGGCTCCTTTTAATCTTCTATAGTGAGCAGGTATTGTTTTTGTAATTCAAGAAAGTCAACTGCAAAAAAAAAATCACAGTCTTTCTCAATAACTTCAGATTTTCTGTTACATAAATTTCACTAAAAGCAATATGCATGATAAATCAGAGTGTAGATTTGTTTGGTCCTGGGTGAGTTAGCAAGTCATAGCATTGGAAAATAAAGTTATTCAGATGTTCTGAGGATTGTCCAATATCTGGCCTTGAATGAGTATCTAGGGATAGACAATATCTTACCAGATTGTCATGGAGTATTGAGTCACAGAATGCCTTTAATTCAGTGTCACTAAGAAAGTATATTCAAACCTTTGGCACAGGGGATATTGTTAGCCCTTCAGGGAAATGTTCTGACCATTCGACACAAAGATATTAGGTCATTTTCTTCATCCAGGCCTACATCACCTCTTAAAAAAGAAAAAAAAAATCCTCAACAAAATGTTGGCAAGCATACCAGGAACTCTGCTGCCAAAGAGGCATCCATGCGTTGATCTTTCCCACTTCTCCTCTGCCGAAATATCAGGCCATCAAGAGGACGTTTCTTCCTGTAAATCACAAACAGCTTTTCTCAGAATCTGGCTCTTTTATTTATGAGCAAAGGGAAGAGTCCTTACCCTTGAGCTACTTCTGCCTATGAACTAATTCTATCAGGTCTTAACAAACCTATGGATCAAATCTTACCCTTGCCCTCTATACCCCAACCCTGCTCCCCACCCAGGGCTTGTTTTCATATGATTCACAAAGTTTTAAATTGCTGGAATGAAAGAAAATCCAGACAAAATATATTTCAGGATATGTGAAAATTATACAAAATTCAAATACAAAATGCAGCTTTTAAAGTCTACTCAGGCGACTATATATTGTCAGTGCATGGCTTCTGTAGTGGGGTAATGGTGACACCTAAAAGGTTATTGCAGATACAATTGAGTTTGAATAATGTCATGCTAGACGCAGATGAGCCCCACATTCAAAATCTAGTCTACCAAGATGGAAAAATCCATGTGGAGGTGATGGTCAGACTGGAAGAGGGGCCTGCACTGGTTGGGGGTGGGGGAGGGGAGGCCATGCATGAGATCACCAAGACTTCAGAAGCTAGGAAAGAGACATGGATTTTTTTTTATTTATTTTTTTATTTTTTTGACCCTCAGAGCCTTCAGAAGTATGAGAGAAGACACGGCTGTTGTTTGAACTCACCTAGTTGATGGCATGTGGTCACAGGTGCCTGGGACCCTAATCAATCCACAGAATCTAAAAGATCTGGCACGCAATACGAAAACATAGCTGACCTCAATATTGGAGATCATGCCCTAAAAGAAAACTCACACAGGGTAAGTTACTCCCAGCCAACTCACCATGGAAATGAGGGCATGAAAACTGTAAACGACTACAGGAAAGTCACTGAAGAGGGCAGTTCTCTCAGCACATGTCTCATCTAACTGACACTTCTCTTTTTTCAGTCGCAGCAGGAACTGGGATCAAACTCAGTGTTTTGTACTCTACCAGCCATTTTCTTAGCTAGGATCTCACTTGCTTTGTTCCTCATTAGCTTCAGACCATAATCCTACCTACCTATGACACCTGCAGAGCCAGAATGACAATCACGAACCACCGTGTTTTCCTTATTCGTTAAGATGTAGTCTCAGGGACCGGGAGTTTGGCCTAGTGGTTAAAGTGCTTGCCTAGCATGCATGAAGACGCCGGTTCGATTCCTCGGTACCACATACGTAGAAAAAAGCCGGAAGTGGTTCTGAGGCTCAAGTGGTAGAGCTCTAGCCTTGAGAAAGTCCAAGGACAGTGCTCAGGCCCTGAGCTCAAGCCCAGGACTGGCAAAAAAAAAAAAAAAAAAAAAAAAAAAGATGTAGTCTCATCTCTCTTAAATTTTCCACCTGGGCTGGCTTAAACCGTGATCCTCCTGATCGCCACCTCCTTTGTAGCTAGAATTAGTGGTATGCTCTCAGGTAAATAGCCTCCGGTGCTTTTCTGAATGTTATGGAAGGATGCTAATCTTATTAGGTTGCTTGGTAAGAATTTCAATAATAGCACTTTCACTTGAAAGTTAAGGAACACCTGGCTGTTCTGTTATCTGTAAAACTAACAAGAAACCTCTGGCGTTGCACTTGAGGCTAGGGATTGAGTGGTGGTTGGAAGGTAGGCACCTGACTTTCAGTAACTACAACTGAAAGTGAATCTTGTTCTAGGGAGCTCTGTCACCATCACTACAGAGTCTAACAGAGGAGCTTTAAATATTTTTCAACTCAGGGTCACTCAGCAAAATGCATTGATGAGCTAATTGAACGTTCCTTTTGTTAATAGCTAAGATTGGAGATGATTTAGGGTTTTCATGAATTGCTGCTACATTTGCTTGAAAGACTCCCAATGGTTACTCTACAGGATATAAAAGCAGAATCTGACTAGTGTCTGTAGCACAGGGCTATAATCCTACTCAGGAAGCTGAGATCTGAGGACCAAGGTTCAAAGATAACTCAAGTAAACAAATCTAAAAGACTATCCTCCATTAGCTAGCAAGAAAGCCAGAAGTGAATATATGGCTCAAGAGATAGAACACCAGTCTTGAGTGGAAAAGCCAAGCAAATATAGAAGACCCTGAGTTCAACAGCCAGTACTGGCACATTAAAAAAAAAAAGCAATCTGGAAAGATAATAAAAGAAATTAAATTTAAAAACCACAAATTAATAAAGCAGCTCCTCTTCAACAATCACCACTATGCAGCCAAAATTTATTTGACTCACATAGAATTTTGATCTTAGCCTAGCCAGGTGAAAAGAAAGACCTAGCTAGTAAGAGAATGATGAAACAAACATCATACGTAATCGTGATAATTCTGGTCACGGAGGTATGAGAACCTTGTGTCCTGGATACCAAATAACACCAAAGGAAACTCCTATTTCAGTTAAGAACCAAATTATAATTTGTCTTGCCTGCCAGAGGCACTTCAAAGACTGTTGATTCCCACATAAGCACTATGATTTTTCAAGTAGAGCTGAAGGTTCAAATTTGGCTTGATGAGCCCCTTGCTTCTTCTTGGCTAAGACAGAAACAGAACTGCCAAGCAGCCAAGTTACACTGTGCAAAGCTCCCTTCCAAAAGTTCTTTAGTGGAGCAGATATGGGTCAGCCAAGGAAGCTTCAATCCCTCCATGGCGAGCTGGGGCACGGCAGGCTCAGATGGCTGCTTCCAGCCCCTGAGACAGGACATCAAGTGCTGGAAGTTCTTACTACTCTTTCAGGCTGCCTCCTGCAAGAGAGAAGACAGAAGACACACCTGAGCTCAGTGGCTGCACGTGAGCCCCACCAAGGCAAACAGCTGTCAAGACACTGACTCACATGTAATGGTTTGAAATGTTTAGAGCACTATCTGGACCAGGCCTAGCAAAACCAGGAACAGGAAGGATGCTGAAGACAAGCAAAACGAAAGTCTTCTCAGGACCCATTCCACCAGAAGAGAACCACACGTAGCCAAAATAGGAGACAAAGATATTCTTTGAAAGCCAAAACACTACATGTTTTCTCCACTATGTGGAAGTTAGATGGAAAGAAAACAAATAGGGATGGACTACTGGTAGGGAAACCAACATGTAAAAAGAGCCAGGACGGGAAGAGTAAGGGAAGATTATGCTCAAGTACAATACAGAAGCCATTAGAAAGGTCATCCATCACATAACCAATTTTTCAAAAATCGCAGAAAGGTATGAGTAATAGAAGAAATGAATATGATGACATATATTATATGCATATATGGAAATCCACAATAAAGCCCTTCCATATTGTACAGTTGCTATACACTCATAAAGGCACAGGAAAAATTCTGTGTGTCTTCTGTGAATATTGATACAAAATTTCACTGAAGGTCCAGGCCCAGAGGCCCATAAATATAAATCCCACCTACTCAAGAGGCAGACATTGAGAGGATGATAGTTGGAGATCTGTCCTAAGCTAAAGAAGCAGACAAACAAAAACCTAGTGAGATCATATCTGGACCCACAAGTGAGGTGTGATGAAAAGTGCCTGTGGGCTCAGCTACGTAGAATTCACAGAGAAGAAAATTATGGTCTAAGGCTGATCAAGGTAAAATTGGGAAAGTCAGCCCTCAAAATAACTATCACAAAATGTAGGCTGAAAGTGTGACCCTAGTGACACAGTGCCTGCCAATAAAGTGAGAGGTCCTGAAATTCAAACCCCAGAAATTTGGGAAGAGGGAAGAGAGGTAAAGGATCTCCGGGAAGGGGTAGGTCTGATTGAGATACACTAGAAGCATAAATGAACATCTAGAAAGGAAACCCTTCAAACAGCTCATTGAGGCTGGGAAATACTATTAAATATAAATAATAAAACTTCTATTTCACAACCCTACTAAATATTAGTGCTAAGCTCAGTTCTAATGAAATCTTGCTTTTTGGATCTTTAATAAAGCACAAAACTCACTAGTAAAATGACCTTTCATAGCTAAATTTTGTAAGTGAAGGTTGAAATGAACGCTTTCAATTTTTTGCTGAAGTTTCAGTTATATGAAGCCTCTGCAGAAACATTAGACTTAAAGTAAAAGCCCCCATTTTTGTCAATGTAATACTTACTTGGAATAGTCATAAACTTTGAGATATTTGAAGGATTTTAAGAATTTGTTGTTCTAATCTCTTATGAATCCAAAGCTTCTAACATTAGGCAATATTTCCCTGGCTTAGATTCCTTACTGAACATGAGGCTGTATTAAAACAGAGAAGGAGCAGCAGTGAAGAAAGCAGAGTAGACACTGCTATGTTGTATGAGGAGACCCCAGCATAGGTCTTGGATTCTAATTGACAAAAACAAAACAAAACAAAAGTAAAAAAAAAAAAACAAGAAGAAGATTCAAAGATTTGGTGACCTAGGAAGAATTGGTATGATATAGAATGTAGACAATTCTAAACCTGTACTTAAGGCCTATGAATGAGACTTGTATTTAGAGTTATTTCATGCTTTTGAAGAGGAAATTTCATGTTGTAAGTTTATGAACTGGGTAAAATATAGGTATCAATTTAGATAATTCCATTGAATATCTACAGGAAAATATTTTCTAAATTAAAAGACTGATCCTCAATTTCATCTGGAAGATTATGTTCAGGAATTCCAGATGCCCCTCAGTGGATATATGTGTCAAGAAAATGTGGTATGTATACACAAGGGAATTGTACTCACTAAAAAGAATGATATTGTTCCTTTTGCAAGAAAATAAGAAGACTTGGGAAAAATTGTATTAAGTGAAGTAAGCCAGACCCACAAAAGCAAAGGTTGCATGGTTTCCCTCATTTATGTGGTAGCTAGAATGTGCATATAAATCTATAAATAAATACAGTGGGTGGTATGCAAATGCTGACAAATGAATTAACTGAAGTATAATAGATTCTAAGGAGAACACAAATAGTATAATCTTTTAGAAAGACTAGGCAATGCCCGATAAAAGAGCACAGGAAATGAATAGATCTAGGGTGGGGGCTAAGAGGTGAAACATATAGGCAAATGAAGGGAAGAAGAGTTGGGGGCAGGGATAGAGAATGCAGTCAAGAATTCACTGTAGGGCCAGGAGCATGGCCCAGTGGTATAATGCTCACCTTGTATGCATAAAGCCCTGGGCTCGATTCTCCAGAACCACATACACAGAAAAGGCCAGAGAGCCGGGAGTTTGACCTAGTGGTGGAGTGCTTGCCTACCATGCATGAAGACCTGGGTTCAATTCCTTGGTACCACATATACAGAAAAGTTGGAAATGGTGCTGTAGCTGAAGTGGTAGAGCGCTAGCCTTGTGGAAAGCCCAAGGACAGTGTTCAGGTCCTGAGTTCAAGCCCCAGGACTGGCAAAAAAAATCACTGTATATAACATAAAACTAAAAAAAGTAAAAGAAGGGGTGGGTGGAAAGGGGATGAGAATGTTGAAAAGGTAACACTGATCAAGATGTATTGTATTCATAAGCTGCTTTGTCATGTGGCATCTCCTTTGTACAACTAAATATAATTTAAAAAATAAAGAATTAATGTGCAGCTAATATAAACACAAAACTTTTCGGTGCCTTAATGCATGCCATGATAATCTATTGACTTTTAAATCTGTTCTTCAGTATAAGAATGACGGTCCTGTCCTTGGGGCCGGGAGTTTGGCCTAGTGGTTAAGTGCTTGCCTAGCATGCATGAAAACCCGGGTTCAATTCCTCGGTACCACATACATAGAAAAAAGCCAGAAGTGGTGCTGAGGCTCAAGTGGTAGAGCTCTAGCCTTGAGAAAGTCCAAGGACATGCTCAGGCCCTGAGCTCAAGCCCAGAACTGGCAAAAAAAAAAAAAAAAAAAAAGAATGATGCTCTTGTCCTTTTCTCAGGGGATGCAGTGTATTTGCAGAGGCCTTGTTTGTTCTGTTCATGTAATGTGGCTTAGTTATACTGTGGGCTTGACGTACTATTGAATTATGTGACTCTGCATAATCTGGTTAAACTTGATGTCTGATCATCTATCATGTAGTAAAGATTCTTTCTCCTTTTAGGGAAAGGGTACTTTTAAACCCAGGCACTTGACAATACTTTGCCTCATAGATACCTAGAAATCTAGAGAATTTGTGCCCCCTTTCCCAGGCTTTCGTTTCTATCTCAGAGAAACACAGTGAATCCTAAGATGCTCGAAAAGCTGGGAATTTGACAAAAGACATTGTTTGGAAGATCAAAACAGAGACAGTTGCTCTTATAAATCCCAAAGGAATTTGGATGACCTTCCCCTTTCCCTTCCCTCTTATGGGTTAGAGTCTGATTTACAATCACGAATTAAGAACTTCCTGTATGCAGGGCCTTTAGGACAAATCTCAAAAATAGTTCTAGAAAACAACCATGCTATTAAACCTACTTTTCAAAGGAGGAAGATAGCTAGCCTCAAATTACTAATAACAAATGAGAAAATAAGGAAATAGTAGACCCTGAACCAAAGCTGAGAGTTTTAGTCCAAAACTTTCATCTGTTGCTCTACACAGGACCCTCTGCCCTGTATTATATTCAAGTTTCAAATCTCTGCATGATTAGGAGGAAGACTGGGATAGTTATCATAGTCTTAATTGCTATAATTCCAACAAAGTTGAAACAAGATCTTGTTGACAAACATTTTATTCAAGATTGGAGGAAACAAATATTGCCCAGAGACATTCTGAGTGTACATACATTATGAATAGATACCTGCTAACAAGATTTTGAATTAGTACTCAGGAAGAGAGAGAACCTGAAAGAAAACATATTATATTATCTGTATTTTCTATGAGAATGTTGGGATTGCAAATAATCTAATGAAAAAATTTCAAATTCTCTCCCTCTCCCTCTCCCTCTCCCCCCCTCTCCTCCCCCTTGTCTCCACCTCCCGACTCTCTTAGCTAAATCTTGGAAAGATGTCCAAGGGAGGGGATTAAACACTCCTGGGCTTATTTGAGGGAAAATATAGATTAAGAAAAAATAGTTATGAAGAAAAGCAAAATGTAGAGAGATAGCATTTGCTTGGTCATGTGAAAGTCTAAACATTAATTAAAACTGATATTAATTAAGAAATGTCATTCTGCCTTTTTCAAAAGAGGTAGGCTTGCTAGAAATAGACTCCAATTATTCACATAAAACCATCTCTACTTTTCCTGGGGCCTTCAACAATTCCACCTCAGCTTTTTATCAGAATTTCTCTGGGAATTGTGCTCAAGAGGAAAATCTCCACAATGATTTCATATAAGACCCTTACTTGAACAAATGAATTTCTAGTTATTACTTGTTTCTTTTTTCTATTTCCCTTTCAGTTTCAGATCTATTCAGCGATTTTCTCGAATCCCTTTCCCCCTTACTCCAATATGGTAAAATGAAAAAGAAAACTAGCACACCCTGACTACAGTGACCTTGTTATTTCCAAACATTAGCCATATCTCCAGCCTATTTGCATTCTCATCTCCACAGGAAACTTCTTACAAAGCACAATATACAAAGCACAAGTAACAAATTACTGTTAGAAATTTCTATACTATTAATTAATTTTACTCCCCCCCCCCCCCGCCAGCATAAGCTACCACTGAACTCCATTTAGCTCCATCTCCAACCCCCCTCCCCCCACACCTTTTTTTCACTTTTTCATTTCAAGACTGAGTTTCAATAAACTGCTAAGTCTGGCCTTAAATTTGCCATTCTCCTGTCTTGGCTTCCAGAGGACTGGCACTAATGAGCATAGTCATTGTACCCTTTTTTTTTTTTTTTGCCAGTCCTGGGGCTTGAACTCAGGGTCTGAGCACTGTCCTTGGACTTTCTCAAGGTTAGTGCTCTATCACTTGAGCCACAACACCACTTCCAGCTTTTTACTATGTATGTGGTACCAAGGAATCAAATCTGTATCTTCATGCATGCTAGGCAAGTACTCTACCCTTAGGCCAAACTCCCTGCCCCCTCTTAACAACTTTTAACTGAGGAATTTTTTTCCCACATTTTCCTAAGGATAGAACTTTGGTTTAGAGAAACTAAGAAAACTATAGAAGGCCACAACATGACAATCAAGTTTGAAATGGTGATTCCAGAGTCCAGAGCTGGTGAAATGGAGTCCAGAGCTGAGCACCAGTGGCTCAGACCCTAATCCTAGCTATTCAGAAATCTGAGATCTGAGGATCATGGTTCAGAGTCAGTCCAGGTAAGGAAATCTGTGAGATTCTTCCCTCTACTAAACTACCAAAAAAGCCAGAAGTGTAGTAGTGGCTCAAATGGTAGAGACCAGCCTTGAGCAAAAATGCTCAGGTCCAGTCACCAGGCTCTGAGTTCAATCCCCAAGACCAATATCAAAAAATTAATTCATTAATTAGTTAAAATAAGATAAAATAAAATAGTAGAGTCCTACTAAATCACAGCTGCTTCAGTCCCAACCTAGTAAATTCTTTAAAGAACCTGTGTTAGTTTCAGAAGCAGCCCAAAGAATAGTGAATAAAATTATATTTTGAAATAAAATTAAACATTTCTGAAATGGTTAAAATATCTATATGGTATTAACATTACTAAAGAAAAGCATTCAAGGGGGAATACAATTTCTACTAATAAAAATCATCCTACTAAAATACAACTACAAAGTATTGAGACAGTTTCTCTTTTTCCTTTTAAACAAGAGAGGCTGTGTTTAATTATATACCTAGATATGGAAGTCCCAAGAAACTTTGTGGATCATGAGGTCAATCCCCAAAGCATTATTTCCCAAATTGTCTTGAAGATTAGCTTTAGCCTGATTAGTGCCTTGATAAAGTGATCATTCCAAAGGGTAATTACTAGCTCTCATGAGTTCAGATACAATGACAGTGAGTGGACATATCTTTGCTTTTTTGGTACACGAGAGACAAGAATTATATGTATGTATTCATATCATTACATAAATGTCATTTTAGGATTCATCTTGAAATAACCCTGAGACATGATGAAGAAAGTCTTAAATAAAAAGTGATAGCGCATACAAAATAAGAAGATATTTGCCCATATTATACAAGTAATTTTTAATCCCCACATCTACCCCAAGTGCCACTGAATGGCAAGGGAGACTCAAATTGCTTTCCAAAAACGATAATGCCTAAAACACAGCAGTTCTTTGTGGTATTTATTATTGGATATTTTCAAAACAGTAGAATTTCAAGAATATGGGTTTTGGGCTGGGATGTAGCTCAGTGGCAAAGTGCTTGCCTAGGAAGTGCAACGTCCTGGGTTCGATCCCCAGTGCCAAAAAAAAGAAAAGACAAAAAAAATACAGTTTTAAAAAAAAGAATATGGGTTTTGTAAATGAAAAGTTGCAGACTTTTTTTTTTTCAATCTGGTGAAATGAATCTAAAGTTGGATGGTTAGATGCAGAGAAAAGTACCACCTATTTTATGCAATTCGTGGCCACTATATAGTTCAAACTCACTCAAGTACTCAGGATAGGTAAAGTAATGCTAAGATTGTGAAGAAAAAAAATGCTTCTGATCAAGAAGGGAAACTTGTCTACACAATCAGGAGGAAATTACCTCGCAACTGTCATTTCTTCTCTCCCTCTCAGGGGATGTCTTGATGTAAAACGTTGCTGATGCAACTGTAGCTGTGGTTAAGTCAAACAAACTTACAACACTGGAAGGGCAATGAAAAGTTCAAAGTCAAGACTTCCAAAATTGAATCCATTTTCAGAGAAGGAGGAAAAGGAGATCGAAGCTGCCTCTCCAAATGGCTTTACATTATGGAATTTCTTGAAGAAGTTCTTCAATCTTCTCTCTGTAAAGTGCACTTTGTACAGCTATTATTTTTTTTTAATCCTTGTTATTACTAGTTCTGGAACAAGAGGAAACTTAAAAGAATTTTAGGGAAGCGTTTAATAAATGAGCTACAGCTTCACGTCTAGCTCTGTGCTGGAGATAGTCTCACAGATGTTCCGGCCCTGACTGGCTTTGAACCATGCTCCTCACATCTCAGCCTTCTGAGTTGCTAGGATTATAAGCATGAGCACTGGCTCCCAGTTTAGAGTTAGGATTATTTCACTTCCATGGAAGTGAAAATTGGTCTAATTGAGTTCTGAGTTTACTGTGGGAACTAAATAAAATTATACGTATGCAAAAAGCTTTCAGTTTTAAAATAGCCAGGTGTTTGCACCCACAATGAGAAATGTGGATTCAATTCTAGCAGGAAAATATTGCATTTTCATCATTCCTTACGTCCTGCAGTGAGAATTTCTTATCATCTCCCCACAGTGCTACTGTCAAGAGCTGTACCTTCTCTACCTTTCAATGTGTTATTTCCTTGTTTGTCTTTTTGTGCTGGTGCTGGGGCTTGAACCCATTGTCCGTGCACTGTCCATTTGCCTTTTCACTCAAGGCTGGTGCTTTATTACGAAAGCCACACCTTCACTTTCCAGCCACACTTTCACTTCCAGCTTTTTGGTAGTTAATTGGAAATAAGAGTGTCATAGCCTTTGCTGCCTGGACTGGCTTTGAATGGAGATGCTCAGAGCCCAGCTTCCTGAATAGCTAGGATTACAGGTGTAAGCCACCATCACTGGGCTTAACTCCCTCTTGTTTTTGACCTTACCTACTTACATATATATGGGAGAACCCATCCTTTTGCTCCAAGAAAAGTGGAGGGAAGTTCTTAGTGTCACTTGGTCATTTTCAAGCTTTATTCAATGATGCCTAAACTACTGCCAATCTTGGACTTGTAATTCTATATCAAGCTATGATTGTTGTTTCCAGAAGCAATATTCAGATCTGTCAGATTGTGAGGGTTTACTAATTGGAATATGATTTTCTATTTCATAAATAGAAATTTAGAGTTAGAGTTAGTTTAACTCTAAACATCTTCTCTCCCAAAATATGAAGTTTAATATCTTTTGTATAAAGTTAATATCTCAGGCATTTCTGTAACCACTGAGAGAACTGGAAACATCTCATCAAATTCTTCCTCCAGCTAAGGCACCATGGTATAGCCAAGGAGACAGTGGCATAAGCTTTGGAGATCACCAAGAGCTGGACTGAAAGTCCAGTCCAAATAGTTTACAAACAATATAAACTTGAATATGTTGTGTAGCCTGGACTTGATTTGTGAAGAAAATGTAAGTAATAGCTTCTCTTGTATGATTACTGTAGGGATTCAATACAGTAAGACAGGGAAAGCATAATAGTCCAACATCTGGTATCAAGCAGGTAGTTAATAAATATACACCTACTGAACAAAAGTCAAGAGTTTGTAAGCGAGAAATTTTGATAAATGACAAAGCATCATTGAGATTCATCAAACTCAAATCGCAGTCATTGTGCTACCATGCCTTCCAAAATGCTGCATTTCATGAGAAGTACACCAAACTAGATTACCAGTGGTGTAAGGCTTTGTTTTTTGTTTAATTTTGAGACATGGTCTCACAATGTGATCCAGGCTCTATCCCCTTAGTGCTAATAGTGTAGGTTGTATTTCCTATGCCCAGCAAATATAAACTTTGAATTTGCTTCTCAAGTCTTGGCTATCTACCACTTGAGTCACACTTCCACTTTTGGCTTTTTGTAGATAAGAGTCTCAGATTGTCCACCCACCCTAGCCTCAAACCAAGATCTTCATTAGTTAGACTTCTGAGTGTCAAGGATTACATCTTTCCTTTGGAATGAAGGAAAATACTTATTGTAACTTTACACTTTCTAAAACCACAGAGTAGTTAAACCAAACCATCTTAGCCAAGGATTCAGTTTCCTTTTCATAGGAAAAACAATCAGAACTCTAGGGAATGTGGCTTAGTGGCAGAGAGCTTGCTTAGCATGCATAAGGCCCTGGGTTCTTCAGTACCACATAAACAGAAAAAGAGAGACGTGGGTCTGTGGCTCAAGTGGTAGAGCACCAGCCTTGAGCAAAAGAAGTTCAGGGATAGTGCCCAGGCCCTGAGTTCAAGCCCCAGGACTGGAAAGAAAAAAATCATAACTCTAAGGAACATTGAAAAATAACCCTCTGCATGGCTTCCATGCCAGCATGCTGAAGCTTCCACTTTCTCAAGTGGATTTTCTACATTTTGGGCCAGCCCGTTAAGAACATGGTATAATTGAAAATGGGAACAGAGACCAGGTAACATTACAGGATTTGAAGTCTGGTCTTTTTAAATTAAAAACTTAGTTTTTCCTTATTCACCTGCCTGAGAACAAAGTTGAGAAGGGAATTAGGTATGTATGTTCTCCCACCCCAGTTCGGTTCTCCCAACATGACAAGTTTTTTGCCTGTCAGTAGAGGAAGAACATTTCAAATTCTGAGAAATGTTAATAGTGGAATAGCTCTCAAGTTCTGGAGGAAAGTTTTTTTGTTGTTTAGCTCTTTTCCTTGCTATCTGGTTATCTTTCTGTAATCTCAAGTGCCCTCTACTCTTTGATTAACTTTTCAAATATGAAAATCTGGCATGTGTAAAGAGCAGTGAGGCCAAGTATACTTGACTTAATGGTGGTTTTGTAATGATGACCTATGTATCCGGAGGGGATTGAACATTCCAGAAGCTTAGTTTTTATTGTAGATATGTTGTCCATGATTTCCCAGATCAGATAAGCACTGGATGAGGTTTCCTAAGAATGAAGGGATCTTTCTGTGTAAAAGCCACAAGATAGTTCCGAAAATAAGTTAAAGACAAGAAAGTTAAAGACAGTTGGAGTTTTGACACAAATTTCAAAAATTAATGAAAAAGCGCCTACTCTATCTAAGTTTCTGGGCTTGTTATAATCATTTGAACACTAATTAATTCCTGACAAGGAAGCATAGACGCTAGACAAGCTCTCAACTGGCAATAGCTAACACAGTGTTGGATCGCTTTTTCCTCTCCTGATTGAACAACTATTTCAGAATCAGGAAGATGTGGATAAGGTTAAAAGTCCAGATAGTTATTTTAAAGGTGGAAAACACACAGTGCTGTCCCTAACACACAGTGGTCTTCCTCCCTCACGCCTTCTCCTTAAACATATCTGCATACAAGAGCTAACTGAGATTGAGCTCTATGATAACAGTGTCTCTTTATGTTTTCTGTACAATTCTTTCTGTATGGCTAAAGTATAAATGGAGGGTGTTCACCTTAGTGAGGATTGTAATGGATGCTATTGTTCTGTCAAAAGTTTGTATGCAAGAAACCTTGATAGGTGAAGCATTAATGAAATTCATCAAATTCAACCAGGCGTTAGTTCTTGTTCTACCATCTTTTACCAAACCCCCTACCCTGAAGCCTTGATCCCACCCCTCCCAATCACTGTGCCCTACTTCTTACATATGAGTAAACTCCAAATCTCCCTTATCCTTACTCTTAGTTGATGACTTCAGTTGCAAAGAGAAACCACCAGAGGAGAAATCCCTTAACTTCTAGGAACTTTGTAGCCACTTTCATCTCCCTTCACTGCCGGGAAGGGGTTGGGTCATTTTCAAAAGTTAATGTCTTACCTTGAGTCAAAAAGCTAAAGGAGAGTGCAAGGTTCTGTGTTCAACCCCAGTGCGCGCGCGCACACACACACACACACACACACACACACGCACACACTCTAAAAAAGACCCAATGTCTCAGTATGTGCCTCCATCTCTATCTCCCTCCTGCCTTATTGATAACTTTCTCTCATATCTATAAAAATTCCTTTTCCCAAGCTACTTTCTCTTTTTTGATCTAGTAAATTCTACCTGAGAAAATAACAAGACAAAACCAAAACACTACCTGCTTTCAGATTAAAAAAAAAAAAGACATACTTAATTTGGAATCAAGTAGCCCTCATCTTTTGTATTGCTTTAAAAAAAAAAAAGTACACAGTACCTCTTGTCTTTCATTTTCTTTTTTCACATCTTGAGATTTTGTTTTTGTTTTGGTGCCAGTATAACAGAGCTTGAATTCCGGACCAGGGCACTATCCCTTATCTTTTTGTTGTTGTTGTTTGTTTTGTTTTTTTGCTAAGAATGGTGCCCTACCTCTTGAGACACATCTTTATTTCCTTTTTTTTTTTTCTGGGTAACTGTATATAAAGAGTCTCAAGGACTTTACTGCCTGGGCTGTGTTTAAATCATGATCCTCAGATCCCAGTCTCCTGAGAAGCTAAGATCAGAACAGTGAGCCACCAGCACTTTGCTGTGATAAATCGTTTTATGGAATATTAATATAAGACAGAATCTGCAGAAGAAAGCAAACAGTGTTCACCCTCATTCATGGTTTAAGGTGAAGTCTTCGCCCTCTTCCAAAACTGACTTACTAGAGACACAGTTCATGTTTCCAGGAGTGAGTGAAGGACCTGCTACATGGAATCTCGGCCATAAAGGGAAAAAACGGTAGGTACAGGGGAGGGGTAGAAACAGGCAGGATGTGGAGTGATCAAGAGGGAGTGTGCTCCATTCCTGGTTCTACCATCGAAGATATCTGACGATTTCCCTGGGACTAAACTTCATCTGGTAAAGGAGAGCAATGTAACCGAATGTTTAGTTTACCTTAACTACTACGTGTAGACAGACTCCAGACCAGGGTCGGGCCTGTCTAGTTGGCTACAGGAAAAACAAGCCCCAGATCCCATGATCACTCCACAGAAGAAACTCCACGTTTTGTGGAATGACCCGCCCCCCCCCAAATCTCAAAGGACTTTGAAATCTCTCAGATACACGGTTTTTTCACAGCAAAGCCATTTCTAGATTAGAATTGTATTAGAAACATTCTAAAGCAGGGTAAGGGCGGGGAGGGAGCCGCACAAAGTGAAGGGGGGAGTGGGTCACTCCTGTAATCCCAGCATTGAGCCTGAAGTGGGAAGACAAGGTGTTGCGTTCAAGGCCAGGTTGAATGGGACTCTACCCTCCCCCTCACCTCCACCCCCCCCCCAAAGTGCAAATACAGAATAAGTGCTTGTTTCCTCCACGATGGCTTACAGGAGCCAATCTCCATTTTCATTCTGTCCACAGGCGCCCCCCGGTCTCCTTTCAAGGACCGCCTTTGGCGCTTGATTTGAAATCCTCAACTCCACGAGTGAGAACACCAATCAATCTTCCCCGCCAATCCCACTGGGTTCAACCGCTCGCCGAGGCCCCTACTTCACTAGACGTCCCTTCGCCGCCTTTAAATTAGCCAAACTGAGGCCTGTGCCAGTATCCAACCCTCCCTTCCTCTCCCCCTCCCCCCCCCCCCCCCCCCCCCCGCTCCTTCCCAGGAGCGGCCGACTTGGTCTAGGGGTCTGGCACGAAGGCCTACCGGGGAGAAGGAACCCAGCGCTCCCGGGTAACACCCCTTCTCCTCCCTCCTCCCCCCGCCCCTCCTGCCAGGCCCAGGAGAGCCTGGCTTTCCAGAAAACCCGCTCTCCTTCGGTGAACCGGGGCCGGCCCGGCCGGGCGGAGCGAGTCTGTATTTACTCTGCTGTCTCGGCCCCCGGAGCTGCTCGGGGGAATTGATTGGTTCGGCGGAGCCCCTGACCTCGGACTGGCCAGCTCCCCCTCCCTCGCCCCGCCCCTCCCGACCCCGCCCCCTCTAGCAGCCATCTGCTGCGCAGTCTGTCCGCCCACCTCTCCCGGGCCCCACTGCTTCCCCCCCCCCCCCGCCCCCGCCCAGGCGGGCTCCGCCCCTTCGCCCTCCCCACCCTCCGCGCGCCTCTCCTCCCCCCCACTCCCCGCGTCAGCTCCCCCTCCCTATGCCCCTTCCTCCTCCCCGCGCCCTGGACTCCGAATCTTCCCCTGCGGTTGCCTGGGAGACGAGCCGATACCAGGCAAATAGGCTTTGGAGGAAGAAAAACGAGGGGGGGGGGGGAAGCTACTGGGCCGCCTGGTAACAAAGGAGCAGTAAAAGCAGCACCAAAAGGGGAGCTAAAGACGCGTCTGGAAGGGGAAAAAAATTATATATATATATATATATATATATATATATGTATCTGAGAACGAGCTGGCACACACCCCAATTTGGAGCAGGAGGGGAGGCCCAGCGAGGAGCGCGATCCACTTGGGGAAGGGGGGGAGCTTCGGGAATCTCCCGACCCGTGGTGTTCGGATCCGCCCTGTAGGCTTTTCCCGTCGGAACTCGGCCGGCGCGGGACTGGCGTCCGCCCTGGCGGGCCGGGAGCGCGGGCCCCGCACGCGGGCGCCCTTCCCGGGGTCGGCGCCGGCCGCTGGCGGTGTCCTTCCCCGGAAGCGTGCTGACTTCGGTGCGGCGGAGTACCACGGCGTCCAGCCCGGACGGTGAAGGCGTCGCCGGAGACCCGACGGTGGGAAGAGAGCCTCACCTGAAGGGCGGTTCAGCTGCGTGGTGGATTTTTTTTTTTCTTTTCAAAGCAGCCCTTGGAACAAAACAAAGAGCTGCTTGGCTTGAACCCACCACTGTATTTTTTTTTTTTCCCTTCAAATTCGGAGTATGACCTAGATCCCTACAACGAGCAGAAAATAACCGAGAATTCAGAAGTAGCACTAAGAGAGGGGAGGGCGGGGACAAAAATGAGCCATGCCCCGGACGGCTACTCCCGAGGCCCCACGAGAGAAAGATCATTCCCCATGCAGGATTGCTAAATGTAAAGGAGAAGGGATGGCTTGGCTGTTGTGGTGGTTGTGTTGTTTTTGTTTTTCCTGTGGGTGGTAAAGGGATGCTCACTAGACTGTGTCCTTGATCCCAGCAACCCCCCCCCCCCATGTAAATGGAAGCCCTGGCTCCCTCACACTGGGAGTGTCTGGTACCCCGGTGGCTCCGGGCGTGTAGTGAATGTGCAGAGAGAACTGTGATCTGGAGACCCAGGACCGGGGAGGCTCAGGCTCGGGGCGTCGAGGGCTCCTCGGGCTGCCAGAGTCCGGCCCGGCGGGGAGTTTGCTCTCTGCACGGTTGTCTGGCATTTCACCGCGGCCGCCCGCCCCCTTCTCCCTCCCGGACACACTCCGGGAACTCGAGCCCCGCGCACACGCGTGTTCCCAGCGCCACGCAGCCATCCCCAGCTGCACAATCCGGACTCGCATCCTCGAGGCCGGGCGCTCCATCGCAGCAGGGAGGGAAGTTATGTCATTCCTTGCGGAGATTAAAAAAAAAATGGGAGCCGCTTCCATCGCCCGCAAAGAGTCCGTCACTGTATCTTGCGAGAAAGTAATCACTCCTTGGGAACGGCCTAGAGAGACCGGTTTTTGATGAGCTCGGAAGGCCAATCTCAAAATATTTTATTTCATGTCAATGAGGGAGAAGAGGGGAGGGGAGGGGGGAAGAGTGGGGCTTCGGCTGTGTGCTGCTTTTGCAGTTTCCACATCTGGCCTACAGACATAATTCCAGCTCACGATCGCGTGGAAGGAAATTCGATCTTCGTGTTTTAAAATACCTTTCAATAGGGGATGATTGCAGCAGTTAAAAATAAATAAATAAAAACGCGACCCCTGAACGCTGCGTCCGTGAGACGCATATGGAAAGTGCAGAGAAAACATGTTGCCAACACACCGATCCTACCCATTGTCTTACACACACACACACACACACACACACACACACACACACACGCACGGGAAAGGTGGGGGAGGGGAGCGAGTGGAGAGACAGACGCGGATTCAGACCGACCGGAGTCAAAGCGAGTCAAGTTAATGCTTTCTCCGCCCCCATCCACAAGTACCCCCTCTCCCCATGAGCGTGCGCGCGCACACACACACACACACACACACACACACACACACACACACACACACACACTCCCGTGTTAATTCCGAACAAAGCAAGCCAATCGAGGGGTGCGTTATTCTGTTGGGGCGAGGGGCACGTATTTTTTTTTAATGGTTTTATTTATTTGGCGGGGTGGTGTGGAGGGGGAGGACATTAATTCTGGTTCGGAGGCTGGTTTTTTCAAACCGTTCGCGAAGCGCGGCTCCATTGTTCGCCGGGCGCGCAGGCTCCGCCCCCGGCTTTGTGTGCGGCGCGCCGATTGGCCGGCGCGCGCGGGGGCCGCGTCAGCGCCCGCGAGCCCATTCATCTGTGCACTTGGGCGTTGGACCCCGCATCTTATTAGCAACCAGGGAGATTTCTCCATTTTCCTCTTGTCTACAGTGCGGCTACAAATCTGGGATTTTTTTTTAATTACTTGTATTTTTTTTTCTTAAGGGAAAAAAAACCCTTGCACTTGGGCTTCTTTTTGTGTGTGTGTGTGTGTGCTCTACTTTTCCATCTTTTTCCCCTTCCTCCTGCGCTGCTGCCGCCGCTGCTGCTGCCTTTTGATCTCTTCGACTAGGATTTTTTTTTTTTTGAAATCCGGAGTGTATTTAATCGGTTCTATTCTGTCCTCACCGCCCCCACCCCCCTCCCTCCGGTGAGAGTGCCGCCGCCGCCACCGCCGCTGCTGCCACCGCTGCCGCCGCCGCCACCGCCGCCACCGCTCGCCCCGTCGTTACACCAATCCAAGGCTCTTTGTTTTCCCTCTTGGATCGTTTGAGTTTCTTTGTTGAAGAAGCCAGCATGGGTGCCCAGTTCTCCAAGACCGCTGCGAAGGGAGAAGCCGCCGCGGAGAGGCCCGGGGAGGCGGCCGTGGCCTCCTCGCCTTCCAAAGCCAATGGACAGGTAAATGCTACCTGTGGTTTTGGTCCTTTCTTGGGTGTCCTTTCTCGGGTCTAGACGCTTCCCTCCCCCCACCCCTCCTCTCGGTCGCTCCCCGAGACGCCCTCGGTGGAGAGGAGCGGGGCCGGATTCTCAGCCTCAAAGTTGAATGGAGACGGGTAGCCTAAAATCGCCCATTTTTCCGAGGAAGGGTCCCCCCCCCCACCATCGCCCCAAAGGAGTGGCTCCCGGAGACCCTGACCAGTTCTGGAGTAGAAGGGAGGAAAAAGTGATAAATCGTCTAAAATGGCGTGATTTGGAGATTGGTAGAACGTGACTGGCTTAGGTCCCCCCCCCCTCCCCAAGCCAGGGTGCATTTGTGTTTGGAGCCACGGTGGTGTCTGAGTGGCTTTGGTTTTTGTTGTCGATACTGGATCGCCTTCGAGATGTCTGAACTGGTGTGACTGTGTGTGTGTGTGTGTGTGTGTGTGTAGGGAAGGGGGAGCGAATGGGGGTGGCGCTGGGGAAAGGCTAGGAGAGGAGGTTGGTCTTGGTACACGCCTAGGCGGGCGCGCCTGCCCGGGTTCTCGGGAAGGTGGCTGGCTGGAGCTGCCCTGCACGCAGGCTCTCGGTCCCTCTGGACGGGGCTTTCCCACTGTCCTAAATCTTGTCCTTTTTGTCGCCGTCTGGGGGAATCACACACCCTTGGGACTTGTCAATGGTGCTCTGGAGTGGTGGGAACATTCGCTGGGTCTCTTAACGAGGTCTCCAGATGGTGGTCACGGAGGGACCGGTTTGGGGGCGTTTCGGTCGGGATCGTTTGTGTGCGTGGCGCCCGGGCCACCCGCGGCGCAGCCGGGACCCAGGCGGGGAGCCACGGCTGGGTGGGCGCAGGAGGTCGGCCATGGGTGGCTGCTTCACAAACACTGGGCACCCACCACGCCTCTTTTCCTAGAGAGGAGGCCGCGGTTCTTCCACCGCTCTCACTCCACTGGGGGCCAGACGGACTCTGCCAAAGAGGCTTAAAACCCGTTAAAAATACAAAACGAGCTCCCCAGGCGCGCCCTAGCTTTGCAGAATTACTGGCGAAGGTGGGCGTGGAAGGAGAGGCGAGATCTCTGGAATAATGGGGCTCCCCCCCCCCTCCCGCCTACACCCTCCTCCCCGCCCAGCCTTGTTGGTTTTAGGCGGCTGGAGAGGCCAGGCAGCCACCTGAGCTTTGTTTGCGGACTGTCGGGCTGCGCGTTCCGGGCTCGGGGGCGCCTCGGCCGGCGGGCAGGGCCGGGCTGGGCAGGGCGGGGTGGCTGGGCGGCCCCGCCCCTGCCGCCCGCCTGCGCCCGGCTCCGCGCCGTGGAGACGCAGCGCCCCCTGCCGTCCCCGAGGCCGTGGGCGCGCGCAGGGCCTGGGATCGCGCCTGGCCGCCGGGCTTCCCGGGCTGGAGTCCCCACGGAGCTTGAGACGCCCCCCCTACTCCGCCCCCGCTTAGGACGCGGGGCAGGGGGAGGGGGGGTGCGGGTGGGGAGAGAAATGCTTTCGGGGCGCAGACCGCCACTCCAGGCAGCTCCCGTGGCACGTCCTGCGAGAGGCGTCCGCCGGGTGGAATGTGCAGTGAATGGTTCCCGCCTCTCTGCACCCCGCGAGGCAAAGCTGCAATGAGACACCCCGTGGCACAGTGCGGCCTCGGACCCGATAGGGGACTTGCTGGGATCGAGGGCCTTGCGGTGTGTCTAGACCCGCCTCCGCCCACAGCCTTTACCCAGCCAAGCAGCTCCATGTCGCCGTCCGTGAAGGCGTGGGACCCGCCTCCCCACATCCACAGGGCCCGGGACCCTGGCACCCAGGGAGCCCCCCCCCCTCCTGCCCCGTCCCAGGCGGACCAGGCCCAGCTCCCGGCCCCATCCGGGTGAAGGGGGCGGGGATGGCGGAGCCGCTAACGTGACGCCCCCGCTCTTTCTGCCCTGCAGGAGAACGGCCACGTGAAAGTGAACGGGGACGCGTCGCCCGCGGCCGCCGAGCCGGGCGCCAAGGAGGAGCTGCAGGCCAACGGCAGCGCCCCGGCCGCCGACAAGGAGGAGCCCGCAGCCGCGGGGAGCGGGGCGGCGTCGCCCACCGCCGGGCCCGAGAAAGACGAGGCGGCCGCCGCCAGCCCCGAGCCCGGGGCCGGTAGCGGGGACAAGGAGGCCCCCGCCGAGGGCGAGGCCGCCGAGCCCGGGTCGCCCACGGCCGCCGAGGGCGAGGCCGCGTCCGCAGCCTCCTCCACGTCTTCGCCCAAGGCCGAGGACGGCGCCACGCCCTCGCCCAGCAGCGAGACCCCGAAAAAAAAAAAGAAGCGCTTCTCCTTTAAGAAGTCCTTCAAGCTGAGCGGCTTCTCCTTCAAGAAGAACAAGAAGGAGGCGGCCGAGGGCGCCGAGGCCGAGGGCGCCGACGGCGGCAAGGACGAGGCCTCCGGGGGCGCCGCGGCGGCGGCCGCCGGGGAAGCCAGTGCCGCCCCCGGGGAGCAGGCGGCGGCGGCGGCGGCGCCGGGGGAGGAGGCCGCGGCGGGCGACGAGGCCGCGGCGGGTGGAGACCCGCTGGAGGCCAAGCCCGACGAGGCCGCTGTCGCACCCGAGAAGCCATCGGCCATCGAGGAGCCCCAGGCCGCCGAGGAGCCGCCCAAGACCGAGGAGAAGCCCGCGGTGGCCGAGGAGGCCGAGGCGCCCGCTGCGCCCCCGGCGGAGCAGGAGGCGGTGCCCGGCGAGGAGGCCGCGGCCTCTGCATGTTCCGCAGCTGCCTCCGCCTCGCTGGAGGCGCAGCCGGAGTGCAGTCCCGAGGCCCCTCAGGCGGAGGCGGCCGAGTAGAGGGCTAGTGGTGATCACCCAAGAACTTTTCTCCCCCACCCCTCTCCCCCCTCCCCGTTGGTTTGTTGGAGTGGTGCCAGGTACTGGTTTTGGAGAACTTGTCTACAACCAGGGATTGATTTTTATAGCTGTCTTTTTTTTTTTAATTTTAAAGCAGCAAATTTTGATTTATTATTATTTTTTTTTGGTTATCTCCCACCCATTCCCCACAGATCCCATCTCAGATCGTTTGTTCACACCATTCCAACAGGTTGAGGAGAATTTAAAACATCTCCCTCCGCCTTGTTTTTTCTCTCTCTTTTTTTTTAAAATTTTTTTTTGCATCAGTATTAATGTTTTTTGCATACTTTGCATCTTTATTCAAAAAAAATGTAAACTTTCTTTGTCAATCTATGGACATGCCCATATATGAAGGAGATGGGTGGGTCAAAAAGGGATATCAAATGAAGTGATTGATCAGCCCCCGTGGGGGAAGTTGTGACACATGGCCTATGCCAAGGAGATGTGTCACTAGAATTGATGGTATAAGGTGTAAAGGCTGTCTTTTTGTTTTGTTTTGTTTTTAAAGAAAAGTTATTACGATGTATTTTGTGAGGCAGGTTTACAACACTACAAGTCTTGACTAAGAAGGAAAGGAAGAAAAAAAAAACTACCAATACCCAGATTTTAAAACAAACACACAAAAAAGAGATCATAGTCATAGAAGGTCATTTAAACCATAGAAACTTTTCACTTATCTCCTGTTAGCTGTACCAGTCAGTGATAAAAGTAGAACTACAAGTTGTATAGGCTTTATTGTTTATTACTGGTTTATGACCTTAATAAAGTGTAATTATGTATTACCAGCAGGGTGTTTTTAACTGTGACTATTGTATAAAAAAAAAAATCTCGATATCCAGAAGCACATGAAGTTTTCAACTTTCCACCCTGCCCATTTTTGTAAAACTGCAGTCATCTTGGACCTTTTAACACACACACACACACACACACACACACACACACACACACACACACAAATTTTAAACTCAACCAAGCTGTGATAAGTGGAATGGTTACTGTTTATACTGTGGTATGTTTTTGATTACAGCAGACAATGCTTTCTTTTCCAGTTGTCTTTGAGAATAAAGGAGGAAAAAAAATCTTCAGATGCAATGGTTTTGTGTAGCATCTTGTCTTATCATGTTTTGTAAATACTGGAGAAGCTTTGACCAATTTGACTTAGAGATGGAATGTAACTTTGCTTACAAAAATTGCTATTAAACTCCTGCTTAAGGTGTTCTAATTTTCTGTGAGCACACTAAAAGCGAAAAATAAATGTGAATAAAATGTACAAATTCGTTGTGTTTCTTTATGTTCTGCTGATACTGAGACTAATAGGTCTTTTTAAGTTCATTTTTTAAAGGAAGAAATTGCATGCTATCAAACTAAATTTGGTTGTGATTCTGAATCTGATGTTTTTCAAGCTCCGAAGTCCAAAATCCACTGTATCAGAAATAATACATTTATAGGAAGGTCTTAGAACATACTATGTCACATCTGTTACTGTTTATGTGCGTCTAGTTTTCACTTAAAAATGAAACATGATTTTTACTGTAGTTACGTAGAATGTCAGGTTCAGTCATTTAGGTCGAAGTTCTGTGACCCTAAGACTATTTAAACGTCTTATGAGACTTTTTCATGAAATCATTTTCTTGTCATGCTATCCCAGAACCTGAAAGTTTTATATAACTGAGAGTCTGGAATCCAAACTACCAAGAGGTCATGAGAAGTGACCTAATGTGTTTCAGAGATGAATGGTGTGTTACCTGCTATTGTTAATGCTTAGAACATGCCTAATTTCCAAATTAGTGCTTTAATGATGTGTAATACTTTAAGAAAACAGGTTTTTATATATATAACAAAGTAATGATGTTGAATGGACAATATTGTCAGTTTATGGGCCATTAGTATAGTTGTGATTTTTTTTTTGATGAAAACGTATTAGCATTTTCGTTCATAGGTAGAACAATGCTTCCTTATATGTTAATAATTTTTACTGGTTTATCTCCTCTGCTCTTTTTTACTCCATAACTGGACTTTCCCCCACCCCACCTTCACTGGACCCTAAACTGATTGCATTTAAGGTCTGCATGAAATACCATTGATTAATGAAAGTGGAACACTCCATGCAATCTTCTTTGCAGGTTCTGGAACAGCAGAGGCTTCATGTTAAGTCAGTGAACTACAGCTGTAGCACCTGAATGCCACAACTGACAGTCACTAGAAAAATAACAAATTAGCTTTCTTGATGTGTTTTTTTTTTCTTCATTGAAATAATAAGAAAATAATGCTTCGTGGTCTCTTTTCTAAACACCCTTACCACTAATAAAATCCAGTAACATTTGGAAGGGTGTGTTCTCCATCTTGAGTCTCTTGATGTTTGAAAGCAAATCTGGTAACCAAAGGACTGATTTGTGGGTCTTGCCCACCTTAACCAACTTTCTCTTAAATACCTAGTTGGCCAAGTATGGTGCCTAGAATATAATATAGTAGGTAGGACTTGGTAAAAGAAATGGATTGAAAAAAAAAATAACTCCCAAAATGAGTGTTCAAAAATACTGTGTAGAAAACAGTGATATATTGGTAGGTTTGTTCTTTTTAACAGCTGAGATTTTATGGAGATGCGTTATTTTGAATTTAATCACTGCCTAAAACACTGGGGGTGATATTGATGGAGTGATGGCTTTTTCTCCAAGTAATTAAAGAAAATTTGACATATCTTTTCATCCAAAGTTTTGTACATCATGTTGTTTTCTAATGGAAAAAAATGTTAATATGGCTTTTTTGTACTACTAAAAATAGCTTTGAGATTAAGGAAAAATAAATAACTCTTGTACAGTTCAGTATTGTCTTATTAAATCTGTATTGGCAGTATGTATAATGGCATTTGCTGTGGTTATAAAATACTTCCTCTGGATTATAATCATCATTTGGTCCAATTCCTCTTGCTTATAAAATAAAGTTTTACCAGTTGATATAATCAAGACTGCTAAAATAGGATTTTTTTCAAATCGTACCAAAGTACAACCTTTAGAGAGAAAGTAATTTTTTAAGTATTAAAAGTAAGCATTTTCTTTAATGTGCCTTTGCTGTGGCTTAAACTCAGGGCCTGGGTGCCGTCCCTCAGTTTTTTTGCTGAAGGCTGATGCTTTACCACTTGAAGCACAAATTCTACCTCCAGCTTTCTGCTGGTTAAATTGAAATCTCATTGACTTTCTTTCTCAATCTGGCTTTCAACTGCAGTCCTCAGATCTCAGACTCCTGAGCAGCTGCTATTACGGTGTAAGTCAACAGCATCTGGCTTAAGCATTTTTTAGTGGATAGACTTCAGATGTGAAACCTCTGTTGAAGATGAGTTCAGGCAAGTTCTTTGTTCACAGATCAAAATGATGGTAGAACATAATTGAGAAACTGTTCATTAATAGTTTTCCTTAATAAATTTAACAGCATTTCAGTTAAGCCTAAGTATTTAGAGTAAGGTACTCTCAGAACTCATTTTGAATACTGCTGAATACCAGTTGGCAGAAGGGATAATTTAAATAACACTACTCCATCTGAATATTTAAATATCTATTAAGTAAGAGGGCCATTAGCCTTTGTCTTCCATTGAATCACTCATTGGACAAGTTGTGTTTCCCCATCCTTCCATCTAATGAAAGTACCTTCAGCAAACTTATAACAAATACGAGGGTTTTTTGTTGTTGGTTGGTTGGTTGGCTGTTTTTTTTTTTTTTTTTTTTTTTTTTTTTGCGGAGCATGGGGTTTGAACTTGGCCTGGGTGCAGTCCCTGAGCTCTTCAGCTCAAGGCCACTGCCCTACCCTTGAGCCAGGCCCCACTTCCCATTTTCTAGAGGTTAATTGGAGATGAGAGTCTCAGGTCCTTTTGTGCCCGGGCTGGCTTTGAACCTTGAGCCTCAGATCTCAGCCTCCTGAGTATCTAGGGTTATAGGCATGAGCCACCACACCCAGCAGATGGGAGGTTTTTTTTAAAAATTTTTTAAAGTATTTATTCTGCAAATCTTTCAGTCCATACTAGCATATAATTTGAATTCCCAAGATTACCATCCTCAAAATAGATAAGTGCTTAGAAAAGTTACATTTGAATATCAAGAAATTTGCTTTAAGTTTTTGTGTTTTCCAATGTTTCAAAGTATAAAATATAGATGGAGTTGATTAAGGTGGATGTAATTGGCTTTTTCTATTTTCATCATTATTCTAGGAATAGGACAATTACAAATGAACTACAAAACATTTTTTTTCACGCTACATAGTTGCTTGTTTTCCCAGTTGTAGATAAATCCAAGAAAAATTGTTTCTTGTGTATGTTGAATTTACTCAGTCCAAGAGCTACCTTGAAGTTCCTTTTACAAAGACCCATGGAAGACTGCAGGTGTTTGCTCATATGGAGCCTTGCCTAGGTAGAATAAAATACAAAGTTCAAACCCTAGCTCTTCCTCCTCTGGTCCCCAAATAAAACACACAGGGAAATACACTTTATTATTGTAGTGGCTACCCTGTAACACATTTTTACTTGATCTCTTACCTAATAAACACTAACAACTCAGAAGTTCCCTTTCCTCCAAAAAATAATTTTGCATTAATCAGAAAAAATTGCCTGGATTCTAGATTGTCTGTTGAAAGGTTATATGTTTTGAATCTTAGAAACTTCAGCTAAATGAATAAACTTTTCAAGGCCACAGAGAAAAAAAGCCTCATAGATGAATATGTAAATTGCGTTTCATTGTAGTTTAGAAAAAAGTACTGTATCAAACTTGTATCAAAAACACAAATAGAACACTTCATTATCATTTACTGAACCCTGCCTTTGAGGGTTCAAAGAAAAATGTCTAACACTTCATGGAATTTTGGTTGTAAGACAACCATCTAGTATGAAAAGGTGAGGATTTCTATATAATCATCTTGTTGCTTTGATAGCAGTTAAATTAGGTTAAATACAAGGGTAATTGGCCTAAGACACTGTATGGAAATGCAAACAAGGCAAAGAAGCATCACCTCCTGGGAAACAAGTCTGCAGGACTCTAAGTTGATGAGGATGCTGAAGTGGGTAAATGAATCATGATGCTATCCTCAGTGTCAGGGCCCAGTGAATCCATGAGCTTGGTGCTCGGCTGTCCACCCTACTCCATAGTACTTTGCTTTTGCTGTAACAAGGGATGGTGGTTGGGGACTAATTCTTTGAAGCAGACATCAAACATTCTGGGCTATGACTCCAGGTCTTTCCCTGTGCTTTCTCACCTACACTTTATCTAGCTAAACACTGCAAAGAGGAAACTACCCCTAAAGTGTTAGCATCTCCATTTGTGAAAATACTACCTCGGGAACTGTAAAATTAGCCTGAGATACTATACTGATGTTATATAATAAAGATTATTTGCAGAAAGTAATCAAGATTAAAGATAGAAAAGATGAGACTTAGGCACAAGGAAGTTGTTTTTGAGACAGGCTCTCTTGATGTATCCTGCATTGACCTCGAGAGCTCAGATTGGCACCTGAAGCTCAGATTACAAGTCATACACAGAGATTTATTTATTTTTCTATTTTGGTGTAAGAAAGTTGTTTTTCAAAGTAGTGTACTTTTTGTATTTGAATCCTTAGCAGTTTTCAAAGATATACTTCAACTTTCTTGGAAACTAGCATCGAAAGATGTCGGTGATGGGTCAACCTGAAAGATTTAAGATTTTAAATTCTAGCTTTGAACCATAATTATGCCAAATAAGAATAGTCAGCTTCAGTATATAAGAATTCTAAATCCACAGGTTGAATAAGTGTAAACTAAAAATACTTTAAAAATATTTATTTGTATGGAACATGTATAGACTTTTTTGGGTCATTCTTTCCTAAGCAATAGAGTATTACCAAGTGTATTCATCATGTGAGGTATTTAAAGATGATTTATGCAGTACATATGTACTTTATATGTAAAGTATATATAAATACTAATCTACCTTCTATAAAAGAATCCTTCGACTTCATTCCTGGCAAGGATTGGGGGGGATTTACATGTAAGTGTTTGTACGTTTTTTAATTTTGCTTGCGTATTTGCCAAGAAATCAACCATAGGGTGCAATTTGAAAAAAATGAGATGCAAGGCACTTTTTGTCTTACCCTCTAATTGCTTTAGCATAATTAATTAATTAATGCCAGTAGCAGGCCTCATGCTCTCACTTGGCTCTTTTACTCAAGGCTGGTGTTCTACCAACTCAGCCACACATCTACTTCTTGCTTTTCTCTGGTTAATTGGAATGAAGGATGTCAAGGCTTTATCTGCCTGGGCTGGCTTTGAACAATGATCCACAGATCACCGAGTAACTAGGATTACAGGCATGCGCTACCAGCATCTGTCATATATAGAATTATATTTAAATGTCATCAAACTCTATGAACATAACACATTAGTGCCCACTGCTCTAGGATCATCAGATCAGAGAAACATAGTTTAGTATCTGTACTTACCTGGCAAGCATTGGACGAGGCATAAAACAATGCAAACTAACATTTGAGAGGAATTGAGGACATCTGGTAAGATTAAAAAGGAGACAGAGCTTATGAACTTGGCTAAGTCATATTATAAAATATTAATCATTAACTGGAGCAATCCATTATCTTAATGTGTCATTTTTCTCTAATCACCAAGGAATTATCTATCACATTAACTGGATTATAGTGGTGCAAAGAAAGTCTTATTTTCCTTTTCTCATATATCTCCAAATATTTCAAAGGCATGTTATTGCCAAGAGTTTTGGATTTTGGATAAATGAGAATTTCAATCATAATTTTTAAAAATTTGTCTTTGTCTAACTTCTACATTTAAATACTTCATGTGGTCTAGACATGAAATTTCCAAGAGCTATCAGCAATAGGTTAGTTAAACCAAACAAAATCATACCAATAATAGAATTTCTTTTCTAAACCATAATAAATTCATACTAATATTTCTTGGAAAAATTACATTTCCATAATTTTACAATTTTATCCTTAGAATTAAGATGTGTGTGTGTGTGTGTGTGTGTGTGTGTGTGTGTGTGTGTGTTAGTGCATGCTCGCATGTGCACTTAACAATGTTTCCCGGACAAAGAACTTAGTAGTATAATCAGAAAACAAAACAGAACAAGAACTGCACAAAACTATAGTATCATATGAAGCATTTATGTTGTTAATGGTGGATCTTGAACCTCAAGCCTTGAACACACCCTGTACTATGGAACAACACTCATAACCCCTAAAGAAGGATTCTAGTGACCATATTTAATTATCCTTCCCCAGAATAACGCATGACAAATAGTGTCCGTTAGTATTTCATAATATGTTAATGGAAAGACAATATGTAACGTACTGCAGTAGGTTGGTTCCAGATTGAAATACTCAAGAATTACAGATTATGTAAACAACACAGCAGCAACTTTAGTAATGATAAATCCTAATGAGAAAAAAAAATACTTTCAGGAATGTTGGAAATAAAACTAGGTTTAGTTAGACTATAAACTCTTTAGGAAAAGTGTCACTCTGTTCTTTCCAAAGTTACCCTTGTACATTTTTCCCTTCAAGCTCAACCAATATTTATGACAACACCCATCAACAGAAAGTGATCGACTGCTGTGATTTTATTTATATCTTTGGGGAAATGCATCTATTTTTTTCCCCTCTTAGAAGGATGGGTGTATCTTTCTTATTCTCCTCCTACTTTAAACAACAGGCTATTTCCCTATTAAGATTCCAAATTCCTTAGGAAAACAGAAACACGGACAAAACCATACCACTAACTTCCACTTACATGTCAGTTTTAAAACAACTTGGAAAAGGTTGGCCTATTTGACTTCCTTCTATTGTTGAATTTACCAGTCCCTGATTGTATTATAGGCTGGTGGCGATTTTTAAAAGAGATTGCTTCATTTGTTTTGGTTTTCTAAGCAATGTAAGTTAACATAAGTTAACCCAGAATATTTCTTTTCACACTGAATATTGTTAGTCTTGGGAAAATATTAGCTTTGATTTAAAAGAAATAAAAAAAAAACAATGATTCTCATTAGGGGATTGTGCAAGAACATAGATAGAACTGCAGAGTAAGCTGCTTCTAAGAAGGCAGAAGTGAAGTTTCTCCAAGAAAGCTCACTAAGGATATAAAGAGGTCACTGGTGTGAACTGTCTCAGTTCCACCAGCAAGGACACTCAGGACAGAGTAAGCCTTGAATCTAGACTTACTGTAAGGATAATGTGAGCTTCCAAACTGTTGAATTTGATTTGCTTTAATTTGTGCTTTTTTTTTTTTTCCCACCTGGGACAGCACAACGGCTTAAACTCAGGGCCTGGGTTCTGTCTGCTAGTTCGATTGCTCAAGGATGGTACTTTACTACTTGAGCCACAGATACATTTCCACATTGTTGTTTTTTTGTTGTTGTTGTTGCTTGGGGTAGTGGTTAATAATTAGTGCAGAGTAGGATTTATCCAGCCTGGCAACACGACCTTGGGCAAGTTAACCAGCCTTTCTCTTGGTCTTAAGTTTCTCCTGTGTAAAACATGGATAATAGAACTACTTCTGGAGTTGCTGTGGATTGCACAGTGATACAAATATTGTCTGTTACTGTCAACAAGCAGACACACAAGAAATTCTTTGATCTGTGTGTGTGTGTGTGTGTGTGTGTGCGTGTGGTATGTGTGTGATGGTACAGAGGCTACTACTCAGGATCTGAGTGCTGTTCCTTATGTGTTTTCATCACTTGAGCCACAGCTCTACTTGCAGCGTTTTGGTGATGAATTAGAGACAAAGCTGCACAGGCTGGCTTTGAATCTCCATGCAGAGCTTAGTCTCCTGAGTAGTTAAGGTGATGGAAGATTCTAGAAAAATCACAAAAATGATGAAAGTTGTAAAGCAATATCCTTTGCAATAGGTGACTACACAGGGATTGTGAAAGAAGAGAATGATAATCAATGTTTCATTTATTCAGTGAGAAAATAGATCTAATCGTAATGAGAAAGGCACAGATTCCAGTCTGCCGACTTCCAGATGGGATAAGACACTGTTCAGCTGGCAATTGCAATGAGAGGGAAAGTTCCCTAAGTCAGTCAACTTGCATTGGTCCACAGTAACACTTTCCTGAATCTTTTGAATGGATATGGAGTACGGTGATTTGGCAAAAATATTCCACTGCCTAAAGAAAAGGAGTTTGGTTCCAGCATTGGTTAGAGCCTTTCAGATTGACTTCTCCATGGACCTCTTCTTAGAAAGCTACCTTTATTGAGTTCTAAGACCAGTGATTCATAGGAAAGGGATTCACAGTCCCCAGCAAACAATGCCAAGTATGAAGTTAAGACTATAAGAATTATAATGAAAGAACAACAACAGTATTTTATATCTAATCAGTGTTAAAATTTGTCAGCCATCTCGGTCTAAATCACACAAGTTTGGTTGTCCTGGGGTTTATAAAGTTTCAAGCTCATTAACATTTTGAGAGTTATTATTTCATGTTATTTCTTAACATAGCACACAAATTAGAACTCAAAACTATTTGAAACCAGATTTAACCCAGAATACATACTAGCATATGTTTTTCTTTTAAAGACAATTTAAAAGGAAATGTGAAGAACATACACAACATTTTCGAAACTTTTCACGATCACAGTGATAAAGTTTTAGCTCCAAGGGAATTCTGAAGGTCACCCTGTAGGAGGCAGCTTCCCTATTGCTTAACCACAGAATACATGTGCCTGGGCATGAGTCTCCGGTGACACAAGAGAAAATGAAGGTGAAGAGACTAGCCCAGGGCAGCTCAATAGCTAATAGGATCTCTTACTGATTTGGAGAACTCTTTCCAAACTCAATTGAAACAAAAGTTGACCTGTTACATTTAGACAGGGCAGTTGTTTCAAATTAGTAGAGAAAATGAAGCTGACCTAAATCAGGAGGAGGAGGAGGAGGAGGAGGAGGAGGGTGGGGGAGGAGGAGGAGGAAGAAGGAAAGAAAAGAAAAAAAAGGCCCCAGGTTCTGTGCTTTGAGTGGGTACCTCAAGTTCATATGTTCATGACATTTGAAGATGGGAGACTTGGCAGTGTTAAGATGATAGATTCATAGATCCATGAGTTATCACAATGTGACTCTGTTAGGAAAGCCAGCTGTTTGTCACATGAGGTCCTCTATCTTGTCCTGCAGTTTCCAGAAAGCTCTACTAACCTGATGTGGAACAGATACTGACACTGGGTTCTGGGCCTTTCTAGCTTCCTTATAAATTACTCTATCTCAGGAAATCAGTTATGGCAACAGGACACAGACTAAGAAATCGAGGACTAATTGTTTTTTCATCAAAATTTCCAAATGGATGCAAACAGGAGCCTGGGGTTTGGTCATTTGTGGCAATGTGGAACTCCAGAGTTTGGGCAATTGTGGTGAGACCCAATAGTACAAGCAGTGATTTCTCATCCTATTGATTTAATTTTAGGATAGTATGGGGGTGCCTCTCAGATGCTAAGGTTCTTTGGAGAATCTATAAGGTGTCGATAAGTGAGGCCAATGAGGGGCAGGCAAAAGAGACATGAGAAAACTGAAACCACAAATTCCAGCAGCAAGCAAAAGTAAGACTAGTATGGTTATTTATTTTTTCTTTTTTGGCACATCTTGGGTCTTGAACTCAAGGCCTGGGCACTGTCTCTGAGCTTTTATGCTCAAGATTAATACTCTACCATTGGGCCACAACGCTACTTGCAGCTTTTTGGTGGCAAGAGATAAGAGTTTCATGATATTGCCTCTCTGACTGGCTTTGAACCTTGATCCTTAGATATCAACTTCTTGAATAGCTAGGATTACAAATGTGAACCACCAAAGCTCACCCAGCTCCTATGTTTACTTGTGCATTTTGAGAAATGCATCCACCTCACATGCTGAGTCCCCCTTATTCTGTGGACTTGAAAATGGGTGGAGGCTGGCACCCAGGGTGACTTCCAGCTGATTCCATCCTGATGAATTATTCACGCCACGCCCATCTTCATCCAACTCTTCACAGTTGCCTCAAGGAACAAGAACCAGCATTTACTTCTTTGGCATTCCATACAATTTACAATATTATGACAGAAATACAACATAACTTTGTTAAATTTGTCTTGGGTTAGTAAGAACCAAGAAAAGCTCTCTCATCCTCAGTTACTGTCCATGCCTGGGTTGTAATGTGTCTTGTCCAAGCTTGTCAGGGGAGTGTGAACCTACATTTTCATTCACAGTCCACAGAGACTTCTCTTCCATCTCAACCTGTTCCGATGTGCGAAAACAACAACAACCAAGGAAAAACAAAAGCAGGCTGTCTGGCATGGAACGTGCTGGCAGCCAGAGCTATAATCTGTTGGTAATTTTGCCAGGTTTCCTTGCTGATTGCATTTGGGCTCCATCCACCTCCCTGACAAGGCATTCACACACCCACAGCTGCCCCAGGAGCAAAGCAACATCTGTACAGAGACAGTCAGGGATTACTCTGACAATTAACAGAGCAGGATCCTGCTCGGGCTGTTGTCAGTGATCTTCTACAAGAATGTCAATTAAACGAACATCAAATGCTGTTCTCCTGAGCCATATGGTGTCCTGAAAACAACAACCAAAAAGGGCTTCAGGCCCTATGAGTTAAGGAGCCCAGATTCCTGCTCTGGCTCGACCAGCAACTAAGGGTGACCAGCTGACGCATGCTCAGACCTGGACAAGGGGCTTTACATAAGGAGGGGAAAAAGGGTCTGCTGCAAAACAAGGCACAGAGTAGACAAAAAAGAGATGGAAAGGCTGAATTCATAAAGAAGCTGCTGGAAGCAAAATAACCACACATCTCAATTTTTAGTATCTACAGTAGGCTAAGCACTTAAAAAAAAGTCATTAGTAATTTTATTGAGACATAAAATGCATTTATCCTCATCTTCCCAAACATTCTGCCTTGACTTTGCCCAAGCGTGGAAGGCTGTGGAGAAGCATTTATCATACACTCTTTCTGACTGATAAAATAAGAGACAGTGTATAACATTGAGAGAATGTTTAGAACATAGATTCGGAGAGGTTTTCTTGGGGACACATAGTTGGTCAATGATTCCACTTCTTATTACTGGAGATTTGAGGTGCGTAGAGTAAAGGAACCCCTGGCCCCAAGGAAAATGCATATTTTATGTAGTCAGAAAGGTTCTCATTGATAAAATAATGATTCCCACTCTTTAAGTCATAGGGGAAAATCAGATGGAGGAATTTGAAGGAAGTAAAAGAAGAGGAAAGAAGAAAGAAAAAAAGAAAAAACAGGAAAGTAAGGGAATCAAAGAAAAGTTAAATGGTATCAGTATAAGCAAAGCGGTCTGGACTCGGATTCTCCTTTCTTTTTTTTTTTTTTTCTTTTTTCTTTTTTTCCAGTCCTGGGGCTTGACCTCAGGGGCTGAGCACTGCCCTTGGGCTTTCTCAAGGCCAAGTTCTATTACTTGAGCCACAGCACCATCTCTGGCTTTTTCTATGTATGTGGAACCGAGGAAATGAACTTGGGACTTTGGGTATGCTAGGCAGGCACTCTACCACTAGGCCAAACTCCTGGCCAGATTCTCCTTTCTGTAGAGTACTAGAATGATTCAGCCCACGTTCTGACCCATGCACAGATGTGATCTCTACAACGGAAGTTGGATGGGAAACACATGACTTTTCCTAATCAAGAAAATGTAAAAATGGATGCTCCAAACCACAGAAAAAAGCAGGTAAGTCTAGTTCATTCAGTGATTTCTGTAAGTGCAGGCTTGTCTTTACTGTAACATTATTCATAACTGTTATGCAAGACGGATTATAAACTTTTTTTGTTCAGCAATAAGAAGCCATAGGACAACTCTAGGATCTTAGATTTCTTGCAGAAACCCGGGCTGAGTGGCCATCTCTACTGTGCCTGTCATGACCAATGTCTGATTCATCCAGCCCTCACAAAGACTTGAAGATGCAGCACAAGAATGCCGAAGGTTGCACCTCTCACAATTATTACAACTGACCTTGACTGAACCGCCATTTCTTAGCACAGCCTTCTCTCATTAGCCTACTTCAACCTGTATCTCCATGTTCTTTACAATATTTCCCTTGTTCTTTTCAATACCAGTTTGGACCATGCTAAAAATTTCCCTTATTTGTTGTCTGTCACCCTGAGACAGGGTACCTCAACCAGCTTTCTTTGCCATGTTCACTATATCAGTTGAATGAATGTACGACAAACACAAGAAGCAAACTTCTTACTATGGTTCTGTCTTCACTACTCATCTCTTTCTAAGATGGAAATGATGTCTTTAGAGAGATTGAACTACTTATCCAAAGTTACTCCAATAGAAAGTGCCAGGTCAAGGTATAAATCACAATTTCTGATTCCAAAGCCCTTAAACAACAATACTGAGTGAAATACTGAGTTGCAGTGTGCATAGGCTCATATGTGCTTAGTCTCTGCAATTAGATTGCCCTAAATAGGATTTTGTCACTAAACGTAACTTCAGCCATAGTCAACAAAAAGATGATTGCAAAGCGAAAACAGAACTGTGCAAAGGTATAAATAAATGTTGAGCTCTCTTTTCTGCTAAAAAGAGAATTGCTTGTGGGAGTGGGGAAAAATGTAAGCATGAAATGCTTTTGTCAAATTTTTTCATACCATATTGCACACATAAAAATCCAACGTATTGTTTCCCTTAAAAATGTTGACACAATCTCTCTTCAGGGTGCTATTCAGCTTGTTTTAATCTCTTGTTGGAGTTTTATTACCAGCCCATCACATCGTTGACTCCATTCCCAGCAGGAAGACATATGACTGTGTCTATGTTGGAGTCTCCTGGGCTACACTGGGGAGATATGAGAATGGGGACATGGAGCCAGAAAGGAAGAAATTCCGCCATGTGGAAAATAATGGTGGGTGGTGAATGGGGTTGCTTAGTTATGTTTACTTTCCTTCTGCCAGTCTCTCAAGCTGAATTTCAACAGTTCATGTACAAATTCAGCCCTGAAATGACAGGAAACACCCTGGCATCTTTCAGTGCCAGGAGAACCAGCTTCACCTTCCAAGTCTGCCACTTCTTTGCTCTGTAACCTCGGATGAGTCAGAGCTGATGTCCTCAGCTGGGATGGAAAGGAATCCCACCTGCTCTCCCAGGCACAATTAGACGGAGTGTGTGAAGGACTGTACAAACTCTAAAGTGCTCTGCACATGCAGACATTTTCTCCATAACTTTCTAGAGAGAATTGGAATGAAATCTCTAATTGCCTCCCAGAGGGCCCAGCATTAAGGACCATTCACTTATGAATTTGGAGTTTTAAACTTCCAGCCTGGGAATAAAAGCTCATGCTGCAGTTACTGGAAAAGTGCAAGGACAGAAGGGTGTGGAGGAATGCCTGGCAAGCTAGAAGATAGATGGGGGTCCTTGAAAACTGAGATACCTTGCTCATGCACCAGTGTTTTGTTTTGTTACTTTTTGTTGCATGGAACTTATGCTTATCTCAGTAGAGTGGGTCCATCATCATCATCATCATCATCATCATCATCATCATCTCCTCCTCTTCCTCCCCCCTCCTCTTCCTCCTCCTCCCCTCCTTCCCTCCTCTTCTTCCCCTCCCTTCTCCTCCTCCCTTCCATTCCTCCTCCCCTTCTCCCCCTCTCACCCTCCTCCCCCCTCCTCCCCCCTCCCTCTCTCCACCTTCCTCCTCCCCCTCTCCACCTCCCTTCTCTTCTTCTTCCCCCTTCCTTTTCATTATATTACCTAGACTGTCCTGGACTCTCAGTCCATCTCCTTCGGTCCTCTGAGTGCTGGGAACAGACACACATATCATGCTCTGCCTCTCTGGCCCCCAACATGGTACAAAGGCTGAGAGAAGTTGGCAGTCAGACCGATTCTTCATTGTCTGAATAGTTTTTCTATGGAGCAGAGCTTGGCTCTCTTACCCCATGAGCTCTGTACATGGGTTCTAAGCCTTCCCACCGTGAGTAGCCCTGAAATCACAAAAAGTGCAGAGGAATCTGTGCGTTCTTTTGTAGTAGAGCAGATGGAGGTTCAGGGCTAAGTAAACCGTTCAGCATACAGCTAGTGAGCTAGGGACTGACATTTGAAACCAGAATCAGCCAGCAGAATACTAATCTCTCCACCACCATAGCTACTTCCTGGTGATGCACCAGTACAGAAGGCAGTCTTGGGCATAGCCTTGGGCACAGCCTTGGGCACAGCCCTGCATTGCCTCAGTTCTCAGTCTTCCCCCGCAGAAGCCTTTCCAGGAATCTCTTGAATGCAGTGCCTAGAGTGAGGCAGGGTCCTCAGAGACAGTGAGTGTGCATGATTTTAAAAAAGACTAAGGAATAGAAAGTGGAGCTGTGGCTCAAGTGCTCGAACACCAGCCTTGAGGGAAAAAGTTAAGGGATAGTTCCCAAGCCCTGGGCTCATTCCCAGGACCAGGACCAGGAAAGGAAAGGAGGGAGGGAGGGAGGAAGAAAGGAGGTCTTTCGAACACATTATTGATTTTATTTTTTTTTCAGATTTTTAGTCCCTTCACACACTTCTTTCAACTCCTCAATTGTGATGTTATATCAACTAAAATTCTGTGAGATTAATATAACCAATTCCATGTTCTCTATACTCAAATTTACCAGTTTCTAAATTTGCCACAATCTGCCAATCTAAAGTTTTATTCAACCATTTGAAAATCAGTTGCAACCATTTCATCTTTTCTCCTTTAATAGTATGAGAGCATTCCTAGTGTTTAAAAGATAACTATTTTCTTTATTTCTTAAAAAAATACAAACCCCAGCTTAATTTTAATTATGTTCTAAAAATCTATGTGCCTGTGATTGCATATAAAGATTCCCTTCTTGAATACTTGTTTGTTAAACATGACATTTGAAATGTGGTATGAAAATCAGTGTTAATAAAATCTTTCAAAAAATAGAACAATTAAAAATATTCTCTTAATTCAAATCATTACTTTCATCTCATACGACCAGGGGAAAAGGAAAACATCTAGTCTATATCATTAGTTCACTAATTCAGAGACTAATGATGTCATCTTCATTTTCATTTTATTTATCAAACACTGATCACATACTGTGCTATATTATGTCCTGAAAAGCCCAACTCTCCCATTCCTTCCCAGCAAGGGACTGACCTTGCTGGCATTTCTCAATACTCCAGGTATGCTCTCACAAAAGGGCTGAAGTGTGGCTTAGTGGAAGAGTGCTTGCCTAGCATGCACGAAGCCCTGGGTTTGATTCCTAAGTACCATATTAACAGAAAAAAGCCAGAAGTGGCACTGTGGTTCAAGTGGCAAACTGCTACTCTTGAGTAAAATGTGTCCAGGGACAGTGCCCAGGCCCTGAGTTCAAACCCTGGGACTAGCCAAAAAAATAAATAAATAAAAATAAATACATAAATCCATCTGCCTGATTTCCTAGTTTCCATTTCACACACCTTTTGACTCCCCAGTGTGCTGTCCCAAAGCAGAGTAATCCATGTCATGGAAATCACACTTGAGAGCCAAGTAGCCACCAGAAAGGTCATCATCAAAATAAGCATCCTAGCTGGGCGCAGTGGCTCACACCTGTAATCCTAGCTACTCAAGAAGCTGAGATCTAAGGATCGGGGTTCGGAGCCAGCCCAGGCAATGTGGGGCTGTGGCTCAACGGCAGGGTAGAAGCCTTCAGCTGAAGAGCTCAGGGACAGTGCCCAGGCCAGAGTTGAAGCCCCATGATATCCCCCACTCCTCCCCCAAAAGCATCCTGCTGAAAGTCTTTCAGATAATCCACATAAATCTGTTACACAACTTCCAGTCTTGTGCAAAGTGCATCACCACTTTTTTTTTCTTCTAATGTGTGTGCTAGTCCTAGGGTTTGAACTCCAGTCCTGGCTGCTGTCCCTGAGCTTTTCTGTTCAAGACTAGCATTCCACTGCTTGAGCTATACCTCCTCTTCTGACTTTATTAATTTTTGGTGGTTACTTGGAGATAAGCAGCTCACAGACTGTTCTGCCCTAGCTGGCTTCCCACAACCAGCCTCAAGATCCCAGCTTCCTGAGTGGCTAGAACTACAGGCATGTGTCCCCAGCGCCCTGCTTGCCTCCTTACTTTCTCCAGACTCTACCTCTCACACTGTGATGCATCTACACGCACGCCTGTTCTTTTTATTGACCCATCCCTTTCTTCTCATGTCCACGATTGTCTCTAGCAACACTGTTTTCCACCTTACCTGACTTGTTACTTTACATTTCCTTTCCATTGCCTCAAACCTAATCCTGAAGTTGCTTTCTCATAATGCTTCTTTCTTTTCCTTACATACAGTATTTCTCTAATTCAATCCTGGTCCCATCACCCATTTCTCCAGACTCTCTCTCACGGATACTAAACAGCTTTCTCCTCGTGTGTGTGTGTGTGTGTGTGTGTGTGTGTAAACAGCAGAGAGGTTATTCTACAAAATTTTTTCTCCTTGCAGCTAGGTCTCCATACTCAAAACTGTAAATCATTTTTCTTTACCCTCACTTTTCTAACCCTCGGGTTAGAATTACTTGATGGTTTGCACCCCAGGAAGATTTTCTTCTCTTTGCATTTTAGGACTCATCTGTCCACCAACATTGGCGGAAAGTGACAAGTCATTGTTAACTCTCCGTACAGTCAGTTTATTATTATTATTTTTATTATTAAAATACCACTATAGATTTAATCAAAAGAGAATGACGAAGCTTATTATTTCAAGCAGTGTCTTTAAATTTGAAAACCCAAGAAACAAGACTGCAGTTATTAAAAACAAAACATCAACAACAGCAACAAAATATCAAGTCCATCGCAGGTCCTCAATCAGGACCTCAGGCCTGAATCCACACCAATTTCCTACTTCACACTAAAACAAATAAAATAAAAGGCAGGCGTGCATCCTGGCTTCTGAAAACAATCTGATTTTCATAGAAAAGCTCTGTTTACGTATTTCTATGTGAATGTGAAATTCGCAGGCTACCCAACTTCATTTTCCTTAGGATGGTTCCAGGAAGGAGACGAGATGGAGGCGTATGGGATGGGAGGTGCTCTCTATCAAATGTAGTCTCCACCAGTTACCCCTGGACCTAACCCTGCCTAACTCCAGTCCCATGTGTACCTTTCTTCAGGTCCCTGCCTCATACAGCCATGCAGTGAAAGCTTCTTTCGCAAATGTTTCCCTGAAGTCTCACAAAGCCTTCCTGGACATTTCTACGGATGTACTATTATAGCCCTGCCTAGTGATTCCCCAGAGACATCCCCCTAGGACTAGTCCTTGCCAAGTGATTTGTTGAAAAAAAAAAAATCACCAAAACAGCAAAGAGAAACGTCAAGACCGGTCATGCGCCATGCAAGCCCCCTGTGGAAGGGGCGAGGAGAGTCACGCCTCCTGTCAAGTCCCTGAAGCGCAACCGTGTCTGTGTTGCATGTGGAAGCTGTGCATTCTTCAGGACTCCTCTAACCCAGGCAGACTGTCAAATACAGGGTTCTCACCATCGCTTTTGAGGCATGTGAGCAGCGCTTAGTTTGTAACAGGGTGGTAGGCCTTATCAAGGACCCAGGGCAGGATGAGCCCAAACCGCGAGGGTCCATCTTCACAGCAAACGAAGGCTGTGGAAAGTAGAAAGGCTTTTGGATTGCTTATTGATGACTTCCCCCCACCATACGCGCGCGCGCGCACACACACACACACACACACACACACACACACACACACACAAATGCTCTGGAAAACATACGTAGGACAAATTCAGTCACATTGCCAATGGGGGGGCATTCCTTTAGAGCAAAGGTGCTCTCAGAACCATGTAACTTTTGGCTTCTTGATTTGTGCTGTTTTTCCATTTCTTTCTAACCCCCACGCTCTGTATTTCTTTTTGCTAGTCCTGGGGCTTGAACTCAGGGCCTGAACACTGTCCTTGCACTTTCTCAAGGCTAGTGCTCTACCACTAGAGCCAGAGCACCACTTCCAGCTTTTTTCTATGTATGTGGTACCAAGGAATTGAACCTTGGGTCTGCATGCACAATAGGCAAGCACTCCACCACTAGGCCAAATTCCCAGCCCCCAAGCTCTGTATTTTGCTGGTACTGAATACCATATAATAAAGCCATGTGAATAGCTCGTGAGAAAGTCCTAGTTATTCAGCTATTGCAAACAGAGGGAGGAGTATCAGGATCTTCAAACTCCAGCCCGTTTGCTGTTACACTTTAGGAAACAGATATGCATGCCTGTAATCCCAATACACTATGTTGTGTTTTCATTTTTTAAAATAATGCTGGGGTACAGTCAATGAGACCCAGGGCTGGTGGAGGTGAGGAGTTGAGCTCCAATCCACAGGGATTCTTCAGTAGTGTGCTCAAGTAGGACATCCTGGGAAGGGCATGGAGGACCTGGACCTCAGAGCACATGCAGGCTGCTACCCCTCCCTCTGTTTGTGCAATCCAACCTCCTGTTTGTGCTGCATTTGCTTCCTGCATGCTCAGAATGGGATCCCTGTAGGACTGGACATTCCCAGGTGGATTTCCTCTTCTCTCCTGAGTATCCATCTTTTCAGAATAAGTGAGCACTGACTGACTTACAAGAAACTGGACAGACACAGCATTGCCTCTCTATTCCTAGAGAGACAGAAAGCCTGGGAACAGGCGTGGCAGGACCATTTATCTCTTGTCCCCTCCATCCCTTGCTTTCAGCACCTCTGACTCCTCCAGTTGTGAGTGCAAAGCAAATTGTGCCATGGCTGCCAGCTTGGGGTAGTGGGGAGACAGGGGCTGGGTTGGGGGATGGGAAATGTTCAGTTGCATGGCAGAACCCACAGGATGTCCTTGAGCCTGCCTTCAGCAAGGACAAGGGTCTGCAGACTTGCCAGGGAGGCTTCTCTGCTGCTTTCCCCTTCCCTTCCTGCCAGAGGCTTTGTTCGTCACAGGCGCCAAGATCCCACCGTGGAGTCTGAAACTGTGGCTCTGGTGCTTCTCTCCACAATGCCGTGTCTCTTCCCCACGTCATCTCCTTTCCCTCAAAGACAACTGCATGTTATTACTGATGGTCTGGGAGGGAAGTCAGTGGATGTTGTTTCCCCTGAGAATGTTCTACTGTGCTTCAGACAGGGGAGTTCAGGATAAAAGGAATCAGTGCTGGGGCCTGTGCTCTGGCACCGTTCCATCTTGGCTTTTCCCCATCATGCCAATACCACTTCCTCCAAGGCTTTTTTCAGTTATATGGTCCATTTCAAGTCTTTAGCATTGAAGCTTTTAAGGAAAAAAAAAAGCCAGAGCTCTTCAGAAGCTGAACTAAAGAATGAGCAAGTATTGTGAAGTCAGCCTACAGCAAGAGAGAGAAAACACAGCTGAAATTACAGGCATGGATTGTTCCTTCCCCAGATACTATAATTGGATATTATTTACCCTTCTATTCCAGGCAAGGTCCTCTGCCTCAACTCCTGAGTGTGTAGATTACAGATCCCCCTAAATCCCAATTTATTTTTTAACTTCATTTGACACAGGCCATCAGGGGCACTGGAGAGCCAGTGCTCATAAGGACTTCTGGTTAACCATCACCTGAGAAAATCAAAGAATGTCTCCAGAACACACAGTGGTGGTCATTGTGGGGGGGAGGAGGATTTCCCAGCCCCCATTCCATTTTCTTTTCTGTCAGTTTCTGTGACTCAGAGTTCTGGGAAGTCTTAGTCATTGACTCTCACCCAGTGTGTGATCTCCCCACCCAGATTGGCTTGGGCTTCCTCACAGCATGGCTGCCACAAAGGAAGAACACAACGCAGAAGCTAAAGACGTCAAGAATGAGTACTCCAGATAGGCAGCTCATGACATCAGCGCTAATTTTGTCTTGGAATCTCTAGCACATCAATTGTGCTACACAAAGACAGTTTTGCCCAGGTTTATCAAGAAAGTTTACAGACAAAAACACAAACAAACAAAAAAAGAATGCAGGGGCTGAGAATTTGGCTTAGTAATAGAGTGTTTGCCTAGCATGCATGAAAACCCAGGTTCTATTCCTCAGCACCACATACATAGAAAAATGCCAGAAGTGGTGCTGTGGCTCAAGTGGTAGAGCTCTAGCCTTGAGGGAAAAAACCCAAGGACAGTGCTCAGGCCCTGCGTCAGAGCCCAGGGTTGGCAAAAAAAAAAAAAAAAGAAAAGAAAAAAGAAAAAAAAAAGAAAGAAAAGAAAAGAATGTAGACTCTTTCCCTTCCATGAGAAGAGTATAAAGAATTTAAGGATTTTTTTTGGGGGGGGAAGAGGATGGGACACATGTATTTAAAAAGTGACTGCTCTCTCCCATTCTTTTCTATTCTTGAGGTTGATATCTTTGAGTTCTCCCTTCCACACCTCAGTCAAGTCCTCTCCACACTGACAGTGTCAGCAGGCCAAGTATGGAGGCATCACGGATGGCCTCTGAGGGTCCACCCTTCTTGGTAGTTATGCTTCTTAGCATTTCCCTCCCAACTCCCATCCAGGCTGCTACATGAGGAAGACATGCCCGGTGCTTACTAAGTGGGGTTCAGAGCTTCTGGGCTTTGAAAATGCCCACTGTAGAGAATGTCAGCCACTCCTGAAACTGCCATGTTTTGAGGAACCCCAAAATAGCCACATAGATGGGTTGTGTGCAAAGACCAAAATGCCTGGGCAATATTCATAGACTCCGATCAACCCAGCCCCAGTGGCCAGACACTGAAGTGGAGAAGCCAGCAAAGACATTCTAGCATCCACATGACTCCATTGTAGCTGCCATTTTCATGACACCAGCTCCTGCAATCACACTTCAGAGTCCAAATGAGAACCATCTCACTGGGCCTGCTCAGCTCTCAGCATCCCAAGAGATAACAACACATGGTTATTTAAGCTACTAAGTTCTGAGGGGCTGATTACACAATAAGAACTCGGAAAACATTAAAAAAAAAAAAAAAAAAAACCAGCCTGTAGCTGGTTGACTTTGAAGAGAAAGGAGTGTCAAACTAGACCTTTATGCCAAGTGAAAGTTTGGTTTATTTTCTAGAAACAAGGAACTGCTAGATGTTCTTGAGCAAAAAGGAAATTTGATAAAAAAAATAATGGATAAAAATTGGTTTGGGTGCAGTCAATAAATTCATAGTACTGAAGGTGATTGTTGGTGGCTAAGATCCCCCTTGGTGGCCCATAATATGTTTCTAAGAGGGCTGTTCTGTTACACATGTGTCATAGGACACAGACAGTCATCTAAAGAAAGACAAAGCTAAGCCAAGTCCTTGCTCTACAGCCAATAGTTGCTGGCCAGGGGAAACTGTAGGCTGTCATTGGCCATGCTGAAAAAACAACAACAAAATACCCAAAATGTCATCAATAATGACATAATAATGAGTGAACATTACAAATGATGAAGTTGTCCTGTGTATGACATATTGTTTTGTTTTGCATAAATTTTTCATTTTGACTAAACAACCTCTCAGGAAAATATTATGGCTATTTTTTTTTCAGTCCTGGGGCTTGAATTCAAGGCCCATATACTGTCCTGGCTCTTTCTCAAGGCTACAACTCTATCGCTTGAGCCACACTATCATTTTCAGCTTTTTTTATGTATGAAATTAAACTTAAGTCTTCGTGCATGCCAGGCATGTACTCTACCACTAGGTCAAGCTCTCCACCCTTAATGACAATTTTAATGCTTATCTTTATGAGCATTAAATATATGCTCAAAATTAGGATACATGCATTTTATATGTGAATTTCAAATCTTAAGGGAATGTTGGAAATTATAGATTTTTGAAAAGTTGAGAACATATAAAGGCTTTACCTAACCTGCTCAGCAAAAAAAAAGAAGCAAAGTTTTGGAGGGGAAAAAAAAGTTGATAAACAGTCACATAAACTTTTTTTTTTTTTTTGCCAGTCCTGGGCTTGAGCTCAGGGCCTGAGCGCTGTCCTTGGACTTTCTCAAGGCTAGCACTCTACCACTTGAGCCTCAGCACCATTTCCGGCTTTTGTCTATGTATGTGGTACCAAGGAATCGAACCCGGGTCTTCATGCATGCTAGGCAAGCACTTTAACCACTAGGCCAAACTCCCGGCCAGTCACATAAACTTTTAAAAATGAGCCTGAGTGATGGAGGTATGATTGAGTATCAGACTGTATTTAGCATGCATGAGATTCTGGGCTCACTTTTCAGCATCCACACACATAGAGTCCCCCCAGACACACACACACACACACACACACACATCCAAAAATGATGTACACTGTACACAGTTGAACTTAGTTGACTGTAGGCACAATTTCTCAGTGAGGTAGGCAGACCCATAAAGAAAAAACAATGGCAGAAACAATAAACACTGTGACCATGATGTGACAGCAGGAATGAGGTAAAAAGTAGATTTCAGATGTGTATCAGATGTCTCTGAAACATTACTCATTTCATTTGCCTAGAATGAGAAAATTATGACACTCTCATTCTCTGAGTAAGTGAAAATGAAGCAAATAATTCCACACTTTTCTCATTTTGAGTAAATGTATCTTTTAAAAGAGAATGCTGTTTTAAAAGTTATTTTGGTTTGGAAGAAGGACATTGAACACATAGTCTCATATTTATGACATCAATGATTACTCTTTAGAAATTCTGTAGCCATTTCTAATATATTCATATTTGTTTGCAAATATGTAAAAACGTCCCAGTACAACCAAGGACAACATTATCACCTATTTAAAAAAGAAAAAGAAAATCTTGCTATGTCCATGTGGATAGCTGTATTTTTTTGAAGTCTGAGCTCCCTCTAATGGTCAAAATAGTCATTACCACTGGATCAAATCAGCCATGTGTTTGTAAAGAACTTCAATGAGTTAAATGTTAACTTGCCCTAGAAATTTATTTACACTTTAACACTTTCTTTTGCTTGTTACTTAATAAGCACCATACTTACTATTTAGGATGCATGGCAACAGCTAGTATTGTAATAATTTGTAATTATCAGCTTTCTGTAGTGTTTATTGAGTTTCAGGCCACACAGGAAAGTAATTCTCACCTAATTAATACTCATTAATACACACCAATTTAATTTGAATGTTCTAAGGAAGTTAGGTCACTGTTTACCACTCTGAAAAGTCTTCATTGTTGAGCTTTGTGCTCCTAAAGTATTCCAAAAAAGAACATGTCTCACCGGATTCCCATCATTCCTTACGGGTAGAGGTCACTGCAACGAGTCCTCTGACGTCACTCTTATATTATTGATATCATTGGCAAAATCCAGTCACAAACTTCAGAGAAGAAGAGAGGAGAGCATGGATCTCGGGGTGGGAGTGGAGGGAGGAGGTGGACAAAGACCAATGTGCCCATGTGATCTACTTTATATTTTATATCTGGCACTTCATTTGAACCCCTAGAGGAGGGGCTTTACTCTGCTTCAATTCATCAAAAAGCTTTTGACCTTGGACAAGTCACAATAAGGTACAGAAAAGAAACAGACATCAGTGATCTCTTTAAAGATGTTTGGAGCCATGTAGGGGAAAAGAGAAAGAACTGAAAGTTGGGGAGGGGGCAATGTGGAAGACAGGAGTTCAGACTTGGGGGATGAAGAGGAGTCAGCTAGACAGCGTCTACATGAACAAAGGACTGGAGTCATAGCAAAAGTTCAGGGCTCTAGGGCCTAGGGAGTGGTGTAGGTTTTATCTCTCCCTTTTTTTCCCCTGGTGGTAGTACTAGGTCTTGAACTAAGGGCCGGAGCACTATTGTGGAGCTTTTTTCCTCCTTCATTCAAGACTGGTCTACTTTCATGCTGCCAATTGAGCCATAGCTCCACTTCCTGCTTTTTCACGTCTAATTGGCAGTAAGAGTCTCACAGACTCCAAGCTGGCTTGAGATGGCTTGAAACCATGACCCTCCGTCTCCTGAGTAGCAAGAATGACAGGCATGAGCCACAGAGCCTGGCTCCATCCTTATCTTTTAGATAACCTCAGAAACATTCAGATACATTACGCATCCTGCTCCTAGAAAATATTGGGAGCTCAGAGCCTCCATGGTTGTCTGGTGTTTGCTTCTTCCTTCCTCATGCAAGGAAATGCTTGTCCAGAGGGAGGGGTGAGGTCAGGACTCGTGCTAACCAGCTTAGGCTGGTTGGGAGCTCAGCCCTCAAAACATCTCCACCTTTTAAATGAAAAGTGGTCAGCCAGAACAGCAGAAGTGATTTGGTGGCCAGGTAGTAAAAACAATCTAGCTAGATGTAAGAGTGGGCTGCTCTCTCTCCCACCTGGCTAAAGGTCAGGTCAAATGTAAGAGTGCGTGACTACCAATGTAAATAATTTCATCGCCTCAGGAGGCTGAAATGATTATGCTTGCCAGCCACCCTGGCACACCTTCTCCACTAAAGGCTGGGTGTTGTAGCACCTGCTTGGCATCCTAATTACAGAGAGAAGCATAAAGTAGGAGGATCGAAGTGCAGGCATGAAACTGAACAAGCGAGACCTTATCTGACCTAACCAGGGCAAAATAAAGGCTGGAATTATAGTTTAGCAGTAAAGTTCCTGCCTAGCAAGCACAAATCCAGAGTTCAAAAATCCAGGTCCACCATTAAAAATAATAATTATTATTCTAAGCTTCGTGCTAAGATGTGGCTAGTTAATGAAAAAACTGATTTTTATAAGCATTGCCTTTGCATTTTTGTGAGATAGACTTAGAGCAGCTATCAGTCTAGATTTGATTTTGTCCTGTCACTGGGCAGGGGATCTTGCACTAAAATGTAATTTTCTAGGCTGATAAAAAAAAAAGAAAACTGCTTTCAGTTCTATTTGATCAACAAGAATTATCCTTTTCTATTCTTTCAAATAGCTGTTCCCCTGTATACTTAAAGAAGTATGCTTGTGAGTTTTCTTCCTCCTTCTCTCTCTCCTTCCTTCCCTCCCTCCTTCCTTTCTGAATAACCTGGCAGGCTTAACTGCCAAATAGTTTCTGTTTTTGTAAAAATACTTTACCTGTGAGTGTTTAGGACTACCTGCATGCGGTTTCATCCTTGTGGTTATTGACTCTGGGCATTGTAAGGTGATGACCACCTGTATACGGTGTTTACCTTTAAAAGCTCAGCCCCACTAAAGGTCAGGGATGCTGAGTAGTCTCTGTGCTGCTGTTAAATTGACTGCTAGCTTGGTTCACTGAGTGCTAGTGACTCTTGCTGGGGGGTTCAGGGCTCCCCCAAATGGCTGGGATATTATATCTTCCTTCCTCCCTCCCTTCCTTTCTTCTTTCCTTCTCTTTTCTTTTTTACACTAATACTACAGCTTGAACTCAGGACCTGGCGTTGTCGCCTAGCTTTTTTTTTTTTTTCTACTCAAGGCTGGGGATTCTTCCACTTGAGCCATACATCCACTTTTGACTTCTTGCAGTTTAGTTGAGCTGAAAATTGTCAGAATTTGTCTATTCTGGCCATATTTGAACCTCAATCCTCCTTTTTCAGTCTCCTGAGTAACTCGGATTATAGGCTTGAGCCAACAGCCCCTTCAGTTGAAGATTTAGTGGCACACCTCTAAAACTCTCTGTCAACCTTCTGTCCTGTGGACTTGATCCATCTCAATCTCCACCTCTATCTCCTTAACTGGGGTGGGAGGCGGGAACTGGGCCTTAGCTGGGGTTCCTTCCTCATGCTGTGGTGGGAGAACTGGGATCATGAAGTTCAGTGTCTTAGTGTGCCAGGCTTGCCAGAGATGAAGAACTCGCAGGCCTTGTGGTCCCATATGGTCTATTCTGGAACCTAGAAATCCAAGTTCCAGAATCCTTGGGATTTTTGGTGTCTTCTGAGGCCTCTGTCCTTGGATGCTTCTTGTCAGACTGTAGTGGAGGCCATTTCGTTTTACCTTCAGCACCTCTTTAAAGGGACAATCTGTAAAGGCAATCCTTTATATATGTCCTGCCAAATTGGCAGGACAATCCTCTGGTTGAATGAAGGCGTAGTGGAAGCAGTTTATTATGATGGGATGGTGGAGGCGGGGAGAGTACTTTGCTTTTTATTGGGAGAGTGTCTAATTAGAGTTCTGGGCTATATTGAAATTGCTTCTTGCATGAGGTGGGATGTTTTAGGGTTTGGGGGTACATCTCTACAGTAAGACATGTGCAGAGAATTTGCAAAACTCCACACTCCATCCCCAGAACTGCAAAAGGAAGTCTAAACAGTGGAGTCTTTCACTAGTATTCTGACAGCCTTGGCTTAGATAGTAAAATGTGAAATGAAGGCACAGAGTTTTATATATAATATAAATGAACAGATCTGCTAAGTCAGTCTAATTTAGTGGTCTGATTTTTATTTTTGGGAAACATAAATTACTATAATAAAATGAGCTTACACACATAAAGGAAAAAATCTGGAGAGGTACACATAGGACTATTGTTTATCCGTATCTTGCTATTTTTCTACATTAAAAATGTGTTCTTTGTTTCTGATGCCAGGGTGTGATGCTATTCAGCTATCCACTATACCAGCTATTCAGGAGGCTGAGACCTGGAGGACTAGAGTTTGAAGCCAGCCTAGGAAAAAAAGTCCTTGAGTCCTTCTTCAACTAACCACTGAAGTGACAACTTTGAGGCATTTAACTAGTCTACCTAGTAAGCAACAAAGCTGAAAGAACACGAGAGGCCCTGAGTTCAATTTGCATAAATGTACGCATGTTTTTATAGAAGTAAATGTTAAAAAAATTAAATTGAACACTAAAAAAACAAACCATTCAAACAAATTGCTAGATTAAAAAAAATGGCAGGGCTTGGAGGGTAGCCAAGTGGTAGAGTATTTACCCAGCATGCATGAAGACCTGGGTTCGATTCCTCAGTTCCACTAGCCTTGAGCAAAAGTGTCCAAGGACAGTGCTCAAGCCCTGAGTTCAAGCCCTAGGAGCAGAAAACTTTTTTTTTTCTGAACACACACAAATGCACACATAAACAGATGAATATTATTAAGCTCCCAGAAGGAAGGAATTCCCACCATTTGCCCTAACAGAGTTCAGCCTGGAAGACATCATGCTAAATGAAACAAGCTACATGCAGAGAGAAAAATACTATATGATTTCATTTAGACATGGAATTTATAGGGAAAAGCAAATTCAAGCAGGCAGAGAACAAAATCAGAAGTAAAAGCTGGAAGGAAATGGGGAGTTGTAGGTCAGAGGATGCAAAAGAGAAGATAGAATTTGTAGCCTAGGGCTCTGATATACAACATGAGGGTTAGAGATCATAAATTATGCTATGTTTAAATTCAAGTGAAGTAGAATTCAGCTGCTCTTAAGAAATGAGTAAATATGGGAGATGATGAATATGTTAATTTGTCTCACTATAGAACCTTTCATATTTGCACTATATATCCCAGGATGTTTTATTATATACCCTAATATATACAATACAATGTACTTTTGAAAGATGACGTATATGTCTTTGTGAGTACAAATGTTTACTTCTCTATGTATTAAAACTGTTCTCAGGAATACAAAGATTGTAATTAAGACCTGATCCAGATGCTAAGGAAAAGCTGGACATCTAAAATAAGTAGGAAAACAAGTTTGTGTTATAAAAGGTTTTGATTTTCAAGTTATATGAATGTGTTATTGACCACAGTGAAAGTGTTAAGTAAAAAAGAAAGTCCAAAATATGACTTTAGGTTATAAATCAATACAAAAGTAATTTGCACATTTCAATGAAGACGTGATGAGTGGTTCTTAGAGATGGATCGATTCCCATGTTTCAGAGTGGAGACTTGCTCTTGCTCTTTAATTCCCAGGGCCCATGCATGGGTCTAGACAGCAGGCAGCCCCAGCCCAGCTGTGTGGCCCTGGCTGCAGGCATGCCCGTCTTCATCCGGGCATTGTGGTAGCCACGCCGATGCACTCTTGATACTACAGAAAAGCCTGGGGTGACTGATTGAATGCGTCTACTTCAAGTCCATTGCTGCCCAGCTTCCCCTAGGATAAGATACAATGCTTTTTGGAAGGTGTCTCTGTGAGCAACGAGAACTGCAAGTGATGTCAGACTTTACAAGCCTTCAACAGAAAGCTTGGATTTCCTTCATTCTCAGCCCATGCCATGCTTGCACTAGAGGCGCCAAAAGATCCACAGGTTAGCTGGATGCCAGAGGCTTGCACCTGTAATCCTAGCTACTTAAGAGGCTGAGACCTGAGAATCCTGGTTTGAAGCCAGCCTAGGCAGAAAAAAGGCACTCATGCACATGCATGCATGCAAGCGTGCACACGAGCGCACACACACACGCACACACCCCACAAGTTAGAAGCCAATGAAGATGCAAATGAGTGAAGACATAGCACAGGTAAGAAAAGCTGAAGCCATTCATTGGTCTGACGTTTCATTAGAGCCGAAAGCCAAACCACCCCTTCTCTTGTGACTATTGGATAATTTGCTGTGCTCCTCGGAAGGTGGCCTCTACCCACCTGACAGAGCAGGTGAAACAGTAGCCATGTCTTCTGTCTCCGCCTCCAGTTCCCTGGCTGCCTGCATGTGTCAGCAATCCAGTGAACATCTTCTGGAGGCAGGTGACACCACTGCCAGGCCATTGATGCCTCTTAGAATAAATGAGGAGGAGATGACAAGGAGAAAAAGGAGCCTTCCATATGGGCCCAGGAAGAGGGTATGCAGTTATTACAGGGAGTGTATGAAGTCTCCATCTCAGATGACTGTCTGTCTGTCTGTCTGTCTGTCTGTCTGTCTGTCTCTCTCTCTCTCTCTCTCTCTCTCTCTCTCTCTCTCTCTCTCTCTCTCTCTCCCCTCCCTCTCTGCCTTTCTCTCTCTCCCTTCCTTCCCTCCTTCCCTACCCCCTCCCACCTCTCTGTTTTGGTACTGGAGCTTGAACTCAGAACCTGGGTGCAATATCTTAGCTTTTTGGCTAAAGGCAGGCACTCTACTACTGGAACCACAGCTCCACTGCTCTGTTTTGGGGTTGTTAATTAGAGATGGAGAGACTCTTACCCTTTCATGCCCAGCCTGCCAAGTAGCTAGGATTACAAACCTGAGCCACTGGTGAAGCTGGATCTCCTCTTACCTGGGTCAAGCACAGCACCCAGGACAGCTCCGGGCCTGCGCGCATTGAAGAGGATACATTGTGTGTGTATGATACATGTTGTCCTAGGAGGCTCTGGCCCAATAGGAGGCAACAGTCCTGAGGCAATTCCTTTAAAACACTGCCTCACTGATGCTTAGAAACATGTAAGTGTGGAACCAACAGCTATTAGACAGCTATAATAAACTTGTATAGCAAGCCTGCGTCTCAGCTCCTTAGAGATGCTCCTCTTCAAATAAAAAGCTCTCACACACTTTTACACTCATCAAGTAAGTGTTTATAGATATTGTTTTGTTACAAAGTAAGAGTATTTTGACAGTACAGAACAGAAGGGTGAAAGATAAATGCTTGTTAACTAGTGCACTGCAGTGATTAGAAAACCAAAAAAAAAAAAAACCCACAGATTTTTCTTGCAGAAAGCAAAGCTGTGCATTAGCTTTGTGCCTCAAGTTAGTACCTAAGAAACAAGTGACAAATGCTAGATGCTTGCTGTATCTGCTGTTGTGGAGAAAGAGGGCACAAGTACGAAGCAAAGAAAAGCTTTCAGTCCTCTCTGTGGATTTCAGTGTTGAGATTATTCCAGCTGCTGTTATTATTAAAATTCTAATAACCTCTTCTCTCACTTCCTATATTTAGTCTGTTAGCAAATCCTTTCATAGAAAATTCAGTTCTCCTCCTTGGCCCAGACCTTCGGCATCTGGATGGAAAATAAGCACACAGGTTGGGTTCCAGGTGTGCCATTCTGCATCTCCAACTTTGAGTGTGTACCAGGAGGTTGAGAGCAGAGTAAACACCTTTCTCCCTTACACTACCCTGTAGCATGCACGCTTGTGCCTACACAGTGGATCCTCAAAACACATACAATTGCTAACAGCGCACAATGAAATAAAGAGCTGCATAATCTGTCCTTTCCAGATTTACTGAAGGAAGCGAAGAAAGCAGAAAGAGAAGAAAGGTGTGGTTTCTGCATGGTTTCTGGATCCACAGATCAATTCACTGTGTGCTCAAAAATATGCTTTCCTCCCGAACTGGTTTCCAGTTTTGCTGAGAAAAGGATCTCTGTAAAGAGCATCATTTGACACAGTGAATGGCCTGGCATTCTGCAGGAGACATTACACCAGAACACCACCAGATTTTCCAGACATAACTGCCTTCTGGCCCCAAGTCACAGCCCAGCTGTGACTGCAGCATGGTTGGCACAAGCCTTGTGGCCTGGCTCCATGCAGCCGGACAGCAGAGGTAGCAGCTATCCTCTTACCATGGGCACTGACGACTTCCTGCTGTGGTCATGCCAAAACATTATGGGATGGCTGAAAGCAGAGAAAGCAGACTCCACATTAACAGATGGTGGATCAAAGATCAAGGGAGAAGTCACTACCTCAAAAGCACCTCAGAAAATCCTGGCCCAGAAGGGATGGTCTCTTGGAAAGATGTTTGGAATTGTTAAACATAGCCTGTTGTTAGGAAAAAGGAGTAACGTAGTTCTCTCCTATTCAGAGAGAAAATCCCAAGAGGTTTACCCAGCATTCTTAGGAGAAGGTTCTGTTTTGATCCATTTCACAGTTAGACAATCTTGAGCTGCAAACTTACTTTCAAACATTGACACTAAACTTCTTTCAGTGTCTCCACACAGCCTTGTAGATTTCTCATATGTAGTCCATTGAGAGTCTTTCGTCTAACCCAAAAGCAACTCTGCTTTCCGCCCTGCTAGGGAGGAAGATATGAGAAAGTCTATCTGCATATGCCTCATTAAACCAGTTATAATATGCATATCTTTTTGTTAAATCATGAGAATATGTATGTAAGTTCATGAAGGAAAGTTATTTATAAATAAATAAATAAAAAGGTACATTTCTCATAGATGAGATAGAGGAGCAGATTATAAGCAAAATTTTCTTCTATATTTCTTTCTTTCTTTTTTTTGGGTCGATCATGGGGCTCGAACACTGGACCTGGGTGCTGTCCCTGAGCTCTTCACCTTGAGGCTACTGCCCTACCGCTTGAGCCACAGTGTCATTTCCAGTTTTCTGATGGTTGATTGGAGATAAGACCCTCATGGACTTTAATGCCTGGCCTGGCTTTGAACTGTGATCCTCAGATCTCAGCCTCTGCGTAGCTAGGATTATAGGCGTGAGCTAACGCACCTATCTATATTTCATTGTAGCAAGAACATATTAGTTCACATTCAGGGAAAATCAACTAGTTTAGAAGAATATGTAGCTGTATAGACTAGTAGCATATTCTAATGGTAGAGTGCTCACCTAGCATGCATGAAACCCTGTGTTCAATTCCTCGGTACCATATACACAGAAAAAGCTGGAAGTGGCCCTGTGGCTCAAATGGCAGAGCGTTAGCCTTGAGTAAAAGTATATGTAGCTGTAATTGTAAAGAAAACATTTAAAAATTACTAAGAATCTTACTGCCCAGTAATTACTTCAATAGCCTTTCATAGTATCTGCACTACACTGGTTCTTTCATGTTTTATAAGAAAGTAACCCAAAACTCAGTACTGTAAAATATTAGTTTATTACTGGAGCCCACATGTTAGTGAGACATGTGAGGATTGAGGTAGGTTTAGGCTGAGCTTGTATGATACTAGCTAGGTTCACTAAGTTGTGAACTGCTCTCCTAAACTTACATGTTTAAATATTAATTCCCAATATCCAGTACTTCAGACTGGGACTGCATTGGGAGCTAGCATCTTTAATTAGAAATAGGACCTCTAGGGTCCATGAGTTTAGCCTAGTGGCAGAGTGCTTGCCCAGCATGCACAAAGAACCGGGTTCAATTCCTCGGTGTTACATACATAAAAAAAGTTCAAAGTGGTGCTGTGGCTCAAGTCGTAGGACTTTAGGCTTGCGAAAGCCCCAGGACAATGCTCAGACCTGGAGTTCAAGTTCAGGACTGGCAAAAAAAAAAAAAAAGAAAAAAAGAAATAGGATCTGTAAAGATACAACTAAACTGAAGTCATTAGCTAGGACTTAATCCAATATGAGTATGATCTCAATAAGAAAATGGCATTTAACCTTGTTGTTTGATATATTGTATATATGTTTATCTGGTTATTTGAAATAGGATAGGGAAGGGGGAAAACAACATGAGGGGTGGGGGTCGGTGTAGGGAAATGGGGACCAAAACATGAGAAAGGGTATCAATGTGAAGTAATGCACCTTCTATCTGGTGAATATAATGTAACTCCTCTACTAATTACAATAAAAATTATATGAAAAAAATAAAATGACTCCCTTGGTAAAGCACCAGCCAATGAGCTGAATTAGGTACCAAGTTTCAGTCCCTAATCTCAGACTTTAAAAAAATATGACATTTAGCTTGTTGTGGTGGATCATACTATAATTCTAGCTACTCAGGAAGAGGAAATTAGGGGAAGCAAAGTTTGTGACCATCTGGGCAAATAGAAAGACTGCATCTCAATGGATAAGTCAGACTTGGTGTTGTCTGTGGTCCCAGCTATGTGCAAGGCCAAGGCAGGAGGCTCTTAGTCTATCCCCGACCTTAGGCAACAGCATGGGACCCTAGATGTAAAATAGAGTGAAAAATTCTGGGGCATAGTTCAGTGGTAGCAAGTATGTGCCTAGAAAGTATAAGACCTAGAATTCAAACCAATACTGCTAAGAAAAAAGGGGGGGATAGGAAGGAAGGGAAGGAAGGGAAAAAAGAAAACCTCATCCACACACAGCCTTTCATAGAGGGAGAAGGCTATAATAGCATACCATAACCATTCACAGGCCAGAGAAACCTTGAGAAGGACCAAATTTCCCGTGTCTTGGTCTCAGACTTCTAGCTTCCAGAGGTAGAAAGCTATCAACTTTCTGTTGATTCACTTAGCCAGTCTGAGGTACTTGGTTTTTGATAATTCTGGCACAGGCACAAGCTGGTGTCTGTAGGACTCAAGCTATAGGCTGGCTCTGATCTCTGCTATACACTGGCTTTGTTTAAATACTTGAGCTGGGTAACTCACCCCCAGTGCTTAAATTGCTTTTTTTTTTAAACCCCTGGCACCTGTAGATTATCCTTCCCAGGTAGAAAAAAGACACATGAGAGCTTCTGGAAGCCTAACCTTAGATCTAGCTTACTATCATTTTTGTCTCATAGGATTAGTCAAAGAAATAACACACAAATGAGGTGAGGCAGAATGTGGTGCTGGGTATTTCTATGGGGTGGGGGAATCGGAACTAACAAGATTATTACAATACCTCACATGCACATATACATGTTCGTGTTGCAGTCCAGCCTCAGACTACATAATGTAGCCATCTAGCTTGTTTCACTTAGCCTTTAGTACCATTTCACATTTTTCAATAAAATTCATAACTTTACATGTTGTGCATGTGATATCTGCTCTTTAAAGAGGTGCATAGTCAATTGTATAAAAGGATAGAAAAGAAGTAGAATGAAGAAAATCACTTGGCAAATTTCCCTCTAAAAATGTCAATAAAATTAACCCATGATGGGCTGGGAGTTTGGCCTAGTGGTAGAGTGCTTGCCTAGCATGCATGAAGGCCTGGGTTCAATTCCTCAGTATCACATACATAGAAAAAAGCTGGAAGAGGTACTGTGGCTCAAGTGGTAGAGCTCTACCCTTGAGAAAATTCAAGGACAGTGCTCAGGCCCTGAGCTCAAGCCCAGGACTGGCAAAAAAAATAATGCTGCTGTCAGAAAGAACAACATCGCCCCATTTGTAAGGAAATGGAAAGACTTAGAAAAAATCATATTAAGTGAAGGAAGCCAGACTCAAAGGAATATAGGCTCAATGGTTTCCCTCATTTGTCATAATCAGTAGAAACCTTGGGCTCTTCTAGCAGAGAATTACAGTAGAACAAAACGTAGATTCATAAGGTCATATAGAATGACGCTAAATGAAAGGACCTCTAGGATATAGAAACAAAAGCCATTTAATGAGTAATTGTTGTCCTTAATGTACTACGTTATCTCTCATTTCGTTTGCTATCCCTTGGTTATCTCATATTTTTACAGTATTTCACTTTGTTATCTGATATATTGGATATATGCGTATTCGGTTATTTAAAATTGGATAGGAAAGGGGGGAAAACAAGATGAGGGTAGGGGTGGGGGGGAGGGAAATGGGGACCAAGGCATGAGAAAGGGCATCAATGTATGTGAAGTAATGCACTTTCTCTCCGGCGAATGTAATGTAACCCTTCTATTAATTACAATAAAAATATATGAAAAAATAAAAAATAAATTAACCCATGATGAGGCTAAGTGAAATGAACTCCAGGATAGGGAAACAAGAGGTTTATCTTAGGATTGTTGTTCTTAATGTACAATGTGAAGTTATTTCTTTTCTCTTTTTTTTCCCCTGTGGTTTATCTCATGTTCTTACTGTATCTGACTTTGGTAGCTGATATATTGTATATATGCTTATTTATTTGACGTGGGAAAGGAAGGGGGGAAACAAGATGATTAATAGTGGGTGGGAGGAGGGAAAGTGGGAGTAAAACATGGGAAGAGATATCAATATTTAAGATGTACCTACTACCTGATGAATGTAACTGTAACCCCTTAAAAATAAAATACATTTTAAAAATTAATCTATAAATTAGTCAATAGAAAAGCTTAATTCAAAAAAGTCCATTAGCCGGGTGCGTAGGCTCATACCTGTAACCCTAGCTAATCAGTAGGCTGAGATCTGAGGATCGAGGTTCAAAGCCAGCCCCTGCACAAGAGGACCTGAGACTTTTATCTCCAATTAACCGCTAGAAAACAGGAAGTGGGGCTTAGCTCAAGTTAGAGCAGTAGACTTGAGCTGAAGAGCCCAGTGACAGCGCCCAGGCTGAGTTCAAGCCCCATGCCCTGCTCCCCCAAGCCATAAATATATAATAGTGGTGTTTTAGCTACCCCATCTCTCCAAACACATCCTCTCTCTCTCTCACACACACACACAATTATTTGAGAAATATATATGTGTGTATAAAATATGAGAATCGGGCCAGGAGGGTGGTTAACTGGTAGAGTACTCAACTAGCATGCACAAAGCCCTGGGTTCAATTCCTCAGTACCACACATACATAGAAAAATCTAGAAGTGGTGCTGACACAAGTGGTAGAGTTTTAGCCTTGAGAAATCTCAAGGACAGTGCCCAGGCCCTAAGTTCAAGCCCCAGGACTGGCAAAATAAATAAATAAATAAATAAATAAAATAAAATAAAATAAAATAAAAAGAAAGAAAGAAAGAGAATCATTTGTGAGAATCATTGTTAAAAGAACACTTAAAATATGGGAAATTCTATTTGTTGAAACAATAAGCAACAACAATACAAGCAGAACATACAAAGCAATGATGACAGTACTAATTATAAGCTATCAGCTGCTTTCCTCTTAAGACAAACCTGGAAGCATTTTATGGGCCTGCTAAGACTTTTGATCTATTTGAATGGCAGACTGGCTAAAACTTAGTCCTTCTATACCATTTTTTTTAAATGATGACTCTATTTTTGTATCCCCCCCAAATATTTTAATGCAAAAATTTGTGAGAAATTATCAGGAAATTTTGATTTTTGAAGCATCAAAACATTTTCCTGAGAGAATCAAAGGATTAAAAAAATATTAAAGTCTCCTTTCTGAGGAGAAAGTACATCTTGGCTCCAAATCTGGTTTTCCAAATCAAAAAGCAGAATTTTTTCCCCAAGAAAACATTGAACTAGGGAAGTAGAAAAAAAAAACTTTTTCCATTGGTAATTATTTTTTATAATTTCATTCTATAAACATTACCAGCATATAAATGTCTAAAAAAGATTTTAGTGTCTTATGTAATCAGTAAATCAGTCATTTACAAAACACATGGAAATCACAGAGCTAAACAGCAAGACTTGAATGTATTATACTTGGTACGGCATATACTCCAGGGATACTAAATGTGTGCAGAATGCCCCTTTGTCTCTCCAGAGCTCTGTTATGAATTATATCATTTAAACATGTTCTCCATCCGTTTCAGGAGAGTTATTCCCAAGCCAGTTTCAGACTGAACCCACGTTGCATCTGTTTTCTGTTTGTGAATTTTGAATGCTTGGCACTTTAATTGGGATATTTTTCTTTGGGATGAAATAATTTCAAATATTCGCTTAATCAAAACAGCTTCCTTTCCCAGTTTCCATCATGGATTGTTGGTTGGATTCCCAGACCTGGACTCTGGTGCTTTAGGGAGGGACCCACCTTTTCTAGTGTGTGTGAGGGAACAGGGGAAAGAAGATAATATCCAGACTATTGGCTTATCCCTTCACATCCTGTTCCTTGATTTGTCACCTGACTTGAGGGCTCATTTGAGTATTCCTTAAGAACACTACCAATTTTAACTGTTTCATTATTTTCTGATAGTTTGTAACTTTCTGTTTTTCCTTGGAAGTCTAGGAACAGCAGAGAATTTCCCCACAGATGACAGTATTAGAATGTCATATCTTTCTCTTCTGCCAGATGCAGTAAAAACTAGATCATTGGGCTATGTGTGTTTCAGCAAAATTAATGTAGCAGAAGAGATTCATCAGACAAAGAGAGAGAGTGTACTTGGGATAGAAAGAGATTGGAAGAGGGAAAATCATAACAGGATTGAAATAAAATAGCACAGGGTACTGTGAAAATCATACACTTCAAGTCAGAGAGCTGGGTTTGAATTTCAGTTCAGTTACTCATGAGCCAAGTGACCCCAAAAGGTACCCAATTTCTCCAAACATCAAATGGAAGTGAGACCAGCACATACAATTACTACAAAGGTCAAATTATAAAGTTCTTAAAGTGCCTACTATCTAAATAAATTCTGGCTTTGAATTGCAATACTTTCTGCTAGGTGCTTAGAAAAAACAAATATTTACTTCTCACATTACTGACATCTAAACAGTCTAAGATGAAATTACCAGAATGTTTGTAGGAACATGTACAGGCCAGTCTAGAAAAATTTAAGATCTTGTTAAAGAACAAAAACAAAACAGTAAAGCCAAAAAGGAATGCAGATGTGGTTCAAGTGGTAGAACAAAAATGAAGTCCTGAATTCAAACCCAGTACTGTCCCCCTAAAATAACTGGAAAATTTTAATTAGAAAGAGTGTCAGTTGATTTTGTCCATTATACTACCAAACTTTAGAGACACAGATGTCTCTCAAAGGGGGATCTGTTCGGTAAATTAAAATACAACCCATGAACAGGAAAACTATGTAGTCATTACACATTATAGAACTTTATTGACATGATAACATTAAGACCAATAGGTTAATAAACACTACAGGTTAAGGAACACCATACCACCAGTAGAATGTGATACTATAAATAAATACATAATTGTCTATATAGATAATAACTAAAATTATATTTTTGAATACTGATGACTACCAAAGATACTTCTTATTTTCAACTCTGTTGAACTTTTCTATGTCTTTAACCAGTTCTGGTAATTTGTCCATTTCCTCTTTGACTCTTTGTGATGAAATTGGTTATAAAAATTTATTAATTTTTTTGTCAGTCATGGGACTTGAACTCTGTGTCTGGGCTCTGTCCTTGAGCTCTTCGGCTCAAGGTTATGCCCCTACCACTTGAGGCACAGAGCCACTTACAGTTTTCTGGTGGTTAATTGGAGATAAGAGTCTCACGGAACCGAGGTTCCCAGACCTCATCCTCCCGAGTAACTAGCGCCCGGCTGTATTCTTCTTTCTTGATGGTTTTTTCTCACACTACTCATACATTAAATTTTTTTAAAACGACCATTTTCCAGATGATTCCTTATTCTGTGTTTTCTTCTGCATTTAAAATAAAAACTCCTTTTTCATATATTGGAGTTTTGGAAAGGATCAGAGATAAATATCTATGTGATATAATCTATGTGAAATTATAGTCCCATTTCATTCTTTTTTGGTGTTTTCTTATTAAGGAATTTATTAACATTGATTTTTACATCATATTTCAAACGTCATCCATTTTTATTATTAATGATAAGGAAACAGGCTTCAGAGACATATCCAAAAATCACAAAAAATAGTAAATGACTACCTGCTGTAGTAAACATTACGTGACGTAGCCTTGTCCTGTGCACTTCCACACCCATACTTCACTCCGATGTCATCTTGTTTTATTAACTGTTCTGAATCCAGTCTTCCAGTAGAGATTCTTCTCTATGTCAAAAACTCAACAAATTCATCCTTCTAATGTTTATATGTCAACTCGAATAGGTTCTGTCATTTAAGTTTCACCCATTCTCAATCCTTCTAAAGGCAATTAGATCTAGTCACTTTTTTTTTTTTTTGCCAGTCCTGGGACTTGAACTCTGGGCCTGAGCACTGTCCTTGGACGCTTTTTGCTCAAGGCTAACGCTACTTGAGCCACAGCACCATTTCTGGCTTTTTTCTGAGTATGTGGTACCAAAGAATCAAACCTAGGGCTTCATGAATGCTAGGTGAGCACTCTACTATTGGGCTAGGCTCCTGGCCCGGCCCCAGGTCATAATTTTATCTCCTAGAGACAGAAGTCTGGTGGGTAGGGAGCGCTAGTGAGGAAAGGAGTGTCTGATGTTTGCATGCATGGCTTTACCATGCCTGCCAGCTGTCTCACATCTGCCCATGCAGTGTACGATGGTGAGCAGCACATCAAAATGATTGGTCGCTTCCCCATGTATCCCCTCAATTGAGCAGCTCAGCCTGTCCTCAGAGTTCCTCACACCAGTCACCTTCCAGTGAATAACTTTCCCTAGCACTCCTGAAGGCTGATTTTTCAGCCAATACCGCCAAAGTAGCTCCCCAGGACTTGCCTGCCATCCAATGAGCCATTAATATGTCCTCCCTACAATCGCAAGCTCGGTCCTGGAGGGGGAGGTAGGCTCTTCCATAGGCACTCTAAATCACAATTGAGCATGGTTTATTAGGAGTTGTAATGCCTGTAACCCCAGCATTCGGGATTCCAATGTAAGTTTGTGAGGTAAGAAAACAAATGTTATCACCTATTATAAAAAATATACACATGATGAAAGCATATTGTTGATTGAGACCCTAAGAGGACAGGCCAAATGATTCTATCTTGAATGCTACCCCTGAGAGTGGCTGCCTGGAGTTGAAGGGGCTTTAAGGCTATAATGGGGGATTAAAGATCCTTGATTCCAGGTGCAGATAAAAGAAAGGGATGGTGGGAAGGCAAGGGTATTTCTTGGCTATTATCCAAAGTTACCATCCCTCAGATTCACACTTGGGGATCTAGTAAGGGAGGATTAGTTTATAATTTTGCTTTCATGAATGAATGAACGTTAATTTGGGTGGATTAGCTCTTGAGAGTTATACAAATGGCTTTGGCCCTCTCTGTCCTTCTGCTATCTGCTATGGATTGACATAGCCTAAGTTGCTGGCACCTTTATATTAAAATGACTTTTTAGTATGCTGAACACTAAGCCAACTAAACTCTTCTTTAGAAATGATCTGATCTATAACACTGTTACACAATGCAACATGACCAAGACAACAGTTTCTCGTAATAGTAAACAGGCCCAGAAATTTAAATGACTTGCCAAAGGAAAAACGCTATAATAATGTACATATCTGAGATCCATGCACTCTTCTCTTTACTTTGCTGTATCTGGTGATGGGGTTTGGATATCTATTGAGCAGCACAGACAATTCTGAGGCAAGACTGATTCTCTTCTGGAACTATCAAGGCCTAAGAGTACATACCTGGGGGAAACCAGGTATTTTTGCCTTCTATGGTCACACACACACACACACACACACACACACCTGAAAGTTTTTTTTGGGGGGTGCGGGGGGCATGGGGCTTGAATTCTGGGCCTGGGTGCTGTCCCTGAGCTCTTCAGCTCAAGACTACCTACCGCCCTACCCCTTGAGCCACAGCCCCATTTCCCTTTTCTAGTGATTAATTGGAGCCGAGTGTCTCTTAGTCTTTAATGGCGGGGCTGGCTTTGAACCATTATCCTCAGATCTCAGCCTCCGGAGTAGCTAGGACCACAGGCATGAGCCACGGCACCTGGCCTGAAATAGTTTTCTATCTAACTCTGAAATAGGAGGGTGAAAGTCATTGAATTTGGAATGTTTTCGTATTTAAAGATGTATCACGTGGATTTTGTTAAGCAATAGACAAAAACAAAACAGCACTTAAGTTATCACATGAAAATATTAAACTACACCAAGGTTTAAAAATATATGCTAATTCACCCAAAACATTTTATCTTGACAGACGATCAATGAGGGAGACAGCTAGCAATGGTTTGGATTTGGGGTTGAAGAGCGTTTTTCCTGGAAAATGCAGTCTAGTAGATACTGAGCAGTGCTGAACCACTTGCACATACTTTATTTTGATGCTGAAGCACACTTAAACCCTATGGAAATTTCAAATGCTGCCTTGAGAATGTAGCTTAGGAAATACTAGTAAGGTTTGACTTTCCCACCATCACAATAACTGATGGCTTATTTACTACTGGAGTATATTCAGTTACTCTCCACTACCCTCCACGGAGGCACTCCATCCTACCTGCTGGCTTAAAAAGAAAAGTTTTGAAGCTCCTTTCTCACTGAAAGACACAACATAAACACAATTTAAAAACAGACAAACAAAAGATTTCCAGGCAAAGTGGTTCACATGGCAGTATTCAACTATTCTGGTCAAGAGGATAATCAGTTTCAGGCCAGAAATGTAGCATCAATTCATCAAAACAAAATGCAAGAAACAAAGTAAGCAAACATCAGATTTTCTTTCTTCTAATCAACCAGCTTGCTGATCTCTGTCAAGAAGCAAATTTGGCTGGAAAAAAAAAAAAAAACTATATTAAGCAAAGCAAGCCAGACCCAAAGAAACATAGGTTGCATGGTTTCCCTCATTTGTAATAATTAGAATGTGAATGTAAATCTACAAGTAAACACAATGGATAATAAAAGACAAAAAAATTACACTTGAACATGATTAATTGAACAGCATTCTAAATACCATTTACACAATGAGACTCAAGAAGGATATTCTTTCTTTCTTTCTTTCTTTCTTTCTTTCTTTCTTTCTTTCTTTCTTTCCTTCTTTCTTTTTTTGTTGCCAGTCCTGAGGCTTGAACTCAGGTCCTGAACACTGTCCTTGGGCTTTCTCAAGAGCTCTACCACTTGAGCCATAGCACCACTTCTGGCTTTTTCTATGTATGTGGTACAGAAGAATGGAACCTGGGTATTCGTGCATGCTAGGCAAGCACTCTACCACTATGTCAAACTCCCGAGCCCCCAAAGGAGAATATTCTTAGGATAGGACCACAAAGGCTCAATAGCTATGTGCACATAATCATATAAAATAAAATAATAATATAAAAATAAAATGAAACCAACTCTAAGTAGAAACATGAGGCTTTTTATTTTTTTTCCTATTTTTCCCCTTTTGTAGCTGTTTTAGGTCTCTGTACCTTTTCATTTGAATGTAGGTTCATTTGATTTAGGGAGTGGATGGAAAGCACAGAAATGGTGGATAAAATGTAAACTAATTTAGCAGTGATACTAGATACTATGCTGAAAGTGAACTATACAACTTGGAGATGGAAAGGGGAAAACCTAGAGAAATCAGGGAAGAGGTGACACTGTTCAAAAAGAAATGTACTCATTACCTGGATTATGAAATTGTAACAATTCTATATCACATTACAGTAAAATTTTTGAAAAAAGATTTCATATGTTATCTGTCTTAGGAACTACCTCTCTGGACTTGCTTGTTTACTTGAAAGCTGGAACTCTATTTCAGTATTTAAAGTAAATGCTACATAACGACGTGGCTCTTAGAATTACTACTGAAGAACAAAAGTGTGATAACATGATGCTAGAAGCTTCCAATTTATCAATAAATAAAAACTTCACAGTCCCAAGAATTAGTATTCATTTTGGTCATTTGTAAACACTAACATTTGTGGCAAAGAAAGATTTTACTTATTCAGAAACCTATCACTTTTTTTTACAGCATTTTTTTTCTTTTGTGGGTCATGGGGCTTGAACTCTGCCTGGGCAGTCTCTGAGTGGCTGCTGCCCTACCCTTGAGCCAAGCCCCACTTCCTGTTTTCTAGAGGTTAACTAGAGATGAGAGTCTCAGGTCTTTTTGTGCCTGGTCTGGCTTTGAACCTTGATCCTTAGATCTCAGCTTCCTGCGTAGCTAGGATTACAGGCGTGAGCCATCATGCCTGGCTTTGCAGAAATATATATGTTCAATTTTCAGACTTTTTTTTTTGTCAGTCTTGGGGCTTGAATTCAGGACCTGAGCACTGTCCTTGGGCTTTCCTCAAGGCTATAGCTCTACCACTTGAGCCACAGCACCACTTCTGGCTTGCATGTTGTACTGAGGAATCCAACCCAGGTCTTTGTGAATGCTGAGCAAGCACTCTACCACTAGGCCAAACTCCTGGCCTTATGTTCAATTTTCAAAATAAAGCATCTTAAGTCACAGCAAATAACAAAGTCTAATCAAGAAATTTGCTCTACTTTATCATTAAAAAATTAATAATGCTAATCATAACTCAGATTATTTTGGGGTGAGCAGTTATGGAACAATAATCCAAAGCCTAGTATTAACTTTACTATATTAATGTAAGAAATCTCAATTCTCTCCCATTGTATTTATTAAATGGTTCACTTACAGCCAAAATACTTTTAACATATTTTTTTTTAGTATTTTAATAACTTGAACTGCTAACAATTCTTTTAGGACACTCAGTTCCATTCCAATTTTGATTAGGAAAAAAGAAACAAGTAATCATTTGTTACTAATTATGCCCTATTGTGTTTTAGAAATGTAAAGTTTGGAAATTTGTGTAATAATTGTTCTGTATATTTAAAAATCTAAACACAGATACCAAAGTTTAGTTTAATTCCAAGTTTCTAGCCAATGTTTCATTCAAAAAAACACATTAGCCCTTTTACTGTTTATTCACTAGACCAACTGGATTACAGAAAAAAAAAAAATGCAAAAACAAGTAGAAGAAAAACCAAGGAGAATCTGCCATCTTGTGGTCTGGTGGGGAAATGCAGCAGTTGAAGAGCTTATTGAAGCCTGTGGAACCAATTACTTCTCCACCTTAACATTAATAACCTTGTGGATAACAAGTTATTGCAGTGTTACCATCCCTACAATTCACTTGAAACTATTTTGCTCATAAGTCCTCTAAATGACTTGGACTTTAAAATTCCCTAGATTTGTTCAATTTAATTAGCTTCCTCAATGAAATTAGGTGTCAAGATGGCTTTTGTATTTACCATGATCTATTAATTTGAAAGCCGCAGGCACCAAACAGCAATAAAGCTTCAAATGCAACCTGTCCAGTGACTACAAGAACATTTCAAGACTTGAGACTACTGTGCCATTTTGGCTCCATCTGTTTGCGTCTTTCCAGTAATTGCAGCTCACACTAAGAATTAATTCAATCCTCCAAACAAACCTGAGGTGGAGACTATAATTTCTCACATTTTAAATTACAAAACAAAAGAGACTCAAATTAGCAACTTGCACAAGATGGATAAAAACAAATGGGATTTTAGGCACAGGGGCTCAAGTGTGTCACTCTAGCCATTTGGAAAAGAAAGTGTGTGTGAGAGGGGGTAATCATATGGTTCAAGGCCAGCCTGTGCATAAAAGTTCTCAGGATTTGATGGGTAGGAACAGTGCATGCGCCTATTAACCTAGCAATACAGAAACATCGTGGCTGGGCATGCATCTGCCACCTGCAAGGCCATGGAGAAGCACCAGCAGGAGGAGCAGGGGTGGCTCAGATGATGATACCACCTGCTTTATAAGGTAAAGGCCTGGGCTCTATCCCCAGCAAAGAACAAGGAAAAAAAAAAGAAAAAAGAAGAAAAGCCTTAGCCGGGCAACATGGCTCACGCCTGTAATCCTAGCTACTCAGGAGGCAGAGATCTGAGAATCAAGGTTCAAAGCCAGCCCAGGCACAAAAGGACCTGAGATATCTCCAATTAACCTCTAGAAAATGGCAAGTGGGGCTTGGCTCACGGGTAGGCCGGTAGCCTTGAGCTGAAGAGCTCAGGGACAGTGCCCAGGCCAAGTTCAAGCCCCATGAACCCCTTCTCCTCCACAAAAAGCCTTAAGCCATTGAAAATTACTAGTTAGTAGTAAGCAATTTTGCCTCACAAAAACTCTAGCATTTGTCTCACAGTACAAATAAGTACTACAAATAGCAGACATCAGAGAAACTTCAGCAACATGTCTGTACTAAAGCCATAGGAAACAGATCAGATGAATAACTTCAACCTCAGAATTTCAAAGACTTATCTGTTGACAAAGAACTAATAGCTTTGGTAGAAGGGCAAAGAGTAGTCACTGTGTCCTCACCATTATAGTATCCACACTTAGTACAACATGCCTTGAAGAAAGAAGGGTAAGGACAACACATCAAGTTACATCTTCATTAGACTTTTTGCTTGAAGTCTAAGGTAAAATTAGTTGATATTGCCCCCCAGTTGAGAATGATTCTTCTAGTCTATAGCATTTGGCAGCAGAACCTTCAGCAATATGGAAAGCTCTTTTTTGGGGAACAAATAAAACTATGTCACTTAGTCCCAACACCGACACACTGGATAAATTGACCAGTCATTTCAATCAAGATTTAGGGGTATGGAACATTCTCAACCTTTGGACTAGTTAACACTCTGATTTAATGATTATTGCTCCAGTTCTATTATCAAGTGGTTTGCCCAAAAGCACATCTTCTCTCCGAGTTTTCCTAGTTGACATCATCATCACTGTGGATTCTGACACTCTTTCCACTGTCTCCTCTTCATACTGGTTATGGCTGTACTGAATTCTTTGATCTCATCTAATTAGTCACCTATAAAACATTTACCTTTCTGAAACTTGATAGTGCATAAAAGTCTGTCATAACTTGCACATTAACTTCTCAGAATGGAATTCTTATCCAATGCTGTGGCTCAAGTGGTAAAACTCTAGCTTCGAGTTAAAAGGCCAAGGGACAGCACCCAGGCCCTGAGCTCAAGACCCAGGACACAGTACAAGAAAAAAATGAAATACGTTTCATCAATTTATCTCCATTCATTCCATTTTGAAGTTTTTAATCTTTAATGTTGTAGATCTTAAAAGCCAGGTTCAGGAGTGTCTAGCTTTCCATTTTTATTTCCTAAGTGAGGTTTGAAGATCAGTTCAGAGAACAGCTTTCTCTTTCCCAGCTCTTCTCTTCACTCATGCACTCATTTTTATACTCTTCAGCTTTTTAACAAGTGAGTGGCACTTCTGCCTCCTACTCATGCATTTGTCACTTTTCTTCACCTGACCTGTTTTCCCAAGATTCAGTGTCATACTGAAGTGTTCCCTAGTCCAAATTACTTTAAAAACAAACAAAAAACTCCTGTGTTTAGTATTCACATCTTTTTCAACCTAAATCTTACTTTTCATTCCTGCCATTTGGCTTTCTACTGTCCCAACACCACTTGGGGGATGATATTGACCCTAAATCAAGCTTGGTATTTATCCTATTTTACAGACTTTAACCTTACATGTTGCTATCAGTATCTTGCATCAAAGTTTGATTAATGAATGGTATCTTTGTTTTTTCCAAAGATGTGGTGGTGGTTTGAAAAACAATTAACTGGTATCTGTATATTGATGTCCCAAACACCTGGATGGATGGCTTCTTCCTGGTAATCATTTAGCTTATGTTTCTCTATATAAACATGAAAGCATAACTGTATCCAGGGACATTCATTACATAATGCATATCATTAACACAATGTAACATATGACAATTAAACCATACTTGTCAGAAGACAATACTAAAAGAAAAAAAATCAAGTTAAAGGTGTGAGTTTAAAATTTGTTCAACATTAAATGTTTAGTTTCCACAGTGCATGGCCCTCAGTTCCTTAGTTTCTAATGCTATAGTTTTATAAGCTATTCACAGAGCAAAGGGGTGTAACCATGATAAGCTATCTAAACTTTAGTAAAGTAGCTACTTCTGAAGAATGGAAGAGAAATTATAAATGGCTAACATATATAAAGAAAGCTCTAATTTCTCTCCATTTAAGGAAAGGCTCCTGTAGAAAGCATGGCGAAATGAAACTCGGGATGATATGGAGATGTTCGTTATAAAAGTTCCTTCAGTGAGGACTAGTAGAGAAACATTTTTAGCGCAAATGTCTTCTAGCATTTTGTGATTTTTAAAACCATCAATTCGGATCTGGCAAAAAGGAGAGTTCATCAATTTTGACAAGTTCTTAGAACTATTTTATCATTTAGCTGATGCCTGTTATTCTAGCTACTCAGGAGGTTTGGGTCTGAGGATTATCATTTTAAAGTCAGCCTAAGCAGGAAAGGTCACTCTCCAATTAGTGACCAAAAAGTTGGAAATGGAGCTGTGGCTCAAACAGTACAGTACAAGCCTTAAGAAAAAAAAAAGAAAGAGGGAAAAAAAAGTCTTAAAGAGAGTGCCCAGGCCCTGAGTTCAAGCCCCAGGACCAGCACCAAAAATTATTTGCAAACCTTGGTAATAGAAATTACCATTTGTCTGCTTCCTTTCATTACATTGTAAGTGACTGATGAAAGCATTTTTCCATAGTTATATTCATTTGTAGTCAGTGTACCAAACAAATCATAAATATCAAGTATATCCCTGATTTAGAAACCTAAGTGTCACATCAGAATCCAAGTCCTATATTGGGGGAGGGGGGGCTGAGGGGGAAGCCATTATTTAGCCTGAAAGCTCAAAGGTCCAAAGCTCAAAACCCAGTGCATAAAAAGATGCATATTTCCTAACTAGCATATTTCATTTAAGCTGGCCATATAACACAGGTACATGTCTTTTCATTTTTGAGTCCTGGGACTTAACTCAGGGCCTGGGCACTGTCCCTGAGCTTATTTTGTTCAAGGCTAGCACTCTATCATTTGAGCCACTGAGCCATTTCTGGCCTTTTCTGTTTATGTAGTACTGAAGAATTGAACCCATGGCTTCATGTATGCTAGGCACATTCCCATACTACCACTAAGCCACATTCCCAGCCCAACACAGTACATCTCTACCAATTCAACCACAAGTCTTTATCCAAGTGGCACAGTGTGAGGACGACAAATGAAACTTCATATGAAATTCAACCGAGACATTCTGTTTCCTTTCTTGTTGCAAGTTAGAATTCCCAAGCTGGAGGTGTGGCTCAGCAGAATGCATGCCGAAGGAATGGGAGGGCAGAAGCTTAAATCCAAAACCCAATTTTTAAAAAATTGTATTTTTATTGTGGGACTTGAACTCTGGGTCTGGGCATTTGTCCCTGAGCTCTTCAGCTCAAGGCTACTGCCTTACCCCTTGAGCCACAGCACCACTTACAGTTTTCTGGTGATTAATTGGAGATAACAGTCTCACAGACCAGTGCCTGGGCTGGCTTTGAACTGTGATCCTCAGATCTCAGCCTCTTGAGTTGCTAGGATTACAGGCATGAGTCACTGTGCCCAGCTTAAGCCTAAATTGTGGGGGGGAAAAAAGCAATTCCATTTCCAGTATTTGGAGATCTTTAGTAGTTCAGCAGAACATGCAGGTGGATCACTGCCTCAACTGCATAACTCTTTTTTTTTTTTTTTTTGCCAATCCTGGGCTTGAGCTCCGGGCCTGAGCACTATCCTTGGACTTTCTCAAGGCTAGAGCTCTACCACTTGAGCCTCAGCACCACGTCCAGCTTTTTTTTAGGTATGTGGTTCTGAGGAATTGAACCCGGGTCTTCGTGCATGCTAGGCAAGCACTCTACCACTAAGCCAAACTCCTGGCCAACTGCATAACTCTTGAGCTTTAGAGATGCTCCTCTCCACTGGCATTTGCTGGCCAGGAGGGTTACATGGCAGAACTTTTATTGCCGTAGAAAATAACTGCTAATGTTAATATTTTTCCGTTAAGAAACAACAAATCACTAGTTTTCAAGCCATAATTGATCTTTCACTTCCAGGATATTCTAATTCTATAAAAAAATATCATTAGACTCTGAAACACATTTTCATATTATAATAAACACACAACACAAGCCAAGTACAATTTTTTAATAAAGATAATTACAAAAGATGGAAAAAATCAGCTCAGAAAGGCCAATTATTTCTTTAATAGATCCGGTTTTTTGACATAATAACTCACATCAATTTTAAATACTGTCACATAAAGCATGGTGAAGAAAAAAAATTTTTGTCTCATAATTAGAAAAACTCACAATAAAACTTGCCAAAAAAAAAAAACCAAAAACTAAAAGCCATTTTGAAAATAAATACAGTCCATGCCAAAATAGTATAAAATGAAGCCAGAAGTCTTCAAAGAAAAAAGTTTGTCCCAACATTTCTCACTTTTAGATGGCTTCCTAAAATCCAGGAGACTTTCAAATTCAAGGGTTGCTGAGTTGTTCTGACTTGGCTCTGTTGAAAGAGGCAATGTGAGTATTAAAAATGGCAGCTCGAGTTTAAACACACTCATCTAACTCTACTGTATTGATCAGGTGGTTTATGTCAACAGCTGATAAAAAACTTAAGTGCCTGAGGCTAGGAGTTTGGCTCAGTGATAGAGTGCTTGCAGACCGGGATTTGATTCCTCATTACCATAAACATAAAAAAAAAGCTGCGAGTGGTGCTGTGGCTCAAGTGGTAGAGCTCTAGCCTTGAAAAAGCCCACGGACAGTGCCCAAGTCCTGAGTTCAAGCCTCAGGACTGACCAAAAAAACAGAAAACAAAAAAACCTTAAGTGAATGCCTCAGTCTTTCTAGCAGCTTTGCAATCTATTTTAAGTAATCCTTTCCAAGCTAGCACAAAATTCTATGTGCATAGGCACACGCGCTTTAAATCCTCAGCTACATTTTACTTACAAACTGTGTTATCCTAATCTTGCTTAAATTACCTTTATACCACCAAAAAAAAACCTGCATACAGAAATTTGAGTACAATAACTATGTTTATTATTTTAGTATGTAAAATTACTAATATTAATTACCCTTTGGTATCTGTCTTTTCACCACTACCTTCCTTGGATTTATCTTCTTCCTTAACATCTAAAAAGTAAAAAGGAAGAAAAGGTTAAAATCTATTTAAAAAAATATGAGTTTTTATATTGTATTTTAAAAGTTTAAAATAAAAGCTATCATCCTATACAATCTTATGATTCATGAGTTTAGCAACAGATGGTAAGTTCTGTGTTAGATGCACAGGTTCAGAGTGTCAACAGTGTGGTCTTGCTCCTTTAGAGCTGGTGGCTCAGCAGGACGATGGCATCACCAAGAGGATAAGTACTGTGAAGAGTTCAGAGCACAGTGCTGAGTACTAGTACGGGAGGTCAAGAAAAGCTGCTATGAATGAAGTGATATCTAAAAGGTGTTCTAAATTGGAGCTGGTGTTTCACACCTGTAATTCTAGTGTAACCAGGCGGACCCAGAGAGGATGAAGGTTTCAAGCCAATGAAGGGACAGAAAATCTGACACACAATATCTCCAAAGGTGAACAAAAGCCGAGGATAAGCTGAAAGTGTAACTCAAGAAGGCAAAGTTAGCAAGAAAGCTAACCACACACCAAGCCCTGAGTTCAGACCCCGTAGGGGTTTAAAAAAAATGGGCTGAAGAATGAAAAGATTTTCTATGGAGAAGGATTATCTTCAAGAGAAAAGTAACTTAGAAGAACACTGAGGCAAGCAGATACTGGTAAGGTTGAAAGAGGAATTAAATAACCAGCACAGATGATGAGTTATGAGCAAAGGTATCAGATAAAATTCCATTACGTGCCTGTATAGCTTTTTCCTTCATGTATTTTTGTCCTTTTTGGGGGGAGGGAGGGCGCCAGTCCCAGGACCTGAGCACTGTCCTTGGGCTTTCTCAAGGCTAGAGCTCTATCACTTGAGCCACAGCACCACTTCCAGCTTTTTTCAAATATGTATGTGGTACCAAGAAATCAAACCTGGGTCCTCATGCCTGCTAGGCAAGCACTCTTACCATCAGGCCAAACTCCTGTCCCCTTCCTTCATGTATTTGGATTTATACTCTCAGTAGTGCCAGTCTATCAATGGCAGGCGATGGCACAACAGAGCTGCTTAAACCAGGATGGCCAGGAAGCAAACAAAGAGAATAGAGGAAGAGGCCTGGACAAGACAGAGCCCCCAACAACCTTTAGTTTTTAACTATCACTAAATAAATACTAAAAGTTTAATATTTAATATAGCAGCTACAGTAACATTATCAACTCCAGATCACCAAGGGTAAATTATTACAAGTGTGTTAATTTTTTTTTTTGACTGGGAGAATGGCCTAGTGGTAGAGTGCCTGCCTAGCGTGAATGAAGCCCTGGGTTTGATTCCTTGGTACCACATACACAATAAGGGGTGCAGTGGCTTAAGTGGTAGAGTGCTAACCTTGAGAAAGCCCAAGGATAGTGCTCAGGCCCTTTGTTCAATACCCAGGACTGGCAATTTTTTTTTTTTTCTCTCTAAATAAAAGCTTTAAGAAAAAGGGAGAGGAAAAGAAAGGCTTTTTCCTTTTTTTTTTTGGCCAATCCTGGGCTTGAGCTCAGGGCCTGAGCACTGTCCTTGGGTTTTCTCAAGGCTAGAACCCTACTACTTGAGTCACAGCACCACCTAAGGCTTTCTCCTATGTATGTGGTACTGAGGACTCGAACCCTGGATCTTTGTGCTTGCTGGGCAAGCACTCTACTACTAGGCTAAACTCCCGGCCCCTTCTATTCTAAGTTTTGACCTATTCATTTTTATTAACAGGTATCAATTGTACCCGTTAATGGGGCTTAGAATGATATTTGCATACATGTGAACACACTGAGAAAATCCAACCCCCTTTATCCTGTCAGCATCCCACTCTTTCAGTATCAATCACTTCTCAACATTCATAGTGGTATCTATCTTTTCTACTGGCCAGAGATTTTTAACAATTACAAGGCCCTATAAGAAGAGATAGAAGAAGAAGTTTTAGAAAAACAGCAATTTAAGTATTAAGGAGTTTAAAAACTATGAGCTTAATACACCAATGGGCCATTAAGATAGAAAATAGCAATCTCATTTTTAGTTAAAACAAGAGAGAGAAAAACACTCTAGTATTTTCTCATTGGGAAGAAAAAAAAAATCACCAAAAGGATAAAGATTTAAGATGAAAAGAAACAGGAAAAAAAAAAAGAAAAAAAAAAGCCCCAGAAAAGTAAAACCATTTTAGAGAAAGAGGCCGGTAATGCTAACAAAGGTGAACTAGGATGAATATAATGAAAGCATATGTTTTGCATGTGTGAAACCAGAACAGTAAAACCTGATGAAATTATTTTAAAAGGAAGTGAGATGGAGAGGGTATCTGAGCTGAAGTGATGTTGATTCTAATACATTGTGTTCACTGTGGAATGTCACAGTGAAACCCCTCCCTGTATAGCTTACTCAACTACTACAACTGGATAGGTAAATGATGTTAGCACAGTAGCTGTGAATCACCTTCATAGGTTACAGTAATAACACGAACAGGACAATTAAAACTAGCCCTCAGGAAGGAAGTTCATCAAGCCCTGACAATACATTTAATTAGAATACTACTTTCTACCTTTGCCCACTCCTGAAGTTCAATGGAAGTATAAAATTCCTTAAGAAAGTGCTATAATACAATGTGTTAAAAGATAACATATTCCAGCAGCAAATTCTACTGCCTAAAGCTGCTGACAGTACTCTGAAGTATGGGAAAGCACTGGGAAGTAGTGGCTTCTCCACAGCTTCCCCGTAAACTCTTTCCTCAGTTTCGTTTCCTTCTGTTTTTAAGCAGCCTGTTTACCTTCCAGTGTCTAGAAAACTATTTAGGAGCTAAAGACCACATACATGGGGAAAGAAAAAGTCAACCATCACACATCTACCCCTCCCATACTGTTGTGGCTGACTTTAAGATCTCATGAAAGCATCATGTAGCTCTGAAGTTTAAACAAAAGTAAAATATTTACAGAAAAGTAACTGACCTGCTTTTTTGTCTTCTGTTTCTTTTTTGTCTTCTTCAATCCTAGCTTTCTTTGCTCCTTTCTTATGATCAGTTACATTTCTACGACCTCCTTCTCCTTCATCCTCAGAATCTGAGAATTCTTCATCACAAGCTATCCGTTTGTCTGAGGCTCGAACTAATACATAAAAGATTAATAAATATTAACTGAAACAGGAGTTTCACAATTGTTAAAGTAAACAGACAAATATACACAATAATATTAAGATTTGAGTTAAACGAAGTGATTTGCTTAATGTTGAAATTTAATTTACAAAGACAGAGAGTCAAGGAGACATGAGAACATTTAGAGATGTGCTTTAAAAAAAAAAAAAAAAAACTAGTCATGGGGTTTAAACTCAGGGTCTCTCTACCACGTGGACCAGTTTCATGGCCAGCTTCTGAATGGTTAATCAGGGATAAGAATCTTGTGACATTTCTGTTTAGGCTGGCTATGATCCATGATACTCAGTCCTGAGCCTTGAACTCAGGGTCTGAGCACTGTCATTGGGCTTTCTCAAGGCTACAGCTCTACCATTTGAGCCACAGCACCACTTCTGGCATTTTTCTCTGTATGTGGTACTGTGGAATCGAACTCAGGTCTTCGTGCATGCTAGGCAAGCGTCCTACCACTAGGCCAAACTCCCGGCCCGGACATATCATTTTTTAAAGGCAAAACTTGCTAATAGGAAATAGGAAATAGAAATAATATCTTTAAAGCAGCACTTTATATCACAGCTGTGAAGAGAACAAGACAAAACAAAATACTATTAATACCAAGAGGTCAATATAATGAAAATTTAACAAATTCTTAAATATATGTAATGAGATCACAGAACATGGGTTACTTAACTCGTTCTACTTATTTTTCAATTTATTTTCAATCAAAATGTCTAATTTGTAGGAATTTTCATGTATATATGTACAATATTATAATAGTATGTATAAGATGAAACTAACTTCATCAGGTTGACATTAAGAAGCTAAACCTAGCCGGTTCTGGTGGCTCATGCTTATAATCCTAGCTATTCAGAAGACTGGGATCTGAGGATCACAGTTTATGCCAGCCCAGGCATTAAAGTCCGTGAGATTTTTATCTCCAATTAACCACCAGAAAACCAGAAGTGACACTGTGACATGAGTGGTAGAGTGCTAGCCTTGAGCTGAAGATCTCTGAGACCAGAGTTCAAGTACAACTGACAAAAAAACAAAAAAGAAAACCAAAAAGAAGCCAATCGTATAAAAGATGAAAAATGGAGAAAAGGACTTCACCAATATGTGCTCATGCAACATATCCTACAGTGTCATTTTGGAGCCACTAAAACTTTTAAGTTAATTTCTTACTTGAAATTCTCTTGTCAGGATCTTCTCCATCTTCATCTCCACTGTCTTCATGAACAGCATCTTCTGGGATGGCTTGCATTTGGACACCAGGTGCATGTGGTAGCATGCGTAGATTTTCAAATAAACGCTGTCTAAATTACACATGTAGTTATTAGGCAAAGCTCAAGCTCCTTTATACTCCCTCTTTTCCTAAGCTGAAGACTCAACCCAGAACCCTGTGTATGCTAGGCAAGTGTCTACAACTGAGCTACCTCCTGCCCTTAAAGCTCTTCTACTATGCAAATGCAAACACAAAATTTCACTTTTTGCATAGCTGTCTATGAATTAAATTATAGTACCCTATGTAATTAAAAAATGTATTTTAACTAATGAATGAAAAAAAATTTTTTTGTGTAGGTCATGGAGCTTGAACTTGACCTGGGCACTGTCTCTGAGCTCTTCAGCTCAAGGCTACCACCCTACCCCTGGGCCTGGGCAGTGTCCGTGAACTCTTACTCTTCAGCTCAAGGATACAGCCCATGGAGATAAGAGTCTCAGGTCCTTTTGTGCCCCAGCCTCCTGAGTAGCTAGGATTACATGTGTGAGCCACCACGCCAGCTTGAATGAAAAATTTCTGATGAACGAAAGCTCATAACTTTCTCTTAGTGAATATAAGAAATCAGATACCTAAGGTTAAAAATCCTTCTTAAAAAAACAAAGACATTTGTCAAGATGAACAATTAAATGACTTCTTACTTTATCTTTTCCATATATTCTGGAGTGTTCTGGTTTGTCATGTTTGAAGGACTAATATGCAGTTTGAAGTCCGGTCCAAAATACTCAAAGTAATCATTATATGGCAACTCTATTAAAAATAATGAAGTTTCATGTTAAAAGCTCAGTTTCCCTAAAACTTCATGCACAGAATCCAAAGTGAATGCTTAGCTATTTCTACATATTGAGAGTCCTTACAAACTAGGCACTGTAACATGAACACTTACCATTGGGAATTTCACAATCAAGGGCAACTGCTGTTTCGTATGTCCAGCATCGAGCAACATTTCGGATTGTGTACCCACCTCCTCCAAGCATTAGCAATGGTAAGTTAAAAGTTTTTACAACTTCTACACATTTAGCATGACCTTAAATAAAGAAGATCTGAGTAAGTAATTTTAAAAAGATCAAACAAAAAGCGAAAAAGTTCTTTCTTGCTCAAAATTACTTTCTAACTATTTTGAAAAAACTAAAAACAAGAAATTGCTAGTTTAAAACTCCTTATTAGTCACTTTTCATCCAATGATAAAGATGACATAACTGGATTATTTCTAGTAAATGCTTGACAGTAAAGTCAGATAACAATTAACTATTGATTGAAAATGAATACAGCCCTGGGTGTTGGTTGCTCAAACTCATAATCTGGGGCTAAGATCGGAGAACCATGAATAGAAACCAGCCAGGGTAGGAAAGTCTGTGAGACTTATCTTCAATAAACTACTCAGAAAAAGCCTGAAGTGGTACCATGGCTCAAGTGGTAGAGTACTAGCTTTGAGCACAAAGGAGGCTCAGGGATAGCACCCAGGTCATGACAGCCCCACAAATGCCCCTCACATCCAACCATATACCCTCTTACCCACTTTCTTTTTTTTGGTTGGTCCTGGGGCTTGAACTCTGGGCCTGGGTGCTGTTCCTGAGCTCTTCAGCTCAAAGCAACTGCCCTACACCTTGAGCCACAGCCTCAATTCCGGTTTTCTAGTGGTTAATTGGAGATAAGCATCTCAGTTCTTTAGTGCCTGGACTGGCTTTGAACCTGGATCCTCAGATCTCAGCTTCCTGAGTAGCTAGAATTATAGGTGTGAGCCACAGCACCAGGCTCATACCTACGTTTTTTGTTGTTGTTGTTGTTTGTTTTTAAACAAAACGATATTCTTGCAAGGTTACAAGAAAAAGTATCAGGTTGCATACAATGAAGCATTCCAGTCTAAACTGACTGTGTATAATCACCAGTCAATCACCAGTTTGTATTAAGTAAAACCCTTTCCATTTCCTACCCTATCATATGAAGAATGACTATGCATACTCTGACTTACCTTTGGGTAACAGTATTACAGTTATGTTTCTTAGTCCTTAAAATAAAACCCAGAAACCGCTGGGTATATTATCATTCAGGAGTCATCATTAAACAAAATCCCTCAGATTTTGTTTATAAAAAATTAATGCATATTGATTTTTAAAAAAATGTAATCCCAGTCCTGAGACTGGGATTAAACATCCCCAGGAATGTTATCCTTGAGACAGCTTACCTTTGACTGTTAGGCTGAAGAAACCAAGTCTACCACCAGATGAACTCAGGGACTGAGTACTACTATCCCTGAGGTTTTCTGCTGAACGCTAGCACTCCATCACTTGATCTAAAGCTCCAACTTTGGCTGTTTGGTAATTAATGTAGAGATAAGAGACTCATGGACTTTCTTGCCTGGGCTGGCTTTGGACCACACTCCCTTAGATCATGGCTCCTGAGAAACTAGGATTATAGTTGTGAGCCACAGGCATCCAATTCATGTTGAATTTTTAGAGAAATAAAAAGTTACAAAGAAAAAAAATCCCTAGGTGGTCTAACATCCCCATCATCTAAGGACCATTATAAAGTTTAATTATTTGTTCTCTATGTAATTGAAGACAGACCATTTTGATTATGTATTCTTGGACAACATACATTTCGCTACTGCAACTAGGAAAAACATGGGTGTCTTAGATAAAACTCATTTGGGCCACGGCCAGGAGTTTGGCCTAGTGGTAGAGTGCTTGCCTAGCATGCACAAAGCCCTGGCTTGGATTCCTTGGCATCACATACATAGAAAAAGCTGGAAGTAGTGTTGTGGCTCAAGTGGCAGAGCGCTAGCCTTGAGCAAACAGTGTCCAAGGACAGTGTCCAGGCCTTGAGTTCAAGCCCCAGGACTGGTAATAAATACCTACCTACCTACCTACATAATTGAAATAATCTGGCCAGGGAGCTGGTGGCTGACACCTGTAATCCTAGCTACCCTGGAGGCGGCAATCTGAAGACTGCAGTTTAAAGCCAGCCCAAGCAGGAAAGTCTATGAGACTCTTATCTCCAATTAACCAGAAAACCATAGTTCAAAGTGGCCTAATGAGGACTTCAGCAGAACAGCTCAGGGGAAGAGCCTGGGCACTGATTCAAGTCTGATGACTGAACTCCCTCCCCCCAATACAACAAGAATAATAACAATCACCCACAAATCAACTGGATTGAAAAACAGAATCAAAAAGTTAATTTACAAACCTGTAAGTAAAGTTACCTGACAAAAAGAAAGGCATACAGGGAAGGGGGGAAGTCACTGTAAAGAAGAAAAGCCACTTTTCCCCCAGGAATGTTGCCCTTGAAAGTGATTACCTTTGACTGTTAGGTTGAAGCAACCAAGTCTATCACCAGATAATGAATCTGCACCACACTGCAATACCACAGCACTGGGTTGATACATCTCCATCACTTTTGAGATGATCTATACATAAAATAACAAATGTTAATGTATCTACTAACACTTTAAAGTCTAATTTTTATTTTGAAAATAATACTTACAGGCTTAAATATCTGCCCATATGACTCATCGTCTATACCATCTCTCATTGGAAAATTGACAGCATAATATTTGCCTTTGCCAGCACCAATATCCTAAAAGACATAACTAGATTTTAATATTTGCTAATAACATGGTATATTTATGACAGTAGTTTTAAAGGATTTAAAAGACCAAGTCCGAAGCCCAATTCTGAATTCCACTTAGTAACTACAGGAAGAATACAAACTGAAAAAGAAAAAAGATGCACATTCCAAAATGAATACTGCTTATGAAGCCTAAAAGAACCACTTCCAATTAATCTTACGGCATTTAAAAAATTTATGAGTCTATATAGGATGAGGCTAAGTGAAGTGAACTTCAGGATATGGAAACAATTTCTTTTTTTTTACCCCTTATGATTTATCTCTGTAATTGTTACTTGTCACCCGACAATTAAAAACAATAAAAAAGGATACAATAAAAAACAATAAAAAAGGATACAATAAAAAACAATAAAAAAGGATAGAAAAAAATTTTAAGAAAAAAATTTGAGTATATTAATTGTACAATAACAGATTATTATGACAGTAATGGGCATTTGTGGGTTTTTTGTTTTCTTTTTTTTTTGGGGGGGGGGGGGTCGGTTGTGAAGCTTTAACTCTGGGCCTGCGAGCTGTCCCTGAACTCTTCAGCTCAAGACTATCGCTCTTGAGCCACAGCACCACTTCTGGTTTTCTGGTGGTTAACTGGAGATAAGAGTCACAGACTTTTTTGTGCCGGGCTGGCCTTGAACTGTGATCCTCAGATCTCAGTTTCCTAAGTAGCTAGGATTACAGGCATGAGCCACCAGCACCCAGCTGGTCATTTGAGAAAAAATAAACATAAATGCAATATTAAGTTACACTTTTAATGTTTACCCAAGAAATTCATTGTATGCAGAATATGATGAAAAGTAAATTTAAACTTGTGAAAAACAGAACTATCTCCAGCTCAGGATCCTTTTGGAGACACAACTGTGAGCTTTAAGCCTGAATTGTAAGTTTTAACAACTACAGACTAAAATATCAGATTTGCTCTTTACCATTCCAAAGACTCAAAGGAGAAAGTAAAATCTGGATTCTAGACACATGAACAGATTTAAATTATTTGGAGATATTACTAATGCATCTTTGTTGATATTGTGCATACCTAGCTACAAATATGTCTAAGTGTATAACAAAATGCACAGAAACCTTTTCGGAAAACTATTTTGGTTTTAACACCAAAGGACTGATAATCCTCACGTGCTTTTAAATGATGCCTTGAGAAGTATACACCCCCGAGATCATTAACACTTGTGCAAGTTCCCCTCAAATCTGTATGGAATCGATCTTAGCATAGATCTATTTTTACAAAGGCAAGCTTAGTTGTATCACCCAAATTCTAATGAAAAGAAAGCGAGCAGAATTACATTCTCCTTCAAGAATTTTTCCTAAATGATGGAGAAAAATGGAAGAAACAAGAACCTCTAGACTTCTGCACAGTTCAAACAGAATACACTGGGATCCTAATATTTCAGAATTAATTAATGCTAATTATATAGAATTAATCAGCAGTCCCCTAACTAAAGGTTACCAATTCAGAGTTGCTATCCTTTTTAAACCAAGCTTTATCCCATTTCTTACTTGACAACTGGTCTTTTGCCACACTTCTTTCTTCTACCTAGAATATTTTAATTATAGGCAAGTTTTTACAATTAGCCTGCCTTTTCTCTTTTAGAATGGATTAGCAGACAGAAAAGAAAATAACGATTAAAATGACACTTGATAAAAACTTTGCAGAAAGCACAAACACAGCTACATATGTAATGACTGGTTTATAAAATTTTATGGATACATTCAATCATTATTATTAGAATTTCTTTTCATAAGACACTGTAAAATATTAATTGAGAAAAATTTTTCTAACTATGGGTTGCTATGTATTTTCCAAAACTTCAAACAATCAACCAGTGACAGCAAGTTGGGTTAAAAAGGATTGAAAGAGGGGCTGGGAGTTTGGTCTAGTAGTAGAGTATTTCCCTAGTATGCACAAACACCCGGATTCAATTCTACGGTAACACATACACAAAACCGGAAGTGATACTGTGGCTCTAGTGGTAGAGATCTAGCCTTGAGAAAGCCCAAGGAGAGTGCTCAGGGTGAGTTCAAGCCCCAGGACTGGCAAAAAAAAAAAAAAAAAAAAAAAAAAGATTAAAGCTGGCCAAGTTGGCTCATGCCAGCTACTCAGGAGGCTGAGAGCTAAGGATTGAGATTCAAAGCCAGTCCATGAGACTCTTATCTCCAATTAACTACCAGAAAACCGGAAGTGCTGCTGTGGCTCAAGAGGTAGGGCTGTAGCCTTGAGCTGAAGAGCTCAGAAACAATGCCCAGGCCCAGAGTTCAAGTCCCATAACCAATAACAACAACAAAAAAAGATTGAAAGAGGATAAATATTATACAAAGTATGAATGTCAAGAAACCTTTTGCTGGATTTTCTATTGAAATGTAAGGGTTGCACACACATGTAATCTATTTTTTTACAGCAGGAGCATTCCAACTGTTCAGAATCAGCCAGAGTTTCTTGGAATTTGTATTTATTTGATGGATTTTCAGCCATCACTGGCCTTATGCCTTTTAACTAAAATTATGTATCTCTAACTTTAATACCAAAACTTACTCTAATTACATCATCTGAGCTCCTACCCAGTTTTAAATTAAGTAAGGTTTTATCTTGAATGCATAGAAAGATTACCACCTTGTGGTCAAATAAAGGAAATACACATACCTGAAGAAAAAAAAAAAATAATGCTCCTCTTTCCACTGTGATTTCTCTTTTACTTTTACTTTAGGACAAGTGTTTAGGACTAATATTCAATATTATTAAGGAGACCACTCTGTGGTTAAATAAAGGATACTTTCAGACTGCTCTTTAAATCTTGCTTACTATACTGTAATGACACACCACAATCTCAAAAAAAACCCCATAATAGTTTAGAATATTCAAAGCTATAGTAAGTCAAATCTCCCATATAATTACAAATTTTACTAAACTACTGAACAAATTTTAATATGCTCATAGTGTGCTTTAAATCTAAAAGCACCAAATGAAAACATAAGCAACATATTTACTGAAACAAAATCACTTAATAGCTTGCCTGTACTAAGGCACAGTATGTATGCTTTCTCCCCAAATGATATAGCTACAGCATTTAGAAGTATAAGAATAAAAATGAGAGTCAAGAGAAATCATAAAGGACAACAGAAGATTATAGAGACTGTTTTATCCCACTCAAATTATAACCAACAAGAAATGTGAGTTATAAATATATAGCTATTGAACTTGAACATCAAGTGCTCCTCATGCTCCTTTGAGCTTTACAAATACTGAGTCAATTAAAAAATAAAAAATAGTCCCTTTGATTCTAAGTTTTTGCTAACAGTTGACAAAATGAAATCTAGTAGATGATACAGAATATAGTTATTTAATTATGTATTCAAATTTCAAATTAGTAACTCAGAAAAACACTAATTCAAGTACAGGACTATTAATCTACATCAATATCATATTTATCTTGACAAAATTTGGTCTTACCCTCAAGTCTCCGGTACCAGGAAAGTATTCCCCATACTTGTGGAAGGAAACAGTCATCACACGATCTGTTGTGTAAAAAGCTTCTTCAACACCATCACCATGATGGATATCTATGTCAATATATAAGACCCTTTGATGATACCTAAAAACAAAGCCATGAGTAAATGTTATCTTTTCAGTGTTTCTAAGATGGATGCGAGGAGCAACCATGTAAGTTTACGAACTGCTGTTGAGCTCTTCAATTCCAAATTTAAACCTCTTACCTACTTCTCATTTAAGAGAATACTTAATCATGTGGAATTACAATTTGAACCTTAGACTTAAATTGGGATCCAATATGAGAGAATGCATTTACTCTATTAACATTCAATTCTACATGCTTAAAAATATTGCACATTAAAAAAATTCTGTCAGCATTTTTATTTAGATTTTATTTTTTGAAGATGTCACACTCAACAGAGTGAAAATGTGAAGCTTAAATAGGCAGATCATGGTGCAGACACATGACCTGGAAGGAGAAATAAGGTACCATGTAGAAACCAAGCAGTTATCTAGTTTCGTTAGTCACAGGGCTTAGACTCTGGCCTGAGTGATGTCCCTGGGCTCTTTAGCTCAAGGCTAGTGCTCTACTGCATTGAGTCATACATAGTACCACTTGTTTTTTTGGTAGTTAATTGGAGATGAGTCTAGGACTTTCATGCCCAGGCTTTTTTTTTTCTTTTGGCCAATCCTGGGCCAAAGTCACATAAATCATTAGCTAAAACCACAACTCAAATCTCAGCCAGATTTTTATATGCATTTTAAAACATTTTATCACATGAACTGTATCATTGTAAATTAGCTTACTTGAGTAATTCAAGGATAGCAAGCACAATATCATTCACGTAACAGAATCCTGATGCTTCTGACTTCTTGGCATGATGTAATCCTCCAGCCCAGTTGACAGCCATATCAGTTTGTTGTCGGTTCAACTTCACAGCCCCAGCTGAAGAGTAGAAATACGATAAGACATATATAACACTATCCTATATAGTTGTGACTTGTTTAAATGTACACCTGGGAGTTGTAAGAACATTGATAGAATGATAGGAAAATCTCAAAATGTAAGTTTTAAAAATTAAAAAGTCCCATTGTAAATATGAAAAACTGTAACAAAGAAATCTCCCTCTGTATAATTAACTCAAGCTAGTAAAAATAAACAAAAATTTCAAGTCATTCTATCATAAACATGGGGGATTTAAGGACAATTATCTTTGCTAGTTTATCTCTGTAATGTCCCCAAGAGGCTCATATATTAAAAACTTGGTATTTAATAAAAGGTGAGGCTGACCAGGATACATTGTTTACATCTGTGGAAATATCACAATGGAAGCTTCATTGTACAAATATATGCTAATAAAAACTGGCAAAAAAAATGCCTTGCTGCAAAATGAACAAGACTTACTCTCTGATATGAGAAGAACAGATGATGGAGTCTTTAAGCGTTAAGGCCCAGTGAGACATTCTAAATTTCTAGATTACTCAAAGTGTGACCTCAGCAAGGACACTGGTCCCTTCCCTCTTTCCCAACCAGCCTTGATGAAAATAAGCTTTCTTTCCACTGTACACTCCCAACCCGATGTGCTGTCAAAGGCCCAAAGCAGCAGGGCTAATTGCTCATGGATTGAAACCACCACAAGGTAAGAGGTTAAACAAATTATTCCTTATTTTTTTTTTTTGCTATCAAAACCCACTACCATAGAGCAAGGGAATGGTGGCACTCCCTGTATTTTGAGACTTGGAGGTAGTTGCAGAAGGATGACAAGTTCAAAGCTATACTAAAGAGAAAAAAACAAACCTCACTACTATTAAAATGTCTGTTTTACATGCCCAAAGTATAACTGTATTCAGATTAATTTTTAAACCTGATTGAATTTGGACACTTACCAACTGAACCACCAGTGGAGAGCTGACAAAACTCAAAAAGCCCATCAAACACTGGACAGTCTTCTCCAACATTAACTGCGGAAGATGAAATTCATTTGCTTAAAAAACTATTTTGACAATCATGTTTATCTGAAACAATCATAAAACAAATACTTCATGGTAGTACCCCAAAATGTGGGTTGATATTCTATTGAAGGTAATTAAAATGCTTCTTTTGAAATATAATCACCACATCTCACCAGGATTATTTGTGAAATAATCCTGCTTTCAGAGCTCAAGTGGTAGAGGACTTGTTTAGCAAATGTAAAGCCCTAGGTTCAACACCCAGTACTAGAAAAAGAAAAGGATTCTTATGAAATATTTTTTCTAAAATGATTTAACTCTCCAAAATCTATATACACTTCTAAACATAAATCTTTAAGGAAGTAACAGCAACTAATAAAACTTGTATGCTTTGAAGAAAAAAATTTTAAATGCATTAAGGGTCTTTGCTTTATTTAATTAAAAATTGGCTTAGGTGGGCATTGATGCCTATAATTAACTGGCTAAGCAGGATTAATAGTGGGTTTGTGGCCAGCCTTGACCATAAAGAGTTCCAGGCAGCCGACCTTACATACTTTGTCTAAAAAATAAGTAAATAAGTATAGACCTAAAGGAACGAACAAAAAAAACAACAGGAAGACAGAAAGCATGCATAGTATACACCTATGATCCTAGCTACATGGGAGGTGGAGGTAGGAGAACCTTGATTTGAGGCTAGAATAGACAAGAGTAGAGACCCTGTCTGAAAGCCCCCCCCACCCCAAAAAGGGCTGAAGGCATGCCTTAAGTTCTGCAGACATTTCTTTTTTTTTTTTTTTGCCAGTCCTGGGCTTGAGCTCAGGGCTTGAGCACTGTCCTTGGACTTTCTCAAGGCTAGAGCTCTACCACTTGAGCCTCAGCACCACTTCTGGCTTTTTGCTATGTATGTGGGGTACCGAGGAATCGAACCCGGGTCTTCATGCATGCTAGGCAAGCACTTTAACCACTAGGCCAAACTCCCGGCCCCTCTGCAGACATTTCTTATAAATAATAAAAACTTTAAAAATTAAACAGTTGCCTTACAACAATTTTTTTGGGGGGGGGGGCAGTCCTGGGCTTGAGTTCAGGGCCTGAGCACTGACCTTGGACTTTCTCAAGGCTAGAACTCTACCACTTGAGCCTAGCCCTTGAGTCTTAGCACCACTTCTGCTTTTTTTCTATGTATGTGGTACCGAGGAATTGAACCCGGGTCTTTGTGCATGACAGAAAAGCACTCTACCACTATGCTAAATTCAAGGCCCCAACTTTTAAAATGTTCTTGATAAAGCATCCATTAAACTAATTGTTCTCCTATGCCCATGGCTAACCTTAATCTTGAAAGATGGTAAGAATTAACCAAGTCTGTGGAACAAAGATATAGATGTAATCCTAGCTACTCAACAGGCTGAGATCTGAGGATCACGGTTCAAAGCTAGCCTGGGCACTAAAAAGTCCATAAGATACTTATCTCCACTTTATCACCAGAAAACTGGAAGTGGCACTGTGGCTCAAGGGGTAGGGATTGAGGGGGCAGGTCAGGGTTTTGAACTCAAGGCCTTTTGCTTGTGAAGTCAATGTACTAGTATTTGATTCACACTATCTACTTTAGTTATGACATTACATTGAACCAAATGGGATCATCTATAGTGGAAATGTGTAAGAAGTTTTATGAATTTGAGACATGTAATAACCTTATTAACCTCTCATTTAAAATACTTTATAATGTATTACATGAAAGAGGTAAGATTAAATGGAATCTTCATTATTTCAACAAAGGCAAAAACATTTGTACAGTACATCCATACAGAAGACAAACTATAGACATTAGGGCTAAGACTACCTAAATAAAACAACAGAATGAGATTTCTACCAATAGTCTTTATTCTCACAGTTATTATGGAAGTTTTAACTTTTCAACCTACCATTCAGATAGTTTTGTCTTTTTTTTCCTTTTTTGTTTTTTATTGTAATTAGTAAAAAGGTTACATGATATTTGCCAGATAGAAGGTGCATTAATTCACATACATTGATACCCTTTCACATGTATCTTTTTTTTTATTAAATTGGTTTTAATTGTAAGACTAGCTTTTTGAATCAATTATATTAACAAGACCAATAGGAAGAGTTACCAATTTGGATAGTTCCACTTATTCTAAAAATACTTATTTACATTAATCAATACTAATACGAATATATATATATATATATTTAACGTACATCTCTGCATCTGCTTACTATACTCGGACATGTTGTCTGGTCTAATTGACCGTAGAAATTTGATATATTCATCACTGTGATACTTGGTCATTTCTTCAGCAGTGGCTTTATGGGGTCTCTGTTTAAAAAAAATAAGAATATTACATATTATATCAGAATTATTAAACAAAATATATAAGCTAATCTAAATTTCTTCAAAAGAACTAACCCACCAGAGTGAAGTAAAACCCAGAGTTAACTAAAATTCATGCATGCATGTTTTAGGAAACAATAATGAACAGCAAAACTAACTCAAACTCCATAAAAAACATTAACAGGAATTAGTCATTCTTTATGATTTAGTGAAAATAGATCAACCCGATGGGTTGGTTCCATGTTCATAAGTTCTTTTTTTTTTCTTTTTTTTAAATTTTGCCAATCCTGGGGCTTGAGCTCAGGGCCTAGGCACTGTCTTTAGGCTTTCTCAAGGCTAGAGCTCTACCACTTGACCACAGTACTACTTCCAGTTTTTTTCTCTGTATGTGGTACAAAGGAATCAAACACAGGATTTCACACATGTTAGGCAAGCACTCTACCACTAGGCCATGCCTCCAGCCCTTCTATCTATCTATCACTCTTTTTGAAATCCACAGATTTCATCCATGACCTTTCACAAAGACCAAATTCTCACTTCTTACTGTTCTCGTGGCTTTTTTTTTTTTACTTATTCTGATTTTCTTGTATACAAGAAAATAATTTACATTGTAAACTTCGTCTTTCTTTTCTCCTTGAATATGTTTTGTCTTCACTTAAATATATTTCTGCCTTTATCAACAAAAGCTCTAAGGACTTTTATCCTAAAAGATATGTAATTTGGAAGCAGCGCTGTGGCTGAAGTGGTAAAACACTACTAACCTTGAGCTGAAGCGCTCAAGGACAGCATCCAGGCCTGAAGTTCAAGCCCCACAACTAACCAAAAAAAAAAAAAGATTTATAATTTGCCTGCTACTAACAGTATTTGATACATGCAATATTTGTAAGATCAATCATATATTTATGACATATTATATACCATATTATATAATTGTTTTCTAACAATACTAGGTCAACGGTTCTTAGCAGCACAGACAATTCTACAGTCATTGCCAAAATAATATACTTAACAGTTATTCTCTAGAAACATGCTAGCTAAAACTGTGAGAAATTATTTGTGAAATGAATAAGGAAAAGGAGGAGGAAAAAGAAAGCTACTACTATTCCAAATTCCTTAAGAGAATTTTCTCTGAAGAGTAAAACAAGGATCTTTACATCTATTAAATTCTCTCCCCAAAAGGGAAATTATAATGTTTCAAACAGTTTTTTAAAAGGGGCTACATATTTATAAAAAGGTATACTCACATATATTTCCATTTTTCTGTATAAACCATAATTTAACAGCAAGTTATGAGTCATTCGAATTCTGTGTGGTTTCATAGGATGACCCTGTCCATAATAATAATTTCCAATATCACCTAAAATAGATAAGTCATAAACTAAGAACAGAATCTTCATTAACTATCTCAATTTATGTATTCCAACAGTAGAAGGATAAAGCAAACAAGATTTACTGAAAATTTTAATGCTTTCAGAATTCATTTAGAAAGTTTAAAAAGTGAGGTACAGTAAAAAACATGTTGATAAATATTAACCTTTACTGGTATATAAAGAAAAGTTTTATTGGCTATTTTTACTGGTGTATTTTTAGTTTCTGTTCCCTAAAATGTTAATCTGCTTTTAGTGTATTGGTAATAAATTCAGATGCATTTTTTAGGGTATGTCAAGATTTTTTTCAACAAATAAATAATGCTTCTTAGATGATTTGCTGGCACCACAGAAATCCTTTTGACTTGGTTTTACAGGGGCTAAAACCTTCTGTAGGTTCTATTATTCTCTTATCATGGATGTGTTAGTAACTAAAACTTAGGTCCTAAACAAAGCTTAGCTATGTTAAAAATATTCTTGACATTCTCAAGGTAATGAAGATATTCTACCATTTTCATGACCAAGAAGTTGCAATTCCTATCCTGTTTTCTAAAGTAACTTAACACAATGTCTTAAAAAAATTATGCGCAAAACAAGCAAATAGCATCAAAATTAGATTTTTGTCAACCAAACTTTAGCAAAATTAAATTGTTAGATAATATTTCACATTTTCATTAAAAGTAACAAAAATTCTTAAATTATTTTTCTAATGTAGTAAGCACTTTTTACAATACTTTTACTAAACTAGAAATTATATTTAGCACTATCAGGTTTAAAGAATTCAAAAATGTTGTTGGGACAAAGAACACCATTTACTCATCTTTAAGATATATAAATGTTCTTTAAATATACATCTTTGTTTCTTTGATTAATGGAAATCAGAAACAGAAATCTAACGTTTACACTCTTCATCTATTTAACCACTGTCCAGAATGAATATTTACTTTGATTTTCTCCTTGAAAGAGTGTGACTGTGTAATCCAGGTTCACCAGAAACTCAAGATCCTCTTTTCCTCCACTTCTACCCTGGCTGAGCATTCAATTTTTATAAAACCCATGCTTCTAATAATATGATTAATGAATATTGTTAGCATAGTACCTCTGAAAACAATGCACATGCAAGGGAATGCTTAAGAGAACATTCATCTTAAGTGCAGTGCTAACAACAGAGCTAAGGAACAATGCAAAAAAGTCACAAAGCAGGGCTATGGGGCTATGCATATATCACATCACAAGTGAGAGGCCATGAATGTAAAGCACAACTATCAAGGAAGGATTTGATACAAAGCTCTGCCCTACCTAGAGGCAGCAAAAAAGACCAGAAAGCAGTCTGGTCTCACTGAATTGTTAGATACGAAAAAGTAAGCAACATGTATACTTAAATCAATGCAAAGAAGAAGTAATCACTACAAAGGAGAATACAGTAAGACTAAAGAAAATGCAATCTTCATTTAACTTCTATCTACTTCTATGTTAAGATTACTAAGGAGAAATATCTTTCACATGTACACATTAAAACATTTTAGTCAACAGACTAAAAATCCAATGGTAAGTCACAGGTTCCAATAGTTTATAAAAAGAAAAGGATAGTGGCAATATCTCACCAAGTGTGTTTGAAAAAGATGACACTGGTAATTAACATTTACTGAATACTTACACACAAGAGAAGTTGCTATTTGAAGCACTTCACATATATCACTTACTATTTCTTAAAACAACTTTATGATATAGGTATCATTACTATTTTTCCTATTTTGTAATTGTGAAGAATCATGAACTATATTAGTCAAGTAACAACACTGAAGTCAGTCCACTAGCAAGCAGAGGAGCTACATTAAACCAAAAAGGACAGTTCACAACCAAGGCTCTTTTACGTAGTAGTCACTGCCAGAACAATAGTGCTTTCAGTCACAAAAAAATGGCAGCAGCAAGGCTAACAAAAAAGTGTGTAATATAAATACTTTTAATTGAAGTTACAGATTAATATTTTATCAAGGATCCCCCCAGCCAGACATTGGTGGTTCATGCCTGTATTCTTAGTAATGCTGAAGGCTGGGATGTGAGAATCAAGATTGAAAGCCACAACAGGCAGGAAAGCCTTTAAGACTTAGATCTCCAATTAAGAACCCAAAAAGGTGGAAGTGGAGTTAAGTTTAAGTGGCTAAGCACTAGCCTTGGGTGAAAAAGGTAAATAACAGTGCATAGGCCCCAAGTTCAAGCCCTGGTATTGGCACCAAGGGGGAAAAATAATTCTTCCTTTATAAAAGAATCATTTCTAACCCTTTTTCCCCAATTTTTTAGATGGCTGCTTTGTAGATATTGTCTTTTTTCTTTGGTTAGGCTCAAGACTGGGACTTAAACTTGGCACCTGACACTTTCCTTCATGGGCTAGTACTCTGCCAACTGAGCTATGCCTCCAACCCTTCATTCATTCTTTCTTTTTCTTTCTTTCTTTTTTTTTTTTTGGCTAGTCTTGGGCTTGAACTCAGGGCCTGAGCACTGTCCTTGGACTTTCTCAAGGCTACAGCTCTACCACTTGAGCCTCAGCATCACTTCCAGCTTTAACTGCCTGCTTTTCATTCATTCTTAATAAAGGTTAAATGTTTACAGTTTCATTAATCTGGTTTTCTGATTTCAATTATCAGCTATGTTAGGTCATTTTCATTGATCTCTTGGTCTGGAGGTACAGAGGTTGCAAACATTCAAACTCTAGTGTAGTGAAAACCATAACAACAACAACAAAGTGATTTCCTAACCACAACAACCTTTCTTTGACAATACGAAGAATCTCTGGGAAACTGTTGGCTGTTCAAGAGAGCAAGGGAGTGGTTACGGAGGCCTGCAGTCACCTAAAATCCGTGGAACTAGATGTTTTTCATTTTTTAAACTTTTTCTGATTATGTTAAAGGTACTATGGTAATCTGTCATAAATAATATGCTAAAGGCTGGGCAAAATTTTATAAAACAAAAAGATGCAAGTAATCACAAGTGGGAAGATAAGCATTACATTAATAATTCAGGTAAAACTTTTGATTCCAAACAAGTCACAAAAAAACTTACGATTTTCAGATCATATTGGATTTCAGGACTGTGAAACGTACTTTTACCCCCGAAGGTTAGCTGACTGTAAAAAAGATTCAGGAAAAACAAAACAATACAAGAAAAAGGTATGAAAAGGCAAACTATATTATCCTAGTCTGCCACAGAATACTCAGTCCACTAGTAAGTTTTAATACAACTGATCCTTCCTCCTTGATACACCGAGTCTGAGTTTCCATAAGCCACTTTTCTGGATTTTACTAACACCATAACCACTCCTCCACTAAATTTTAAACTTCGGGGGTTTCTTCAAGTTCATTTGTTTATTTCCATCATTTGACAGGCAAGACGGTTCTAGGTGCCTAACTGTTCTATCCTAAGTCTCCTCTCCACAATAGCTGCAAAGCAGTGGCACACACCTATCTACTCAGGAGGCTGAGATCTGAGGATCACAGTAAAAGCCAGTTCAGGCAAGAAAGCCTATATGACTCTTATCTTCAATTAACTATCAAAAAGCTGGAAGTGGAGCGGTGGCTCAAGTGGTATGGCACTAGCCTTGCGTTTTTTGCTCAGGGATAGTGCCCAAGCTCTCAGTTTAAGCCCCAGGACAAGGACACATCCAAGATACTAGAGGCTGGACATCAATGGCTACTCAGGAAGCTAAAATCTGAGGATTGCTGCTCAAAGCCCACCAGAGAAAACTGAGGATTGCAGCTCAAAGCCCAGGCAGAGAAGTCTACAGGACTCCTTTTACCAATTAACCAATAAAAAGGCTGGAAGTGGAGTTGTGGCTCAAGTGGTAGAGCACTAGCTCTGAGTGCCAATGCTCAGACAGCTCCCAAACCTTGAGTTGAAGTCCAGGGCGGGGGGAGGGGGGCGGGGAGTAGAATAATGGATCCAAGGTCCTTTTATCAGTCTATACAGACTAACCTGACATCTCTTCTCTGGCTCACAGAGATGACCATTCTCTGTATTTTCATTTGAAATGAATGGAGATATCAAATACAGGGCTAGTGGTTGGTTAGTCATTACAACCTCAGTGAATGGTGGTACCAAGACCTACCTAATTATTTAAAGTGTCCACATCCATTCCATTTTATGTGAATATACATTCAATTCTTGCTTCCAGTTTACATTTCACCATTTAACCAATTATTTTAAGAGAAAAGTCTCTACTATGTTCTCAGTTCTCTTTCTGTTTTTCCCTACCCTCCTGGCCCCCAGCCAGGGATCTTGCACATGGTAGGCAAGTGTTACACACCAGTAGTGAGTTCTATCCCTGCAGCCTTCTCTTCTCTTAGGAAACAGTCTTTCATTTCCTTTTTAAGACTTAAATAAGCCAGGCATGGTGGGATCTCAGGAGGCAGAGATCCTGAGCACTGAGATTTCCAAGCCAGCCTGAGAAAAAAAATGAGTGAAACCCGATCTTAAGAGAAAAGGATGTTGGAGCACTGCGCATCTGTCATCCAAACCATTGTAGGAAGTATCAATGGACATTTCTGGTCCAGGCCAGCCTGGGCAAAAGGTGAGACCCAATTTCATACATACCTAAAAAAAGAATATCCTTACCTACCAAGTACAGGCCTTGAGTTCATACAATACTGCGAAAAAAAAATCATAAATAGTTGTAATGTCTCCTTGGTCTCCTTGGACATTACAACTAGAGTCAATGCGGAAAAGCCAAGTGGAACACTGAGGGACCACTTTCACCTATAACATGGACAGAACTCCCAGCCAGCCTGTCTATAAGTATGGTTGTAAGAATTTAAAAGAAAGTAAGGTGAAAATCCTCTATCTGCAAATCGTAATAACTGGTCTATTCATCAATAATTCAAAGTTCAGGTTTAAATGCTAGAAATATAAACAAACACAGACTTCTTGTCCTTATGAAACTTTTGTTCTAATGGAGAGAGAAAAAATTAAGTCACAGAAGTGATAGGAAGAAAAATAAAACAGGGATCAAGGTAACAAAGTAAAATTTAAAGTGAAAAGAAGTTCTGAAGGAAGATTCAAACACAGGAAATATGCATTTAAATAGCTATATGTAAGTGGTATCAACAGTATTCACAAGTTAGTACTCATTCATTTAGCGCTCATTTGCCTCAAAGAAATAACTACCTGGGGCTGGGAGTTTGGCCTAGTGGTAGAGTGCTTGCCTAGCATGCACGAGGACCCGGGTTCAATTCCTCGGTACCACATACATAGAAAAAAGGCAGAAATGGTGCTGAGGCTCAAGTGGTAGAGTTCTAACCTTGAGAAAGTCCAAGGACAGTGCTCAGGCCCTGAGCTCAAGCCCACGACTGCCCCCCCCCCCAAAAAAGAAAGAAATAACTACCACAACTGCTAAGGACCCATGCAGCTGTTATATGAGCTGGTTGCCGAATTCAATTTCTACTAGCAGTATACTGGGAGGTATGATTTTGCTATGTGTTGTCTTTCTACCTCTGTACAGAGCTGAGTGTTATTCTCTGAACCACTTGTTTCTGAAAGGTTTTGATTACACATGCCTATCGTGGGAGGTGGGCTGAGGGAGAGCACAGAGCAATGTGTACTTTTACATATTCAATTTTATTAGAGTATTAAATGTGATGGGCCTCCAACCTCAATTCAAAACCAAGTGTAGTTGACATCTCTAAAGTATAATAATGTCAGTACTGCAATAGCTTAGTGTGACTGATTTTAGGGACAGAAAGAATCTTATAGACTACCTAATTAGCTATACACCTTTTTACAAACTGGTGGTATTCCTGTATATAGAAGAATGAACAGGACTTAAAAGTTTGTTTCTGGAAACTTTGGAGGCATTAATCAATGGCCAGTCAAATGAGTAAGAAGGTACTCTGTGCATCAACACCTGAAAAATCACATGGGACCAGCAAGTACAGTGATCTAAAGGTTACAATTAGAAGCACACAACATACCCTTTGAGTTATCTATCCCAAAGGGTGGTGACTGACGCCATTCTGCCTAAGTATCATCTAGGGTAACAGAACTTGCTACTTTATTCCTTTCCTTTTTGTTTCTTCAAGTTCTTACCAAGTTAAAACCAACTAATTTAGACTAGTAGATTATTCAGGACCGATACTATTGACACTCGCAAGTGAATCATGTACACTTGAATGCCACACAGTTCTCTTGTGCAGAAACTAATTTATTTGTACCCTTTTTTTACAATTAAAGAAGGAAATATTATTGTTATTCATAAAAGCTGCCAATGTAGATTGCTGTTTTCTGTTTGTCTGTTTTAGGACACAGTTTGGCTGTGGAGCCCAGGCTGACAGTAACCTAAGTTTACTAGAACTGTAGATACTCATGCTTCAACTTACCAGGTACAGGAATCTCAAGCATGTACTACCACTTCTGACAAAGCAGGATTTGGGAGAATGAAGACACAAATTTTGGAAATTATTTGTTCAAAATTTAACATATTATATGTTAATTAATGTAAGTGAAACTATCTAATTTCAAGAATCTGTAACTCAGCCTCACCCAAAGAATAATCCTGAAGAATATTCAGCATAAGTGCATTTTAAAAACAAGTTAGGAAGAGAGGTTTAAGTATTTAAAAAAACAAAAAACAAAACAAAACCTTGGGCTCTCCTAGCAGAGATTTGCAATAGAGCAAAACCTTGATACAAAAGGCCATATAGTAGGACGCTGAATGAAAGGATCTCTAGGATACAGAAACATAAGCCACATAATGAATGATTGTTGTTCTTAAGGTACTATGTTATCTCTCATCTCTTTTGCTGTCCCTTGGTTATCTCATATTGTTACAGTATCTCACTTGTTACCTGATATATCGGATATATTTGTATTTGGTTATTTGAAATTGGATAGGGAAGGGGGGAAAACAAGATGAGGGGTGGGAGTGGGGGGAGGGAAATGGGGACCAAGACATGTGAAAGGGTATCAATGTATGGGAATTAATGCACCATCTATCTGGCAAATATCATGTAACCCTTCTATTAATTACAATAAAAAAATATATGAAAAAAATTCTTAAAAAAGCCAAGGAATGGTTAAAGACCCTGAGTTCATGCCCCAGTACCAGCACCATTAAATAGACATAATGGGTACAGACAAAAGATAAATAACCTGCTAGATTTATATACCTGCTTATCAATCATCAGGTAAAGAAAGCACTTTCATGGGCATTAGCCTATGGGCTAACAACAAACCCCTGCTCAGAAAACTGCTTCTCAAGTGAACCTCCTGGTTTTACTGTACAAGCTTTGTGACAAGTTACAAGAAGCTTACCCCACCACAGTCAATAGCAAGTGACAGCCCCAAGCATCAGTGTTCCCAAAATACTCTTCCCTTCAACACCAAACTGTAAGAGGAAGGAATCATTATTCTAAAGACAATGTAATTTTCATATCAACTACTCTATTTCCTTTCACTTCAATTTCACTTGTTGGTGGCATTTGCCACTAACATATTATAAGTTATGTTAAAATTCAAATGCTCACAACTCTACCCTCCAGTGATGGTATAATTTCAAATCAATTCATACAATATGCATGTGGTCCTCTCAAAAACATTAGTCTATTTTCATTTTGTCCTATCTTTCTGTAAGATTTTAAGATTTTTTTTTTCTAGCTTGTGACACAGATGGTTACTTTGTTTAAAACAAGCATTAGCCAGCCATAGGTGGCTCACCTGCCTGTATTCCTAGCTACTCAGGAAGCTGAGATCTGAGGATCATGGTGTGCAGCTAGTTGTGAGACTCTTATCTCCAATTAATCACCAGAACACCAGAAACATTGCTGTGGCTCAAAGTAGTAGAGCTCTAGCCTTGAGCTGATGAGCTTACAGATCCCAGGTATCACAACCTTCAAGCATCACCACTGATTAAACAAACAACAATAACAACAAAAACCCAAGCATTAATGTTTGCCAAATGAGGAGATGATATGACCAGTTCTAAGTTAGGGTCAACTCTACTTTGATCTAATAATGCTCTAGATAGAGCCTTATAGATTTCTTTAGGGGACCGTGATTCCAACACCCCAGATGCAGGAAACTGCTAGGATTTTCAGTTCACGGATAGACTTTTGTTTAATTCTCTTATTCCACCCCTCAAGGGTAATCTACCTAGTCTGAAATCTGTTAAGCAGGTTATTCCATTTAGTATAACTCCAGACTGGCACAGCAAACAGGAGTCAGAGATTTCGCGTTACCATTCACACTCCAAGGCAGAGTACCATCGGGAATTAAATCATCCTTTCCTCAATTCACTGTACAGTGAGCATAGTCGTGTGTTCCACACTTTTCAAAGTTTGCCCACGCCAAGGTTCTCAACCACTTCAGAATCAACATCTTGCTTTGACAGGCAAGATGGCCAAAGCTCTCCTCCTAAACCTCCACCGATGGATGGATCGATTTCCTAATAAAACAGAGAGCAACAAAGAAGTGGGTGGCAACCACCTCCCACAGAAGCAGGCCGGGACCCATCGAGTCTGGGCGACAGACTCGCACAAGCTGGCCCCTCCTTCCCCCCAAAACCTCCCCTGACTTCCATCGGCAACCACTACTACTACTACCCAAGGCGAACTCCTCCGAAATCCTAACTGACACAGGGGAAGTGGGCCTGGGCATTAGCATCCCGGGCAAAGTGGCGCTCAAAGACACCGGGGAACAAAGGGGAGGGATGGAGCCCACGCACGGGACCGGCGCGAGGGCCGGACTCGGACTCCCCCGCCCTCGCCAAGGCTCCCCGGCCCCCACCCGGATCCAAAGGGTGCCGGGGTGGGGGGGGGGGATGGAAGAAAGGGCGGGATGCAGGGAGGCTGGACCTGGTGGAACGGGCAGACCCTCCCCACCCGGGACTGACCCGTCCCCGGGGCGCGGGGAGGCGAGGAGCCGGCGGGGCCGGGGGAGGGGAGAGGGCCGAAGGGGCGGAGCTCCAGGGGCCGCGGGGCTTTGTGTAGCCAGGGCCCGGCTGGCGATTCTGGTTCGGCAGAGGGAGGGTCGGGTGCCAGAGGATGGAGCGACCCCCAGATCTACCTTAACCCCCACCCGGGATGCGGGCGCGAGCGGCGCGCCGGGCGGGGCGGACCGTTTCCCGCCGCCGCGAGCCGGGGCAGGCCGGCCGGGGCCCCCGGGGCGGCGGGCCGCACGCCTGGACAGGAGGCGAGTGTGGGAGGGGGGGCGCCCCGGAGCCAGCAGGGCCCGCGGGCCCCCACCTGCCCGCCCGGGACGGGTGAAGATGCGTCCGCCCCGCGGCTCCTCCGCATCCCTCCGCGCCCGCGGGCCCCAGCCCTGGCCGCTCACCATCGTAATAGTAGCAGACTTTCTTCTTGCCGCCTCCCTGACTGTACGCCATGGGCTCGCCGGCCGCCGCCGCCGCCGCCTCCCGGCTCCGGCTCCTCCTCCCGCTGCTAGGGCTGCCGCCGCGACTCGGCGGACAGTGGATAGGACCGAGGGGCCCGGTGGGGGACCGGTCCTGCAGGGGCGCGCAGGTCGGCCGGAGGGCGGGAGGGGTCCGGGAGGACTCGGAACCGCCCGGCTGAGGCGCCGAGAGCGCGGAGCGGGGGGGCGGCAGCGGCGCCAACGCGCGACACTGGGGCGGGGGAGGGGGGCCGCCAAGCCACCTTCGGAGACCCAGCGCAGGCAGGACGCGTCCACTGCGGCCGCCGCGGGGGAGCACGCGACGCGGCCCCAGAAAGAGGCCGCTCCCGACTTGAGGCAAGAACCCTGCCAGTGATGAGCAATTCGCAGAGGATGATTTGATCCACAAGTCTTTGAGTGAGGAAGCGAGGCAAGCGTTTGCTCCGCTTGTAAGAGAAAGGAAGCTCGGAGCCGGCTTGGCTTCTTCCCCCTCCGAATCTCCGCACGGTGGTTGCGCCCGCCCCGCGCTTGCGCAGTGGGCGCCTCCACCGGGTCTTGGCGGTCTGGACCCTCATGCTGCTCCCCTCCCCCACTGTCGCGAAGCTCCCATCGGAGAAGGCCATGTGCCCTGGGAGCGACGGGGAGACACCGCTCCGGGGTCCCCCTAGGGCCCCTACCTGCTGACTATTGCCGTCGGCCACAGTACCTGAGGGACTGATGTTCGTGTGTCTGTGTTGAATTTCTATTTTTTAATTGTGTCACTGGTTTAGTACAGATGCTCAGGGAAGAACACACCATCTGGGATTGAATTAGCGACCGATGGGATTAAAAATCAGGGAGAGATTCCAGCATCCGGATTTATAAAGCATTTAATTGCTCACCTGTTTTTTAAGGACTTGGAGTAGGTTCCTTGCAATTGTGGAAAGTGCTATTTCTGTTCCTTCTTTTTGCGAGGGGACAGATTAAGGAACTTTGTTCTCTTTCAAGTGTTAATGTCTAAGAGGGTGGGGTCTAAGTGGGTGATGACATACTCAGTTTCTCCCGACTCCTCCATACCTTATACCAGGTGAGGGTTGGAGGCTGACGTTTTGCAATGCAGCGCTATTACCCTGGGAAAAGGGCGGGGAGAGGAGAGCGGGAGAATTCCCCTCCCATAAGCACTGTTCACCTCCATCTCCTTCTCTCCCACTGAGACCGTACTGAAGCATGAACCATTTGGTGCCATTAACAAAAAATAGTCTTTATTTTTCTACTTGATTTCTAAAACCTCAGCAGCATTCATATTTAAAGCAGCAATTTCCTAGACTTCACCCCCAAGAGATTCAGAATAAGTCCAGGGGGTGTCTCTTGTTATATCCCCTTTCCCCCAAGTGTATTTCTAACAAGACCCCAGGTGACTGAAGCAGAAGGTACAGAAACCACAGTAGGAGAAACATTAGCTTAGCGGTACAAGTTAATCACATAGCATTGACTCCAGGTTTTCTCCAAAGGCAATGTGGAAGATATAAACTAGTATTTTTCCGAAGACCCAATACAATAAAGTTTGAAATCTTCCAGGAAGACTTCCTTCCCTTCCTCCTCCCTCAAGTGGATTTTGTTTTGTGTGTTGTCTACATAGCAGTAATAATACTTCTTGCCTCTCCAGTTCAACACTTACATGTAACAGTTACTAGTTTATCTTAATGTCCCACTGGGATAAAATTTCATAAGAGGGAACACATGTATCAAACATAATTGTTTCTTGAGTTCCTGTAACTTCTTTCAAGTCACTTAAACGTTGTGTCTAAGTTGTCAGTAATATTTGGAGAATATTGCAGATGCTCATTAATACCTGATAACTTAAACACCTTTAGGAATATAAGGTACTGCTATGATTAGTTTTAATAGTAGTAATAATAACTATTATTTTTGTATCAGTTAAGACCAAGTTTCACATGTGTAAGAAAAGCATGGCTGTAGCTTTCAATTGGTTGTAGAACTTAGATATTATTTAATTATTTTAACTGAATAGAACAAATTTCTCTTACAGACTAACACTGAATGAGATTTATCTGGTAATAAGGATTTGGCCATGAGAATTATGTCTTTAACTATGTGTAATGGACATGAAGCTATCAGAAGTAAACGTGGAATCAGTTACTGGAACTCTGTGACAAGCTTCATACATCATTTATCATAGCCAAGCTCTTGTCTTTCAAACTTTTTAAAATATGGAGTTTGAGACAGTATGCAATAGAAGAAAACAAGTTGAAAGAATTATAAATTGAATAGACTAAGTACATAACTGAGGTGACATTTCCTTGAACTTTTTTTTCTTTAGTTGCTAAGTTGATAACTTTTATTTTCAGTTTTTTTAAAAAAAATATTTACCTCTCTAAGATTATTTCAAGAAAATGATATGTTGGCCAGATGATGGTGGTTCACATCTGTAATCCTAACTTCTCAAGAAGCTGAGATAGAAGATCAAAGTTCAAAGCTAGAGTAGGGAGGAAAGTCATGAGAAGCTTCTCTCCATTAACCACAAAAAAAAAACAAAAAACAAAACAAAAGAAAAAAACCCTGGAGGCAGAGCTGTAGCTTAGTGTTAGAGGGCTGTTCTTGAGCAGAAAAACTCAGAGACAGTGCTCAGGCCCTGAGTTCAAGTCCCAGGACCAGTGGCAGCACACATACACACACACACACACACACACACACACACACACACACACACACACACAAAATGTGTTAAATAGGACTATAAGGCTACTAAGGATATGCTAAAAAAGAATGAAGCCCCATTGAGAACTATAACAGTTTACCTTTTAGTTTCTTTGTGTGTGTACATGCACACATGTGTCCTGGGGTTTGAATTCAGGGTCTGGGTACTGTTCCTGAGCTTGAGCACTGGCTCCGCTTCTGCCTTTTTTTCCCTTCTTTTTTGGTCAGTCATGGCACTGAACTCTGGGCCTGGGTGTTGTCCCTGAGCAGTCTAGCTCAAGGCTAGCCCTCTACCACTTCAGCCACAGTGCCACTTCCGGACAGTAGTGCCCAAGCTGTCTTTGAACCTCAATCCTCAGATCTCAGCCTCCTGAGCAGCTAGGATTATAGGTGTGAGCCACCAGCACTCAGCTCCCTTGTGGCTTTTTTGGTGGTTAACTGGAGATAAGAGTCTTAAGGACTTTTCTACACAGACTGGCTTTGAATCAAGATCCTCATATCTCAGTCTTCTTAGTAGCTGGGTTAAAGGGGTGAGCTGCCAGCACCCAGTTTACTTTTTAGTTTCATCAAAGGAATTGCTAGCTTGATGTGCTGACATATGCCCAGCACTCCAAAGGCTGAGATGAGTAGATAAAGATCCTGTGGTCAGCTTGAGTTACATAGACCTGGTGTCAAAGAACCAAAAAAAGGAAGATAGATATTAGAGAACACATTGCTTACCAGTCATAATAGGTGGGTCATGTATAGACCGTGGTTCAAACAACCAAGCAACATAAAAATAGAAATTATTTGTGAGAGGTGTGGCTAAAGTGGAAGAATGTTTTTCTAACAAGTACTAGGTCCTAAGTTCAAACACTAGTAACAAAAAAAAGGGAATTATACATATAAGCTTGTTTCCACTCTTAGAAATTTTAGACTTCTTAATGCTAAATTGTATATATGGTCAATTTGTGTTCCATAAAGTTATATAGATAGTAGAGAAAGACGGTGACAAATTGGAGAAAACAACCTCAAACTAAATTCTAATCTCTGAAAACGTATGTTGTCTATTTTTCCACAATACTAACTGTAACTCTGAAATCTGACCAGTGGCATCAAACTAAAGGATATTTCAGGATAGCTATTTGAACTGTGCATTTGTGCAAAAATTCAAGCTGTCCTTGTTTATGAAAATTTTATTTTTGAAATACAACTTAGCTACTCAATGATTCCATTGAATGAAACATTTTAAGTCATTCCTGTTAGTGTGTTTGCCCTTGATCTTCAAGTATGACTTTGACCTAATCCACCTCCTTGCCTAAATGTTCTAATGAGTTTCTACACCCACATTGTATGGATAGAATCAGCTTGCTAGTGTCTCTTAGTAATTTGATTTGGTAACTTAGTTCTCGTTTCCTATCTTAATATTTTAAACTTTCAAATTTGATTATTGTTTCTCTCTCCTATTACAAGAGACACTGAATTTCTTGGCAGTTTGGGGTTATAAAGATCATAAGACAGCATGGCTATCTGGAAAGGGAAAGATAAAGGGTTCACCCACCAACACTGGACTGATAATGAACATGATGACTAGATTATATGATCAAGTGGAAAATAAATACTCCTCCATTTTATTGCCCCTTATTAAAAAAATAGGGAGGGGTTTCCAGTAGAGGGGTTTGAAGCTATGTATGAGGAAGATTTTTTTTATTATTTTTAATTTAATTTAATTTTTTATTGTCAGGGTGATGTATAGAGGGGTTACAGTTACATTCACCAGATAGTAGGTGAATTCTTTTATTCTTATTGGTCATAAGGCTTGAACTCAAAGCTTTGGGCCCTTTCCCTGAGCTCTTTTTGCTTAAGGCTAGTGCTTTTTGGCTTTGAGCCACTTTGAGTGCACTTTCTGGTAGTTAATTAGAGGTAAGCCTCATAGACTTTTTTCTGGCCACGCTAGCTTTGAACCATGATCCTCAGATCGCAGTCTCCTGAATAGAGTAGGATTACAGGTGTGAGCCACTGGTGCCCTGCACTAAAGAAGTTACTCGTGGTTTTTGTAATCTTCCTCCAAAAAAGTTAAACAATTTTAACCCAATTACAGTGATGTTGGGAGCAGAGAAATTAATGAACTTGTTTTCACCCAAGAAGTTCAGTCCTCTGTTGCTAACAAGAAAGCAACAAGAGTGTAACAGACAAGACAGCATGCTTTCTACCCCCACGGTAGCTAGGAAGGTAGCTAAGGTAAAAGGGATCCAGAGTGGAAGCTGCAAAGACAAGGAATGTGAAAGTAGAAAGAAGGTGTGAGAGAGCTGAGAACTGAGGCTCACGATCAGATGGCAGATGCCAAGCTATCTAATATATCCAGTTGTACCTGGACTTACACCTCCGATCAAGTAGAAAGGGCAAATGGAAGCCTTATGGAGAAAGCCAGTGGTTTTCTAAAATACTGCCTGTTTGTGTATGGTGTTATAGACATCTAGAGGTAATGGATGCCTGACCATCAAGCATCCTCAATGCTTGGCTGCTGCTGATCTTCCTAAACAAGGTGTAAGGCAGTCTGTGAGCAAAAAAGCTCCGGTGAGATTTAGCAGAACTGATCACTGAGGCTACACACTCATGTGGAGTGGTGAGTTCTGCCAAGAGTATTTAAAGTTGAATTAATGCACCTTCTATCTGGCAAATATCATGTAACCCTTTTACTAATTACAATAAAAAAATAAATTATAAAAATAAAAAAAGAGTATTTAAAGTTGGATTGTTACAAGAGGCAGATCTGCACTGTTATTTTTGTTTGTTTGTTATTTTTTACTGTTCTTACATATTTCTGTTGAGCGTTCCAGATTGCATGTCTTATCTCTTTACTGAAAATGAGCAGTGTCTGTGGCTAGACACAGAGACAACTAAGTAGGTCAAGGGGACCATATCATGCCTATATGTAACTTCTTGCTGTCAGGGGAAAGAGGATTGGCTTGTTTGTTGCTTGCACCAGAAGTTTTGGCCCTTAATCTTGGGTTTCTCTTTGGCAAAGCAATCCACTAAACAAGCAAATAAGCATCATTTGTGTTTATTATTTCCCTTGAATTTTAGAGGCAAGATAAATGAGCATAAACATGCAGGATACTTTTGCTGCTTGCTGTGCTATGCTGTGCTGTGAGCAATAAATACTTAGTCTCCAACCCAGAATTCTTTTTTCCATATATTTTTATTGTAATTAATAGAAGGGTTACATTATATTCGCCAGATAGGAGGTGCATTGCTTCACAAACATTGATACGCTTTCTCATGTCTTGGTCTCCATTTCCCTCCCCCACCCCCACCCCTCATCTTGTTTTCTTGATTTCCCTCCTTCCCTGTCCTATGTCAAATTACCAAATATGCATAGATACAATATATCAGATAACAAGGTGAAGTACTATAACAATATGAGATAACCAAGGGACAGAAAAGGAGATGAGAGACAACATAGTACAGTAAGATCAACAATCACTCATTACATGGCCTTTGTTTCTATATCCTGGAGGTCCTTTCATTTAGCATCATACTATCTGGCTTTATGTATCTAGGTTTTGTTCTATTGTAAATCTCTGCTAGGAGAGCCCAAGGTTTGTACTGATTATGACAAATGAGGGAAACCATTGAGCCTATGTTCCTTTGAGTCTGGCTTACTTCACTTAATATTAGTTTTTCTAAGTCTTTCCATTTCCTTACAAATGGGACAATGTCATTCTTTCTGACAGCACCATTGAATTCCATTGTGTATAAATACCACATCTTGTTGATCCATTCATCAACTGAGGGACATCTAGGTTGGTTCCATATCTTTGCTATGGTATATAGTGCTGCAATGAATATTGTTGTGCTAGTGGATTTATTATGTCCTTGTTTCTGGACCATTGGATAAATGCCAAGTAGTGGAATTGCTGAGTCCTAGGGGAGCTCTATGTTTAGTGTTTTGAGGAACTGCCATACTGCTTTCCATAGTGGTTGAAGGAGTTTGCACTCCCACCAACAGTGTAGTAGTGATCCCTCTTGGCCACATCTCGCCAGCATCTGTTGTTATTAGATTTCTTGATCATGGCCATTCAAACTGGAGTAAGGTGGAATCTTAGAGCTGATTTGATTTGCATTTCTTTTATGGCCAGAGATTCCGACCCAGAATTCTTGTGACTTGACCATCATCCATGAATCTATAGACCAGTAACAAGTAAAATCTCCAATGCTTTCCAGTTCATTACAATGTAATGCAAAGACATTTGTAGCAGAAAGAATTTTTTCTTATAACGTGACCACACAAATATTTTATGTCCAACTCACAGTAAATTCTATATTTTTCTTTCTGATCATATATGGAAAAATGGGAATATTTACAGTAACATGAGAGTTGGAAAGGTTTAATTGGAGGACTATTGGTCTGGTAGGGAGAAATTGATATCCTTTTGCCCAACTCTTCTGTTTATGCAAAAATGTAAAATTATAAACTACTGAGAATTCATCTTTTTCATTTGAACTTGGACAGCAAATACTGAGAGTTTAGAATGGACATTATCTTTCAGCCACAATGGAGAGTGAATTTGTGGGGAGCCGGAGCAGCCGAGACGGCTCCTGTCCCCTGCCTCGCTCTTTGTGACTCCTTATTTGGTATGTGAGTGCGGAGCCTTTGCTCGTTCCGCTGAGTCTGCGCGTATTACGTCAGAGGCCTGACCAATCCCGAGTTTTAAAATGACCCTAGCAACACAGCAGCCAATGGCAAAAGTCCCGCGTTCTTTGATTGTTTATAAGCAGTTGCATTTCCCTGCCCCGCGCCCCTCTGCTTCAGCTCTCCCTTTAAACAAGTTGCTCTTCATTAAAGCGTGATACAAGAAGGATCCTCGGGTGGTGTCCGTTCTTCCCTGCTGGTCAGGGGTGCCGGGCGCCGCATGAATTATATGAACTGATTTTTTTCTTTGCCACGTGTGTGTGTGTGTGTGTGTGTACCAAACTTGAATTTAGGGCACTGAGTAGGCCTTGCTTACCCATGTTGCTCAAGACCAGAACACTACTGTTTGAGCCACACCTTCCCTCACAGTTTTATTTTGGTCACTTATTAGGGAAAAAAGAGTCTCTCATATTTTTCTGCTCCAATTAATTTTGAACCTTGATCATCACATCTCAGCCTAGGAGAATAACTAGGATTGCAGGCATAAGCAACCCAGCCTTGCCCCTGCCTTTCATTTCTAATTGAACTTGTTTTCTTTAGTATCCTAATGCCCCAAGGGCATTCCTTAGTATTATAACTTCTCCCTGGGTCTGCCACAATCATAGTGATGCTCTTTGGTGCTGCTAATTTATTTTCTGAAGTAAAATGTTCACATTTTCAAGTGCTCTAAACTTCACTATTGACTTAGTGGTACTAGTACTGGTCATCATAAAACTATTGTGTGTGTGTGTGTGTGTGTGTGTGTGTGTGTGTGTGTGTGTGATGGGGCTTGAACTCAGCCTGGGCACTCTGAGCTCTTCAGCTTAAGGCTACCATCCTACTCTTAAGCCACAGCACCACTTCCCCTTTTCTAGTGATTAATTGGAGATAAGGGTCTCATCCATTTTTAGGGCCCGGGCTGGCTTTGAACCTCAATCCTCAGGTCTCAGCCTTCTGAGTAGCTAGGATTACAGGTGTGAGCCACTGCCATCTTTATAAAGCTATATTGTTTGAACTTACTTTTATATTATTTCTTTTGGCCTAATACAAGCTCACATTTGTTAGCATGTTTTTAACAAAACACCTTTAAAAGCAAGGTGTTGAGGCTTGCCCCCACATGGGTTGCTTTATAGTTTGCCTGGGTTCTGACTAACAAACTTCATTTACTATAGTACCTTAATTAGCCAAATACATATTCATTCCTTCTTAAACTTGAACAACCAGTTCAACTAGTTGCTTAAAAAAATCTGACATAATACATAGCATTTCCTAACCCGTCCCTCTTAGCTTTTAATAGTTATCCTCAAATGACTTTTGAATTACTTATAGCCGAATGCCTAAAGTTTACTCATTTATTCCATACAAATCTTTCCCTTCATAAAATTATAAGGCAAAAATAGGAATACCCACAAAATTGGGTGACTTAACAGGATTTTTTCCCCCTCACAATTCTGGAAGTTAGAAGTTCAAGATTAAGGTGTTGGGTGGATGGTTTGATTTTGCTTGCAGATGATTATTATTCTCACTCTGTCCTCTGTCCTCACGTGATTTGTGTTGTCTGTATATCCTCTACATTTTGCATGAAGGCCCACCTTCACAACTCTATTTTAGCTTCCTTGCAAAAAGGACCTATCACCAAATGGGATTATGTTTTAATGTGCTGGAATGTTAGGAATTCTACCTATGACTTCTGTGAGGGGACAAAATTCAACCCCAAACAGCAAGCATCTTATGTGTTTTTGGCTTTGGGATGTTGCTAATAAATGTACATAGTTTATTATGTTCTGAGATCGACTCATATTTTTGTAACCTACCAAAAATACATACTGTGATTGCTTTATAAAATGCATCTAAATACCTTTCCTTAAGACTTCCTAGGCAAAAAGTATCTTACTATTAGCATTCCCGGAGGTCAGTTACCAATGGCATATCAGGAATTTCTTTAAAGGGGTTTATCTAGCTCACAGAATTGAATAGGAAGTCAGAGGAACCGGCTTAGGAAACTAATGGGAATTGACAGCTGTGACATGGAAGCACAGTTGAATATTTTCATGTGAGGAGTCTGATTACCATGTGCGGTATTGCTTTCACAGCACTGGAAAATGTTATTGTTAGAACCATCACACCCAGTTTGAGACTCTGTAATCACTTGACCCAATCATTACCACGACAGATCCTGGACAATTTCCTTCTCTCCCTCATTCATTTCAGGAGAAAAGCCTTGGCAGGAGCATACGATAAACACTTGCTAGGTTATATGTTCAACTGTCAGGGATTACTCAGAGAAAGTTCCTTGCCTTTTGGTTCTCATTGTGCACCACAAGAAAACTGTCCAAACAGAAGGGCGTCAAAGTGCTGAGCAACTGAAACATTATTATTATGATGATGATTATCTCAGATAGTTATCATACTGAGAAGAATCTTGTTTTTTTTTCATTAAAAACACCTGAAAACTTATAATTCCCATTATAATTTTTTCTTTTTTTGCCAGGCCTGGGCTTGGTCTCGGGGCCTGAGCACTATCCTTGGGCTTTCCTCAAGGCTAGAGCTCTACCTCTTGAGCAATAGCACCACTTCTGGCTTTTTCTATGTGTGTAGTACTGAGGAATCGAACCCAGGTAGAGGGCCAGGCAAGCACTCTACCACTAGGCCAAACTCCTGTCCCCCTCATTACAATTTTTTTTTATCAGAAAAATGAACCATTTCTTGATAAAGGGAAATCAATGATCAATTGATACCAGATTCAAATAGTTAATAACATCAATCTTTTTTTTCTTTCCATATATTTTTTATTGTAATTAATAGAAGGGTTACATTTCATTCACCAGATGGAAGGTACATTAGTTCACATACATTGATACCCTTTCTTATGTCTTGGTCCCCATTTCCCTCCCCCCCACCCCCATAACTAACCTCATAACTAATAATATTATCTGTTCAATCTCTGTTAAAGTAAGAAAATTGGCTATTTATAAACAGTGCTTCCTTTAATCAAATATCATGCATCTTTATTCATTTGGCTAATTACTTTAAAAAACTTTTGATAGTTACCTATGTTAGGTTCATTAGAATATAAAACTTTCTGAAGCATAAAGGACAAAGCATGAAGCTTAAAGGACACCACACAAAAAAGCACAAAGTTTTGGTCTGTCTAGCACCTTTCTACTTCTTCTTCTTCTTCCTAACGTCCTGTGCTGCCCCTGTGTGGGGCAGGATCCTGATAGTGTTATAAATCACATGGTTTCCATCCTAGGTCGCAGACATGTGCTTGTGATCCAAATTGGATCTGAGTATTCCCTTCAGACACTGCTGATAGAGCAAATTGGAGAGACTTATTCTCTTTGCTCTTGGCTGTCTTCCCTGACCTTAAGGAAAAGCCTGTCTGCACAAAGAGCAATGGAGAGAAATGCAGCATGAGTAGGGAAATGGCAGATGGTAGCTAAGAAAGTAGGTGGGTAGGTAGGTAGGAAGGAAGGGAGGGAGAGAGAGGGGGGGGAGGGAGAGAGAGAGAGGCAGCATTTGAAACTTTGAATCTAGTAAACCTGAAAGCTTGTATAACCTGTATACTCTCCATTTATAAGGACCAATAATGACCATTTTTGCTTAAATAAGTTCATTTGGATTTCTGTTACTTATAACCAAAGCAGTTTTGATTAGAACAAGACTGTGCTAGTTAGCATACTTTATTCTGAATGAAACTGAAATCATAGTTCAAAGAATATAAGATGATTGGAAGGGGGTGGGAGGGAGGGAAATGGGGACAAAAAACATGAGAAGGGGTATCAATATGTTAGAAGTAATGCACCTACTACCTGACGAATGTAACTGTAACCCTCCTATACATTATCCTGGCCAAAAAAACAAGGAATAAAGGCTTTAGTAATATCACCCTAACAGGGAATCCAAGAAAGGTTAGGTAGGTCTCTGGGCTAGTTGGTTCAGCAGCCCCCAATGTTGATAGAGACCAAGTTCACTTTTTATATTACCACTGAAAAACCCATCCTAAGACTGATATTGTCTTAGACAAAAACCTCCTTTATTCATTTAGTAGAAGAGAAAAAGATGAATAGGGTGCATGTGCTTTTAGTCAGTTTATTTGGCCAACTTCGTTCATAAGCCTAGCCTCAGCTATTAACTGTGAAAGTTACCCAGACTTTGGTTTGGAGTCTGCAACACTCTCCCTTATGCAAGAATGGGAAATATGTGCAGAGATATTGAACACTTTTGGCCTTAGCTTCTATTTGTTCTTATTCAGAAGCCCAAAATGGATCTGACCCATCATATTGAACCAGAATAGCATTTTCCTTTTATCTTACAGAAGTCAGTGAAAGTTAGATTACTTGGAACCATGGGTCCTGTTCAAGTAAGGAATATTGTCTTTTGTTAGAAGCATGGCACTACCTGGGGCAGAAATGTATCTCTCATGGATGGCAAAGTTTGAAGGACAACGAGAGTAGAAGGTGAATTGTAAACCTCAGCATAAACCATAAACATAATACAAATAACATCCAAGTCTGATCATCTTTTTTTTTTTTTTTGGTTTTTTTTGTTTGTTTTTTTTTTGCCACTCCTGGGCATGAGCTCAAGGCCTGAGCACTGTCCTTGGACTTTCTCAAGGCTAGAGCTCTACCACTTCAGCCTCAGCACCACTTCAGCTTTTTTCTATGTATGTGGTACCAAGGAATTGAACCTGGGTCTTTGTGCATGCTAGGCAAACACTTTACCACTAGGCCAAACTCCCAGCCCCTGATCATCTTTTAATAGCTATATAGAAACTTAAGTCAAAAGAATTGGTTGGAAAAGATATTAAAATGTCAATGAAGATTGTAAGTTAAGAAAGAATGCTGGAACACGTGGCCTGTCAAAATGGCATTACATTTCAGGTAAAGTATTTATGATGGACTTGGCTATTTTCCTTTCATGAACAATATGTCAAACTAAGAATAACTCTCGGCTGAAAACTGGGAAAGCTATTTAACCTTAGCATGCCTCAATTCTTATTCTTTTATCTCAACTTCAGAAATAATGAACTCAGTCATGAGTTTCATCTTTGTCATGCAAGCCTACCAGGAAAAGACAATTCTCTTTAGTAAACTATCTTGTTCCCATTGCCTCTGCTTTTTTGATTTCTGGATTCCTTCTTAGTCTGTCTGTTATGCCTTCACGAAATTTTATGGCCAGCTGTTCCTCAAATTAAGTCACCATTTCATAAGGTGGAGATGTCACTGGGGAACAGCTGTCCAGCCAAATCCGGCATGGTTCCAAGACCTTCCTGCATCTAGATGTAGCTTTATGACTGGTTTTCATCAGTAAAATGAAGATGAGATTTATGTTGCCTCCCAGATGGGAGGTTTTAAAATGCATATGTGTTTTCCCTGCTCCCTTCTGTCTACATGGAGAGGATGTCTACATGCTTAGAGGATGATAAAACTAGAAATTTAAGAGGTTAGGGGTGAATACTGGTGGCTCAGACCTTTAATCATAGATACCCAAGAGGTTGAGATCCAGAGAACTGTGGTTCAAGGCCAACCTAGGCAAACTCCATCTCCACAGTTACCAGCAAAAATTAGACAGGACTTCAAATGTGGCTAAAGTGGTAGAAAATCAACCTAGCAAATACAAGAAAGACCCAGAGTTTTTACCCCAAGTATCATCAGAAAGAGAAAAAGTTTGGATTTTTCCAAGCAGAATATTTCAAGGACTGTTAACTTGCGTGGGAGAAAAAAAACACTTACGTCTTTGAGTAACAGCAGCTATCTAGCAGTACCAAGTGATACTTAATTGACTTTTTCCCCTACCTCCTTCATACTCTTGCTCTAAATTCTCTCTCCTGCTGTTTCCTCGGGTGTCTCTGGAAGCATCTCTGTGGCTTCTTTCAATACAGCTAGGTGCTAGGAGGTGCTAGAGGGTGGTGCTCGATTTCTTAACTCCCTATGGTATCTTTCACGCTGCTTCACTTCTGAGGGAATGCCATCTGTCCAGCTTTTCCTACCAAGTACTCAACTCATAGGGCTAACACTGACATTATTATTTAATCCGCTGTGATTTAAGAGAGAATATGAGAATGAAATGGAACGTCATCATTGGTTCAGTATCTATGGCAACCCATAAGAAATGTATGAAGTTATAAGACCACCCATCTCCCTGAAACCAGCAGGGAAAACACCAATCTCCCCACTCCCTCCCCGCAATTTGATTCCTCTTATTAGCTCACTATTCCTTCCCTCACAAGCCACAGGATTCATTACCCCATCCCCCTGGATGTGTGGGAAGCTGAGGACAATACAGCAAAGTCTTAGTGCAGAAAACCTGAAGGCCAGAAAGAGAACCCATCCCAGGATCTCCAATACTCACATTTATCTCAGATACAATGTTTCCAGTTTGTTAGACCTTTTCTTAAAAAAATCATGTGACAATTTACTGATGATTCACTCTAAAGCTTTGAAAAAGAAAGCACTTTTGAAAGCTTTCCTACAATTTTTAATGTTTTTTTTTAGGGTAGCTCAAAATATTATGTAATTGGTTATTTAAAGTAGGTTCATGTTTTCTGGATATCTAAAAAAGAACTCCGTTTTCCACAAAGCCTTCAAAGTTTATTTGCTACTTATTAAATTTATAGCTGACTTTCAAAACTAGCTGTAACCTTCACCTCAGGATAATAATAGCAGAATGTGAATTTCTGGAAGGCAGTTGTGCTCTCTTTCTTGGACAAAGTCTGCATTTCAAGACCAACTCTACGATGTTGCTAAACAAATGCATATGGCTAAAAATAATTCCCCAAGTCCTACCCTCCCTTGCTGCTCCCTCCTTTTCTGCCTCCCTTCCCCTCTCCCTCCCTCTCTCCCTCCCTCCCTCTCTTTGCTACATCCTTTCTTCTCTTCCCTTCCTTTTTATTTTCATCCCAGGTTTAATGAACTTGCCTCTAGCAGATACCAAATACTCTACTTCTGAAATCCTGTATCTGATCACCAAAAATGACCCAGTAGCAGTGGTGGGACTGACTGTGAGACAGACATTCAGCATAGAAACAGAGAGAAAAGACCCCAGTAAATAATTACCAGAATGAGAGAAAATAGCTGTTTGAAAACTTGGCTTTTTGTCTTTTTTTTTTTCTGTCTGTCTGTATATCCAAAATGTGTGTCTTCTAAACGGTAATGGGAATTGACATTAGGGCCTTTGAAAAACAGAAGCAACGCATATAGACAGTGGCTATAGCAATAAACATTGCTTTCCTATAAAAGGAGGCTCATATTTAGAATCCCCCAATAGACTCATATTACTTAACAAAGGGTCTAAAAACCAGAATGCAGAAAGTATCTTAAATAGTGTTAAGTAAATTTACTACCATCGGAAAAATGAAGAACAATATTTTTAATGTCTAAGCAGTTTATCCTGACAATATTGTTACAAGACAGATAATAAAAGCAGGACATGCGGTCCAGATACAGCCAGAGGGGTCTGATATTTACCCGACTGTATTTGAGAGCAAAGTATGTGTTTCTTCCCCTTTCTGGCACCTTCATTCTGTCTGGGTCAGTTACCTGTCATTTCTTTTACAAAGAGGTTAACCTATTCTTGTAAGGGTAAACTGAGGATTCAGGAGAGCTGCTCTGTTCTATAGGAGGTCATTGACACAAGAATTTTATTTTTTGTGTGTACTGGTACTGGGGCTTGAACTCTAGGCCTCACTCTATGTCTTGACTTTGTTCACTCAAGAATCTGGTACTCTATCATATAACCCCAACTCCACTTTGGGCTTTTAAAAATTTCTGGTTTGTTGGAGTTGAATCTCATTGACTTTTTTCTGCCTGATCTGGCTTCTAATTGCCATTCTCAGATTTCAGCCTTTGAAGAAGCTAGGATTGCAGGCATGAGTCATGGGCATATCACTTGAAACAAAAAAATTTAAAAATAAAAAAAAAATTGAGTTGAAGCAGAGCCAGGAGATAGAAACTGTTTTAGCTGCTTGCATGATTTGTCTCACCATTGCAGCCCAAGGAGTCCTGCCCTTTGCTCTTTCAGTAAAGGCAAAGCTATTTTTTTTTTTCTTCTGAGCAATCCCGTTCAGTTCTTCTCTCTGAAGCTCTTCTCATTTCTCCCAGCCGAGGTCACTCTCAGCCTGCTTCTGCTAACTCTTGGCTTTCTGCCTGCCTTTGCCAGCTTGCTCTGGGATCTCCTGCAATATTGCAAATCACTATGGCTTCCTAGCCTCACGTGTCTCTCTGACAGGGTACAGGCCTTGGCCTACATTTTACATTTACATTTAAGGGGAAACCACCATTGTAAATTTCAGCTTGTTTGTTTGTTTGTTTGTTTTATTTTGGTGGGTGGCTTGAACTCTGGGCCTGGGTGCTGTTCCTGAGCTTTTCAGCTCAAGGATATCACTCTACCACTTGAGCCACAGAGCCACTTTCAGTTTTCTGGTAGTTACTTGGAGATAAGAGTCTTTTGGACTTTTCGTGCTCAGGCTGGCTTTGAACCTCTATCCTCAGATCTCAGCCTCCTGAATAGCTAGGATTACAGGCATGATGCCTTGCAAATCTCAGCTTTAAATTAAAAAAAAAAATACCATCATTAAACTACCTAGCAAGTGAGGTCTTCAAACAATGGAAAGGTCAACAGCAGGTAGGGCCCATGGCCAAAAAAACTTCCACACTTAAAGAGAAATATCACTTAGCTAAAATGTCAATTTTACCTTTATATTGTTGTTTTAGTTTAAAGAGAAGAGAGCTCTATTTTAGTTTAAAAAATTAAACTATGTCTGTTCCTGGAATTTTGCTTTTGTAGCACCGATGGAAATTTCTAAGAACTTACTTAGTTGTAAAAATGCATTAGTCATTCCTCAAACTGGTACATTAGTTCATTCTTTGTGGAGGAAATTACTTTGTAATATATTTATTACTGAGAAAATGAATTTTAGTTCACGAGGGAAAAATTCCTCTCAAAAATCTTACCAATTAGATTGTGGATCTCCACCTATATTTTTATGTGGTTGATTAAAAATATACTGCCGGACATGGTGGCTCATGCCAGTAATCCTAGCAACTCAGGAGGCTGAGATCTGAGGTTCAAGATTCAAAGCCAGCCCAAGCACAAAAGGACCTGAGGCTCTTGTCTCCAATTAACCTCTAGAAAACAGGGAGTGGGGCTTGGCTCAAGGGTAGGGCAGAGGCCTTGAGCTGAAGAGCTCAGGGACAGCGCCCAGGCCAAGTTCAAGCCCCATGACCCAAATATATATATGTATGTATATATACCACAGTCTGGTATCCTGGGTTTCTGTGCCAGCTTCCATTCATTACCCATCTCTTTTTTATGAAGCTTGTCATTTCCAGCACCTTGTCATTATCAGAAAAATGAGACTTGTAAGAAAGCAAATGGAAATGTTAGAATTGAGAAAGTGGAATGAAAAGCCAAATGTGAATCAGAAGAGTAACTGGCAAGAGGAGAAAAAGTGGAGGAGAGGATAACTGATCATTAGGAAACCCATGTGTGGGAAGGAAGTCACCATCATAAAAAATAGATGTTTATTGTTATGGTACATTCCATTCAAGGAGTCACGCCAACCATAAGAATCCACAGATTTTAGCAATAGGTCCCTGTCTGTTGCCATAGCTGCAGCCACAAAACTATAGAAAGTAAATTCTTTACTGGATGTTTGTCACAGCCTCATCTCAAAATGAGACACATGTATTTTACCCTACACTATGTTTCGTAGGCAAAAATAAATTGGAATGAAATCCATTTCTATAATTACAACCTGACACCCTCAGAAATCAGAATTTAAGGCCAGCTTTGAGCAAAAAGCAAACATGGAATATTATGAGTGAAGACCAAATATAGTCTTAACTTCTGATGTGCCTACGCAAATACAGGTTACTCTTTAGTCCATTTTAATCACAATCTGAAAATACAAAGCCTAGCCCATATGACTCAGTGGTAGAAATCTTCCCTTCCCTTCCCTTCCCTTCCCTTCCCTTCCCTTCCCTTCCCTTCCCTTCCCTTCCCTTCCCTTCCCTTCCCTTCCCTCCCCTCCCCTCCCTTCCCCTCCCCTCCCTTTCCTTTCCTTTCCTTTCCTCCCCTCTCCTCCCCTCCCCCTTCTTTCTTCTTGCTGCCCTCCCTCCCTTCCTCCCATCCTTCTCTTCTCTTCCCTTCCTTCTTTTTATTTTTTCTTAGTCCTGGGAGTTTGAACTCAAGGCCTCACAGGGGTGGGCCTCTTGGTGGTAGAAAACTAGAATCAGCTATCATTTCTTTTCTTTACCTTTTTTTTTTTTTTACTAGGAGTGTCATGTCTTTTGTGTTATACAGTAAAATAGAATCTTACTAACAGATTCATCTATGAGCACAACTCTTGATATCATTCCTGCATTTTCAAGTACATACCACCTTCCTTTATTAAAGTTATTTGTTACTGAATGGTAGTAATCAGTAAGGGTCCTTCCATGGGGGGGGGGGGTTCTATGGACTTACAGTTTCATTTCCAGTAAGCTACAACAAAGGGGAAAATGAAGTTCCCTGTAAGACTGAGATTGTAGTGTTAAGTGTTTCAATGTCACCGAAGGGCATTGGGAAGGACAGAGTCTGACTTCAGGTTCCAGTTCTGATGATATGTGCCTAAACAACAGGTACTCCAATTGCTGACTCCTTGGGAGATGTCCTACTGTACCAGGGCAGTACTGGTACCACGGGATAAATGGGGCTTTGGCTTTGCAACTTTGTCCATGGTGGCTTGTTGTGCTTTGAACATTATGGATTTTATTTGTTTTAAGGAAAAATTCTAGTAATTTGTGGGATTTCTACAAGGCAGAAGGCTTTGATAATAACCCATAACAAAGGGAAAGTTCTGTTGCAGCTTCCTGCTTTGCTTTTAAAGAAAGCACAGCATCATTCATTTATTATTGCATTGTGTTTTAGGAATACTTCATTTTTAGGTGTTGTGCTCTGTTCTTGGGAGGTTGTGAGGGAGATTTTGCTGATAGGTTCCTGTGAGACATCTCACAATGATAAATGAGATTTTTACTTTTCACGTTCACACAGTAACTGCCTGAAAAGCCAGGAAGTGGAGTGAGGGGGTGGAGTTGAAGCTGACAGATTGATGAAGATAAGGAGAAACGAATTTGGAAAGGGAAGGCGGAGCAAACCGATGTAGAGTTGTAAAAACCAGAAAAGCAATTCTAAATTGGATGTAGAAATGGCAGAATGACAAGATGAAGTTTTCTAGAGGGAGAAAGTTGCTAGACTGCCATATCTGAGACAGTCTGAAATTTCTCAAAAGTGGGAAATTTTTTAAAAAGCTAAAGAATTTAATGATCCCCCTGCTTCCCCCCCCCCCCAATTTAGAGATTGATAATTGCATGCTAGGCAAGCACTCTACCACTAGGCTAAACTCTCGGCTCCCGCGCTCTCTCTCCCTCTCTCTCTCTCTCTCTCTCTCTCTCTCTCTCTCTCTCTCTCTCTCTCTCTCTCTCTCTGTCTCTCTCTCTCTCTCTGTCTCTCTCTCTCTCTGTGTCTCTCTCTCTCTGTCTGTCTCTCTCTGTCTCTGTCTCTCTCTCTCTCTCTCTGTCTCTGTCTCTGTCTCTCTCTCTGTCTCTCTCTGTCTCTCTGTCTCTCTCTCTCTCTCTCTCTCTTTCTTTTTTAATGAAATGTCTCCTACAGATGCTTTCCACAACAGCTGAATAATCATGGTTTCCAGATTTTAAAGGGTGGTTAGGCCCAGTGTAGTGGCACCCATCTAAAATCTCAGCAGTATTCAAGAGGCCAAGTTTGAGAATTCCAACTTTCAGACCAAATTGGTCCTGGACAGTACAAACCAAATAAAAAAATAAATAAACAAAAATCCTCCAAACTCCAAACCAACCAACCAACCAACCAACAAACCAATACACATTTTATTTCATGGAAGTCGGAGAAGATGGTGGATTCTTTTAGCTTGCATCTAGTGGAATTGTTTTGACTTAAGATGCTAATCATTCTACCTGGATGCCACTGATTCATACCTGTAATCCTAGCTACTCAGAGACTCAGATCTGAGGATCGTATTGAAAGCCATCCCAGGCAACTAAGTTTACAGGTCTCTTACCTTGAATTAAGCAACAACAACAACAAAAACAACAAACAAACACCCCCCCCCAAAAAAAATAAAACCCCAAACCTGGAAGTGGAGCTGTGGTTCAGGTGGTAGAGCACTAGCCTCAAGCAAAAGAAGCTCAGGGAAAGCTCTCAGCCCCTAAGTTCAAGCAATAAGACTTCCCCCCTCAAAACCCCCACAAACTACAATCCCCCAAACAACATAAAATAATTCTTCCTAGAACATTCTCCAGTAAACTTTGAGATCAATATCTATCTGCTCTGCAGATTCTTTACAGCCTAATTACACCTTTTAGCTGCAGGACAAGATTAGGTGTTAACCTAATTACAAGAGGAAAACATGGAGATAGGGGATATTCATGGAATCTCAGTGCCATTGTCTTTCTAGCCAATTGTTTTGTCCTACCCAATTTGTTATTATTCTCAATAGGGTCATAAGAAATACTCAAAACACCTGAGAATTTATCCTACACTCTAGTCTCTACCCAAACAGTACTTAGAAATTAGCTGTTTTCTTCAGCCTTCTAATATTCATTAGGTATACAATCATCTCTTATTCTTTAGCTTTAATTAATGGTCTTGTTAAAATTGCTACTTATATTTTTTACTATTGAAAAATCAGAATTTATTAAAATGTTCTTCATTTTTAATAATATTTACTGTCCTTGTTATTATTTATTAAATAAATTACTATTAGTATGTGATAATTACAGTGTATAAAATGCAAACATCTATGATACCAAATAATAGTTTCAGAAGAAATTTAATTCAAATGCTTGTTGACTGGCTCTTTTCCTATAAAGAAAAGAAATATCCACCTTAGATTAATAAATATATGGTGGCATTTTGAGTTAACAATATAGAATAGTGATAGGGCCAGTATGAAAGACACTATATGGGGACAGAATAGACTGAGATCACATCACTACTTAGCTCTTGAAGAAGATGGCATTCCTGGATCTTGGGACAATAAAGTCTTTCACAGTTTTCATGAGGAAGACCAATTATGAATAATTTCTACTTTCACCATCAGTGATCCTTCAAACATTATTTTTCTATCACATTCTTAATATTTTACAAGAGCTTTGGTGACACTTGAAATATGACTTCCAAATCTATCTATCCATCTTTTTATTGAAGCAGTTTATCCATACATATTTAACAGTCAATATGTGCTCCTGATAAGCATGATAGAATTTCTTTTTATGTGTGTGGTTGTGGGGCTTGATCCCAGGGCCTGGTTTTAATGACCAGCTTTCTGTTGGTTAATTGGAGGGAAGAGTCTCATAAACTTTCCTGCCTTAGCATACTAACTTTATACAGCTTCAGTTGAAGTAAAAACCATTTATTGGTTAGTTTGCATACCTCCCCCAACCCCCAGCTATTGTTGAGAATATTTCAGAAATTCCACCAGTCTCTCTGATATTTTTAGGGGATATTAGAGTAAAATGATAGGTACATATCATCTCTGTGGTCTTCCAACATTTCCCAAGGTAATATTGCTATCAAATGCTCATTTCTGCTTCCAGTTGTGATTCAGGGTTCTGATGATGCACTTGTTTTACCTGTATCCATCCCAGCATGTGTCATAGCTACAGAGTCTACATTAACTCATTTACATAATGAGACCTATATATATGTATGTTTTTTCCTTTTTTGGCCAGTCCTGGGGCTTGAACTCAGGGCCTGGGCACTGCCCTTGGGCTTTCTTAAGGCTAGTGCTCTACCACTTGAGCCACATCACCACTTCTAGATTTCATGTATGTGGTTCCAAGGAATTGAACCAAGGGCTTCATGTATGCTAGGTACATACTCTACCACTAGGCCACACTCCTGGCCCTGGGATATTTTCTTTACTCTTAGAAAGTATCTGCAATCTGCTCATGAACCATTACAGAAAGTGGAGAGAGGATGAGTCTTCGATAAGCAACCAACAAGTTCTTTCATTTCCTGCTTTAATCCACTTTACAGTTCACATCTTCTGACCTGGAAAAGTGCTAGGGTAAGGAAGACAAGATTGTGGAATAACATCCCTTAAGAACATCCAACTTTCTTTGCCTTTATTTGATGCATATTAAGCAGATTTCGATTGATTAATTAGGCTACCTAACTACCTTGATCTGGTAGGAAGTGCCCTGCAAAGCTGACTGACATAATTAATGCATTAGAGAGGCATATTACATGTTGTAAATTAATAAATTCATGATCTGACCTCACATAACAGTCTCATGAGGGTAATTAGGGTAAATTATTTGTTCATCATTCATTCAGCACTTTCTTTGTGCTGACGCCATGAGAGGCACTAGGAGTACAAACACAGGTAGATTGATTCCTATTCAGTGGGCTTCTCCAGTAGGCGTTCAGAGGTCCAAAGGCAGCAATTCTGGGGGTGTGTCTCAGGTACTGGGCTATGTATTTCAAGTTTCCTGCCCCCTGCCCTTACTCATTCTGCTCAAGCTCTTGAAGCAGTATTGCTCGAAAAGCTTCAGTATTAGTTTTTCTAGCTAGCTGCTGAAGACTTTCCTGGAATCAGATGAGGTGGCAAGTGGGTTAACTGAAGGCATATTTTAGTTCCTTTGGATTATTGCTCTTTTTGTTAAAGCTCATTGCTTCTGAGTCTCATCATATATATGAAGGGACCACTGAGCTATAGAGGGTCCCTGTTCTTGCACAGTAACCAGTTGATTTATTTTAGTCAGAGTCCCTTGTAATTTGTTGAAGGCCCAGGTATATCCAGGTCTCTCCAGTGGAGAAGTAGACTTCTCTGTGCATGGACATACCAAGATTTGGACCATCTTTGTTTAATTTTTATTTTTGTCAGTCCTGGGGCTTAAAGTCAGGGCATGGCTATTGTACCATATTTTGAATAGAAGAATGCATATCCCTAAGCCTACTCTCACTATGCATTTAATAAACACCAGTATTACCAAGTTTTACTTCTCCCACTTAGCTAGATTCACTGAAAAAGAATAGCATGCTTTTCCAACTTTAGCTACCAAGAGAAAGATTTCTTTCTTTCTTAGTTTTAGTATTCATTCATTCATTCATTTTATTGTCGATACAGAGGGTTTCCAGTTACATATATAAAGTAATGAGTACATTTCTTGCTGTACATTGTTACCCCCTCCCATGTTTTTCTCCCAATTTCCCTCCCTCCATCCCACCCCTAGTTGTGCAGTGCATTTCCAACATATTGTCTGGTGTTACATTGATATTGGTTCACCCTATGTGCATATGACCATAGAAGGTGATGCTAAGCGAAATGAACTCCAGGATGTGGAAACAAGAGGTCTTCCTTTGTGGTGATTGTTTTTAATGTACTATGTGAAGTTATTTCTTTTTTCTTTTTCCCCCTGGACTACTCCGTGTTGTCACTGTGTCTGCTTTTGGTACCCAGTGTATTATATATATGTTAATTTGAATTAGGGCAGGAAAGGGGAATAACAAAATGGTGACACTAGGGTAAGGTTTCAAGATACCTTTGTGATGTTTGCTCCTTTAAGGTAATGTTTGCCATTTATAGTTTTGCTGCATGGCAAAGTTTTAACTTTTCAAAGGCATCAGGGTTTGTTTTGAGGAGAGGTGAAGTATACTAAAGACAATAGCTTCTCTAAGAATGCCGTTTTCTGATTGGTTTGGGTTTTTTTTTCAAGCCATTAAAGGAAAGGCTTTGATTGCATTTGACAGGAGGTCACTTGATGAAAACTTGTACCACAGGCCCAATGGCTATGATTCCTTTATATTGGACTGTGCCCATGGCTGAAGACCCTGAGCTGGGAGCACCGCATTTGGTGCCTCACTCTCCAAACCACACCAGACACTTTATGTACCACAGATCCCCAGGGGGAACATTCAGGTATGTTGGCTCATGTTTACTCATCCATTTTACTGCAGCAGACACTAGTAGCCACAGGTCTGCAAACATTAGGAAACCACTTTTCCCTCTGGCAAAATTCTCCCAACTTCCATACCTAGCTGAGGAATAAGAAAAATTGTAGCTCAGGATCATTACAGTGTGTGAGAGAGGGAGAAGAAAAAATAAACTAAGGCTTTCTTTCTTTTGAAAAATTTTTGATGGTACTAGGATTTGAACTCAGGGCCTTGCATTTACTAAGCAAGCACTTTACTACTTGGGCTATGCCTCTCACCCTTTTTATTTATTTATTCATTTTAATATATATTTTTATTGTAATTAATAGAAGGGTTACATTATATTTGTCAGAAGATACATTACTTCACAAACATTGCTACTCTTTCTCATGTTTTTGTCTCCATTTCCCTCCCTCCACCCCTTTCCTCACCTTGTTTTCCCCCTTCCCTATCCTATTTCAAATAAACAAATAAACATATATACAATATATAAGATAACAAGGTAAGATACTGTAACAATATGAGAAAACCAAGGGACAACAAAAGAGATGAGAAATATGGGCCGGGAGCGTAGCCTAGTGGTGGAGTGCTCGCCTCACATACACAAAGCCCTGGGTTCAATGCCTTGGTATCACATACGTAGAAAAAGTGGGAAGTGGCGCAGTGGCTCAAGTGGCAGAGCGCTAGCCTTGAACATAAAGTGTCCAAGGACAGTGCCTAGGCCCTGAGTTCAAGCCCCACGACTGGCAAAGAGAGAGAGAGAGAGAGAGAGAGAGAGAGAGAGAGAGAGAGAGAGAGAGAGAGAGAGAGAGAGAGAGAGAGAGAGAGAGGGGAGAGATAACATAGTACATTAAGGACAACAATCACTCATTATATGGCTTTTGTTTCTATATCCTGGAGGTCCTTTCATTTAGCATCATTCTATATGGCCTTATGTATCTAGGTTTTGTTCTATTATAAACCTCTGCTAGGAGATTCCAAGGTTTCTACTGATTATGACAAATGAGGGAAACCATTAAGCCTATGTTCCTTTGAGTCTGGCTTCCTTCACTTAATATGCTTTTGCTGCCCCCCCCCACTTTTTTTTTTTTTAAACTTATTCAGAAAGGATCTCAGACATTTTTTTTTTTTGGCCAGGGACAGCAGCATTAGACCTTGATTCCTCTAACCTATGTCCCTTATGGAGCTGGGATGACGGGGCTGAACCAGGCCCAGCTTATTGATTGAGATGGAATCTACTATAAAATGTTTGCTTGGACTGGTCTTAAACCACAGTGCCCCCAAGTCTACACCTCTGAAGTTGCTAGTTAATAGATGTGATCCACCATGCACAGTCATAACTAGACTTTTTCTTTTCTTTTTTTTTTTTGCGCCAGTCCTGGGCTTGAGCTCAGGGTCTGAGCAATGTCCTTGGACTTTCTCAAGGCTAGAGCTCTACCACTTGAGCCTCAGCACCACTTCCGGCTTTTTTTCCATGTATGTGGTACCAAGGAATCTAACTCGGGTCTTCGTGCATGCTAGGCAGGCACTCTACCACTAGGCCAAACTCCTGGCCCCTAGACTTTTTCTTTTCCAGGTGCAGACCTAACTTTATTTTTAAAATGTCCTTGCTTATATACAGATCATTCAATGGCCGCCACCTCATACCAGCAGAACATAGAGACCTTTCTGATGCAACCATCAGCCAATCGTGTTCTGAGACACACCCCACTTACTGGGAGTTTCCTGGAGCTCCTGCTTGAGGCAGAAGCAGAGAACATTCTCTAAGCCACCAGCCAAGAGGCTCCACAGTTCTGCCTTTCTCTTTATTTATGGTCACTCATAACCTGTTGTAGAATGGGGCCTAAGTAGTTGATATTGTGTATGCAAAAACATCAGCTGGATGACATCCAGGCAAGCCTCGACAAACCTAACAAAGTTATTAAAATGCGGGGTCCTATCATAAGAACCAATAGCAAAAAGCAAAATGGGTCCTGCTGCTGTGGAAATGAGAGTGGTGAGCCAAGGGGACCAATCAAACCATGCCTGAAACCAGGAAGCATTTTGCTGTCTGTCGAGTTCCATCTCTGATTTGCCTCCTCAATTGGGCCGTCAAGTCTCTAATGACTCTCCTAGAGCACTGCAAAGGCCTCCTTGCTGGAGGAGGAGATTGAGGCCTCTTCAACTTGGAAGGGTCACCTCCACCAGGGAATTGAGAGAGTCGTGAACCCATGCCTGAGGAGGTTGAATTTCGGACCACCTAAATAAGGTCCAGTTCCCGAGCCGGGGCAGACATAAAATGAGGTAGCCTTGAGGTGAGTGTGGAGGCAGCGTCGTCCATCAGGCAGAGCAGCCATCCAGGGTGGTTTCTCCTGTCCGCTCCAGGGCTGTCCTCAAAGTGGTTCTCAGAGGTGTTCTCCTCCATCAGGCTCATCTCCTGTAGCGCTCATCGCATTGGTTCCCTTTCCCTGGGCTTTGTGGGGCATATATTCTGCTCCTTTTGGAAAGACACAAGCAAACCCTTGCCCCATTGTTAACAGAAGGGCCAGCTCCTGCCAGGTGTTAGTTCCATGAGAGAAGGGTCGGGGGGGGGGGGGGGGGGGGGGTGGGCTGGATGAGGTAGCATGGTGCCCCAATGATTATAAGTGGGGGAAAGTCCTTTGGTGTCAAAATTTAAAAGGTTTAATGTAAATAAAACATCAAGGAGCTTATCTTGAGGCCTCATGCCTTAGGTACCTGTATCCCCTCTTTTCTTTTGTTTTTTAAGGGGGCCCAGGGGCAAGAGTGGGCTAAACTAAAGCCCCTGGGGTGGAACCTAAAGGTTCCCCTCTAAGTTCCAGCAGTACCTTCAATTGCTTCATGGCTAGGTGTAGTGGGCCTTCCATTGGCTTAAAGGAGGAAAACAGGGGTTGATGGGCAAAGATCCATCTTCTTTTCTTCAAGCTGATTCAGGGGCGTTGTCTCTATACTTAGCCAGGGACCCTAAGAGCTTAGCCTAATTTACAGATTGATAGGTACACAGCCTCAGGCCCACAAACTTCTTTTCTGAATTTGTGGCTGATGTCAACCCAAAATCCGCTCAGTTAGGATTTTGAGCAAAATTAGGATTGTAAACTACCCATTTTTTTTTGACAACTTTAAGTTTTAACTACCCACTATTCTAGATGACTGAGAAGTTCCTGCCCAGTAGACACAGGCATTGTGTAGTAAGGCATGCTTACAAACTATTCTATGACCTCCTGGCTCTGATAATTTTGAATGGCCAAGCACAAGTGACTCTTTGATCTGGCACCATCTTTACCATCCAAGCAGTGGTTTACTGCCTCTGGATGCTTCATAGCTTTTGTCCCAAGAGTATCTCTTCACACAGGGATAAATATTCCATTGGCATTTCACTTGGTTGGTTGCTGGACTTGAACTCAGGGCCTGGGCACTGTCCCTCAGCTCTCCAGCTCAAGGCTAGCACTCTGCCACTTTGAGCTCCAAAGCAACTCTGCCTCACCAGCACTCTGCTGGAAGATTAGAGATCACAGTCTCACAGGGACTCTGATCTGCCGAGGCTGGCTCAGAATTGCAGTTTTCAGATCAATGAGTCCTTTAAAAGGCCACTTTACTCCAATTAAAGCAATAAGGTGGTCAACACAGAAATAGTCTCTAAGCATGATCTTACCTGGAACTTATATCTGAATAAGAATCTGCTGTCCTTCTCTGTGGGCTGCTGGAAACTGTTACAAACTTACAAGGATGAACTGAAATAGCAATTAAACAATCCTTTTTTTAGCTCTAATTTTCCTTTTATCTCTTTTTTTGAAACAAACATTTAGGATAACCTCACTTCCAAATTTTGTCTAGAAACCTATTTCTAATTTTCTTTAAAACTTTTACTGATCTTTGCTTTAACACTTAACACTTTAGCCTTTATTTGCATTTGAAGAACCATTGTAGGCTCAAGGCACTCCCTTTACTTCCAGGCCTCCTTTTAGAAGAGGCATTTTTCACCCCAGTTTAGGTTACTGCTTAGAACTCCAATAATAGTTTAAACCCAAATAACAATTTTTCCTTAATGCAAGAATTGCAAGCATCATCCCTGCACCCTTTTCCCCCAATTTAATACATTTTAGGGGGCAAGTTTAAGAAATATTAATCACATCACCCATTTTACCATTAGATTTTCAGTGTCTGCAAGGAAACGAGACAATAACTAGACTTTTTGAAAATGTAATCTTACAATGTGATTAGGATAGCTCTCTGAAATGTTTACATTACACCAACATCATCAGTATAGTGTATTATGGACTCTATCAGCAACCTCCAATAAGCTACGAAGCCTCATTCAGAAATCTCTAGATTCAGAAGACATACAAGCATCAGCCATAGGTAAAGTAGATTTCCCTTTTATTCTTTTGTAACTAATATTTATTTAGCAAAAGACTAGTCTATATAAACCTTTAACTTTAAGGTGTAAACCTATCAGTATTTTCAGAATATATGCATATATATGCATGCACATATATACATGTATATACACATATAAGTATATGTATATAAGTTCATATATACATACAAACATATGTATGGGCATATCCACATATCCAGATATAGACATGTGCATATATATTTGAATATTTATACATATACAAATAAAGACACATGTACATAGACACACACGCACACAGGCATACACATATATATGTATACTACCTAGCCTCAAGGAATTTAGAAGACGTAGTTGTTATGCCTAAAACACTAAAGGTCTTTACTGAAGGAAAGGAAGAAGGATGGAGGAAAGGATAAAAGAAACGAAGGGAAACTTTTTTTCCTTGCAGAAAATGAATGTAAAGTGCCAGAAAGGCAACACTTCACAAGAAAGTAAGAGATAGAAGCAGAAGAATCTGTTTCCTTCCTCCTGTATGCTTCCTTCTTTCTTGTGACGCTTCTTGTCCACATGTAGGAGTTCCTGTCTCAATTGCCATCTTCCTAGTACAATTTTTATTGTAGCAAAGAGAGCTGCATGGAGTCTTTAGAATTTCTGCCTGGTTCAGCAGGCCTCTGTGGGGCTTGGATGGAAAGACAGGCATCATTTTATGGTTTAATTTCCCAGATGATTATACTCCTGAGACCTATGGAAGGTGACTAAATATTTGTAAAGAAAATTAAAGCTTTTTAGATAAAAAAACCAGGCAAAGACCAAGTCTTATTAGAGTCGATACACTTGATGTACATTATTGTAAATGGGGTCTTTTGTGGGTGACACAGATGTTTTTTCTTATCTTAATAACATGTTCATGATGCTAATTTCAAAATAATTTTCTTAGAGTCTCAATTAAGAATAAATGCATTTCTCTGACGTTTACATTTTCAAAGGATCCTGATTTTAAGAATATAATTGATGATTAATTGCACTGCCCTTTCCCACCGGCCTGATAATAACACACTGCATTTTTCTATACTTATAAAAATAACCCAGCAGTTGATTTTAGAATATTTTCCTAGACCCTCCTTCAGAACTAAATTCTTCATCACAAGTTCTGCTTTATCCTTCTAGTGAAATATACAATATCAGCACACAGCATTTGCTAGAGTTTTTCTAAAGCCACTTCTTCATGTGGCTTTAGGAAATAACTCAATAATTAATCATATGACATGGCTGCTGTTACAGACTGAAATAAGGATGGTGTAGTTGGGTGGTATGGTGCATGCCTGTAATGCTAGTATGGAAGGATAAGACTGGAAATTGTGAGTTCATTCAGACAAAAATAAGAGGAAGAACGAAAGGAAAGGAAAGAAAAGGACAAAAATAGTGGATAATTTTCAAGTTCCCAATGTCTGCAATTTCCCCATATGCATTGTGTGCCCAGGTTTCATGTCTTGAAGGGCATTACCTGCCTTTCAGAGGATACATGGAAGTAGAGAGCCACCAGGACTCTACAGACACTTCTTCCCCTTTGCTTAACCCATGTTCAGGACTAGTAGATTCTTTCTTCCTGCCATCTCTTTCCTTCCTTCCTTCATCCTACTTCCATTGATCTGGCTCAGATTTCTATCAACTCTTGCCTGTATGATGGGATTTCTTCTCTCTCTCTCTCTCTCTCTCTCTCTCTCTCTCTCTCTCTCTCTCTCTCTCTCTCTCCCTCTCTCTCTCTCCTTCCTTCCTTCCTTCCTTCCCTCCCTCCCTCCCTCCCTCCCTCTTTCTTTTATCCTTCCTTCCCTCCTTTCTTCCTCCCTCCCATTCTTTCTTCCTTTCTTCCTTTCTTCCTTCCTTTCTTTCTTTCTTTCTTTCTTTCTTTCTTTCTTTCTTTCTTTCTTTCTTTCTTTCTTTCATACCACATCCTTTTCAGTAAATTGATTAGCTCTCATTCCTCAATACTATTGCTATATTGTCCTTACTCAATGTTATTGCTATATTCAATGTCACAAATCAAGCAAAGCTCTGAAACCATGTGGTTTAGTTTAGGAGCAGGAAAGAGAAGATTGTCAGTACCCAGAAGCCCTTGCTCCAGTTTCCAGTAATAACCTCGCACAACAAAGGTAATTACTAGTCTTGACCTCTGATAGCATGGATAAATTTTACTTGTTTTGAACTTTATAAAATGCATCCAAATGTCACACCCTCCTTTTATCTCCTTTGCTCAAGATGAAATTTTTCAGATTCATTCTTTTTTTTACTTTATTTTTTTAAATTTTTTATTGTAATTAGTAAAAGGGTTACATGATATTTGCCAGATAGAAGGTGCATTAATTCACATACATTGATACCCTTTCACATGTCTTGGTACCCATTACCCTCCCCCCCACCCCCCTCACCCGTCTTGGTTTTCCCCCCCTTCCCTATCAAATTTCAAATAACCAAATACAAATAAATTCAATATATCAGATAACAAAGTGAGATACTGTAACAATATGAGATAACCAAGGGACAGCAAAGGAGATGAGAGACAACATAGTACATTAAGGACAACAATCATTTGTTATATGGCTTTTGTTTCAATATCCTGGAGGTCCTTTCAGTTAGCTTCATACTATATGGCCTTATGTATCAAGATTTTGCTCTATTGCAGATCTCCAATGGAATAGAACTGAGGACCCAGATATTAAACCACAGACCTATGGCCACCTAATCTTTGACAAGGGAGCCAAAAAAATAGAATGGAAGAAAGACAGCCTCTTCAACAAGTTGTGCTGGCAGAACTGGTTAAGCACCTGCAGAAAACTAAAGTTGGATCCTTCTTTGTCACCTTGCACTAGAATTAACTCCAAATGGATCAAAGACCTCGAGGTAAAAGCTGACATACTGAAAACTTTACAGGAAGGAATAGGAGATACACTAGACCTCCTTGGCACAGGACGAAACTTTCTTAATAAAGACCAAGAATCACAACAAATAAGAGAAAGGCTGGATAAGTGGGACTGCATTAAACTGCGGAGCTTTTGTATGGCAAAGGACATAGCTAGTAAATTAATTAGGAAGCCTACAGAGTGGGAGAAGATCTTCATCAACCAAACAACGGACAAAGGCCTCATATCTAAAATATATCAACAACTCAAAAAATTGAATCACTCCAAAACTAATCTCCAGAGATTCATTCTTATTGTGAATAGGTATGCACATATACACACTATGTGTGTAAGTATGCATGTATGCATATTTATATATGTATGTGTGTGTATTTCATTGTCATTGCATAAACATTTTATTAATTTTGATGATCTTATACTAATAGTAGAAAATATCTCAAACATGTGATTTGGATAAAATTCACCTTATGGAGGTAAGACAATATTTCAATAGACTTATAGATAATTTAGACTGTTTTGGCCTTTTTGAACAGTTGATATGGCCATTGCTTTTAACTCATAGCATGCATGAAAAACACACCTTGCAGAGAGAAGGAGAAGCTTCAGCTCTGCCAACTCCTTGTGCTTGAATTATTCATATTATCTACAACTTAATGTCCCCGCAGGAATCTTTCAGAAATCGTGAATTCATTGTGTGCAGGCTGGTTTATCATATATAATATAGACCATAAATTCACTTAACTGAGTATGTCTTGCTGAAATATACTCTTCAAAGCCTATGAGATGAGAAGTGTCATTATGATGGGTTCTACCCCATAGGACTTTCGCCACATACCATTGGGATAGATGGCACACAAAGAGACAGTCTTAGAACTCATCTGCATATTAAATGTTAGTGTGAACTGAAGTTCTCTGAAGAAGCTTTGTCTGTTAAAACTCCTATGAGTATTCTGACCTTGGGCTGGGTTAGAATATCATGAATGTAAAAACCTGGAATACTATAGACCAAGAGCAAAATTATCTTGGGGCTATCATTTGTCCCTTCATATAACTATTTACTATCATCTTCTGTAACTGACATGGAATGGATAAGTTAGCTTGATTTGCCTAGTTCCCACAAATCTAAAGCTAAGGATGTGACTACAATAGCATCTAAATTCCCTAGATTTCTCTATCTGACTATACCTTATCTACTAGTACATATTTGGTATATACATTAATTCATGAATTTCTTTTCTGTGATTATAAAAATTCACATTAGGGCCGGGAGTTTGGCCTAGTGGTAGAGTGCTTGCCTAGCATGAACAAAGACCCGGGTTCAATTCCTTGGTACCACATACATAAAGAAAAGCTGGAAGTGGTGCTGAGGCTCAAGTGGTAGAGCTCTAGCCTTGAGAAAGTCCAAGGACAGTGCTCAGGCCCCAAGCTCAAGCCCAGGAATGGCAAAAAAAAAAATTCACATTAGCTTTTACATGATGAAATATGTCATTTGTGGGTAACTTGAATATTTCTAGACCATATTGCTCATATTTGGTCCAGAATAGGCTAAGTTCTTTTTGTCAATCCTAGAGCTTGAACTCAGGGCCTGAGCAGTTGTCTCAAAGCTAGAGCTCTACCACTTGAGCCACAGCACTACTTCTGACTAGTTGTATGTGGTAGCAAGGAACTGAACCTGGGTCTTCGTGTATGCTAGGCAAACACTCTACCAGTAGGCCACACTCCCAGCCAAGCTAATTTTTTGGCCAGGCTTGGGCTTGAACTCAGGGCCTGAGCACTGTCCGTGGGTTTTCTCAAGGCTAGAGCTCTACCACTTGAGCCACAGCACCACTTCTGGCTTTTTCTATGTATGTGGTACCACGGAATTGAACCCAGGTTTCTATTCATGCTAGGCAAGCACTCCTCCGCTAGGCTAAACTCCCTGCCCCTAATTTTTTAAAAATAGAGTAGGAACATTTATGTAGACATTAAGTCTGAATTTGTTATGTGGCAATTAATAGAAAAATACATATTACAGAATTTCTGGTCTTTTGTAAGCCATAATAGATCACACATTTTTCTTTTTTTTTTTCTTCTTCTTTTTGCCAGTCCTGGGCTTGAGCTCAGGGCCTGAGCACTGTCCTTGGACTTTCTCAAGGCTAGAGCTCTACCACTTGAGCCTCAGCACCCTTCCAGCTTTTTTCTATGTATGTGGTACCAAGGAATTGAACCCGGGACTTCATGCATGCTAGGCAAGCACTTTAACCACTACCAAACTCCCGGCCCCTAGATCACACATTTTTATATGGGAAAAATTGATTCAGCAGGTATACAGAAAGAAATTGCTTTTCCAATTCTACCAATTGTTTCCCAATTCTTTTCCAATTCTAATTAATGTATATAGAATGTTCTTTGATTTCTTTATTTCTGGCTTGTATGTGTGAGAACTGGAACAAGAGAATAAATATGTTCTACACTCAGTAAAAGCTCAGGTGAGCATTAGTTTTCCCCAAATGCAAAGCAAAACTTGTTAAAGTTTGTTATTTTCACAACATAATCATAACCAAGAAATCACACTGTGTGAAAGGAAGTGTACTCATTATCTGATGTATGTAAAGATAACCCCATTGTATGTTACCTTTAAAACAACAAAAAAAGTAAATTAGAAAAAAAGAGAAATAACTACAGTGCCACTAATTGAGGTTATGGGGCTTGAACTCTCGGCCTGGGAGCTGTCCCTGAGCTCTTCAGCTCAAGGCTACTGCCCTACACTTTGAGCCACAGTGTCACTTCAGTTTTTTTTTTTTTGTTCCCTGTAGATAAGCCACTTCAGTTTTCTAGTGATTAATTGAAGGTAAGAGTCTCATGATCTTTAGTGCCCGGACTGGCTTTGAACCGCAATCCTCAGATCTCAGCCTCCTGAACAGCTAGGATTACAGGTGTGAGCCACCATGCTTGGCTGTCTACAGCTTTTTATGAGCTGATTAAATATATCCAACTTAGAGTGAAAAAAGTGATTTAGCTTTCAAAACAGAACTGCAGGTTCAAATAAATGTCTTAATTAAATATATTTAAAATCTAAGATATTGACTCATTGATTATAAATCACATTTTATGTAGGTTTTGTGTTCATGTTGGTGTTTTATAGAAAGTAAGGTAAGGTTTCCAGATTCTTCATAAGAGTACTAAACACTATGGACTATGATAGTAAAGAAACCACCTTGTTGAAAAAGTAGGAAGTTTAGGGTTTAATAAAAACTCTTCCATTTAATATGTTGGTGCATTGTTTTGAGTTTATCTGAAATAGATAGGTCAACTTAAACTAGCTATGGACCAGATTTGGACTTTGGCCCACTAGTGCATGAGTTTGGTTGGATTGGTTTGGGTTATTGAGGTAATTTTCTTGATGGCTTCTCCATCTTCGTTCTTTAAGCCCATTTGTTCACAATATCTCATTACCTTTCTAAATAGCAACAGAATTTCTAAATCAGTCAAGAAATTACCTCATTTTATGGACATCTTAATTACCTTTCCACCTTTATTTTCCATTACATTCCCAATAGAATCCTGAATTGCACTGAAATTAGATAAAGCAGATGAACTCCAAACTTTGAGCCTTTACTGACCCACTAGATTTGTCTCAAGAAGTGTTTCTAGATGGTTATGGGATAGCTCTTACTTCTTCAGTGTCAAGGAACTGAACAAGTTAGCACATCCATGGATGTGCTAAAATTTCTTAAGAAATCACTTATGTCTTTGACTAATCTCATGTCACCAAAATGGAGAGTCAATACCTAAGAAACTATCATTAACAGCTGAGTGAAAGAGCTTGGACTGAATCAGCCAGCTGTTCTGATCAATTCCAAATGTATATCTTTAGAATGAAAGTTTGTCATAGGAAATATAAGACATTTACGTTTGTCTAGAAGCTTCTAGACAAGTTCTTTTGTCTATTTGTACCTATCTCTCCCCGCCCCACCCCAAGAAATCAGAACAGATGAAAGCTTTGATTGATCTAGTTTCATGCACAATCTGTCCTCTATACCTCACAGCCTGAGTGTGAGATGCTCTCATATTCTTTGTACAAATCTAATCACGATATTGACCACCTTTTTAGGTGCCTCAGCTCTAATAATCTTCATACGACAACTGCTATTACCTCGGTTAGTGAGATCAAGTATATTTTCCTACATGTAGGCTATGAAGGAAAGGTTTATTCATTAGAAATCTCACTTGGTTCTAAACATAAAGTCCAAGACTTTCTTGAGGACAGAATTTAAACCTATACATTTCTGAATCGCTAGTATAATGTACTGATTCTTTATCATGGTTACCTAATTCCGATATCTCATGAATTTCTCATGAGTCCTTGGCAGATGTTACTCAGATGGAATCATCCAGGTGATTAGATGTTGTGTTAAAGATTTATCCAAACAAGAGTTTTAAAACTGCATTTGCACTAATTTTGATAGTGTGGTCAGTAAACGTTGACCCTATATCCTCATTCATTCTCTTGTTTCATGAGCAAAACAGGTGTGACTAGGGGCACAAAAATGGTTCCTGCTGCTCTCTTGCAGAACAAGATGGACATCGAATGCTAAAAGAGCACTTTGAAATAATACCAGGCAAAGAACATTGAAAGTAGCTAAGGTGTTTATTACTTCCATTTTACTTTCCTTCTCATTTACTTTCTCATCTTTAGCCTAATGATCCAAGCCTAAAATGGAACTAAGTAGCATTCAATGTATTCTCCCCACATCTACCTCTTGTCAGTGTTAGACAAGTTTTTTCCAAAGCAATTCAATATTGTCAGTTTCTACCTCATTTAAAGTGACATTCAGAAAGCTGTAAACTACTAACCTGAAATGTTTCCAAACTTTCTAATTCACCTAATATAATATTTTGTTTCTTCCTTGTTTAAATTTGTGTTACTTTTCTATCTTCAAAGTCATTTGAAGTTCTTAAAAGTAACTCTGCTTCTCCTAAAGCTATTGGGATCATTGGTTTTCTACAGTATTCAAAGAAAAGTTATTTAAGTTCTTATTTCTTGCTTCTGTTGTGATTTTTCTCAATTATTCATAGACATATGTAAAAATATATGAATATATAATATATATTATAGAGAATCTATAGTATTTATATTGTGTATGCTTATAATATCTATATATCTGTCTATTTATATGTTGATAGTTGTACATTCCTTCTTTCTCAAGGCATAGTTTTACTATGCAGTGCGGTTGACCTGAAACACGATTCTCTTGACTTTGCCTCTTGTGTGCTGGGATTACAAGTGTGCAACCCCAAGTATGTATTTCTCAATGCAATGTTAACTAGGTTTCTTTTTAGTGTTCCAATTTTTATGGAATATGAAAATACACTAAAGAACATGGGTATAGGGTAGGAAGTATTCTGATTAATAGATAAATCTCATCAATTCTTTTTACCAGAGTAAGTATAACCTTTGGCCTGTGGAGTATTTTTCATACTGAACACTTGTGCAATAGGGCTCCAAGAAGACTATTGTGCATTCTGATGACATGAATAAAATCTACATAAACTATAGAATATATTAACTTAATAAAAAAGGCATCAAGTATAACTTTACTCGGAACTGTGCCAAGCATTATGGATATATTATGGACATATGATTTATATTGAGTTAGCATCCTAGTTGGAAGAATGTGATTTCAAAATGGTCATTTAAGAAATGTAAGACAAATCCATTAAAGTGACTAGGCAGTATTATCATGAATGTGCTGTCAGTTCAGAGGAGTATAAAGTCATTGTGGAACAGTGGTCAAAGAGTTGACACTATTAGTTGGTGCTACCCGTATTGAATGACAAGGCAGATTCCAGTAGACAGAGAACAAGGAAGAGGGCACATTGGGAAGGGACAATGAGGAGAGATAAGATCATGCTTCCCAGCCTAGAGCAGTATCTAACTTTGAGAATTCTTTTGGAGTTAGATCATGGAAGGTCTTGATTAGAATCCTAGTGAATCTGGGATTTATCCTTAGAATAACACAGAGCTATGAAACGTAATCATCTTTTTGTATGCCAATGTACTAATTATAATAATAATAGTACTAATTGCGTAGTGTTATTGTAAAACATTAACTAGAGCACTCGATCAATATTAGTGATTTGTATCTAAAAAGTAATTATTAGTCATTTAGTTAGTGAGGAAGGAATATTACAAAGATGATGAAAGGCAACCATTGCCTGTAGTGGAGTATCCAGCAGTTACATTTTAAATTGCCAAATACTTTTTTTGTGTGTATGTGTGAGCTTTTTCAAGAAAATAAGTATTAAGTACAATGGGAGATCTCATTCTACCATCGAGCATCTATCATCATCCCCTTTTGTCCCGAGCTATGGCTTCAGTTCATAACTGTTCCCTGCTTCTCAATAGTGCCCAATATGGCCCGGCTCTGCCTTATCACATCGAAATGGCGTAAATGTCTGACTTCATGCTGAGAAGAAAAATGGAAGAAAACAGTGTGTTTAGTTATTTAGATATTCCTGCCACAACTTGATTACTGTCTTTCATCTCTTTCCTCACTCTATCTTTTCTCTCCTTTAGTATATTCTGTATTTCAATGCAAAATGAATTCTTCATATATACAAGTATAACACAAAATGTATATAAATATAGAATAAGGGATTTCCCCTTCTTGTGACCTTTCAAACCCTTTACTCATTTTTCTTCTGGGCTCCAAAGGTGCAGTTACCAGGCTCCAGCTACACTGAAATCAGACACACCCAGTTCCCTCTCTGCCTTCCCACACACTTCCCTATTGAATGTCAAGAGAGAAAAGGAGAAAACAAGGGAGTAACTGAAGGCAGGAGACAGAGAACCGTAAAGCTATAAGCAGAAAAACCATATCAGATCTGGCTTCCAGGCTGAACAGGGTTCTTTATATCTTCCTATAAAGTCCCTGAGGCAAATAAAAAGGGGAAAAATAACACTATAAATTGATGTCATAATTAAGTTATGTATAGATTTTTCTAAAGCCTAAGATTACTATACAAAATGCATATGAAAATAATTTAACCTATTGGTGACAGAGAAAATCATTTTCACAACAATTCATATATATATTTAATATACTATAGGTAAAAAGAGATGACAATAGTTAATTTTAATATCTTGTGATAACTGTGATCACTCATGATTGCAAACCATTGCCTTTGAACTACTGGACAGATTTTGTAAAGAATGAAATATTAGCCAATAAATATCTATTAAACAGTTGAATTACAAAATATACTCATTTTTATGCTGTTTCTAGTTTGTACATACTGCGTTATTAATTTGTAAGGTTATTGTGTCCCTAGTAGCTTCTATTCTTACTTTTCAGTGATATTCCTTATTAGAAAAAAAATCACTATGTTATGATGTAAGAAAAGACAATAACCGAACCATAGTAGGTATTATGATTTTGTTGAAAACAGTGGCTAAAATGTACTAAGTGAATGCTTTTAGGTTCATTGTTCAAAAAAATTGGAATTGCTTACTAAAACAGTTGTTTTGAGTTAAAATTAGCTTAAGGAAAAGAATGTTGAGAGGGGAGAATGATGTGATTCCTGCTATTTCTGAGTAAGTGGAAGTCTCAGGGTGGGATTATCAGTCCTCTCTAGTCCTTCCCGGCACTGGCATCTTATTCACCTTAGCGATACAGTCAGCAGCCCAATTATCTCAGTCTCACTGAACTCAATCACACTAGGATGATCCTAGAATCAATGAGTTCAGAGGGCCCCAGCTTAAATGAAACACCATCTATTCCTTCAGATAAAGAATAAAGCAATTTTAAACCTAATTTCTGCTATTGCATGAGTGTGTGGTATAAAAGAATATAGAAACTGAAGGAATGGAAGTCATACAGCCATAGGTTAGCTGTGTGAATCCAACTAAGTTATTTAATCTTTCTGAGATACTTTTATTCTTCAGTTAAATAATAACTTTCAGCCAGGAGTGTAGCCTCATGGGAGAGTGCTCAGTTAGCATGTATGAAGCCCTGGGTTCCTCAGTATCACATTTTCAGAAGTATGGCGCTGGAAGTGGTGTCGTGGCTTAAATGGAAAGAGTATTAGCCTTGAGTGAAAAGTGTCCAAGGACTGTGCCCAGTCCCTGAGTTCAAGCCCCAAGACTGGCATAGTAATAATAATAATAATAATAATAATAATAATAATAATGATAATAATAACTTTCAGAAGAGCTCAGTGAGGATCACTGTATGAAGGTATTTTAAATGCCAGTGGTGGCCCCTGACAGACAATAGGTGACAATCATTGGTTTGTTACAGCTCTTAAGAACTAGCTGATAAAATTGAGACCTAGTTGTTAAAAATTGGCACTAAAAACGAAGTTATAGTGACATGCAGTTAGAAATGTATATTAAATATTTAATAAGTACTAGAATATATCACTTTCTAATAATTCCATTGTATTCTGGTATACATACACTTGAAGGTTACTTTTATCTGTAGGTCTAGGTGACAATAATGATATGCCACTGCAAACTCATCCCACTTCTACCTTTTGCCTGCAATGCCTATATGGTGGTAGTTGGAAATTATGGAGGAAGTACTTCATGGCAGATCTCAGCGATCAAATCCTTTCACCAGTGTGAGAGAGTTGGTTATTAAATATTTACCCTATGTCACAGATAACATAAAACATTAGTTTCTTTCCCTTCAGTGTTAAAGTGCATGGCACACAGAATGGGCTGGTGACATCTTTAAGTCCCCTTTGGTCTTAAATGGGGTCAGCAGACAACTATGAGCAGAAAAAGCCTCAGATTCAATTCCCTTTATGATCCAAAGAGGTAAGCAACCTGCTTGATGACTGATGAGTGCTAGCCTCAAAGTCTCGAAGTCCAGTGTCTGACCTTGAGATTTTTCAAGGTATCTCACCTTTTCTTTGTAGCCACAATAGTCATCTCTGCTTAGAGGCTCTAGGACTAATTGGGCCATTAGTCAGGATAGATTTAGGAGATTCAGTGTAACATCTGGATATAAATCTATAGCCTCATTAGTCCATGTCCAGCTCTGCCCTGCATTCCAGGTCTGGTAACTCATTTTGGGCCTTATTCAGCATCTTAGTCTCCTCTTCAGACACCTACCACTTACCCCAAAGGGTTCTCCCTTGTTTATTTCTCCTGTGGTTACACCTTGAGATTCTGAGCCTCTACATTTAGGGATTCTCCTTGATCTTATCATGCCAACAATCTCAATATCAGTTATGATGAGATTTCCCTGCCCTGCACTTGCATCACTGCTGCTGAGCAGTGATATATTACTGTTGTTAGATTCCCACCAAACTGAAGACTCATGGGCTCAGTAGTATTGCACACAAGCAATCAGCTTTCTGCATCTGGCTTGATGAATTGCTCTTCATTGTAGCCCTGTCTCTGCAAGTCTGACTCTGGGTCATACAGTCTTGTTCTTTTCTGTCCACTGGTGCTTGGCTCAGCCAAGGAATATGTTGTCACAAAATATGAAAAAAAATAGACTACAAAAGTAGCTATATCAATGTAACAGCGGTATTCACAAGACAATGTGTTGGAAATGAACTTCACAACTTGGGAGAGGGTGTGGGGGAGGGAAAGTAGGAGAAAAACATAATTCTTTTTCTATTAGCATTGGGCATACAGGAATTAATTTATTTTTGGATCATATACAGTGATTCCTTGTTGGGTCCTCACATAGTTGCAGACAAGGAAGTTCTCTAGAATGTGGTGTGTGTGTGTGTGTGTGTGTGTGTGTGTGTGTGTATGTGCACTGTGTGTGTATGTGTGTGTATGTGTATGCACTAACTCCTAATAACCTCCCAAAACCAAACACAGCCATATTATGGATGAGGGTTCACTAGATGGATTCAGGTGAAACTATACATTTAATATCTAACTTTGTCAACTCTTCATGGTCCATGTGCTCTAAAGGTTATGCCAGAGCAGGTGGTAGCAAACCAATGCCAAGATCAGCTCCAGGCAACTGATTTTTCTTGCATAAAGTACAATTGAATCATAATCTTCCACACTTGCCTCTTCGATGACTGCGACTGCTTTTAGACCAAGTTGAGCATTACAGCAAAGAAAAATGTCCTGTTATATGCTATGGAGCAAGGGAAAGAAAGGAAAATTTCTTTAGGAAACAAGTCTAACACTGATGTAGATGCCAGAACAAGAAAAAACTTTAGGACAACATCATTCAAGAATATTGATATGAAAAAAAGAATATTGATATGGGGAGGGAGAGGGGGACAAAAACATGAGAAGGGGTATCAAGATTCGAGAAGTAGTGTACCCACTCCCTGATGAATTTATCTGTAACCACTCTACACATTATCCTGACAATAAAATACAATAAAAAGAATATTGATCCAAACACATTAAATAGGATGCTAACAACGTTTTCCCTAAAACTTCATTGACTTGGTTTTGAACAGAATTTAATTGTTTCAGTGCCACAGACATCTTTATTAATATCCATGGCAGTGGTTTTGATGTTTTGAAGTCATTGGGCTTATGGTGAGAGATACAAAAATACAAAAAGATTCAGTTGATACCAAGATACTTATAATCAATGGGGAGGGAGACACTGAAAATAGCCCATTCCCTAAGTGGCTATTAGGTTATCAACGGGGATTCTGGGAGAAAATGTCAAGCCAAGATATTCAGGAAAGAAGCTTGTTGAGGACAAGCCTCTTTCACGATACAAGTATCAGTCCTGACACAAATCCACTTCTGAGTAGGAATACTGTGAACTGTGAGCTGACACGGTCACTAAACCTATCCTCAGCCACTTGGAGGTAGCCATCTTGTTCCTTATCTCAGCAGCAAAATTGGCAACTTACATTATGAACTTCATGTTCCTTGTTCTCAGAACTGGGCTAGGGACACAGTGTGAAGTATCATGAATGTCAGTTGACTCTTGAAGGATAATCAGGGTTATTTTTACCTTGGTTAATCCAGGACAGCAGAGGGTTATTGATAAAGGACATATCTTGAAAAGATCATGGATGTACTTGTTGACACTTCAGTTATACTTTTATTTACTTTGTTTTTGTTTTTGTGCCAATCCCGGAGCTTGAAGTCAAGGCCTAGGTATTGTCTTTGAGTTTCTGTGTTCAAGGTTAGTTAGTGTCTTACCACTTGAACCACAGCTCTACTTCCTCCTTTTTGGTGGTTAATTGGAGATGAGTGTCATGGCCTTTTCCTGTGACCCTCAGATCTCTGTTTCCACAATAGCTGGGCTTATAGGCATGAACCATTGGCTCTTGACTTATACTTTTTGTTCTTATATCTGTTTTCCTTTATGTCTTTTTAGCCATTCCTGGAAAATGGGTCATGGAAATACATCGTTAGTAATGGGGTTCAATTGTTTAGAAGCCATAATAGTTTTTTTTGTTGTTGTTATATAATGAACAGTTTAAGTACCTAACAAAGAAAAGCGGTTTATTTAACCCACAGTCCTGTAGGTTCAAGGGCATAGCACTGATGTATCAACTCAGTTCGGGTGACATCACAGTGGTGTGAAAAAATATGAGAGGGAGATATCATGTGACAGAGAAGAGCCAATTGACCCTTGCCACAATTAACACAGGGTCATACTACAACTACATAATTCTTCCTAAGGGCAGCTACCCCAATAACCTAAAGACACCTCACTAGGCCTCACCTCTGAAAGGTGTACCACCTGAACGTATCATGGATTCTCTAACTCAAACTCTACTCCCTCAAGGGAAAAACCATCTAACGTACAGCAGGAGCTCTATTCTGCTCACAGTAGGATGTACATCTTGCTAATGTGCCATGAGAACAAAAACTCAGGTAACTTTCATGGAGATGACTCAACAGGCAGCAGTACCTGTAATCAACTTACTTTGACTTTTACATTTTCCCCCTGTTCTACCTGGAGAGAGGTTTGTGTTATTTCATTGTGCTTTGATGAAAGATGTCATGGGTGGGGAAATCTCTGGACCGCTGAAAGTGTTAGAAACTTTCAAAGAGGAAGGAGAGCATGCTTTGAAAGCCAAGTTAAAACTCTTCTCTCTTCTGAATGCCCTTCACAGCCTCAGGTCTGCTCTTTTCAATTTGGCTTTTGAAGTTCTGTTATCTTTCATGCTTAATTCCTCTTGGAGTGTGACCAACTTACTAGAGAAGCTTCAATTTTATTTTTAAAAGAAGGAATATTGAAACCAGAGTATCTCCATAGGAATATGGATGATAGTCTTGTATTTTCTCTCTTGGTTGTACTTGCTTCCTTCAAAATCACATTCTCTTTCAAACCTGTTGTTTCCAAGTTTTGGCTTCTCAATAGAAGTGACAAGGATGAGCAAAATGAACATATCAAAGGGGCAATTCTACCATATTGGAAATCCTGTTGTGCGTGAGTTCAGATCTAAATGTGAGATTGATGGTTCTCAGAGGCCAAAGGGGCTTATCCCCATGTGTTCAATTTCAGTTTTAAAGAAGTGAATGTCCCAGAATATGTGATATTTGCTAGAATTCTTTTATGAATAGCAACCTTATCTTACTTGGAGGTAAGGTCAGTTATCTAATGTGGTCCCCTTTGACATGTGTGGTTTGGAGTAAATACTTTTTATATCCCAGTGATGGGCCTTTTACTATATATATATATAGTATTATTATATATTACACTATTATATATATTATATAATATATATTGTGTACAATATTATTGTATATTAAAATCAACATATTTCACAAAATACAATTTTATTATAATATATTATTAATATTGTTTATGATTACTATATATTATATATCATGTATAAAACTATTATATGTATAATAACATATATCTAATATATCTAATAACATCCAATATTGATGGCCTTTAAAATTATTATTCAGTAGAAGTGGTTTTTTTTTTTTGTGGGCCATTGGGCTTGCACTTGGCCTAGGCACTGTCCTTGAGCTCTTCAGCTCAAGGCTACTGCCCTACCCTTAAGCCAACCTCCATTTCCCATTTTCTAGGGGTTAGTTGGAGATAAGTCTCAGGTCCTTTTCTGCCTGGGCTGGCTTTGATCCTCAGATCTCAGCCTCCTGAGTGGCTAGGATTATAGATGTGAGCCATCACACCTGATATTATGCAGTAGAAGTGATTTTTTTAAACCAATAACTAATGTCAGAGATTCCTGATAGGATTCAATAAGTAAACATTTTTCATTTGTAATTTTTAAATCATCTCCTGTATCTAAAAGGGACAGGGATTACCTGTGTTTAACTTCAAATGTAATACCCAAGTCTCTTTGTGGGGACTTGAACTCCCAGTAATAGAGTCACCGGCACTCAGTAAACAGAGCTTGGAGTCATGCTAATAGCAGCGCAGTGACTATTCTCCACCTTCCGGCTGATAGAAAGCAGCTCTGAGCTCCAATGGAGCTGGGCTTTTAAAGGAAAGTGTCACAAAAGTGTCACACGCAGGTGATCATAACCATTAGGGAAATGACACACAAGTGGTCATAGCCGCAAGGAAAAATGCTGCACACAGTTTCATAAAAACAAAGAAAACAACTTGGCAGCTAGATTGTTACAAAACTTGCTTATAATACAGAAAATATGGCATGCAGATCATACCTGAAACTTATATTTTAGAATATTGGTTCTTAATCTATGCTGCATATCAGAATGACTTTGAGATCTTTAAAAAATAAACAGCAAATCTTGTAGGCCATTCCCCTTATGTATTGGATTAGGCGCTCTGGAGATGCAATCAAGACATCAATTTTTCAACCCTCCACAAGTGATTCTTCTGTGTCACCATAATTGAGAACCACAGTTTAAGCACTATTTTAACTAACAAGAGTTGAAAGAAAAATATCCTTAATCAAGCAACGTAAAGCTCTCATTTCTTGGTTCTTTATATATTTCTAATATTTGCGATTTTTCTTCTTGATACCCTCTTTAGTAAAGAAGAATGAAAGTTACAAAGTCATAATGCTTTTATTTATACATTTACTTGTAGTAATCAAAAGGATATTTATGGTCTTGGCATAGTGGTACACATTTGTAATTCCAATTACTTGGGAGGCAGAGATAGGAGGGAAATTGTAGTTCAAAGTCAGCCCAGTCAAAAGTTAGATAGAGTATCTCAAAACCTATACTAGGCCTGCTGGTATGTGGGGCCCATCTTATCAGGGAAATGGAAATCTATGCTGTAGAAAAAGAGGCCTAACTTGTGGCCCAGTGCTCATTTCCTGGTTTTGGGACCACACCTGGCTGAGATGGTGCCTGTTGCAGGTTCAGTAGCTGTGATTTGTGATGTAAAGTAATGCCACCTCTGGGATAGGGGTAAGCCCTAACCCTTCCTCTCAGACTGCATGATTCCCCTTTTTTACCTACCTCCCCCCCACCCTGCCCACCTTTGTGCTGATAGGCTCCTGCATCCTATATTAGCTGAATGTACTTCCTCAATAAACGAGTTCCTGCCTCGATAGGTCTCCTTGACACGTCTGATTGTCCTCCGGTGAGGGAGGGGCTGGGTGAGGGTGGTCAGTTGGCCCTTTCCTTTCTCTGCTCCTCCTGGTGGGGGCATGTTCTCCCTATCCCTCCTGCAGGTCGGGCAGGACCCTGACAGTGGTATACACCTGTGGTACCAGCTACACAGTAGGTGGAGATAGAAGGATTCGTGGGTGGGTTGGTGGGGGTGGACTCCATGTCAAACTGGGACAAAAGCCCAAGGCCCTTACTGAAAAACAAACCAAAACAAAAAGACTTGGAACATTTCTCAAGTCTTGTATATAAGTTTATCTGATTTGGGGATGGGAAGTAGAATCTCAGAAATGGTGGGACAAAGGACAAAGGGTGAATCAATGCATCAGTAATAGTCACAAGATACTATATTGAAAATTGCGGGGGAGGGGAGTTGGTATAGTAATATGATTTTATGTTCACTTGTTCTAGAGGAGGGACAGAGGGAATAAATGAGGGAGGAGGTTCTTTAAGTTAGAATTTCCAATTCCAAGGCCATTTTAGGTTTTAAAAGACCTCTATCATTTTCAAGATGTCAGGATTTTAAGTTTGGGTTAAAATAATTGTCAATTTACATTTTTTTTTTGCCAGTCCTGGGGCTTGAACTCAGGGCCGAGGCACTGGCCTTGAACATTTTTTGCTCAAGGCTAGTGCTCTGCTACTTGAGCCACAGCACCATTTCCAGCTTTTTCTGTGTATGTGTTAGGTAAGCATTCTACCACTAGGCAACACTCCTGGCCCCTTTACATTGTTTTCTAACATTAACAAAGGAGGTCTGAATCACCTTAGAATCAGGTATAGCCATATGGACACTTTGTTTTATCAGTTTATCCTTAAACTGAATTAAAATTTCTGAGATATGCAGTTATACACACACAATTCATTGTGGGAGACCCGTGGTTATGGTCAAAATGCAAGTAGTACAGAAATCACCAGGAAAAAGTTGCTGTTTGGGATTTCTGACAGTCTCACACACATGAGACCACGTGTATGTGCACAAGTGGTTGTTTACATACAAGTGGCTTCCATACCCTTGGGTTAAGAGATACTTGTCGATCTGCCATAGAAATTTCTTATATTAGATGGAGTGAAATAAGGTAGTTCTTTTCTTTTTTTTTTGCAAGTCCTGGGTTTGAGCTCAGGGCCAAGCACTGTCCTTGGGTTTTGTCAAGGCTAGAGCTCTACCACTTGAGCCACAGCACCACTTCCAGCTTTTTTCTATGTATGTGGTACCAAGGAATCAAACCCCAGTCTTCATGCATGCTAGGTAAGCACTCTACCACTAGGCCAAATTCCCAACCCCGATATTTTTTTTAATCAAATATTTGCTTCTAAAATAGATGATATGATTTAAAAATATTACTTATGATTCTTTGCATATACTCACCTTGTTTTGCCAGAATGTGACAGGTCTAGAATGTAATTTTTGTGGGGCAGCAATAGTGATTTGATAGGTCACCCTTAGCAAAAGAATGATCTGGATTAGCTCATAATGAACTACTCTCATTACTTTCTTTCATAGGCTTACAAATACAAGTAAGTACCTGTCAGTGCATCCTGCACATGTATTCAATGCACATGTATTCTAAATTTCAATTGTAATTCATAGTTTTGTAAAGATGTAATATGCATTATGATTCAAGCTAGGCTAAGTTGAAAGGCAGTCAATGCAAGATTAAAAACAAATTTTAGTTAGAAAATTTCCACTTTAAAATACTTTTAGAGGAGTAGACAGATATAAAATAACACGTCGACACATTTAGATTTTCTTGACAAGGAGTCCTGAGTTACACACCTGGAAGACAATATTCTAGGCACACTCTCAAACCTGACTTTCCTAGTGAACTTTAGAAATTGTTTTATAGATTCTGCAGAAACTAAGAACATATTAAATGCTCAGTGAGTTCTTTTGAATTGCATTACGCCTAGGAGAAGAAATTCATGGTCTTTGACTTCAAATGGGACTGTTTTGAAGTCTTTGTAGGAGACCTGGGACAAACTTAGGCTGCTGGTTTTTGAAGATTTCAGATTTTTCTAGATCCAGACTAGAGTCTATGGCATTGTAAGATGACAAGTTTTTGTTGTCTTTTCAGTATAAGGACACACAAAAGTATCATGCGATCTATACTTCTCTGCATTACTTTATTTGACTGACTCCTGTAATCCCAGAAGTTCACAGATTGAAACAGAAGGATCATGAGTTCAAGGCAGCCTGGACTGTAGCACGAGACACTCTCTCTGAAAAACAGAAAAGTCAAAGTAAAACAGACAAAATACCCCCACAACAAAAAGTATTCCCCCAAACCAAACCAATTCCCACATTCTCCAAACATTAAAAAAAAAACCAAACTTTTTAAGCTTTGAACTTTAATGGATATCCAGAAGAAGAGAGGCTGGCTCTGTGTTCCTATCTTTAGGAGATTTCTCTTGGAGAATTATGCTCTGGGTGTGATTGTTCCTCTCCAGCCCTGGAGAACATGCATATGCCTTCTTCTTCACTACTGCAGTGTGCCTCCACCCTGTGGAAGTGCCCTTCGCGACTGATGTCTGTTTTCCTCATCATTTATTCATGCTGAAGGAGCCCAAGCTAATTGAACGTGACAGGAGTTTGTGACTGCTCCATTTCTTCCACGTCGTGTATCAGATTTTTATTTCTATGGCTATTGTATCAAAGTACTATACTTAAGAGACTTAGAATGACAAGAACTTGTTATTTTAGATTTCTGTAGGTTTATAAATTCAATACAGATGTCACTGGGCTAATATCAGGTTGTTGGCAAAACTGTCTTGTGGAGACTCTTGGGAAATTGTCTATCCTTTCCTGCTTCTAAAGGCGGCTAATGTATTCGTTGTCCCATCTTTAACACCAGCAGTCTCCCATTGTTACGATTCCTCCTATTGTCTTTTTCTGCTTTGCTTTTCTACTTTTAAGGACTCTGTGATGATATTGAGATCCCTCACATAATTGGAGACTCTGTTCCTAAATCCTTAACTGTATCATCATATGGTCAATGCTCTTTCTGACTTAAAAAGATACCATATGTTGCTCAGATTAAAATGATCGAAACCATAGCAGGAAGCTTAGTGGCAAGGAGGTGATAGGACCTTTTCATGGACAGGAGATGTTTAAAAGAAATTTCCCTGTTTTAGGGGGGAAACAAGCCATCAATTTTATGGGCTTCAGTAAAGCTACTGGGCATGAACAAAAGAAGAAAGAAGAGGAAGGGTAGAAAGAAGAGGAGGAAAAAGGACATGATGAGGAGGAGTGGGGAGGGGGAGATAAAATATATAGAGAAAAACAAAAGTAATGTTTGTGAAAGAAAATGATGAACTTAGGACACTAATTTTTGGCAATATTCTTCTTGAATAGAAATTTTGAGGTACTTATTTCTCATTTCTTTCCATTTTTAAGTACTTACTCTCTAAGTATCAGATGGCTGTAGATCCAAAAAACAAGCTGGGTCTAAGGACAAGGCAGGGCCCTCCCAGTGGTACAGTGAATGTGTTTAGAGCCTATGGAACTCTGACCTGATTTCCATTCTTACTATCCACTTCATCTTGTACACGACCTACTTTCCAGATTTCCTAGACTTCCTAGGCATTTGCTTTTACACCTTATGTTATGTGTGTGCTTAGCCATTTCTACAGCTTGCAGTGCACTTTTCCTGCTTGACTGCCTGATGCAGGAAAGGCTTCAATCACTTTTCAAATGATTTGTTTTCTCCTGCAGCTTCTAAATTTTGACTTATCTGTTAGCACTATTAATTCTGCTTTAAGTGGCCAAAGACAGCTGGCATTATCAGAAAGCCCACCCCCCCACCCCCCATTTTATGATAAAGCTTGAGCTCAGGGCTTGGGTGCTATCTCTGAGCTTTTGTGCTCATGGCTAGTGCTATACCACTTGAGCTACAGCTTTACTTCCGGCCTTTAAAATTATTTTTCTCCTCTTCCTCCTCTTCCTCCTCCTCCTACTTCTCTTTCTCCTTTCCTGCTGGCTACCGCCTCTTCCTCTTCCTTCTTCTTACTTTTCAGTGGAGATAAGTGTTTCACAGGCTATTCCTGCCCAAATTGGCTTTGAACTGTCAGCCTCTTAACTAGCTAGGATTACAGGGCTGTCTGTCACTGACACTGAGCAAGTTTCTTTTTCAAAGAGTTGTATTAAAGTTATTTTCAGGACTGGAGTTAGATTACATGACATGTAGCAATCACAAATTCCTTTATACTCTATGTTTAAACCTTTGGGTGACTTCTAGTGCAACTTTACTACAGAAACAAATATTTTTGAAATTGACTTCAAAGATTGCACTCTGGTACCATTAATGGAAAGGCATATGCATTAGAAATGAGCAAGACAGGGGTTGGGAGTGTGGCCTAGTGGTAGGGTGCTTGCCTAGCAGGCACGAAGCCCTGGCTTCGATTCCTTAGTACTACATACATACACAGAAAAGGGTAGAGGGGTGGTATGGCTCAAGTTGGTAGCATGCTGACCTTCAGAAAGCTCAAAGACAGTGCCCAGGATGAGACTTCAAGCCCCAGGACTGGAAAAGAAAAGAAAAAGGAAAAGAAAAAAAAAAGAAATGAGCAAGACAAATAAGAGACATTCTTTGGTTGCCATTGTTGGTGTTTTTGTTTTCTTTCACTTTTATCTTATTTGTATTTGAGAGAGTATGCGAGGGCACTTGAAAGGTGGAACAAGGATGAGTAAAATATACAATGATACTCACTAGACACTATGTAGATCATGAAATGGTTATCTTATGGGTAGGGACAAGAGGAAAAGACTAGGAGAAAGAGACAGAGGGGGGAAGACATGATCCGAAAAGAATCATTACTCATTACCTGGTCATGCAACTGTAATCATTCTCTATATCAATTTTACAATAACAATTAAAATGTAAAAAAAAGAAATGAGCAAGACAGTCTAGTTCTTTGAAATAGTGTTACCAATCTATTGAAAACAACTCACTTTTTTTTTTTTTGCTAGGCTGGTTTTGAAGGTAGTGGACACATACATGTAGAATTGATAAACCTTTTCACTAGTGGCTCTCAATATTTAGTAGACAATATGGTTTCATAAACTCATGATAGAACCAGCCTGGTGAGGTTCCCCAGAATGCTACTCTCTACTTGGCATGACTGGAAAATCTGTGCCTTTAAATAACAGACACTTGTCCTTGGAATCCTAGTGAGTTGCTTTTTTATGGGCATGCATGTTGCTATCATTTTTATTCTGCCTTTAAACTCCCCAATCCATGTCTTAATTATTACAAAATTAATACTCTTATTGAAGGCATAGAAGGTTAAATCAAATGTAACTTAAAAAAATCTTTAAAAGCTCAAACAAAACATAAATTTTTTGTAAGACATGTAGATAAGGAAGCCTTAGTTAGAACCTTCCCAAATAATCAGATTTATGCCTAAATTCCACTTTTAAAATAATCATAAAAGAATGGCTTATAAGAATATTGATGAAAAGATGCTAAAGGACCTGAATAACCTATTCAAGATGATACAGTGTTCAGAAATAATTAATACCAATTGGGGAAAAATCCTAATCTGACAATTAAGAGGTCACCTAATTTAGCAAATTAGGTGAAATCAGGTATTTGTTTTTTCAATGTAGTTATAGTTTGATTTGATATGTTATTTGGCGGTAGTTGCAATGAATTTATTTGAAATATTCTAATTTATATCCTTTTAGTTCAAATTAGTAAGATTTTGGCTGTAGTCACTTTTTAAAAATTATTTATTTATTTTCTTATTTTGCCAGGGCCTTATTTGAACTCAGGGCCTGAGCACTGTCCTTGGCCTTTCTCAAGGCTAGAGCTCTACTATGTGAGCCTCAGCACCACTTCCAGCTTTTTTTTCTATATATGTGGTACTGAGGAATCAAACCCGGGTCTTCAAGCACTCTACCACTAGGCTAAACTCCCAGCCCCAGCTGTAGTCATTTTTAAAGAAGATACTTTCTGTTTAAATTAGATTATAGACTATTCTCCATAGTGGAGAAAATGGCTGCTGAGGTACAAGATGACACCAAAGATTGCAGCAGGGAGTAGAATTCACCATCCCTGCTAAATTGTCCAAGAAAGTTCATGAAGTTCATACGATTAAAAAAACAAACAAACCAGCCAGTTGGGCAAAATAAACGCTTACCTGGCATCCTAGAATTTGGATTGCACTTCTGGGTTCCCTTAGTAATAGCATGTCTTCAGTGTCCCAGATGATGCTCTCCAGTTTGTCCTTCCCCTTGCCCTCTAGGGGGCATTTGCACCAGTATCTGGACAAAGCTCCATCAAGACCTTACTAGCCTTGTGAATGGCACTTGGCTATTTGTTTTTTTCTGCCAGTCCTGGGGCTTGAACTCAGGGCCTGAGCACTGTCTTTGGACTTTCTCAAGGCTAGAGCTGTACCACTTGAACCTCAGCACCACTTCAGCTTTTTTTCTATGTATGTGGTACTAAGAAATCGAATCCGGGTCTTCGTGCATGTTAGGCAAGCACTCTACCACTAGGCCAAACTCCCAGCCCCTAACAACTAGTTTTGTTGGTTCATTAACATAAAAACTACCAAATCTAAGATTAAAAGCACTTGTGAGAGATACCCAAGTTTGCTTCACCATATACTCACAAAAGATGGAAATGTCTTATATTTCTCTTATACTATACCTCAATTAGTAGGGAAAAGCCCCTCCAGGGATTGTGTGTGGTGGTTTCAGATGAATAAAGTGATAGTGTGGAACTTGAGGTTGCCTATTCTGTAAGTTGAGTATCCCTTCAATCTTGGCTTCCTACTTTCTCTTCCTATCACGAGCAGTTTGTATAACTGAAAAGTCTTGGGTTCCAAAATGGTGTTGTTTCAGCTTTGCGATTCATCAGGAATTTCACTGTTGCTTAAACAGTTTTTCTTGTTGCAGTTGGAACTATTTGACAAAGCTCTATGGAGCTGCCAAGCCTCAGGAAGAAATACAAGGTGTTCATAATGTGAAAGGAGGAACTCATTACAGAAAGCCCTCATGGAGTTACGGTAATGAGCTGAGGATTTCTCTGGAGGCCTGTTGACTGTCTGATCACAACAGGAGCTTTCAAATCTCCAGTGGTGGCATGTTATTAAGTCCTAAGATTTTTATTTCTCTCTACCTGGCTTAATCAGCAGTGGCTGTACTTTTCAGTGAGATGAAGTATACCACCCATGATTTTCTGCCATGCTAGGCCTCTTGCTCTGGATCTTGCGGGGGTTGGGGGTGGGAGAAGCCTTCAAGATTTAGGACATTCTCAAACTCATTTAGAAAATAGGACAAGTGTGGTGCTTTCTGTTTGTCTGAATATGATTTAAGTATACTAGATTATTGAGCTAGAAGTAACAAGCTTGTTTAAGTCAAATAGAACCTTTGAGTAAAATGTGATATATATTACCTGTAAGCAATACAGAGCCTCTGTTAGGTAAGAGAAGTATGTCTGTTTTTTTCTTTGATTTCTTTCTTTTTTTTTTTTTTAAGATCAAGCACAGCATGCTGAACACAGTTCAATGTTCAGGGATTGCATGTCAGTATTATTAAAGGTTAATTTCTTATTTTCTCATTGAGAAAATGTTAAGTGTGGGAGGTGATGGATATGTTAATTAGCTTAATTTACTCAACATTGTATTACAAAGTCAGCATGTCACTTTGTGTCCCATAAATATGATCAACTATAATTTGTCGATATATCAGGAAAAATACTTGAAAAGAAAAATGTATAATGCAAAACAATTACTGAACCATTACAAATCATTAATAGAGACTGAAATTTTGAAACCCCAGTGTTCTAGTTGGGTATCATTTGTCAGTCATGGGTACAAAACTGTTAGCTGTCTACTGCCCCTGAAATACTTTTTACTTTTTTTTTTGTCATCAGCTGTGGGGAATGAACTCTGGATCTGGGTGCTGTCCCTGAACTCTTCAGCTCAAGGCTAGTGCTCTATTGAGTCACAGTGCTATTTCCGGGTTTTCTGGGGGTTAATTGGAGGTAAGAGCCTCAGGGACTTTCGTGCCCAGGTTGGCTTTGAATTGCAATTCTCAGATCTCAGCCTCCTGAGTAGATAAGAGTACAGTGTGAGCCACCTGTGACCAGCTGTCCTTGTAATACATTTTAGTGAAGGCAAATCCAGTCATCATGTGCTGGAATATAGTATTTAAAAAGCTTATTCTGTTAGCTGAGAGATGAGGCAAGGACAATAGGAACGAGGCTTCGTATAATATTGACTGTTTTCCTTGCCCAGGAGAGAAGTGACTGATATTTAGACCCAAGACTCTCCCTCCAGAGATGTGGTACAGTAAGTGAGGATCCGCCTGCAGAATGTGCTGGTGTTCTGTCCCTGGCATGCTGAGAGCACAGCATCCCTCTAATTGAGACAGAAGAGATGATGGACGCCAAAGCTACCGCTTGAGAAGCAATATATCCGAACCCTGGGGCTGGGGAAAAGTGGTATTTGTTTAGCAAAATTCACCATGAAATCACTGGACAGGATAAACAACCCATGGAGAAAAGAATCAACACTTCCTGCAGTAAGGGGGAATCTGGTTTCATTTGCTGATTTCACTCTGGGCACTCAATGTGGTGTTCAACAAAATCTTCTCAAATATTTTCTCCCTGGAGAAGCAACTACGATGTTGACAAACCCCATATTTTTGGTTGTGGATATTAACTCCTAGCCCCAATTTCCCCCTCCTCCCTGCAATTTTCTTTAAGCCCAATCGAGTATATTTGATGCTGGTGAGGCACTCAATTTAGTGTTCATTTCTCTGGGTGGAAAAATGAACCATATGTTTTCGTTAGTCATAGTATTACTATGCAATTGGGTCATTTCTGAGAAGCAGATACATTTTCATCTAAAAGGGAGAGTTCTGAGCACTTGTTCTCATTTCTGAAGCATCAGCTGCTCTGTACAGAGGCCATATAAGTTTCCAAATCTATTTATTTATTTATTTTCCTGCTGGTCTACTGATTATAGAGGTTCACATAAAATTATGATGCTTCTGTGCCTTGATTCTATTAGTGTATTCCTCACCTCTTCCTGAAACAGCAGTAACTGAAAGTAAAGTAATAGTCACAGATTGTGTATATTTACACATATAATATGTACATATATATTAATACAAATTCCTTTTGCAAATGCACTTCTACCAGGATACAGGAATCAAATGGAGAAGTCGATCTCCTCAAGTGCCCTCAGATGGGTATAAACAACTCTTCTGGAAGCCAGTCAGGAGGCTCACAAAACAAAATGAGTTTTTAAAAATAGTTGCACATAGAGTAACTTTAATCCATTCCATTTTTAAATACCACAATAAATTTAATTTTCACAATAAATTAAATAGCCATATTCAGTTTACAAAATAGAATTACTTGGTGTGAAACAAGTATTTACAACAATATACACTATATACATGACATTTCTTCGTTGACATTCAACATGGAAGTAAAAGGACTGGACTTTCCAACATGTGATTGACATGCTACAAGTGACACCATGGTTTTTACGAGAAACAATAGTGCAAAATCACCACAGAAACTTTGGAACAATGTCAAATTTTATGAGATAAGACATTCTTTTAAATAATAAGAAAATAGCATTTTCTTTCCTTTTTCCCCCTTTTATGGCACCAATGCCTCATCTGAATTAAAGAGCCAGCTTTCCCTTAGGAAAAACAAAATGCATAACTGAGCCCTCTACTTCCTGAAGCCTCGCAGCCATTGGTTCATTTTCACACACTCATCTTTTGGCTTAAATCTACATAAATGGCTGGTGACAAATTCTGAATCAAAGGAAGACTAACTCTTTGAGAATAGCTGAAGTCACTTTTCCCCAGTCCCTCCACCTCTTCATTTTCATAAGTAGCAGAAAAGATGCAACTATGCAGACAGGATTTATTACCTTCTTTTTTGTACATTTTTCAGTAGCAAGAAGAACTGATCTTATATTTGGTCACATACTGCGTTTGTACAAGTATCCATGGAAAAAATGACATGGATAGGTGTGTCTAGGGAAAGTGCATATCTTAATCTAGAGGAGATACCATGTGTCTCCAGGCACAACACATAGCGTTGTATGACATATATATATATATATACACACACATATATATATGTATATATGTATTTTTTTTCTTTAGGGCCAGTTCAATGTCCTTCCAGTAATCTGGTAAAATTTTTGATTAAAAGGGTGAAAGAATTTGCGTAATTTGGTAATGACAGAGGGGTCTACCTCTGGGTGAATGCGCCCCTTACTGCCCGCCAGGCACTTATTAAAGATAATGTTAAATCGCAAGCAATAAAACCCTCTGGTAGCATTGAAATATAAATTGTATTGACTTATCCTTGGAGGAAGGTTTAGGAACTTCTCCACGAGCTGAAGTTCTGGCAGAGGTTCGGTGATGAGGCGGTCTCCATCGACAATGTGAAATTGTTCGATTGGAAAATATTTCAACCACCTTTCCAGATGTTTGGTGTAGATGCTGGTTCTTACTGCCTTATATTTTGTGTTCACTTCACAGGTATTAGGGTCTATGGCCAGCTTCTCAAACTTGTAATAAGTTTTGTTCTTCCTCTCCTTCCCTTCTAGCACCTGAGTGTAATCAGAAATAGCTCTTGTGGTTGGCTCCCTGACAATGATCAACAACTTGATGGATGAGTTCATCTTGTAAATCCTTTCCGGAACCTCCTCTGTGATAAAATAGGCTGGGCTCTTTTCAATTGTGATTTGTTGAGGGTAGGAAAAAGGCATCTTTTTCCTATACCATTCAATGCCCTTGGCATAATTCTCATCATTGTCAAAGAAGTGGATTTCTTGAGATGCCTTGACCACTGCTGGGTGGAGATTCAGCATCTCTAGCAGGGCCCTGGTGCCCCCTTTCCTCACACCGATGATGATGGCCTTGGGGAGCTGCTGGACCAGGTCATGGAGGTGAATCTGCTCCTTGGAAGCGTTGCCCTTCCGGAACTCGTGCAGTAGGCCACGCTTAAACTGTAGGGCACGCAGTGGGAATTCAGCCTGATTGCGTGCTCCTCCAAATCGGCTTTCAATGGGGCAAATGGGCTGTAACCTGCAAGCAACAGAGAGACACTGTGAGAAGATCACGAATGGGAAAGGCTCATTGTTCTGCTTCCCAGACTGACTTCAAACATGTAACTAAAAGGGGTGGTTCCTAGCATGCTGCAATCGCTCATGAAAATATGTCTGGGAAATTTTATTTTAAACCTCCTTGTATTGAATGGAGCATATATAGTTGATGGGATTTTTTATGAGTGCCTTTTAAAATTTGTATTCAGTTAATTGGTATGTACTTAAGTTACAGCACAGGATAGACAAGTGACACCAGCCAACTTTTTTTTTTCCTGGTCCTGGGGCTTGAACTCTGCACCTGGGTGCTTCCCTGAGCCTCTTTGTGCTCAAGGCTAGCGTTCTACCACTTGAGCCATGGTGCCACTTCCAGATTTTTCTGATTAGTTTATTGGAGATAAAAGTCTCATGAACTTTTCCTGCCCAGGCTGGCTTCCAACTGAGATCCTCACATGTCAGCCTCTTGAGTCGCTAGGATTACAAGTGTGAGCCACAAGCACCTAGTAAACTAATAGCTTTAACAGTTCACCAGGTAAGATCATTTAGAAAACATGGAAGGCACAAGATTATAATCTTCAGCTGAGAGGCAGATGGGCAGAGAAGAGGCCATTTGTTTGTTTGTGGTACTATTTTCTTTCAGCTCAGCAGCACTCACATGGCCCTTAAAATCTTTTGATATATAAGCTGAAAACAGCTCAGATATTTTCCCTTGGCTATTTGCATCATCAGTCTGTAAAATTCCAATTTTGGCACTAGTTGAGCTTTCCATCATATGAGAATTTCTATCTTTAACGTTGGGGAGAGCCAGAAGAGCATGATATTTCTTTTGTCTCTCTTCTAAAGAGGTCAAGATTATATTTTCATTTTGTTGTATGTAGGAACAAACCCAATTACTGTCAGCAAGTGCTGTATATAACCTACTACACCTGAGACCACAAAGCAACAAGACCTCCACGAGGCCAGAGACCTTGGCTTCTCATGGCAACAGAATTTAAGTAACGGATAGAGTTCATGAAAAAAAAAATGAAAGCAATGGATAAAAGCACAAAGAGGATTTCCATTTCACTGTTAGCTGGGGTAATAATTCAATGTCTTTGTTTTTCTCACAGACAATGGTGTGGTTATAGTCACAATACATTCCTAGCATGACTGCTGTTGTTTTTGCTTTTTTTTTTTGGCATGTCAATACTGAGTAGCAAATTGAGCTTATTTTTACACAGCTTGAAGCTCAACTAAAGTTAATTGTAATTTTGCTAAGTTGATCTAGGAAAGCATGATAGTCTTCTTGAGAAAGAAAGTTAATACTAGTCATAGTGTCAGTGAAACCAGTTTCTCTATCCTCAGGCTTCTAGTTACTCAAGTCATTTGAAATCTGTGTCTGCATCTCTGTGGCAATGAAGCAGTCTCTTCTTTCTCCCAAAAGAAGCTAGTGCATCTGTAAACCACAATCTGCCTATTCTATAGAATTTATTGGAATGCTCTTGGTTTGTGCTCTGAATAAATAAATCATCCTCTACAATAATGCTTGGGGAAAAATGTAATCATATTTTGTGATAATATTTGAAAAATAATTTTAAAACAATTCATGTTTATTATGAAAGTTAGAGACATGGGGTTTACTACAATCAACAGAAAAACATGAATTTAGTTTTTATATATTTAATGAGATTAATATACTAGGGCTCTAAATGGAAAATATAAAAGTTACATAATCAAAGATTACACATAGTCAAAGACAATATATAGTGAATGATATTTTTAATTTTGTCATTGATTGGGCCTATCGTGAGCTAGTGACACCCAACATAAAAGACAATCTTACGACAGGCCCAAGAGGCTGAGATCTGAGGATTGTGGTTCAAAGCCAGCCCGGGTATAGAAGTTGATGAGATCCTTATCTCTAATTAACCACTAGAAAACCATAAGTGGCACTATGGCTCTAAGTGGTAGAGCACTAGACTTGAACTGAAGATCTTAGGGACAGTGCTCAGGCACCAAGTTCAAGTCCCATGACTGACCAAAAACAAAACAAAACAAAACAAAAACAAAAACAAAAAAAGATTGTGTTTTAGCTCTTTTAATTTCTGGTTTCAAATTAAGCATAAATTAAGCTTAAATTCAGTAGCATATACATTGATAAGACTTTTCTCCTAAGCATCTAGACAATGTTAGTACTGCTTTTGGGAGAATACAGGAAACAATCACTGGAACCCATTTTTTGTAGGATCTAGTTCTCTCACAGAATCTTGACTGAAGGGTCTGCTATAGATATCTCCATCCTGACTGGGCTAGGATGACAAAAATTTCTACTTCTACTTCCCCCCTCTTGCCCCCCCCCAGTTCTGGGGCTTGAACTCAGGGCCTAAGCATTGTCCTGGGGATTTCCTCAAGGCTAGAGCTCAACCACTTGAGCCACAGCATTGCTTCCAGCCTTTTCTATGTATGTGATACTGAGGAAATGAACCCAGGTCTCCATGTTCACTAGGCAAGCACTCTACCGCTAGGCCAACACCTGGTCCCTTTCTTTCAACTCTGGTGAATCATACCTTACAGAACAATTGCTGTTTTGTGTAAAGAGGAAAACATTTCATTCTACCAAACTTCCTGAAGAGCAGTTCTGATCACGGATCCCAAATCAAGAAAAATATGAAAGTTTTAAGATAAGAAGTTATAGCAGGAGTAACCACAGCTTCCTTCCCAGACAGCAGAGTCTCCGCTTCCTAATAGATAAGCTCAAGTAAGTATGAATCAGACATAATTTCACATACCATTTCAGACATAATCTAGTATTGTATTCAAGAGGGGGATTTTGAGAAAAACTCCTTCCTGCTCCCCCAGTCAATTCTATTCCTTATAAAAGTCATCCTATTAGAGGCTAGAGAATAGGTTAAAACATAAAGAAAAATCAAATAAATAATAATGTGTTAATGAGAACTAGACCAATGGCTCAATTGAAAGTAAAGTAGAAACTAAGTAAAAGTGTTGAAAAGAGGGCCGGGAGTCTGGCCTAGTGATAGAGCGCTTGCCTAGCATGCACATAGACCAGAGTTTGATTCCTCGGTACCACATACACAGAAAAAAAAAAAAAAAGCTGGAAGTGGTGCTGTGGCTCAAGTAGTAGAGCTCTAGCCTTGAGAAAGTCCAAGGACAGTGCTCAGGCCCTGAGCTCAAGCACAGAACTGGCAAAAAAAAAAGTATTGGGAAGAACTTGATAGAAAGGTTCCCGAACAAACACATAGTTCCTCCTCAGGATTTTGTTTGTTTGTTTGTTTGTTTTCTTTTGGTCAGTCATGGGGCTTGAACCCTAGGCCTTGGTGCTGTCCTTGATCTTGTCAGGTCAAGGCTAGTGCTCTACCACTTTGAGCCACAGTGCTACTTCTGGTTTTCTGGTGGTTAACTGGAGATCAGATTCTAAGAGACTTTTGTGTCCTGGCTGGCTTTGAACCATGATCCTCAGATCTCAGCCTCCTAAGTAGGCAGGATTACAGGCATGAGCTATTAGCACCTGGTTCCTCCTCAGGCTTTTCACTATAACTAAGTGCTAATTTAGGAAAATATTCAAGTACCGACCTCAAGTGATAAGCACTTTGTTTTCCTACAAGTAACCACTAGAGAGAGGGAGGTTTATTCAGGAATTTTAGGTTAAAAAAACCTTGAAGGGTCTTTATTTTAACAGTTAAAATTAATATCGACTACAAGTAAACAAGGACTACTGTCACACTATTTCTGAATCTGAACAATAAGGTCAACAAATTAACATACATTCTGGAAAGAAAACTTTAAAAGAAGTTATTTTCATGAAAGTGTGTTTTTGTTTTCAGTGACAATGGGAATTGAGATCAGAGACAGCAGATTTCAGTCCTCCCAGGGCAAGAATTAATTTTAAAGGACAAAGAACAAAACTTCCTATCATAGAAGCTCACTCCATCAGTCATAAACAGTTAGCAGAGATTCAGCTGACATTTTTGAGACTTCTTTCTGCAGGTCCAGCCTCTCTTATCTCTCAACAGTTTGCCTATTTAGAGGCAGACCCTAGCTCTTCAGTTTCCTCTGCATGGATCTGCCATTGACTTCTGGGCAATTAGTCCCTGTGGCAACCTCTCTCTCTGGTATGTTCAGCTCCTGAAAAACCAGAGCTAATTAACACAGTTAAAAATCCATGCCTGCAGCCATCTTTCCAGGGCAATGGATTGCAAACTTGATGAGCATCTTTACAGGAGCATACATAATTTTAATGCTCCCAAGAGCACATTAATTGTCCATGCACAGATTTCAAAAGGAAGATGTGCCGTTCTATCATCAGTGTTTTGTATGGCTAGAGGTCAACACCAGATGTATGCAGATCACACTCTGCTCGAGCAAGTGACATCTTTTACTGTACACAGCTTTATCCCTTCTCTAAAAACAAGTGTCAACGTACACAGAATACAAATGGATCTTTCTGGAACACCTTGAGCAGTGTGGATCTATTTCTTTTAAAGTCTCAATAAAGCAAAATCAATACTGCAGAAGAGCATGTTTCTTGGGGATTTCGAGAGATAAAAACAAACAGAGAGAGCTTCAGTGTCCTAAGGGCGTTTACATCACCCAACACTTAAAGTCATACAGGCACTGTCTAATCACCCACCTATCCAAGCTCCCAACTCTGGCAACAAGATACAGGAGACTCCCAACGGCGAGGCTTCCCAGGACCAGAAGCTTCTGTCTCAGCCACGCCTGCTGTTTGAATAGCATGGCCCTCCATCAACCTTCAGGACTGCCGAAGCCTGAGAGATAGAAAATAAGACACTCATCAGTAGAATCTGCCGATGGAAACAAAGCCACCAGAGGTGAAAAACAGGCTGATTAAGTGACTCTACATGAAGAACAGACCTCTATAGCAACCTTTGTAACATGTATTTGGCACAACTTACCTTTCTTTTTTTCTTTTTCTATACTATGCAATAAGGTCAACTACTAAATCTAAATGGAGAATATCAATTAGAGAGCAACTGCTAGGCAACTGGCAAGGTAAAGTAAGATATATACATTGTAAATAAATAAATAAATAAATATATATATATATATATATAATGTGTGTGTGTGTGTGTGTGTGTGTGCATTTCCATATATATTTTTGTAAGTCAAAGCACATGGAGTAAAAGCAACCTAAGGCTGAGCAGCAAAGTAAGTGGACCATTTAGCGCATAACAATGACTTATTTTACTGACACCTTTTGGTCTCATTTTGTTTTCACTGTGAATAGAAGAAGGGAGCAAGATCACAAGTGGTGGTGTCACTGTTGAGACTTTCCCTGTGAACTATCTCTGAGGAACCTTCATATTCCCTCTTCAAACCTGGACTCTGGAACCTCCTTAGTCTTGGTTCTCCCGCTGTGCCAACCTCCCTTCTCTGCCTCTCAGTGAATCTTCTGGCTACCAGGCTTGTTCTTACACTACAGAAAAACTTTTCTTGGAAGCTCCATTCTCCTCTAATTGAAATAACGCCAGTGGAGAAGCAGAGGGCTTTACTAGTGCTGTTATTAAATTTTAGGGAAAAAATGCAAGCTCCCGATTCATACTTTTTTAAAAAATTAAAACTAAATCCAACCTACCTTCCAAGATAAGATGGTTTGCTTCTTCTTGAAACTCAAAATCATAACCCAGAAAGGAAAAAGCTGAACTGTAGTTAGGAAATTGTTGGTTTTGTGTGTGTGTGTGTGTGTGTGTGTGTGTTTGTTTTTCTGTAATCCAATCTCCATATTTCCTATGTGTAGATTTGCTTTGTGAAAGATTCACTGACTAATCCATCTGTTCATCAAGAGAGCACTGAGGCCGGGAGTTTGGCCTAGTGATAGAGTGCTTGCCTAGCATGCAAGAAGACCCGGGTTCTATTTCTCGGTATCACATACATAGAAAAAAGCCAGAAATGGTGCTGAGGCTCAAGTGGTAGAGCTCTAACCTTGAGAAAATCCAAGGACAGTGCTCAGTCCCTGAGCTCAAGCCCATGACTGGCAAAAAACAAACCAAACAAACAAACAAAAAAAACCAACAAAAAACAACAAGAGAGCACTGAAAGCATTTTCAACCATTCCCATAGGTTCAGGTAGATTCCTAAAAAGATTCGGTGGGATGGCACAACTTCTTGCCTCCCTACCCTGGAAGACTGGAGCTTCCCTCAATGGGAGCAGAAACAGTAATGATCTCATCTTCACTCAGATCTGACAGCCCAGTGTTCCTTTACCACAAGAAACGAGCACTTGTCAGAAGGCTTATAGCCTAATTGTCACAGTCCTTCAAACATGGACTTATTTCTCAGTAGCCCTTCTATTTTCTGATGCTGCTCTCGATTTCTTCCTATCTGCTAACCTGAAGCAGGCTTCAACCAAGTCACTTTACTAACTCTATTCACCCTGTACATGTAAGTGTCTTCCAAGTGTAGTTTGGACACCTTGGTTCTTACCCTTTGGTTCTTCATTATCTACGTGTGGACCTGAATCATTTCTACCTACCAATGGGAAGTATGGTTTTTCTCTGAGACTCCTTCCTTCCAAGGAAGATCAGTAGAAATGGGATGTTAAAGAAGATGACAGAGGAAGGAAATTCTAGTCCACTGAAAAAGCAAAAAGTATCTGAAGATGAGTGGGGAGCAGAAATGAAGCAAACTTCATAGATACAAATACCAGCATGGATGATTCATAATAGTGAGAGAGGCTGACTACCCACTCTGGGACATCTTGGCCTTTCAAGAAGAGATTGAATTTGGTCCAGTGAACAATGAAAACACATGAGGGACAGTATCAATTAGGAAGATAAATCAGAATGTACGGGCTCATAGGAAAAGAACATGGAATTAATTCCAGTGTTAATGAGGGTGAGATACTAAGGGATGGAACAAGGCATATTATAGAGAAATAATTTACTGGCACTGATGACCAAAGAGAAAAATGATATTGTTTTCTGACTTTATTCTGAAATGTTAAATTTAGTATACAGTCATTGAACTTGGATTTCTGAGGATGGTGGCAAGTGTGTTTTCTATAGGCCCCGCAAGTTTGCCATAGAGGGCCACTGGTGTACACAGCAAAGTGGACTGATTCATGCTCTGCACCTGTTGTTGGCTTTCTAGTACTTCTGAGTCATTCAGTAGGTTTAGCCCATTGCTAGAAGATGGTTGTAGTACACATGGAAGGCAGCATCAAACACCAAACACTCCAGTATTCCAATACTCCACCTACAGACTCTTTTTAGGATAAGCCCAGATGTTCCTGTGAAGTTTTACACTGTGGGATAAACTACTAGGCCAGATTCCCTGGGCTTAAAGGCCCTTAAATGTGCCCACTGATGTTTCCTCTCTGGAAAATTTAATTTCTTTAGCCTTTTGTGGTGCTGGCCTAGATTCCTGCAATGCTCCCTCTTATGTTGCATCCAGCACATTATACTCTAAAGTGCATCCATGCCTGCTGTAGTATGGAGGAGACCTAAACTTTACATTGGACAGCTCAACTACCATGAATGAACTGTTGGTAGGGAAGTGAAAAGACCACAGTATCCAGTATCTCAAGAAAAGGTGTCACTTTGTGGGTTAATGTTGTCATGGAACCTTTCTGAATTGTGCACACACTGTACCTATCACAGGTTGCCAGGACATAAACATTGGGTAGGTTTCCATAGGGTAAAGTTTAGTGAACATCAGACTCAAACTTTATAACAGTGAAGTATAGTTATTGAAATAATTGTGATGCATTTTTTTTGTGTGTGCCAGGACTGGGGCTTGAACTCAGAACTTGGGCACTGTCCCTTAGCTTAACTGTTCAAGGTGGCACTCTACCACTTGAGCCACAGCTCCACTCTGGCTTTTTGATCATTAATTGGATGTGAGAGACTTAGAGACTTTCCTGGTCAACTTGGCTTTGAATCACAATTCTCAGATCTCAGCCCCATGTATAGCTAGGATTACAGGTATATACGCCCCACTTGTGCCTGACTCTTGTATTGGATTTTATAGAAGAAAATAAAATAAATGTTTTTTTTTTTTTGCCAATCCTGGGCTTGAACTCGGCCTGAACACTGTTCTTGGACTTTCTCAAGGCCAGAGCTCTACCACTTGAGCCTCAGCCCTACTTCCGGCTTTTTTCTATGTATGTGGTACTGAGGAATCGAACCTGGGTCTTCGTGCATGCTAGGCAAGCACTCCACCACTAGGCCAAACTCCCCCCAAAGGAGGGTCTTTTTTTTTTTTTGCCAGTCTTGGGCTTGAGCTCAGGGCCTCAGCATTGTCCTTGGACTTTCTCAAGGCTCGAGCTCTACCACTTGAGCCACAGCACTACTTTTTTTATCCTATGTATGTGGTACCAAAGAATCGAACCCGGGTCTTCATGCATGCTAGGCAAGCACTCTACCACTAGGCTAAACTCCTGGCTAAATGTGGTTTTTATGAGCAGTATCATTAGACTTAAAAAATAAGTAAAGTTCATTTTAAGTATAAATATCTTTCAACAAAAAAAATCTTATTAAATATTCAAATGTAATGCTATGGTTTCAGTTTAAAACAAGATGGCAGGCACTCATACCAACAGACACTTACACATACAGACACACTCACAGACAGACACACACAAACAAAAGTGTATACATAGTTCTTTTGTTGAGATGAAATCTTAGAACTTTTAAAAAAATGAGGCCATTCCCAAAGTTTCTACTAAGTTTCTTTAGGAGATTGAAAGTAAAACCTAATTCTTCTTCTTCTTCTTTTTTTTTTTTGTGGGTCATGGTGCTTGAATTTGGTCTGAGCGCTGTCCCTGGGCTCTTCAGCTCAAGGCTACCACCCTACCCCTCAGCTGGGACATTGTACCTGAGCTCATCTACTCAAGGCTACTGTCATACCCTTGAGCCAAGCCACACTTCCCATTTTATAGAGGTGAATCAGAGATAAGAATCTCAGGTCTTTTTGTGCCCAAGCTGGCTTTGAACCTTGATCCTCAGATCTCAGCCTCCTGAGTAGTTAGGATTACAGGTGTGAGCCAATGTGCCTGGCTAAAACCTAATTCTTTAACCAGTCTTAAACTGGGTAGTAAGGACAATATCAGAGCAGCCCATGAATTTTTAACACTCCTTAGAGCAAATCAAAGCTATTGGGCTAAGTGGAAATTCAAGATGCATCTTTGATTTCCCATGATATCACAAAGTGCATATGGGTCTGACAGAATGGAGACTCTTGGTCTAGGAAGAGAAGACAAATAGAATTCAATCTTTATGAGCAATGCCCTAAAACTGGTGAACTGATCTCCAGCCCCAAAGTCCTCTCCCTTTCACCACTTATAGTAGGTATTTTCATAACCTTTCACCAGAAAAGACATATTGATAGGAAGAAATTTATATGGAGTTAATTTTTTAAGTTCATAATTTATTCTTGTGTATCAAAAGGTTAAAGACCTGCAGTGACATTGAGGGCCCCTCATATCCAATGTTCAAGCTCTCAGTATCTTTCATTTTCTGTGCCAAGAACATTACAATTAGAGTTCATGTAGACTGGGGAAGCTCCAACAGATGTGGTATCTTAGCTGAACAAAGCTTAGTACCTACATGACAGAGTATGTGGCCAGAAAAGATGTACTGTAGAGACATCTGGCTGCTTTTGTAAAAAAAAAATACGAAGCAAAGAAAAAAATGATTCCCAAAGTGCAACAAAGAAATAAGGAGTAAGGAGTCCCACAGAAACAAACAAACAAAAAAGAAATAAGGAGCCTCAAATCATTGATTAATAATAAAGACGTGTTCAACAACTGCTCTAAGACTTGTAGACATAGTTACAGTATAAGCTCCTTACACCAGCAAAAAGAATAATGCAATAATTGCAACAAAGTTCATTAAAAATGACTGAATTGATGTGGCAGAATTATTCTGGGACAATCATAACTGTCTTTTGAGTATTAGCTCTTGTTCCCAGGCAGTAGCTTTATAAGTAGAAGAACTACATTTCCTGGGCACTGGACTCTGTTTCTTACATATTTATTTTTCTGCCGTAATTGAACACACTTGTAACATATAATCTATTCTCCTTTTTTTTCTGATGGAAACTGAAGAGCAGAGAGATTAACAGACTTTTTTACTCAAAGGGATGTGGTCAGGGAAATGTAGAAAGGGGATTGTAATTCAGAGTGATCTGACCTCAGAGATTGTGGTCTGTTGATTGCAATGACATTCAAAGAACTATAGATTTTTACCTGCAAGATTCTTAATATACACTTGTTCTCTGATGGAGGAAGGCAGGCGAGGTCTACTTAACTCCAGCCAGATCATCTGCTATTGAACATTGATACAGAGCATGGAGAGGTGAGGAAAACGTTTTCATGGAGGGGTAGGATAAAGGGATCATTTTGGTGATTTCAATCTGCAAAGAGCAGAAAGAAAATCCTAATAAATAATAGTAATAATAGCAGTAAAAGGTAAGGCTGTTACAGTTGAAAAGGTGATTTTCATCCAATTAATATTCAGAATGAACATTGTCTAGAATCATCAGAACCCCACTTATTCCCTCCAGACACCAAGAAGGGGTTTTTCCTGGGGGACAGTTTTATAGTATTTAATAAAAATGACATGGCTTTGACTGCTACGCCATCACTGACTCAGATTCTTATGTGCTGAACTCTTTAAGACCGTGGTTAATTTTATTGTATTTCCATTACCATTCCATCTCCATCCTTCCTCATCTCCACAGCTTTTCTGCTCAGTATCTCAGTAAGTGGATCCCCATCTGGGTAACAGCTTTTGTTTTCCACAAAATTTGGACTTCACCAGCTGGTGGATTCTCTCTTCAAAACCCCAGAAGTTCCACCTATTTTTCTGCTGTGTCATTTGTGACTGCCATGGTTCAGCTCCCTGACACACTTAGTAAACTATTATGGACTCTTCAGTGGTCTCTCCACTATTAAGTTCTGCCTCCACTTACTGTATGCATTGAGGCCAGACTGATCTTTCCAAATTGATCAAACTGCTTCCAAGCTCAGTACTATTTTATAGATCCTTGTCAGCCATTTGGCTTTAAAAGATTTTACTCCTTTCTTATTGCAACTTGAAATATTGTCCCCTCTTCTAATATCTAGACATAAAACTTTAGTACTCAAAATAACCTGAATTGGCCATGGCCAGTTTTTTTTTATTACAATGTTTCTTTTTCTTATTGTGGGGTAAGGTATAGAGGGCTTACAGTTACATTTGCCAGGTAGTAGGTGGATCACTTTTCACACGTTGATACCCCTTCTCATGTTTTTTTCCCCATTTCTCTCCCCCCACCCCTCCCAATCATCTTGTTTCCCCCCTTCCCTTCCTTATTTCAAATAACCAAATAAATGTATATACAATACACCAGGGTAACAAAGTCAGATACAGTAACTATGAGATTAACCATAAGGCAAAAAAAGAGAAGAGAAATAACAGTACATTAAGAATAGCAATCATACAAGATAAAGCTCTTGTTTCCATATCCTAGAGTTCCTTTCATGTAGTCTCATCTTATATGACCTTATGTACCTGGGTTTTGAACTATTGTGATCCTCTGCTAGAGTACACATCTAGAGTCTTAGATGTGTACTAATTATTACAAATGAGGCAAACCAGGCCATGGCCAGTTTTACCTTAAAAGATATTTCTTCATAAAATTCCTACAGCCTGGAAACACCAGGTGCCTTACTTATTAGGTCTGTAAAATGAGACAGATAGCCTTCTCCATAACACTCTTAAAAGGAGTATTGCTTGGCATAAAATGTACCAAAAATTCTACCTGCATCCCCAAACACACCCCTCCTCCTCCTGCCAGGCCTGAATTTAATTCAAATTTGGTAGGTCTTAGGTTGTCATCTTAGATTCCTTAGGATTTTTTTCTTGATCACCAAGGGCTGGCTTATATGTTCCTCTTCTCTGTCACTACAGCATCCTCTATTTAATCCCACTCAAGTAAAAATGTGATTGCCTGCTAACTTGTGGGTCTTTCTGCTAACTTGTGGGTCTTTCTAACTAGAGTGGCAGTTCCCTGTGATGAAAGAACTTGTCATGTCATGTTTGAATTATCACTAACTTTTAGGGGGACAGATGCTCTGTGACCATTTTCAAATAATAAAATCTGTTACCTGGACAATCTATGAATATCTCAGTAGAATTGTTCCTGACACCACACCTCTTTAACTGATAGTAGTGTTTTATCTTTGCATAGTACATTGGTAGATTTGCCCAGGGATAGACGGATTGATAGGTATATGTCTATAAGGGATCTCATTTTTTTATTTTTTTTATTGTAATTAGTAAAAGGGTTACATGATATTTGCCAGATAGAAGGTGCATTAATTCACATACATTGATACCCTTTCACATGTCTTGGTACCCATTTTCCTCCCCCTCACACCCCCCTCCCGTCTTGGTTTTCCCCCCTTCCCTATCAAATTTCAAATATTCAAATACAAATAAATTCAATATATCAGATAACAAAGTGGATCTCATTTTGTCCATCTATTGATCTTTAAAACATTGAAGAATGCCATATATCCTTCACAAACCTTCATCAATTATGTTTTTTATATTTATTTTATCTCTATCTCTAGGCAAGCATAAGCATGTATCCAATAAAAACACAGCTCTTGGCAGAATGAAGGAGAAACTATTTTTAAGAGATTTCCTTTTTCCAATTCGACTTTTCATTTCTTAATTCCTCTAAAGAAAGAAAACTGTAAAGAGTACGTTCTCATGTGGATGCTTGAGCCAACTACTTCATGCACACGACAAGCTGTCCTCTCTTCCTGGCTGTTAGGAGTTACTAGCATAACTGCCCAGTACACCTCATCAATTGCTTTTTATTCATTAGTTATATTTTTTCCCCCAAGTACTCACCAAGAATGTTTAATGTTGCCAAATGTTTGGGCCAATGCAGAATACTTAGGCAAATGTGTTGCCAAACATAGGTGGGCACAGCCTCCTCTTTTTTTTCCCCCCACCCTTTAGCTCCTCTTCCCCTAATCACTTGGGTTTTCACACAGGTTCCCTTTCACTTCTAAGGCTCTTTCTGTGTTTACTTTTCTATGTCCAATTATCCTCTGAAGCTTTTATTTATTTTTGCCTTCCAGTTGTTTGTTCTAAGCTCTTGTCATTGACTGAATTCTCTAACTTAAACAGCTTAAAAGGAAAAGGGAGAGTTATTATTCTTAAATAATATCGATGGCTTAGAAAATGTTATCATTGTTTAATACATCTCCAAAGTAGTCTGTACTTATTCCATATGTAAAAATGATACTAAAAGTCTTTCATTTCTACCAGAGCAGACTAACATTATAGTATTAAAGTTAGTAATACTGACATCAAGCCTTTTCTCTCTTTATTACCAGGGATACTTGTCTCAAAAGTTTAGTTCTTCTGGGAACCAGAATGGTTGTACCAAATTTTGGCCCTATGCTCACCTCCAGTCCTCAACAAATACTGATCAAATACTTCCATGGATCGGGCATTGCAAATGCCAGAAAGAGTACGAAAAGCAGCAGGAACAGATTCTTTTCCATGACTCTTGGATCTTCTATTTTTCACGGCTGACTCTTGATAGAAGCATGGGGGAGCCAGCATGCTCTGTAAAGCACAGACTCAGGCCCTTGCTGCCCTCAGGTTGGCAGAGAAGGAAGATGGACTTACAGGAGGAGCAGGGTCTGCTGATTTCACCTCCTGGCTCTGAGGTCCATTTCATTCCCCACAGTTCTGGCTTTCTATGTAGGAAGCACAAACTGCTCACCAACATCTGCTACTATTTTCTTCAAAGTGATAACTGTGCAGAACCCACTGAAATGAGAAGTCACCCAGTGGCAAAACCTGATCTGTAATCCGTTCATTCACAGGAAATTCTTGCTCTTGATTTCATGCTTTATGAATAAAATCTTGAAATGCTGAATTATTACAGAACAAGGGCCTATACATTTTCATTTTTTCCTCCAGACTATACAAATGATGTATATGCTCCTTGTTGCCAGAATGGCCTTTAGAGAATAGCCTACTTGTATCTGGGCTGTGGCTCCTCACAGTGGTAAGTAATGCTTTCCCAGACATGTGGCTTTAAGAAACACACTCTTATCTCCATCACATAGCAAAATACCCATACCATCCTTTCACAGAGCTGATAATTCCCCCTCCCCCCCCCCCCCCCCCCCGCTCTGTGATCTTCAGAGGTGCATTTCTTCCTTGGATACTCAATATCCAGAGTAGAGTATGTGCCACATGATGTGAATGTGTGTGTGTGTGTGAGTGTGTGTGTGTGTGTGTGTGTGTGTGTGTGTGTGTGTGTGTGTGTGTTCCTGTGAGGTGAAGAGAGACACATCTCTAAGAGGCAAATGCAAGTTAGAAAGACTTGAAGATAACAGGCATCTGTTCCTACCCTGGAGTAGAAAATCACTTCCTAACACTTAAGAAAACAAAACAAGACAAAACAGGCAACTCAGACTCTTATTACCTACCTGCTGTGTGATTTTTGTGCAAATCACTTAACCTCTCTGATTTTCTAGTTTTTCACCTGAGAAACAAAGGACTTAAAAGGGCAAGCAACAGTTCCTTCTAGGGCTAAAATCCTCTCATTTTAAGTGATTCTACCAGATAAGCACTAACAGAATGCTCTTATAATGAAAGTCTGATGCGTAAGGAAGAAAGGACAATGGTACTAGAGGGAAAATTAGTGCCTGAAGTCAATTTTAATCTTTAATACCTTATTATTCCTCAGTTTTAAACAGTTCTGGCCTCTTGTAAAGACGGCTGTAGCACATTATAGTGCCTATTAGTGTGAAAAACAACCCTGTCTTCCTAAGAGAGAACATTTCTTTGAAAAGATATGGACACTCGAGAAAGATTCTGTTGATTAGCTTTCAATATGTCCTGTCAGGGAACCCATTGGAAGCATTTTTTTTTAAATTAACAACGGAAGCCAGGGAAATTTTTCATAAAGAAAAAAATTGTCATAAAGAATCTGCTTTTCTTCTGATATAATGATAGTAGAAGAGAGCTGGGATGAGGAAGAGACAAATGTTGAGGAGCATAAGAGCAGGCAAAAAGGCAGAATTCTATATGTATCAAGACCGCATGCAGAAAGGTGAAGAAGAAAAGCAAAATGGTGCTTGTCTGTTAGTAAGTTTTGGCAGAAAACATGTCAAGCAGGATGTTCATAATTGATCCATCAACAACTGAAGAAGCTATCTAGTTCCCCGTTTCTTCAGTTAACCATGAAGGATCAATGTTAGAAATGAAAAAGCAAAAGGCAGGTATGTTACCCAGAACTGCGTAGGATTGTTCTTTGCTTCATCTGCCTGGGAGTCATTGAAGGAACAGCTTGGAGCCATTTCCAAAGTTTCAAATGGTTCTCTATTTTTCCCCCTTCATTCAGCTTTTGATATCATGCATACATTATTTATCACAGCTCCCATTACTGCCTTAGCTTGAGCAGTCGGCTGGCTCTGTCTGCAGGAAGATACTCATTTTGCATTGGCAATTAGCAAGCTTTAAAGGAGCCAGTGAATTCTGTTCCTGTTCAGGACTCTCATTTAGTAGAATAATGTCTTAAGGAAGAAATGAGAAGTGAATTCTGTCTTGGCCTAGGAATGAATCCTCATTATTCTTCATCTTAATATCTCATTGGTGGACATAACCATTTATAAACCTGGTGATCATCTCAGGCCTGTTCAGTATTTCTTTTTTTTATTTCATTAGAAAGTTGTTGGAGTTCAGTAAATTTGTCTCTGCTGGTGAGTTCTGATGTAGAATCTTTCTGTTCCCTTAACTTGTATCTACATAGAAAGGGAGTGGGAGCCATAGCAATTATACAGCTAATTAAGCCAATGAATATGATCCAGAAGATTAGTGCAGTGATTTCATTGCCCATAGTGAAAAGAGATCAAGTGGAATGCAGAAGCTCTGCCTGTTCTCCACAGTTGAAAGTCAGTGTTAGAGTAGGATGGATTTTTACCCGGCACATCCAGTACCAGTGTCTGTGTTGACTTTAAAATTATGTGCCACATTCAAACCTAGCAAGAAAATTCACTTTTCATCTTATTTTCTATCTTATAATAGATTTTATTTTGGTGAGGATGGAAGGAAAAAATGTTTGTAAAATGTTTATTAACACCACAAATAAATGGAGAAAACCGGCTCTTTTATCATTAAACTTTGATTGCAGTTCTCATTATCCCATCTCCATTTTAATATAGTAGACACTAAGTCATTTATTTCCTCTATAATGACTGATGGTGAGGCTGATTTAAGTATTAAAATCAGTGCTGATTTAAATATTAAACACTTTAAGTGAAGAAATAAATCACTCGTAGACTGCCTTCACGGAAAGGTAGATGAATCATGTTCAATGACCAAGGCCGACCCACTCCTGCTTCCCCAAAAGTCAGTATGTGCAATATGAAATACAGGCAGGATCGTATAGGTTCAACATCCTGAAAATGCTGGAGAAAGACATTTCATTTTCTGCCTAACAATCACAACACACAACTTCCACACCATCTCGGTTTGTGTGGTACTTTGCAGGTTTTAAAGCTTGTTTAAACATTTTACTCAACTTTCATAACAAAGATAAGACCCATTTTATTCTTTCTTCTGTAGGGGAGACTACTAAGGGGCATTTTGGGGTGTTGCCTACATTTACACAGCTAATTATTGGCAGAGTTAAGAAAAGAATCTGGCTGTTTTTACCCTCAGTGTTTGTGTTGGGAGAGTTAATTCTTTTTGTAGAAAGATTTGGCATTATTTTTAGTTCTAGGAATAGTAAGCAGTCATTAGTACAGAGCTAATCTTTGGATGGTACAGATTTTTGAAAAAATGTTAAAGTCATATTTGTTCAAATGCAGGACTTGAGATAAAAGAGGCATAAAATAATTTATAACATTAATTTGGAATTAATAAGTATTAATATGTTTTTCTCTCTGGCTGGGTCATCACTTCTCTGAAAAATACCTTGGTAGGATGATAAAGTTTATATTAGACTCATCAAAGAGCTCAAGGGAAGAAAAAATGCCAGTTAACTGGACAATTTCTAAGAAGAGTCATGGTGAAAGCTGTAAAGTTTGAATAATATTCCCAATACCCCTTTTCAAGTAATTTTTATCCTTTTTTATATGGACTTTCATCCTAGACTGATTTTTGAACTCTCATAAACTAGACATTATTGTTATTCTTTTTTTTATTATTTTACTCATCAGTTTAGAATTTTACACATGTCAGTATTGTCAATTATTCTACTACTGCTTTTTATTTTATGGTATCAGCTTTATTGAAATATAAGCTATAAGGAATTCACCCTCTTGAAATATATAATTCAATAGATTTTTAAAAATGTAGTAACAAAGTGGAATAGCCATCACCATCCATTTCAGAACATTTTTTTTTCATCCCTAAAGAAACACTGAACCCTCTACCAATCTACCTGACCTGTCCATCTTTCCCTTCCAGTCCTGGGCAGTCTCTAATTAATCTGCTGTCTATCTCACTACTCTTCCTTGCATCTTAAGTCATTCTGCCACATGTTTCTGTCTCAGCCCTTCTGCTCTAATACAACATACCAAAGTTTTGCCATTTCAAGTCAAGTGCAGAAAATATTTCCTTAATGATTATTTTTCCTAAAGGGAAACATTTGTAGGACTTCTTTCTTCAATAGGTGATTCAACTACTGAAGGATTTGTTAGTTGTTGAGATTAGTAGTGAACTGAAACTTGGTTTAAAAGAAAAGGTGGCTAAAACATTCTCCTCAGACATTTAGTCTTACTCTGTGTCTCTAAAACACAAATTAGACTTAAGAAGGTGAGTATTCAGTAAGAACATCCCAAACTAGTAGGAAAAATGATTAGACATGAGTGATTGTTATTTAGCATAATTAATATTTGGATCCTTTATCATTTACTTAAGCACAGAATAAACTCCACTACATTTCTTGGGTATAGAGTGAAGCAATGTGTGTTTAAACAAGAATCTTTTTTCTTATTTGGTAGTTTGAGATTGATTAGAGTTCAGGAAAAGTGATTTTTTCCACTATGTTTTATTAATCATATTTCTCTTTCATCTTCTGGCTTCTATTTTTGCTAATTAGAAGTTGACACACAGATTAGATTTTCAACTTCAAAAGAAAATATTATTTCATATCTTTTTGCTTTCAAGATCCTTTCCTTTCTTTACCTTGGTTTTTTGTAGCTTTTCTGTAATTGGTTTTTCTGTGTATCTTTTCAAGTATCTTATATTCACTAGCTTAAATTATCTCATTGGTGTTCTATTATTTCCTTTTGACAGTGGTTAGACTAAATCTAAAACTTTATCATAGGTGGGAAATCTTTTCTCTAAGAAGGACTGTAGATATTTCTAATGCCACTCTTCAGCCATACAAATGAACAACACAGACAAAATATCAGAAGCATGTTCGGACAGAAGCAAGTATGATGTCATCAAGTACCCAATGATTTTGCAGGACGCTTATGGCCTTACACATTTTTTATGACTCTTAATAATGTCTTATGATTTCAATCTTGTCTATCTGGACTGAATTCTAGGATGTATCTAGGATTAAGTTTTCATTCTACATGTATCCTATATGTAATATACTGAATAGTATTGTCATTACACTATAATTTTCAATAATTATATACTATTTTTCAGTATCTAATACTGTACTGATATACCTGGTTATTTTTCATGGTCTCAAATTTCCTCTTCGTTAATATTTTTCAAGTCTTTAAAGTTATATTAGCTGAGTGAGGTGGCATATGCCTGTAATACCCCTATTAGGTAAATGTAAGCAGACAGGATTATTGTCTGAACCTAATGTGGAGAAAAACAACTTATCTGAAAATCAAATTAAAAGCAAAATTTCTGGGAACATGGCTCAAGTGGTAAAGCATTTACCTGGCAAGAATGGGGCTCTGAGTTTGGTCTCAAGTACTGGCCCCCCAAAAGGCTTCACATAGGCTTACTTTATTCTGTATTTGGTCTGCAACGAGGTCTAGGGTGCTCCTTTACATATACTTGCACCATCAGGATGTTGGGCCCAAGCTTAGCAGGCCAAACCACTGAGATCTGAAATCATAAGTTTATGATATGAATACAATGAAGGAAAGAACAGCATGAAGATACTGGAGGAAGAGGGCTACCTACGTGCCACAGAGACACTTGCTCAGATCAGCTTGAACCTGGGCTTGAACTGTCATCCCTGTGAGGAAATATGGCTCTGTTGCTTAAAATAGCTCTTCTGAGGTTGTAGTTGTCAGGAAGAAGAGACAGGAACATCATAGAGTGGAGAATAGTCTAGTAAAAACAATTAGATTCTATCTCACTAACCCTCATAGGCAGAGGTGGGAGCCACATCTCAGTTAATAGAGCATGAGCCAGTGAGGCGAAAGTGTCAAATAATGGATTTTGAGTCCTGGTTTTGGACCAAAAAAAAAAAGAAAGAAAGAAAGAAAGAAAGAAAGAAAAAATAGAAAACAAAACAGAAAAGAAGAAACAAAAAGCTTTAGCTTTGTTGTTGTTGTTGGTCATGGAGCATGAACTCTGGACTTAGGTATTGTCCCTGAGTTCTTCAGCTTAATGCTAGCACTCTATCACTTGAGTCACAGCACCACTTCTGGATTTCTGGTGGTTAATTGGAGATTAGAGTCTCATAGACTTTAGTGCCAGGCTGGCTTTGAACTGTGATCCTCAGATCTTACTGTCTTGAGTAACTAGGATTACAGGAGTGAGCCACTGGCATTTTGATCCAAGAAATAGAGCATTTGTGCAGTGGTAAAGCATGTAAACTATGGGTTCTAACCCCAGTACTTCAGTGTCAATTCAAATAAGCATTCTGTAATAATTTGCATGGTAGTCCTAAAAAGGCAATATAATCAAAATATAAAACCATAATTGGTTTAACCTATAAAACCCTTGTCCAAAATAAAGCTAATTTACAAGGGAAAAGTTTGAAAACTTTGAGTTGGTTTTTTTTTTTTGTTTCATGGCCTATTATTTTACTCATGCTGTCTTGTTTGTTTTGTGATCTGCCAATCTGGCTCAGTCATTTTGGGAGGAATTTTATTTGTTGGTATTCTGGGAAGTCCAGTCTAAGACTGAGTTATGAAGTGAGTGAAAGCTTTCTTCTGATAGTTGCCTTAGGGCATTTCTGAGATCTGGCTTCAGGTTGTTGGGACAATACACATGGCATGAATTAGGACCTCAACTGAAGTGGGGGTCAATTTGTGGTTACTAATCCTCAGGGGATTTTGTCTACATTTTCTGGCCCAAATTGACTTTGTTGTGAAATATTAGGGCTCACTTCTAATTCATTCTTACTCTGACAGTATAGCTCTCTAGTACTGGTTTATGAGTTCCCTTGTATTAGATTTACTTCTCTGACCAGGTCTAAGGCTTTCTGTGACAGCTGAGCCTCTGCTTACTACCAGAAGGAATTTAAGGTTTGTGAAGAATTTTAGGGAATGATCATTGCAGGAGAAGTAATGCACCTACTACCTTAGGAATGTAACTGTAACCCCTCTTTACACTACCCCCCACTTTACATTACCCCGACAATTAAAAAAAAGAATTTTGGGGATTGAAAGAAATTCCCAGGATAGTAGTAGTCACTCTGGTATTTGCTTATCATTTGGGTTTCCTGATTTGATTTCATTTGGGGTTTTGCTAGTTTTGTGTTTCTTACTTATTTGTTTGGTCAGTTGTGGGGCTTCAATTTAGAGCCTGGGCACTGTCCCTGAGCTTTTGTGCTAGCACTCTAACACTTTCAGCTATAGCTCTCTATTCTGATTTGTAGGTGGTTAGTTGGAAGTAAGAGTTTCATGGCTTTTCCAGTCTAGGTTGGTGTCAAACTAGGATCCTTAGATCTCAGCCTCCTGGGTTACAGGCATGAGCCACCAGTGCCTGTCTTGTTTCCTTATTTTTAAGCAGATGTAGTTCTGTGATATATTCTAATTATATTTCCAAGTATTTTAGTTATTTCTTTTTTCATATATATTTTTATTATAATTAATAGAAGGGTTACATTATGTTCATCAGATAGAAGGTGCATTATTTCAAAAACATTGATGCCCTTTCTCATGTCATGGTCACCATTTCCCTCCCCGCCCCCTGTCCCGCCGCTCATGTTGTTTCCCGCCATTCCCTATCAAATTTCAAACAACCAATCAAGCATATATACAATATATCAGATAACAAGGTGAAATACTGTAACAATATGAGATAACCAAGGGCCAGCAAAAGAGATGAGAGATAACATAGTACATTAAGGAAAACAATCACTCATTATATGGCTTTTGTTTCTATATCCTGGAGGTCCTTTCATTTAGCATCATACTATATGGCCTTATGTATCTAGGTTTTCTTCTATTGTAAATCTCTGCTAGGAGAGCCCAAGGTTTCTACTGATTATGACAAATGAAGGAAACCATTAAGCCTATGTTCCTTTGAGTCTGGCTTACTTCACTTAATATGATTTTTTCTGTCTTTCCATTTCCTTACAAATGGGGCAATGTCATTTGTTCTTACAGCAGCATAGAATTCCATTGTATATAATACCTATCTTGCTGATCCACTCATCAACTGAGGGACATCTGGGTTGGTTCCATATCTTTGCTATGGTAAATAGTGCTGCAATGAACATTGTTGTGCTGGTGGATTTAGTATGTCCTTGTTTCTGGATGATTGGGTAAATGCCAAGTAGTGGAATTGCTGGGTCATAGGGGAGCTCTATGTTTAGTCTTTTGAGGAACTGCCATACTGCTTTCCATAGTGGTTGAAGGAGTTTACACTCCCACCAACAGTGATCCCTCCTGGCCACATCTCCGCCAGCATCTGTTGTTATTAGATTTCTTGATCCTGGCCATTCTAACTGGAGTGATGTGAAATCTTAGAGCTGTTTTGATTTGCATTTCTTTTATGGCCAGAGGTGTGGAGCATTTCTTCATGTGTCTATAGGCCATTTTTGTTTCTTCTTCAGAGAAGACTCTCTTTAAGTCTTTGGCCCATCTTTTAATGGGATGATTGTTTCTTTGGAGATTAGTTTTGAAGTGATTCAATTTTTTGAGCTGTTGATATATTTTAGATATGAAGCCGTTGTCCACTGTATGGTTAGTGAAGATCTTCTCCCACTCTATAGGCTTTCTAGTTAATTTTCTAGTTATTACTTTAGTTATTTCAGCAGAGGGGGAAACGTAGGCTAACTTCTACTATATTGGCAAAATAAAATCTCCTTTACATTGGTCCTTTTCCCCTTAAATGCATATAAATTTCTTGATGCCCTACTTAACTAGCCAGTTGGCTGGGAGAAAATTTCTACTTTTATAGATTTCAAAGTCTCATAACATAGAGTTGTGCTGATTCTTTCAATATATAAGAAAAAATAAAATATTCTCTGACATGATGAAGGGTTTCATGGTCAATTGAAGAATTCTATGCTTTCCACCATCTTTACCCTTGGGGTAACTGCTATGATCATATCACAAGGCAAAAGGATCTTGCACATTGCAATTAAGGGTATCAATCATTTGACCTTACAGTACTGAGATCATCCAGGTGGGACTCGTCTAATCAGGCGAGCCTTTAACTACAGGGTGTTTCCTCTAGCTGGTAGCAAGGCTGGTTTGAAAGAGATTTTAAGCAAGTAAATGATGGATATTCTTGTTGGCAGGGAACTGGAGAGCAGCCTTTAGGAGCTGAAAGCAACTACAGTCAAACAGCCATTCAGCAACCCAGGACCTCATTTCTATAGCTACAGGAACTGGGTTCCATCAATAAGAAGAATGAATTTAGAAGCAGATTCTTCCCTTGTGTCTCCAGAAAAGAGCTCACCCTGCCTGGTAGCTTGCCTTAAGCTATGTAAAACCCTCCACTGAGACTCCAGTTGAGCTTGCCTGAAAAGTGCCACAAAAGTGTGGGTACTGCTACGTCTGTGGTTCTTTGTTTATGCAGCAATAGAAAATGAATAAAGGCACATTTCTCCATCATCTATAGCTTTAAGGAAAAAAATAGTGATTTTTTTTCTGTGAAGCCTTTTTTTTTCTCTCACAGAACACTAAGTGCCAAAGAGCAAAAGCTCACCTTCAAGGGATACATTGTACCCATAATAATATGCTTAAACTTTGAACAGAGAAGATAATGCACTCGAGTATGCTATTGGCCAGCAAAGGTCAATTCAGTGAAATGTCAAATATTTCTCTGTGTAAAGGCAAATCGTTACATTTGACACTAGGTCAGATTTCTGAGTTATTATCTGTAAGCCATTGTTTTCATTGTTATCCTCTCATGGGCTGACTCCTTTGTATCTTTTCTTAAACCAAAGCCAATGGCCAGTGCTCACCTGTGGGCTCTGAAAGTGCCTCCACTCCTTGGTGATGCTCAGAACTCTGAGCTAAGTGGAGCTGGAGTGTACTTGATAGGCATGGATCTCTTACCTTTAATTTCTCTCAATTGCCTTTTTTTTTTATGCCAGGGCCTGAGCACTGTCCTTGGATTTTCTCAAGGCTAGAACTCTACAACTTGAGCCTCAGCACCACTTCCAGCTTTTTCTATGTATGTGGTATCGAGGAATTGAACCCGGGTCTTCATGCATGCTAGGCCACTCTGCCACTAGGCCAAACTCCTGGCCCCTCTCAATTGCCTTTTAACCTTCATTTCTTGGCATTTGTTATCACATACAATTAATGTGGCAAATATTCATTATTTCCCAAATAAGCCTAAATTTCCAGCCACTTCCTTTTTTCCCTGGGAAGCAGTTTGGGGTTACAAGTGGAACAGCTAGACAACAATTATAATTATCTATTGAAGATTTTTTTTTTGGCAGCAATATCTAGGCACTTGTGGCTGTATAAAAGAATGCTAAAGGGGGAAATGCTGATCAAGTACCTTATATTGATATACTGCTTTGCTAAACGGCACTTACCTTGTATAATTATTTAGAGACAATTTTTTTTTTAAAGAGTGTGCGACAGCTTTCCTCCCAGTTTAGATGGCCCTCTGCAAGCTGGTTTGCGCCTCTTTTGCTGCCTCTTTGTGCAGAACAAAGAACATTTGTGCTTTCAGTAGTTTCCCTCATGGGCATAATGGGTTTTCACTGATTTCCTCTTTTTTGGGGGTGGGATCAGTTGTGGAGCTTGAACTCTGAGCCTGAGTGCTATCCCTGAGTTCTTCAGCGCAAGGCTATAGCCTTACCCATTGAGTCACAGAGCCACTTCTGGTTTTCTGGTGGTTAACTGGAAATAAGAATCTCACCATCTTTAGTGCCCAGTCTGGCTTTGAACCATGATCCTCAGATCTCAGCCTCCTGAGTAGCTAGGTTTACAGGTGTGAGCCACTGCACCTGGCTCATTCTTTTTTTTTTTAAATTTTATTGTGAGGGTGATCTACAGAGGGGTTATAGTTACATAAGTCAGGTGGTGAATGCATTTCTTTTTGAACAGTGTCACCTCTTCCCTCCTTTTCTCCAAACCTATCTCTCCTGACCTCCACAAGTTGCAAATTTCTTTCCATTATGGTGTTTAGTGAGTATCACTTCTGAATTGGTTGACCCTTTGTCTGTTTCTGTGATTCTCCTTCACACACACACACACACACACACACACACACACACACTCACAGTTCAGATAAACTTATACACAAGACAAAAGGGTACAGGAATTAAAAGCAGTGACAAAGGGAATAAACTAGAAGAGAAACAGAAAAAAATTACTGAGAACAGTGCACTAAAAAAACCTCTTGTTTTCATTTCTTGGATTCCTTCATTCTTTCATGGCTTAGTAGTTTTGTTCATTTATTTGTTGCTTGAAGTTTTATATAGCACTATTGCTATATATACAAAGTTCTAAAGGAAATGTTCTTCAGATTTATTAGAGTCCTCACTTTGAAATAAATCGAAACTCTAATAAGTAAGCTTATATGGATCTAATATCATATAATGCAAAGAAGCATGTGAGTTGTTTCTGTCTTCTATATTATTTTCAAATATTATGTTTGTCCATTATGATGTGTGAATAAGAAGATTATTTTATTGCAGAAGAAGCAGTAGTTATAAAATGTGGCCATTAAATGACAGAAAGTCACTGGCTAATGCTGCGATCTTAATATCACAATTCTTTTTTTGTTGTTGTTGTTGCTCATGGGGCTTAGACTCTGGGCTTGGGCATTGTCCCTGAGCTCTTCATCTCAAGGATAGAATTCTACCATTTGGAGCCCCAACATCATTTCCTTAATTTCTTATTCTGTGGAATTATTACTAAACTTATCCAATCGAAAAATAACCAACAGATTGTTAAATTAGCTCCCCTAAACTTTACATTGAGATACACTTAATGCATTTATAAAAATCAAGAGGTAGGCTCATAAGTTTTTGTGAATGATATGGAATTCCTCCTCCATCATAGATTAAGAGACTTCAAAAGCTTGATAATTTCGTGATGCTTAATTAGACCTTAATGACTTTTTGTTTTTAAAAAGAGGGAGTTGCAAAAAAATGCAGTCTATGATGTTAAACAGAATATATAAACAGGAAAAAGTCAATTAGGTCTTAGTCCATCTTAGTTGTTCATCTCAGAGATCTGTGCATTGTACATATTTCCCACATGGATAAGGTTCTTGTTATCTGAATGAGCCTGCGATAATTTGACAATGTCTTCAATTAGTATCCTTTTTATATTTTCCAAGCTGTGACTTAGCAAAGGGACTTATTCCAAAATAATAAAAGAATGTCACACAAATGAGTTCCCTTTTCCTTTCTCTTTGTACTCAGGGTTAACCTAGTCATGAAAACAAAATTTTGAACATCAAATACTATGGGAATATCTATTGAATACATAGTTCTGTGGGTATCCTGTATTCTACCCTTTTAGTTTCCATTTCCTTGTGATGTACTCATGATGTGGGTCTTCTCCTCCTATTCCTTTTCCATTTTGGATAGGATGGGAAGACAGACAAAAGTGCCAAGGAATAAGATAATAGAATTTGGAAATATTTAGACTTTCATTATGAAATGAATGAAGGTTAGAATGCATCTTTATAAGAACATCTAGTCACAACATTATATGTGTGTATAGATATTATATATAATAAAGTCCTTTTCCTAATGAGGCTGGATGATGACTAACATTATCATTGCTGGCACTTGGCATAAACTTGCCTTCTTAGCAGAGATTCAGTGAATCACACTCCCCTACTTTTCCACTGTCCACATGACCAACTATTTCAAGAATGTTTGTACCCAATTTTTATTACAAATGCTAATACTTGGTTATTTAGGGAAAGTTAAATGACAAATACTTTTCATGAAGGGGAAAATACTGTTCTCATTTCATGGGACCTAATTATAATACCACTTTCTATTTTAGTCCCTGTTTATTTTCCAATTCTTCAGGGATGGTTAGTATGTAACAATGAAACAAGCAGTGTTCTTGTGTCTAATTAGGATTTTCTTGTAAGATTAATAAGTCAAGTCTCATTAGCTCCACTGAACTAGAGGTATTAATCTTCACGTTGGCAGGCTAATCTGGAAATAGGTTTGTGAATCAGGTATTGAAGGGTGTTAAATAAACAATTTGATTCAGCCTCATATTATTGATTCAAATACAATTCTATCCATCCATGTGTATGTGTGTCTTTGTAGATGTATTAAGCACTGATCTGTAATGGTCTTTAAAGGGAGACACCATCTTGGATTTCCAAATGAAGACAGCAGGGGGACACCTTTTCATTCTTTCTGGGATGACTTGTGTTTCTTCCTGTGATGGGTTTCCTTCCTCACCCTATGGAACATGCAAAATGGCTGCAGGACTGCTGCCATACAGAAATTTTTGTCAGTTTTGTGATGGAGCCCACCAGGAGTCTTTGTTAGGCATATATTCTGGAAGCGTCTCTTAAAGGATTGGCCCAGTGTCACATTCACATGATGGAAGCAAAAACAGCTCATATATATATATATAAATATATATATATATATATATATATACATATATATAGTGGGGTTATGGGACTTGCACTTGGCCTAGGCGCTGTCCCTGAGTTCTTCAGCTCAAGGCTACCACCCTACCCTTGAGCCAAGCCCCATTTCCTGTTTTCTAGAGGTTAATTGGGGATAAGAGTCTCTGGTCCTTTTCTGCCTGGGCTGGCTTTGGACTTTGATCCTCAGATCTCAGCCTCCTAAGTAGCTAGGATTACAGGTGTGAGCCACCCCCCCTGCTCACCTACAAATTTTTATTCAGCTGCAAACATCTGAAATTTTCCTCCCTTTGAGTTTCAAAATGACACTTATGGAAAAGTCCAAAAATTAGGCAATGAAGACGAATCCAAAATCGAGTGTAATTTCTTTGATCCTCAACCATATCCTTGTAAAATTGGGCTGTATAATCATTCATTTCTTCCTTCCTTCTTTCCTTCCTTCTTTCCTTCCTTCCTTCCTTCCTTCCTTCCTTCCTTCCTCCCTCCCTCCCTTCCTTCCTTCCTTCCTTTTTTTCTTCTTATAAGCCACATGCTCATACTTCAGTGAGATAATTCATGCCTAGCTCCAGGAGGCCAAGCTTTTACTCTTACACATCCACAAGCATTGCACATGGCGGATTCTCATTATGTCCTTGTTGAATAAATGAATGCTTTGTAATTGCAAGTTCCAGCTGAGCCTTTATGATGAGCTGGGCAATGAGAATCTTCTCCTCAAGGAGCTCATACCATCACTGGGGAAATTAACATAAATATCCCAAACTTGGCATGCCTATACAACATTCCATGGTAAGTACACAAAACAGGCAGATATTTTTTTTGAAGCTGGTAATATAGACCTCATCAAAGAAGGCTATCTATTGTATCCTTGCCAGGCATTTTGTATAAAATATGTAATTACATTTTATTCTTATACATCTATTATTGATACGCATATCCTCATTTTATAGGTAAGAGAGCTGGGGCCTGAGGACACTCAATGGCAAGTCTAAACTCACATGATGGAAGAAGAAACTGAACTCTAATCTGACTGGTGTCAAATGCCGTGATCCTAATACTGCCTAAATAGAAAATATACTGCAACACTGGAGAGCCTGCATCTTCTGTAGCATGTTGTCTTTCTTATGTCTCTACTCTTGGTAAATACGCATGCACCTGTCCTATTTGTGTGTCCTTATAGTCTGAGAAATATCCTCATCTGGGACCTCATTTACCCTCTGAGGCTTTATTTATATTCATGTTTTCCATCTCTCTTTATGCTTTATGAGGCCTTTCATACTTATAATTACCCTGGCTAATCTACCTGGCATAAATTGTTTTTGACTGATAGAATGTGATATTTATTGGGCAAAATGAGTAAAATGCTGATATTCCTCCAAACTTCAGTTTCTCTCTTAATGTCCTCTTTCTGAGTTCTGCATGAATTTATTTCAACTTTTTCTCTTTGTCTTGTTTAACGTTTGCTTCACCTCACACACTTCTCTTGGGCTTTCCATGCAGCAATATTTATTCACTGTGATGACCCAAGAAGCAGCTACAATCTTGAGTTAAGAGAAGGAAAAAAGAAATTTGTCTCACAGTGAAATCATTATGTAGAAGGAGAAAAGATCATCTGGTGTAATAAAGTTTGGAAATAAGATTGAATGAGCAAGAAAATCAGATAACAGACTTTCTGACAAGGCAGATAGGGATATGGAGATGACAGGGTAGTAAATGTAGCTTAAGCACAAGTGACTGACAAAAGAAGCTGCCCGTTAAAAGATGTGTCCATTGAAGAAAAATGATGATTGAACAGGCAAGCAGATCTGTCAGAATAACATGAACTAAGATATTTTAATCTCTGAATGAAAATAACTGCCAGCCAAGATGCTCATACCTAGCATAATCATGCCTTAAAACTGAAGAATTAAAAACTTTCCACAGTATACATAAACCAAGTCCATTCACGACCACTAAGCCCGGATTGAAAAACAAACACATTTCTAGATGCATATAACGTAACCAAAATTCACAGAGGATAAAAATAACCCAAGTAGCCAGGCACTGGTGGTTCATTCCTATAATTCCAGTCTCTAAGGGGTCTAAGATCTGAGGATAATGGTTTGAACTCAGCCTGAGCAATAAAGTTGGTGAGACTCTGATCTCCAATTAAGTACCCCTAAAAGCCGGAAGTGGGGGTATGGCTTAAGTAGTAAAGCATAAAGGCTCAAGGACAGAGCCTAAGCTCTGAGTTTAAAGCTGGACTGGCATATAAACATTTGTTAGTCATTCATCTCACATATAAATACAACTTACATATAATATAAATACATTTTATAAGTACAAATATATAATGAATATAACATAGATAAAGTGTTACATACAATAAAATAATACATATTTTATACATATTATACATAATACATTTGATTATATGTAATGTATTAGAATATTAGAATGTTACTCAGCCATAAGAGTAAAGTAATATTGCTACAATATTGCAGATCATTACATGCACGGAAATAAACCGGACTCAGAAAGACAAACATTCCATGTATTCTTTCATATGTGGAACCTAGACTTTGTGCATATGTACATGAAAGTGGCATAGAATTATTTGGGAAGAGGGAGGAGATCAGGGAGAAGAAAGATTAGCAAAATAAGTAATGGTGGTGTTGGACATGACTCAAGTAATTTACATAAATGCCTGAAAAATGTCACAATAACACCTCTTATTTAGTACACTAAGTACATTCTGATAAATTTTAAGATAGCAAAGGTGATGAGATGTCACTCCAGTGGTTTTTATGACATTATATAAAATCATTTCCTTTCAAGTAGGCTTTGAAGTAGAAGCTTGGAGCAATCCCCAGTAACTCAAAGCTGCATGCTGTCAACAGCCACGCAAGTGGGGAAGCCCCTCTTCCTTTCGCTGAGCCCTAGGATGAGAATGCAGGCCTCACTTCCCCCACCCTATTTCCTTTTGACAGCCTGAAGCAGCTAAGCCAGACAGAGACTTGCCACCCACAGAAAAAGGTGACATATACGCAATGTATTGTTTTAACTGGGTAAAATTTGTGGGAATTCGAAACTAGCTCTGTGCATGTTTTGCTCCTCTTTTATTGGCTTGATAATGAACAATTACTGCTTGCATCTTTCTAGCCCTCAGACCGGAGGCCTGTTAATCATCTTTGGAGTCTCCTTCCCCTATTGCCTATGTGTAATACCTGAATGTTTTGCATGTGCCCAGATCCTGCCATGTTCCAATTCTCCATTCCCATGTCTTGCCCACTCCGAAGAAGTGAATTCAGACAATGTAAGTGACACCTTTCATCCAGGCTGAAGGCTATGAAATGCTCACAGGAGCCCATTTTCAGGGAAAAGCATGGAGATAGTAATATGGCAAAGGGCGAGGGGAAAATAACAACCAAAAAGTGCAAATGCCGAGCTAAGGCAGGGCAGTGCCCCTGAGCTCAGGCCTCAGTTAATCCTGCTGCTACTCAGGGCATCCATGGCCCAGGAATGACCTCAGTGTGGTGCAGAGGCAATTTTATAACTTTCTTACCAGCTCTCATCATTTCCTGTATGAACTGAATGCTTGCTCTGGCTTGGATATTATTTCCTCTCCAATTTATCTCCCACCTCATTTCTCAGAGTGATTTTCCTACCACACAAATCTGACTGATCTCACAATATTTTTCCACTGGGGTCCAGGATTAATTAAAACTCCACAGTGTAGCAGCAGAAGCTTTCCTGTGTCTGGCAGGCTCTTGTTACACTAATGGCTGCATCTTGTTCTTACCCTATACACCCTGCTATACATCTGTGCTGCAGCCAGGCTGAGAGTTTATCGCATTGTTTCCAGGACAAATGTATGCCACTGCCTTTCTATAATGCCTTGAGGAATGCCTTTCTCCACTTTCTTTTTTTAGATTAATTTCATCTCCTTCCTTAAGATTCCAAGTACACTGTAAATCCCACCACTCGTTACCAGGGCCGAGTTGAGCTTTGCCACTTTTGACCCAAGGGGGCATAATTCTTCCTCACATCATCAGATCTTGACCACAACCAACAGTAATGTTAGAAGACTCTCATCATGCCGCATTGGCTACTTTGGTGATAATGAGCTTTAGCTGTCATTCTGTGTATCTGTTTTTGGCTAGAAAGTGTAGTAAAAATTTCCCTCTTTACTACAATCATAGTAAAATGAATATTTATATAAATGAGTATGCAATTTTACAATAAGAATTTTATTTCCATGAAATTTATTTTTTTAACGAAAATTCAACTTGTTTCTGAAATAACTGGAAATGGTGCGAGATGAGATAACATAACAAAGAAGTTATAGCATTTGGATAAGTGGTGGTGATCATTACTTTTTTGTTATTGTTATTTAACTCATGACCTAGGTGCTGTCTTTTAGCTTGTTTTGCTCAAGGCTGTTTTTTCCTACCTCTTGAGTTACAGCTCCACTCTGGCATTGTGTGAGTTAACTGGAGATAGAGACTCTTGTGGATTTTCTTGCTGGGCTGGCTTTTGGGTTATTCAGATCTCAGCCTGCTGAGTAGGTAAGATTATAGGCTTGAAACACCAGCTCCTGGCCATCATTACATACTCGATGCCACAACTTTGACAATATCGATGAGTTACCAGTGGGAATGCACTTGGGATGAATAGCAAGAAAATAAACTCAGTAAGTAGGTGACCAGAACTGGTCTAAGCAGTTAGTAAGGAATTATACAGAACCAACTTTTTTGTAGTTTGGACATTTGCTAGGAATATACATACCACTAGGGGGCTCCCTAATATTTCACATTTTTATGAAGCCAGAATAACACAGCACGAGTAATAGGCCAATGAATAAATCCTCTGTGTAACTTAAGTATATGCCTTTGTCACATTCACATTTGCATGAAAATATAACTTTATTATTTTATAGCTTGCTAGAGTTAAATATATCTATGATAAATAACTTAACAATGCAAATGTAAATATGCACCTGATAGAGAAGGGCAAAATGTGCTCCATGGCATTTAATTTCTTCGGTGTAATAAAAGAGAGAAAAAAAGGGAAAACTTTATTAAATTTCCTGATTACTTTGCTTTCTGAGTAATACAAAGCAAAAATATTTGAAATTTACCACTTGAATTATTCTATGAAATCAATGGATCATTATAAATTATAATTGGACATTAGATTATTAAACTATATTTCACAGAATACAAATGTAAATAGTGAACACTATTATTAAGTTAAAGGCATCTATATAAAGTTTGCATCTGTGAAGATAAAATTAAGAAAAAAAGTAACAGATGTTATTAAGATAGTTTTCATTATTTATTTATTTGTTGCCAGTCCTGGGGCTTGAACACAGGTCCTGAGCACTGACTTTAGAACTTTTTTTTTCAAATCTAGTGCTCTACCACTTGAGTCACAGCACCACTTGTGGCTTTTTCTGTGTACGGAGGAATTGAACCCAGGGCTTCATGCATGCTAGGCAGGCAAGCACTCTACCTCTAAGACACACTACCAGCCCTCATTAGTTATTAGGGTGCAAATAAAATCTTCCTTTACATCTTTTGTCCTGTAATGGGATTTTGTATAATAAGAGCACGATTATTAGGGAAGAACATTATGGGTATTTAGGCTCTTTTGTATACAATATTAGGATTGATGTTTTTCCCCACTGAACTTTAGTTATGTTCAAATTATAATACCACCCAACATAGTTCTTACACTTATCAAACACTGTAGCATAAATGTTAAAATTGCACACAGAACTGTACTTGAAGTCTATTTTTCACTCTGAAAAATATACACCCTTTGAACTGGAGGCATTAGAATTACTTAAGGGGTAGAAGGCATGGGAGATGATAAGGGGAAGGAAATTTCCTCTAGATTTTCTTTCTTTCTCTTCTTGTTTTCTTCCTTATCAGAGTACAGTATGCATTTTTGTTGTTTTCTGAACTTGTTAATTCCCAAAATTTTAAAATGGAGTCTTTACTTCTTGTGAATAAGAAAGAGAAGCCACAAATTTGTGGGCTGGAAAATAACTTCCTTGTTTTTAAAGTTAAAACAGGAGTATGTTTTGCACTTCTCTATGAAGAGGGAAATGTACATTTCCTTGATTATCCTTTTCTCTAGCACTTCAGAAATTAAAGACAGCACCTGGAAGGAAGGATTAGTGTTAAATATGTGCTACTGTATTTTATTGTTGGGGTGATGTCTTGAGGGGTTGCAGTTACATTCATCAGGTAGTGGATGCATTACTTCTTGAACATTGATACCCCTTCTCATGCTTTTGTCCCCTTTTCCCTCCCATTCCTAATCATCTTGTTTCCCCCCTTCCCTTCCCTATTTCAAATAAACATATATATATGTATATATATATATATATATTTACCAGGTAACAAAGTAAGGATCATTCAAGGTAGGTAATTAGTCTAAAGAAGTTACAACAAATTTTTGTCTAATCCACAACTTTGGGCTGAGACATGTCTCTTGCTAAAATATTTGTTCAGTCTGCCTTGAAACAAATTAAAAAAAGCCCTTCAACTTAGAAAAAAGCAAAAGGATCAGTTAGTCGAATACATACATTTAGATAATATGTTGAAAATACTAGGTAACCATTTAATCTTGAAGCACAAATGTTTTATTGATATTATATGACAACAGTATAAACTAATATTATTTATATTTCTAAATTTTTAATGATTCTTTTTTGCCAGTTTCAGGACTTGAACTCAGGGTATGAGTGCTGTCCTTGGGTTTTCTCAAGGCTAGAGCTCTACCACTTGAGCCATAGCACCACTTTTGGCCTTTTCTGTGTATGTGGTACTGAGGAATCAAACCCAGGACTTCGTTCATGCTAAGCAAGCACCCTATCACTAGGCCAAACTCCCAGCCCCAACATTTCTAAATTTTATGTTCACTGTCAAACTATTTTCATTTATTGTCCCAGATATATGCAGATATATGCATCTATTTGAAATGGATATTTGAATGTCAGAGCATGAGAGCAAAGCAACTAAGGATTGCATGGTTAATGGGAATATTCAGTAGCTATACAAACTCTAAGAAAGGAAAAATTTATTCTTATTCTGAATAATATCATCTGAAGTAGTTTGATCTTATCCAAGAATAAGTAACCACAAGGACATTGATAAGTGAATAATTTAATATCATAGGGAAGTTAGGTCACCTTCCATTTACATATGTATACTCACATAAACTCATATACATGGGTACAAATAAAATAAAAATATGCACATATTTGTATTGCTTTATTTAATAATTACAAAGTTGTGCACTTTGGGAAATACAATGAAGCATATTGTTTGCTGTTCTTCTGGTGATATTTAATATATATTTATTTTTGGTGTGATGGTGAACACCTAATCTTTTAAAAATTTTATTGTTGGGATAATGTATATAGAGGGATTGCAGCTACATTCATCAGGTAGTAGGTGCATTACTTCTCACATATTGATACTCCTTCTCATGTTTTTGTCCCTAATTCCTTCACCCCACCCCCTCGTAATCATCTTGTTTTCCCCCTTCCCTTCCTATTTCAAATAAACAAATAAATGTATATACAGTATATCAGATAACGAAGTTAGATACAGTAAAAACATGAGATTAACTATAAGGGCAAAAAAAGAGAAGAGAAATAGCACAGTACATTAAGAACAACAATAAAGCTCTTGTTTCCATCTCCTAGAGATCCTTTTATTTAGTCTCATCCTATATTCTGTCTCTCTCCCCCCTCTCACACACACAAACACACACACTAATATTAAACTGCAGTGCAAGTATGTGGTGGTGGCTCCCACTTATAATCCTAGCTACTCAGGAAATTGTGATCTGAGGATTGCAATTTGAAGTCAGTCTGGGCAGGAAAGTCTATGAGACTCATCTCTTAATTAAACATACACACACACACACACACACACACACACACACACACACACACACACACACACACACTGAAAGGGGAGCTGTGGCACAAGTGGTAGAGCTCTAGCTTTGAACAGAAAATTTCCAGGACAGAGTTCAAGCACCAGCAGTTCCAGCAAAAACAAAACAACATAAAAACAACAAAAACCCCCAAATCCAAAAGACAATACAGAAATGGTAGAAAAGACAGCTGTCAAGAGCTGGTCTAGAAGTTCCAGTTACCTAGACCATTTGTTACCTAATTTGTCTTCAGTGTTACTAGAAAGGAACTAACTCCTAAAAGCTTTTGTTACACATTCCTGAGTTTAAACACAAGATATCCAGTGTAGAATTATTTCATTAGAGTTTTTGCTCTTTCAGAGTTCTACTTCAGATCATTGGTTTTCCTTTAAATCCAAGCATGAGGCATACAAATCATAAATTCTAGAGTACCACAGTGGTTGTTGCATAATTACCAACAACAAAAAAACCAAATCAATTTGCAAAGGGAAATTTTCATCATGTGCCTGTGCCTAAGGCCAATGAATCAAACTAAGTGGATTTAGGTGTCTAAGCTACTATGGAGGGAATGATCGGTCCTTTATCAGTTTATTAGGGCTTTCTCTAATCCCACTAGTTGATGCCATATAATCCTTATATATTGGCAGGCAATGACCTCTCTCTTCGACACTAATTTTCCAATCGAATTGCATAATATTAGAGCCCACTGCTCACCCCAGCTGACTCATGAATTGCAGCATTGCTTATGGGATAAAAATCCCCACAGATTTGACCCAAGGCTTCCTGATTATCAAGACTGTTGGCCTTTTCTTATATTGTTAGCCAATATTTACAAGCACTGCAGTCTAAGAATAAGGTACAGCTCTGAAAAAAAAGTGACTAGTCTTCTGTAGGCTGGAGAAGAAAATCCCCACGTCATGATTTGTTTTCTATTATATTTCTGTTTGTATCTCGTATCATGGTTATCTGATAATAGGATCTTCTAAAATAAATTATTAAGAAATTTTCTTTATTTTATCTCATTTTATCAGTCATGAGGCTTGAACTCAGAGCACAGGCATTGTTCCTGAGCTGTTTCTGCTCAAGGCTAGCTAGTCTTCTACCAATTTGAGCCACAGTGCTACTTCCTAAAACTAAATTTACTCTTCTATGATGGATTATGTTAGGACAGGTAAAAGGAGAATTTCTAGCTTAAACTTTCATGTATATTATGAGCCACGTACAAACTGGCCAGTTTGTAGTAGGCAGACAGACTCATTTTCTCTCACCCATGGGCATCCCTCATTCTTTCCTATTTTTTTCCTTGAAAATAGGTATCCTGGGCTATTTTCTCCAAGCAGAGATTGCAGATGATGGACTTGGCATCCTACCACACCTTAGTTGCAGAGAAAAATTTGATGTCTGGACATGTGTAGTCTTGTGGAAAGGAGCCTTATTTCACTCATAGACAAGAGCAGGAGTATGGCTAGCAGTATTTCCCCAGAGATGGTCTGATTTGAAAAAAAATCGATATCAACTCTTGACACATTTTCATTTACATCAGCACATGGCTTTCAGTTGGGGCACAAATCAATAGGCAGCTTTTAACACTGCCCAACTATTTCTTCCTATTGGGCTTCAGGCAGACCATTTGCTGTTAACATACCATGTGTCTTGGGGAGGAAGTTTAACTGTTTTCCCTGTGACTAATCACAATAGCCTAAACTATAGCATTAATCACATGACATTTTCCTCATCACCACTTACAGCCAATTGACTTTTTACTTAGTGAACACATTTGAAGAAGGTGACAGTTATTCTAAGGGGTCACGAGTCAATGGAGAAAAGAAACATTTAGTTCCAAAACATACATAGTATACAGCTCCTAAAGCTGACCCCGTGTGATAGTCATTATAAGTCATGATAAGGTAGGTTTCTCAGACAAGACGGGGGATGAGATATGGTTAAACCTAAAGTGTAAGCTAAGAGTCATAGCATCCTTGTTTAAAGCAATTGATCTGTGTCCTTTTATCAAAACAAATCACACCCAGGGGCACTAGTGATTGCTGAAGCATCCTCTGACTTTTGAAAGTGAATGTATTTGTTTTTGTTCCTTTTATTTTGATTTTTTTCCTAAGGTAGCATGGAAATTCAGTTTAAACGTCTGATGCAATGTGAGGTTGGCCACTTTGGCAGAATTGGCAGTCTTGATTGAATGTAATCTCTAGTTCATTATTGCAGAACTCATATTCATGAGTAATAAATCAAATGTTCACATTATTCAGAAATCCACAATGGAGTTATTAACTGGAATAAGGAGAGAGTTGCAACATATTTATCTAGGGCAGTTTCAAAGCACAGAAGTAACGTCTTCTTTTTTTAATACAGGAAACTGAAGTTTCCTATATTTTATTGCATTATGTTTATATTATCCCCAAGCAGCTATGTGTCTTTTCTAGAGGGAATATTCCTCTCTGATGCTGCTCTCGTCAGGTGCACTCCATGGAAGCATTATTTGATTAACAAACAACAACACAGGGCTTGAAGAACAATGCCCACTGAGTGATGATTTATGGGCTGGTATGTACATCAAAAGCTCTGGAAACACCTTCAGTCCTTGCAGCTCCCCTGTTGGACTTCCTTGCTTACCCATTCTGGCATATGTTGTTGAACTCTTTGCTTTGGAATAGTTGCCTATAATTCATTCTACCTCAGGGTGTGTACATTCCTGGAACATAAACTGGTTCTGGAATCTCTAACTGAAATGGAACACACACACACACACACACACACACACACACACACACACACACACATCTATCTATCTGTCTGTCTGTCTGTCTGTCTGTCTGTCTATCTATCTATCTATCTATCCTCCACAGTGGAACAGAAGGATTGGTGTTCTATAAACTTTGCATGTGATCGTGACGTGTTCTCTCTGCCTTGGATGCTTACCCTTGTGACCCAGGACACAGGTGGGCATTGGAGGTAATACATCTTAACCACAGTAAGTATATCCTAAGAAAGGAGTTCAAACTTGTGGCCCCCAGGGATTTTCATGGTTTATGTCTCTTTTTTAGAATGGTCAGCTTATTGGATTAAATACTGTGTCCAAAATTCACGCAATGTAATCACTGAAATTATATCCCAATACTAACATGTTGAGTCACGCTAGGGCCCTGTGTGGGAAGTGTCAAATCTAGCCTCTTCAATGTGAATTTCAGAAATGTTCTGAATTTCATACTGTGACACTGTCCCCTTCCTCTGCCAAACACAAGTCACTGTACTGAGATAAACAAACAACCGAGTCCAAAACAAAACCTTTCCCTGAATAAAATCTCCCTGTCTTTAGCATGGGTTGACCTGAATTTGAGTTTCTTCTGCTTCAGCCTCTTGAGAGCTGTGGTTATAATCATATGCCATCACACCTGGTGCATTAAGATGGATTTTGGCTGGGAACCAGTGACTCACACCTGTACTCCCCGCAACTCAGGAGGCTGAGATCGAGGATGATGGTTCCAAGCCAGTCTGGACAGGAAGGTCTGTGAGACTCTTGTCTCCAATTAGCCACCTAAAAATTGGAAGTGGAGCTGTGGCTCAAAATGGTTGAACATTAGCCTTAAACAAAAACATTTCAGGGATAGTACCCAGGCCCTGAATTCAAGCCTTATGTTCAACAAAAAAACAACAAAATCATCCAACCAAAAAAACCAAGACTGATTTTAAAGAAATCTCAAAGAATTTCCTTGGGATTTTAGTTATTCTAAAGGATTTTTAAAATAACTTTCTCATGTACTTTGAACTAGCTAACAGTTTTTTTTTATTTTTTTGCCAGTCCTGGGCTTGAGCTGAGGACCTGAGCACTGTCCTTGGACTTTCTCAAGGTTAGAGCTCTACCACTTGAGCCTCAGCACCACTTCAGGCTTTTTTCTATGTATGTGGTACCGAGGAATCAAACCCTGATCTTCTTGCATGCTAGGCAAGCACTCTACCACTAGGCCAACCTTGCGGCACTCTTCTTTTTTTAAAAAGGAAGCATGATAATATCTAATTTGATGCTATTTAGCAAACCTTGGATGGCTTCCAAGTTTTCTTTCAATGTATTTACTCTCAAAACCTTGCCAATCTTTAGGAGCTTCTTCTCTAGGAATTTTAATTTAAGCATGATATAGAGAAGTTTTCAAATTTTTAATAAGCATTGATCTGATATAGGTACAGTAACCTCTGACTTCATAAATATTAAGTTTTAAGATGAGAATAAAGCAGCTTTCACAAAGAAAAAACAAATGAGCTGCTTTAAAGTGTTCATAAAATTTGAGATGAGGAGAAGACATGCAAAAGCTCCTAAAAACGTGAACACAAATGATAATTTGAGAACTTATATAAGATGGCTTCAAGAAACACAATTAGCAATTAATTTCTAGTGAACTGTCTATATAGTTTTATCTATAGTTCTGATTACCAAAGCATTCTACTATATTTAATTCTCTTTGATATTAAAAGGGCTTGTTCAATATCCAAAGATAAGGGAATATTTGATTTATGCTTTAAAATATTTAAACAATGCCAATTTTTATAAACTATGAAAAAATGATGTACTTATTACCTGACTCATGCAGTTGTAATCTCTCCATACATCACCTTCAAATTAATAATAAAGTAAATACAATATTCTTTAAAAAATCACATAACATAGGCTTAGATTTGAACCCAGTCCATCTGATTCACATTTTGAGTGGCACATTTCTAAAAACACTGACAGCTAGACAATCCTTCCTTGCTTAGTTCAAACTTCATTTGCACTTAAACGTCAATTTTTATCGAAGGATAAAGTGTATAACTGTAGATTTTGGATCCACAATTCTGGGATTTGACTCACATTCTTAATTCCCAAGAACACTTCCAAAGCCCCAATGGAAAAGAAAAACTATTGGTATTAATTATGATTCTTTGTTTCCCTAAGCCTTCTCAGGACTGTCAATAGCAGCCTTAGTCACCAGTAGCTATGCTATTTTGAGGCAACTTTGAAGTCAACAGAATAATTATGAGTGAAAATTTTGCTTGCTAGAGGGGAAAACACACACAAAGTAGACAGCAATTCAAATATTTATGGACAAGTTTAGGAATGCTGGAAAACCACATAGCCAGTCAAAAGTCCTGCTAAAATTTCAGGAAAAGAAATGTCAATGAGACCGTAATGGAAAAATGTTTTAGCTAATATACTCCTTTAGGTTGCCGTATAAACAAGACAGGCACAGTGTATAATTAGTGCACTTATGGTACATTAGATGTCTAACAGCATTATTCTACTACTTCAATTCATCTCAATAGTTTATATTTTGTTGTATCTTTGACATTGTAATAAAACGCTGAGGATAGTTGAATGTTTTTGATATTTAATGTTTTTCGATTGGGAAATAGAAAAGTCATATATTTTCTCCTTTTAGAGGAATATGTCTCACATTAAAATAATTTTAAATAATTAAATCAGGTAAAATAGGGACTTATTACATCTGATCACTACTTTCTTTAAGATGAATGCACTGTAACTAACTAATCAGGTTTTAACTATGTAAATAGTTCCAGAATTAAAAGATGTTGAGAAATATTCTTGCTTATCTTTCAAAACTAGTTTACTGATAGGAAACTAAAAGACTCATGAAATAGGTGTTCTTTCACAAAATGGAGCTGGCTGCTTATGGCATTAGTAAAATTTACATTGATTAACCACTAAGCTGTAATGTTGTTTTCGATCTGGTCTGAACAAATCAATTTTACTTAACACTCTAAGTTTTCTTGACTTTGAGGTGTTTAGGGGAAGTAGATATTGTATTGCCTGTGGGAAAACACTACACTTGTAATTAAACTAAGGCGGTAATTTCATGAAAGGGAGAAGAGAATACGGTAAAGTTTTCAAGATAATGGAATTCCCTGAAATGCAAGAACTGTCCCTATTTCAATGAAATAAATTACATTATCATCTATCATATGACTAATCTAACAGTAGCCATCTCTCTGTTAAAATAGGCCTATCAAATGAAATGATAAATACCATGATTAAGAGAGGGATAACAAACTAAGAAACTCTATAGTGAAAGAACCATGTGTCTTTCCATACATGTTCCTTGAATTTAAAAGAACAGAAAGACCTACAGAAATGGTACTCTCCCACTGCAGTCACAATATGCTCTGTTTATACTTTTCTATAATTGTCAATGTGTGAAAAGTAATAGAATGGTCATATATTCACACATTACACATATATCTACATTTATCTTTTCATGCAGCACATAAAAATGTGTAAAATACAGTAAAAGGACTGGCCAGAAGTGAGTAACCTAACAATATGAGATAGTATTTAAAATGAACTTGAAATTTACACTTTGGAATACAAGCAAAATCTATATCCTTATTTAAATTTCTTGTTTATGGTAATTATACAGTGTCAAGTACACATAATATTTGAAAATCAAGACAAGTTCATCAGGAAGTTTACAATAAAATAATTATAAAATAACTAATGAGAAAAAAGTACTTGAATGCCACCATGATTAGAGAAAAGTCACCATGTAAGATGGAAAGGCTATATGGTTCTTACAGATTTTACCAAATTTTAGCCTTTGTTACTGTTACTAAAATTATAAGCCCAGTTGATGATATATTCAAAATAATAGAATTCAACTAATTCTATTAAGCCCATCTCAGAAATTGTAGAAAACACTTGAACTAGGAATGATAGTAAAAAGAAATGGGAAGCAACTATAGGCTCTATTATTCTCTAAAAACTCAAATTACTAACTAAGATTAAATAAGAACTTAAGAAAGTACTATTTTCCAACTATTTTTTCTTGTGAGTTTCAAATTGTGCATTTAACAAGGAAAAATAGGAAGAAAAAATACTGAAAGAATAATATATCACCAGCAAGTAAGGTTATCCCAAGAACAGCTTTTAAATAATTTAAAATAAAATAATGTAATTGACCAGATTATAGGTTAAAATAACAAACTCATTTTGATAGCTACTAAAAAAAGAGGTAAGATTATCTTTGTTTGTAGCTGACATAATTATATAATAATACTGATAGAGCTCTAGAATTAGTCTTTGGTGAAATTTCTAAATACAAGTTCAACACACCAAACTCTGTACTTTTCTATAAATGTCTAGTAATCATCAGTATAAAATTCAAAGCCATGAAAGTATAAGATATAGATTATATAGGAATTATCTAAGACATAGATTAGATTATCTAGGAATTATCTAAGATACAGATTATCTCACATAGATTATCTAGGACAAGAATTTGACAAAAATATTTGCAAAATCTATATACCAAAATTATGAAATACTGTCAAGTAACCAAATAATATCCCCAAATAAATGGAGTGATATGCCTTGTGTGATGGTTCATCTTAATTGTCAACCTGATGTGATTAGCAGCCAGTAATAAAGCATACCTTTAGGTGTGCCCATGAAGACATATCCAGCAATAATGAGATCATGAAGGGTTTAACTTAATCAATGGCCTAAATCATTGATAGATTCAAAATTCCAATAGGGAGATGGGAGACCTGTTAAAAAGGAATCAGGCTGTTTCTGTAATAATATCTCTGCCGTGGATTCTTGATCTTGGGACACACAGTGTATCATTTTGTCTCTTCTCTAATTTAACTCAATAGATCCATCATCTAGCCCTTATTCACCCCCAAATGATGGAGAACATGCAAACCTGGGTTCTTGTTTTCAGTAAGCTGTTATTTTTGTAGTACCTTGGGGAACAACAACAAAAAATCAATACACACAGACCTGGAAGAAAATAATGATGTTTCAATAGTGCGGCATAAAAACTAGACATTCCTCAATTTTGGGCTGGCTTAGAGACAGCAGAACTAATTCTATGCTCTCTAGACAGAATACGCTACAGAGAAATCTTTCAATGAACACTGCAAACGATGACCCTTATTTGTACTGGAAAATAGTGAAGTAGTTTTAAGTTGAAAATAGCCAATTAGATGCACAAAGTTCCCTAGTCACTACAAAAATACTCCAGGTAGCTTTGCCACACCTTTCCAGACACATTTATGCATACATTTCTCAGTCATTTATTAGTCTTAAATAAAGACAGTGCATTCTCCTGGTTCAGAGCATGAGGCAGCTATATAGCTCCTCCTGCCTCTGTGTGTCTGGATGAAATAGATGGCTCCTGCAAGACCGCCCAGTTTATGCTTCCTACCCAGGGAGGGCTGAGAACCAGAAACAGAGTCCTTTCCAAAACTGACCACCTGCAATAACTCTTAGCAAAATAAGCACCCTGGAAATGTACTGTAACCAGAGGATCAGTATCTAGTTTCTGGACTCATTTTAGAGTAAAAAGGACAATAGTTTTTCATTTTTAAAATTGTTATTATTTAGGTGATGAACAGAAGGATTACAGTTACAGAAGTCAGTCAGGGAACAATGCTATCTGTTCCATTGCTCTCTCCCAGTATTTCCCTCCCATCTCACACACACAATATATTTTCACCACAGTGTCTAGTGAGTATCACCGCTGTATTTGTTCACCCTTTGTCCCTCCATTTCTATGCCACCCTTTACCCTCTAAAATGACTTATTATTCACGTATTTGAGTTCTTCAGCTTCCCTGATGATAAGCCTTGACTCCTTCCTCTCCAAAGTCCGTGTGTGTGTGTGTGTGTGTGTGTGTGTGTGTGTGTGTGTGTGTGTGTGTATGAGTTTGTGGGAATATTGGCGGTTGAACCCAAGTTATACTCCAGCTACTTGTTTTTGTTTGGCCTTGAGAAAAGGTCTCACTAGCTTTGATCATCTTCTCACCTTTCCCTTTCTGTTGAGAGCCAGAGTAGAATCAAATTGTACCTTGATTTGCATCAGACCATGGCTTTATTGTCTTATTGTTTTATGGCCTTATTCTGTTTAAATTACCTGAGATTTACCATATGAATGTAACAGTTGGAAGTTCCCTGGTTTCAAGAAGGGATATAAGCTGGAGTTGACAATAAACGAGGCAGTCTTTACTTGGGCTGCAGACATCCCGGACCCGGACCCGGTGTGTCTGTCTCTCTTCTATTTTTTTCCTAGTCCTTGCCCCCTATTTCAGGAACCCCAATCTGCGAACCCTGGTTTGCTGCTGGCTGGCCCCGGCACCTCTCAAATAGCTGGAACTAAAAAAAAATAACTTTCTTGTTAGGGTGATACATAGGGGGACTATAATTACATACCGCAGGTAGTGCATACTCAAATAGGTGGGATTATAGGTGTGTATCACTAGCCCTGACTTGAAATTCCATTGTTAAGTTGTTGCCCTTTTATCATCGCCTCCTTTTCTTTAGGTTACCAGTTCCAGTAGCCACCAGGGAGTAATCAAACAGGCCACAATAATTACTCAGCTGAAGTTTGGGAAATTTTTGCAAACTTTGGCTGAATTGCACAATTTCTCTTATTAAAGCTAACCAAATTTCTATTAGCTTGGTCTAGTTATGCTATAAAAAAGGGTACTGTCATATACCTGTTCTTTCATTATAGAAATGATATGATATTCACCAGATATGTATAATGCCTTATTAGGCGTTGCACAGTGGCAGACTAGAATGCATGGCTGTGCACTTTCCCTTAGTACACAATCCCTCCCCATACACGCACATCATGCTGTAATGTGTTGTGATCTCACCCCATATGATTTTACAGGTCCAAAGTAAAGCTAAATCAAACCAGAAGTTGAACTATTCGAAGGAAGTTCTCTTTCCATTTCTTTTTGGCTTGAAATTCTGTTAAGCATTGAAGCAAGCCTTTGTGATTGAAGGTGGGAAATGATAGATAGGGTTCAATAGAGGTCTGTGGTGAAAGGCGAGTATTATAGTGTCTCTGTGACCTGATCCAAAGGCTATTTCTAGCAATCTGTCATTTAGTACAGGGAAGGTTTGTGAGGTCGTGTTGATATACGATCTTTAATGCTCCACATTTACCACACTGCACTTGAACTGGGTCTACAATTCTCATTATTAATGAGCTGTTATGTTTTGATATTAAAAGATAAAATAAAATGATTCTTTTGCTTGATTTTTCCAAACAGCAATAAAAAAAGCAAAGCCAAACTGTATAAAAGTTCAAAGTATTTAGTTGGAAAAAGTAGAGCATCTTTATTTTCAAGCCAGAGAAGGGAAAAGAACTTCATCATTTTTTTAAAGATGAAAACCAGATGAAATCACAAGAATAGTAATACAGAGAAGATGGTATCCAACTGCTAACATCATCACGATAAATATTTGGTTCTAGTAGACAAAGAGGTTAGTTCTGAAAATGTTTTGGTGTCTCAAAAGTAATTTAAAACAACAAACAAAAAAACCCAGAATTCATAGAAAAAAAGTCCAAAGAGACACTGAAGGATGGAAGAAATACATAGCAGCATAGGATCCAGGAGGGCTGAGCTTCAATTTACTTAGGCATGAGTGAAATTATGATCAGGAAAGACTACAACTTCCCCTTACCTGTTATTTTTTTCTTTGTATTTTTATGGTAACCTTCTTAAATGTCTCTGAGACAGCCAACAGGCCTACCAGGATCACATGCCCATCTGCTCCATAGATTTTCCAAATTTGGTCAGCTACATCAGCTGATATAGTAGCATTACGAGTAAAGTTTCTAGCCACATGCCAGTGGCTCACACCTATAATCTTAGCTACATAGGAGGCTGAGATCTGAGGATCACAGTTTGACGCCAGCCTGGGCAGAAAAGTCCCTGTGAGACTCTTATCTCCAATTAACCACTCAAAAACTGGAAATGACATTGTGGCTCCAAGTGGTAGAGCACTAGAACAGCTCAGGGAGGGCCAGGAGTTTGGCCTAGTAGTAGAGTGCTTGTCTAGAATGCAGGAAGATCCAGGTTTGATTCCTCGGTACCACATATATAGAAAAACCAGAAGTGGGGCTGTCGCTCAAGCAGTAGAAGGAAAAAGTCCAAGGACTTGAGGAAAAAGGCCAAGGACAGTGCCCAGGCCCCAAGTTCAAGCGCCAAGACTGGCAAAAATTTAAAAATGTAAAAATATATAAAAAGCTCAGGGACAGTGCTGAAACCCTGAACTCAAGCCCTATGATCAATAACACCACCAAAAACTAAAATTTTTTTAGTAGGCTATCAATGTCAGGCTCTAACTCTAGCTTACTTCTTACTTCATTTATCTCTAGTAATTTCTTTCGTTCTTCATTACCATCTTACCATTTAGAACTACAAGAATTTCTGTTTCGTTCACCAGAATTCCACAGTCTCTACCACTGGTTTGTTCACTTTTTCTTTGTAAGTCATTCACCTGCATGGTTCCTTTGTAGCTGTCATTCTTTGCTGTGTTATCATGGAGTTTATTGTCGCACAGTAATATGTTTATTCATTTGCTTTCCTCCCCTGTATCAGTTAGATGAAAGCTTCTTGAAAAATGGTAGAAATGACTGTATCATCAATTAATGGAAATAAATTCCCTCCATTGCTATTATTTTGAGAAAGAACAAGATGGAGTTGAGTGATTGTCTAGTACTGATATCAAGAAATGAAGTAATCATTTTAACTGGGAATTAAAAATGTCTCCCCTGAATGCTTTACTGGGCAATTGGTGATTAATTAAAATAATTTAATTCATTACAGTGTTAACATTAATCTTGAAGCTACAGTTAGGTTTTTTCACTTCCTGGGCAAAAGGATTTTGAATTTGGCTTCAAAGATAAGGCCCTGGTGTATGACTATTTGGTTCATTTCTCACTTCTTGGTACCATGTGAACATAACAGGGAAGCCTGTTATTATTTACAAAGTATTGTTTCATGCAGAGTCGGAAATACAGGTTTGATTTAGTCATCTGTTTTTCAGCGTTGTGACTTTAGATTAATTCTTTTAAATCTGTCTCCTCTTTCATACATGGGGACAATAATCTATTTATACATAATATTTTTTTTTGTGGTGAGACCATTTAGAATCTTTTTTTGTTGTTGCTTTTGTTTGCCAGTCCTAGGGCTTGAACGTGGGGCCTGGGCACTGTCCTTGGGCTTTCTCAAGGCTAGTGCTCTACCACTTAAGTCACAGCACACCTTCTGGCTTTTTCTGTATATGTGGTACTGAGGAATCGAACCCAGGACTTCAGCCATGCTAGACAAGCCCTCTACCACTAGGCCATGCTCTTGGTCCCAATAATCTCTTTATAAAGGTTCAGTAAGACTCAAATAAGTTGATATCTGATGGGGAAACACTTTTTAATGGTAAAATGCTAAATAAACATGTCCTTACTCTAGCTTTAAACCCAGATTGTCAATATTACTTATAGCTGGACCCTTAATCTTACTTTTCGCTAAAGATAATATACTCAGTCAAAAGGATTAATTTGAATTTTATCTCCCCTGCTAAGTGAGTTGGATAGAAACCAGAAAGAATGCCTTAAAAAGAGCAGGAAGATGAGGGTATCAAGTAGCCAGCTCAGATATAATCCACAGTATAGACAACTGACTTCTTCGAGTTAAAAATCAGGATAGACACTTCTGTGCTATGTGACATATATTCTCTTTCTACAGATAGGCACTGAAGGTAAAACAGAATTAAAACTGGATCAAATACTTCCGTAGTGTCTCATATTCTCAAAATGCCTCTGCACTCAATTCTGATTAGCATGGCTCTGAAGGACGTAAAAAAGTATGTCAATATTATCCTTTGATCCAAAGAGAAAGTCAGCTAGTAATTAAGTGATTCACTTCAGGTTACAGAGGGAATTAATGATGCTATTAACATTCAGAAGGTCTTCTATGGGTGGCAAGAATTCCTTTAATTCTGCTACTTGTGGTTGGTCATATTATGACCAGGTCAACCAGTCTTCAAGTCAGGGTGACCTTGAGGTACCATTTCTTATGGAAGAAGTGATTTATGGGAAGGAGCTCATCTTTTTCCAGGAGGAAAGTGCAGAGAAGAGAGACAGGAAGAGGAAATTTGTGCACTTTGCCTTAGAAAATTCATGTGTTGTTTAGTAGACTAGAGATTTTCAAACATCTTCTCTATATCTTGAAGATAGAAGTTTAACTGTTTATAAAAACACAATCTACAGATAAGAAGACTATCATGGAGGGTATTAACATTATTTACCATTGTTTGGATTGAGGTTTCCCATTATTCTCCTCAAAAGTGTATGGTTCAAAAGTTAAAGAAACTTGAGATTTTAAACCATGGAAGCAAATCTGAGCTCCTACAGGTAAGACAGGATTCAGGACCAGAATGAATAGGTAGGAAGGCATTTCTCAGGCATTCATCTCTTCACCAGATATATTTTGGGATTTTTGTCTTCTCCTTTGAATACTGGAGTGAAATAAGACTTGTTTTGGTCAATGAAAAGCCTTGTAGGTGAAAGCTTTAAGAGGTATGACCCTCTGCCACAGTGTTTGATGTTTGACAGTATTCCTGATAGTGGGGGTTCTGTTTGGGTGGTCCTGAATAGAGGCCAAGTAAAACAGGTACACTCTGTCCATGATGGATATGTAGTTTGCATTAGGAAAAGGACAAAAATGTCTTAAAAACTTCAACCAAATATTGCATGTTTGATTATTCATTTATTTTAGTTATTTGAGGTAAGGTCCTCACTCTGTCATCTAGGATGTATTTGAACATATCCTCCTGCCTCAAACTCTCAATACTGGGATTACAGGCATGTACCACGGGTCCCAGGCTGAGGATTATTCATAATCAAAGCATCTCAAAGCATCTCATGTACTGTTCCCAGTAATGCAATTTCCTTTGGTCAAAGGAAGCAGAGGCCCTAAAAATAAGAATGTACAAGCACGTGAAGAAGCACATTCTGAAATGAAGAGAAAAGCAGAATGCAAAGCATCTGACAGAAGACAAAGCTGACAGTAATAAAATGGTGGTGGTGGTGTGTCTAACAGGCAAATGCTCTCCTAGCACAGATGGTAAAATTGGTGTGGTAATCAGACCACCACAGGAGTTGTCCATCTGATGCATGTCAAAAATTGTGAACCTGGAAAACAGTAAATTTTGATCGATTCTTTTCTTTTCCCCAAACAACAGTTTTTCAGCAACTGGGGAAGCTCTGAAAGGGGGCTGCAGATTGAATTAAGCTGGCCCAAAGAGGAAGAAATGCCTAATGTTAAGGACATTATAGAAAACAGGAGGGTCAAATGACAACCCAAATAGTGAGCAGTGGCCATTGTAATACACTCTGGTTTTCATAGAAGTGGATACAAAAGAAATGATTAAATGAGATTATAATTTTTATACAGCCTCTACTTGTTCAATTTAAAAGGATTGAAAACTCTATCAGGCTGAGAATATGTAATATATCACCATAAAGTCACAACCTCTAGAGAACCTATATGTTTGCAGAAAAGTATAAGGTTCCATGAATGCATTCGACATCTACTTGTGAACTAACTTAACTACTGCGAGTTAGGAATTGTGCTCAGGGTCCAAAGAGAATTTAGTTTCATCTTCAAGCACCTCCCAATATGATGAAGAAACAGATAAAAATTAAACCATCTCTAGCTGGTAACTATTAAATATTTATTATTATCTTATTGACTAGGACAGGGGTATTTGTACAAATTACCTCTAATTTTAGAAACCTCCTAGGTAGGGCTAATGATGCTTATAGTAAGTAGGATGCAGTAAGGCCTGGACAAATGAAGAAAGTCAGGCTGAATTCTTATGGAAAATGGTCAAAATAGGCCTTGAAATTATTTTGTATGATTCTAGTATCTGTGTTCTTTCAACATGCTGTGGTGACTTTCATACATAACCATAAGATAATATGATGTCTTTTAACATACATTTTTGAAATGTTAATTTACTAATGTGTTTTATTAAGTGAATTAAGGCATCAGGGAAAAACTCTTTTATGTAATTACACTGTGGTCATTTTTCCCACTTCAATTAGTGTTAGAAAAAAATGGGACATTCTAACTTAGACATATTCTGAGAGCTTTTCTTGTAGTCATAGGCAAACTGTAGTTTTTTTTTCCAGCAAAGAGTATGGAACTACTTAGTAGAGTGGAGAGGAGATCTGAGAGAAAAATAAAACCCTTTCTGAAAATATAAGCAATAATCAAGTTGGCTTTACAAATTGAGAGATTGCCATAGATTTTTTTTGTTGTTGTTCTTTTCCTTCAGGGCTTGAATTCCAAGAATTAAAAAGAGAGCTCTAACATATCTTTTTTTTTTTTCCTGGAAGTCTCACTAATATATACCTGTAATTGCAGGAATTTTGGCATTTGGGAATATAAATCACCATTTACTATAAGCCAAAGAGCTAAATTGATTTTCGCATTCTGGAAGAAAAATTGTACCTTTGGTGCCGAACTGCTTTCTTGTGAGCAGTGAGCCAAATATTAATGTAGATTTAAAAGGAAAAAAAGTGTTCAAACTCTAATGTACTTCACGCTTATAAATTGGAATTCAGTCACTTTAAAATAAGTTAGATTTCTTCAAGCAAAACTACTTTTATTATTTTTATATTACTGCTCTGACCCATAGCTCATATACTGTGTAAAAACGTTGTAAGCTGTTTAAATACACTGGAAACAGAAACCTTCTTGTGAGAAGCTGGTGAAGGTGATTCTAGTTGCTCTAACACTCACACACCAGTGGGAAACAGTGCCTCTGGACATCTGAAATCATGTCATCTACCACATAGCGTCCTTTTTGTGAGTTAGTGCCTCAAGGAAGAATTTATTTCCTCTTAATTCCTTTATGGTTTTTTTTTGTGTGTGTTTTACACAGAATTAAATCCAAAGAGGAAAGGAAATCAAGACAAGAACCAATCTATTGCCCAATAGAAAGTAGTGCTAAGATCTTGGTTCATCCTTCCTACACCCTTCCCGTTATAAATAGATGAAAATTTCTTTTGATTAAATAAATGCTATCCTAGTGATTCATTACCTTATTTTTTCTCATGATAACATATTAAAATGCTGATAAATCAGTTAAAGTAACCATATTCTATTAGATCATGGATAAATTCATTTTTTATACAAATCATTGTATTTGAACATTTAAGTCATCTGCAATATTTTGTTATTATAGTACATGCCTTAAATAGACCTGCCATAGCTTTTGAAAAGTAATTCAATGTGTATATGTATATATGCACATATATACATTTATATTTTTATATGCATATATGTATATATTATAAGCCTACTTGATTGTATGATTATAATTATCAAACTAAAGGAATTAAACATTTTATTATGACTGGAGGAATGGTTCAAGTCGTAGAATATCAGTGATGAGAAAACCCAAGGAGCAGCCCTGAGTTTCACCCTCAGTTCTCTGTCTCTGTCTCTCTGTACACCCCCCACAGCTGCTTATATACAATTAAAAAACAGTATAAATATGTGGATTTTATGTGTCAACAAGAAATATTTAAAGATGTGTACTTGTGTATTTTACTTGTTTATTATAAATCACATTCTGAAAATGGTAATGTAATGAATATTATATTTGCATATATGTATATATGTATATGTATATATGTATGTATACACACACACACACACACACACACACACACACATCTATATGAATCAGGACTGAGTTAGTGTTAGATACTAGTTTTGTCCACAAGTTCTACTTCTACCTTCTGGAAGTCTTGAGGCCTAGGTTCCTGCTATTGCTGTGCCTTTGCTTCTCATCTTCTTGACCTGGGGTTCTTCCCAGGTCTAGCTTAGGCACTACACTCTGTTCCTGTAGACAAGGTTGGCTTGTTGACAAAAGCTTGCAGTTAGGCTCCCTGTCACTCTCCTTACCCAATCTTGCTAATAGTAGTTTTCACAATGTCTGATGAGCCCTTAGAGACAAGCCTTGACTTAAAGCACCCTGAAGATGCTATGGGAAATCCACACCCTCATCTGAGGCTGACTTCCGGATTGTGCCTAAATATCTCATCATTTGCATTTGTAGTAATTCTTTCACCTAGTATATAATTTAGCCAATGTCTGTTCTTTCAATTTTGCCTGAGTCAGGAGGTAAAATTTTTAGCTTTGTCTTTTAAACTTTTATGTATTTATTTGTGTTGTGACAGGGGTTCATTTTATAACTCAGGCTGGCCTGGAACTCTGCCTAGCCCATGTTGGCCTGTAATTCTTTATCCTCCTGACTCCACCTAGAATTACAGGTATGTGCCACCAATGCCAGGGAAAGACATCATTCCCTTTATGAAGTAGGTCTGTATTTGAGAACTATGATACAATTCTGGGCCAAGAAAGAAGGCATTGGGATATCTTCAATAGAAGTCTATTTCAAATGGTGGTCAACAGTTTTATTTTCAACATTTGGAATGCTGAGGCATTTAAGTATTTCTGACATCTTTCTCTAATTTCCTCTTTTAAACTTGGGACAATCCTCCTTGTTAATTCAAGATTGGAAGGAAGAAAATCACTTAGGATGTTTAAAGTAAACCTCAGTTGCACGTAGGTTATAATGCAACATAATGTGAAGAAAGAAATGGAGCATCTCCCCATTCACATTCCCTGCTTGTGTCAAAGGTAAAGTGTGAGTCCCAGAGGCTCAATGTGGAGTGATGATTATTAGGTCATAATATTACCACAGTTTACATAAGATTGCAGCACTTGATAACCGGAGACCCTGATTTGCAGTAATATTTGCCTTTGTATGTTGAGTTATTACGCTGGTACAAAGAATTGTTCCCTTTTCTGCTGTTGTCAAGTGCATATATACAACACTGTATGTATACTGCCCAAATCTGAAAGCTCAAATCTGAGGATACTTCTAGCCTAGGATATTCATCACAGGAACAAGAAGACTGAGTCAAGGGTCAATGGCTTGAGGTACTTTCTTTCAGATTTTGATTTCCACAATCAATTCTGGGTTTGTTTGACTAAAAGAAAAACAGGAGATCTATAACTAAGAGAAAACGTCTGCAGAAAGTATCAAGAAAGCTAATGGTTGTTCTCTAACTAAATAAAATCCCAATTCTCTGGCCTGATATTCAAGACCCATTCCCTGTGCCTAACAAGTCACTAATACTTCACTAGGATTAGTTGTCACAGTATGCCACGGAGGATGCGAATCCACAGCCTGACAAGAGTTCCTGATTTTCTCCAGACAGATAGGTACATCCTTATCTATGCCTGTACCTATAAGATACACAAATTCATTTATAAGTGCAAAATGTTACTCTAGAAATGTAATAACTCATTAGACATGTGACAACTCCAAAAATACTATTTTTTTCAAAACAATCCCCTCCACAAATTTTACAGCCCTATGAAAAAACGCAGGTATACTCCAGGAAGCAGATAAAGACATCAGCTGCTTCCTTTGTGTCTGTCATGGTCAGCAGGACATTCACTTTCAAAGCCTGAGGTAAAAGCTGAATGGACCCTTGACAACTCTGCCCCACCAGCAGCTTGTCCAGCTAATACTTACTATAGCCTGGAGGGGATTGGAGCACTGGAATAAAGAATATACCAAGAATGCATGTTGGCCTAACAAAACTCCCGGGCTCAGTTATCAATTGACTTCCTTTCTACAATAAGTGTTGCCTAATCATGCCTGTTTTCTGGTGTTCATCAATATAGGAGACTGAAATAAAATCTGAGATTTTCATGCATCACTTTTTGGGGGGGGCACTGTCCTTGGACTTTCTCAAGGCTAGAGCTCTACCACTTGAGCCTCAGCACAATTTCCAGCTTTTTTCTATGTATGTGGTACCAAGGAATCGAAGCCTGGTCGTCCTGCATACTTAGGCAAGCACTCTACCACTAGGCCAAACTCCTGGTCCCATCACTTTTGTTTTTGCTTGAATATCAGGGACACTTAAGTAAATGAATTTTGGAAATATTCTAGCTTGTATTTTCCAATGTTGTGGTTCAGTTGTCTAGTAAGCAAATTTGTCCAAGAGTGACCTTTCAGCAATAATTTATTTATTTATTCTTAGAATAACAGGAATATTGTAAGGAGAACAGGAAAAAGAGAAAAAAATATTTTCTGCTCCACATGCAGGAAATGGGAGTTAAGGACTCCAACAGTAGCTCCAATCTGTAGTCTTCATACATGTGATTATGTCAGTGTAGGAGCCCCAAATCCTTCTGCAATAGCTCTGGGTAGATAAGATGAATAAGTCCTACCCCAATAGGCAGCCTTCCCTTGGCAGAGTGTCTTTCCTTCTTTCAGTCTTGAGTTTCCAGACGTTGAGTATTTTAACACAGAAGTCAGAGTTAGCTAGCTCCTCCAGTATTTCACACAGGAAGACAGATTTAGAGAGCATCCTCTAGATTTTAAAAGAGAAGCTCTTCCTATGTCTGACTGGCTTTTTTTGGTGCTGGTCCTGGGGTTTGAACTCTGTGGCTTGGGTACTGTCCTTGAACATTTGTGCTCCATCTCCAGATTTTTTTTTTTTTTTGCCAGTCCTGGGCTTGAACTCAGGGCCCGCGCACTGTCCTTGGACTTTCTCAAGGCTAGAGCTCTACCACTTGAGCCTCAGCACCACTTCCAGCTTTTTTCTATGTATGTGGTACCGAGGAATTGAACCTGGGACTTTGTGCATGCTAGGCAGGCACAACTCCTGGCCAAACTCCCGGCCCATCTCCAGATATCTTGATGGTTAATTGGAGATCAGAGTCTCACAGACTTTCTTGCCTGGGATGGCTATGAACTGTGATCCTCAGACCTCAGATTCTTGAAATAGCTAGGATTACAGGTGTGAGCCTCTAGCATCCAGCTGATTGGCTTAGTTAAAAAAAATTTAGATTTTTAATTTCTTATTTTCTTTAAGTAGTTACAAAAGGGTTTTAATTCAACAGAATAATTTATGAGTAAATACATCTTGATCAATATTATCCTATCTATCATTCTTCACCTTCTCTATCAACCCTATCCATCTCAAGTTATCTATATACATTTTTATATATGTATATTGAATATTATTAGTGTATTTACCCATCCTTCTTCTTTCCATTCATGATAGGCCTGTTTTATTCATGACGTGCAGATGCAGAGTATTGTTAGATAGTGGAGAGAATCACAAAGTTTTTAACTTTATTCCCTCCTTCTTGGCATACTTGAGACAATGTAACTGAATCTCTTCCTCTCTTGGAAGATAGAGGGACCTTATTATTAACCATCAACTATCGATTCTCTCTTATACATTGTTTTGGACCATTTGGCCAGAAAATGGGCCTATCCGTAGTAAAGAAAACATTCTATAAAATGAGTAAATTAGATGTAGAATCTCATTGCTTGGTCTATGGGGCATGTCTTAGTCATACTGTATACACAATTTGCTGCAGTGGCTACTTTTTCTGGGAATTGTATGAGAAAAGTGGGATATAAGTTAATATAGCTCAAATTGTCATTAGACTTAGTCAGGGAAAGCAAGTAAGAGGTAATTGATTTTTTCCCCTCGATGTGATATTCCACTGAAATATGTAAGAGGGAATATTGTTAATAAATTATATGGCTTTATTTATTCTTTTAACATCCAAAACACTTCTAAAGTTGTGGTATTTTTAGAAAGACTTAATATTTTAGCTTTCTGGTATTACATATCAAGGATATCATGCTCCCATCTCTTCCTTCCTTCCTTTCTTCCTTCCTCCCTCCCTCCCTCCCTCCCTCCCTCCTTTCCTCCCTCCCTTTCCCCTGTCTTTCCTTTCTCTCTCCTTCCCTCTCTTCCTCCCTCCCTCTCTTCTTTTCCTCCTGTCTTACCTTCCTTCCTATCTTTATTTTGAGACAAGGTCTTGTTACATAGTTCAGGCTGACCTTGAACTTTCAGTCCTCTTGCCTTAGTCTCCCAAATGCTACCTTTACAGGTATTCACAATCCTACTCGTGCTCATTTATGTTTCATTCAAATGGGAAAAATATACATATTTTGGAAACTTTGGGTATTTCAGCAGCATGTACCTTAACAATGCTTACAATTCTAAAAGTGCATCTTTCAAGTATTTAAATTCCTCAAAAGATCAGCAGTAAAATTTAGAACAAAATATTAAAATTAGTTTTAAATACATGAAACCATTTTGGTTCAGCAAAGTGGCAAAAAAAGAAATTGTGGCATTTTAGTTTTCTTTAATTTTACTCTTTCACGGTTATTAAATATTCAGCAAGATCAAAAGGCACTCACTCTATTTCTGGCATCATCTACATCTAAGGCAATTTTTAAGAAATTAGGAATGAGGTAGATTTTCATTGCAATAACGGAGCCTGATGGCACATGTTCATTGCTATTTAAAGCACTTACAGGATGGAAGGATAAATGACATCACTGCGACCCCAAAATGGAAGACTTCCTGAGAAATCACTTCTCAGAGCTCCGGGAGAGTCTTCAGCTGATGCAGAGGTAAAATCATTGTGCAACGTCGCACCAGAGACCAACCTGGAGATCATCTAACCAGCATTTCCAGTGAAACCCTGACAAAACATGCGAGCCTGCTTGGCCCTGTTTGACTCTTCCCTAAAATGCAGAAATGGGAAAATTACCCAGGCTTTCTTTTGAAGTAAAATTCATGCAGCCTGGAAGCTGACAACACTCTTCTAAAGAACAAGGAAACAAATCCCTCAGAGACCACTCAGAATAACACCTATATGAGGCCATTAAAATAACAAAGCTCTTGAGGTGAAATTCTATCTAGGAACCTTTATTCAAAGAGCTGCGTGAATCTTCTATTCTTGTTCTTTTTTTCACCACAATTAATATCATTATGGGCTCTTTTGGGAATTCAGCCTGAAATAATTTCAGAAATATTCCCTGGATGAACTAAGCAAAAAGTGTGAAACACACATTGTGCACAAGCAAATAAATTAGGAATGTAATTTTTTTTCTTTTTTTGTAGTTTTTTCTTTTCTTTTTTTAACTGCAATTAATAGAAGGGCTACATTATAAGGAATGTAAAAATTTAAAAGCTAGTAAAAATTAAAACAAAAAAGCCTTTCTGTGTATTTCTTTTAATAGCAAGTCTTTCATATACTACCATACAGCTAGCTCTAGAAAGCTTATGCAAAAAAGTAACTTGACCCCTTTCCCCAGTTACTTGGCCTCCAGGGGCTTTACCTCTCACCTCCATTCAGAATCTTATTGGAAGAAGGTGGTGAGAAGCAGTGTGGCAAGGCATAGAAAAGCATCATCTGTATAGGCAGGCAGGGCTGAGATTTAAAAGCAAACTCACTTCATACTTTCACACCATTGAGATAATACCAACTTCTGTATGAAAAGAGGTATGTGATGTATGGAGGCAATCAGCAGAGAACCCAGGACATGGGTTTAGATTCAGTATCTTGCAGGGTTTTGGGGGGTGGGAGTTTTGGGTCTTGAACTCAGTGCCTAGGTACTGCCCCCAAACCCTTTTTGCTCAAGGCTAGCATTGTACCACTTAAGCCACAGCTCTAATTCCTACTTTTTTGGTGGTTAGTTGGAGATTAGATTCTTAGGAACTTCAAAACTCTGGTCCTCAGATCTCAGCCTCCTGACTGGCTAGATGACAGCCATGAACTACCAGTAACTAGTCAGGGCAGTTGTAGATGAATGAGTTGTAATTTTAATTTATCTCCACAGCATTTTCATTTTAAGAAGAGTTTCGAGAGGATTTTAGAATTCTTAATACTCAAAGCTATCAAATTAGGCATTTAGGGGCATCCTAATACTTTGAGTTAATTTGTCTTGGGAACACTTCTTGAACTCTTCACACAAAGGCACAGGAAGCTGTACTGAGCCTGAGTTGGAAGAATAAGGTTCAAATGACACTTTTACCTTTTGCTAACTGTGCAACCTCAGGCACAACACAATTCTTCAACAGCCTAGACTTTTGCATTGATAAGGTGGAAACAATGATGTACAAAAAGTTATTAAGAGAATTACATGACGCAGTGATCAGTGCCATACAACCCTAAGCTACTACTGGAAGCGGTCCTTTGCCCTTGTCATAGATTAGGCCCCAAGAGTAATGAAGATACTGTAGCACTGAGAAAGAAATGTTAACTCAATTGGCTATTAAGAAGCCAAAGAAATATAGAAAAAAAATACATACACAGTAGAATGCAAGACAATTTTGATTCAATTTTGTACTGATTTAGCCAGAGGACTTCCCTACCTATCTGATGAACATACCTGTAACCCCTCTATACATTACAATAAATAATAAAGAAAAGGATTAGGGTTCCAGGACAGTTTGGGCAGAAGTCTGAGCTATTTCACTTCCCATTAACCAGCACAAGGCAGGTCTGGAGCCATGGATCAAGTGATAAAGGGCCAGTCGAGTGAGCTGAACAAGTACAAGACCCTGAGTTCAAACTCCAGTCCGAAGAAAACAATATAGTCACACTACATCACTCAATTTATGGAAAGTGCTATAGTAAAGAAGCCTAGTTTATAGAACAGGAAATAAATAGTGGAATAGATGTGTTTTATCATATGTAAATATAATAAGTATGATTTTTAATATGTTTGCTAGTCTATGCAGCCTTGTTGTTTAGCTAAATATCAAGCTCCATGGTACTATGAACGTTTCTGTTTGTTAATGTAATTAGCATTCAAGTCAGCAGACTTTCAATAGAACAAATTATTTCTGTGGTGGCTCATTTTTTGTGTCATCTTTAGTAGGTTAATGCCACCCATACACTTTAGTGAACATTAGACTGTCTCTAATAATGGTAAGGTGTGTCTGGGATTAAAGTAACCTTGGAATTGGTACAGACTGGATAAAGCAGACTACCCTCCTTCCAGGCCATTGAAGAAAACTTCACATTTGGTTTTTCTTGGGTTTAGAGCCCACCAGGTTTCAACTGAAGCTTCTATCACCAACTCTCTTAATTTAAGTTGGGACTTTTAGTCTGGAATTACTCCTTAGCCATTTTGGGTTTCCAGATTGCTGACCTAAAACCTTGGAATTTCACAGTCTTTACAACAGTATGTGCCAATTCATTAAAATAATTTTTCCTCTCTAAATATATGCTTATTATATAGTGTATATAAATAAATACATAGGTATATACAAATACATGCATATCTTTCTATATACCTTTTATAATGTGGATGGGTTTGAAAAAAATTACTTAAAACCAAAGTGAATGGAAATAATGGAAAAAGGAATTTTGCCTCCAGACTACCAGCCTGCCAGTTTGACACTCACATCTAAGAATTGACAGCACCCATACTTTTACTATTATTCTATTATGCCCTTAAGAATCTCTGTCTCTGTCTTTCTGTGTCTGACTCTCTCTGTGTCTATCTCTCCCTCCCTCCCCCCAATCCCTCTCTCACACACACACCTCTGGCTAAGATTTAGAAAGGAAAATATCTTTATCTTGTAAATAATTGATATATAACAATTTTCTAAACACTTCAGATTTTGTATATGTGCCTTTCTGTTCCATGTCCCAGGAATACTTTACAGAAATAATAAAACATTTTTAAAGCAACCAAGTTGTGCCAAAATACCAGTGGTTTAGAGGATCACAGTGCAGCCATAAGCCCACAGCTCCAAAGATGTTAGCTGAATGTCTCTATGTCAACACCTGTCCTAAAGTCTGGGGAGACGTGCATAGATGAACAAGGCAGAGAAAATCCCAACCTTCAGGAAACTTATACTCTAGTGGGAGGAGCTTAGAGAAAATTGAATTATGTATGAATCCCAAATGAAAAATTTTCACAAAAGGAATAAATGTGTTTTGCTGAAAGATACAGTAGACTTTTGGTATCTACAGGCATATGCTTCAAGAAAACCACTACTGAGGAAACATCAGAAATTCTCAGGATACACAGCATTTAGTACTGGACTATGGAAGCTTGATTAGTTTTCCCCATGATGTCCCCCAAATTACATGATGACAGAAGAGATCTTCTAGCACATCTAAAATTTCACTTTATCACTGTATATTAATGCATGAACTTTAATCTTTATTTTGGGGTGCCATTTGCTTTTCAGGAAGCAGATTTTCACAAGGTTAAGGGCAGAGAAACATTCAGCAGATCATGAAACAAAACACAGCTGACAATAATTTGGGACAAAGAGCCTCTCTGTATCAATGGAGCTGTGTAATGTGTATGTGAGAATTTGACTGCTCTTGGCGAAAATTAATGTATAAATCTGTGAACAAGGCAGGCTTACTGTAAATCAAGGTAAAATAAACCTGTAGATCCTACTTGGCTTATTATCATGTAGTTTAATTGACAACTTTGCACCAAAATTCAGAAGACAGTTGGTGAAAGTGAAAAATACTGGGAAATAGAGGAAGTAATTAGCTCCAGTCTAGTGTGAATGCCAAGAAAAGGAATACATATAAAGGGTTCTTTACAGTTTGCAGCTCTGTTCTTTCAACTCTTAGTTTTTACATATAATAGGTATCACGTATGTTTTGTAGCACAGAAAAATTGCTGCTTAGGCCTTGTCACTGTAGAATAAGGCTTTTGATAAATTCATTAGTTCTTAATGAATCAGAGAAACACCAGGAAAAGCAAAAAAAAAAAAAAATCAACTCCCTGGCCTATTTCCTTGTCCATTTGTCATATACTTCTTACACAGACTTCTAATGCTATGTACCTCACAGAATTTGTGAGGGGCAGATGAGAATATAAATCCCTTACTTAGCACAATGCTGTGGTTCATAATGAGCTCTCAGGAAATGTTAAATGGTGCTATTGCTATATTGGTCTCAACACACTCCAAACATCCCTCTGTGAATTGAAGAATTAGTAACAACAGACACTTGCCACCACAAGAAGAATCCTAATATCTAGCAGGATGACAACCCCCACCCCCACAAAAAGCAATATGTTATGCTTATTGTGATAGGAGGGTTCAGAGACATTGTGTAGAAGAGTTTTCCAGATGAAGAAAAGGAGCAGGGAGAAAAATCAGTTGAGCCACCTTTAAGAGGGAGACTTTTTTTTTCTGTGCTTTGATATATAAGTCACAACTGTGTAAAGGAACTTTCAGGGATGAAGGTATTCTTTGCTATCTGGGAAAAATGGATATGAAAATATTGATTATCAAAGGTTTTGTATGCAGGACTATTTTCATTGGTTAATATTAAAGGCTTGTATTATTAGATTTTCTTTGATAGTACTAGAGCTGATTGTAAAATGTTTTCAGCTAGAGGAAGACTGAGACAGTTTGAGCTGTGAAGAATAAGTCACACAGAAACTTATTCTTTCAAGTGAAAATACCCTGTGTACACACTGAATGTGCGAACACCAGCAGAGGTCACTGTTAATGAAACAACTATCTAGATCACAGTCTACAACTGCTTGTTTTATGCTGTCCACAATGGTAGCCACTAGCCACATATGGCTTCTTCAATTTAAATTAATTGTAATTAAACACAATTAAAAGTTTCATTCCCTGGTTGAATTAATGTCGTGAAAAGAACTCAGCATAGCCAGCATCTTCCGGATCAAACGGTCCCTCTGTAAAACATTTTCAACATCCAAAAAGCATTTTGTTCTATTACTAGTTTTACACAGTGAGAGAAAAGTAGACTTCAGTTACCAATAAAAGCATCTCCCAGTGAGTAAAGAAAGTAAAGAAATCCGGTGACCAGATTTCTCAACTGCACTTCTGAAATTACCCAAGTCATTTCAAGCCTAGAAAGAAATCAAACTTAGTACATAAATGACTCACAGGGAAAACCAACAGGAATCCTCACAAACTACTTAGCTTTATAGAAGCATCTAGGTTAAGGTGCACGTTTGCAAATGAGGGTTTTAATTGCCCATTGTTTCTGGAACTACTGAATGCATATATCTAGTATACAGATTATCAGCAAGAAGAAAAGGGAGGCTAATAAACTTAAGTAGATTACACTTGAGGAGTAAATTTGTAAAATAGGAAACTAAATAAAGGATATTAGTTTTACTAAATACTGCAAATTAAATTTTAAGACAGGGACTTCCATTATAAATTAAAGGAATAAAAATGGCAAAATTTCGCCAGGCACAGTGGCTCATGCCTATAATCCTAGCTACTCAGGAGGCTGAGATCTGAGGATCAAGGTTCAAAGCCAGCCTGGGCACAAAAGGACCTAAGACTCGTATCTCCAATTAACCTCTAAAAAATGGGAAGTGGGGCTTGGCTCAAGGGTAAGCCAGTAGCCTTGAACTGCAGAGGTCAGGGACAGTGCCAGGCCCAGGGGTAGAATGGTAGCCTTGAGCTGAAGAGCTCAGGGCCAGTGCCCAGGCTGAGTTTAAGCTCCAAGACCACCCTCCACCCTCCCACTCATAAATGCAAAATTTCCTCTTTGACAATAATAAAAATACAGTTTATTGGATACATGTAATATATATATATTAGGTTAGAAGATATTCCTTTTGTTGCAGTCCTGAGGTTTGAACTCAAGGCCTGGGTGTTATCCCTGGGCTTCTGTGGTCAAGACTAGCATTCTATAATTTGAGAGATAGCTCCACTTCTGGATTTTTGGTGATTAATGGGGGAGAAGAGTCTCATGGAATTTCCTACCCAGACTGGCTTCAAACTATGATCTCAGATATCAGCTTCCTGATTAGCTAGAATTATAGGTATAAGTCACTGGTGCCTGGCTAGAAGATGTTTTAAAAGAGGATGGCTCATGTACAATATTGTCATTAAATGGGGAACATGGTATTTACAGGTTGATTTAAACGCTATGAGAGGACAATTTGAGATTTAAATGGAATAAAAGAAAGAGACTTTTCCAGAAACGGACTTTTCTCTTAGCCTTCACATAGCTAACAAATACCTTGAAGTTTTTCTTGTTAAAAAAAATCCATGAATTTCTCTTCTATAAAATTATTCCTTGCTGTTTCTTTCTCCCTATATTTTTCTTTCTGATTAATGCAATTCATTATCAATGTTCACCATAAGGCTTGGCTGTAGTGATGTGGACTTTTAATATTCCAGTATGCCCTTTCACCAATGCCAAGAGAGCGGCTATGATGGGACTTCCGTTTAGAAATGCTTCTTTTGTTACCATTCAGTGCGCTTTCTCCTTTTTGTTCAATTTTTAAAATAGTTCACCTTTTAAATCTTTTGGATGATTATTGTAGTTACAGTTTACATTCTAATTTCATTTTTCAAATAAATGAACTACTTTTCAGTGTTCTCAGAGCTTATACCTCAGTAGACATCTGGCTGATAGACTCAAATACCAGTCAACCAATGCATTAAATGTGACAAAATGAAAGCAAAAACTAAGGGTGATGCAATGACCATTTGTGTGTATGGTATAGCACAGTATGACATGGTGTTGATTACTGCTTTGTAATCAGTGTGCTTCAAAGACTTTATGAATTCTCAGTAGAACTTTGCAAGAAAAAAAATGAGCATTTTTTTTTTACTTTTCATTGTTTTACCTCCTGTACCTACAAAGAATGGAAACTTCTTGAGAAACAGGAATTTGTTTCCAGATACTCAATGCATTCATTTTCAGCACCAGCTTATGCTCAGTGTTTCTTGCAAAGTATCTCAATTCTTATGACACCACACCACCATTGAAAATGAAAAGGATGTCACTTATTTGCCTAGCAGCTAACTAGCCAAGGTAGCTAGAAAGATGGCTATGCGAGATTCAGCCAGATAACCAGTGGAGTGGTATCCAGGAAAGTGCTTGTGATCTCAGGCTGTGCATTTTCTATGCTGCCTACCTAAAATCTAAGAGCAGCAGCCACCGGCAGTGCTAATCCTGAAGCAGTAGAGACGGCCTGGCCCAGTGGAAGCCACGGTTTTGGACAGGTCCAAGAAGAAAAGGCATGTCTCTAAATAGTTGCAAGCTTTGTAAATATTAAATAAGGTCTACACTGGGCTGTATATGTATCTGCTGTGAACAAAGGCTGAATTCTGCTAGCACTGAAAGGCCGTGGGGCTCCTGTCCCATTCACCACCAAAAGCCAAGACAGCCTAAGAAGCCAATCTAAATTCAGAGAACTTGGTTTGATTTTCTGCCAGGAGCTTTTTCAAGTCTAACCAGGCTGTGCTTTACATGACATTAACACTGTTCTGGCTCCCTCATGCTCTCATTTATAGTCTGTTTTCATCACCCTGAATGCCAACCAACCATACACCCCACTCATGGCTCTCCTTAAACCTCATCCTCTTGCTTGCTCTCAGAAGGCATCTCACCCTCAGTTTGCCCCTTTTCTTACCCTCTCTGGCTTTTCTGGGCTAGTTTTCTAGACCTATACTTCTTGAAGAATTTGTTCACACAGATCTCACCTTCTCATCCTGTCCTCTACCCACCTAAAATAGATGATGGTCCAGTCCACCTACCCGCTGTCCTGGTCTCTGTCTTCTCAATCTCTGCTTCTCTAAACTTTCCTTGGAGCTGAGCCTGCATCTGTGAATTTCTAGGCTTGGAAGGACCCAGAGCACTGCTCTACCTTAGGACCCCACTGCTTATCTGAGAACACTGATGGAGAGGGAGAGGACAAAGCTGGATGCAAAAGACAATCCATGCACCTCATGTATCTGCATGTATACATGTATGTTCGTCCATGCAGAGTTACATTCTGGAATGACTATTTCTACAGTTAAAAAAATAATGTTTATAATACAGAAATGACATCAGTAACAGAAATTCTTAGCTGAGAGGGGAGAAATGGAAATATTGGTAGATATTTTAGAACATTTCTTCACTCAGTTAATATTTCTTATGTGCTTATTGTGCATTGATTACTACTACTATTACTATTATTGCTATTATTTTGTACCAGTACTGGGGCTTATACTCAAGGCCTCAACATCTGGTTCCATTTTTTTAGACATGGCACGCACACTATCACTTGAGCCACACTACCAATGTCTGTCTGGTTAATCAGATAACAGTTTCATTGATTTGTCCGTGCAAGCTGACTGCAAACCTTGATCCTCAGATCTCAGCTTGAGTAGCTAGTAGTATAAAATGGAAGCCACTGTATCCAGTAGTGTAGGAAAAAATTAATAATTTTAAAAGGCTCAGTTCTAGTAGGGGCAACAAATACAAGCTTAGTTATTAGAATTCAATATGACAAATGTAGAGTTAGAGAAGCATATAGAATGTTTCAGTCATATAAAGGAGAAGCATTTGTTGGGGATTCTTCAGGAAAAGTTTCTAGGGAGGGGATCATGAGATTAACACTGAACTTTCACAGAGTGCTTGCTGGACTTCATGAAGGCAGGCTGGTGAAGAAGATCAGGCTAGGAAGGAATAAAAGGAATGTGGCAGAAAAGGCACCATGAAGTATGTATATGCATTAACATGAGGGATGGAGAGAGGGTAGAAGTGGTAAGAAAGGACAGAGTTAAAGAGAAAAGGGAGTAGGAAAAGGAGAAAAGGGTGAAGAAGGAGGTAAGGAGAAGATGAAGGAGGAAAAGGAAGAGGAGGAAGAATGAGAAGGAAGAGAGGAGGAGGAGGAGGAGAAGAAGATAAAGAAGAGGAGGTAGAGAAAAATTGAAAATTGCTTCTGTTTGAGAATGTGTGGAGTTAAGAAATTGAAGAATCTTGTGGTGAGTTGGGTGAAGATTTGCCCAAGATAGAGTAAGCCATTTCAAAACATAGCAGCATCTTACTATGGGCTAGCTAGGCATTGTGGGAGTTTTACCCTTAGGAGATCATAGAATCATCACTCTCCTGTATTATTACTCTCATCTATTTACAGGTTATGGTACCAAGGCCAAGAAGAGTTAACCAATTCTCAGTGAGGCCTGGATCCAAGGTCTGACTCAAGGTATACACTACCTCCTCCCGCCTGCAACACACACTGTTATCACTTGGCCTCATCTTCTCCTCTCTCATAAAGGCCCCTCTGGTTATAGGCATCTCTGGGAGACCGAGGAGACCCTGTGAAGTAAAGGAGAGAGCTCTTTCTAGGCAGGCAGAATCTGCAGTAAGAAGCTTTGATTCCAGCTGGGTGATTTGACTCAGCATGGGATGGTCACATAAATGTCCCCCTAGCTCAGGGACCCTCATTTGATTGCCCCTGTTTTAAAGGCTTTCTATGACTTTATTATATGGCCAGGACTAGTGGGAAAACACTGTACTGAGTGCTTCTTTGCTGGGACTGTCAGGTTTTGAAGGAGATCTCCGTATTGCCCACACTCTCCTTTCTCACTTGGATGCTGTCAGACTCTTTACTTTCTGTGTCCTGAAGTTGTGTGCTCACATCACTGTTAGAGCATGCGTTAAACACTGACACATCAGCTTCTCTCCAGGTAAACCATGTAGGAAGCTGTTTGTCACAATGGAGGGCTCCAGAAGCAGCAGGAGGGAAGTTGGGGGAGGTTTGTGTGAACTTGGGAGATATTGTTTTCTATATAGTTAAGAAACCAGGGGTGGGGAGGAGAGTAAGTGGTAAGAAAACCTAGATTGCTAGTTAAAAACATGGTTGGAAGAAGCCATAAACTCTTCCCCAGAGGCTCTGCTGGAGCCTGGCGGTAGCGTTGCTTCATTTTTCTTATGGAGTGCCTGCCATTTCCCCAAAGTCAACCACTCCTTCCACAGATGCAGCATTTCATTGTCAAGATTAGATCAAGGCTCACATCTTAACCTGGGGACATGGGAGAGAAAATTCACTGGGTGAAAATTACATCAGGTGAGAAAATAGATGGAGTAAGCAGGAGAAGAGACTGGCCTGGAGATAGGAAGAAGGAAGGATGAGGAGCCCAGCATTCCCCAGAGAAGGACAGAGCAAGAGAAGGTAGATGGCTAATGGCAGAAAGGCAACAGCAGGGGGCTGTGGTGGTAATAACCAGGTGCCCTGCACTAACACGGGTGGAACAGGCATGGCAGATCACATTCCCCCTCACCCCATCCCAGTCTCAGAAGCTGGAGTTCATGGTTTCTGGTATGAATTCTTTTTCCCTCTCCTCACCTGGGTCAGCCATTCAGGGACAAGTTAGATGCTCTCTCTGTTGTGTTGCTTTCTTCTCCTGTAAGGGTTAGTTGTTTGCTCCATTGCTGAAGACAAAGGTGAGGCCCTTCTTTTATGTTTTTGGCTTTGATGCACTTCATAATATGATTTTTGCTCATTTGAAAGTGTTAGTTCAAGCCTTGCTCAGTTGCTGTGGGAAAGTCCTCATTTCATTTGTATAATCTAAGTACTTAAAAATCATCCTGCATATTTTCATGGAATAAGGCTTGGGTGATTTTCATATTCAGTCTTATCTAGATCTTTGCTTTCTTTTAATTGTACTTGTTACAAAATTCATATTTACAGCCAGGCACTGGTGGCTTACATCTGTAATCCTAGCTGCTCAGGAGGCTGAGATCTGAGGATACTGATTCAAAGCTAGCCTGAGCAGAAAAGGATGAGAGACACTTATCTCCAAAAAACTACTCAGACAAAAGAGGAAATAGCTCTGTGGCTCAATTGGAACAGTGCTAGCTTTGAGAAAAAGCATCTGAAGAAGGATAGTACCCAGGCCCTAAGTTCAAAATCTAGGATCTGTCTCTCCCTCCCTCCCACTAAAAATGATATTTATGAAGTGATTAAACTTCTAGGAGAGATTATCTGTCTTTAATTTTTTTATTTCTCTGTCTTAATCACTCAAAGAATGAAAGAATACAGAACTCATTTGCTCAGTGTTTTGCTAAGGAACTATTACTGAAGTATTTTTTTCCCCCAAACAGACATGTGGCTATGACAGTAAAATGCATCTTAGCAGTCTTATTTTGATTGCTTTCTGGGTAATGGCAGTATCCAAAGTAGAAATCTGAGAATGATCTCTTCTTGAATAGGTTATCTGAAAGATATTTTTTTCTTTTAATAGAAACAATTGCTCTTTCTCCCTTTTCCCTCAAATACCGTATTTATTGTAAGTATAAAAGTAATGATATGCTGGCTTTAACTGTTTAGGGTCTGGGAAATAAGCAGTACATATAGGGAAAACATTTCTGAAGCCACGTACTTATAGCTCATGACTATAATCCTAGCTACTCAGGAGGCTGAGACATGAGGGACATTGGTCCAAAGCTTAGCTTGGGTACAAAACTCTGTGAAACCTCATCACCAATTGACTAGGAAAATGCCAAACTGGAAGTATGGTTCAAATGGTAAGAGTGCCATTCATGAACCAAAAATGCTGAGTGAGAGCATGAGGTCCTGAGTTGAAGCCTTGGCTTTAGCACACATGCATTTGTGCATGCACGTACACACACACACACACACACACACACACACACACACTCATATGTGAAAACTACTTTTGATAAAGGGTTAAAAGAAGTACACACCAATAGAGCTCTGCAAGGACTTCTATAGTCCCTGACCAAAGGTGTTTAGTATTTTCTTGCTAGAGTGGCAAGTACTGGGTTTTGAGTTTGGTGTAGCTCCACTAATTCAGTATCTGCTGAACTGATGTAGCTAGTATTAACTTGGACATACAACAGAACTAAACAAATATAGTGGCAGAAAACGAGAAGACCTCTCCCAGGTGGTCATTCAAAACTCCTTGTCTTTTGTCCCTCTAGTCACAGTGGACATTCCACAGGAGAGGAATGATCTCTTCTATTCATAAATTCTACTGCCTACCTGCAAACAAAATACTAGATTTTGTTTCATTTTTCTTTCTTAATACAGGGGGAATGGAGAAGAGCCTATGTGTGATGGCTAATTTTGTTTGTGAACATGATTGAATTAAGAGGTACCTAGAAGATTAGCAATATATATATATATATATATATATATATATATATATATATATTTGTGGGTCATGGGGCTTGAACTCGCCTGTGTGCTGTCCCTGAGCTCTTCAGCTCAAGGCTACAGCCCTATCCTTGAGCAAGCCCCACTTCCCATTTTCTAGAGGTTAATTAGAGATATAGAGTCTTAGGTCCATTTATGCCCAGCCTGGCTTGGAACCTTGATCCTCCGATCTCAGCCTCCTGGGTAGCTAGGATTACAGGCGTGAGACACCAAGCCTGGATAATAAAGTATATTTCTGCTTGTGACTGTGAAAGCATTTTTAGAGAAGGTTAATTTAAAGGGAAATATCCGCCCAGCACATGGAGTCACCATCGTATAGACTGGTGATCCAGGTGGAATTAAAGGAGGATTACAAGGAAGTCTTCAGGACAGGCTTTTCTCCCCCTTCTCCTCTCTCTTCCTATCTGCCATGATGTCAGCTAATTGGCTCTGCCATAGCTTCCTGCCATACTTGAATGATATCTCTGAAATTGTGAGGCAAACCACGTCTTTTGTCTTTTTTCCTCTAAATAGTTTTGTTCAGGTATTTTGCCACAGAGATGCAAAGACTGAGTGACACTTCAAGTGAAGTCAATCACTGGCTTCTGCAAATAAGGTGGGCATGGTACCAACTAACTGCATCATCGGAGGAAAGCAACGGGCAATTATCTTATTATTCAAAAGTGGAAAAGTCTCAGCTTGATACTGTGTCTTCATCATGTCTCTAGCAATTTCTAATATGTTCAAGGCTTTTAATTTCCAAGAGTTGACAATGCCAAAGCAAAATGAACTCTAGGATAGGGAAACAAGAGCTTTATCTTGTGTGATTGTTATTCTTAATGTATTATGTTATTTCTTTTCTCTTTTTTATTTCTCTTTATGGTTAATCTCATGTGGTTACTATATCTGACTTTGGTCCCTGGTATATTGTATACATGGTTATTTGTTTACTTAAAATCGGGAAGGGAAGGGGAAAAACAAGATGATTGGGGGGGGTGGAGTGAGGGAAGTGGGACAAAAACATGAGAAGGGGCATCAATGTTCAGTAAGTAATGTACCCACTACCTGACAAATGTATCTGTAGACCCTCTATACATAACCCTTACAACAAAATACAATTAAAATAATTTAGAAATAATATTTTGTTTTGTATATTTATTCATCTTTTATTTATTTATTTTTTTTTGCTAGTCCTGGGCTTGAGCTCAGGGTTCAGGCACTGTCCTTGGACTTTCTCAAAGCTAGAGCTCTACACTTGAGCCTCAGCACCACTTCTGAATGTTTTTTCTATGTATATGGTACTGAGGAGTCGAGCCCGGCTCTTTGTGCACGCTAGGCAAGCACTCTACCACTAGGCCAAACTCCTGGCCTCATCTTTTATTTTTTTTTTAACAGATTACCTTCCACCCATCTAAAGTATTGCTGATTGTTCCTCTATAATAGAGATGTAAACTACTTTTACAATAAATGACTTTAAGGTAAGATATTATTTAAATGATCTATTAAGTCACTGCAAAATCTGGATGAACACTGCCTGAAAGTTGAGATGCATTTGATGAGATGAGTCAGAAAATCTCTTGAGGTCAGTTCTCCCCTAGTTGCTTTCAATGATCTAAGATTCATTTTTGACTCATATGAAGCATTGAAAGCACAGGGCATGAGGCTGGGACTATAACATAGAGGTAGAGTGCTTGCCTAGCATGAATGAAGCCCTGGGTTCGATTCCTCAGTACCACATTACCAGAAAAGTCTGGAAGTGACATTGTGGCTCAAGTGGTAGAGTGCTGGCCTTGAGCAAAAGCAGCTCAGGGACAGTGTATAAGCCCTGAGTCCCAGGATTGGCAACAACGATGAGAAGAAGAAAGTGCAATGCATTGCTAATTCTGACTATCTTGGCTGTGAATCCAGCACAGAGTAGTAGTGCTGTGCTTAGGTCTGTTCCAAGTGCATCTTGCAACAGAGGATCACAGTGGAAATAACTGAAGCCCTCTTTTGGGTTTCAGCCACAAGGGAGAAAAGACACGGTTCTGCCAAAAAAAGGAACAGAATAGTTCTTAATGTCCAAAAGGATCGAGCACTGGCAACAGCAAAAGTTAGAGCTAGGCAAGTCTGCATTAATGAGTTATATGTATGTTTACCTTGAATTTCCTCATGTCTAAGCTCACAAGATTATTGTAAAGATTAAAAAAGAAAAGATGAACAAAAATGCCTGAACCAAATCAAATGCTACCCAATAAGTAGTAGCTGGTATTCATAGGGAAATAGATTGGTATTTTGAAAATGCGTGCTTGATACACAATTCTAATGTCAAGTAGACATATCTAGCTTTTTACCTCATTAAAACACACTTATCAATTATCCCTTCAGAAACTTAGGTCCTACTCTCCTCCCTGGCCTCAGTGAATTCCTGTTTTTTAGAATCACCACCACCACCAAAAACCCCAATCATTCTAAGTTGGTTCTTTTTCTCTCTACCACTCAAGGATTAACCTGTAATCATACTACTGCAGTAGGTTGTTAGGACCAGTCCAGTACTCTAACTAAAATTTTCTTTATCATGTAAATATAGCTACTAAATTTGTTCTTTAGCATATCAGTAAATCAGCAATGGAGTTATTTTTTTCAGTTCTCAAAATTCCATGTAATATTTATAGCCTCTGAATATATTTAAAGCTAAGCCTACCAAGGATAAGAAAAAAGTTCCATACGGAGAGAAATAAATATGCTAAATGTGTGCAGTATATCTGTCCTATGAGGCTCCAGCATGCTTTATGCAGTGCTGAGAGTTTGTGTGTGAGAGCTAAGCTCCATTTCCCTGGTTGTTCTTTTGAACTGTAAGGGAGGTGATAAATTATAAATGTGCCTAAGCCACCCAAGTGTGACAGTTTTAATTTTCATTTTAACAATATATACAATGCCAAATGCATGAGACTCAATTGCAATGTGACAGGGTAGCAAAGGGTTGAGAGAAGATGAGGCTAAAAAGGTGAGTTTGCCTTTCCTGCCCATTAGCTCCTGTCGTATACACACTGGTTGGAGGCTGCTGGAATTGTCATCATCTAGCCACTTTGCAGGCCTTGCCTTCTAGCTTCATGTGTTTCTTTGCACATAACTTGCCATGCATGCTAATGACCACCAGAGCATTGTAGTGGCTCTTCAGATACTTACATTGTTCGAATACGTTAAACATTCTCCTGCTTCATTTCCCATGCCAGGTTTCTTCTTTATTTCCTATAGTTGATGGCATGCAGTGCTCAGGCTATTTCTTAGTTCTTAGTTTCCTGGTCATCTTTTTTTTTCTCTCATGAAAGGATGGCTTAATCTTTAATATTCTTTTTCAAGCCTTACAACTCCTTTTCTCAATTATTCCTTCTTGTTCAGCTTTTCTGGTTGAAGCATTCCTGATTTTTTTTTAAGGTAACAAATTCACATCTGAGTACAGAATTCTTAGCAGAGAGGTGTGAGACACATTGCACTTTAAGGGTTTATGCAATTGTAATTGGGGCTTTTTTTTTTAAAGCAGGCTTAAAATGTCCTTGATCCAATAATGTCTACAATGTGAGGATGGCAAGCAAGTGGAAGGAATGAGAATAATGGAGCAGTATCAGTGAGGAATGCCATCAACTTGCCTTGTGTTTTTAATTAGAAATGCATTCTGAATGTGGCCACGTGACTGGCACACAACTCATGAAAGGTGAGGATGGCTGGCAGGAAGGAGAGTGCAGAATAGATTAAGTGAAGATAGTGCAAACCTATGAGTCATAGAGAACTTAAATCATCTTGTGATTAGGAGGGTGAGGTAGGCAGATTTTGAATTCAAGGCCAGCTTAGGCTACATAGAGAGATCTTTATTTATTTACAGACTGACCCAAATGTTTAAAACATTTGTAAAGATAAGTACCTATGTCACCAATAAATGTGATAATCATTTTCCCCTGACAGACAAAATCATAATGCCACTGCCAGAAATGGGTCACTCTCAAGATTCTGTCACTGGATCAGTAGAACAATAAAATTATTTCAAGTCTCAGAAGTTAAAGTAACAGCCTTGATTGGGTTAGTCTATATGGGTTCTACACAAAGAACAGCCCTATTCAAGGCTTTTCTTTTCTTTCTTTTTTTTTTTGGAGGTCCATGTACTTATGGGGATGGGACTTTGTATAGAATTCTGTCATTTCCTTTATAATGCTTTATAATGTAGAAGTCACTCACCAATTCCTGCCTTATAATTATAAGATATAATTCTTATGAAAACACATTCACAGAGAATCACTTTCAGATTTTTTAAGGAGGAGAGATTTAAATAGTGAAGTTGGGCACAGATGGGAGATTAAGCACAATGGATGTTACATGTTGTGAGTTTAAGGAGATTTCTCTTCTCCCTTTTGACACAAAAGTACAGAAATGGTCACTCAAATCTGTCTTAACATCAATTGCTTCAAACAGGGGTCATGTTGTCTATGAGTAAGTTAATTAACTAGCCTATACCTAATAATGCCTATTAGATAAGCTAATATTTTTTTAAGTATGCAAGACAATGCCTGGCAGAGAATAAGCAGAATATAAGTACCAGGTTTAATAAATGATTATTTATAGAATACATTTATTACATTCAGTAGGAGAACACTAGATATAATCATTTTCTAATTCTTCTTCCAGAGTTGTGTTTATCTTAGGTATGTGTGCATGTCTGTTAAAGAACAGAAGGTGAGTATGAATGTACTATTGTCATTCCATTAGTAGCGGCTGAGGTCTAAGTTCTTAAGAGAAAAGCAAATGAGAAGCCAGCAGGCTACAGAATTGCACCCCCGAGATTTTCCCATAGCAACTGGCTTCATCACCCTCAACTCTGGCCTGAGCAGATTGCCTCTAACTATTCCTGACAAGATTGATGACTTGAGTATTACACATTTGCTTTCTGTACTTTGAGGCTAAAAGTCTTTCATTCTGTTTCCAGTTGCATGAAGACAAGTGTATGACACTCTCAAGCACGGGCTATGTTATCACCATTGGATAACCAATTAAGGCAGGTGCCCTTCAAAGACTTAAAATTCAGAATAGAACTATGATGAAAGCCTTTGTATTTATAGCATAAGAAAATAAATATGTTTCATCCTTTGGACTGTCATTGATAAGGTGCAGAAGAATCCCAAGGACCTGAAATCAAACTCTTCCAAAATTCCTCTGTACCACTGGCAAACATGAGATTATTTAAGAATGTGAGATTCCCTATTCAACAGAGAATCCTTTAGAAAATGCACCTACAATAAATAAGCCTAAAAAATGGAAACTAGAGATGGCAGGCCAAGAAAATCTATGGATCATTTACAACATATTCTGGATGGAAAAAGTAAAGCTTTTTCTTATCAGATATGACTGGGCACTGATCTTAGGTGGACACTTAAATGGAGTCACATTTTAGTTTCCTTATCTGTAAAATGAAGAGTTAATGATTCCTTTAAAGTGGCTTTGCTAGAATGAACTGAGCAGTCCTTGCTACAGCTCCTGGGGCAGAGCCTGATGCACACCAGGTGACCAGTAAATGTCTGTGTCTGCCAGGCCAATTCTGCTCGTAGTCAGGACCTGGGCAGTGGAGTGTTTAAGCAAGGAAGGACTTCCCTGTGCTGTGTAGCCGGGGTTCTTCAGATATGCCTATGGATATCACTAGAATTTGTAGAAATGATTCACACAGCTCCATCTCTTGTTTACCCTGGTTTTTCTACTCTCTATTAGTTTTTGTTGCCCCTGACCTGCCATTTGCTTCTTGACACTCTTAGTTGTTTCCTCTGAAATTTTTGGACCTTGAGCCTGATCTTCTACTACTAGACAAACCATGCTCTGGTATTTCCTCCAAGTCCTAACTCAGGGTTCTGCTCTGCATTTCTAGGTAGTGTATTTGAGTCTTATCTCACACACGGCACAAAGGCTGACTCACTAAAACAAATCAAAAGACCTCGTGGGATATTTTATCACCTTTGCAGGGAGAGTGTCTTCATAATGGCTGGTGCTCCCTGTTTCACCTCACTTATTATTTGCCATGGTCTCAGCAGTAAGCACGGCCTGTCTGGTTTAAGGCAAAGCTGAAATGACATGACAATGTTGTGTTTGAAAAACAAGATGTCCATATCAGAGAATGGAAATGATGGAGACACAAGCTGCTGGATTATCAAGAGGGCATTTGGAGTGGCCATGGTAGTTTGTATGGATAGATGAGAGATGCTAAAGGACGAGAGGCTACATAGGAGGAATCATGTGAGTAGATTAGGCAGCTAAGGGAAGGAGATCAGGAGGCACAGAAGCAAGAATTTCATCTGCAGCTGTCTGAGAATAGCATGTGAGAGCAAGCATTCCTGTGAAGGTGCCAAGGCTAGGGATATGCAGAACCAAGACTAAACCCAGTGTTCAGGGCTACTGGTTTCAGACCAAATGTTGTGTCTCAACAACTAAGCTTGAATTTCGTTGCTTGGATTGACATGCTGCCAGTAAATCTTGTCACATTTAAATCACTGAGAGGAGAGGTTTTGGGTTAGAATCTGGAAGCTCATGATCTGCTTGGATGTAGGGCTAGGGGAATTTACATTCTGTAGTGTATTAAGAAATGAAATTAAGAGATATTATATTCATAAACTGTTTTGTTAAATGGCAACTCTTTTGTACAACTACTTAAAGATAATAAAAAATACTTCAAAGGAATTAATAACTGGCTGTAGATGTATTTAGGAATTACAATAGAACCCTGAAAGTATAGTCATTTGTGGTCATATGTATTTATTTATTTATTTATTATAAGCCTGGAAGACAGAAGCACAGCAGGGGCCCATCAAAGTGTTGTAGATGAATTACATTGGAGATTCTATGTTTTAGGCATTTTCAAAGCTCAACATATTTTCTTCTTGAAAGTGGGACTGCTAGTGTAACTAGGAAGATAAACATCCTTAATATCCTCTCACCTTTCGTTTTCATAGCTTGTTCAAAGTATAAATAAAAAAACCAGAAAACATATTCTCTTACCCTTGTAAAATTTAAAGGACCATGCTTTCAAGTCATTTGAAAGAAGGCCTATTTAGAAAGATTAAACCCCTCAAATGTTAATGATGAAGCCAAGAATGACATGTGCCTTGTCAACTGACCATGTCAAGTCAGAATTTATTTATTTATTTATTTTTAGTATCGTTTCTTTTGGGAAGTATGATTTGACCGAAAGAATTGCTATCTGAAACCTTGTAATAAAAATTCTCTCTCTAATGGGGTTCTGCTGTGTTAGCTTTAAGATCAAATGTCAGTGTTCTTTGATCTTTGTTGCTCAACTGTTCTCATTATGTGGAACAGAATTCAGCAGGTGTTTGGTTGTTTATCCAGTAAAAGGGAAGGTGATCTGGGATTAAATTGTTATGGCAGAGCTTTGTTTTAGGCCTGCTGACTCTGACTGAATTTGAAATAATTGTGTTGCAGCAGTAGCAATCTTGCTAAGTACAATAGGATACTGTAAAGCTTGGCTTGGGAACTAATGGACCACAGCTACCATCTGTGGGATTGAAACTAAATGCCTTAAAAGAAATACTCATAAATGTAACTAGCCATCTTGTTGATTAGCTTTCTGGTGGACAGCCTACCAGTTGCCTCAATGAGCCAGCCCAACCTCTCGCTGAAAGCCAATAATGTATGAGTAGTCATTTGTTTCTGAATAAACATTTGTCCTATAAATCCCAATCTATTCAAAGCTCCCTTGAAAGAAGATATAATTAAATTATGTAGAATGTAGAAAATTATATCAACACTGCAAAACTGTAAATTAAAGCAGGAAAACATAAGCTTTTGTGCCAATGTTTACATGGTCATTTTTGTTTACTAAGTGAATGTATTCAGCAATCCTCTATGTCCTATTTTTTTGTGCCTGAGAAGTTCAAATTTATATTACTGAACATTCTCAAAATAAAATGTCAGTCTCAATGATCAATATCAGGATGCTTTGTATTTTTAAGGGAAAAAGTTAATCCTTGCAAGTCTATTTCTTTCATCAAAAAGCACATATGTGTAGCACATACCTCTGTTAAGAATTCATGAACTATTTTTAATAGCTCTACATTCTTCTTTACCTTTGACCCCAGAATTTTAAGAAACCACTGTGTACTGAGATTCAGCTAGAGACAAACTTTTAGGTGATCAGGAATGATTCCATGATTTCCTGAACTAAGCATGGACTGGTTTTGATAAAGATGGAGGAATTTAATCCCTCAGGCAACTTACAGATTTATTTTTCTCATTTTCCTTCTCAAAATTTCACCTTGCAGTCCAGGGAAATGGAGGAGCTAAAGTGGCTTTGCTGAGGATTGGCTGGGTTAGAGTGGTCAATGCTGACTGTTCTTTGCCTCTGCACACTGATGGTCCAGTCTCCCAATATACATGCAGTCCCGGTAGCCTGCTCTTGGACTGTTTTCTTCCTGTCCCAGCCAGGATATAAGATGTGGGAATTGAATATCCTATATCTTTTGCTGCTAAGGGTTTTGGATTTTTCCTTGAGTAATGACAATACACCTGTCTTGTCATGACTTGCTGGTTTTTAAGTTTGTCAAATAAATCTGTTGGGGGACCTACCTAATAACATTCATGCTTTCTAGAGTATGTTAATTGGCTTACATTAGCAATGTTTACAACAATCTAACCCCATTTAAGTCCTACCCCTTTTGTTCCCCTTGGCTCTATAAGGAGTGACTTTTTTCTCTGAAATTTCCCATGGCTGAAGACTTGGACATCTGTTTGAATATCCCAGTTATTATATTTAACTTGTTCATTACTTTATTACCCGTAGTGTCTGCCGTTCAGACACTGAAGTGTATCTTCTGGTTTAGATATAGTCAGGTATTTTCCTGTAGGTTCCATGTCCATATGGAACAGCCACATTCTGGCCCCTGATTTGTTCTGCTTTAGTACTGCTAAATAAATAATGTACAAGTAATTTCCATTAAATAACAGAAGCTTCAAACAGTGACTCATTCTAGTGGAACAGCATTAAACTTCCACATGTCCCAAGTGTTACATCTTTTGTACATTTTCTTTTTTGGTGTTGTTCTTGGGGCTTGAATTCAGGACACTGACAACATAAATACCTAGGTGCTGTCCTTGAGCTTTTTCTGCTCATGGCTAGTGTTTTACCACTTGAGCCGCAGCTCCACATTGCAGCTTAATTGGAGATTAGAAGCTCACAAACTATCTTGCCTTTTTGGCTTCATACTGTAATCCTCAAATTCCAGTTTCTTGAATAGCTAGAATTACAGGCATGAGCCACCAGCACCAGGCTCTCTTCTACATTTCTATGGACATATTCTCTTTTCCTAACTACTGCTGGAAAATTCATTCCCATTTCCATGGGAAACATTTACCTACCTCTCATATTCATGTTCATGTTTCCAATTAGGCGGCTCTCATCACACCATTTTTGTAGAGAGAACAAGCTTTTGTCCTGATCTACCATGTTCTCTTTCATCTCAATCTGATTAATAGAAGGGGCAGCAGGTATAATAGAAGGGGCAGATATTAAAACTATGGAACAACTTTCAAGTATACATTTTTATCTGTTCCTTCTGTGCTTCAAAGTTCTTAAAAGCACTCCCTCTCCCTCTTTTTTTCCCTTCCCCTTTTCTTTTAGTACATTCTGGACTCATGTGGTATCAGCCACAATCAGTGACTGCTTCAGGATTTGCAACAACCTTTCATTATAGTCAAGTTCATTTTGTAGATGAGGAAATTATGACCCAGAAAGGTGAAGATTATTTTGCATTTAAGTCTCTGGTGCTGAGATCCTTTCAAGTGGAGAACAGTAAGTAAGGAGTGGCAAGTTGGTAAGCAGAGGGTGAGGAGAAAGTTCGGTGTGGAGCAAGGAAGGTCAAAGGTATCTTTAGTTTCTGGGCCAGGTGGGTTTACACCAGCACAGGCAAACCCAGATGCTGTAGGTTTTTGGACTGCAGCCTATCCATAGATGGAAGGAGAACATATGTAATTATCAAACCCTATGTCTAGAATACTTCACCTCTGGGCCAGTTCTAACCTTTGGCTGTGTGGTAATAGAAATCTGTAATCAATTGTTACTCCTACCCCCAGGAAGTTAGCAGAAAGGGGAAAGTAGATGCATGCCTATTTTCCATATAATTTTATTGTAATTACAATTGATAGAAGGGTTACATTATACTCACCAGATAGAATGTGAATTACTTCACAAACATTGATACCCTTTCTCATATCTTGGTCCCCATTTCCCTCCTCCCACCCCACCCCTCATCTTGTTTCCCCCCCCTTCCCTTATGCTATTTCAAATAACCAAATAAGCATAAATACAATATATCAGATAACAAGGTGAAATATTGTAACAATATGAGATAACCAAGGGACAGCAAAAGAGATAAGAGATAACATGGTACATTAAGAACAACAATCACTCATTATATGGCTTTTGTTTCTATATCCTGGAGGCCCTTTCATTTAGCATCATACTATATGGCCAATGTATCCAGGTTTTGTTCTATTGTAGAACTCTGCTAGGAGAGCCCAAGGTTTCTACTGATAATGACAAATGAGGGAAATCATTAAGCCTATGTTCCTTTGAGTCTGGCTTACTTCACTTAATATGATTTTTTCTAAGTCTTTCCATTTCCTTACAAATGGGGTGGTGTCGTTCTTTCTGACAGTGGCATAGAATTCCATTGTGCATAAATACCACATCTTGTTGATCCACTCATCAACTGAGGGGCATCTGGGTTGGTTCCATATTTTTGCTATGGTAAATAGTGCTACAATGAACATCATTGTGTTAGTGGATTTAGTATGCCCTTGTTCTGGATGGTTGGGTAAATGCCAGGGAGTGGAATTGCTGGGTCATAGAGGAGCTCTATGAGTAACTGCCATACTGCTTTCCATAGTGGTTGAAGGAGTTTGCACTCCCACCAACAGTGTAGTAGTGATCCATCTTGGCCATATCCCTGCCAGCATCTGTTGTTATTTGATTTCTTGATCCTGGCCATTCTAAGTGGAATGAGGTGGAATCTTAGAGTTGTTTTGATTTCCATTTCTGACCAGAGATGTTGAACATTTTTTCATGTGTCTATAGGCCATTTTTGTTTCTTTTTCAGAGAAGACTTTAAGTCTTTGGCCCATCTTTTAATGGGATGGTTGTTTCTTTGGAGATTAGTTTTGGAGTGATTCAATTTTCTGAGCTGTTGATATATTTTAGATATGAGGCTTTTGTCTGTTGTATGGTTAATGAAGATCTTCTCCCATTCTGTAGGCTTTCTAGTTAATTTGCTAGCTATGTCCTTTTGCATGCCTATTTTCTTACCTTGCTCATCTAATTGGCATTATTTATAACAAAAAGAGAACTCCAAAGAGGAGCAAGCTGGTAAATTGGATTGGATATATTAAAGCAATGTTAATTGCAAATGTGACTTGCTTATCATATTTGGTTAAAATCCTTAACTGGCTCACAAAGCCCTCCAATTCAAACCACACTGTGCCATTACATCTGATTTAGATTCTGGCCTTTCTGCCTTTCATTCACCCACTCCATCTGGCCTACTCACTTGGGGAAGCCAGAGCCAGGAGTACATAAGTATAATGTAATTTCCTCTGTCAGAGCATTTTCTGGGCACCCATTTCCTCTTCTGGAAAGGCACTTCATCCGGAAGTAGATAGTGCTCACTCCCAGTGACTCCTGTCCCTCGTTGTCTCATCAAGGTCTCTTGTTACAGCCATAAAGCACATGAGTCCTCACCTCCTATCCCCTTGGCACTTTGTATTTACTTTACTGTTTATTTTTCCCCTGAGGAACAAATTTATGCTAATTATTTTGTATCACAGTATCTGCTATGTTTAACATGTCTGTGTTTATTATATATCATGTTTTATTATGATACTAAATTTTGATTATGACTACTTTAATCTTATGACTTAATGAAGTGTCTCTTTCTTCATCCCCTCCTCAAATTTTAAGTGGCATGCACAGATATAAATAATAAGGCATAAATAAATTTGAAGGAGAAAATAGGCTAGTAAAACAAAGCTTGTGGTACAGTTAGGGAATATGGAAACATTAGTCTTTTCTTAATCAAACTAGTGGACTCTAGTCACAAGCTGGACAGAAAAAAGTAAAACAAAAAAATTAGAAAAGTAAAAACCTCTTGTCTTTCCTCTTCCCTTCTCTATTTCAAATAAACAAATAAATGTATATACAATGACTGGGAGGGGTGGGAGATGGGCAATTGAAAGAAAAACATGGGAAGGCATATCAATGTCCAAGAAGTAATGTACCCACCACCTGATGAATGTAACTGTAATCCCTCTATATATCACTCTGACAATACAATAATAAAAATGTGATAAAAGCTTAAAAAATCTAAAAACATACAGGCACATTATCTTTTAGTTCCACTAAGCCACTGTGGAAAAAAAGATGGATCTGAATTGAGGTCTTGCAACTTAGTAAATGTATATGTAGACCAATCATCTGCATTTTCAGATTCTGACTTTCCTGTTTATCAAATGGATGTCCTTATGGCATTGACCTCATGGCTTTGATGGAGATTAAATGAGAACAGAGTGTGCCTGTAAGTCTTCAGCTTGATATACGCCCTTAGTGCACCTCCTGACATCCTCTGAAATATGTTTGATCTGGAGAGGTGTGGCAGTCAAGTGAAAGATGGGAAAAACAGCAAGGTAAGATGTGTGAAATTCTTCCATACCAACTGTTCACCTCTAATCTGAGGCAACAAAACCATTGTCTTCTGTAGCATCCAGGAAAGGGCCTTTTCTATTACACTTCTAAATGACTTCATGTGTTTTTAAAAGAAAAAAATTGCCCCAAACATAATTCTTTTCAAATCTCCTTTCAACACAAATCTCATGCACTAAACTGGACTTGGACTGGGTATGAAATGAGATGATTAACAGACCCTACATTTATAGATTGAAATAGAAATGGCGTCTTCACCTAGGGTTCCTATAATGTCTTCAGTTAATTTGCTATGCTTTTATCCTGTTGGTACTCACTTGAGCTGCTTCTAGAAATGAATGAGCTACTCTGGGTGGATGATAGTAAATAACAGCCACCAGGAAAAAAAATCCTGGGGAAAATTAATTTTCAACAGTGGAACAGAGCAGGGAAAACAGAGCTGTACTTCTCCTGCTTGTGATTTGTAGCATGTCCCCTCTTAACTCACAATAATGAATCACAGACTTTCCTTGCACAGACTGTTCCCTGAGTTTGAGTCTGCATGTATGTATATGCAAGGACAAGAACTTCCCTTCCACTTGGAATTGCTCTGAGCTAGGTTTTCGCATCCTCTTAAATCTTAATCTCCAAAGATTCTCTTCTCCCTCACCCCATTCCTGATTCTTTAGAACTCTCAACTAAGGTTCACCTAAAAACAAATTTTAACGATTGCATTAGGTCACAGAATTCATAGTCTTTTTTAAAAAATAAAACAATGAATTTATTTATCTTCTTTCTTTCTTTCTCTCACTCCCGCCCACTCTCTCTCCTTCCCTCACTCCTTCCCTTGGGGCAGGAACTCTGGGCCTGGGCACTGTCCTAGCTCTTCAGCTCAAGGCCAATGCTCTTTCATGTTGAGCCACAGCACCACTTTGGCTTTTCAGGTGATTAATTGGAAGTAAGTTTCTCATGGACTTTTGTGTGTCCTGGCTGGCTTTGATCTGAGATCTTCAGATCTCAGCTTCCTAAGTAGCTAGAATTACAGACAGGCGTGAGCCACCAGCACCTGGCTCAATTTTATTTCTTTACAAGTTAAACTATTAAACACTGCAAGTTTGCACTCTATATGGTGACAAAAATCTCCTAATTTGTTTTCCACAATTTAAATGTAATCTCCAAATATCTGTGGTGTCACAGAAAGAACATTTGGATTCCTGGGTTAATCTGAACTTAATTCTAACATACGACCTTAAGTATAATTATAATAAACTAGGTAAAAAGAAACCTGCTATATCTTGCCATGTTGAAAAGCAAACTGTGGCCTTTTATAAAAAAGCAATTAAAATAAACAAACCATTGTTACAGATAAAGTTGATAACATTCTGTAAGAAAGACAATACTTCTATCCTTCCTTTATATTTAAGGCTTGTCTTTACTTATTATCTAATACTGCATCATTTACTTTAGATTATAGTTTGTCTTGGGAGAGAAAACAATATTGTAGGTAACAAATTTTCTGTATTTTGGAAACAAAGGAAGAGCAGTCTTAATTTTTTTTTTTGGATTACAATATACAAAGTCAGGTTGCTACAATGCTTAGACTTTGAAGCTGCAGAAAGCATCCTTCTCATGCCAAAATTTTTCCTCTTCAGGGAGGGTGTGAATCTCTACCTTCTCAATGAAAATGAAGCCACCTTTACAGGATAAGGCTGAGTTTGAATTCATAATACTTTAAATAATACTTTCTTGCCAAACATAAATACGTTTTTATCAAATGACCAAAGAGAGATGGAAAAATCTATTATGATCCAAAGTAGTACAAATGTTACAGTTGTGACAAACTTAAAAAGCATGCATTTTAACAGGTAATAAATGAGCACATGGTTGTTGTCATTACTATATTATTTACCTCTGGATTTCTCTCTTGGACTCTAAGCTAGTCATTCAGCAAGTACACGTTTTCTGCATTAGATAATAACTGGGACTTACATCTTTATCTGCCTCATTGAATGCATTGCCCTTTCCTTCCCATTTGCTTTCCTCCTGCCACCTTTCCTTTGATGACTAAAATGATTATCCATTTTCTAGTGAAGGAACTGTAGGTTCCAGTCTAGATCTTCAAGTATAACACTTTTCTCTTCACTTTTTCTCAGCTCCCATGGCTGAGACCTGACTTCAGGCCACTCTTGCCTTCTGTGGTTAACAGCCCTTGCTCTCCCCACCTCCTTTTCTCTGTCTAAACCACCCTGCACCTTGCATCATCAATGGTGTCTCCAATTCACAAATGTGACCAACACACTGAAAATCAGTGAGCTCACAGAGAACCTGGGAAGGTTCTGGGAGTGAAAGTGGGAGGATGGGAAGGTGAAAGGATTAAATTTGGGAGAGCTAGTGCATAGCTGGGAGCTGACAATAGCAAGGATTTAAAAGCAGTAAAGAGAGCTTCAATTAACTATTCCATAATGTAAAACATACACCAAAATATCACATTATATACTCCAATGTATATGATATCTATTTGTAAACTTTAGTGAAACACAATTGAAAAAAGAAAGTCATTCCATGATTTCTATTTATCATGAAAATAACGTTCAAAATTCAGTCAATAAAACTGTAAAGGATGGGTCACTACTTCCCCTTTCCAGCACTGTGTTTTTTTCTTTTGAAATTTAATTATTTTAACAGGTACTTTCAACTATCATTAATAATGCATAATTGGATGCATTGTTACATTTATAGCATTTCTATTCATACACATATGATATTTTGGTCATAACTTTTATTTTGACATAGTTCCTTTCCTCTTCTAAATTTCTGGCTTCCTGAATTTTTTTTTCTTTTTTGGTCAGTCCTGGGGCTTGAATTCTGGCACTGGATGCTGCCCTGAGCTCTTCAGCTCAAGGCACTCTACCACTTGAGCCACAGTGTCCCTTCTGGTTTTCTGGTGATTAACAGAAGATGAGTCCCATGGACATTTAGTGCCTGGACTGGCTTTGAACTGCAATCCTCAGATCTCAGTCTCCTGAGTAGCTAAGATTATAGGCATGAGTCACCAGCACTCAGCTTTCTGAACATTTTTATGTCCTTGTGCAGTTTCTTCTGCATGTTGAGGTCTTGTATCTAGACATTCCCCTCCCTCCCTTACCTGACTAACTGCTATGCATTTGTAAGTCCAGCTGTCACTACTTCCAGAAAGCCTCCTGTGCAAATTCACAGTGCTTCAACCTTCTCTCTTTACCTGGTCCCACAGCACTGAGCTACCCACAGATCCCTGTAAGTGTTCACTTCTTGAGCTAAGGGGAAGAGTTAGAACTTTTCCTGGTGAAATCTGTGCTATATCTAGTGCACAGTGTAGTAGGTCTCAGCAAATGTTTGTGGAAAAGTCAATAATAGGAGGAATAAAATTTGGTTGTCAAATTTGAATTGACTTCAAAGAACACATATATTATGAGCAGCAGGAGTTCTATTCTTTTAGGCAGAAGTTGGAGGAATACCCATCTTAAAAATGAAAATGATTTTTTTTGGCTCCCTTGTCAAAGATTAGGTGGCTATAGGTCTGTGGTTTAATATCTGGGTCCTCAGTTCTATTCCATTGGTCTTCAGGCCTGTTCTTGTGCCAGTACCAAGGTGTTTTGAGAATTATAGCTCTGTAATAGAGTCTAAAGTTTGGAATTGAAATTCCTCCAGCGCTGTTCTTTCTGCTAAGAAGTGTTTTTGCTATACGGGGTCTTTTATTATTCCATATGAAATTTTGGATTGCCTCTTCTATTTCTTTAAAGAATGCCATTGGGATGTTGATGGGTATTGCACTGAATTTGTAGATAGCCCTTGGCAAGATTGTCATTTTCACAATGTTGATTCTTCCAATCCAGGAGCATGGGAGGGTTTTCCATTTCCTCAGTTCTGCTTTAATTTCCTTTTTTAGTGTTTTAAAGTTTTCATCAAAAAGGTCCTTTACATTCTTAGTTAAGCTAATTCCTAGGTACATTATTTTCTTTGATACTATTGCGAAAGGAGTTGCTTTCCTGATTATTGCCTCGTTCCTCTCACTGATGGCGTAGAGGAAGGCAGTTGATTTTTGAGGGTTAATTTTATAGCCTGCTACCCTTCCAAAGTTTTGAATCAGCTCAAGGAGCTTGGGAGTAGAGTCTATAGGATTCTTTAAATACAGAATCATGTTGTCTGCAAAGAGGGATAGTTTTACTTCCTCTTTCCCTATTTGGATCCCCTTTATGCTTGCTTCTTGCCTTATTGCACTGGCTAGGAATTCTAATACTATGTTAAAGAGGAGTGGAGAGAGTGGGCATCCTTGTCTCGTTCCTGATTTTAGAGGGAATGGCTTTAGCTTTTCGCAATTAAGTATAATACTAGCTGTGGGTTTACAGGCTCTTCAACAAGTTGTGCTGGCAGAACTGGTTAAGCACCTGCAGAAAACTAAAGCTGGATCCTTCTTTGTCACCCTGCACTAGAATTAACTCCAAATGGATCAAAGACCTGGAGGTAAAAGCTGACACACTGAAAACTTTACAAGAAGGAATAGGAGATACACTAGGCCTCCTTGGCACAGGTCGAAACTTTCTTAATAAGGACCAAGAATCACAGCAAATAAGAGAAAGGCTGGATAAGTGGGACTGCATTAAACTGCAGAGCTTTTGTATGGCAAAGGACATAGCTAGTAAATTAATTAGGAAGCTTACAGAATGGGAGAAGATCTTCACCAACCAAACAATGGACAAAGGCCTCATATCTAAAATATATCAACAGCTCAAAAAATTGAATCACTCCAAAACTAATCTCCAAAGTAACAACCATCCCATTAAAAAATGGGTCAAAGACTTAAAGAGAGTCTTCTCTGAGGAAGAAAAAAAATGGCCTATAGTCACATGAAGAAGTGCTCAACATCTCTGGTCATAAAAGAAATGCAAATCAAAACAACTCTAAGATTCCACCTCACTCCAGTTAGAATGGCCAGGATCAGGAAAACGAATAACAACAGATGCTGTAGGGGATATGGCCAGGAGGGATCCCTACTGCACTGTTGTTGGGAGTGCAAACTCGTTCAACCACTATGGAAAGCAATATGGCAGTGCCTCAAAAGGCTAAACATAGAGCTCCCTATGACCCAGCAATTCCACTCCTTGGCATTTACCCAACCATCCAGAAACTAGGGCATACTAAATCCACTACCATAACAATGTTCATTGCAGCATTATTCACCATAGCAAAAATATGGAACCAACCTAAATGCCCCTCAGTTGATGAGTGGATCAACAAGTTGTGGTATTTGTACACAATGGAATTCTATGCTGCTGTCAGAAAAAAGGACACCGCCCCATTTGTTAGGAAATGGAAAGTCTTAGAAAAAATCATATTAAGTGAAGTAAGCCAGACTCAAAGGAAATTAGGCTCAATGGTTCCCCTCATTTTTCATAATCAGTAGAAACCTTGGGCTCTACTAGCAGAGATCTGCAATAGAGCAAAACCTTGATATATAAGGCCATATAGTATGAAGCTAATTGAAAGGACCTCCAGGATAGTGAAACAAAAGCCATATAATGATTGCTATCCTTAATGTACTATGTTATCTCTCATCTCTTTTGCTGTCCCTTGGTTATCTCATATTGTTACAGTATCTCACTTTGTTATCTGATATATTGGATTTATTTGTATTTGGTTATTTGAAATTGGATAGGGAAGGGGGAAAACCAAGATGGGTGGAAGGGAGGGTAATGGGGACCAAGACATGTGAAAGGGTATCAATATATGTGAATTAATGCACCTTCTATCTGGCAAATATCATGTAACCCTTTTATTAATTACAATAAAAAATTAAAAAAAACTCGATCAAAGAGAAAAAAATGAAAATGATGCCATTCATTGTGGAATATTTATCACTTGCAGACCTTATTATTATTATTAACCTGTAAAGCAACTGGCATGTGCTAGGTCATTCTGTTCTCATCATGACCTGTGAAGCAGGGACTACTAATGTTCTTTATATAACAGACAAAGAAAATGAAGCCAAAGGAGATGAATAACTTGGAAAAAATCATTTGGCAAAGCTAGGATTCTATGCAATGCCCAAAGACCATAAAAATGTAGATACACAATCCCTATTCAACTCCAGTAAAAAAAATAACTAGGATTATTGAAGAGAGGGCTCATTTTACATTTGGCTAGTTATTTCTACTACACTAATAAAAATATTCTCTATGATGAGAAATATTATGTGTTGGCAATGCAGATATCTTCCTAGCTCTTCTGCATCAGATAATAATAATTTTACTATTTTGTGTAAAATGAGAATGCTTAGGTTCATTAACAGTCACATCCAGATGCAAATGCAAATTGAGAAATAGAATAAAAAAATCAAATAGCAGATTCTCATTATCTGTCTTTTGTTGAAATTTGTGCTACTGTTTTTCAGTGTAAACAAGTACTGAAGTACAGAATTCTAGATCTGAGAAAAGCCTAGAAATTATCCACTCAACCCTTGCCAATTATTTTACAGCTTGAAGACCAAAGAAAAGTATCCAGTAAGTAACTATAAGAGATTAGGGATCTTGAAAGCTGCCTGTCCTTATCAAGCTGCAAGTGTATGTACACTGTGACTCCAGCATGCCACTCATGTAACAGGAATGCTTCATTGTTACTGTAAGATTGCTCAGAGATTCACTTTTGTAGCTCCATATTGGCTGGAATCAACTCAGTAATTATTAGCACTGGGCTGGGTAAAAATGTATGAGGTAAATAATTATGTACTATAGTGTGTTTTGATAAAAAATGATGTGCACAAATCTCAAAAACAAACTGAGAAAAAAAGAGTTGTGATGTTATTAATACAAAGTACAGTTCAAAATACAGCCTAACCTAATCTATGACATCATAGGCTGGGAACACCGTGGCAGGGCTGGGCTGACAACTGGAGAGGCTATTAATGATTGTTGGAATGCTACTCATTTCTGTTTCTTGAGTCAGGTACCAATTACACAAGGGTGCTCACGTAGAAAATCTAGTGAGCTACATACTTAGTGTTTTCATTTTCTTGAAGGTATATTTACTTTCAATAAAAATTTTAACTTACAACTCTCTCCTAAGAAAAAGATATTTGTCACTCAAATTATTAGACTAGCATATAATAAAAAATCATTGTGGTGCGATAAGAAAAATTTGTGGTAGATTTTGAATCTAAGCTCTGCTAAAGCTAACATTTGTTCCAGCCACATCAACCAGAATAGATACTTCAATATTGAATGTGCTTGCTCAAAATACACATGTGTTTAATGAGAAAATAAAAAATAAAATTTCATTTGGCAGGTGAAGGTGGCAAATATAAAGCTTGTGAAGTGTTGCCCAGTGGGCTTAACATGCTCAGTTTATAGAGGATCCAGAATTTGGTATAAATGTATTTTTTTAACTGTGGGGATAAAAATTATCACAAATGAAATGAAGGATGAAATTTTAGAAGTTCACTATATGTTTCTTACTGCCACACAGTTGTATAATGCCTAGCATGTAATACGTATTCAAGACCACATGAATGAATACAGTACATTGAAGTCTTTCGAATGCTTGCAATTGATCTTTGTGCAAGTATCATATATATATATATACATATATATATATATATTTGGTCAAATAGGAAATTACTTAATCTTAGTAGACCTAAAGGACAGAATAATATCTGTAACTAAAGAGAAAGAAATCTCCAATAAAGTTCTATTTATTTTATTTATTTATATTTTTGCCCATTGTGAGACTTGAACTCTGGGCCTGGATATTGTCCCTGAGCTCTACAGCTCAAGGCTAGCATCCTACCCCCCTTCCAGTTTTCCGGTGATTAATTGGAGATAAAAGTATCACAGAAATTTTAGTGTCTGGGCTGGCTTTGAACTGTGATCCTCAGATCTTAGCCTCCTGAGTAATTAGAATTACAGGAGTGAGGCATGGGGCACAGCTTAATTATTTATTTTTATATTTTTTAAAAAATGTATTGTGAGGGTGATAAATAGAGGGATTACAGTTACATTTGTAAGGTAGTGAGCGCATTATTTCTCAAACACTGTTACCCTTTCCCATTTTTTTTTACAAGTTTCTCTCCCCCAACCCCTCCCAAGTTGTAAAGTTCATTTCCAGCATATTGTCTTGTAAATATCACTGTTACATTGGTTCACCCTTTGTTTTTTGGCTCATCATCTTGTTTCCCCCTTCCCTCCTTCCCTCATTCGAATAAACAAATTATTTGATAAAATGTCTATAGGTTATTTAAAATGTTTCTAAATGACTTAGGAATCAATATTTATGAAGAAACTCATTTAAGATCAAGGCTTTTCCTTTAAAAGAAACTTGGAAATCATTAAGCCTTAGAAAATAAATTTAAAAATCTCTCCTCCCCTACAGCACTTCCAGAAAATATTGAAACAGAAGTATTATTCTCTTTGGAAGTGGCTATATTTTAAATTGGTGTCAAGAAAAGTCTTGGAAATTATTAGCTTTTAGGCAAAACACTTCCAATACCATATTTTCTACTTTTAAGTAATATATTCTTCCTATGACTCTAAAATCTGTCTAAACCACCATTAACATTTTAAAAGAAAGTTCTCTGATTCTTTCCAAACAGAAATAAATAATACATGACAGCAGCATTAGGGAACATAAACATAAAATTACCTGTTATTAAAAACTGAGCACATTTTTCTCAAAGAAATATATTACACTGCTGTAAAATAGTATGTTTGCCATTCACAGGAATGTTTCAACATTATGGTTCAATCTTCTAAAAAGCTGACATGGAAAATAATGGTGTAATAAACTAATTCATCATAATGTGCAAAAGAAACTGCTGGAATAAATTGTAATAACCCTTCAAAAACTAGCAGCTTTTAAAAGTATTAATTTCTACTCCAGATAATTGGAAAGGACACCTGGGTGGGTAGGCAATATTTTTTATGGGATTGCTCTGTCAGGAGATCGGATTGTCTCTGGACTCAGCAATGATCATTTAGCACTAAATGACAGTGAATCTTGCAAATGGGTCTTCCTAGATGGTGTTTGCCATAAATAACCAAACTCACCTCCCCTCAAGGTCAGCCGTATGAAGGGGCAGGTATCAAATGGCCTTGGAGGAGATCTGGAGTGACCCACAGGTTTCTCATAAATGGACAATAGTTGTGTTGTCTGCCATAAAATCAACTTAATGGACTGACAACATAAATTACCATCAAACTTTGGATAACACTGTTCCCTAGAAAATAGCTGAAGAATGCTTTTATATCAAACTTGTGGGAAATGGAAAATAATACGTTTTGCCCCATCCTATACCATAAATATTTTTAACAATGCTAAGTGGGGGAATGAATTAATATTAGATGCCATGATGCATTTTACTTGATACATTAAAAGCAACATCTAAGTAACAGTAAAATGGCACCTGTTTTCTGAAGTAACTGCTTATATATATCATAGAGTAATGCAATGCAGTGTGTGTGTGTGTGTATTTAGAGAGGAAGGTTTTCTTTACTTTGCTTGGTATACTTGTATTAAACATAAAAGACTGAGTACAATAGTACTTGCTCTCTAATCTTATTTAATGTTTCTTTTGGGCTCAAATTGATAATTTTTTGAATTCTCACATTGTGTTGTACAAATCATTAACTCACTTTCTCTTGGACTTTTTTTCCCTCATCTGTACAAGTGAAATAATTATCCAAGGACTTTTAAAGACAATTGATTCAGTCTTTGGAAGATTTCTAGAGAATCCTATCAATATATGTGCAAAAACAATTTACGCCATTCTCAATTCAGAGGTACTAAGAGTCAGTTTGGTGGGAAATTAAACAGTTAAGAAATTGCAATTGTGAATTATGGAAGTGAATTCTTTACTCATCTAACTGCTACCATTCTAAAACTTCAGGTATCATTACTAGTTATTATACTAACACAAACTTATTGTCTTGGTCTATTTTTAACAGGCGTGAAAGTTTCCTGTTGACCATGCCAAAATAATTGACATGCTGAGTCACTTAATGGTGTTTCAGGCTATGGATATTATAAATACATTGCAAACTGCAGAGGTTCCCAAGTAGTGTTCACAATTAGTGTACTTTGTGTTTTTCCCTTCCCCTGTCTGGCTATCGCATTGGTGCTTATCTTTCTTTGTGCCCCCTCTTACATTTATTTCTTGCCTTCTGTTCCTATTGCCACTTTGTTCAGAGCCTCATCACCTTGTCTCTGAGTTATTGCAGCAGTTTCTTTGCTCTATTCTCATTCCACCAATTCATCTTTTCTGGTCCTGCCAAATTAATCTTTTTAAAACGCACTCTTTTAATGATGCTGTGTCCCTGCTCAAAATTTTTCAGCAATTCCCATCACCTGGAGGCTAAAGGCCAGAGTCCTTAGGTAGAAACATAGGCTTTGGCTGTTTGTCTTCATCTCCTTTTCCAGTCATGTCTTCTCCACTTCCTCTCCAGGAACCTTTAGGACCTCTACCTGGCCAATGTTCTCCTTCCTTTCTGACCTAGGATTTGTCTCCCTCTGTCAGGCCTTTTTGACTATTTCAATTAACAGCACCAGCAGCCAGAGTTTTTGTGTGCTTTGTATTAAGCCATTTATTTTATTATTGTAATATTGGATAATTTTGGGCTTATGTGGCTTAATGGTTACTCTGTGTTTCCTCCCTAATTAATTCACAAAGCTCTTGGAGAGCAAGAGTTTTTGAGTTCTCATTATGTGTCAATATTCCCAGCATGCAGTGATAAAAAAAGGTCACTGGCACTCTATAGATATTTATTTAGCAAATGAATGCCAAGTGTTGCTCTAGGCTCAGGGCACAAGCCATGTAGTTGTAGCATTTAAGAACAGCAATGTAGGCTCAAGGATAGGGTGATAGCCTTGGGCTGAAAAGCTCAGGGACAGCGCCTAGGTCCAGAGTTCAAGCCCTATGTCCCATAAAAAACATAGCAATGTAGGAGGCTGGAAACATGGCCTTGTGGTAAAGTGCCTAGTACACCTGGGTTTGAAGTGGTGCTGTGATTCAAGTGGTAGAGCGCTAGCCTTGAGAAAGCCCATGGACAGTGCCCAGGTCCTGAGTTCAAGCCCCAGGACTGGCAACAACAACAACAGAATAACAATGTAGGGATGTGAGGAAGTTTTCCTAGGTATAAAACATTTCCTTCCATTATTTCATTCACAGTGAAACTCTAGACTATGAAACACAAGCTGAACTCATGGGATTTATAACAATAAAACACAAACATGGGCAGCATAGAATATACATAAGCCAAAGCATATTAGTTGAGCAAATATTAACTTTCTGAAAGTTCTTTTCTACCACAAAGCTCATTCATTTCTCCATAAAACTGAAATAATACCAAGAATGATTTACGAGAAAGAAGGCAAGTAAGACATAGTCTAACACTAGGCCTCCTTGGCACAGGTTGAAACTTTCTCAATAAGGACCAAGAAACACAACAAATCAGAGAAAGGCTGGATAAGTGGGACTGCATTAAACTGTAGAGCTTCTGTAGGGCAAAGGACATAGCTAGCAAATTAACTAGAAAGCCTACAGAATGGGAGAAGATCTTCACTAGCCATACAACAGACAAAGGCTTCATATCTAAAATATATCAACAGCTCAGAAAATTGAATCACTCCAAAACTAATCTCCAAAGTAACAACCATTCCATTAAAAGATGGGCCAAAGACTTAAAGAGAGTCTTCTCTGAGGAAGAAACAAAAATGGACTATAGACACATGAAGAAATGCTCAACATCTCTGGTCAGAAATGGAAATCAAAACGACTCCAAGATTCCACCTCATGCCAGTTAGAATGGCCAGGATCAAAAAAATCTAATAACAACAGATGCTGGTGGGGATGTGGACAGGAGGGATCACTACTACACTGTTGGTGGGAGTGCAAATTCGTTCAACCACCATGGAAAGCAGTATGGCAGTTACTCATAGAGCTCCCCTATGACCCAGCAATTCCACTACTTGGCATTTACCCAATCGTCCAGAAACAAGGACATACTAAATCCACTAGCACAGTGATGTTCATCGCAGCACTATTTACCATAGCAAAGATATGGAACCAACCCAGATGTCCCTCAGTTGATGATTAGATCAACAAGATGTGGTATTTATATGCAATGGAATTCTATGCTGCTGTCAGGAAGAACAACATCACCTCATTTGTAAGGAAATGGAAAGACTTAGAAAAAATCATATTAAGTGAAGTAAGCCAGGCTCAAAGTAACATAGGCTTAATGGTTTCCCTCATTTGTCATTATCATTAGAAACCTTGGGCTCGCCTAGCAGAGATTTGCAATAGAGCAAAACCTTGATACATAAGGCCATACAGTATGACGCTAAATGAAAGGACCTCTAGGATATAAAAACAAAAGCCATATAATGAGTGATTGCTGTCCTTAATGTACTATGTTATCTCTCATCTCTTTTGCTGTCCCTTGGGTATCTCATATTTTACAGTATTTCACTTTGTTATCTGATATATTGGATATATTTTTATTTGGTTATTTGAAATTGGATAGAGAAGGGGGAAAAACAAGATGAAGGGTGGGAGTGGGGGGGGGGAATGGGGACCAAGACATGAGAAAGGGTATCAATGTATGTGAAGTAATGCACCTTCTGTCTCGTAAATATAATGTAACCCTTCTATTAATTACAATAAAAAAGAAATAAAAAACAACATAGGGGCCGGGAGTTTGGCCTAGTGGTAGTGTGCTTGCCTAGCATACACGAAGACCTGGGTTCGATTCCTTGGTACCATATACTTAGAAAAAGCCAGAAGTGGTGTTGAGGCTCAAGTGGTAGAGTTCTAGCCTTGAGAAAAATCCAAGGACAGTCCTCAGGCCCCGAGCTTAAGCCCAGGACTGGCAAAAAAAAAAAAACAACAAAAAACGACATAGTCTAGAATCTTTATTTTATAATCCAGATACATATTGTGCTTATCATATTCTGTAATAAAAAGATTTTATAAATCAACATCTAAATTAGCAACTCTGTTCTCCTACTTAGTATATTTCATCTTTTAACTCAATGTCTTTGAATATGAAAATTTTCATAAGGCAATGGGAATAGTATTAACATGTAATTTATCTGGAAAAAAAACTGATGTGAATGGATCTTTCTGAATTGTTTATAGTTTTGGTGAATATATATGCCATAAGGCACTTTGCCCAGGACCTGGCACATTTATAAATGGTGGCTATTGTTACTGTATTACTGTTTTTGTTTGGAGAGTGTTTCTTTATAACTCATTGTGTCAGACTCAGTAATAAGCACTGGAGTCAAAACAGACTTCAGTTTGCATTATGTTTCTACCATCCTATGCTTTACTAATATATTTATTAACCCATCTGCTCTTGAATTTCCTCAGCTGCATAGAAAGGTAACAAAGCCTTTCTGCAGTAATGTTCTGAACACTAAGAATGATCTATTTTAAAGTATGAAGCAGTCCTCCATGAACAGCAGGTGTTATATACTTTTGAGAGTTTTCTTGTATAGATACCACCCTGGTATTTGTTGAATACACGTTTTAAACTCTTTTTTATGTACAACAGGTAAGAAAGCTTTTCTCTGTTATGTTTCACTGCCTTGCAGAGACCATAATTTGCTGTTATGAAAATTATTCTTGTAAGTAATACTTGAATAGCAACTTCTAGTTTAAAAAATTCCTTTGCAACTGGGGAATACAGCCCCCAAAATGTTACAGATCAGTCCTTGGTAACTTGATTAGCATGATCATTATCTTTGCATTCCATTCTATCATCAAGATGCTGAATAATTAACACTGACATATTATACATACTCAAGAAGCCATTCAAAACTCAAATGTATTGTCATACTTTTATATTTTTAGAAATACTTGACTTCTGAACATTGCTAGATGGAATTGAAGAATTCATCATAGAATGCCCATATCAGCAGTAGATCTCAGATACAGAGACCTCCACTTAGGTCGCTCTGAGAGAAGACACACAGAAGTAGCTTCTTAATTGCCCTGATTCCTAAAATACAGTTTAACATATCTATGCTATCTATTCTCATTTAGGCAAAACTGTAGTTAAAAAATAAATCTAATAGCCATTACCTGAAACTTAAAAGAACAAAAAAGGACATAAAGAAACATGAATAACAAAAAAGTTTATACAAAGGCACTCTATCATATGCCAAGATTAATGACTTTTTATCTAAACTCAGTAGGAAGGCAATTAAGTGTTAAGGAACAGAAAGCACCTCACTGTTTTGTAAGGCAGAGATGCTTTTGTTACTGTAACAACTGAAACATGTGCTTAATAATTCACCAAATTATTTTACTCTCATCAATATCAACAAGGTCAAAGCCAGACATCACTGACAATTGGAAGTGTCATTCATCTTTTGGAAAAACCACTGAGGAGTCTATATCAAGAAGCAAAAGGCCAGGTCTCAGTGAGTCTTTTAGGATGGGTCAAAGACTGGAGGATACACAAGTAACATTTAAACTCTAATGTTCCATACAGACATTCCATCTATCAAGCTACATGGTTTCATATGTAACAGTGCTGAATTCCTGTTCTACTCTATGTCCAGTTCTCAGTGATTTGGGCCATAACAATAGCTATGCTCTCTATGATAAAATTCTATATTAGAAGAGAATTTCCACTTGACAAATGGGAATTGAATTTGGTCAGCATTGGAAGCAGGCCATACACCGATACCTCAGCTGAGATCCCAGTGACCCCTGTGTCAGCATGGTATTTTTGTATCTTTAGTCTTTGCTTACTTTCATTGTACCCATCTCCTTGCTATTACCTGTCAGGCATTTAAAGGCAATCATTCAGTGACTTATCAACTGCTTTAGCATTTATGTTAATAGATTCAGAGTGATGGTTTATGTTTAGAGCTTCTTTTACTGTTTCAAAGCCATTTCCACCTTCATCCACACAGTAATGCTATTGCCAGGAGGAAGTTGAGGCAGAGGTTATGTAAGGTGCCTTAGATGTCATGAGGTTAGTGTCAAGACAGAGTACCTACCTCATGACTCAGTCTAGGCTCATTTTGTCCCATGACTATCATATCTCCTCTGTTTATAGATGTGGTTTGTGCTGGAAAACTCTCCTCACTAATACCCTACCCCTCTGATACTGGGGCTTGAAATCTGGGCCTTACATTTTTGCTCAGCTTTTTTTTTTTTTTAAATTCATGACAGGCACACTACCACTTCAGGCTTTTCTCTAGTTCTGGGATTTTGTGCTTAATTGGAGATAAAAATCTCTCACGGATTTGTCTACCTAGGCTGGCTCTCAACCTCAGACTTTAGATCTAAGCCACCTAAATTGCTAGGATTGTAGGTGTGAGCCACAGGTACCTGGCTGTGATTTTCAAATATGTGTAACTCACTGAATTTTAACTTCTGTGTTATAAGCAGCAATGACAAGTTGTTACTTCATAGGATTCTTTTGAGGAATAAAAGTAACCATGTACCTATAAAATAAAATCTAGAGCAAGATTAACTGTTCAGAAATTTCAAGCTTTCTAGTCCTAAAATGGATGATGGCGCATCTGAAGCTTGTTCTATTAGGTTCACTGAGAATTTCTGAAGTCATGCTGGAATTCAGTGGTGTAGTGAATGAACACAGAATACTTAATGTATCAGTAGGCCTATGGAATGAGGCTTTATCATTTACCTATTACGTCGCAGCCTTATGCAAGTGCCACAGATACCAGTGAAGGAATAATCACCAATGAATGTCACAAGCAGCAAGAACAACACTTGTGGGTGACTTCTTAGACAATAGAGATATTCCAAGACAATCTAGTCTGTTACATTGTATAGCGGGATCTTTGTAAATTCTCCAAAAAAAATTTCCAAAGACAATAAAGCAACTTTAAAACTACCTCATATACATTTTATGGTTTATTCTTCAATGATTTATTCCATTAAATCCTAATGTGATTTGTGTAGTTAAAGTTGTATCCAACCTGTATGGAGGGTCTATCTCACAGTGAGCAGAGAAAGGAGAATTAGAATGGGTTAGGTGTTCTATGGTATTCTCATTATTTGTATTACCTAATTTTAAAAATAATCCAGGACATAAATAGCTTTTAACACTTTCTCTTTCCTCTTTTAATACTTCAGAGCAAAAATATTTACAGTGAATTTTAGCATCTGAGTCAAACAAAGAAACAAATAGTATTGTTATGACTGTACCCCATTTGAGTTAAACCATTGATAAAGGTATTCACTATTAACTAGAACTAGTTCACATCCATAATGTTTATTTAAAGATCTAAATGTAGTGATGAAATCTCAGCATCTCAGCATAGTTTTGTTTAAAACTATAAAAAATAAAGGAAACAGAAACCTCAGCCAAATAAAATAAAATAAAAAGATTTCTTATCTCTAAAAAACTATATGAATGGGGAAATATGGGAGATTAAATGAGTTCTCAAATAGTGTAATTCCAACACCAAAATTCAGTTAAATAATACCAGGAAACAGGTACTTGAAAGTGGTGGGGTGAGAGGAAGGGGAAAGAGGTAGATAGAAGAATGAAGAGAAGAGGTGAGAAATGCAGACGAGAATCTAATGTATATTCCACAAAACAGAGCAGAGTGAGGGAAGAGTTGGGTAGGGGAAGGATGAGTGAAAATATTGAAAGGGGGAAGCAATGACCAAAATATACTGTATTAGAAAATTGCATTGTTAAATGGCATCTCCTTTGTAAGGGTACTTAAAGATTAATACTGAAAATCTATAGGAATAAGGGAGTTAAACTTATCACTTGGCACCTATGTGAAAAGCAATGCCAGGATTAAAACAACCTAGAGCTTACAAACTCTTGTTCTTCTCATTCTATCTACTTTAGTGTTCAATGTTTTCATAACGGTTTATGCTTGAGAACAGAGACTACACCATCAATTTCACAAGAAATCCTGAGAAAATTGAGACGGAATAGTATTGTATTAATTTTGGAATGCTTAGTATATATTTTAGGCCTTTTGTTTTTACAATAACTCAGTTATCACAAGCATGATATAGACAGTAAATGTTAAGGCTTGCTTAGGAAATATGCTTCAAAAGCTCTTCTGGTAAAGGTTTGATTTTCAGCTCATGGATCCCATGAGCTGAAGTGATAAAATAGATTATGGGCGCTCTGACTTAATCCATGGGTAAATCTGTTATAACTGCATTATTGGGAGGTGCGACAAGTCAAGAGGTCGAACCTGGCTGAAGAGAGTAAGTATCTGAGAGCATTTTTTTTTGTAGGTCATGGGGCTTGAACTTAGCTTAGGCACTGTTCCTGAGCTCTTCATCTCAAGGCTACTGCCCTACCCTTTGAGCCACAGTGCCACTTCTGGTTTTCTAGTAATTACTTGGAGGTATAGAGTCTCAGGAACTTTTGTGCCCGGGGTAGCTTTGAACCTTGATCCTCAGATCTCAGCCCCCTGAGTAGCTAGGATTACAGGCGTGAGCCACCATGCCCAGCTGAGAGCATTTTTTTAAGGGTATATTTCTAACCACTTCCTGTTCCTCTGATTTCTGGCTTCTATTAGGTTAGCAGCTTTCCTCCATCACAAAATTCTACCATGATATTCTGCCTTATTACAAGCCCAGAAATTCTGAGGCATATGATCATGATCTGAAACCTCATAAACTTTGTATTGAAGTAAATCTGTCCTCCCTATAAGTCGTTTCTCACAGGTATCTGCCATTGAGATGGAAAGTCTGAAACACACTATATTACTACTATCCTCATTGTGGAGATGAAGAAATTAAGACATTGAAAGTTTTTCTGAAAAAATTTTCATCTAACAATTGGTTGAATGGAAACTGAAGTTGAGGAAGCTGGACATTATTAAGAGTGTGAAGAAATCACATACCTACATTCAGACACGTCTCTGTTATTCCAACGTTGATTATCTAAGTTGTGGATGTTCCATGGCCTCTTCTCACCTTATCATTTCCTTCTTTTGGTTTCTTCCTTGTTTATGAGCCCCTAAGGCAAAGTGATTTTAGTCAGTCTTTTTTTTTTTCTACACTTTTTCTTAGTATCTGATTAATTTTTTTTTCAGTGCTAGGGTTTGAACTCAGGACCTTACGCTTGATAGATAGGCACTCTCCACTTGAGCAGCCCCAAAACAATTGTTGTGGGAAGAAACATATTGCAGATGAATACAAACATCTTCTAGTTCCTTCGTTAAACAATTTTCTGTTAAAATGCCAATTCATATTGAAGTTTAGCTCTGAAATACATTATGGCTAATTCCCTTCTGTCACAGATGGGAACTTCACATTTCCAATAATGTTCTTATAGCAAAATTCTGTTCCTTGTCTGGCCATTGATGTTTTCAAATATGAGTGGCCAAATGTATTCTCTTTGCAACTGCTGTGTATTGCATATCTTCAGATTGACCTTTTCCATACATTGCTGATAATCCATATCAATCATTCTTACCTCAGACTGCAGGTAACCAAGAAAACTGGGTAATTCTCTAGCTGTAGAGTATAGGTTTGATTCTAACACTGACATGTCATATTATAGAGATTAAAAACAGTAAAGATATTGGAAAAATGGGAGAGAGTGATGTAAACTTTTTAAAAAAGTAATGTTTAATTTCTACTTTAGGTTACTCTGTAAAGTATATAGGACTTCTAAATAGACTTATTCTTCTAATAAATCATTATCACTAATAAATATGTAGTAACAGTAGACATAAGATTATTCTGCTAAACTGACCCAGAAAAATCCATCTTTTCCTAAATTCTATTGAATGCAAATATATGGTGTACAGTAAACACACACACACACACACACACACACACACACACACACTTTCAAGAGAAGGAAATAGCCTAAAGAATTATATGCTTGGCCAATAGCCAACAACTGAATCTCCTACATCTTTCCATTGATTAAAATATTTCCACAGAACAAATCAAAGAAAGTCTGGATAAGTGGGACTGCATTAAACTGCAGAGCTTCTGTATGGCAAAGGACATAGCTAGCAAATTAAGTAGAAAGCCTACAGAATGGGAGAGGATCTTTACTAACCATACAACAGACAAAGGCCTCATATCTAAAATATATCAACAGCTCAAAAAATTGAATCACTCCAAAACTAATCTCTAAAGAAACAACTATCCCATTAAAAGATGGGCCAAAGACTTACAGAGAGTCTTCTCTGAAGAAGAAATAAGAATGGCCTATGGACACATGAAGAAATGCTCGACCTCTCTGATCAGAAAGGAAATGCAAATCAAAAAAACTCTGAGATTCCACCTCACTCCAGTAAGAATGGCCAAAAAATCTAATAACAACAGATGCTGGAGGGGATGTGGTCAGGAGGGATTACTACTACCCTGTTGTGGGAGTGCGAACTCATTCAACCACTATGGAAAGCAGTATGGCAGTTCCTCAAAAGACTAAACATAGAACTCCCCTATGACCCAGCAATTCCACTACTTGGCATTTACCCAATCATCCAGAAACAAGGACATACTAAGTCCACTAGCACAATGATGTTCATTGCAGCACTATTTACCATAGCAAAGATATGGAACCAACCTAAATGCCCCTCAGTTGATGATTGGATCAACAAGATGTGGTATTTATACACAATTGAATTCTATGGTATCATTAGGAAGAACAACATCACCCCATTTGTAAGGAAATGGAAAGACTTAGAAAAAATCATATTAAGTGAAGTAAGCCAGACTCAAAGGAACATAGGCTCAATGGTTTCCCTCATTTGTCATAATTATTATAAAGCTTGAACTCACCTAGCAGATGTTTACAATAGAACAAAACCTTGATACATAAGACCATATAGGATGAGGCTAAATGAAAGGACCCCTAGGATATAGAAACAAGGGCCATACAAGGTGTGACTGCTGTTTTTAATGTACTATGTTATTTCTCATCTTATTATTTGATATATTGTATATATGTTTATTTGTTTATTTGAAATAGGATAGGGAAGGGGAGGAAACACAATGAGGGGAGGGGATCGGGGGAGGGAAATGGGAACAAAAACATGAGAAGGGGTAGCAATGATTGTTAAGAAATGTACCTTCTATCTGGTGAATATAATGTAACCCTTCTATTAATTACAATAAAAATATCAAAAATATTTCCATAAGTTATTTGTAATTCTAAAGGATTTGAGTCTTTGTCAGTTCTTCCACTTACAACCCCAATATTTCCCAGAGCTTTAGAGGAATGAGAGAAAAATTTGCTACCCAGTTACTTCAGGACAGGACACATGCGAATCTTCTCTACTGTTAGCCAGAAAACAAGATCCATTGTCTGTGAGAACTTCTTGGCTGTTCTGAGGCCTGCTGACCACAAAACAATACAAAACAAAGCCAAACTACTCAGCTTCTCAATTTATCAAGCTAAAATTATTTCCAAAGATTCCAAATAAACAGAAATCATTATAATTATGAATAATTAAAATGTTAAACTCAAGAAGGCATTCAACATTCATTTCACTGTAGGGCTGGTCCCCCAAGGGTAATGCCGTCATTAATTCAGTTTTTTACAAAACAAGACAAATGTGACAACCAGCAATTGCAGGTATTTTGTTCAAAGAACAAAAACAAGCTAGCTTGACTTTAAATCATCTTCTCTCAGCCATTAGAGGCACTGTGCTCTTAGGTTCTTAACATTTTTATTCATTCTGTACTATAAGTGGAGAACAGATGATAGGAAGCATGCCAACTTTAAAAGTGAGTACGGGGGCGGTGGCCGGGAATTTGGCCTAGTGTTAAGAGTGCTTGGCTAGCATTCACGAAGACCTGGGTTTGATTCCTCGGTACCACATACATAGGAAAAAGCCAGAAGTGGCTCTGAGGTTCAAGTGGTAGAGCTCCAGCCATGAGAAAGTCCAAGGACAGTGCTCAGGCCTTGAACTCAAGCCCAGGATTGGCAAAAAAAAAAAAAAAAAAAAAAAAAAAAAAGCGAATACAGGGGTTTCAGCCTTATTGGCAATCATGACTAAGTAAGTTAGGGTATAATAGCAAATAGATTTCAAAAGTCTTTTCAAATGTCCGCTTATTTTATAAACAATTATTAAATGTCATCACTTCTTAGATCCAAAAGAATTTTAAAAATTTAGGGAATGGGCATGAAGGTTCATGCCTGTGATCCCACTGATTGGAGATTTAGGGATAGGATTGCAATTTGAGGTCAACTTGGATTAAAAGTTAGTGAACGTTCATCTCTACCAACAATCTGGGCATGGTGATGCACACAGGAGGATCAGAATCAGAGGCAAGCATTTGACAAAATCTCAAAATCTTATAAAAAAATACTTAGAGGATAAAAGGATTACAGGCACTGGACTAGGAGTTTGGCCTAGTGGTAGAGTGCTTGCCTAGCATGCAGGAAGACCTAGGTTCGATTCCTCAGTACCACATACATAGAAGAAAAAGAGCCAGAAGTAGTGCTGAGGCTCAAGTGGTAGAGCTCTAGCCTTGAGAAAGTTCAAGGACAGTGTTCAGGCCCTGAGCTCAAGCCCAGAACTAGGAAAAAAAAGATTAGGGGCACAAATCCAGTGGTAGAATATTTTATTTAGCAAGATTTAGGCTACAAAATTACTTAATTTTCCCTCTCAGACCTTTCCCTATAGAGTTTAATGTTATTTTTACAAAATATATCAATTTTGTTATAATTTATTTTTTATTTAGTATATATTAATAGTGAGAGGGCATATCAGTTTGGTAATTCCATAGATAAATACTAAATACTATACTTTGAACACATTTACCACCGTATTCTCATAATCTCCTCCTTCTTACCCCATTCCCAAACACTGACTGGGGTTTCATTGCATGTTTTTATATATGGTATGGTTTTCTTTTTTTTTTTTAATTTTTTTTATTGTAATTAGTAAAAGGGTTACATGATATTTGCCAGGTAGAAGGTGCATTAATTCACATACATTGATACCCTTTCACATGTCTTGGTACCCATTTCCCTCCCCCCCACACCCTGGTATGGTTTTCTTCATCCTTGTATACTTTCCTTTCCCCGAACTCCCATTGAGCTCCCCAAGCAATCCTGTTTACATTCTATATTCTCATTTTAGGTCTAGATTCTACAAATGAGGGAAGGCTATGACATTTGGCCCTTTGAACTTGACTTATCTCACAGAAGATGATGAGCTCTATTCTCATCCATTTTCTTGCATATAGCAACCTGTCATTTATGGATGTCATTCTCAGTGTGTGTGTGTAATATCTTCTTTATACATTCATTAGTTACTGGTACTTTGTTTGATTCACAGTGTGGTTGTAGTGACGAGAGCTGCAAAACAAAACAAAACAAAACAAAACAAAAAAAAAACCCTGGGTGTGCAGGTATCTTCTTGGATACTAGTCTATAATCCTTTGGATATATGCTCCTGTAAGTGGATGTTAGTGTTATAAGGGGGGTCCATTTTTAGTTGTTTTTTCTTTTTTTGCCAGTTCTGGGCCTTGAACTCAGGGCCTGAGCACTGTCCTTGGGCGTTCTCAAGGTTAGAGCTCTACCACTTGAGCCACAACACCACTTCCAGCTTTTTCTATGTATGTGATACTGAGGAATCAAACCCAGATCTTCATGCATGCCAGGCAAGAACTCTACCATAAGGCCAAACTCCCCGCCCTACCGTTTAGTTTCTTGAGGAACTTTCATTCTGATTTCCATGGGAGTTGCACTGGTTTACATTCCCAGAAATAGTGAGTAAGGTTTTCTTACCCTGTGCGTCCTTACCAGCATTTGCTGTTTGTTTTCTTGACAATTGGCATGGTAAACAGAGTGACATGGAATCTTAATGAAGCTTTGATTTATATTTTTATGTCTAAAGATGTTGCATATTTTTCTTCATGTATTTATTAGCCATTTGAAATTAGGATTGATGTCTGTTCAACTCATTTACCTAATTTGTTCATTTGGTATTTATTCTTTTTAGCTCTTTGCATACTCCAGATATTAACCTTTTATCTATTGACAAAGAGTTTCTTCTTTTACTTGGACTGTCTCTAGATCCTGTTAATTATTACTTCCTTTGATATGTATGATATGAGAACTTTTTCCCCCTTTTTGTGGTACTGGGGTTTGAATTCAAGGTCTCGTGTTTACTAGGCTGGAAGATATCATTGAGACATGTCTCCAACTTTGCAGTGTTCTGAGATTGATTTTCAGTATTTTTCAGAAGTTATATAAAGATATTTGCTCCATTTGGAGTTGATTTTTATAGGGTGAGAAATAGAGGGGTCTAAGTTTAGTTAATTATTTTTCCTGTATCTATTCAGCAGTGGCAATGGTACAATTTCTCTTTGGTATTTCAAGTTTTAGAGATGTTTCCCAAGTATTTATAGAACTAAAAATTGTGCTAAATTAAATGCTGAGTAGCAAATAGTAAATGCAGTTTGGAGCTGGGCCAGAGTTACTCATACCTGTAGTACTAGCTATTCAAGAGGCTGATATCTGAGGATTATGGTAGTCCTTGATACTCTTAACCACCAACTGAAACACCAAGAAAAGCAGAAGAGGAAGAGGAAAAGGTAGCAAAAGAGAAAGAAAAGGAGGAGGAAGAGGAGGCAGAAGAGGGGAAAAGGTGGAGGAGGAGAAGGAGGAGGAAGAGGAGAAGAAGGAGGAGGAGGAGGAGGAAGAGGAGAAGAAGGAGGAGGAGGAGGAGAAGGAGGAGAAGGAGGAGAAGGAGGAGGAGGAGGAGGAGGAGGAGGAGAAAAAGGAGGAGAAGGAGGAGAAGAAGGAGGAGGAGGAGGAGAAAAAGGAGGAGAAGGAGGAGAAGGAGGAGGAGGAGGAGGAGGAGGAGGAGAAGGAAAAGAAGAACAGCAGCAACAGCAGGAACAACAGCAGCTAGAAGTGGACCTGCAGCTCAAATGGTAAAGAACTTGCTCAGTGACAGTGACCATATCCTGAGTTCAAGTTCCAGGATTAGCACCCTCCAAAAAAATCTAGTCAGGATCTAGAAAGCTGTAGTAAAAGGACTTTGCTTTGACTCAATACATAGACGACAGTCCTGACCTGAGAAAAGATCATCTTATGCTAGCTACCAGGCCAACACAGGGAGACATAATTAATCTTCCATTTAGGTAGAACAAAGAGCTCATTAGAAATGTGGTACAAGTGGTTTCACAATGATAAATCTAAGTTACCAATTCCACTTTTAATAATTAGTGTGCTGAGCCTTGTGTTTAATTAAAATAGTTATTTTAAATGCTTATATTTAATTTAAACCTAATTAGCTGAAGTTCAATGTTACTGCCTCATCCATTTTTGAAATTAATTTATAAAATAGCTCAAAAGTGCTGATAAGTGGGGCCAGGAGTTTGGCCTAGTGGTTGAAGTGCTTGCCTAGCATGCACGAAGACCCAGGTTCGATTCCTTGGTACCATATATATAGAAAAAGCCGGAAGTGGTGCTGAGGCTCAAGTGGTAGAGTTCTACCTTAAGAAAGTCCAAGGACAGTGCTCAGGCCCTGAGCTCAAGCCCAGGACTGGCAAAAAAAAAGAGTCCTGAAAAGTTTTAACATTAAAACATTATAAGGAGCAATTTGCATCTTTCATTGGCTTCAGTTGTGGACTCCCTAGGGAGATTTACCCTAGATACAACTGAAGGTCTCCCATGGCCTAGTGTATGATAAGATCAGAGCTTGACGTGGTCTTTGACAGCTCCTGTACCACTACTATATATCCTTCATCCTTCCATGCGATAACATGTGTTTAAATTTCAAAGGGATCACAGGAACCCAAACTATATAAATTAATTTTGGTTTTCATACATTTAAGAAGAGCTATGGTTCCAGCTCTTCATTTGTAACAATCATGGAAACAAAATTACTTGTAAATTTGACCAAGAAATGTAACTAGGAAACATTTCCAAGGACAAAATTTGACTTTAGTTTCTACTGAAAGGAAGACATAAAACATGGCTATGTGCATGTGTCCAGAGAGAGACAAAGTCTTCTTGGTTCATACAAATCTATGGGCTTGAAAAATCTGCTGTTTCAGAAGCCATCTGGGGGCAATTTCTTCAGCAGTGGTGATAAAGTCCAATCTTTATTGTGCCAAGCAGGCAAAATTGCTAAGTTATAGACACTTGTCTATTAATGACAATGCTATTAGGTACTCAGATGTTTTAGCCACTAAGTGAAATTAATATCCAATGAGGTGTGAGGCTTATGTCACAGATGAATGAAGTAAAGTTTGGAGAGGTTAAGCCCCTTGTCTAAGCTCACATAATCAGTGAATGATGCAGGCAAGACGCAAAAGTTGCAACCTACAGTTCTGTACCTCACTACCTGCAGCTCCTGTCTGATAGGGTTGGGGAAGCCATACATTGTGGGATACTGAAGGGCCCCTCCCTCCTTCTCTGCTGTCTTACAATTGGCTTTTCCTGGAGGTAATAGTTGAATTAATGAAAACATAAAGGTAACATACTCAACGTGACGATTACTGACTAATATCAGTTCCTCCTATTTCAGTAACAATATGGGGCGAAGACCTGGAATTTCTTATATAGTGCTTAGGATATCCTAATTGAGAACAAAGAAATAAACTCCAGTCATCAAGTAAAGTGGTGCTGAAGGGTCTTCTGCGCTTCCCCCAATAGTACTATTATGATGTTCCAGAATATTCTTTTTTTTTGTGAGTCATAGGGCTTGAACTCTGGGCCTGCGCACTGTCCTTGAGAGCTTCAGCCCAAGGCTACCACCCTACCCCTTGAGCCACAGTGCCACTTCCCATATTTTAGTGATTAATTGGAGATAAGAGTTTCAAGGTCTTTAGTTTCCTGGGCTAGCTTTGAAATGAGATCCTCAGATCTCAGCCTCCTGAGTAGCTAGGATTACAGGCGTGAGCCACTGTGCCTGGCCCAAAATGTTCTTGAGTTATACTAATTTCAACAACCACATCTGCCATCTGGTTCACTTTCTTCTAGTCAATCTCCCTGATTCCCATGGGAGAGCTTGACCTATGTGCATTCCCTGGAACAATGGGGGTCACAAATATTGTCTTAACTTGGAAATTTAGGTAATTTAATATTAGATTGCAATTGAAGCCAATTATCTGACTTTTCAGTTTGACATTTCGACTAACAACCATTACTTTAATTCTGGACAGTCTCAAAGGATCCAAACAATTGGAATCATCACAGGATGATCCCCAGAGGCAGGGATCACTTGAAGAAGTGGAAGAGACACATCTGCTTTGTTAATTTTGCTAAGACCTTTAAATATCACCTATCATTCTCTCCTGGATGCCATCTTCCCCTGAGCTACAGATTTCTAAAACGACTAGGGAGGGAGGACTTCTTGAGGAACTAGTTTGTGTTTTCAGTCCTCTATTTCATCTTCCAGACAGTGAAATGTAGTCAGCTACAGCAAGTGTTCCTAACAGATAAGAGAACTATTGCTTCTCCCATAATTACCCTGAATCTAATAGTAGACCTAGACTGCCACATCCTCATTATACCTTTAGAAGTGCTAACAAGTCTGTAAGAATCCATTTGAAAAGGGAAGGCACAGCTACTTTCATTTTACTTCAAACTAGGGTTATCATGGAATAAAACTAATGATTCTTTTAGGGAAACAGCTTTTGGAATACAAAAAAAGGAATGTAGTAAAGGGTAAATGTTGTGACTGGCAGGAAATTTAGGCATTTTGTATTCTTTTGTGTATGATTTGGAATGTTAAAGAGGTTGGGCTCTTTTTAGAAGCAAACTTTCTATTCAGAATATTCTACCGCAAAAGTCTTCTTTGAGAGTGTCTTTTTTGATATATTAGTAGTACATGTCTGCCTGCATTTTCAGAATAGGCAAGTAATGTTTTAACAACTTTTGAGAAGCATGGGGACTTCAACTTCCATAGAAACAAATCTTTAATATATGAGATGCTGTAGTCAATCTTACATTTAGTACTTCTCCATAGGAAACAACGGTATACTTTATTAGGTTGGGAAAAATACAGAGAAAGTAAAGATAAGCCATGAAAATGGGCAAACTTGTATCAATGTACGTGAATTAATGTACCTTCTATCTGGCAAATATAATGTAACCCTTCTATTAATTACAATAAAATATATGAAAAATAATTTTAAGCATATAATTCTGAAATTTGCTGAGAAAGAGAGCTACAGGTGTAGCCTTAAGTGAATTATAAAATGAGTAGCTGGAGAAAAGCCATGGAAATTTCTAGTAAACTACCTAAAGAATCATAAGAAACCAGCCACCTCCTAATTAAACTAACTTAGTAAATCATAAATTTCAAAGTCAAATCCCTTATTTGTTACCAGTGCAGCCTCTCCCTGCTGGAACTCTCAATGGGATACCCACAGGTCCCTGAAATCAACATTTATAAGACCTCTCCATCTTTTCCCTTCCTATTCTGGTCCCTTCTTATGTGGTCCCTTAATTGGGATCCTATAGAAGAGTTCCTGATTGTTCTCCAACTTTGTCCTTTTGCATAGTTCCCTTACTTTCATTCATCCAGAACGTGTTAGCATTCCCTGATTGCTACAAGCTGTTTCTTCTTGGCCTATAGCACTAACACTAACATTGCTAATTTATCTTCTTTTTGATGTCAGTTGGATGTCATTTGTCTTTAGGAAGATTTTTCTGGCCATTCTTTTTCTCAGTTTTTTATTTTTTTTCTGGCAGTCGTGGGACTTGAACTCTGGGCCTGGGCCTTGTCCCTGAGGTCTTCAGCTCAAGGCTACTGCACTACTCCTGGATCCACAGCACCATTTCCAGTTTTCTGATGGTTAAATGGAGATAAGAGTCTCATGGATTTTCCTGCCTGGACTGACTTTGAACCACTATCCTCAAATTTCAGCCTCCTGTGTAGCCAGGATTACAGGCATGAACCACTGTGCCCAGCTCAGTGTTTTTTCTTTTTCTTTTTCTTTTTTTTGCCAATTCTGGGGACAGAACTCAGCGTCTGAGCACTATCTCAAGGCTAGAGCTCTACCACTTAAGCTGCAGCACCGCTTCTGGTTTTTCTATGTATGTGGTGCCAAGGAATTGAATCCAGGTCTTCATGCTAGGCAAGCTCTCTACAACTAGGCCAAACTCCCAGCTAGGTGTTCTTTCTTTAGATGCTCAATGCCTAGTATTTTCTAAAGTCTTTGTCATATTGTGATATCATCATCATCATCTCATTGCTTACCTGTGTTTCCAAAAAAGACAATATTTCTGTAGGGGGAAGGATTTATCCTGTTGTTTTTAAAATCTATCCTGATTAGATCAGTTCTTGGGCAATTTTAAATGTTCTAAAATATTTCATTAAAAAGACTGATGAATCATTTCACTGAGAAGTTCATATATGGCAAATATCTTTGTGCTTCTTTTCCTTTCTGGTGATTATACAAACTATTCAATATAATCATATTTTAAAAATAGCTTGATTGGGTTGGCATGTGTTCTTATTCTTAGTTGGCTATACCAGTTAGAATGAGAAATTTCATAATTTGGTTCAAATGCCTTATCATATGATGCTTCTCTAAAAAGAAAACCTAAAAAGAGGATAACAAGTACACTGAAATATGTTAAACTCTTGAATGCCATTGCTTATTATGAGTTCACAATTCAGACTTGTAATAAACAATAAGCATGGATTGAAAGGGGGAAGGAAGCGGCTATGGGAACCAATGTCTAGCCTGTAAAGTTGCTGAAGTGCTGCTTTATGTTGCAGGTCATCAGAGTCTGAGAGCTCTGGCAAAATGATGTGAGTGAACAAAGGAGAAAATATGAAATCCCTATCCATTAGTGAGTCAGGGAAATAGAATGGGCTAATAAAGCCTCTTATGAATATTGTTATCAAATAATGAGGAGCTGTAGTAATCAATATATCCTTGAAAGGCCTTAAATCAAATGAAGCAGTTCAGATAAGTAAATTATAATGATGACAAGTTCAGGTAATTGGTTCAGAGTTCTTTGCATCCCAAATTCATATAAGTAATCAAAGGTAAAACGCATTAGCTGACCTCCTCAGACCACATCTGAAAGACAGGAGGCATTTATTAAGAAGATCCCAAATAACAACATGACACAACTGCTTCCCTATTTTGTGCCTAAGGGGGAGGGTACATGAGGAAGACAGAGAAAGCAAAGAAACTACTAAGGAGGTAAATGGAAGTCTTAATTGAACAAGTGCCTCACCAGTACTTTGCTTAAGTCAGAATTTAAAAATATGACAAGATTGCACTATGTTATCCTCCAATGCCTAAGTAAAACAAAAACCTTTTTAATTCCTCTATAAATTACTTAACACAGCTACTCTTTGTTTCTTAGATTAGTGCTTGCATGGATGGGCCATTCTATGAGATTTGTTTTCTGTAGTTTGTAGTCTCCAGCATTCAGAATTGCTTTGTCATTTAAGCAAACTCTTATTTCAAAATATGTTGAAGTGCTTCTCCAGGGCACAAAATAATGTCCACTGGCCATCCTATTGGTAGTCCAGAAAACAATCCTGAAGACTATAGTAATGATGCATAAATTAAAGCAGAGAGCATATAGTCTCCATCAAGACAATAAAATATGCTTGATTGAACTATATTTTTGATTTAAGAACTGTCTTCCCTGCCCCATCCTTTCCAAAATGCTTCTCCTTAACAGTCCCATTTTGAAAGGGTGTTTCAAATTGATTCTATGGAATGTGAGTCCTCCACATTCTTTTCTAGCAATACGCATTAAAAACATCAGATCAGCAGAGACAATGGGAAAAAAACTGTCACAATAATTTCAAATGTCTACCATTGACCAAATTATACATAAATCATCTGTGGTTTCAAGGGGGTCCTTGAATGAAGGATGTATTTATGAAAGGAAAAATAAATGCTGTGGAAAGTATAAATCGGGTAGCTGGTAAGAAAAAGTACTTGTATCATTTGTGGAAATGCACAGTTTTTATTTTTGTCTTTCATCAGAACCAAGAGAACATTTTTGAACCAAGAGAACATTTTTGAAAGAACTGATCTTGCTTTTCATTCATGCAGGGCATTATATACACACGCACGCCTACTCCCAGGTACAGACATCATTCAACTAAACTCCGCAGGGCTGAAGCTTGAAATGGAGCTGGATTGGAAACAGGGCATTTACTGAATGCCTACTCAAGGTAAATGATAAAAACCTACCCCTCATCCCACTCTACTTGCACCCTCCTGAAAATAAGAAAAGATATAATTTTTGAACATGTACCGGTTTTTGAAAATAGCTGTGGGTTACAAATCTATTTTTATGACCTAAATATCAATTCCTTTCTGTGATCTTAGCTTACATGCTAGTTAATCTTGAGAAGTGGTAGGCTCTCCAGGTGACCTATCATACAGCCGTGTGGAGAATTTTGCACTGAAACCTTCCTCTACTCTGCAACTGCATGACATTCTCCCTAATCATTTCCCCTTTGCAAGCATTTCCCTCGCTCCATTCCTTTCTCAGAGATTGAAACCCACATTGTGTTCTATCATCTCCCTTCCTTGTCCTAAGAGCTGTACTGTAATGCTACTTTGAATATAAAGTATCATGCACTTGAATGTTCAGATTCAAGAAAGCAAGTATATATCACAATAATAATTCATTTATTATCTACAAGAATAGTATTTGAAATAGCTAGCAATGAAAGCACACAACTTTCCCTCCAACATTTTTCTCCCACTTCAGACTTAAACCTATGGCAGCTTAATGAGATAGCATAATATTCCTAACTGTGAAATGCTTTTAAAAGGTGTGTAATATGCAAGTAGGGTTTACATGATCTAACTGCACTGTTGCTAGGGCAAAGCATCATGTTATAGGGTAGTGTAGCTGCGGTTAGCAATACCCAGCCTTCAAAAAAGCAATAAAGAATATTGTTAAATTTGCCTTATTTTTAAACTACTGTGGCACACTGCAGCAGTCTTTGTCAGCACTTTATTGGTTTCAAAGAATGAAAGCAAACACTGAGGTCTTAACTCTGAAATCCATTTCTAGAATTTATCTCAGTAACAAAGGACTTAGTCCTGTGAGAGGTGTTCTAGTTACACAAGAAGAATTTCTTTCTTGTTTTTTCTTCTAAGAGTGGTTTTGCTATGTGGAAGCCTAGGTTCACCTGGAAATTTAAATTTATAAAAGGGCATTAAAGCAAAAAAAATGGCTATAAGATTATATTTTTCCCTTGATCTATAGAATAAACCTCAAAAGAGAAAATTCACTGAAATAAGAACTTTTCTGTAGCTGGTAAGTTAGTGCAGTTATCTATTTATATAAGAAGAAAAGACATACAAAAAACTTTGCTTAAACATGTAAATTATATTGGAATAAGTCCAGTTTCTTTTCAGCATTGTTTCTATGGTTTTCTTTACCACAATTATTCATTGGTGTTCTGAACAAATGACTAGTCCCACTTTTTCCTTTCTTTTATTTAAGGACACAGTGATAAGCAGCTATCTCAGTGCTTCCCTGGAATGCTTTGATTTTAGATTTCATACATACGAACACAGGTTGCCTGAAGACAATATAGAAAAATAAGCATATTTCTAAAGAACAAAAGAATGAGTTTTTCACTACTGAGCCACTACTGAGACATTTTTTTGGGTTGAGTTTTAGATGTAAAAATGATTTATTAAGCATCACCAAAGTCTCTTTGCTAATCAGCTCTGCAATATGGTTCACGAAAGAATGACAAATACCCAAAAGAAAAAGATAAGTGGCATGAAATAAAGTGAAATTGCCCCAATTATTATTTTTGTTTTTCCTCTTTTTTATTACTGTCATTGTTGACTGTACAAAGGGGTATCATTGTGGTATTTCCATATACGTATACAATGTACTTTGGTCAAATTCATCCTGTTACTACCTTTGTTAATACCTCCAGCTTCTCCTCTTTAAAATATTTTAAGGGGTTTTATTATTCTCTTTTCATACTTGCATAGAAAGGACTATAATAATTTTCATTTCCCTGACTCTGTATCCTCCACCCTCCTCACCTTTTTTCTCTGGTTTCTATGTACCCTTGTTATTCTGTTGGAAGAAATGTTATATTCTAACCTGCCTGCTGGATGAAGAAGAGAAGATGAATATTGACAAAAACATGGAAACTCATACTCTAAAATTAGAAGGTTCCTGGAGCTGCACTACAGATGCTTCCACAGAGATATCCCTCTTAGGAAAGAATTGTTGTGAAGCTTTAATTTTTCCATAGATTTTTTCATATAATTTTTATTGTAATTAACAGAAAGGTTACATTATATTCACCAGATAGAGGGTGCATTACTTCACATACATTGATACCCTTTCTCATGTGTTGGTCCCCATTTCCCTCCCACTACACTCACCCTTCATCTTGTTTTCCCCCTTCCCTATCCAATTTCAAATAACCAAATAAGTATATATACAATATATCAGATAACAAGGTGAAATACTGTAACAATATGAGATAGCCAAGGGACAGCAAAAGAGATGAGAGATAACATAGTACATTAAGGACAACAATCACTCATTATATGGCCTTTGTTTCTATATCCTGAAGGTCTTTTCATTTAGCATCATACTATATGGCCTTATGTATCTAGGTTTTCTTCTATTGTAAATCTCTGCTAGGAGAGCCCAAGGTTTCTACTGATTATGACAAATGAGGGAAACCATTAAGCCTATGTTCCTTTGAGTCTGGCTTACTTCACTTAATATGATTTTTTCTAAGTCTTTCCATTTCCTTACAAATGGGACAATGCCGTTCTTTCTGAGAGCAGCATAGAATTTCATTGGGTATGTACACTACATCCTGTTGACCTACTCATAAACTGAGGGACATCTGGGTTGGTTCCATATCTTTGCTATTTTCCATGGATTTTGATACCTTTTTCTTCCTTTGTCCACATCTTACTTTTCTTCCTATTCTTCTTCCTCTTTCACTTCTTCCTCCTTTCTTTCCTTTCTTTTTCTGGTTTTCCTTTTCTCCCTCCCTCCCCCTCTTCCTTCTTTCTACTCCTCCTCCTTCTCCTTCTTGAGAACTTCTTTCTTTTATACTTTTTGGTCAGGCTAATATCTTTGAGACAAGGCTCAGGAAAGCAAATAGATTATAAGACTATGATAGGTGAAGGTATCATTTATACTAAGAATAATGTTCTTATGTTAGCTATGTGTATTTGCAATGAAGAAGACAGAGTGATGATCATAAATAACAAAAGAAAATAAATAACACTGAACAAAATGTCCTGTCAAAAAATGATCCTGAGGCACTTTTTTATTTGCATTTCTTTTTTTCTTTATTAACATTGATTTTTACATCATATTTTAAATGACAGGTTTAACAAACGAGTGTTCAAGAGGAGAATCTCTATTTACAATCACTGGGACTTAGTATTTAGAACTTAATCAAAATTAGGGTTTGTATGTCATAGAAACATATTAATTTTAGAAAATAAAGTCATAGGATTTTATATCTATATAGTTATGTTTATATTTCCATTACCATGTCCATAGCATTGGGTATGCAGATATTGAGTCCTCACTCTTGTACACTTTGGATTTAATAGCCACATATTAAGGATACCATGTGCCTTTTGTTCCTTAGGTCTTGACTTGTCTCACTCAACATGATTCGCTCTAGATTCATCCACTTCCCTGCAAATGCCATTGTTTTCTCTGGTCTGTTGGCTATGTAGAATTCCATTGAGTATATATACCACATTTTCTGTACCTATTCATCTGCAGTAGGGCATCTGGATTGTTTCCATCGCCTGGCTATTGTGAATAGTGCAAAGATGAATAGAGCTGAGCAGGTGTTCTTATCATATCTTGGGTTATGATGTTCAGGGTAGATGCCCAGAAGGGGTATGGCGGGATCATAGGGAAGGTCTATTTTCAGTTCTTTAAGAAACCTCCACACTGCCTTCCAGAGTGGCTGAACTAGTTTACATTCCCACCAGCAGTGTAGTAGGGTTCCTTTTTCTCCACAACCCCGCCAGCAACTATCATTGTGTGAGTTCAAAATCTTGGCCATTCTAGTTGGGGTAAGGTGGTATCTTAGGGTTGTTTTTATTTGCATTTCCTTTATGACCATAGATGATGAACATTTTCTCATATGTTTTTCTGCCATTTTAATCTCTTCTTCTGATAAGTCTCTCCTTTAGATCCTTGCCCATTTAGTGAATGGTTTATTGGGTTTGGGGGGGATTAATTTCTTGAATCCCCTGTAGATACTGGATATTAAACATTTGTCAGATGTATTATTGGTGAATATCTTTTCCCAGTTGGTTGGTTGTCTCTCTACTTTTGCAACTATGTTTTCATCTGTACAGAAACTTTTTATTTTTAGGTAGTCCCATTTATTGAGTCTCTCTCCTGTCTGTTGTGACCCTGGGATTCTGTTCAGGAATCTTTTGCCTGTGCCTAAGAGTTCCAGTGTCTCTCCTATTTATTATGTAGCAGTTTCACGGTTTCTGGTCTGACGTTGAGGTCTTTGATCCACTTTAAGTTAATGCTTGTGCATGGCGAAAGGCTAGGGTCAATTTTTATTTTCTGCATGTGGCTGCCCAGTTTTGCCAGCACCAATAATTGAATAGACTGTGTTTGTTCCACTGTATATCTTTGGTTCCTTTGTCAAATACAAGTTGCCTATAGGTATGTGGTTCTATTTCTGGGTCTTCTATTCTGTTCCACTGATCTTTTAGTCTGTTTTTGTGCCAATACCAAGCAGTTTTTGTTATTATGTCCCTATAGTAGAGTTTGAAGTCTGGTATTGTAATACCTCCAGTATTGCTCTTTTTGCCTAGAATTGTTTTGGCTATTCTAGGTCTTTTCTTGTTCCATATGAATCTTTGAATTATATCTTCTATTTCAGTAAAGAATGTCTTTGGGATTTTGATGGGGATTCCATTGAATTTGTATATCAATTTTGGCAGCATAGCCATTTTCACTATGTTGGTTCTCCCTAGCCATGAGCATGGGATGTCTTTCCATTCCCTAGTGTCCTTTTTAATTTCTTTCATTAGGCTTTTATAGTTTTCACTGAATAATTCCTTTGCATCTTTGGTTAAGTATATTCCTAAGTATTTTATTCTTTTGGGGGCTATTGCGAATGGGACCATTTTCTTGATTTGACCTTCTGTTTGTGTATTGTTGGTGTACAAGAAGGCTACTGACTTCTGAAGGTTAATTTTGTATCCTTCCACTTTGCTAAAGTAGTTTATTAATTCTAGAAGTTTGGGAGTGGAGTCTGTTGGGTCACTCAAGTGGAGGATCATGTCATTTGCGAATAAGGATAGTTTAATTTCTTCTTTCCCTATGTGGATCCCTTTGATGTCCTTTTCTTGCCTTATTGCTCTGGCTAAGGGTTCCAGCACTATATTGAAGAGAAGTGGAGAGAGTGGGCATCCCTGTCTAGTTCCTGATTTTAAGGTGAATGGTTCCAGTCTTTCACCGTTTAGTATAGTACTGGCTGCAGGTTTTTCATATATGGCTTTAACTATTTTGAGGAATGTACCTCTCATTCCTATTTTTTCTAGTGCTTTCAACATGAATGGTGTATTTTGTCAAATGCCTTCTCCGCGTCCAGTGACATTATCATATGATTCTTATCCTTAGCTCTATTAATGTGATGTATTATATTGGTTTGCGAATGTTAAACCAGCCTTGCATCTGTGGGATGAAGCCTACTTGATCATAGTGTATGATTTTTAAAATTTGTTTCTGGATTCTGTTGGCTAATATTTTATTGAGGAGTTTTGCGTCTGTGTTCATTAGAGAGATAGGTCTGTAGTTTTTTTTGTTGGGTCTTTCACTGGTTTGGGGATGAGAGTATTAGCTTCATAAAATGAGTTTGGTATTGCTCCTTCTGTTTCTATTTCTCAGAAGAGTTTCAATAGTTTAGGTGTTATTCCATCTTTTAATGTCTTGTAGAATTCTGCAGTGAATCCATCTGGACCTGGGCTCTTTTTGGTTGGCATTTCCCTGATTGCTTCCACAATTTCATTGTAAGAGATTGGTTTGTTCAATTTGTTTACCTCATCATTGTTCAGTGTGGGTAGCCTATATTTATTTAAGAAATCATCTATTTCTACTAGATTTTCTTGTTTCTTTGAATATAGGCCCTGGTAGTACTTATTCATTATGGACTGAATTTTTTGGAAATCAGTTGTGATTGTTCCCGTGGGGTCTCTAATCTTGTTTATTTGAGTCTCCCCTCTCCTTTTTTTGATTAATCTTGTCAGGGGTCTGTCTATTTTGTTGACTCTTTCAAAGAACCAACTTTTTGATTTATCAATAGTAGATCTTATTTCAATCTCTGATAATTCTGATTTTATTTTTGTTATTTCTGTCCTTCTAGTTGTTTTAGAATTAACTTTTTCTTGCTCCACTAGGTGTTTCAGGTTTTTTTTAGGTTATTTACATGCTCTTCTTCTGTCTTTTTAATATTCGCTCCTAGTGCGATAAATTTGCCTCTTAGAACTGCCTTTGCTGTGTCCCATAAGTTCCTTTGTGATGTTTCTTGATTGTCATTACATTCAAGGAAGTTTTTAATTTCTTTTCTGATTTGATCTGTAACCCAGGAGTTATTCAGAAGTGTGTTTTTCAGTTTCCAAGTGATTGAATTTTTTTCTTTTTCATATATTTTTTTATTTTAATTATTAGAAGAGTTACATGATATTTGCCAGATAGATGGTGCATTAATTCCCATACATTGATACCCTTGAATGTTTTTTGACTTTGACTGCATTGTTCAGAATTAGTGTGACTCCACTGTGGTCTGATAGAATGCATGGGATTATATCAGTTCTCTTGCATCTGCCTAGGTTTTCTGTATGAACTATTATATGATCAATTTTGGAGTGTGCTCCATGTGCTGCTGAGAAAAATGTAAAAAGTTTTGCCGTTGGCTGGAAGACTCTGTGCATATCTGTTAAGCCCCTGTGGGCTATGGTGTCGTTTAAGTCAATGGTGTCTTTGCTTAACTTTTGTTGAGTTGACCTGTCGTTTGTTGAGAGTTGTGTACTGAAGTCTCCCACTATGAATGTGTTTGAGTCTATCTTATTCTGTAATTCTAAGAGAGTTTGATGAATTTGGTTGCTCCTGTGTTGGGGGAGTAAATGTTTATAACTGTAATATTATGGGCATGGATTGTACCCTTTACTAATATGTAATGGCCATCTCTTTCTTTATGTATTGATTTTACTGAGAAGTTAATTTTGTTGGAGATTAAGATTGCTACTCCTGCTTTTTTGCATGGTGCATTGCAGTGGAAAATTCGTTTCCATCCTTTCACTTGGAATTTGTTTCTTTCTTTGGCGGTGAGGTGAGTCTCTTGGAGGCAACATATGGATGGATGGTGTTTCTTAATCCAGTCTGCTTCTGTGTCTTTTGATAGGGTTGTTCAGTCTGTTCACATTTAGGGAAATTATGGAGAAGTGGTCAGTGTCCATTGTCATTATTTATTTTTACTTCTAAGTTTCTTTCTCTTTTCCCCCCCTTTTGTGTTTAGTGAATTATAGATATTTGCTTCTTGATGAAGGTTCTTGATGTTCTACAATTTGTTCTCGATTAATTAATATTTTTTGTAACACTGGTTTAGTGTGCACGTACTCATAAAGCGTCTCTTTGGAGTGAAATATTCTTGTTTCTCCCTCAAATGTAAATGCTAGTTTTGCTGGATATAAGTCTGGGTTGGCAGTTGTTGGTCTTCAGGACATTAATGATATTTTTGCAAGCTTTTCTTGCATTTAGGGTTTGCGTGGAGAGATCTGCTGTAATTCGAATTTTTTCCCATTGTAGTATAGCTCTTTGTTTTTGCAGCATTTAAGATCAATTCCTTGGTATTCGGGTCTAGTGTCTTTACTATGATATGTCTAGATGAGTTCCTTCTAGGATCTTGCCTGTTTGGAGTCCCGAAACCTTCAATAATGTGAGTATTTTCCTTTTTGAGGTTGGGGAAGTTCTCCACTGCCACATCTGGGTTCTGCTGCTTGCTGGTCTGGTCTGCGCTGGTTCCTACGTCTGGCTTCTGCTGCTTGCTGGCCTGGTCTATGCTGGTTTCTGAGGCTGCCTGGCCTGGCGTCCTCCCCCGTGGCTTTCCTGGCTTGGAGCAGGCGGCGAGGGGTGGGGGAAGGGTCCTCGCGTTTCAAATTCTTTGAGAAAGTTGGATGTAAGCTTTATCTAGATTTCTTTTCCGGTTTGAGTCCTTCTCCATTGCTTCTTGAGTTTGTTGTGGATTTCTTAAGGTAGTTGGCTTGTGGGATTCCCTGCTTTCTTTTTGTGAGAGAGAGCTAGGCAGCGTCCCTATTGTCTCGGCACCATCTTCCTCTCACTCCCCTCATGCATTTTTGAAAAAAAATGTAATATTTACCATATATGTCTTAAGCAATTTGATAGTATATATTTCATTTTTCTCCTTTCTCTCTATATTTAGCCAATCCCCACCAGGAGCTATGCGAGTGGCCTGGAAGAAGATCTTTAAATATAGGAGACTCCTCAGGGCACCCTCTTAGATAACTGTTTTTTTTCATTAACTTCCTAACTCCAGAATGTAAGCTCAATGGGAACTGTTTTTTTTTCTTCTAAAGTCTTGCCTGGTAGATACACATTTGGGCTATAAGTAATGAGTGCAGTTCAGAACAAACTTTCCTACTCATGGTAATATCTGCTTTCTAACTCAGAGATGAGCCTAATATTAATTATTATAACCATATAATACCTAATCAGTTCTCATCCTGTGATAAAGGCATTATCATTTCCATTTTTGCATTAGTAGTATTGTAAGTAGGATGAGAGAAATAAGGACTTAAAGTCCATTCACCTATAAAAGCAAAGGAAACAAGTTAACCTATTTTAATTTCAAAGCCTAAGCTTTTTTATTTTTATCATGATTAGTTAGTAACCTTTGTCTATAGACTCAGAATTGTCTTGGCTTCAGATCCTGGACTTACTTCACTCCTGCTCTATAACTCAGGCCTTGGGATCCATGCCACAAACTTGGAAGACTTCTATCTTCCTAGTGCATCTTTTGGTGGTATCTTAGGTTGTTAATGCTATCATAAAAATTCCATAGGTAGCTGAACCAACACATTACTATTTTTCATGAGTCTGAAGGTCTGAGAGTCATAAAGTCATGGCTCCCTAATGGCCAGGATCTGGTGACCTTTTCCTTCCTGGTTGGCACAGACCTCACTGTGTACTCACAGACAGGGATCTTTCTTTCTGTTTCCTCCCAGCTCTCAGACTATGACCCCACTGCTATAGCTTCACTTAACCTGACTTGATTTCTGAAAGTCCCCTTTCCAAATTCCATCTCACTGTGGGGATAGAGCTTCAGAATATGAATTTGATGGAGAAAGACACAATTCAGTCTTAGCAGTGTCTTTCTGAATTAAGGACAGGAACACACACATACATTCTCTTTCTCTATTTTGATCACATGTCATATTTGCTGAAATAATTGATTTTGTCAGCACATTGATTTCCTGAAATGTTCAGACCTCAGTGATTAAGAGAGGAAATATACAAATCTAGGTCAGATGGGTTGTATTTGAAGCACTGTGAAAGCTCTATACAAAGTTATTCCGACATGCACTTTTCCAACATTAAGGCATCGGGGGTTATATGATCTTGCTAGAGCCTTCATCCTAGCCACAGCATGTTCAGAATTAGCACTGTGGATGAGAAAAGACGTCTCATACCACAGTTGTGATTCTTATCTTCCTGTGTGATCTGGAAAGCATTGTGAAATTCACAAAATCCATGCTTAATTATAGCTTTTCTAACTCAGCCAAATCTTAGGTATCTACTGCTTACCACGGGGAAATCTTATAGGTATTATGTAGTCTAATAGTTGCCAATAGATACCATGATTGTGACATCAACTTGCTACTTTCCCACATGTCACTTCAAAAATCATGAGTTTTAAGTAGACAATGAACCACAGAGTTTACACAACTCTAATTTATTCCTTGGTAGTATATAAATATTTCTTGAGATCTTCCAAGAAATCTTAGATTTGGAAATTTATTTTGACCTACGCATTACAAAGCTTCCTTAGCACAGCGGATAAGGGAATCTAGCCTTAACTGGCCTTCCTTTAATAATAAGAGCTTTTTTTTCTGAGGTGATTTTGGTTTGATTGTGATTAACTGGATGGCTATATCCTGCATTAGAATTTTAAAATGTAAATACAAGACCATTATTTGCAAAAAAATTGACAGTATGCACAAGTCAAATACATTGCAGTATTTACATCATTGTTAGATTCTCATAATTATATTTGAGCATAAAAATGAATTATTTTATAAAGAAGAGATCAGTTACCCCTAAGTTGCCATCTGGTACTGCACTTAGACATTTATACAAAACTCAAGTAGATAAGGACATTATATGTTACAATTGTTGGGGTTTTTTTGTGACATCTTACCAAGAAAAGTTTTCTGTTGTTGGAAATTTCTATGACAGCTAGTTTAATTTTTTTCTTTCAAAGTTTCTTGAACATGCCAAGCTATCAGGAAAAAACTACAGAGAAAAGTCCTAGAGATCTGAGTTTCTTGTTTTGCCTCTGGCACTAAATAGCTCTGAGAGTTTGGGAAGATTACTCGGTCTCTAGAAACTTGAGCTTTCTTGTCTTTAAAAGGAGAAGGTAAGATAAAATTAGATAAGCTCTAAAGTCCTCAGAGGTTTTCTCAATTTATGATCTGTAGTGACTTTTCCTATATTAAAATCAACAGCATTTTAAACAAAGAAGCCACTAAAAGTTATTTCAGATAACTACTAAACTTTATAGTAGTTACAGTAGCTAATCTTATTTTGATTATTAAATAGATTATCTTGGATAGTTATTCCAGCCTCTGATTAATATTTTTGTGTCTTCTTGAGTAGGCCACAGGCTAGCATACCCATACCCAACATTATTTCAGTTGTGTCTGTGTTATATCTTCCCAGATGAGACTCAAGTATTAACTGGTTGACTGTAAAACATATGTGTATTCTGTAAGGTGAATAAGTATCATCTAATCACTTAAGGATCTAAATAGAACAAAAAGTGGAATAAGGCACATTTGTTCCCTTTCTATTTGACTACCAAGGCCAGGATCCAATTCATAAAGTTCCCAAATATCTCCCCTAATGGAGATTTCTTTGCCTCTGCTCTATACTAGTATACATCGCTTTATATACAACTAAATAAAAAGTTGCCACCTTTACAGTCAGCATAATTTGTGTTTAACTGCAGATTGATGTAAATTCTATCCAATTTCACTCTTTAGGACATAACTGAAAGACAACTAAGACTAAGCAATTTATTTTTTATTATTGTTAATAATAATTATTGGCTTTGTCATTACTTTTTAAGGTGGCAAATGGACAAATCCTAAAAAGCCAGTTCTTGAGGTTCCTTCTGGAAGACTCTAGTTTTCTATTCACCAGCTCAGCACAATTTTCATTGCCGCAGAAACAAGTAGTTATTTTTCTAACTTGGTATTTTCACCTATTTGCTTTCATTATAAATAAATTCTTGAATTTTTATATCAGGTGCTGATTAGTGATTTCCTTCTCAGGAGAGAAAGATCTATACAGTTCACTTTTTAATATACCGATACTGTATTTATTGTACAAATACTTTCTGTCTGCTACTCTCCTCTTACATTTAGAGAAATGGTGATCATTACTGTTATTAACACGTTAATATTGTTATGTTGTGCTTTTCTCAGCTGATTGCTTTGTACATAGTGTTCTGTTAACTTCCCTCTGCTGGAGTCACTACTTAGACAATTTCCCTTGGTTTCCTTTTAATGTAGATGCAGAACAGATGCCAATCTTGGGATGCTTCTTGCTTTGTCTTGGATAAAATCCTATGTTAGTTAATTCTTTAAAGCCTATGTATTCTACTTCATTACTCTTCTTGATAAAATATGTACTTTAAAGCCATCTTGAGGAAGATCACATGTACTAGAACCTTTTCAACATTTCTGTAACTAAAACCATTATAGCATAATGTGTTTATACACTCACAAATAGTAGGGCAACTTGGTGCAGACTCTTGGTTAGAAACAATTGTCTGGTGAATTTTGAAGGTACATATTGAGAAATATGATGCCATTTTGATAGTTCATCTACTTTAAGGTATTTTTTCTTTGTCTAATATTCAATTTCCTACTGAATATGGTCTGTTTTTATTCTCTGTTCCATTCCATCTTAAACTCATGCTCTTCAATTCTGAGAATATTCTTTGGTGAATTTTCCCTCCATTTAATAAACAAAATTCTTCATACTGGAGATTCTCATTCAGTATTAGCATACTTAGGCTAATTTTTAGAATCCTATGTCTTGTTTTCCATCTCTGATGATGTATTTAGTAGGCAATGCCTCAACTTTACTTCTATCTTTTACATTTGATAGAGCTTTTCATTTGTGTTGATATATCTGCAATTTCTAGACATATTTCTCTTTTGCCTTAAAATGCTATTTTATAGCATTTTTTCTTACGATACAATACCTAATTTCCTCACCTAGTCTCTGGTTTCTACAGTGTTATTGTTTATAGTGTCTGTTAGATATCTTCATAAAATAATTGTTAGTCATCATCCATTATCTTCTTTCTTTTCCTTCCCTTCCCTCCCTTTCTTCCCTTCCCTCCCTTCCTCCCTTCCCTGCCTTCCTCCCTCTCTTCCTTCCTTCCTTCCCCTCCCTCCCTCCCTCCTGCCCCCCTCTCTCTGTCTGTCTCTGTCTCTGTCTCTCTTTCTTTCTTTTGTGGGTCATGGTGCTTAAAGTCTGGACCCAGGCGCTGCCCCTGAGCTCTTCAGCTCAAGGCTACCACCCTACCTCTGGAGCCACAATCCCACTTCCCATTTTCTACTGATTAATTGGAGATAAGAGTCTCACAGTCTTTAGTGCCCAGTCTGGCTTTGAACTGTGATCCTCAGATTTCAGTCACCTGAATAGGTGTGAGCCACCCTGTCTGGCTCTGTCCACTCATTTCTAAGTAGATAGCATATGATTGTGTAAAAAAAAAGGTCCATTGTGCTCTTAAATTTGGGTGATCTAGTGGGACTCCTTTAAAGAACGTATCATTTTTTTAATATTTGTAAGGTTTTCATTTGGGGTTGCTCAAAATCTCTAAAGAAGACTCTCTGAATACCCTCCTGGAGCAATCTGATTATTAGATTCTGAGTCCCATAGGGAAGAGGGCTTTGGGTTTCAATATTCTGTCAATTAAACTCTACATTTTAACATTTTCAACATAGTGTTTCCCTGTTCTCCTGTTTGCCAGATGTTCCCAAGTCAGTTCATTCTGTTTTGCATCAGTTGTGAATAAAACTTCAGATTCCCAGTTGCATGGTGCGAGAAGTTATCTTGCAGTTGTGTATTTGTTCTTTGCCTTATTTTTGATTCCCTTTTGCTTCTAAAACTCAGAGATGTGCAGTAATTTCCTTAGTCATTGGGCAGTACTTTGGTAGAAAATGCATTGCTCCTGGATTTTGACAACTACTGGTTTGATAATTCAGCATTTTTGAGTTTGCTAAACTGTTTTTCATGGTTATATATACTTTCCACTATAAATAATGGGCTGCTATTTTCTACTCTACCATGCTCTTGGCTTTTTAAAATTTTCTTTCTATATCATTTCTCTGGTGTCTTGGAAAGGGATTCCAAGTTTCGTATGGCAGGCTTAGCAGGAAGGGAAGTGCTAGGCACATAGAATTTTCCAACTAAATACCTATGAACAGAGTAAGCATTATATACATCATTCTTTTCACTTTCCTCGTGTGAATGAGGTTACACCATTGAAGGAGAGTCACTAGATCAATCCACTTCAAGTATTGTAACATGTTGAATATTTTGTGTCAGCTTATCACAGAGCTGTGCACTGAGCTCTTCGATGTGTAAGAATTTTGCTGGTGTGGGACCATTTTATTGGCACAAGTGGATATTCTCAATAGAAAAAAAATGCCAACCTCCAACAATGATGAAGGTTTTTCCTGTGGCTATATGGTCATCTGTCCTGCTTTCTAATTAACATGTATATTAGTTGAATGAATAGGTTTGTGCTCAGTGAAGGTCACTATACTGTCAGCTTTTGAATATGAGGTCATCATCAATAACCTCCAACTGCAGCTGTGGCCAAAGAGAAAATGACTTCAATTGATGACAAACGCCCTTGGTCCAGACTTATTATTGATGGTCTAATAACATTACATATAGAAAGGACAAAGGAAACCTTGGTGTCACAAAAAGGTAGCAATGCACATAACCTAACAGTTTTCTTTAGGATGGGAAGTTCTTTAAAATGTCTACCCCATGTACTTGTGTGTTCTCTCTTTTACAATCATTCTTTTTGAAGATTTCAATGACAAAGTAATATTTATTATAAGGGAAAGTAGTGTCATAGATGATAGTTATTGTCACTCAGTTCTGCTTTATTGTCTGTTATTATAAGTTGCTATATAATTAGATGTTTTAGTTTACTGGAAGAGAAAATATATGAACACAGGGCCCTTATTTCTTCAGAGAAATGCCTTCTTTGGTAGCTACAAAAGCTATTTAGCCTGACATAAATGTCACATTTAGGACAAGGAATTACACAGAAGAATAAAATTCAATGAGAATTTTTTTTGAGGCAGGTGTTGCCTAGGCTATATAAATACAATGAAAGGTTTGGGCTTGGTATTGGTGGCTTATACCTATAATCCTAGGTACTCATGAGGCTGAGATTTGAGGACTGCAGTTTGAAGCAAGCTCGGGCAGGATAGTCTATGAGACTCTTATCTCCAATTAGCTAACAAAAGCTGGGAGTGGAACTGTGGTATAAGTGGTAAAGCACTAGCCTTGACCAAAACAAGTAAAACAAGACAACTGGGGGATTGTACCTAATCCCCAAGTTTAAGGCCTACGACTGGCACAAAAAATAAGATACCGCTGCCCCCCTCAAAAAGAAACATTCTGGCTAAGTAGCAGAGATTTGATCTTTAATGAACACTAATTAAGGAGCATTGCAGAGCAGCAACAATCTTCTGACTCAGTGCAAGGCACTGAGTCAAGAAGCAGAACCTCACAGGTAGTGTGTGTGTGTGGTGTGATGGTGATTTTTGTGGAAGACCATGGCCATCAGTCTAGGGTCCAGTGGCAATTTTTAAATGCATCTTTTCCCATTAGGCAACCTTAAATTCCATGAGGAATATATAACCTTATTTTCATTTGATTGAACATAAAAGCATGTGTATCTTGGCAACACAGTCACTTAGATTTCAAGTTCCTCTAAAGTTCCTTCCTCAAAGCAAAAACGCGGTTAGTAGTCATCTAAATCTTTCAGCAACAATTATCTGTTCTTTAAGAAAGGAAATATTTTTTGGCACCAACTTCAAAGCTTATTTTTTTATCATACAGTCCATATGTAAAATATAATAATGAACGTTATTTTGAGAAAGGTTTTAAAAAAGAAGAGAAATGCTTTCCCAGTTCTTTTTCTATCACATTCAGCAAGTAGAGAGTACAGATAGCAATTCTGAAGGCACCTGCTGAGATGGAATGTATGCACATAGATTCCTGAATAGCTTGATGACTGCAGAGCCTCAGATATTTACTATGTACCTGACATTGTTCCGAGCACTTGATATACATAACCTCCTTTACTCTTCCAGATAATGGTAAAAGACAGACACCTATGATCATTCCCAGAGAAACTACAGTTTTGCCCAATGTCACACTAACATTAAGTGGCCAGAACACAGGGCTGAGCTTCTATGTGGAAGGTGCACTCTAATTATTTGGCCTATATTTTTAGAAATGTCATTTCTTCCACCAAAGATTTTGTGAACATTTGTATAGTGATGCATCCCAAACTAGACACTGAGCTAAGATCCTTGGGTTTGTAATTTTGAATAACCAATTCAAAAGCTACACTTAGTTAGCATGGGTGATATTCCATTTTGAAAATGTAGTGGGCTTGCTGTGTATCAGGGGGATATTGCATATTATTCAATTAGAAAGCCCAGAACTGTACAATTTAGGGAAAATTGGTTTGTTCTATGGCTTACTTTTTGCCCCTGAGTTATGGAGAAAAGAGAAACAAGCCACCTCAATGTCAGTGAAAAAATATGGACTAATCCATTTTCTCTTAAAGATATCATATCATGCTCTACTATGCCAAATAATATGATTTTATTGCTTTTTTTCAGCTGCTATTTCTATTGTTTCTACAAGTTTTTTTTTTTCTTTTTGCCTCCTTTACAAATATTTCAAATTAGTATGCTTGTGTATCTGGGTTTCTGTTGTTGATGATGCATTTTTGTTTCAGATCCCATTCTGCCACCAGTATTTTTTTTTTAAATTGAACCAAGGCTAAGTTGTTTATGCCTTGTTTGCATGCTCCTGACACACACTGACTCAGCAAGTTTCTTCTAATTACTCATTATGGAATCCTGGAGAAAAAGGTTATTTGTTTCTACTCTTTGATTTATATATCAATGGTGGAAGGATAGACAAATGAACATATACACTCCAAATGCACACAGACATGGTGGAAAAGTTAGGTAAATCCTAATATATGAATCATATATATTTTTTTGCCAGTCCTGGGCTTGGGCACAGGGCCTGAGCACTATCCTTGGACTTTCTCAAGGCTAGAGCTCTACCACTTGAGCCTCAGCACCACTTCCAGTTTTTTTCTATGTATGTGGTACCAAGGAATTGAACCTAGGTCTTTGTGCGTGCTGGGCAAGCACTTTACAACTAGGCCTCACTCCTGGCCCTGTGAATCATATTTTTAAGTAAAAATCACAAGCTATAAAATGGACCTAGAAAATATCTATTTTTGGTAGAGACAAATCCTCATGGAACACAAAGGATTCAGTATATTTAGGGGACAGCAATGTCTGTGCACAAGCGGGGCTTTGAAGTAGTGTTGACTTGAGGTTTTTGGATATAGACTCTGGCACCATTCTGTTTAGTTTGATCCTGGCACTAACATTGGCCAAATTCCTTATTAACTTTTCTGTGCTTTAATTTCCTTATATGTATAATAGGAAAAAATAGGAGCAACTAAATGGTAGAGTTTTTAAAGGTTAAATGACATAATATTGTAAAATTCCTAGTAATCACATAAATGTCACTAATGAAATGTCAGTAAGTACTAATTATTAATATTATTACCCCAAAGAGACCAGTAATTTTAAATTAATCAGTATCACTACTGAGAGTGAAATTTTCCCCACAGTTGACTTCACATTAATAGTAAGCAATATCAGATTATATTTCTTGGTTTCCTTGGATAGGTACTCTCATCTATAAATAAGAAAGCTATTTCTGGAAGCCAGCTTCCCAAGTCAGATACTCTGAATCCTGTCTGAACAGCTGTTTCTCAGCTCCCTGAGGCATCTTGATCTCTTACTCTCTCAAGTGTGATGATAAAATGGACAAAAAGTTAGTGAAAGAGACCCACACTGTCATTACACATCCTGTAATGTACACTTTAGAGGAAGAAAGGTATTTATAAAGATACATAAACTTTGCTTAGTGGGAAAATCTTTTTTTTTTTTTGCCAGTCCTGAGCTTGAGCTCAGGGCCTGAGCACTGTCCTTGGACTTTCTCAAGGCTAGAACTCTACCACTTGAGCCTCAGCACCACTTCCGGCTTTTTTCTATATATGTGGTACCAAGGAATCGAACCCGGGTCTTCATGCATGCTAGGCAAGCACTTTAACCACTAGGCCAAACTCCTGGCTCATTAGTGGGAAAATCTTATGAGAAACAAGTTCTTCTGGGCTATGTTACTCAAATCAACCTGGCAATTTTAACTAACTTATCTTTATTAGGTAAATCTCTAAGATGAAAGTATTTGTGAAGCCTACAACATTTAATTAAAAAAATTTGAAGCTATCTGGTGAACATATAGTCTTGTTAGTTTGAAATGTATAGGCTCTGTGCTGCAACTTCCTTATGATCAAAAAATATTGCTGAGCTGGGAGTTTGGCCTAGTGGTAGAGTGCTTGCCTCACATGCACGAGGGGGTTTGATTCCTTGGTACCACATACTTAGAAAAAGCCAGAAGTGTTACTGAGGCTCAATTGGTAGAGTTCTAGCCTTGAGAAAAATCCAAGGACAGACCTCAGGCCCTGAGCTTAAGCCCAAGACTGGCAAAAAAAAATATTGCTGAATGTTGCTCTAACTACTTGAGCCACAGTAACACTTTCTATGTATGTGGTACCGAGGAATAGAACTCGGGTCTTTGTGAATGCTAGGCAAGCATTCCACCAGTAGGCCAAACTCCTGGTCCTAATGTGAAACTCATCTCTAACCACTAGAAAACTAGAAGTAGTGCTGTGGCTCAAGTGGTAGAGCAGTAGTCTTGGGCTGAAGAGCTTAGGTACAGTGCCAGGCCTATAGTTCAAGCTCCATAACAAAAAAAAACCCCACACCATCACATGAATATCCCATAGATATGAAAGTATATGAAGGTGCTTTTAAGACAGAGGGTACCTCTCCAGAGTAGAACTAAGGGAATAGTGGTAAGAGCACCAATATTAAAATCATAAAACATTGATGTCATTATTATCAAAGTAATAAAATAGAAATACTGAATGCTTTTATCTTAGCCAAATATATAAATAGGGGCATAAAATATCTTGCACCAAAATGAATAGAAAGACCTAATAACAAATGAAAAGTTCATATACAAAATAACAAGTTTTTGTGATGATGAGCATAGGGAATACAGGCACAGAAGATATTACTGAAACAAAAATAAATGTTCCCTATCTTTGTGGAATCAGTCAAAGCGGCATTAGGTCATCACGGAAGCTTCCTGTATATGAGTCTGTGGAATATAGGTCCTGTGGCATGCTTCATAAAAAATAATCATCTGTGGCCAAATAAGTTGGTGAAATGTCACAAAAACATATTTCTCCCTTGGAATGTGATAATGCATACTAGCAAATGAAAAGTTCTGAAAGCCCCATAGTAAAGGAATGTTTATGCACAAAGCTAACCACGGCAAAGACAAAGAAAAATGAAATAAAAGAGGCTAATTCTCTCTGTTGAAAATAACAGAAGAGATTTGTCTCCTCAGTTTTTTCTCTTTCCTTAAACCAATCACTTGCAAGTTCTTTCCCTCCTTTTTTTTTTGCCAGTCCTGGACTTGGGCTCAGGGCATGGGCACTGTCCCTGGATTTTTTCAAGGCTGGGGCTCTTCCACTTGAGCCACAGCAACACTTCTGGCTTTTTGGTAAGTATGTGGTACCGAGGAATCAAACCTGGGTCTTCGTGAATGCTAGACAAGCACTCTACCTCTAGGCCAAACTCCCGGCCTCTCTTTCCCTGTTTTTTTAAAACAGTATTAAACTTTTGCCAGGTGCCAGTGACTCTCACCTGTTATCCCAGCTACTCAGGAATCTGAGATCTGAGAATAACGGTTCAAAGCCATCCTAGACATGAAAGTTTATGAAACTCTCATTTCCAATTAAGCATGGAAATCCTGAAATGGAGCTGTGGTTCAAGTGCTAGAGTGCTAGACTTAAGGAAAAAGCTCAAGACAGGGACCTGTCCCTGGGTTTAAGCTCCAGGACCAGAAAAAAAAAAGAAAAAAATATACAATAGCTAATTACTTTACTTTTGTAAATGCAACCCCTCTGTATATCACCCTTACAATAAAGTAAAATTTAAAAAAAATATATGACAGGCTTTCATCAGATTATGACCCAGAAATGTCTTTGTACACGGCCTTGGGTGCCATTTATTTTAAAATGCAAGTTTCAAGAAAGACAGTGCCCCTATCTTCCAGGTCCTGTGTATAGAGGCCTAAATTTACGATGGTTACTCTTCATCCTCATCAAATGTAGAAGCCTAGCACTGGTGGGAATTTTGGCCCAATGTGCAAAATTCTTCCCGCTATTAAGACATTACATTTGTTTTACTAATGAACAATGCTAAAGACAGACATCGATGGTCACAGCTAATATAACACTAGGTGAGACAAAAGGTACTGCCAAGTTTGTCAGTTTTTCTTACTTGAAAACTGATTATTGTTTATCTTGAAAATGTGTGAATTTGATTGTTTTGGGTTAGACTCCTGTCTCAGAATATTTTAGCAGATTATTTTTTATATACATCCCATTTCAGGTTTAATGCTTATTCCATAATGAAAATGCTTTCTTCTCTGCTACGTTGGTACAAAAAGACTTCTGGTTTGGGAGATGATTTTATTTCAAGTATATCTCCCAAATTATATATATACATATATACATGATTCATGCATTATATAATACATAAATACTATATATATTATATAAGACATTTACATGTATTTCATCTCTGGAACACAAGTTTAAATTGTGCACATTTTGGAACATGGATTTGGTATTCCATTAAATGCTTTGAACAGTGATTCCAACTCTTTTAGGATTCTAATTTCTTTAAAAGTAGGAATTAAGCAAACGTGCCCCAAAGCACAAGAACGTGTTTATTTTTCCATCCAGACAGTCTTTCTCATTTGTTCTCTCATCTAAACCATAGTGCAACCAAAAAAAATTACCAGTTCCTCAATATTCTCAAGGATGCCACACACCTAGTATCATTCCATATTCAAATGAGAGAACTTTATGTGTTCTGTGAAACTCCAGTTGAGAAAGACTGGCTGATCTCATGACCTCCAAGATGAGAGCAATCTGGTGATCCTTCTGCTAAACCTCATACTCTCAAATGTAATCATGATTTGGTGCTTTTACTTAGCTATCTAAACAATGTCTTAACATGTCAGAACTAAATTTGATTTTTCTCCACAAACCTGCTACTCCAAAATATCCCTTCAATCTCAGTTAATAGTCATTGTATTTTTCTAATTTATCAGGAAAAAATACCAAATAAAGTCTTCGAGTCTTTAATTGTGAAGGTGATGTACAGAGTGGTTGCAGTTACGTAAGTCAGATAATGAGTACATTTCTTTTTGAACAAGGTCACCTCTTCCCTATTTTCTCCCAGGTTTTTTCCTCTTCTGACCCCCCCTCCCACACACACCTTAGAATTTCTTTCACATACAATAAGGAAATCTTGCCATCTTTCTTTTCTAATTATATTCAACAGTGGCCACTCCTAACCATCTCTATTGCTATCTATTAGATAAGAAGTGTCATAGTCTCATGTTAGTTATTCCAAAAGTCATTTTTACTATATTCTGCTGTCCTCTGAGATTCTTTCTCTGTCTAATCATGTGAATGAGACAGCCAGACAGGTTCTTTAAAGCTATATCTGACTTCATTTAGGTACTCTCTTTTTACTATTCAAATATGTCCTCTGTCTATATCCCTAAGGACAAACAATCCCTGCTCCTCTTTCTGTAATTATCACACACATAATCATGTCTCCCATCTCAACTTTTTGCCAAATGTCAGCTTCTTGAAGAGGACACTTTGGCTACTGGACTAAAAACTTCAACCCATTCCCCAGTCCTTGATGATCCAGATCCGCTTCATCCTACCGATTTCAACTATAACCCGTAATTTACTTATTTATTATGTGTATAGCTATATTGCATCCATTCTAAACTATAAGGACCACAAAGTGGTGATCGCTCTATTTTAAATATCCAGAGAGGTCTTGATACATAGGAGGTAGTTGGTAAATATCTGATCAGATTAAACATATGGAGTTTGAAAAGACTTTATTTTTTCTGCCAAACAACATAAAACTAATCTACTTACTAGTCAATAAACAGTTCTTAAATGTGAGATGATTATCAATTCCCTCCAACACAATAGTGGGGCAAATGACTGAACTTATCAATTATCTTCTTGGTCAATAGGTGGTACTTCTAATTCTTAATGCTAAACAGAAGAGACAGTTGACAGAGTTTCTCAGGCTGTACTCAGTTTCTGGTTGGATGGTAGATTGTAATAACTGGCTAAAGTGAGTTTTGCAATTAATGTATTATACATTTCATCTTTTTTTTTTTTGCTAGTCCTGGGCTTAAGCTCAGGGCCTGAGCACTGTCCTTGGACTTTCTCAAGGCTAGAGCTCTACCACTTGAGCCTCAGCATCATTTTCCGCTTTTTTCTATGTATGTGGTACCGAGGAATCAAAACTGAGTCTCCATGCATGCTAGGCAAGCACTCTACCACTAGGCCAAACTCCCGGCCCTATACATTTCATCTTTATCTTTAAATCTATTAATCTCTTTGAAACTGAATCACAGACATTTTTTAGTGTGTGAGTCTGTTGATGGGTGCTGTTATGTTCATTCTTGTTGTTGGTGGTCATGGGGCTTGAACTCTGGGCCTGGGAGCTATCCCTGAGCTCTTCAGCTCAAGGCTAGCGCTCTACCGCTTAAGCCATAGCACCACTTACAGTTTTCTGGTGGTTAATTGGAGATAACTATATCACAGAATTTGAACTACATCCTCAGATCTCAGCCTTCCAAGTAGTTAGGATTACAGGCGTGAGCCACCAGTTCCTGTCTAAATGTATATTTTTATTACAAAAAATCATTTGGATATTCTAGTGAATATTTGTTCATCTTTTTCCTACTATAAACTGTGTGAGGCCATTTCTCAGGTTTCCTTTCCTTTTATGTTTTTTTTAAAAATTCAGATACAGATATTAGAATAATTTTAATAAATGTGTGTGACTATTACTCTATATTACTGCTCAAAGTTTAAAATGATAGAAGTATTTTGACAGAAACAAAGATATCATAGTAAGTTGTAATAACTCATACCAACAAAATTTTTGCTAAGTATAGTTTTGGATGAATAAACTAATGCCTAGCTACACTAGCCACATATTTATAAGATGTAATTGGATATAACACCCTAAACTTGAAGGTTCTCAAATACAACACACAGGAAATACAGTATCCTCTCTGCTTCACACAACAATATTTTGAAGGTTAAATGAGATAATGTAATAAAGTGCTTATTACTACAAAATATTAATCAAATAGGAATAGAAGATGCTACTAAACATACAGTATTAATAAGAATATAAATATGGCTCCTGAACAGCAAAGGAATATTAGCAAAAAAAATCAGCCATAGATTTTATTTAATCCTGAGATGTGGCAAAGGTTGGAGTTGTATACATAGTTCATCTTGACCTTCCAGTTCAAGTTGAGAAGGTTGTGGCATAAGGGCTGAAAGAGACATTGTGAAGCATATTAAAAATCACCACATTTTCAGCCTACTTGGGTCTAATGCTATAATCAATGGGAATTTTCCTATGTAAAGTCTGGAGGATACAGTATATCACATTCAACTCTTTCCAATAAGGTTATTTATTGCTATTCAATTCACATTTCCCTCAGGTTTTGGCAAGATTATTGAATTTATTCTCCCACATAGTAGCCAGTCAAGTAAATCACATCGCATACTTCCATTGTTAGACATTTTTCTCACCCAGCACCACAGGCTTTCTTTCTTTGTCCCTCAGAGTATCTTAAAATTTAGCTGTACCAGCATCCATTTATAATTCTGCAATTTAACATTATTGTTTCCTTCCTAATATTTTCTTAATAAAAATGTCAACAAAAAGCAGAGTGAGTCAGGTATTTTTCAATAATAACACTAGAGACAAGGTGATATATATTATGGACAAAACATTTTTCCTTGTAGACAGAAGGTACCAGTTGATATTAACACACACACAAATAATGCTATATCTGCTGCAGAGTCTCAGAGCACTTCATTAGAAACAGAAACAAACAGCTGAATTAGGGCAGCCTTATGGGCTCCCTAAAGGACACTAATAGTGGAGATTATCTCCTCCTGAGTGTGTCTCTACTTTTCTTTGAACTGACTTTGGTGAAAAGCACCTTTAGGCAAAAATGAAATCAATAGTCTACAGGATAGCATATCATGCCGTACCATACCCAACTATATTTGCACTATAGTACATTGTAGAATCACTGTCATGTACAGTGGCAATCATACTATTTCGTACTATATTTATCCTACTGCATACTGCTACTGTATAATTTCTGAAGGAGACTCTGTGCAAGTTAATCTGGGTTAGTAATAACAACATGACTTGCCCATCTTTGCAATACCATATATACCATATCTTAGCATACAGTTGCTGCAAGTTATAGATCTGAAATAATTTCATAAATATAGGCATTACCTCTTGGTTTTTGGTAATTTCAAATAAGAATAAATTTTAAAAATAGGCATTATCAAACACTATAGTGAAATGCCCCATAACTTAAATAGGTAATGACAAACCAAAACAAGACATTCTACCAACTGAAATCCTGACAAACTAAAGACCACAGTACTGAGCCATCAATAGCATGCTTTTGCTGGGAACTGGGAAGCTTCACTATTGTCTGTGGGGCTTGACAAAGACATCTGAATGTTTGTTGCAGATTTTGGGGGTATTGATAAATTCACAAAATCATCAGTTTTAAACTGTAAGTGCTATATATATATTAATCTTAGTAATTAATCTTAGTAATAAACTTGCAAAGTTCTCTTCCACATGTGCATTGTGAGGAAGGCATACACCAAACCACTGTTCTGTTGTCCCTCATGATAAGAGGTCAATGGTGTCATTCATTAAGTCTTTGTAATTGTCATGAAAACCAGCTCAACTGCTATTAAGGAGGAAGAGATGGTGTGAAGACTCAAAACTGCTGGAAAGAGCTTTGAAAAGAATTCACACAAGGGCCTAAGTGTGATTGTACCAGGAGACTCTAGTCTTCTCAAATTTACCCACCTCTCAATCTGATGAGCCCACACTACATCCTGATACAAGCTACAGATAGGATTCTTAAGCACTGTGGTATAAGAAGCAAACTGTTTTCCTTTACTTATGACTCCAAGTTGTCAGTTTGATTCCTCTGAGTATTTTGAACTGGGTTAGGTTAGGATGGAACCCAAGCCTTCATACACACTATACACATACTCAACCATGAGCTGCCCCTTAACCACTTTCTCAGTGGGAATCCTCAGACCTGTTTTAACTTCTTCACCTGATTTGATGCAAGGTGTTTTATAAACTGTAAATCATGCAGTGAAAATATATTTTTAATTTTATTAGATTTTTTTAAAGGTTGTGATTATCTTATTTTACAAGGAGAATAATCTTTTATTTTATTATTTATTTTTGCCAGTCCTGAGTCTTGAATTCTAGGCTTGGGCACTATATTGAGCTCATTTTTTATTGTCAAGGTAATGTATAGAGGGATGACAGTTACATTTGCTAGATAGTGCATTACTTCTCACACACTGAGAACCCTTCTTATGTTTTTGTCCCCTTTTCCCTCCCCCCACCCCTCCCAATCATCTTGTTTTCCCTCGATCCCTTTCCTATTTCAAATAAACAAACAAATGTATATACAATATACCAGGTAACAAAGTCAGATACAGTAACAATCTGAGATTAGCTATAAGGACAACAAAAGAGAAGAGAATAACATAGTACATTAAGAACCACCATCACACAATATAAAGCTCTTGTTTCCATATCCTGGTGATCCTTTCATTTAGCCTCATCCTATATGACCTTATCTACCTAGGTTTTGAGCTATTGTAATCCTCTGCACCTGAACTTTAATCTACCAGCCCTTGATTTGGTTTTAATATATGGTAAGGTTTTTTTAAGAGGTGTGTGTGTGTGCCAGCAGGTTGTGGTTATCTTAAATTATATAATTCACTCTCTGGCTCTGTCTCTCTCTCTCATTTATGTTGGTCCTGCAGCTTGAACTCAGGGTCTGGAAACTGTCTGTAAACTTTTTTACTCAAGGCTTGTGCTCTACTATTTGAGCCACAGTTCTACTTCTGGATTTTGGTAGTTGATTGGAGATAAGTATTTCATAGACTTACTTCTCAGGCTGCTTTTGAGCCACCGTCCTCAGATCTCAATCTCCTGAGTATTTTAGGATTACAAGCATGAACCACTAGCAACCGGCTTATGTGTTCATTCTTAAATATAATGGCTACAGGATTTCACCGTAACTTCACTACTACTTGGTAATAAACACAATAAGTCCAGCTAAAACCAAATGATAACATAGGAGTTAAAATCCACAAGGGATCATAACAATTACTAGTATGTAAATAGCAGAGTTCTGCTTACATATAGCAAGTTGGAGTTATAGTAGAGGGGTGTTTGGGCCTTACAGAGGTTCAGAATCACTTCATTATTGATAAAGTGAGATGTATTCCTGTCCCTATAATCTGCATTGTCAGTAAAAACATTTTCCCTAGTCAATTCAAAGAAATAATTCTACATGCTAAATATTCATAGTTTTTGCTTTAAGAAATATTAATTGAATATCTTAAATTTTTTTTAAATATGCATTCCAAGTTCCTCTTTTTATTGCAGAAAACTTTAAGTTATAAAAAGAGAAGACAACTTCTCTTTGAATAATTTTCAAGCTATATTTTCTCTGACCTAATTGTCTACTCTTGAAAGTTTTCTCTTGCTATAATTCCCCTTCTTGAATTCTTTCAGAATTTTTCTACTGAGTACTGTTTTTCTTTTGCCAACTCACTAAGCAGTCCTAGAACAAACAATTTGGTATTCAAATTCTGAATACTCACTATAATAAAAAAGAAAGTTGTTAGGCAGAAGATGACAATTACTTGTTCCTGTTCCCAATTTTATTTTGAATTTCTTATAGAAATTGGTATGCATGCATGAATTTAAGTAGGTTAGAAATAAATTTGCATATACCAATTGAAAAATATAACTGCAAATATCCTGGACAGGAGAATAAATGTTAGAAGAGGAAGTGGGAGAGGGAGGGTGGCAGGGAAAAAAAAAAGGAAAAGTAAAATTTTCTGAGAAAATGAAGACAAATATACTGTGTGTTGATAAACAGAGTACTGATTTCAACTATACTGTTTGATCAAACCAAGACAGAAAGAGAAAGTTCTCAGAAAACAGCATAAGGTAAGCTTTCAATGTTTACCAGGCCTTAAAGAACCTACCTATGATTCTAGTAGAATTTTGTTCTCATATACAGATTAATCATGGCCTTTGATTTTTCTGTCAAAAGCCACAGTAGCAAAATTGATGTCATCTAAGGTAAAAACATAAATACTGTATTATGAGGAGACCAGAAGGAAAAATCATAGAAAGGTTGCTAAAATGCTTCAATAAAATATTCATTACTAGAAGTAATTATAAACTGAAATTAGTAAATAAAAATTCCACATGAGCAAAAGTGATTTTGTAACTCCATTCATCTGAATGGCCCTGTAGGTATATTCCACATTTTGATCACCTAATTTGAAAGCAAAAGCCTGTTGTAGACTCAGACTTCAATTATATGAACCAAAAAATACATTTAAAACATCTGTGATCACAATTCATATCTTAAGGGATTTTGCACTTCTTTTAGCTATTGTGGCAGCTGTTCCAGTGTCTGAAAAAAATAACACAGAAGAAAACCATCAGCACTTCTGGGTAAGCAGCAGCAGTAGGAGCATCATCTAGAAGAGTAAGTTCTAGATTCCTGGGGTCTGCATTAAATGGGTTATTATAAAAAATTAAACGGTTTCATTACCTTTTCAGGAGGAAAATGGATACTCAGTGTAGTTTTAGGAACACATACTGTACTCCACTGAAAATCTGTTGTACTTCTATGTTACCTAAACAAATTGGAATTTAGGAGGGCCAAGGAGAAGCATTTCTGATAATTTACACCAATTGTCATCAGTTAGAGCTATCTCATATTCTCAATATTGGCTTTTAACCAACTCAAGGACATTCTGCTACATGCTGGTCATCTTAGCTGTAGTTACTATAAAAATTCTACTTAAATCAAGACATGATTTACATATTGGCATCTTCTATTATTTCCCCATTGTTCTGCCTTACGCAAAAATTCTGTATTCCTCAAAGCAGTCTTCAATACTGAATACAGTTTTCAAGCCTCCACTATACCTTATCTCTCCACCTAAACATTCTCATTCCCTTCAGGGTACTTCTCAGGCTCTTTCTAGTTCCAGGTGCAATTTGTGTCTGCTTCAGTTAACTGTAGCTTTACAGGAAAATGTGCCATTTCAGTCATGGCTGAGGTATGACCAACTGACAGTGAGAGAGGCTATCACGCTCATTGCTCAGGACATAATTTTTTTTCCCACTGCATTTTTTTTGTTGTAATTAGTAAAAGGGTTACATGATATTTGCCAGATAGAAGGTGCATTAATTCACATACATTGATACCCTTTCACATGTCTTGGTACCCATTTCCCTCCCCCCCACACCCCCCACACCTCCCACCCGTCTTGGTTTCTCCCCCTTCCCTATCAAACATAATTTTTTTTTGCCAGTCCTGGGACTTGAACTCAGGACCTAGGCACTGTCCTTGAGCTTTCTCAAGGCTAGAGTTTACCACTTAAGCCACAGCACCATTTCTGGCTTTTTATTTCTCTATGTATGTGGTACTAGGCTAAACTCCTGGCCCAGGACATATATTCTTATTAAAAAAATATATACTAATGTACCATCAGCTTTGTGGCAACTGCCTCACAACTCTGAGAGTTAACTATTAAATGAGCATAGAATCTTTCATGCATGCATGTTTTCAAGTTCCTCCAGAGGAATCTCTTTTTGTTTTGCAACTAGGGTGAAACTTCACATTTACTTCCATTCATTTTGGCTCAGCATTGAGGTCAGGAGAGATGTTCCTGACTCTTGATCCAAGTGTCCATTATGTGAAGTACTTCTGTTTCATAATTCTGATTTTCAGGAAGCTAGTGCTTCCTATGACTAGATCTAAAAGCCCTTCTAAAATAAAAAAAAACACTAAGTCATAAAAATTACTATAAAAGTATTAAGATTTATAGTAACATTGAAGATAAAATTACACAAATATTTTATGTGATAATAAATGAATTTTGTTTCTGGTAACTTTAGGAATTTTTTGAGTCTCATTAGTATATTACCTAAAATTACATTTTCTAGTAAAATAAAGCCTTCATATACTAAGACAGATGTTTAACTTTGGATCAAGTAAAAAATGTGCTAAAACTAGCTTTCACTAATGGATTCTTAGATTATACAGAAGGACTAAAAATGTTTCCATTTATGCCACTGTAATGATACAGGAAATACTTGGCCTAACAGACTGTGCTAGAATAATCTAATAGAACCCAAAATAGACTCTGAATGCTTGGAGGCTTTGGCACTGTTGAAAGATCATATTAGATGATTACTAATTACTAAAACAAAATGAATATGAAAATGTATCCTCAAGTGACATGCAACACAAGCCTTGTACTCCACACAGCTTTACAATCTTAAAAGAAACATATCGATAGATCATTTATATTTGAGTCATTTGGGGTTATTATGTGAGAAAAGGCAAAGTATAGTATTTCAAACATGGCTATCAGCATGGTCTGCAACTTCATCCCATGGACCTTAGTTCACAGGGATTGATAATGGAGTCCCTGCTTGCTAATACATTAGCTGATCACACATGAGTAGGCATTATTTTTATAGACAATTGATGGTTAGTGGATTTGTTGGGCATCCTCTGTGGTGAGTGTCTCCTCTAGGATATGCAGTGTCTTCCTGTGAAAGCGATGAGATGTTTCTCAAAAGGAGAGTGCTGGCGATGGTATCACAGAATCCTCATATATTTTCTCTGTTCAGTTAGGAGAGGTGGGAAAACATGGATATCTTGATATTTTGTGGATCTTTTTTATTTGCTGCAAAATAATAAACACCACTCTATTTCATCTCTCCTTGTTTCGAACCCTAAAAACCATGACACCAAAGTTATATGATGCAGACGGGGGTAGGGAAAACAAAATGCTTATTATGTTTCTTAATTAGATAATAGTAATAGCTAAGGCAGTTAACTGCAAATATATTGCCTATATAATAGCACCCTTACTTTGCTTATTGACATGGTCTGGTCTTTTGATAAGAATGTCTTCTGCCCTTCAGATTAAAGCATTCTCTACAGCTTCTTCCTTTTCCTTCTAGCATTGTAGTGTGAACAATTTTCTTCTGCATATCTGTTCTCAGATAGCTGAGCATAAAGGTACAATTCCAGTTTTTTTTATTTATTTCCCTTTTTTCATATGTTTTATTGTAATTAATAGAAGGGTTACATGATATTTGCCACATAGATGGCGCATTAATTCCCATACATTGATACCCTTTCACATGTCCTGGTCCCCATTTCCCTCCCTTCACCCCCACCCCTCATCTTGTTTTCCCCCCTTCCCTATCCAATTTCAAATAACCAAATACAAATATATCTGATATATCAGGTAACAAGTGAGATACTGTAACGAGATAACCAAGAGATAGCAAAAGAGATGAGAGATAACATAGTATCTTAAGAACAACAATCATTCATTATATGGCTTGTGTTTCTTTATCCTAGAGATCCTTTCAATTAGCTTCATACTATAGGGCCTTTTGTATCAAGGTTTTGCTCTATTGCAAATCTCTGCTAGGAGAGCCCAAGGTTTCTACTGATTATGACAAATGAGGGAAACCATTGAGCCTAAGTTCCTTTGAGTCTGGCTTACTTCATTTAATATGATTTTTTTCTAAGCCTTTCCATTTCCTAACAAATGGGGCAATGTCATTGTTTCTGACAGCAGCATAGAATTCCATACAATTCCAGTTTTAAACTACTCAGGGCCTGGCAAGGGACAGCCCAACACATAGGTGAGGCATACTAAGATCCTTGGTTAGCATCCAGGAATTCTTCACAATTGTGTCTCTACAATGCCATCCACCTTGATCCCCGACTCATAGCTCAGGTCACACACATGGTGAACTCTAGAAAATCAAATTGCATGCTAAGCTTACTGTTTCCGTACACCTACTGCTCTTCCCTTTTCCTGTAAATTTGCACACCTATCCTTCCCTGGGCCCCAAAACATTACCCCCCCCCCGAAGAATACACTGTTTCCACTGGGGTAGTTGGAAATAAGATTCTCCTAGAATTTCTCCCTGAGCTAGTATGGAACCATAGTTTTCCGATCACACTTTTCTGAGTTGCTATGATTATAGTCATGAGCCATTATTACTTGGCTTTTATTTTTGTACTCTTTATTTTTTAAATTTTACTGTCAGGGTGATGTATAGAGCAGTTATAGTTACATTTGGAAAGTAGTAAGTACATTATTTCTCAAACATTGTTAACCCTTCCCATGTTTGACTTTTATTGTTCTTAAATTTCAATTTATCATGTCAGTTTGTGAGTACAATGCATCTTGGTCAATGTCATACCTTACACTGCTCTCCTGTATCTCTTCCAACTCTACCCAAACCCTTGTTAATTAGCTTCATTTTTACATATGTATACACTATTATAAATGTATTCACCCACCCTTCTCTCTATTGGGCTACCCCACCTCCCACGTCCCTTGAAATTCCCACCTATGAAAATACATGTTTAGCTTCCTGGTATTCATTTCATTAAACTAGAAGTTAGTTGTTCAAAGGACTTATATCACTAAGATCTTCCCCTGCATAGGCCATATTTTTATCAGTTGTGTACATATGTATATAACCCTGTATGTATATATTTTATGTTTATAATTTAGTTAAAACTCACACATATGAGAGAAAACACGGGTCCTTTGTCTCTTTGAACTTGATTCATTTCACTTAACATATTTTCCAAGGCCATCCATTTCCCTGAAAATTACATAATATTATTCTTCCTGATGAATGAGTTAAGTTCATAATATGTATATATAAAGATTTATACACACCTATATAAGTGAAGGAAATGGGGACATAAACATGAGAAGGGGTATCAATGTGCGAGAAGCAATTCACCTACTACCTGACAAATGTAACTGTAACCCCTCTATATATTACCCGACAATAAAATTTAAAAAAGATGAGTTATGTGTGTATATGTATGTATATATATATATATGTGAATCATATATATGTGAGCCATGTATATATCACATTTTCTTTGTAGGGCATCTGGGCTATTTCCATAACTGGGTTGTGATAAATAGTACAGTAATGAATATGGGTCTACTTTAAAGGGCAACCTCATGGTTTTTTCACCATAGCCACATGCAGGTCCGGCAGAGTATGTGCATTGGTACATATGGACATTGTTGGCAAGGTTTTGAGTTGAAACTGAATCTACCCAACAAGTTGTTTCATCAAAACACTGCCTAGAAATGATTACATCCTATTGCATGCTATTTAGCTCTCCACCTAAACCTATCAGCTGGTAGAGAATGTGCCAGTCAGAACTGTGTGCATCAGGAGACAGGATCCCTCCAGATTGCTGAGAGCTGGAGTCAGTGACTCATGCAGAGCTGACCCTGGACAGCTGTCCACAAACCTGATAAAGCTCTGTTAATCAACAGCTGGCATTAGAACCACAGTAATACTAGAGAATGCAAACAGGTAAAATTGCCAAGCTTCCTTCCCACTTCTACTCTCCAAGATCATTCACCTATCCTAGGTAGCCATGAGCCTCTCTCCACCTAAAGCATACAAACTTCAAAATCCAGGAAAATACACTTTAGAAGCACACAACTTTGTGTTTGGTTCCTTATAACAATTGTGATTCTTTAAAAATTTCTGGATATTGCTGAGTCAGACAAAAAAGTTAATCTGAAACCATTTTAGATGAACAAACTAGCCTGCCTACACACATTACTTCATGTTCTAGTTCATTCTTATAAACTATCTGTAGATAAGAAAAGGAATATGAGAAGACAGGGTTTAAGTATGTCTATATGTGTCTGCCATGGTCTAAATATGTTAAGTACAACAATCTGAGTCAAGATTAAAACAGTCATTGGAACACCTCTGGCTCAGCATCAATGAAAGTTTACTATTTGGTGCCCATGGAGTGTAAAGAAAATTGATAGTCTACATCATAACTGAAGATGCATACATTTATGATCTGCTGCTTTTATTTGTGCATTGTTTCATTGGGCTTTGCCAGCTCATAGCAAAGAGACTGCTGCAAGCTACAAGTCACATGGCTGCATGTATGATTTGATTTACTTCAAGGTCTAGGCAGTGCATTCAGCTTTATTTGTTAACCTTAGCAGAACATTATTTATTAATGAGTTCTTCATGCTTTATTAAGCCTAATGTCAAAATACCTCTGCGGGACCCTACTTGCCATGCTTTCTCTTTGTGGTAAGGCATTCCACAGAAAAATGAAAAATTATGCAGGAGTGCTCCAGTTAAAGCACAACAGATATCAGCTCAAAGGCTCTTGATCTGTCAGAAGGTATTTCTGAATCTTTGTAGAAGATCTAAATCCAATATAGTGTGAGATTGAAGTTTAAAAATTCCTTCTTGATGGAGGTAAGAAGTCTCTCTAAAACAAAGCAATCCTTCTAGGACCTCAGAAGATGGGTCTGTGCTTCAGCAGCCCAAAGGAAATAAGTGAAGAGGAGAGAAGAGGCACAGGTACAACTCGTGCCACAGTAGGAAGAAGGTGTAGGATTAGGTGGAATTGGAGGGCTTGCTTGAGATTACTATCACAGTAAAATAACCATACTAATCACCAAGTAATAAGGAGAATGAGCCCAATTCAGAAATGTACTAGAATATGATGCTGGGAAGGAAAGACAACTGGTGGGATGAAACAGACACAAAGCATAGAATTTTCAGCTTAGGATTCTCCTGGCTTCACAGGGAAGTGTGAGACTCTACAAGGGTACAAGGGTCATACCTTAGAACACAGGGGATAAGAATATGTTGGACAGATGAGTACTGACATCTTGGTTTAAGGACCCATGATACATTCATCAAGTATTTGTAACACAGAACCAACTTGGGTTCATAGTCACAGATAAGAAAACCAGAGATCTTTGTTGTGAATTTTCACCAGAAAGCCATGGGACAAAAAGGTATGAGAGAAGTGAGGGATATAAATGCCTTGGCTCAGTAATGTACACAAGTGGTCAAAGACCCAGCTATGACACAAAACCCCATCTCTGCCTCAAGACTCAAGATAATAAGCTCCATCAGCAAGTCATGCTAGATGTTGAGCCTTAAGCTTTCCCACTGATTACCATAATTCCGGGTACTGTATGAGTTCAAGGATGGAGACCACTAACTATTCTTATACTGGGAAGCTAGAGAAAGCAGCCTCAGATACAGCATTGGCAAAAACCTTTTCTAGCCTATTCTCAGTGTTGCGCTTTAACTTTTAAAATACAACTTGCTACTCATTCCTTCATTATGTGGGTTGTCTTACTATCTTTTATAATTGTTTCTCACGTGCAATAATTATTGAGCTCCTGCCGTGTCCTACATAGACACATGGAGGAATAAAGAAATGTCTTAGTGACAGCTCTTGCAGGAAACCTACTGCAGGAGGGTAATACATATGCACAGATGAAATGATATTACAAGGTAAAAACTTGTCTAGATCATAAGAAAGAGAAGTAAAGGCTGAGGAACTATCACAGCTTGGAGGAGATTAATAAAGGAAATGAAAAAAGCCTGAAGATATTACGTTAAATGAATTAAGTCAGGTCCAGAGAGAAAGAATTCATGTTTTCCCTTATCTATGGAATCTAGATATAGCTTAGAACTCATATATAAATATAAAATGTATTAACTGAAGTATATACAAATGTATTAACTGAAATATGATAAATTCAATGGAGATTTCAACAGTGTAATTTCTTAGAAAGGCGAAATCAAACTTCAGCAAAACACCAGGAAGCAGGTACTCAAAAGGGGTGAAGTCAAGGGGAAAGGAGTAGACGACTGAAAAGGAGAAGAGGGAGAAAACGCAGACTAGAATTCAAAATTAAGAAGAGGAAGGGAAATAGGAGAGTGCTGATTGGGAATATTTAAAGAGGTGACAAAGATCAAGACACATTGTATTCATAATCTGTTTTGTTACATATCAAGTCCTTTGTACCACTATTTAAAGCTAATTTTAGTAGGGCACTGTGACTCACACCTATAATCCTAGCTACTCAGGCGACTGAGATCTGAGGGTCTCAGTTCAAAGCCAGCCAAGGAACTAAAGTCTGTGAGACTCTTATCTCCAGTTAACCACCAGAAAACTGGAAGTGGTACTGTGGTTCAAGGGGAAGGGCAATAGCCTTGAGCTGAGGCCAGGCCAAGGGGTATGGTGGTTGCCTGGAGCTTAAGATCTCAGGACCAACACCCAGGCCCAGAGTTCAAATCCCACGATAAACCAAAAAAAGAGAGCTAATTTTAATAGTAATTAAAATAGAAAAAAAGAAGATGGACAGTTTAAAGCAATATAGGATTTTACACTGGTTTGGAAAGAGTAGAAAGAGTACAATACTGGAAAACCTGATGAGAACCAAAAATCTGAAGTTTCCAATATTGTAACAGTTTTGATTCCTTTGTTTTGACCATTGGATTATAGTTATGTAGAATGTTAACACAAGTAAATGTTACGCTATAATGAGGACTCCACATTTTGTAAGTCTAAACTTATTTCACTTGAAAGGTAAACATCAATAAATGCCATAAGGTAGACGTGAGTATATTTAGAGGTTATAAGAATAAAATTCATTGATACGATAACCTCAAGTTTTGCAAAAAGGCATTTATATATCCAAAGGTAATATGAAATGGGGAAAGTAGGAAATAAAAGTAAAGAGGTCGCTCAAATGGCAGAGTGCAAACCTTGAGCAAAAAAAAAAAAAGGCTCAGTGACTGCTACTAGATCCTGAGTTCAAGCTATAGGACTTAAATGCATGCATGTTATATAGCTATACCAAAATCATGCACTGATAATCTCTTCAAAAAATTCAAAGAAGAAATTAGTGTTTACAGTGTTACATGACAATCTTATTTTTAGAAAAATGGAAGACAGGTGAAGTGGTGACAGTGGAGGTAGTCTTTGTATATGGAGCCTTACAAAACATTTTAGGAGTTAAAAGAATTTGAAATTCAATAGACCTATGATTGAGCAGTGACATTTTAATAAAATTAAAACAATTTATGACATAAAAAAAATAGACCTATGACATTGGTATCTTATGTATGCAGAAACTAAGACTTCGAAAGTTGGAATTGACCAAGTTCACAGAGCTAGTAAATAACAAAACAGAGTTTAGGCAGTCCAATTCTGAAGTTTTTACTGCATCTTATTATCCTATACTACTTGGTAAGTTATCAGTACATCTAATTATAGATAGCTGTACCACTAACTTGGAAAAAAGTGGGACTACCCTGCTTGCATTCATTCCTTCCCACTGAGTCTAGTGTTAGCCAAGTTATCTTTCTGTGTATTTATAAGAAACCTTATGCTACATTTGCATGTAAAATTTTTGCTTCTCAATTTGCCAAGGTACAAAATAAAATAGTTTAATTCCCCAAACAATTCGTTTCAGTGAAAAATAAGTTTGATATTTACCCAAATTAATAATGGCATGAATCCTCAGAAAATAAATCATACTCAATATCTTAGTGTTGACAACAACTGTGTTTGGAAAGAGGAACACTTGATTTACAGATACTAAGCTCGTCAGTAGGTTATGAATCTTGTTTCATTTCCCCAAAAGATTAAAACAGAATTTGGTATTTCTTTGTTCCCCCTCAGAGTGGTAAGCAGACTCTCTTGAAAACAATTTTACTTTCCATAGTGAATGAGATTTATTATTCAAGTCTAAACTCTACACAAAGAGGTATAAACGCAAATATTTGTTCATGATAAATGTGGTGCCCCAAGGCACTATTTCTACATCATAAGTATTTGGATATTATATTACATTATATTGTCTGTCAAGCCATACTTGCAGACACATTATTTTTATTCATTCCAATTTACATAATGCATGAAAAGACAATGGAAGGCAAAGGTACGTTCAATTTTAAACAGCCCGGGAGGCAAGTTATGACATTCTGGGGACCACACTGATCTAGATAGAAAAGGTGTGTGGCTACTAATCCCCTATGGATCAGACAACAATTCCTCTGTAAAGTAATTACAAAATGGAGAAAAAGTCCCTTAGGGAAAATAATATGCAAAAAAAGTTACTGCCTTTTCAATCACATATCACATTCACATTCATGGAAGAGCTGGAGAGGAGAGAAGCAAGGATAGAAATTTCCAAGACCATCACTGAAGGGCCTCAGAAAAAAAAAAAATCAACCAATCAAAAAAGAACATGAGTTAGCTACTTTCATAGTTTTTTCTGATAATCTGGAATCTACTAGCTTTGTATTTTTTTAATAAAATCTCAAGTTTTCTTATTAAAAATAATAAATAGCCTCACATGCTCAATGCTAGAAAGCTAATAACTATCTTGTTAATAACATCTAGATGTAGGCCTTGTCAGGATTTAAATATAGTTTTAAATTGTCATATTCTATTAATTTTAGATAGTAATAGATGTCCTTAATCTTAATTGAACACTGATATAGAAATAGATAAAATCTGTTTTTAGCATTATATTCTTATAAGTTATGCAGTTATATGATAAACACACACAAAGTGGGTGGGATACCTCTTTTTATTCCCTTTCCCTACCAGATAAAACCATAAAAACTTTGGAAAGTTCACAAAGTGCTCAGTAAGTCTATGGACTCAAGACTGTTCACATCTGTTTTCTATAACCATCCTCACCAATCAATTATAACCCTGTTCCTAATATCATCCATAGTTTCTATTTTCCTTGAAATATAACTTATCCTGTCAAATTGCATGTGTGGGACTACACAAACTTTCTCCTGTTCAATTAAAACCTACTCCCATCTTTTTCAGTAGATAAAGCCATGGATATTATCCTTAATTTCAAGGAAATTTAGAGTACACTAATTAGAATCAAATGTGCAATGTGTGAATATCTAGTATAAGGCTTAAAGTGAAAACTTTAAAGTATTGTTTTAATTGTTGTATAGGAAACTCTAGGTCTAGCAGATTTAAAAAAAAAAAATTGCCAGTCATGGGGCTTGAACTCAGGGCCTGAGCACTGTCCTTGGACTTTTCTCAAGGCTAGAGCTCTACCACTTGAGCCACAGCACCACTTCCAGCTTTTTCTAGGTATGTGGTACCAAGGGATTGAACCTGGGTCTTTGTGCATGCTAGGCATGCACAAACTAGGCCAAACTCCTGGCCCCTAAACTACTATTTTTAAATAACTCCCATATACAACTACATAAAGATAAAACAAAAATAGTCAGGGACAGTATAAGGTAAAAACTCAAGCATGAACATTAATGTATGTTCAAATCTAATACAATTATCTAATATTTCAAGACACTAGACTAAACATAGAAAAGCATCTTCTAGAAGCTGGATAAACAGTATCTGATCTGGTTATCCCTCATCCTGTTACATTGTTATTTTTTGTTTTTTTTTCATTGTTGAGATAATGTATAGAGGCTTACTGTTACAGTCATCAAGTAGTCGGATCATTACTTCTCACACATTGATAACCCTTCCCATGTTTTTGTCCCTATTACTTTCCATCCAACCCCTCTCAATCTTTTCCCCCCTTCCCTTCCCTATTTCAAATAAACAAATAAATGTATATACAATATATCAGATACAGTAACAATATGGGATTAACCATAAGGGCAAAAAAGAGAAGAGAAATAACATAGTACATTAAGAACAACAATCACACAAGATAAAGCTCTTGTTTCCCTATCCTAGAGTTCCTTTCATTTAGTCTCATCCTATGTGACCATATATACCTAGGTTTTGAGCTATTGTAATCTTTGGCTAGGAGAGTCCTAGAACAATGTTTTCACATTGTTCTCATCCATATCTTCTCCCTTATTTATGTTTTCTTTCTTTCATATCTTATGATGCTACATAATTCATTTACTTGCTTTTTATTGTCTGCCTCTATCCAACAGAATGCTGTTTAAACCATTATATTTTTGTCTCTTCAACTCAGTGATGCATCTCAAGTCCTTGAGCAGTATGGCCTATCATAGCTATTAATTACTTGTATTTGACTTGCTGGAGAAATGAAATATGCATTGGAATATACATTCCAATGTAGTCAGGTAAGGATCCTGATTTTCAGCTGAAATCACTGTACAATCACCACAATGTATATTTCTCGCCCACAAAAACCAACACTCTCAGCCCAGTACAGTTTATAAAGTTCATTCAAAGCTTAGCTAAACATTTCAATTTTCTGTTATGAAATTTAGTCATTGAAGTTGTCATGACACAGTGTAGATGTACTCTACTTATGAAAGAAGAGCAGTTAATAGTGTTCTATCATGGAAATAGAATACTTTTGGGGCATAAATTTTTCTCTCAAGAGAATCCTCCTTTGGTCTTACTGTGTGAAAGGCTCAACAGCCAAGTGACTATAATCATATAAAATTATGCTTATTGAAATTAACTCCAAGAAATGGACACGAGTTTTTTTTTTTTACTTGAATTGTTCCCCCCCTTTGTTTTTTTTCCCCTCTTGTTGATGTTTTAGATTTATGTAAGCTTATCTGATTTGACGAGGGGAAAGGGAAGCACGGATACTCACTGGAAACTCTACTGGACATGAACTATACAACTTGACAGGGGGAAAAACTAGGAGAAAAATGAGGAAGGAGCAACTCTTCCAAAAAGAAGTAGATGGGCAGGAAATGTGGCTTAGTGGTAGAATGCTTGCCTAGCATGAAGTCCTGGGTTCGATTCTTCAGTACCACATAAACGGAGAAAGCCAGAAGTGTCACTGTGTCTCAGTTGGTAGAATGCTAGTCTTGAGCAAAAGAAGCTCTGGGATAGTACCCAGGCCCTAAGTTCATTCCCTAGGACTGGCAAAAAAAAAAAAAAAAAGAGCCCTAAAACCAAGAAAAAAAACAAGTAAAAAGGAATGCACTCATTACCTGACATGTAACTGAATCTCTTTATTTTTTTAATTTGATTGTAAAGATTTATTGTAAAGTGTTGCCTCTGAAATCATCTGTTCATTTGGCTGTTTGAGATTTTAGTCAAGGCCTTCTGCTTACAAGGCAGGCATGTAAGCTATTGCTGAGCCACAACTCTAGCCCTTCGCCCCCCCTCACCCCTCCCCCCTTTTTTTTCTTCAAGATAGAGGCTAGCTTCCTGCCTAAGCATGTGTCTGGATCTTGATCCACCTATTTCCTGTTGTAGCTAGATGAAAGGTTTGTTCATTATAATCCCGCCAATCTCAGCACCCTACGTAGTAGGAAATACAGGTGTTCATCGTCTATAATTGAATCCAGCTTCAATTCCATCTTAACACTTCATTTCTTCTATTTTTAGTGAACTTGAAATTGTTGCCTGTAGTTTACTTATTCAAAGCATAAGACTAACATCCTGATAACTTATTTTTATAGTAATGTCTGGTCTATGCAGTCAAATTCCATGGATACAGCTAGGATTATTATAGTAGCAACAGACAAAAGATCCTATTTGAACGATCTTTAATTTCTCAAACACAAGGAAATTTTAGCTCATGTGTTTGTTATATTTTCCTTGGTAATGTTTTTCATGCTTTGCAAAGTTTGTCATCACAAGCCACTCTGCATTTATTACCAACAGGTATCACATTATGAAAGCAATTCCGTGGTATTCCATTTCACTTGTGAAGTAAAGCAGCTTTTCATTCCAAGTATGCTGAGTTACTGGGACTATGTTTGAAGGATGTATTACCAGGACCTGGAGTTACCTAGTTGTTTCTTAAGGAACTTAGGACTCTGCAAAATGAAGGCAGGAAACCTGCTGGGAGGAGGATAAGAAAATTATTGTAATCTACATTCCTAAATTGAATGAGAATTTTTGCTCAGCAGAAACCTCTTGACTGCAAAACCTCTGAAATTATATCCTACTGGCAGGAATACCTCTTGGTGGTGGGGAGGGGAAGTCTATGTTCTACTGTTCCTCAAATTTTATGAATATATTTGCACTCTTACTGAATGTTTGCTAAGTCTCTTCTCGAAGAGAAGAAACTTGTGATCCCTTTATACAATAAAAAACATCGTGATTGGGCACATTTTCGATAATAAGTGTACTGAGATTTGAATTCAGGGCCTCAGACTTACTGATACTATGACTCCAGCCATACTATCAACCTGTAGTAACTTGTCAAGCTTAGGCTGCCAAATTCTGGGTTTTTTTTTTTTTTTTCCCCAAGGAGGAGAGGGGGGAGTGGTCATGGGGCTTGAACTCGGCCTGGGCACTGTTCCTCAGCTCTTCAGCTCAAGCCTACCACCCTACCCCTAGAGCCACAGCCCCACTTCCATATTTTCTAGTGGTTAATTGGAGTTAAGAGTCATGGTCTTTAGAACCTGGGCTGGCTTTGAACCATGATCCTCAGGTTTCAGCCTCCTGAGTAGCTAGGATTACAGCTGTGAGCCACCCTGCCTGTTTTTGCAAAAATGCTTAAGCTTCTCAACCACCTGCATGTGATTAGGACCACCTGCAAGTGGGTCCATCCTGTGCTTATTGACTGTGGGCATCTTCATAAGGTGATTACGACCTGCCTGTGGTGTTTACCTTTAGAAGCTCAGCCCCACTGAAACCCCCGGCTGCTCTCTATCAGCCCAAAGGCAGGGAGTGGTCACCATGCTGCTATTAAAATGACTCCTAGCTTGGTTCACTGAGTGGTGATGACTATTGCTCGGGGGTGTGGTTCAAGTCCACCCCCCCCCCAAAAAAAATGGCTAGGATATTCCAAACCCTGTTTTGCTTTATTTTTCAGAAACATCATGGTGATTTTTGCATGGAGCTTGGACTATGGTTCTCCCACTAACATTTCCTTCTTAGGTAATATTGCAGAAATTTGTCACACTGTTGAGGTAGGATCTTAAAATTTCCCCAACAAGACTTAAACCATAATTCTCCTGACCTCTGCCTCTTTAATATGTGGGACTGAAGACAAGATTCACTATGCTTGGCCCAGTTTTAATAATTTTTGATACACAATTCCTTTGTCTTAAGGATTAATTTTGTTTTCATTTGTGTGCCAATTCTGGGGCTTTAACTCAGGGCTTGGGCCTGGTCCTTGAACTAGTTTTGCTCAAGACTAGGACTCTACCATTGGACCCACAGCTTTGCTTCCATTTTGGGGGGAGGAGAGCGACAAGTGGTTTATATTGAAAGTAAGGGGCTTCATGGGATGGCCTCAAACCATGATCCTCAGATCTCAGCCTCTTGAGTAGTTAGAATTTTAAGTGTGAGCTGCCAACACCCAGCTTTCATACAGAAGATAACTCATTAGACCTACTTCATCCCCTAAAAATAGACATTGTTTTTTTGGGATGCTTCTTGGTGTTATTTTTGGAAACATTGGCTAGGGGAGCTTGATGTAGTTTTGTGGAGGTTTTTTGTCAAATGGGGTTCTGTTCTCTAATAGTTGTTTCAGAAATGTGTTATAATAAAAATTCCAAGCTCTGTCATAGTGATGACAAATTTATGTCCAAACATAACTTATTTACTATCAAATATCTCAACTGTTACTAGTTATTTTAAGTTTTGTCCAAGTTCATCTCCTTGAAAATGTCTAAGAGATTCTAATAGATTCTCTTGTCTCTTTTATATAAAAATCTTCCAAATTCATTTCTTTTCCAAGATAAAAGACATTGAAGCAAAGTTCCTAAGGACAAAAGTGTCTACAAGTCCCTTTTGGTAGACAATAATTTTGTTTATTCTGCTAGTATATTGTCGGGGTCCTTCGTCCCCAGTCCCTCTTGAGGAGGAATGGGGAAAAGCACACCCCAACCAGTCCAAGCCGCGAGAGGAGAGGGCCCACTGTCCTCCCGCACTCAGCCTTGCTTCTCCGGAGCACGAACAGAGACACCACACAGCTTCAAGGCAGGACTCTAAAACTCCCCTCCTTATATTGGGTGTGGAAGCCTATCAGCACAACAGGTGGGCAGGATAAAAAAGGTCCACTTGTTTACCCCTACTACAGGACTCAGCAGAAAGTTATTAAAATGGCATTACTCGGCCCCCAACATCTTCCCCGTTTTTATCTTAAGACAAAACTTAGGATATGTGGGGCTACCACATTAGATCGGCTTGTGGGGCTACCACATTAGATCGGCTGTGCCTGTCTTCTTTGACTACCAGCTGTCTAAGCAAATCAGACCTGAGGGGATGTATCTATTTCCATGGGAGCAGATGCCTGTTGCATTAGCATTCACTTTCTGCGTTGACTTTGTAGGCAAGCAATACATATTACAATTGTAGTGCATAAAAACAAATCCAAACTGATCAATCCCAAAAGTGTCAAGATATCACCCAAAGTTAGAATCAATCCCAAAATAGTGTCGAGATATCACCCAAAGTTAGAATATTGTCATTTGTACACATAACAATTCCAGTCCTCACATTCAAAGCATTCTCTGTAGGAACCACAGTGGCAAGGACAATACTCTCAGCAGTAAGGGCAGGAAAACAGCAAAGTCTTTTACTAATGAGCAGGAAAGCATTCTCCTCTGCCTATACAGGCACTAGTATATACTGAGTGGCTCTGACTACAGCAGAGAAAATAGGGAAACATCAACATTAAAACAACATTCACACAAGCCATAGGGAATAGCAGGGCAATGGAAGAATTAGAGTCTTCCAGTCCCCCCTTTTTGTTTTAAACTACTGTCCAAAAATGACTCTGGTCCCTTCATTTTAAGGGGGCTGTGGGCGAAGATCCATTTTCTGTAACTTCAAGCTGACTCAGGGACGTCGTCTCTGTATTTTGTCAGGGACTTTAAAAAGCTTTAGCCTGTTTTCAACTATTCTGAACCTGAGCACAGGCTTTCTAAATCACTACCACTTAATTCTTTCTTTCTCAAGTCTGCGCTTTTCACCTGTTCTTAAACTGTTTACTCCCGTATTAGATTTACACCTGTTCTTAAACTGTTTACTCCCATATAGACTTAGATTTAGATTTACCATTCACACACATTCGCGGTCGTTCCAGTCTGAACCCATTTGGTTCTATTCTAAAATCTCTTTACACACATTCGTTCCCTTTCATACACACATTCGCTGTCATTCCAGTTTGAACCCATCTCGGTTCTATTCTTTCATCTTTCATACACCTTCATTCCCTTTCATACACACATTCGCGGTCGTTCCAGTCTGAACCCATTTGGTTCGGTTCTAAAAATCTCTTGAAAAATAGAAAATAGGCCTCGCCCTCCGCGAGGTAATTTTTTTTTTGACATTTCATTAGAAAATAGGCCTCGCCCTACTGCTCTGGCCAGAGATTCCCGCGAGGTTCCTCCCTTCCTGGGACATTGCCTCGCCCTCCTCGAGGTTCCTCCCGAAGTGACCCGTGCTTCGGAGGTGATCTGGGAATGATTAAAATCCCTTTCACACACACACACACATTCACTGGTTTAGTCTTTGAGGAGTTTTGTCTTTGTCTTTTTCCCTGTGTCTTTCTCTTTCTTTTTTCTTTCCCTGTGAGCAATTTCAGCCTGCATTTTTCCTTCAGGTTTCCCTGGCCTTTCAGTCCCTTTTTCATTTTCTTTGCATTATCTTCCTTTCAGATTTCTCTGGTTTTTCAGTCTGAGTTTTTCTTCTTTGACTTTTGTAGGTAGTTGCTTCCCTTTCTCCTGTTTATCACCTTTTTTCTTTTTCTTTCTCTTTGTCCCTCTCTTTCTCCTTGTCTTCCTGTCTTTCTTTTTCCCTGTGAGCGACTTCAGCCTACATTTTCCCTTCAGGTTTTCCCTGGTTGTTCAGTCTTTTTGTGCCTTTCAGGTTTTCTCTGTTTTTTCAGTCTTTCCTCCATGTATCTCTCACTTGGCTCAACTCACAGTCGTGTCCCTTTCATGCCTCATTTCATGCCTCTTTCGTGCCCCACATTGGCTCTTTCGTGCCTCTTTCGTACCCCACGTTGGGCGCCAATATGTCGGGGTCCTTCGTCCCCAGTCCCTCTTGAGGAGGGATGGGGAAAAGCACACCCCAACCAGTCCAAGCCGCGAGAGGAGAGGGCCCACTGTCCTCCCGCACTCAGCCTTGCTTCTCCGGAGCACGAACACCGCCACACAGCTTCATCAAGGCAAGAATCTCTCTCTAAAACTCCCCTCCTTATATTGGGTGTGGGAGCCTATCAGCACAACAGGTGGGCAGGGTAAAGAGGTCCACTTGTTTACCCCTACTACAGGACTCAGCAGAAAGTTATTAGAATGGTGTTACTCGGCCCCCAACAGTATATAAGTCATCATGTTACCCTCACCATTTCTGAACATTCTCATAACTCATTTTGTAAGCAAATTTAGACTGATAATTTCCGAGGCACTGGTGTCATCTTGGGAAAAGGATGAAGAACTGAAGTGGAAGAAAGTGGAAAAGGGAGAGAGTCCTTAAGGCTAGTAAGAAGCAGAGCTGAGCTTCAGGCTGGTGACCTTTCCACTTCATTAAGCCCTCCAGAAATGCAATCATGAGAAATGCTTCATCACACTAAGAGTATGTACTCTGCGTATGCCCTGCCATATAAGGTAATTTGCCTAGGGTCTGATAATTGTCATTACATTCCATATTTCAGCTACAAAAGGGCAAACTAGATAGCTTTCCCTAGGTTTTCTGTGAGTCCAGAAATCATCAATTTTATTTTTTCTTAAAAATTGGAAATATCTGATGAATGCAGATTCAGTTTGCCTACCTCAAATTCTCTAAACCATCATTTTGAGATATAAATATACAGTTTATACTAAAAATATAAGGACAGATTCTATCTTCAAATACACCACCTACTCTCTAGCAGCAGAATTTGGCCCTAATAACACATTAACAAATATTGTCATTAAACTGAAGAGCTAATTACTTTGGACTGGGATAGAATGAACAAAATAATAGACCAACCACAGCTGGTAGTCATAATGGTAACACTAACCATATGTTACACCAGAGATTTAAAGAATAAAGACATATTGACACCCATGTAACCAAACATGTAAAATTATTCTTCAAACAGAATGAGTATTACAGTTAGAAATTCATGGAATTTTATCATAATTATTTGATACATTAAATAAAGAATATTTTAAAGCAATTAACTATTTTAGATTGAAATTACAAGTGTTTAATGAAGAGGGAATCAAAGACTTTTGTTATACTGTGATGTAGTACAAATAAATAATTTTTATATATTAAATTATATATATATACATATATATAAAATATATATGTATATATATATACACATATACTTTGTTTGTTGGTCATGGGACTTGAACTCTGGGTCTGAGTGTTGTGCCTGAGCTCTTCTGCACAAGGCCTTATCCTTTGGCCTGGGCAGTGTCCCTGAGCTCTTCTGGTTTTCTAGTGGTTAACTGGAGATGAGAGTCTCACGGTCTTTAGCACCCAGGCTGGCTTTGAACCACAGTCCTCAGATCTCAGTCTCCTGAGTAGCTAGGATTACAGGAGTGAGCCACCAATCCTGCTATAAAGTCTTTTTATTACAATGGAACTGCTGTGCTCATGCTCAAATAAGTTTAAATTGCAAGAACCTTTCTTTAGACTATTTAAAACCATCATTACTACTAGGCTTCCTTATAACCCTTAAAGTGAATTTTCTGATATCTGAACAATGTCTCAGCCTTTAAAAAATTTTAGAATGACATTAAAACTATTTCCTTCAGAAAAAAAATGTTTTACAAACCCTGAGAAGCAATTAAAAAATCAGTCATAAGTCTTCCAACTAAGGATAACCATTAATATTATTTTGATTAAATAATTCTCCTTTTGATTTTCTCCCTCTGAATATTTCACATTTAATGACATGAAGACCATATCATAATGTGATTTTATAACCTCTTGTATTTATTTACATATATTATGAATATTTCTCAGTGCTCATAATTATACTTTTACCACATAAATTTTAATGACTTCCAAACTTGTTATGATGAGAATAATAAACACATTTTAATATTTTCATGTACTGCTAAATTTCATTATTATACAATTTCATAATTACACTATTGCTCCCCAGAGCTTCTTACATATTTAAGTTTACTACTTTTTCCTATACGGATGGGTCCCAGATGGCTGTGCTTTTCAAAATCTATGTCTTAACTTTTAATTCATTTTCTCTCAAATCCAGATTTCCAGATGTAATTGGGTAAGACTGAATTCAAGCTGATTTTTCTGAGTTCATGTCTAAATGGATGAAATGATAGTTTACCCATGAACAGCTAAAATAATCATTTTGAATTAAATTATGCTTCTAAATATATACTCAGATTTTTTTTCAGGTCATTAAACTCTCTCCTTCCTTCTTTCTTTCTTTCCTTCCTTCTTTCCCCTTCCCTTTTACCCTCCCTCTTCCTCCTTCTCTCCCTCTTCCTCCTTCTTTCCCTTCTACTTCCTTCCCTCCCTCCCTTCCTTTCTTCCTTTGCTTCTTTCTTCCTAGTCCCATGAAGAAAATATAAACTCCTTATAAATTTAAAATCGCAAATAATGAAAATGAAGGTGTTAAAAATCTCATTTAACAGGAAGCAGGAACACTCTAAAGTGATATTCGTTAAATGGGCATGTAATCCATTGTGAGTATGTAGTGATTTATAAATTCTTATCTGCAAAGAAATAGGAGAGCTAGTTTAAGCAGATCTAATCTTTATCTAAATCTAAGCCTGAATGTTTAAAATGAAATACAAATATGCATCTCTCAAAATATAAACAATGGTTAGCCAACATTGGTACTTACTCTTTACTTTCATCTTCTAGAAATTTCTTATAATTAGATCCAATAACCCCAAATATCCAAATAAATTAAAATACTACCCACAATAGAGTAATAGCTAGAGAAAGCAATAACAAGAGCTACAATTCTGAAAGAGATAAGGACACCTGGGAATTAGCTCATCATACTGAACTTCAACAAAGAAGATTAATGAGAATTGTTCATCCAAATGGGAGAATAAAAATGGAGTACTAATTTAGTGCCTTTGTGCTAAAATCACTCCTTGTTTTATTCTTTCAATGTAAAGGAGTTAAGCAATGTAAAAATCAAGTTAAACAAAGTTGGAAAATGTCAAATATATAAATTTGAAATTCAGTTTCAATGACTCTTAAAGATTCCAAACATATTAGGATCAATTAGGACTGAGTGAATGCAACCAATCATATTTCTATGCCATATTCTAGTCCAAGTGAATCAAACTCTCTGAAATATCCAAGAACCAGTACTGAAAAGACCTCAAATGTCACTTCTATGTGCAAAGTACATTGTCAAATCATGAGCATTTCCATTGTGCCTTGTTTACATTTAAATCCACATGACATTACATAACTTTAAACACTGCACATAGTTGTCTATCATAAACTAATTCAGGAACTTACTTTGGTAAATATGTATATACACACACACATATTTAAATACAGTACTCACTTTTGAGTCAATGAGGAGTTTCACAAGAAAGCAAGTTACCTTTCAAATTCTCTTACCTTCAAATTTTTATGCTCATCCAGAATGTTCTAAATGTACGTGATGACAATGGAGTAGACTCTAATTTCCAAGGGTGTTAATGCTGGCTGCAGATACTCTGCATATGGACAGCAGAAATGCTTCTCGGAAGATTATCTGATTATCTCTAAAGAGAGTAAAACAAATAATTGGTCAACAGCAATTCATAGAGAATCTGCTATGGAGGTTATTTTCAGTAATCTGGCAGTGTTACTAAATTTAATCTTGGCCTGAGTTCACTGCACCCAAATTTAGCACAGTTGTCATTAAAAATTTCATGTCATTGTAAAGTCAGAATTGCATGATGTAGCTGCCTGCAGAGAATTCTTGTTACAATTACAATTCCTGTTGTTTTAATTGACTATTTTTTTCTAAACATTGCATCAGGTGGGATAATTACCAATTTTAGTTTTGAATATGCAGGTGCTTCATTTAGTGCTGGATTTCTTTCTAAGTCAAGATTCATGAAGTCTCTTGGAAAAACATCTTTAGGTGAAAATATGTAATACCCAGCAAAAGAGATACTGGGATTTTTTTTGTACTTAATCACTATAGAATAATATGGTTATTGTGATATATTTTCTTTCACATGGAAAATGCTTACCAAGATAAATTAAGCATCAATAAGAATAATTTCCTTTCTAGTCAATATGTGTTGGCTACTCAAGGAGAGCACGTCTTTTGCATGTTTTGTTTTTTTTTTTTTTTTGGTTGATCATTGCTGGGGGCCGAGTAACGCCATGTATATCGTCAGTAATTACTCTCTGCTGAGAGGCAAGGCAACATGCAAGTGTTACTGCTTTCAGGCAAGGGGCAACAAGACAAGGCGCAAGAGGCAAGGTTCATGAGGCAAGGCACATGACTTGATTACCATTGGTTACGAATGTGTTGTTGCTTTATCACTCTTTGCTGAGACCTATAGTGGGAGTAAACCTCCCTGTCCTGCCCACCTTTGTGCTGATAGGCTCCAGCACCGATATTAGGAGGAGGGACTTCCAGAATGGGGAGTTAGAGATTCCTGCCTTGACAAACCTGCCTGATGTGCCTGTCTGTGCTCTGGAGAAGGAGGGCTGGGTGCAGGCGGTCAGTGGGCCTTCTCCTAGCTTGGCTCATCCTGGTCGGGGTGTGTTCTCCCTATCCCTCCTGCTGATCGAGAGGGACCAGTATGAAAGACCTGCTTGAGCTCTGGGCGTGGGTGCTGTCCCTGAGCTCTTCAGCTCAAGGCTACTCCTCTACCACTTTGAGCCACAGTGGCACTTCCTGGTTTCTAGTGTAGATAAAAGTCTCACAACTTTAGTGCCAGGCTGGCTTTGAACCTTGATCTTCAGATCTCAGCCTCCTGAGTAGCTAGGATTACAGGCGTGAACCACCATGCCAGGCTTTATTTTTGGCATATTTGCTGAATGATTTAAGCAGAAGTTGGTAGTAGTTAAGAGAAAAAAGAAGGAAACTTTAAGCTTTAAACTGCCATCAATAAGGGAAGCAAATGTTAGCAAGGTAGCAGGGTGTAAAATTAAACCTAAAAAATCAACTGCTTTCCTGTATGCCAGAAACAAGAGGAGCAAGGCAGAAATCAGGAAAGCAACTTCTTTTGCAATAGCCTCAAAGAAAAGCAAATCAAAACAACTGAGATTCCACCTCATTCCAGTTAGAATGGCCATTATCAAGAACTCTAATAACAACAGATGCTGGCAGAGATGTGGCCAGGAGGGATCACTACTACACTGTTGGCAGAGTGTAAGCTCATTCAACCACTATGGAAAGCAGTATGGCAGTTCCTCAAAAGACTAAACATAGAGCTCCCCTCTGACCCAGCAATTCCACTGTCGGCATTTACCCAATCATCCAGAAACAAGGACATACTAAAGCCACTAGCATAACAATGTTCATCGCAGCACAATTTACAATAGCAAAGGTATGGAACCAACCCAGATGCCCCTCAGTAGATGATTGACTCAAGAAATGTACTTATAAACAATGGAATTCTATGCTGCCATCAGAAAGAATGACATCATCCCATTTGTAAGGAAATGGAAAGATTTGGAAAAAATCCTATTAAGTGAAGTAAGCCAGACCCAAAGGAACACAGGCTCTGTAGTTTCCCTCATTTTTAGTAATTAGTAAACATCTAGGACTCTCCTAGCTGAGGATTACAATAGGGCAAAACCTAGATATATATGATCATATAGATGAGACTAAATGAAAGGATCTCTAGGATATGGAAACAAGAGCTTTATCTTGTGTGATAGTTGTTCTTATTGAACTGTGTTATTTCTCTTCCTCTTCTCCTTTGTGGCCCTTTGGTTAATTTCATATTGTTACTATATCTGATTTTGTTACTTGGCATATTGTATATACATTTATTTGTTTATTTGAAATAGAAAAGGAAAGGGGAAAAACCGAGATGATTGGGAGGGTGTGGGAGGAGGGAAATGGGGACAAAAAGATGAGAAGGGGTATCAATGTGTGAGAAGTAATGCACCTACTATCTGTTGAATGTAACTGTAACCCCTCGATACATTACCTCAACAATAAAACATAAAATTAAAAAATAAAGGAAGCAAATGTATGGGAAAATATAAAGCCAATTTAAAAAATGACAAGAGTGATGACATATGCAAGCACAGAGAACAGTGTATAGCAGTAGTTCTCATGAGAACTCCTACTGGCTGGTTATTCAACAACCATTTTCAACCATCTTCTTATTGGCTATGTCTTATAAGAAGAGCGTCATGTAACCTTATACTGGGACACAGCAATGTGAAGTGTTCTGTGTATGAAATTTTGGCCGAGAGCCTGGTGTGGTGGCTCAAGCCTAGTTATTTGGGAGGTGGAGATCAAGGGATCTAAAGTTTAAGGTCAGTCCACGGGGGAGATCATGAAACTCTGTCTCAACCAATGGACATCACAGAGGCATGTGTTTGTCATCCCAACAGTTCAGGAAAGCTCATAGTCTATGTTAGCTAGATAGAAAGCTAAACTCTATCTCAACAATAACCAATGCACAAAGGGTTCGCAGAGTGGCTCAAGGGGTAGGCTCCAGAACCAACATTTGCATTCCTCCACCCACCCACCGCCATTAATACTGGCAGAATTTGCCTTACTCATGATAAGATTCTGCTTCTTTCCTGTCTCCCACACCCTTGGTTGATCTGAATGAAGTTGTGTTACTTGAAGAAAGAATAGCTATTTTCTCACATGACATAAAATACTACAAAAATCCAGAGAAATGAAGATATAGATACTATGATTGATGATTCTACTGTGTCTGGAATTCTACTTCATTGAACTGTTGGATTTTTTTATTCCACTTTGTTGGTTGACAGCTCAAAAAAAATCACTAGGAAGTCAGTGCCACTGCAATGATTGTTGTGATATCTATGTTTAAATTCTTAAGACTGTAACAACAGCAATAGGTCTCATTCAGCAGAATCAAAGGCAGCCTTTACTTCACTGAGGTAGGGAAAGTGATTAAGGGGAGAATAAGAGACACAAGACAATGTTAACTAGTTACAATGAAAGACTTCTGGTCTTCTATCATGTCTGGTGATGGACTATGCCTTCTATCATGCATTTTTTTAAATCTCTGAATACTTTTTTATTAGAGATTCTTTTCTTTTTTTACTGTATTTAATTGTTGGGGTAATGTACAGAAGAGTTACAGTTACATTCATCAGATAGTGGGTACATTGCTTCTCAAACCTTGATACCCCTTCTCATGTTTTTTTTCCCCATTTCTCCCCCCCACCTCTTCCAATAATCTTGTTTTCCCCTTCCCTTCTCTATTTCAAATAAATAAATGTATATACAATATAATAGGTAATAAAGTCAGATACAGTAACCACATACACATTTTGATTAATTCCATTATATTCTCCTTATGGGATCTAGAATGATTTGATGGTATGTTTCATTTTTAAAATTCAAAAAATTATGGCCTAGGTGAAATACAGAGGGGTTAAAGTTAACACAGTCAGGTAATGAGTATATTTCTTTTTGAACAGTGTCACCTCCTCCCTTATTCTCTCCCAGGTTGTTTTCCTCTCCTGACTTACCTCCCCCACCAAATTGTATAGTTCATTTCCAACATAATGTCTCCTAAGTTTCACCACAACATTTCTGGCTTTCCCTTTTCTTCCCCAAATCAGATAAACTTATAAACAAAACAAAAAGTACAGAAACTAAATATAGCATCAAAAGGAAATAAATCAAAGGAAAAAGAAAGGAAGGGAGGAAAGAAGGAAGGAAGGAAGAAGTAAAGAAGGGAGGGAGGGCAAGGAAGGGAGGGAGGGAAGAGGAGAGAGGGAAGGACTGAGTATCCTTCATGAAATGAATCTTTCAATGACTACAAATAGTTCTCTTTAAATAGTCAGACAGCAGGCTATTTTACACTTTTCCCTTAGAGTACAAAAAGGTATTTTAGGAAAGTAGTGAATCATGATTTAATACTCAATTGCTTTTCAAGCAAAATAAGAAATCCCACTAGGATGTTAGTCATGATTGCATTTTCCCTATAATTTAAACTAAGTGGTAGGCAGTAGCAGTACCATTTATTTTGGTTCTTTTCACATAAAACTCTATATAATAAGTTTAACTGAATGATCTGCTTCTTTATCCATGTATCATGTAACTGTCACGAAGGAGGAAATGTTCAATTATAAATACCATTTTCATGGAAAAAATATCACTTTCTAAACTTTTAGTACTATTTGTAAATTTCTGCTTTTTGTTAACCAAACTGGGTTCATTCTTTTTCCCGGAAAATGGACAAATATTCTATAATTACTGCACACACATGTGGTGATTTTTTTTTTTTGCCAGTCCTGGGCTTGAGTCAGGGCCTAAGCTCTGTCCTTGTGCTTTCTCAAGGCTAGAGCTCTACCACTTGAGCCACAGCACCACTTCTGTTTTTTTTTTTTTCTATGTATATGGTACTGAGGAATTGAACCTGGGCCTTCGTGCCTGCTAGGCAAGCACTCTACCACTAAGCCAAACTCCCGGCCCCCATTTGGTGATTTTTCAAATGTTGATTCTTTTATTAAGAATATGAAACTACTGGTAGAGAGCAAGGGAGGGGGTGATACAGTCCACAAAGAAATGTACTCTTTACCTGATTTAGGGAAATGTAACCTCTCTATATCACTTTTTTTTTTTTTTGCCAGTCCTGGGCTTGAGCTCAGGGCCTGAGCACTGTCCTTGGACTTTCTCAAGGCTAGAGCTCTACCACTTGAGCCTCAGCACCACTTCCGGCTTTTTTCTATGTATGTGGTACCAAGGAATCGAACCCAGGTCTTCATGCATGCTAGGCAAGCACTTTAACCACTAGGCCAAACTCCCGGCCCTCTATATCACTTTTATAATAAAAATAAAAATAATTTAAAATATGGGACTAACGGTTAATTTACATATACTTTATGTAGGTGACTATATAATGTTGAATAATACTTTTTTGCTTATCTCTTATTCAAAGATTTAGATAAATGGTGACAGTTTCTTCTCATGACAAGTAAAATACCCTCTTTTAATTTTGAAGACTTCTCAAGGAGACAAGAAATAGAAGGGTTTGACAAAATTAGACAAGAGTACATATTCATGATTCCCCTCAGGTGCTCAACTTTTGGTGATTTTCCTCACTCAGTGAGTAACTAAGGAGTCTAGGAACGAGCAAGGCTCCACTAACAAGATCTGAAATGTAGGCCACTCCAAGGAGATAGGAATGGACTGGTTAGAAAAGCCAAATTTTATTATAATGTAGAGGGGATGGCTAGGTAAAGAGTAGTAACATTTTGTATCTTTTAAGAAAATCTGTCTCTTGCAAACCAATGTTTACACAGAGTCTAGAAGTCTGTAGAAGATGGTTTGACCAAAACAGGCTATGAGAATGGAAAGTGGAAAATACAGGAGTGGAAAGTTGCTTGTGTTGATCAGGCAGAATCCTACACATTTCTGGCATCTGGAGAATTCACTTATATTCAGAGGATTTCCTCAGATTTGTTTTGATCTGCATCCTGGATCTCTTACCTCTACCTCCATTTATCTATCACTCAGTAATTTCCAGGCCAGAGACATACTCTGAGGAAAGAAATAATGGCAATGTTTTGGAAGTTGGTTTTATGCAGCAGTGGACTGACCTTGCAATTCAGGAACTTCAGTTTCTTCTCTAGAATGAGGCAAAAACTCTCATGCCAATTGTGGAAAAACTTGCATCCAGAACCCTGGCAAATTCTATAAAGATAATTCTATTATGATGTTCATTAAAGATAGCCTTCTAGTCTGTCAATCCTTAGCTCACAAATTCTTTATTCTGATTTCTGTTACAGACATCCATTCTGGTTTTTAAAAATGTGATCATTAAAACCCAAATTATTCAGAGATGTGTCAGTTCTTTACATAATGGTAATTTTTATGAACCACACAAAGTCATATAATATATTTCAGATAGTTCAGATATCCCACCAAGTATGAACATTGATACTGACTTCTTGTAATTGGTTAAAGAATTGAGTGTATCCAGCTATATTATATGGACTCTGTGGAATACCCTTACACTTGTGAACTTTTTCTTATTTAAATATTTATTTCTTATTCCCAATTAGCTTAAAAGTATTTTTTTATTTGCTGTTGATGAACAGGAGTTGATGTTTTCTGTGTTTCCTCATGAGGAATTTTCTGTGTCTGGTGATGGAATGTGCCTTCTTTATTCCTTTGCCCATTCCACGTGCAGTGGCTGCTTCATGTGTGATGATGATCAATACACAAAATATTTTCACATGAGTAAAAGAGAGAAAAATGTTCTGACTCTTTATCTGCTATCGTTTTCATTTACTTCTGGCATTGGCAAGGCATTACTTTTTGAGCACAGGCAAGATGCATTTAGATATGCTTTTCTATCTCCCTCAAGATAAAACACACCACATAACAATCAGTACTGCAATTTTCTTCTGAATTGAAATATTTTAGAATTTGATGGGCTCAACAGATATACACACAGAAAAGATAGATGTCAAAGAATTGAGAACTGTTTAACTGTCTGTATATTCAATATTCTGGGGCCATGTTATCAGTGCTGCTTCCTCAGAAGGTTTCTCATAAAATGACTTATACACAGCTTTTATGATTACTCTGTGTGTGTGTGTGTACCAATACTGGGGCTTGAACTTAGGGACTCTGTGCTCTTTTTCACATCTGGTACTTTACCACTTGAGCCATGTATCTAGTTCTGGTTTTTATTTGTGGTTAACTAGAGACAAGAGTTTTCCAGATGTGCCTTCTTGGAATGGCTTTGAACCTAGATTCCAAGATTTCACTTAGCCTCATGAATATACAGTAGGTGAGAGCCCTTGGTGCTTGGTTTTAGAATGATTATTTTTGCCAGTCTTGGGCCTTGAACTCAGGGCCTGAGCACCGTCCTTGGGCTTTCTCAAGGCTAGAGCTCTAGCTCTAACACTTCAGCCACAGTACCATCTCTGGCTTTTTTCTATGTAGGTGGTACAAAGGAATTGAACCCAGGTTTTTGTGCATGCTCGGCAAGTGCTCTACCCCTAGGCAAAATTCCCTTAGAATGATTTACTTGTCATGATTCTACTTGTTTCACATAAAGTCAAATTATAAAATAATTTAAAATGCAAAACTTTCATAATTTCCTTTATTCATACAAATTCCTGTGTTTCACAAAACCCACCAGAATGATTGGAGAGTAAGTGATTTTTGGTGAAAGGCAAAGGAGTGAACTAAGCTGGTAAGTGTAGGAAATTCATATGTTAATTTATCCAATGGCACAGCAATATCTCTCTAGTTGACAAATCATTTGTTTTCTCCCAAATCAAGATGTGTAGTTCTTTCTGCTAATGTCATTGCCAAGGGAAATTTCAAATAAGACACAAATAAGCCAAGACAAAATGTGAATTGTGGATTGTTACTAACTTTGTTCTGAACTGGGGCTAGGTGATGTGATGTCCAGGAGAATGAGGAATGCATCTCTTCCTGAAAGATGTTTAGTTTGTTTATATAAAAAGAGGCTGAATGAAACCAGAGGGTTTTATCTTTGCACTCTGGAATATACCTGGGGTTAAGAAAATAAGTCCCAGTCCCTGTCTTTAAATATAATGATCTGAGATGAAGAAACTGAACCTCAGAAATTCCTCAGTTGATTTCTATTTAAACTAGGTTGAAATTCAACGAATCTTCAGTGCCTAGTAGGGAATGATGCCGGAATTCTAAATAAATTCCTATTTCAAATAAGGGCTCACAACCCCTGCCCACATGTTTACTCCTTATTTTGGACTCTCATTTTTGACTATAGTTTTCAACAGGAGCAATAAGCATATGTAAATCCTAGTAGCAAGCATGCTTATCATGAAATATCAACAGAAAAGCTAGAGGGTAAAGAAAAAGACATATAAACACAGTCAGAATATTAGCTTACTGAAAGCAATATTCTATCTGCTCATTAATAATGAATAGAAATGCCTTTGGGTACTTCCTTACATACAACAATTTGGAATGCAGGCTTTTTACTTTCCACACACTTTAGCAAATATAAAAGATGTAGTGGGAGAAAAAGCTCACTGCTAAAAATGGTGAGGGCTGATCTGATTAAAAGAGATAAGAATCTCTTTCAATGAAGAAGCTGCTTAATGCTTATTTATTGAACAAATGATTAGAGTCTATCTAAATACTAGAAAAACAGTTTTCTCAGCAAAATATCAATAGCTTTTGCTTTGCTAGAAGGATGATGTATAGAGTTCAATAATGTCACCGCAGTCCCCACAAATTCAGGACAGAAGAACTTCTCATGTTTTGGCCAAAGGGTAGTATACTGGTACACAGAGTTGGCTTCAGCATAGTTTTCATACAACCACCATACATCAAGTTAATAAAGAAGAAAAATTTATGAGTGAGCTTAAAGAAACAATGAAAAGAGGTTGAGGTACTACCAAGCATTTTCTGCTGGGAAAACCTCTACCTTAAAGAAAAGGCATCTTGCCACATTCTCAATCTCTCTGTCTACTTCCATCTGCGCGCGCGCGTGTGTGTGTGTGTGTGTGTGTGTGTGTGTGTGTGTGTGTCTTTATCTCCTAAAATAAGATTATTCCCCATTCTTCTTCAGTGCTCTTCTGTATTCAGTTCTACTGAATAATAAATAAAATTAAGATGCCCAGTTTCAGATGAGCAGTGATCACATGTGCAGTTCTGTTTTAAAACATTTCACTTTCTCTACTGTTAGGTGTTAGGCTAGAAGGCTGTTCAAGAGAATACACCGGGGCCGGGAGTTTGGCCTAGTGGTTAAAGTGCTTGCCTAGCATGCACGAAGACCCGGGTTCGATTCCTCGGTACCACATACGTAGAAAAAAAGCCGGAAGTGGTGCTGAGGCTCAAGTGGTAGAGCTCTAGCCTTGAGAAAGGCCAAGGACAGTGCTCAGGCCCTGAGCTCAAGCCCAGGACTGGCAAAAAAAAAAAAATGAATAGACCATGCCTTTCCCATTTTAAGCACTCTATTACACTGAAATTTAAGAAATGAAGGCCACCGGAGATTAAGATTAAGGAATAAATAAATAAATAAATAAAGACTATGGAAGAACTTATAGGCAAGCTTTCAAACCACAAATGACGATTTTGTGAGCATTTCTGATTCTCTGTGTGACTGTCGCCTACAAGGAATTCATGATTTCAATGTACATGATTTTGTTTCTGTCATCTTTAACTTTCTATGAACAAGAGTCGCTGGACCATGCCTGCTACTTTCCATTTTGTTCATATGGGGAAAGACTCCATATTTTTTTCTGAGGTTCTCTGCTCAGGATGCATTGACTAAACTTGTTCAAAACTAGGATGGGAGAACTTCACTTGTGTTTATTGCCTGTGAAGATTTCGCTGTTGTTGCTGTAGTTTTAGTTGTAAGGCTTCATCTAATCTATGAGATATCTTCCATAGGCTACAGAAAAAAGTTGCACATGAAAGACTGTCAAATTCTTAGATCCTCCTTTCTTTCTGAAGAGTCTCTATATGAAGAGTAAGTGAATGCATGCTGATTGAAGAAAAAAATAGAATTCATTTATACACTTATGTGGCCAATAAAAACTTATTATGAACCTTCCTTTTTAAGCTATGGTTATACAAAATTATTCATTTGCCAAAACTTAGTTGTTGACTTCTGCTTTAAGTGGTTTTGAGCTAATTATGTATCTTTGGGTAAATTCTATAGCTTTTACCCACAGATGCACACACATATATGTGCAGTGTAACCCTCATTCTACTAGCATATGAGCAGTCCTTCTCACCTTTCGCTGTTGTTCAGTGGAGGTATTCCCTTTTCATGAGGACATTCTTAGTCCTTGAATTAATTACGATGCTTCTGAGGCCAAGCTTTCTGCTGCATGTTGTGAAACAGTCTTCTGTGAGTCTCCCAACCCCAGGCAGAAGGGGTGGCTCTCTATTTCATAATCTTTTCCCTATTACAATTAGTTGCCTTTCTTGCATTCATAAAGCAGTAACTCATGAAGCTTTAATTGGCTCTTGATTTTGTGACTATTTGACTTCTCATTTATTTATTTAGGCAGTACCAGGGTTTGAATTCAGCTGGCACTATACCATTTCAGCTACACCTCCAGCTTGGATGGTTATTCTGGAGATGGATTCATGAGAATTGTTCTACCTGAGTAGATGATTCACTGGACCTCAGCCTCCTGTGCACTGAAGATTACAGGTGTGAGCCAGCATCACCCAGCTTCAGTTTATTTTAAATCCCCATCTGAAAATATCTCAAGTTAATGAAAGGATACTACCTACTTCAGGATGAAAACACAGGCTGTTAGATGCAGGGTGGGGGGAGGAGAGAAAAGATACCAGACATATTAGCCAATGTACACAACATCAAAAAAATTTTTAACCTGGAACTGTTAACTGAAAACAACCCAATTTTTTAATCTGAAACTGTTAACTCAAAAAAACACAAGGTTAGGGGCCGGGAGTTTGGTCTAGTGGTAGAGTGCTTGCCTAGCATGTACAAAGACCAGGGTTAGATTCCTCGATACCACCATAGAAAAAAAGCCAGAAGTGGTGCTGTGGCTCATTGGTAGAGCTCTAGCCTTGAGGCAAGCTCAAGGACAGTGCTCAGGCATTGAGTCTAAGTCCTAGGACTGGCAAACATACACACACACACACACATACACACACACACACGGGGTTAGTGTTACTCAAAAAAAAAAAAAAAACAACCCACAAGGGGGTGGGGAGTTTTGCCTAGTGGTAGAGTGCTTGCCTAGGAAGCATGAAGACCCAGGTTCAATTCCTTGGTACCACATACCTAGAAAAAAGCTGGAAGTGGTACTGAGGCTCAAGTGGTAGAACTGTACCCTTGAGAAAGACCAAGGACAGTGCTCAGGCCCTAAGCTCAATGCCAGGACAGCCAAAAAAAAAAAACAACCCACAAGGTTACTTAGTTTAAAGGGTTCATTGAGAGACACAGAGAGAGAGAGAGAGAGCTGCACAAATATATGTTTGTAATATAAAGTATAAAAAAGCCCACCATGTAATCTGGACTCTCTTCTCTATATAATTATAGTCATTTTCTAAAGTGTCTAGTATGAAAACATAAACCCATAACTGTAGTTTTCAGTAATTTTGCACAAAAACAGCATCTCAGAGCTTAAAATCCGTTATGCTGCTCTCTGTACTTAAACTGTTTGCTGTGGGTGAGTATTGATGACACCAGAGATGAAAGTGAAGCACAGTGTAGGTTTACCCAGAGCACTATGTCAAGTGCCATCTATGGGACTGGCCATATTGCCCAAGAACAAGGAGAGAGGAGGGCACTTGTCCAAAGCAGTTTTGATATCAGTGGGTCATTTAATCAAAGTAGTGATCTCTACTGAAAAGACATGCAATAAATAGAACAGGATTTAGAAAGAGGTTTAAAAAAAATCCCTTCTACTGTGTGTGTGTGTGTGTGTGTGTGTGTGTGTGTGTGTGTGTGTGTGTTTGTGTGTATTGTGGGGCTTGAACTCAGGGCCTGGACGCTGTCCCTCAGCCACTTTGTGCTCAATGTTAGCACTCTACCACTTGAGCCATTTTCAGTTTTTGAGTGGTTAACTGCAGATAGGAGTCTCATGGGGACTTTTCTGCCTAGGCTGGCTGAAATATAACACTCAGAGTTCATCATCTTGAATAGCTAGGATTACAGGCACTGGCACATAGTTGCTCTTCCATTTTTTTAAGGTAGGTCTGTACATGTAAGGAAAGATCAGAATTCTTTTTAGAGTACAAAGAAAACATCTCTCATTCCCTTAGGAAAACCCTTTTACTGCAACTTGAATTGCCTTTTTTTGTTATCTTTTTTTTTTTTCTGGTGGGTCATGGGGCTTGAACTCGGTCTGAGCATTGTCCCTGAGCTCTTCAGCTCAAGGCTACTGCCCTACCCTTGAGCCAAGCCCCACTTCTCATTTTCTAGAGGTTAATTGGATATAAGTCTCAGGTCCTTTTGTGCCCGGGCTGGCTTTCAACCTTGATCCTCAGATCTCAGACTCATGAGTAGCTAGGATTACAGGTGTGAGCCATCAGTGGCCTGCTAATTTCAAGCTTTAACCAGGTTAAGAATAGACATACACAGTAACTGTTTCCTTTTTCTTTTTTGTTGTTTTTTTTGCCTCCTCTCTCCTCCATTCCCTGCCTTTGCTATCCTTGCACTACTTCCAGAAGCAAAGTTCTCCCTTTTATCTCCTTTTACTATTCAGTCTTTTTACAACCACCTATTGGATATATTTGTATTTGGTTATTTGAAATTGGATAGGGAAGGGGGGGAAACAAGATGAGGGGTGGGAGTGAGGGGGAGGGAAATGGGGACCAAGACATGAGAAAGGGTATCAATGTATGTGAATTAATGCACCTTCTATCTGGCAAATATAATGTAACCCTTCTATTAACTACAATAAAAATATATGAAAAAAAGAAAGGAGCCCTATGCAGCTAATGAAAATGATATTTTATAGGCTCCGAAGAATAAATGACTCCATATTTTAAAAAAAAGAGTCCAAGTTATGACTTTTAATTAACATGAATCTATGGCCCCATATCCTACTACAGTCAATTCTGGTGAACTAAATGGACCATATAGGTTTGGATTTTTCTAAAGTCATTAAGTTTAAATAGATATATCTGAAGGCAAAACATATTGTTTTAATATTTAGTATACTATGTTTTTTCCATAGCAATGGTAAATAAGCTTACTATGTTTTAATCGTTCTCTAATGTAGTTAACAGAAGTTTTGTATATGTGCCTGTCCTAGGGCCTGAACTCATGCCCTGGTCGCTGTCTCTGAGCATTTTTGCTCAAGGTAGCACTCCTCCAGTTGAGCCACAATTCTATTTCTAGGGTTTTTTTTTTTGGTGCTTAACTAGAAATAAAAGTCTCACAAACTTTCCTGCCCAGGCTGGCTTCAAATTGAGATCCTTACATCTCAGTCCTCTGAGTAGCTAGGATTACAGGTGGGAACCACCAGCCCTGTGTTTTTAATGACTGAGATTTAAATGACTGATTTAATGCTATAAGCTAAGCACATATTCTCAAATAAAATATAATTTGCTCTTAGCTTTCTGAAGCTTATTGTCGACTACAAAATATCAAGGAAATAATGACATCAAATAAGTGCAATTATATTTAATGAAAGTTGCTTAATTTTTTTTAACAAAAGCTATATTGAGACAAATATAATAGCAACCATGACTTACATTTGTCATAAATGGAAAACAGGATTAGTCCTCATGGCAGGACAGGTAGAGTGGCACCTAAATATCCCAATTCAAGTTTCCATATATTCAACGTGATAGCTATGTAGAGGCAGAAGATAAATAAACAGAATATGTATCATACCTAAAAAAGTAGCACATTTGTTTGATTCATACATATTAAAATATTTTTTAAAAAAAGTTGGCAAGTGCTGAGAAAAATAACTTTGTCATTCAATTTTTCCAAATAACTTTTCTATCATACAAAGTTAGATTCTCATCAGGTGAAGTTGTAATGTAGAAATTTATCTACCTAAGCCAGGCGCTGGTGGCTCATGCCTGTAATCTTAGCTACACAACAGGCTAAGATCTGAGAATCTCTGTTCAAAGCCAGGATGGGCACAAAAATCCTTGAGACTCTTATCTCCAATTAATCACCAGAAAACTGGAAGTGGCACTGTGGATTAAGGAGTAGAAAACTAACTCTGAGCTAAAGAGCTCAGGGACAGTGTCTAGGCCGAGAGTTCAAGTCCCATGACCAACCAACAAAGAAAGAAAGGAAGAAAGGAAGAAAGAAAGAAAGAAAGAAAGAAAGAAAGAAAGAAAGAAAGAAAGAGAAAAAGCAAAGCAAATAAATTTATCTACCTGGTAATGAGTACTCAGGTAATATGCCTTTACTATAATGTGTTTTTTTTTTCTTTTGCAAACTACATCTTTATTGGCAGCCTTAAAACACAGATGACTTTCTATAGGATTTTGAAATGCCATGTTGGAATGTCTTCAGCTTAAGCATACTAGAGATTGGGAAGTTTGGTGATTATGTGGTGCGTGCGTGTGTGTGTGTAACAGAGCTATTGGAATGAGAAATCACTGCATAGTTGCAGACTAGATCAGAGGAACAGACATAAAATATTCCACCAAAGTCAGCTAAAATGTGAGTGTGGAAAGACTGCATTCTCTATTTTACCATTCTATTCAGTTATATCAGTGTATGAGTTACACTTATTTTACCTGTGCTTTTAGTAATGTGCCCCATCCTCCACATTTACAAGACAGAGATAGAGTTAAACAATCCACCTGTCTCTCCCCCATGTTGCTGTGGATATGGACTGACTTGAAGCAACAAGCCAGGACCCTCACGGACAACAGCATCTGGATATGCAGACAATGTACGAGGACAGATAGCCACACTGCAGCACCACAGGTGAGAAGATTAGATGACAACAGATGTAGTTTGTGGATATGGGCATGGCCACAAACTGTGGGGACAGACACAGTTCTGCAAGGACATGGACGTGTAATCACAGTGTCACTGTGGACATTGGTGAACTGCTGGGAAGTCAGCAAGCCTGGTAGATTGCTCTGGCACACAGCAATGATTGGAAATGAGTGGCCTTATTTCCAAGGCAAAATCTAAGGAAAACCTGGTATATGAAGAGCAGACTCCCAGAGTCCTGGGCTCTGACCACACTAGCAAAAGCCAAGATAAACATGACAGGTGTTAGCAAGGAAAGCAAAGCTCCTACACGTGGTGTCTCAGCCAGATGCATGCTGCTAAAGCCAAATATACAAGGAAACACTATATTTCACACTGATATAAAAGTAGAAACATTTGAGAGAAGGGTCCAGAAAGAAAAAACATAGCTTGAATGAAAGAAGAGATCACATGTTCAGTTTTGCATGCAGGCAAATGGTCTAGCCTACATTTTCTTAGCAGCTATACCCTTCTGTCCTGGAACATACATACACAATGTGTGACACGTGTTCTATTTGATAGTATCTGTTAATAAGTCATCTTAACATAACTTTCTAGGCAGAGTGCTTATATGTGTAGCTAATATCAAATTATTTACACAATTGCTAGCAAATGCAAACATCACAGAGCAATATTGCATGAACTATATAAATTATCAGGGGAGTTAGTGAAAACTTGTGAGCTCCTGTATGAGTTGTATAACTTATCAAGGTATCATCTCTGCTTAAGGCACTGTGTTTCTGTGAGGATTGAAGTGATAATACTTACTATGCAATCCCTGGAGCACTACATGCCTATTTTGAAAGCCTGAAAACATAATGGAGAGGACTTCAATAATGAGAGTTACAGCAGACTTACTGCATCGACTCTTCTCATCTCAGCTCTAAAAGACAATAATAAGATTTGCCTATCTCTTAAACCAAATAAAAGTGGCTTTAATAATAGTTTAGGTAGCATTTATACAGCAATGTTTCCATTAAGAGAACAAAAACATTAAAATTTCCCTCCTCCTCCTGCTACCTTAATAGTTCAAGGAAAGCCATTTTGGTACTCGAAGGCAAATTCTTTGTTGGTTCCTTTGTTTAGAACTTAATACAACTTCTGTTCAGTACAGCTGGCCATCATTTTCCAACTTGTAGTTACTGATAAAGTGCTTGTGTTTTTTTTTTCCCTTACTCACACCATGAAGAGGACCCTTAGAGAGAAAAGATTTCTCTTTCCATCGATTTGTCACCTTGTACAGATAAAACAAACAAGTGAGCCAAATCCCAACAACAACTTCTAAAAAGTAATGTTGGCTCCTCCAAAAAAAGTCTGATTCCTCCATTGTGACAATGGGAAAAAGAACAGGGAGAGTAGATTGGAGGAACATTTCTTGTTTCTTAATTTCACTTTCTTCTGAAACTTTATTGTGTTTCCTTTGTCATCATGGTGGAAACTGATTAATCACCCAAATCCTCATGTTTCAGAATACTGTTAGGTAGTCAGGAAAGGCCTTCCCCTCATTATTTGTGCAAGGTACCACACCAGTCTGTCATGTGGTAGTGGAGTCAATTTGTATTGGGACACCAGCCACTGACGCCATGACTGACCCAAATGATCCCGCTTCTTTCTGACTTGTTCCTTAGTGAAGAAACTCAAATACAATCTTCATGAGAAATGAGCCAGACAGACAAGGAATGGAAGAGAAAATTCAAAAATACCTTAAATGAGTAAATCTGATATATTATTCTAGGAACCATAGTGACCCGCAGAAATGCAACTCGGAGGAAAGTATTTGAGTTTCACAGCTTGGAAGTTATGAATTTGACAATTCCATAGCATCAGGGTCTGTTTCTCATGAATGTAAAGGAGCTGCTATTGTCTCCTGTGTGTCAAAGTCTGTGGGTTCAAAACAAATTTAAGCAGTTCCTTCGGGGTTAAGTGCTCTGTTTTCTAGTCATTATTCAGCTTTCCCAGAGCTCCTTGGGCACTGCTAGTCTCAGCTGAGCATTTCTATTCTTTATTTAATATCTTATATTTTATTTCCCCGTTTGGTATACTGGATAATTCAGCCTATGTAAGCTTAGTCATAAGTATCACTGCGGAGAGTTAGAAATGCCAATCTATTATTAGTCTTTGAAATAAACAAAATGGTTATTTGTCTAGTTGAATATAAAAACTATAGCTGGTCTTTGTTATTAAACAGTTAAAGATAGAATATTCACCAGAGGTTCTGCCAATGATACATACACAGGAAATTCAAGCCTTTCTGGAACTAGATCTATCATATATCATTGAAAATAGAAAATCAACTAAGAAGAAGATTATAAAGGATGGCTAAAATGAGAATATGTATGCATCTCTAAAGAAGAAGCAAGCACAAACGACTGACTCTAGAAAGTTATGTAAATAATGGAGACATTTATCCATTTGAGGAGGGAGTGTGTGGTCACTAGACCATTGAACATCATTTTTCAGATTATTTTGAACTTCTGTTACAGGGACAAGATATGTGTTAGATTATAGAGATAAAATTCATAAACTGAACTAGACAAGGTCTCTTTAGTCATGCAGCTGATAGTCTAATGATCTGTGTAATTTAAAAATATCCAACACATAGGCAGGATTTTAGAAAAACAAAAATTTACAATATCTAAAATAAAAGTCAGTAAGATAGGTTTCATGTTCAATGGCTCCAATATGTACCAGCCCTGCATTCTATTTACTTATTTATGTGTGCGTGTGTCAGTGTGTGCACACGTACTGCTTCTGAACCTGGAACTCAGGCCTGGATACCTTCTCTGAACTTTTGTGAGCAAGGCTATTTCTCTACCACTTGAACAAGAACTGCACTTCTGTCTTTTTGATGATTAATGAGAGATATGTCTCTGACAGACTTTCCTGCCTAGGCTGGCTTCAAACCATAGATCTCAGCCTTCTGAGAAGCTAGGATTGTAGGCACGAGCCACATGCATCTGGCTTGTACCAGTGCCTTTTACCACAGAACTGTGCAAAAAAAAATACCTGCAATATATTATCAGCTATATCAGCTTAACAGCAGAAATTTTATCCTGAAGGCACTGATTATTCAATTTTGTGGTTACATTTGTCTGGATACATGCTATTAAAGATATCTGCTATACTTTTGGTGGTCCCTGCTAATGTTTTCTACTAGCTTTTCAGAACCTTGCCTAGACTAGACAGATCATTTAGCCAGTGAAACAGACAGAATTAACTATGATTTTTCTCCTTTTTCTCCCTAGTTAAAAAATGTTACATACCTAACACAGTCAATATGTAAAATTTTATGTGTGTGCATCCTTTGACAATATCTGCTTAATATATATATATATAATATTAATAACTAATCTATAGGCCTAAAGAAACCTCTTACATATTTCTCTCATTCTATCAATCTTCCACTACTTACATGTCCATTATATTAACAAATAGATATACTACTTTACTCAATCATATATTCAAAGTTACTATGAATTGGGGCTGGAGTGGAGCCCAGTGGTAGAGTGCTTGCCTACCATGCACAAAGCCTTGGGTTCAGGAAGTGGCACTGTAGCTCAAATGACAAAGCACTAGCCTTAAGCAAAAGTGTCTAAGGACAGTGCCCAGGCCCTGAGTTCAAGTCCTAGGACTGGCAAAAAACGTTACTAGAAATAATTTACGTGAATCTAAATAAAGAATTACTGAGAATAAAAGTTCCTGGCACTTCCTTCTTGGCCTAAGGATGAAGACACTGTTGTAGTGATACCCCATGCAATGCTGAAACACTTTTTCTCTTAATTGTACAGCAAGCTGGCTACAAACAGCTTATGTACTTTCTTTTTATATATACATATTTTTATTGTAATTAATAGAAGGGTTACATTATATTAGCCAGATAGAAGGTGCATTACGTAACAATCATTGCTACCACTTCTCATGATTTTGTTCCCATTTCCCTCCTTCCACCCCCTCCCCACATCTTGTTTCCCCCCTTCCCTATCCTATTTAAATAAACAAATAAACATATATACAATATATCCAATAACAAGGTGAAATACTTTAACAATATGAGATAACCAAGGGACAACAAAAGAGATGAGAAATAACATAGTACATTAAGAACAACTGTCACACATTATATGGCTCTTGTTTCAATATCCTGGAGGTCTTTTCATTTAGCCCCATCCTATATGGCCTTATGTATCTAGGTTTTACCCTATTTTAAACCTCTGCTAGAAGAGTCCAAGGTTTATACTAATTATGACAAATGAGGGAAACCATTGAGCATGCCCTTTCTTTAACATGGTCTGTGGCTGAAGAGAACTGCACTGAAGGGTCCATCTAATGATTGACCATCGAAGTCTAACCTCCATATTCCTCAAATTGGGATAATTCCCCAGAAGAGACATTTAGGTCAAAACTCTCACAATAGTTTGGAATCTGTGATGAAATAGTGTTGCTGGTAAGCTCCCTCTGTCAAACCTTTCTGTCTTGATTTGCATAGCTATATGTACTTCTCCAAATTCCATACACATAAATTTCCTAGGAGTCTATTTCCAAGGAACTCCTGGGTATTGCAGAAGTTTAAAACAAAGATGATGAATGTAAAAATAAATAAATAGAAATCTATATCATTCAATCTTTCATAGGGCACATAAATATTATTTATATAAGAATTTCTACATAAAGTTACTATATGCACATCACTGATTGTTTAAGATGGAATTTTAAAGAATAATTTGAATTTCTTTTTTGTGTGTGTGTGTGGGGAGGGTCATGGTGCTTGGACTCTGGGCCTGAGCTCTTCAGCTCAAGGCTACCTTCCTACCCCTGGGCCTGGGCATTGTTCCTGAGCTCTTCAGCTCAAGGCTACCACCCTACTCTTGAGCCAAGCCCCACTTCCCATTTTCTATAGGTTAACTGGCGATAAGAGTCTCAGTCCTTTTGTGCCGGGCTGGCTTTGAAATGTGATTCCCAGATCTCAACCTCCTGAGTAGCTAGGATTACAGGCTTGAGCCACCACACCTTGCTTCAGCTTGAATTTCTTAAGGATTTTTCAAAACATATTTTTGTCAATATATTCATGGACCAAATACATTATGATGAAATTACATGAAAGGAAATTGGAGACATACTAAATATTTGGGGTCTTTGAAACACAACACAATTTTGGCGTATGTTTTTCTTAAGTTTTACAATTTATTGCCTAAAATGTAAAGTATAAAGCTATACACAGATAAGGAAAAGGTTTCACTAAATAACATATATTGCTAACCTTGACATGAAACAGAAATATTCAATCTTCTCTTGAGTTAAAGTTTGGCTTTTGTTGTTGTTGCTGTTAATTTTGTTAACTAATCTTCAAACTGTATTTGTATCAGGGGAAACCAGAAAGGACAGCCAGCCATATTTGCTTAACATCGGTGAGTCGATCTCACTGGTAGCTGCACTCTTTGAAGAATTCTTACTTATAATCTCACAGGTAGGGGTTTAGAGACTATTGTCAAGTGTTTTGAGTGAGCAAATGGAGCAAATGGGAATAGAACAGTCTATCAAGTAACTACTCAGACAACTATCAGGAGCATTAAGAAAGGCACCCGTGAAATGGAGTTTTCCCCACTAACACTTAAGTTCTAGAAATTTTCCATGACATTCTGATTCTTTCATTGACACTAGAAAGGTACTAAGGAAACAGAGATAAAATCTTTAATGAAGAGGAGTGTGCAAAACGAATGTGGGTGATTTTGACATTGAAACAGCAACATGAGAGTAGCTTTCAAACTATATTGAACAGTGAAGTACTCTCCAGATGAAGTCAGATACAGCAACCCAGTGTGTCAGACCAAAGAAGACTAATTCCACTGAACAGTTAAGCTATGGATCCGGGGTTCTATAATAGTGCATAGGCTGTGAGACCCTCAGGTACTTCCAGACAATTTATGGGGCTCTGTGGTACAGTGCCCAAGAACCCACTGAATTTGGGAAGCTTGTCACCGGTAAAAACTGAGGACCAAGATTCCATTAATTCTGTTGCTGCTTCTTGGGATCGATTCTCCCACTCCTTCCCTTACCTCAAATACTTCAGATTCCCAGCACATGGTGTGGATGTGGATGAAATTGATTCCTTTCTTGTTTTCAGGAGGGTCCTGACTAGCTTAAGCCAGACAGAGTATCTCATCTCCTGCACATACTAATCAGTTCAGAGTTGATTTGATAGATTGGTATCTGAAAATATATAACCTCAGGAGTTGCTCATTGTTATGCTGAGACAGTAATTCACAAGGCTCATGACAAGAGTGAACACTGAGCAAGTTGCTCTGAAAACCAAGACAGTCATCATAATAAACTCATTTCAGTCACTTTGTTCAAGAGTCATCTGAGGCCAGAAATCTCTCAATTTCATGTCAGGCTATTGCCTTAACTTTTCAAGCCAACTACCAGTTGAGTAACAGTAAAACATTAAAACTGCTATCAACTGTATTCAAGAATTTCTAGCACACAGTGTGTAGCTCAATACTTTTTGACTAATGAAGATAAGAACTATAGCTTCTAATTCTATGCTTATTTAATCACTCAACGTCTTATTTCTTTTATTTATAAAACAAAAGAGCTGCTCTGATTCATCTAAAAAATCCACTCCCTATTCTAGCATGTCTCTTTGTGTCTTTGTACAGATCATCATTTTTGCATTTGTATCTCAGCCATTCTGCTGAGATATCCAAGTTAAAGCACTGATTCAGTTCTGTTGAGCACAACTCACTGCAAATGTTCATTAGCTGAGGTAACATTAAGGTATTCTTCTTTCTTTGGCTGACTGCTTGGATGTGAAATTATAGTGATTCACAGAAGAAAAACCACATGGGAAGAATGGAAATATAGGATTTATGGAAGAGAAAGTGGAGTTATTATTGTTTAACAGTTTTGTGAACATATGTGAAGGCAGATGATGGTTGGATGGTTGCAAAAGAAAACCATGTTGCTTGAGGATAATTGATGTAGTATTTAGAATTCTTAATCAAAAATTTAGGATGCTTCTGAGAACTTAGTCAAAATCCATTTTAAAAGGGAAAGGGCTTGGTTCTATGGCTCATGTCTGTAATTCTAGCTACTAAGAAGGATAAGACTAGGAGGAGAATGTTTTGAGGTCAGCCTGAGAAAAAAGTTTGTGAGCACCCTTTCAGCAAATATATAACATTGCTCAAGATGTACTGTACCCATAAATTGATGTTGTTCAATCCAAACATTTGTACAACTACTTAAAGATAATAAATCAATAAGAGAAATAGAGGATTTATACATTTTTTAAAGGGAAACAAAGAAGTGGATGTGGGGAAATAGACCCATCATCTCAGCTGTATTCTGAGATTGTGTGAACTACACAAGTACAAGCTACCTTAGGAAAAAAATGTTCAATCCCAGTGAGTATGGCAGTGCAGACCTGTCATCACTGCTACATGAAAAGCACACAAGAGGAACACAGTGATCCAGGTGCATGTGGGGGTGAAATGCAAGACCCCATGTGAGAATAACCAGTACATAAATGTTTAGAGCCATGGTTCAGGTAGTAGGGTGTTTGCACTGTAGGTGCAAAGCTCTGAGTTCAAATACATAAAAAAGGAAAAAGTTAAAACATATATAATTTATCTATGAAGTAACAATAAAAGGCTCTAATAAAAGGCTGAATCTGTCTGAGGCTTATATCAAAACACCATCATCTGTGGGCCTTTAGGACATGAAGTAAGCAGAGCTCTACTCTGCTTTTTGCTTGACACAGTCACAATCTGGAGCAGCACTATACAATAAAAATTTAATGCAAGTGAAACATATATATCACTTTCCATGTCCGATGAATATGTTTGAGAGATATTAAAAGAAATAGATGAAATTCATTGTAACCACTCATCTTATCTGGCCTACGGTATTAAAATATTATTCTGACATACAGCCGTTTTAAAAATATCAATGAAGCTGGGCATGATGGCTCATGCCTGTAATCCTAGCTACTCAGGAGGCTGAGATCTGAGGATCAAGGTTCAAAGCTAGCCTGGGCACAAAAGGACTTGAGACTCTATCTCCAATTAACCTCTAGAAAAATGGGAAGTGGGGCTTGGCTCAAGAGTAGGGCAGTAGCTTTGAGTTGAAGAGCTCAGAGACATGGCCCAATCCCAGGGGTGGAAGGTAGCCTTGAGCTGAAGAGCTCAGGGACAGTGCCCAGGCCCAGTTCAAGCCCCATGACCCTCCCCTGCCCCCAATATCAATGATGCCTTTTGTTGCTAATCTTGTTTTGCCAGTCCTGGGCTTGAGCTCAGGGTCTGAGCACTGTCCTTGGACTTTCTCAAGGCTACAGCTCTACCACTTGCGCATGGCACCACTCCTGGCTTTTTTCCATGTACGTGGTACTAAGGAATTGAACCTGGGTCTTCATGCATGCTAGGCAAGCACTCTACCACTAGGCAAAACTCGCAGCCTGTTGTCGCTGGAGGAGGCTGGGGGTTGTTCAATACTTGCCTAATCTTGTAAAGCCAGGTCTAGACATTTAGAAATGACCCCAAACACACTTGCAAGCTGTAACAATGTTCATACAAGAGAGTGACAGGATTATGTTAGTACTGTAGTCTCGTAGCCGGTCTACTCGGCCTTTATATATTGGCTATGTGGTGAGACATTTCAGATATTAATCTGTTTGTTCTACCTGTGATTCATTGTTCCTTTCTCTCTTAGCAGGCAGTGGCATCTCTGCTCGTTGTTTCAGGAAAGAAATATGGCAAAGCTAAAAAAATAGAAATGTCTCTAGCTTTTTTGATCACAGATTTCCTTAGGGACTTAGAGACATAAGAGGAGAGGAGAAAAGAGAGAAGAATGAGATAGGAAAGAGGGCATTGGAGTAGTAGTACAGAGGATATAAGCTCTGCTTCCTGAAGAATAGGTCCTATTGAAAGACTATATCTAATGGCAGAGACCTCAGGAAGAAAATGATACCATGATTCAAAGAGGTGGGAAGAAAGGGCAGGGACAGCTTGGGAAAGATTTAGATAAGCTAAGAGTAGTGAGAACTGAAGAATGCACAAGTGGTAGATGCTTTGGAAGGATGAAAGAGGAGATGCTTGATTGATCTGTCTCCCCTGATGGTTTGGGAGGGGAAAGGGCGGAGGAGAAGGGAGAAGGAAGAAGAGGAGAGGAGAAGACAAGGAAAGGGAAGGAAGGCGATGGGGTGGGAAAAGAGGCAGGAGGAAGAGTAAAAGGAGGGAGGAAAGAGCAGAAAAGCAGGGAAAGAAAAGGGGAAAAGGAAGGAGAGAAAAGGATGGGAGGGAAATGGGGAAACTGAGCAAGGTGAGGGAAAGTAATTTATAGAGTGGAGGAGAAGGGAGGAGGGGTGAAGTAATTTCGGCTTGGGAGGCATAACTGACAGGGATGTAGTGGGCTGAGGGAAGAGAACTCAGGATATATTCCAAATATTTTACGTAGGAAAATAGCAAAAAAGTAAAAATAAAAACACAAGTATCATTCTGAGACACCAAACACTAGATGTTCTTCTGAACTCCTGACAAATGACTCACTGAATCTCTGGAATATGAGGCTATACTCTTTTTTACTCACATTTTATAGATGAGGCGCAAAGAGGTGAAATAATTTATCCAAAGTCAAAACAAGTAAACAGCAGGTATCAAACACTTCTCCTCTGGTCAGATAATCAGTTAAACATAGATTAGAGACTGATTAAAATGAACAGAGAAGTTACAGAAATAGTCTGGCCAATACAATCCTACGTGTATGTCACCATGATCCTGGATACTCAATAAGTGGTCTCCATACTCCATACCTGTTTTTAATTTCTTTATTTGTCTTTGACTGAAGTGTTGAGTCCCTGTTTAACAAGTTACAATGGACTTTAAGCACAAATGTTCCTGAGTATGTCCTTTAGTACATTCGGAGAATAAATGCTACCTTTCCTATTCACAAATAAATGATGACATCTGAGTGATGGTCTTTTCCCACATGTTCTCTCCTCTGGAGAGCAAATCTATGTCTTCTGGGAATAATGTGAAAATTTCTCTCCTGTTTTAGAGCAGGAAGATTCCAGGCTTCCCCTGTTTCTATCAGTTCTTGCAGGAAACTAAACTTAGATTACAACAAAAATGTAGCTGGAAATGAAAAGACCTCCAGGATATGGAAACAAGAGCCATATAATGTGGGATTGTTGTTATTCAGGTACTATGCTATTTCTCATCTCTTTTGTTGTCCCTTGGTTATTCTCATATTGTTACAGTATCTTACCTTGTTATCTGGTATATTGTATATAGTCTTATTTGTTTATTTGAAATAGGAAAGGGAAGGGGGAAAACAAGATGAGGGGAGGGGGATGGGGGAGGGAAATTGGGACAAAAGCATGAAAAGGGTTATAAATGTTTGTGAAGTAATACACCTTCTATCTGGTGAATATAACGTAACCCTTCTATTAATTACAATTGAAAAAAAAAAGACAAAAAATGTAGCTGGATGACCACAAGCAGCAGGATGGTGAGGCACCTCCTGTGTTACTGAATGGGTTTTTAAAAAATTTAATTTAATTTAAGGTGATATACAGAGGGGTTACAGTTACAAACGTTAGGTAATGAGTACATTTCTTGTCCAGCACTGTTACCTCCTTCCTCCTTTTTCTTCCACCTTCTTTTTGTCCCCAATTCCCCCCATCAAGTTGTAAAGTTCATGTCTTGTGAGTATCACTGCTGCATTGGTCCACCCTGTTCTGTGTCTCATCATTTTGTGGTTCCCCTTTCCTTTCCCAATCAGATAAACGTATATACAAAGCACAAAGTACCAAAACAAGAACAGAGACAGCAGGGACAAATCAAAGAGATAAACAGTGAAAGAAAAAAGAAATAATGCTTTGAGGGTCAGAGGAGGTCCGAGGTAAGAAGAAACATTCTGCTGGTGTTGGATCCAGGGTGAGGATCTGGTGAGGTAAGGTCTGGATCTTAGGCTCCAATGTCGACAAGAAGCCCTAGGCCAAGGCACCCCTCAGTATTTCCCTGTACTTATAATAAAATCTTTTTGCCTCATCTCTTTGCTGTGGCTTCTCTTCTCCAAAAGCAAGCTAATATCAATATCATGACGGTTTAATAAGAGTAATAATTAGCAATATAACTCTATTGATAAGTTGTTTTAATTTATTAAAAATGAAATTTCTCATTTGATATGACTTATATTAGTGATATGTTGCGATAAAATATCAAACGTAAGTCCCGAAGTTGAATTATTTTAGGTTATTACTTTATTCAGGAAAAGTGCCACTGATGGGTAAATGAAGGCAACTCAGGTACAAAATTAAATTTGTTGAAATGTCTTTATGGAATATATGTTTTTATGGAATTTTATCTGGAACCTTAATAACTTCAGCATCACCATGTTTTTCTCAGTGAAGAAATAAGGAATTGCAAAACTGAGTATTACTGAGCCATAAATCCATCTTCTATCCTAATATACCAGGCTACATATGACTTTAGTGAACCTTACAAGAATAATAAAAACTTTGGGAATATTTTAAACCCTTTGAAATTAATCTTTCACTCACATTTTTCCCCAAAGTTAAATGTGACAATTACTGTGTGAGATTATGAAATCAGCCAGCGAGGAGTGGCTGATGCCTGTTATCCTAGCTGCTTAGAAGACTGAGACTGGGAGCGCATCATAAGCAGAGAAATTGGTCACATTCCTTTTCCAAGGAGAGCCACATGCTGTGGTGCATGCCTCCTTTTCTAGCTGTGGTAGAAAACCTAACATAAGTGTATCAAATGCGGGCATGCAAATGGGTAAGAAAAGAGACTCCATCTAAACAAATATTCAGAAAAAAAAGAATAAAGGGAGAGAGAGGATTGGACATGTGACTCCATAATAAGACTACCTGTTTAGCAGTACCAGCTCCTGAGTTCCAACTCCAACATACCCAAAAAAATGCAAAGCTAAAAATATAAAAATGAGCACAGGGCTCAGGATCTGAGGATAGTAGTTCAAAGCCAGCTCTGGTATTAAAGTCCATGAAACTCTAATCTCCAATTAACCACCAGAGAACCGGAAGTGGCACTGTGGAACCAGGGGTAGGGAGGCAGCCTTGAGCTGAAGAGCTCAGGGACAGCATCCAGGCCCAGAGTTTAATTAAGCCCCATGACTGATCCCATTCCTCAAAACATGAAAGGGCCAGGAGTGTGGCCTAGTGGTAGAGTGCCTACCTAGCACGCATGAAGCTACCACAGACACAGAAAAAGCCAGAAGTGGCACTGTGGCTCAAGTGGTAGAGTGTGAGCCTCAAGAAAGCCTGAGGACAGTGCCCAGGTCCTGCATTCAAGCCCCAGGGCTGGTAAAAAAAAAATGGAATCATTAAATTTGTTATATTTACAATTAAATGAGATGCCTAAGACAATTGTGATTTAATTTTTATTTAAAGCCAAGGCTTGATGGTTCATTCTGTAATCCTAGTCATTTAGGAAGCTGAGACCTAGATGAAGGCATTTTGAAGCTGGCCAGGGCAGAAAAGTCCCTGATAATTCTACCATAGCAACTATAAGGTTCTGTGTTAAAATCCTAATACTGGGGAAAAACACTTGAAGTTTTACTACAGAAGTATATCTAATAGACCCAGAGTCCTGATGAAAAAGAAAGTCCATTAGATAATGGAATGCAAAATAATATTCTTTTCAATGTTTTGTAAGATATTACAGTCTCCTAGGGTCCTGCAAAGACACCAGTTTTCCTAGAGTAGCCCTTGATTTCCAGACCAACTTTTACAATAATGAAAAAGAAGCAAACTCAAACAAGAAACTTACTGTAAATAAAAACCTGATTATCATTTCATGCTTACTTCTATTTTGTCCACTGCCCAAGTCATGTCACTAAAATTATTATCACTATACTCATAAAGATAGAAAAATTTCAATTATCAAAGATAGGTTAATTTATGCTCATCATACTTCTGAGGAAGAAAAGATGTTTTTACAATAAATTTCTTTAAAAAACACTTCCTAACAAAGAGATACCTAAATCACTATAAATGAACCATAATTTTTTTTTTGCCAGTCCTGGGCTTGGGCTCAGGGCTTGAGCACTGTCCTTGGACTTTCTCAAGGCTAACACTCTACCACTTGAGCCTCAGCACCACTTCCAGCTTTTTGCTATGTATGTGGTACCGAGGAATCAAACCTGGGTCTTCATGCATGCGAGGCAAGCACTCTACCACTAGGCCAAACTCCCAGCCCATGAACCATAAATTTTAGTTCAGAATCTTCTGGACATTCTATATAATTCAATTTTTAAGTTCTTTTGACTTTTATCATTATTAAATAATATTACTTGTTTACTAGTTTGTTAGTTTTAATGTATATATAGAGAGACAATATGAAAACATTTGTGGTACATTCAGTCTTTTCAGTTCATTTATAAAATAATAGAAAGTATGCAAGTACAAATTAATCAAAAATGTCTAAAATTGGGAGCTGGTGGCTCATATATATAATCCTAGCTACTTATGAGACTGAGATTTGGAAGATCTTGGTTCAAAGTGAATTTGGCTAGAAAAGTATGTGATAGTTCATCTCCAGCAAAAAGCAAGGAGAGAGGCATTATTCAAGTGGTAGAATATTAGTCCAGCCAGCATGAGATCATAACTATATGTATGTATATATATATTTATATGTATATATTAGTAAGTTTACACACCAGAAACATCTCTCTATTCAGGTTTGTTGGTGTCCTAAATTTACCAAAAGAAACAAATGCTTGAGTTCAGAGATAAGACTTAAAAATTAGGGTACTTTTAGCAAATATTTGAGCTTATAAAAGTTTAAAAAGTTTGTGTTCCAAAAATAAATGAAGTCAAAATTTCATTCTTCACTTTGAAAAAGTTAAATAGAGAGGCATTAGCTGACTATATATATAAGTTAAGTCTGCTCATGAAAAAGCAAGAAAAACAAGTACTTATTGTCATTTTTTTCATTTTAAAATGTAATGTGTGGGTTTCTCTTCCAAAAATTCTCAGAAGTGCATCAAATTATGAGGAGCAGAAAACAACAGGAATACTTACCATGTAGGTTTGAGAATAATAATTTGTCAGTATTCATGTCAGTATTTTTCTACATCATAGACACTGCACCAAGAACATTCTGAAAGGTGACAGGTACCAACTCTTTTCAAAGAAAATTTGCTCTCCCACTTTAATTGATCAAAGGTACTAAAAATGATACAACGCATCTGTATTTAAAAATCAGTGAAATGAGCTGGATGTTGATGGCTCATGCCCTCTGAATTCAAGCTACTCAGAAGGCTGAGCTTGGAAGAGCTTAGTTCAGAGACAGCTTGGACAGGAAAAATTATAAAGCTCTCTTATCTTCACTTAAACCAGCAAAATGCCAGAAAAAAATAGCCAGAAGTGGAGTTTTGACCCATATGGTAAAGGCCTAGCCTTGAGCAAAAAAGCCCTAAGACAGGGCCCAGCCCCCGAGTTCAAGCCTCAGGATTGGCACGCGCGCACACACACACACACACAGATTATAGTGGGTGATTGGTCAACTTAAGTTTTTGGCCTATATTTAACATATAATAATCAGTTGCAAATAGTATATCTACTTTCCTATTAGATGTGCTTTTTTGGTTACTATTCTCATGTGCCCACATTTTCTCCATATTCTTTGTCTTGCCTACATATAAAAAAAGACCCAGGCATCATTCCAAACATTTATTTGTATCATGACATTGAAGCTCAGAAATAGCAAATGTGACACAGAATGAATTGTCTACTAAAAGAGTCATGAAAAAGTAGCTAATGACTTACTGATGCACATTTAATAATAAGAATGAAAATGTCAATGAGTCAGTGTGATGAAATTAGTTTTACAATAATATTCCAACAATTTATCTCAGTAAAAAGAGGATATATGTTTAGTAAATAAATTTTATTTTCAGCTAAATCCTTTGCTAGGAACATTACAATCTTTAGATGGGGCTGTTTGTACCTTCTATAACAACAAGTGTCAAAGGGGGGAAAGGTCTCATGTATATCTAAAAATAAGATGCATCTAGCATCTACACAGACAACAAATCCCAAAGGACTGAGGCAAAATTCAGATGCACAAAGGACAAGGTATAAAGCCCTCCAACAGACTCAATTTAAAATAATCTAGCCCCTTGGGCTTGGGTATTTATCTACTTTTGAAAGTCAGGACCAATTTTTTAAAAAAGAAATTAAGCCAAAATGCTACCTGCCCTTAGAATCTAGGAGAAGAATCTACCCACCTCTCTCTCCAGCTATTATCGTTGCCCTGTAATATCTCTATCAGTATGCTCTTTGAAGAGCTCTAGTTATTTAGTTTCAGAAAATGTATCTTTCATAAACTGTTGTCTCCTTCTAGTTCTCATGATACAAGGCTCTATGGCCTCAGTTAACAGAAAATACCCACGTGCAAAGTTCAACAACTTGTCCTGTGATTGGAAGTATAACTTCTATACTCCTTATATGTCTACAACTAGAAAGTGCCAGAGTCACATATGAATGTGTACTTTCTTTAACCAGTTATGATAAGTGAGTAAAACCCCTCCCTCCCTAGTTCCCATATGGTGGGTTTTTTTTGTGTGTGTGTGGTGCAGGACACTGCTTTAGCACTCAAGTTCCCATGCAATCTCCAGGGCTTTCTGTGCAGCTCTGTACAAGTTCATTCAATTTTCTCAGGAGAGATCTAGAATAGAATATTGTTATATTCAGAGTAAGAAGTACTTACAGAAGGAAAGATGCAATCTCCTCAGACATATTGCAGTTTCTCTGTCATCATTGTGCCTTTTTCTCATGACTTAGAAAAATATTAAATAAATAAGGGAATAGTATACTTTCCCTAAACACTTACTTACCCTGAACAATTACTATTCTTTTCCCAAAGATAACTCATAGCTGGACATGCAGTGGCTTAGAAATGAACCAGTCAATTGTGTTTGCTATGGCTACTCTCTTCTTTGGGTAGCAAATGGTGAAGGAAGAAGCTAAAATGTTGGAGTTAAAATAAGTACACCAATAGTAAAAAGAATAGTAAGAAGTAATATCATCATCCATTGCTGACATTTAACTGTTAATTAGTTGAGAAGAATTAAGCAGGGAGAAAAGCACTAATGAAGGAATGTACAAGAGAGATGGTTTCTCACGAGAAAGGGAAAGAAGCTGGGTGCTTGGGGTACCTCCTGGTCAGGGCTAAGCCTGCACTGAGAACAGAGCTTAATAAGGCAGAGGTCAGCTCTCCAATATCCAAACTCAGAAAGGTTATACTGTAAGATTAAGGAATTATATAAGCCTTCGAGTGGTATCTTTTGACATAACACTGATTCTGAAATTGATTAGTTTTCAAAACCTCCTCCTTAAGTATTAGTAACATTTAAAAAAAAAAAGCAGAAAATAGATTTACCGAATGGCTATTACGTGATAAATGATACATTAGGCAATACACACATTTAATTCCAAATAACCCCAGTGTTATGAAAGAATTACCTTCCAGTTTTAAAAGGGAGAAAACAGACTGACAGTGATAAACTGTTTATATAATACTATGCAAGTCTATGCATCAGTACCTAGATGTCTGATTCCAAAGTTCACATTATTTCTATCTCATCATAATGCTATTATGAAAAGCTCACCAACACACATAACACATGCCAGGAAAGAAGCACTATTTAAAAGGGGACATTGGTAGTTCTAGAGTAGCTCATGACCTCTTTAAAAACATTGAGAAAGAAATTTGGATGTTTCTATGATTTCCTCTAAAGGGCAGTTTATTCTTTTCATCCTATACTCAAAGGATTACATTGTAAAATTTGAAGAACTGTTGTACTTTGTGTATTTGGACAATAATAGCATTTTACCTTTAGTCCCACCATATGGCATTTGAGCTCATTCCCAACATGATCAATTTTCTTCACTTATTGGGGCAAGGATGGAAACCTTAGAACAAAGGAGGAGATTAAATAATAATGAAATATACCAAAGTCCATTTAGCCATATGTGCTATTTGGCGGCTGCCCATATAATTTCTGCTATCAGCATACCCCAGGGGCTATTGTAGGTTCATTAATATAATTTTTGATTAGAAGGTCCTTTTATATAAGCAATTCCCTCAGTTTATAGAGGACAAAAATAAAGGCCAAAGGGATTACACTGGTGACACACTATCATCAGCTCTCACTGGATTGATAATGAATTTAATTTTTACACAGGAACCAGTCACTTTTGGTCATCAATTCTGCCTCCATAGCCAGGAGAAACATCGGACTCACTCTCAAATCGACCCTTCCAGTTGTACTATTGATCTAGCCTACTAGATACTATTTAGCTTTTGAGCTGTAATCAGATTAGCTGGTGGCACCACAACCGTCTGGCACCAGAGTAGTCTGTGGATGATGATAGGGAAAAGTTGACACAATTCTGAGAATTCCTGTATTTCGAATTAGCAAATAAGGTTGTTTTTTTTTTTTTAAGGCAGCCATTCTAAAATGGATCTTAATGAGGCAGACTCTGCCAATTTCCTTGGTATCAGCCAAGTCATAATGATAAAAATCACTAATTTAATTACTAGCTTGCAAATGAATACAGAGCATCCTCAGCACTATTTGAAAGTATTATGACTCTATTAAAATTTCCATTTCAGTAAAAACATTTTCAAAATGCTTCTATTTTTTAAAGTGTTTGAAAATCTTTAGACCTTGCATAAGAGGAAAGTGCCAATAATAAATTGTAATTTCAGAGTGCATTGTAAAATTTTATCATAGTAAAATTTAGTGCATGCTCCCAGTCATCTGATATGATCCTAAGTACTGAAATACATTATACAAGTGAAATAAAAACATTTCAGAAACCTTCATTTGAATGTTCCAAAGAGAAAATCCATGGTAGAGACCACTCTAGAATGAGATCCAAGAGTGCACAGAGAGAATTCAGCCTCACAATATTTCAGCTTGTATTCCTGTACAGTCTATTTGAGTCCTTAAGTTTTGCTCCAATTCTAAAAAAAAATGAAGCTTATGATTCTTTCCTAGCTTTTTGTTGCTAGTTATGAAATTAAGAATTTATTATAGGCAGAAAAAGTGTAACATGTAATCTAATTAGGCTAGACTGACAAGAAAGGTTATAAAAAATTAACAATCCTGTATGTTTAGAGAAAATCTTCAGCTACATTTGTTATGAGTTAACATCATAGTAGAATCAGAAAGAGAGCTTAAAGTCTGCCATCCAACATCATTCATGATTTTTAAAAAATTCCCTCTATAGAACCACAAAATCTTGATGTCTTTTCTAGTTCATGAATATTTCCATTAAGTAATGATACAAGAAAGTGCATATGGACTAGCATAATTGTTAAGAGTTCTTAATAGCCATTAAAAATGGCTCAGGGTCGGGAGTTTGGCCTAGTGGTTAAAGTGCTTGCCTAGCATGCATGAAGACCCGGGTTCGATTCCTCGGTACCACATACATAGCAAAAAGCCGGAAGTGGTGCTGAGGCTCAAGTGGTAGAGCTCTAGCCTTGAGAAAGTCCAAGGACAGTGCTCAGGTCCTGAGCTCAAGCCCAGGACTGGCAAAAAAAAAAAAATAAAAATAAAAAATAAAAAAAAATAAAAATGGCTCAGAGTTGTGTTTACCGTTTTATACCACCAAATTCTGACATGCTTTCTTTCTTAGTTGACCTTAAAGGACAAATTTTGCCTTCTTCTCTCTCTTCTTACTATTCCTTGCCTTATCAGGGTTTTTACTCCTCGGTCCCTCCCGACCTGCAGGAGGGATAGGGATAGGGAGGGCCCACTGACCACCCACACCCAACCCTCCCTTACTGGAGGACAATCAGATGCATCAGGGAGGCCCATCAAGGCAGGAACTCGAATTCATTTATTCAGGAAGTCCCTCCAGCTAATATCGGGTGCTGGAGTCTATCAGCACAAAGGTGGGCAGGACAGGGAGGTCCATGTGTTTACTCTCACTATAGGTCTCAGCAGAGAGTGATAAAGCAATAACACATTCGTAACCAATGGCAATCAAGTCTCAGCAGAAAGTGATTCACAATACCAACAATATAGCTCACAGTTAGGCATGGTGTTCATACATGACAGCTCATTTCTTTGTATGGTTATCCTACTCAGTGATGCAGATTCATGGGCCAGCGTGACCCTGCACTTGGCTCCCAGCATTACCTTTTTCTAATCCCTTCTCTATTTGCAGGTATTGATACTAAATAAATAATAATGTATAAAAAGAGAACAAATTAGTCAACATACTGGTATATAGCTATAGAAGAGAAATAGGGCCACTCTTAAAAATGCAATTTTCTAGACCTCAATGAAAATATAATGTATATTACAAACACAATTAATCTGGGTTTTAGGGAAATTTAATTTTTAGCATGTTTTCATTTTGTATATAATAAGGCAACTATGACTTCATATTAAAGCGAAATCTTAGCTTATTTACTCTCAATTCATTATTTCTTCCTCTGTATTATATTCTAAATTCTTTCTAATTTCATTATTTTCCACATTATTGTCTGCAGGTAATCCTGCCTTCTATATAACTGAATATATTGAACGAGTAGGTTCCAATTCATCTTTCTGCATGAAACTGAATATTTATCTTTGCACATACTTTTATCCATCTATTCTGAGAAGAAGAATCCTCTCCTTTTATATTGGAGAAAATGAATCAATCCTACCCTTTCCACATTTACCTGATCATAGGTGGATCTAACTTCATTATGATACCCCTCTTCTCTCAAATCATCCTTCTTCCCTGGCAGCCTATAAATATGCTTTTAACACATCAAGAAAGCAGAAAAAATGGTAAACTGTTACATGGACAATGTATGATTTCATGGAGCCATTGAGTCATCCATATCCCAATGCTACATTTTTGAATGTATTTTTTCACTGTATACATTCATTCTTTAAGTGCCTTAGGATAATTTCTATCTCTTTATCATCTAGCTGTTCTCATTTTTATTGATTCTTTTTCCATTATGAGGGGTCACATTTTCCTATTCTTTTCTATGTGCAGTAATTTTATATTAAACACCAGACTAATGGATGATAAAAGTTCTGGAGTCTGTTTCCCCTCTCCTAAGGAATGTTGCTTTCATGCTATAGGCAGGAAATTACAGAACCATCACCTTGACATTGTGTAGGACAGATGTATAGAATCCTTACATGTGTTCCAATGAGCTATAAATGGAGGAGATATAATTTCAAACTATTATTTCTCTTAGAATCTTATCTTATGTCTTTCTAACCTTTGCAGAGAAAGGCAAGGTCCTAAACAAAAGACTACCTCTTAATTATACATTGAGGGAAACCATCGCAAGGTGCTAAGAAATGCTGACATGGGTGGCATGGAATACCAAGATTTTCCATCATTGCTATTCAATTCTCAACCATAACAGTCACTGGAAAGATTCAGGATATTTCTTCAAGCGTCCTCAGCCACAGATACATAGGCGATTCCAACCTTTAGAAAGCCTATTACAAACAACCTTCCAAGGTGACATCGGATTAATAAGATGAAGTAAAGTATACAGATGGGGGAGAGGTATTCTAGGAAACAATAAGAACAGGGATATAAAGTATAAAATTTCCTGGTAAATTTGACTTCTTATACGATGTCCCATGTGTGATTGGATTGAAGAGAATTAAGTAGCAAGGGAAATATTCAAAGAGAATTGGGGGGGAAGAGAGCAAGAGCAGCCTTGCACACCACAGCAAAAACTAGACTTTTACTCTGAACAAAATGGTTAGTAATTGTAGGATTTTGAGGAAGATCATAATTAAATTTAATCTAAGATCATTCAAACAACCTTTAGAAAAATTAACTCAAGAAGAACACAGGCAAAGGAAAGGAGACAGAGCTACTAAATGTAGTAGAGATATTATTGTGGAAATAATAAGGGTAATGATGGCAGACACAGTGGGAAATAGAGATATTTTGAAGACAGATCCACTGGATTGCCCCAATAGATTAAATGTAGACTATAATAGAAAAAATTTCTGTCCTGAACAACTGGAAAAAATAACATTGTCCTCTACTGAAATGGGAAAAAATAATGAAAGAGAATTAACTAGAATCCTGAGATAGGTATTGGCTCTTTGAATTTGAGATGTGTATTAGATTGAAAGTTATGTAATTTGTTAGTCTGAGACTGGAGCTCTAGGATGTAGTCTAGATGAGAATAATCAGCCTATGAATGATATAAAAAATGGCAGACTCAATTCATCAAATGAGAAAAGGATCTAGTTTCAGTTTTCTATATGTGGATATTCTAGTTTGCTAGCACCATTTGTTGAAGAGGCTATATTTCTTCCAGCCTATGTTTTTGGCTTCCTTATTGAAAAGTACTTGGGTTCTGCAAGTTCATTTCTGGGTCTTTAATTCTGTTCAGGTGATCCTCAGTCCTGTTTTGTGCCAGCGCCAAGATGTTTTCATTACTATGGCTTTGTAATAGAGTTTGAAGTTTTGTATTGTTTTTCCTCCAGCAGTGTTCTGCCTACCACGATAAGTTTTGTTATTCAAAGATTTTTGTTATCCTATACACATTTTTGGATTTCTTTTTTCAATTTAAAATGGACCAAAGGCCTCAATGTAAGACCAGAAACCATGAAAGTATTGCAGGAAGGGGAAAGGAAAATACCAGGGCTCCTGGGCACAGATGGAAACTTTGTAAGTCCAAGTCTAGAAACAGAACAAATCTAAGAAAGACTTGGTAAATAGGATTGCATCAAACTTAAGGTTTCTGTACAGCAAAGGACAGAGCTAACAAGCTAAATAGAAAGTACACAGAATGAGAGATTTTTACCAGCCATACATTAGGCAGGGGCCTAATGTCCAAAATATATTTAAAGCTCAAAAAACTAAATCCCAAAGAAACAAAAACTCAGTTAATTAATGGACAAATGAGGAGGGATCGTACTACACTGTTGGTGGGAGTATAACTCATTCAATCACTATGGAAAACAGTATGGAAGTTCCTCAAAAGACTAAACATAGAGCTCCCCTATGATCCAGAAATTCCACTACTTGGCATTTACCCAATCGTCCAGAAACAAAGACATACTAAATCCACTAGCACAACGATGTTCGTTGCAGCACTATTTACCATAGAGAAGATATGGAACCAACTCAGATGCCCCTCAGTAGACGATTGGTATTTATACACAATGGAATTCTATGCTGCCATCAGAAAGAATGACATTGCCCCATTGGTAAGGAAATGGAAAGATTTGGAAAAAATCATATTAAGTGAAGTAAGCCAGACCCAAAGGAACAAGGGCTCAATGATTTCCCTCATCTTTAATAATTAGTACACTTCTAGGACTCTCTAGTAAGAGAGTCCTAGGATTACAATAGTACCAAACCTGGATACATAAGCTCATATAGGATGAGACTAAATGAAAGGATCTCCAGGATATGGAAACAAGAGCTTTATCTTGTGTGATTGTTGTTCTTAATGTACTATTATTTCTCTTCTCTTTCGTTACCCTTTAGTTAATCTCATATTATTATTGTATCTGACTTTGTTAGTTGGCATATACATTTATTTGTTTATTTGAAATATCAAAGGGAAGGGGCAGAAACAAGATAACTGGGAGGGGGTAAGGGGAAGGAAATGTGGACAAAAACATGAGAAGGGGTATCAATGTGTGAGAAGTAATGCACCTACTATCTGGCAAATATAACTGTAATCCCTCTATACATTACAATAAAAAATAAATAAATGGGAAAATGACCTAAAGAGTGACTTCTTAGAAGAAGTAAAAATGGTCAATAGATACATGAAGAAATGCCCAACACTTCTGACCATAGAAGAAATGAAAATCAAAACAATACTGAGATCCCCTCTTAGCCCAGTTAGAATGGCTACTATCAAACAAGTGCTGGTGAAGATGTAGTCAAACAGGAACTCTAATACACTGTTAGTGGCAATGTAGGCTTGTTAAACCACTCTGGAAAGCACTATGGAGGTTCCTAAAAAATTAAACATAGAACTACCTTATGACCCAATAATTCCACAACTGAGAACTTTTCAAATAGAACATAACCAAGGTTACAGTTAGGCCACCAGCACAACCATGTTCAATACACTTCTATTCACTCTAACCAAAACATGGAATCAACCCAGATATCTCTCAATGGATGAATGAACCAAAAAAATGAAATTCTACTCAACCACCAGAAAGAATATTAAGGAAATATTAAGGAAAAAGTTATATTAAGCTAAGTAAGCCAATTGCAGAGACACATAGGTTGCATTATTTCTCTCATTTGTGGTAGCTAGAAACATGTGTATAATTCTACAAGCAAATGTGATGGATGGTAAGCAAATAGTTAAAAACAAATTAGCTGAAGAATGGAAAGCTATGGAGAGCTCAAGTAGTATAATCTTTCAGAAAGCGTAGGTCAAAGCCGAAGAAAATGAACACCTGGAAACAGATGCATTCAAGAGGGAGGTGGGGCCAAGGGAAGAAGGGGTAGATGAATACAGAAGAGAAGGGGAAGTATGCAGTCAAGAATGAATTAATAAAAATCAGGGGCAGAATGGGTTACGGGGTGGATACGAACATTGAAGGGCTGACACTGATCAAGGTGCATTGTATTCATTAGCTGCTTTATTGAATGGTACCTCCTTTGAAGAACTACTTAAAGACAAGAAAAATTAAGAAGAGAATAGGAAAAGAGATCTGGTATTTGTGTTTTATGTGCATCAAGGAACCCAAGAAGAAATATTCAAGATATTGGGAAAGAAAATGAGGAAGGTGGGAATAAAGTTAAAGGAGGTTGGTCTTCTGAAAGGCAAGTGAAAGACAAAAGTGTTTCAATAAAAATAAAGTAATAGGCTGTGTTAAATACCAAAACGTCAGGTCAAATGAGGAGTGAGAAGTGTCGGTTGAGTGTGTAGCATATAGCTATTGATGATTCTGAGAAAGGAGAATGGTGGGAAGTGATGGGGGCTAGAAATAAAATCCTGATGGTTATTTAGAAAAGTTCTACTCTAGAAAAAGGCAGAAAACAAGGTTATAGCAAAAGGACAAAGTAGACCCAATTAAAAAAATTAAACACGAGCTAAAACAAAGCATGTTTACATGCTACAAGAATTATGTAGTAAAGAAGTACACTTTGACGGTGGACACAGGGCAGGGAACAGTGTCTAGGGATCTCCTGGTAGTCTTTGACAAGAGCATGACCAGGTTCTTCTGAGCAAAAAGGTGAGACAAAGAATGTGAACAGGTACTGTCGTCCATGTAACTTTAAAACTTATGGTGACTTTTATTGTTAATGAAAGAACTGCTCACTGGAAAGGGCAGGAGGGAGGCTGTGGAGGCAGAGAAAAGAGGGTATCAGTGAACTAGGGTAATATATCACAGCTGCTGGTAGCACTAAAGACCCCATGCTGTTAGAAGTTATGATCTGAAAGTGAGAAACTTCAGCATGGTTGTGTGCTTTCCTCTGGAAATGTGGAGTTGCCAAACACCAGCCTGACACAGACAGAAAACTAGAATTGAGCTAAGAGAGTAACTTCCATGAAGGACCATGTTTTGAGGCTCATGTGAGGGAGGCAAAAATAAGAGAAGATAGAGGGAGAATGAGAAGGTAGAGAGATTGCTGGATTATAGATTTCTGGGAATAGAGTAAAAAAGGAAGTACCATTTAGGATTTTGAAGGTGATGCAGTGAATGATAATAGCAAGATTTAGATTATGGCTTTCAGAGGACTTGCAGTAAAACGAGGTACAAGATCAGCTCAAGTCTTCTCTCTGCAAATCTTTATTATACTTTGCCTTTGTTGTTATTGGGGTACATTACTGAGAATCAGCATCTTGCAATATAAGAACATGATAAGAGTCATTCTTGTGCTCCTCAGCACCTAATCATTCCTGAGTATACCATGATACACAGTAAAAATGCATGATACATGCTGGCTAAATCAGTAAATATATACATAGGCCAACAAATAGGAACTCTATAAACTAAAAACTCTATAATGCAAAACATAAGCTAGCATCACATCTGTGTTAAGTATTCTCCTAAATGCTTTCTATGACACTAATAAGCTTTGTACTAACACAGTCTCATAGGTAACATATCCACAGAAGCTGTATGAAGAAATGGCTTAATTGGCTAAGGTATAGGGCATAGGAGATGAGTTTCTAGTCACATGGCTCCTCACTGAAGCCAGGTTTGGGTTTTACAGAATGGGGTAAGTATCAATAAATATTTTCTTTTCTTTTGTGCCAGTCCTAGGGAATGAACTCAGGGCCTAGCACCGTCCCTGAGCTTCTTTATGTGAAAGGCTAGCACTCCATCACTTGAGCCACAGTACCACTTCTGGCCTTGACTGTGTATGTAGTACTGTAAAAAAAAAAAAAAAAGCAAACTCAGAGCTTTATACATGCTAGGCAAGCATGTTATCTCTAAGCCACATTCCTAGCCCCAATAAATATTTTCTTATTTGGAAGTGGTGCTGTGGCTTAAGGGGTTAGTGAGGGACAATGCCCAGACCCAGAGTTCAAGACCCACAACTGACAATCAATCAATCCATCAATCAATAAAAATAAAAGTCCAGATATAAAGGGGATAAAAACATGAGGCAGGGTATCAAAGTTCAAGAAGTAATGTACCCACTACCTGACAAATGTAATTGTAACCCCTCTATACATTACCCTGACTATAAAATAAAATAAAAAAGTCCAATTAGAAAATATTTTAGGGTTATTTATATATGGCCATTTGGAAAACTCTGTTGCCTTTATGGCATGAAAGAAGTCAGTCACAGAGTTACACAATATAAAAACAAACAGATGTAGTTGTACTCAAGGACAAATTATGTATGGAAACTGAAATCTGGTTTTATATGTTTTTCATATATCATGATAGGTATATTTTTCTTTTGAACTTTTTCAACTGCTTAAAATTATAAAAATCATTTTTTAGTCCTGGGTTATATGGAAACTACTAGTGAGTATGGCCTAGTGTCTATAGTTTGAAAACTATGATAGGGAGATATCTTGTGGTTTTGGTTTACCAAACAGTTTTTAACTTTAATGAAAAATCTCAGGATAGAATTGCTCTTATTTTTATTCCACTTATTAGGTATTTTCATCTGGGAAGTGTTTCTGAGAACTCAGGGAGGGGCAATAGACAAGATGAGATGAAGGATAGGAAATACAGAAACGAGGGGGTAAAAGTTAGAGACTCTCCATCCTGCCTGTTGTACTCCTTATAAAACCATAACAGAGAAAATTAAGTCACTTTCTGAAGACTACATACCTCAAAAGAGGCAAAACTAGGATTAGAATCATTTGTCGGTTTCCTTGACATTCTATGTTACAATGTTTTAATGAGATGATAATTACTGATGCTCTCCCCTAAATGTGCTTGTAACACTTCATATGCTACACATATGGAATGTTCTGCCTTTGTACTTACTGAATGAATAAATGAATTAGCTTAGACAAGTATGGTTAGACAAGTATCCAGTACCATTTCAATTAACAAGTAACTTGTGTATTTATGTGAGTAATATTTACTTTTTATATGAGTACACATTTTCTGCAGGTACACTTAACCGTGTTCTACCACAAGCAGCTATGTCTCCAAGCTGTAATTATAGAAAGGAGGAAAAAAATTGGTGAATGTTTCCTGGCAAGGCACATTTAAATGACTTCAGCAGTGCATTTTCAAGTTTTTTCTATTCAGCTCTTAATTTATAAAATATAGAACAATGCCTTCATCTCAGATTGGAGCTTGATGGGCACAAATGTTTCCAAGTACACACATTGGTTTGACTTCCATCCAGACAACTCACCTTGGATGATGTAGTTTCCTATGTATGAAGGGAAATAATGAATGAGATGAAGTTCAGAATAAAGTTCGCTCAGATTGTTGAAAGGGTGTGTGATTACAGGGTACATTGTGAGAACTTCCTGGTTACAGAATCTGCGTAGTGTGGGTGTCACCCGACACAGACTAAGTGCTGTACATCAATGCAAACCCTCACAGTGGTCTTGCTTTTGGTTTTAAAACCCAATGATTTAAGAAGCCCTAATATTAATTGTTTTTCTTTATGCCTTTTCTTTCTGGATGGTGGGATAATATTCACTGTTTGAACATGAACATGGAACTAGGATTCTTGGAGAGATGAGTGTGGTTGGGATAGATGGAGTGACAGGGTAGGAGAATGACAGAGGGAGTGGCATTGATCAAGAGTCACTGTACACGTTAATAGATATATTAAATGGAAGTCCCTTTTTGCATCTATTTGAAGATCATAATAAGAAAGCAGAAAACTCTGAACACAGTATTCACAGTTTATCAATCTAAAGTTTGAAGATTTTTTAGTCACTTCTATACCTAGTAAGGATGACATATTGAAGTATATTTGAATTCATGATCAAATTCTTCTTTAAATTCTTCAAAACCAGCGTTGTGTTCCTGGCTTATGTATCAATAAGGTGTTGAATGCTAATGGTAGATAGATACCATTCTGAGCAAGAAGAAAGGGAAAAAATGAATTCTGTTTCATATCCTCTTTTCAACAGAAGATATACCACTGCTTGAAATAACAATCATGCAAACAGTAATCATAATTATGCCAAAATAAAACTGTATATAAATGCAAATCTCAAGTTCATTTTCTCCTTTCCCTTTAGTTATGCCAATTTTACTCCTTCTATTTGCTGAATAAACAGATACGTTCCTGAGTTAGGATGTTTATTGCACAAAACATTTCCTAGGCAAAGACAGCAGGGAAGAGCTCCTGACAAGGGAATTCATTGGAAACTACTCTATGCTTGAGTACACACGTGGAAATTTGATTGACTTCAGGAAAAGCTGCACGCAGATATTATTCAAAGATGACTCAAGCGGTTTGTTCCAGAGGTTTGTGCTTATATCCATCCCTTCTTGGGCAAATGCTCTCATTAAAGGTGACCCAGGCCAGGTTACAGTTATAATTGCAAAGGAATAAAAAGATGACCATAAAAAAACCCTCTCCTGTCTTAAAATATACTTAAATTCTCCCAACACGAAAAGGTCAGTATAATTATCATTGATGAGAGCATTAAGGTTTTCATTTCTCACCTTGGGTGATGCCACCAAAGATAGGATTTGAAGCAGGCAGAATGATGGAGGAAACAATGGATGAGTGAACAGAGACACACATGACTGACAGCTGCTTCCCGACATTTGGGTTAAGTCACAAGGGAGGAAACCCAAAAGAACCCAAGGAGCAAGTTTACACGTGCTCTTCAATTATTCTTATGAAATTTATATTGCTTCATAAATGAACACCATGCTGTAATAAAAAAATATGTCAAAATCAATAGAAACCCTGGCTGTTCAATTCTTCCACTTCTTGAATCTGAATGTAGGCAATTTAAAACATTATTCTTTTTCTTGTCATTATTACTAATTTCTGTCTTAAGGGTTACATTTCCTGTGCAATTGTGCTTGCAAATTTAACAGTCTCATAAGGATGGAGTCACAAAGAAAAGAATTTTTATTCTCAAATCACAAAATACAATTAAGTGAGTGTTGCAGATTTTAGAAATTTGGGAGGAAGAATGTGATGCTTTTTATATTTATTTAAAATAAGCAGTATTTTGGCATTAAAAATAATTCGCTCTTCAGGAGATAAGCCAAGCTCAGAAAGATATTACCATCATTGTAAAAAGTAGGGAAACCAGCAGGTAGGAGGAAAGGGAGCAGAGATATGGGGTGAATATTATAGAATATTCTATATGTATATGCATGAAAACAGTACAATGAAATTCATTAAGATCTGTTTAAAATAAGGGCAGGAGGAGGTGAGTAGAAAAGATTAACACAGACGAGATGAATCTGCTCCAGTCCATTACCTGCATGCAAATATCACATGGAAGCTCCTTTGTACAATTAATACATGGTGAGAATTTTCTTTTTTTAATTTAGTGTGTGAGGTACCATAAACGTTTATAACAAATCTCCAAGGTTTTAATTGCTGGTCAGCTATATTTCGATTACTGCATCCCAATTTTGAAGAAGGCTAAAAGCTAGAGTTAGACAGGTTAGAGAAAGCACTCAGTGGAATGGATTAAGTAAACAGGGATGAGGGGTTGAGAGGGAAGAGGTAAAATAAGAACCTCTGAATTTATACTAAAAAACATCAGTACTAGGAAGAACGTTATTTGTTTTCTCCTGTGCATAAAATTTCATACACACACACACACACACACACAGATCTCAAAGGATTCCTTTTAAAACCAGATGGAAATGTGTTGTCTACAGCAAATACCAGAATGCAACTAACAAGATCAATTTATAGGAAGTCATCATTCAGGAAATACTCCCAGGCTTAGGAAAAAAGTCAGGAGGAGAATAAGTTCTTTATTTGTTTATAATTTACATTCAATTTCATGGCATTGATTCCATTTTAGCAACTAGACAATGTTTACTAAATGATTACTATATGATTAGACAAGTCTTAATGGCAGGAGATAATGAATCTCTTTAGCTGACTATAAAGCAAAGAAATCTGGGACAAATTAAAACCTAAAACTTCAGGATTAGCTCAAGTTCATTTTTCATTCCCAGAATCAGCACCTAAGTCAGGATTTAAATGTGTGTATACCCATGTTTTATCTACCCTGAACTGGAAGTAAGAATATATTTCTATCGGCACAACTTGAAACAAGAAAGTACATGTTATGATGCACAAAGGCAAATGTGTTGTTTCAGAAAATGCTCTGAAATTTGTGCTTGTTCCTAACAAGGTACAAGAGAAATAAGGAGCAGCAAACTGCACTATGAGCTGTGCAATGGAAGCACAATTCATTGTTAACCTTTGCTTTCTATTTAGGGAAAATTAGGTAGGACCTGAGCTTTACAAGGTCTACAAGTTTCTAAATGTTGAGTGTGTACTCATGGTGTATGACAAAGCTGCCCCAGATTTGTATCCCAGTTGCACTGTACTGTGATCTAAATGGTGAAAACAAGAACCAACAATGCTCTCTATTCTGGACTTGTCCACTTGTCTACTAGCTCCTCAAGGCAGTCCACATTTTGCTGACAATCTCCTCCTTGTGTTTAAGACTTGGCTTAGGATGGCAGGATTTATTTTGAAGGGCCAAGTTAGACTAAGAGTGGTAGAAATAAGGCCTGTATCTGGCAGGGATCTGATGAGAAAGAGGAAGCTACCTTCTAGAAATCAGAGTTTGGGCAAGCTGGTTTATTTGGACACAACCACACATACCTAAATACTGATTCAAGTGCTGACTTTTTTTTTTGCCAGTCTTGGGGCTTGAACTCACAGCCTGAGCACTATACTTGAGTTTTCCTCAAGGCTAGTGTCCTACCACTTGAGCCATAGCCCTATTTCTGGCTTTACTATATATGCAGTAACAAGGAATCAAGCCCAGGTTTTTGCACCACTAGACAATAACTCCTGGATCCTGACTTTTTTCCATATATTTTTATTGTAATTAACAGAAGGGTTACCTTATATTCACCAGATAAAAGGTACATTACTTCACAAACATTGATACCCTTTCTCATGTTTTGGTCCCCTTTCCCTCCCCCCACCCCCACCCCCTCATCTTGTTTTCCTCACTTCCCTATCCTATTTCAAATAACCAAATAAACATATATACAATATATCCTCATTTTTAAAAATAACAGAATATGGACTTGAAATAATCTTGCAGCTTTAGCCTTCTTAAATAACTCCAGGTTTCTTTGTTTAGTAGTCAATTTAAGAAGTAGTAGATTATCTCTTGCCATTAAAGTTTGTCTGGTATTTATTTGTAATCCTATAGCACATTGCTTACTTATCCAAAGAACTGAAGCATTAGAAAAGAAGTAGTCAACAAGTATTTACTGAGAAATCACTACAAAGACTCTAAGTGAGGTGGTAAGAACACCTGGGTGAATTTTGGTCCTTAGCCTCAGAATGCTCAGAGAAGAGCTGGGAAGAATTCTCCCATGGAATAAGAAAGGACAGGAAGGAATTAAATTCAGAATGAAAAAAGGAATAAAACACTAGCACATGATTTTCAAATGGGGAAAGGATAAAGAAAGGGAAGGTAAGGGAAGCTGAGAGGGGATACCAGCAAGTACTATCTAAGTGAGATTTGAACAGGGAGGAACTTTTCTTGGATAAAAATATATGTGTGTGTGTGCTTGTGTGTGCGTGTGTGTGCGTGTGTGTGTGTGAGAGAGAGAGAAAAAGAGAGAGACAGAGACAGAGACAGAGACAGAGAGACAGAGACAGAGACAGAGAGAGAAAGAGAGAAAGAGAACATCAGCCAGACAAGCAGACAGCTTGATTTCAGGCAGAAGGTCAACGTTGTTTGGGAAACCTGAGTTGTGGATGGACAGTGCTCAGGGAAGAAGCATGCAGAGATATACAAGCCACAAGCAGAGGCGAGTCCAGGAAGGAATGGCCATCTAGGGCAGGCTCGAGGAAGCCTTAGGATGTTTCTGAGGTTCATGCATATAATTTGTCAGGACACAGGAGCTAACACATTGGCATTTGTCAGCCAGAGGTTGTAAGCTGAGCTTAGAGACTCTGGCAGGACCACTGAGCCTTTCACAGATAAGATGAGGCTATGGGGTCACAGGCTGAGATCCAAGAGCAGCAGAGGGAAGAGGACCTGGACATGTGATTGGGAAGGAACATCATGGCCTGGAGATGGAATTCAAGTCCATGAGCAAAACATCTGACTCAGACTTCTTCTAGTTGCACAGTTGATTATTATTGAATCTTCTGGTTGAACCACTAAATTATTTCTGAGTCTATTCTCCTCCCTTCTGAAGGGTAAATGTTGTTTGTATTTAAAATATATTTTAGTATATTTATCTTCAACTAGTTCAGAAGTATATTTCTGAAGGCTGTAAATACTATACTTCCTCTCTTCCCTTTTGAAAGAGCCTTCAGAGATTTAATTTCAATTTGTATGCTTTGAAGGTAATCTGACCTGCTTATTCACCATTCAGTATCAAAACCTAAGTAGGACGCCTTCAGCCTTAGACAGAGCTTTTAAGAATTAGAACAACTGATAAGTAATAAAATCATAAAACCTTAACTAATCATTAGACTAACAATGCGTCTGTAAATATGGGTTTCAGGCCAGTGGGTCTGTGGTACCCCTGAGGCCAGGAATTTCTTCTTTAATAAGAGAGTAGCTTTATAAGCTTGGCAAAATTCTTATTAATGGTGAATTTCCAGCATATAAATAAGGCTTTAGATATGATTTAGTTTTGCAATTCTCAATATGAAAATATATATATAAGGATGGGGAGAGGATTTCCCCTAATCATACACATATTTGCCTTAACAATCTCCACAAGTATATCTCTATGTTACATTTCATTCCACCACATCTATAACATTTAAGCACTGTAACATGTAATATGACCCCTTGATTGAAAGAAATGATAAAAATCAGTTATACCTCACAAAGGTCTGTAGTGTAGTGCTAAAGTGCTAGATGGTTTTTCTTTTGGAATAATTTTCCCATATAATGCAATCTTATCATGAAAATTCAAAAAGTTGTCCTGACAGTAATGAAGAATTTCCTTGAAAGGCTACAGAAGCATTCTGGTCAGCTTTTAAATAGCCTGTGAAGAATCAAACTTTTCTCCCTGGAGCAGCAGACATCAGATTTTTTGCTTTCCATTTTTTATTCTGCAATCTCCTGTGGCCACTTGGAAAATAGCTTGGCTGTGAAGCAGTGTTAGGGGTAGTGGAAAAGTGGGAAATCAAACTTGAAGTAAGATAAGCTTTTAACTCTGCTGTCAGGAAGGAGAAGAGGCGGGAGAAAACATGCTGCCATGCTCTTCTCCATTTTCCTTCGCCCAGGCCTGGTGTGAAGTCCCCAGGGAGCACCTCAGCAGGTTTGAGATTTTCTTTTTCTCAGTCTGGCAAGGCCTCCAGGAAAACACTGCATTGTTTATGTCAGATGGGGCCCTTGGCTGCATTCAATCCCCAGACAACCAGGACAATTAGCATTCTTGCTGAAGACAGGGGATAGCACAGGAAATTACACACAGGAAGCTCACTCCAGGGAAAACTGAACACCTTTTATAGAAGAGCAAGGCGCTGATGAGTTTTGGCTTTGGAATAAATTAAAATCAAGTGGAATTTTTGAACCATTTAAAGGAATGAGTTGAGATAGTTTAGATTTCCTGTGATACAAGAAAACTTGCGGAACATATTCAGAAACTATAAATGGCTGGATGTGGTGTCAAAGCTTGTAACCCCAGTAACAGGGAGGCTGAGGCAGGAGGATGTCATGATTGAAGCCAGGATGGGCTACATGGGGAGACTTATGACAAAGAAAAGAGTAAAAAGAAAGAAAGGAAGGAAGGAAGGAAGGAAGGAAGGAAGGAAGGAAGGAAGGAATAAAGAGAACCTGTCTATTATGAAACTATAGCAGTTTAGCTAATGAGTTAGCTATAGAGTTTAGCTAATGATTTTAGAATTCAGGATAAGAAAAAATATATATTTACATATAATCTATATTTATTATATATACATCAAAATATAAAGAGATAAATACATAAGATGAAAGACGTTTATATGGATATGGCTATCAACACATAACACCTATAATCTTTTGATCATGTAAGTTTCAAATGTGGAGATGTTGTGCTTAGAAACAGTCTTTCCAACGTAAGTTCTATATTGTTACAAAAATTCCCATCTTGTTCATTTTGAAGATTGTCTCTCCAAAATGTGATGTGCGACCACTGCCATTTGTGCATCTCTGAATTCACTGTTCCATTTTCAGGCAGCCTCTGAGTTGAATCCTGGGTTTTTGCCATATGCCAAGGGTTAGACCATTAATATGTAAAAGAAGCTGGTATCCAGGGAATTGACTTTATAATTGGAGAACTCCAAAATAAACCTAACATTTTTTAAATAATGGTATAGCACAGCCTCCCTGTTCTCTGGGCTATTATGCCATGTCCAGTTTCGTGGGCCTGTTGAAGGATACAAGCTGCCTCCACGTGCCAGGAAAGCTTTAATTACGGTGACTTTTACTCCCACTGGGAAGCCTCTACCTATGGCTTGGAAGTTTGAATTATTCAAGCTCATGGTAATACACTGGGCAGGAGGCTCTGTGTGACCTGCTGAGGTACACTTACACACTGATCACTTTCCAGGACTTGATTTCTCCCTTCTCTATCCCTTGTTCTTTCCTTAGCTTCCCCTCATCCCCTTCTGTTCTTAAAGAAGGAATCAAGGAACAGCAGAGAGACTCATGAATTCAGAAACAGCTCATTTGCAGCATAAACTGTGTGAAAGCATATGCTAGATGCTCTCTCAACTAAAGTTTCTCAAATATTTATGCCTTTCCACTAAACTCTTTATAAGAAGTGACACAATTATATACTTTGGTAGCCATCTCAGGACATTAAAATAAACTCCTTCCAAAATAGAAGGTAACAAAGTTGATTTTTCTTCCTAATATGAATCATTAGCTGCTGCTTTATCCTCTTGGATGAAGCTAAGAATGTCAGTTCTAAAAATGATTTTTATTAATATTTCATTATCACTGATGCATTGTTAACTAACAAATTCTAGATTTCAGTCTTTAATTAGAAATGTTTTCTTAGGCATTTTATGAAAATATCAAATCTACTATTCTTTATTCTAATTTCCAGACTGTTTTGTGTCACTGTGATTTATTTATAAACATAGTTGGAATCAAGATAACATGTGCTGTCTCGATTAAGAGCCACTGTGATGATAAAGCTTCATTTGTCACTTATCATATGCTAGCCTTCACAGGCTTAGTTAGTGTCCTCTCTTACAAAATATGAATAAAAAAACTGTTACTATTAAAGCATGTAAAAAACCAAGGCAGGCACTAGTGGCTCCTGCCTGAAATCCTAGCTACTCAAGAGCTACTTAGTCCAAGAAGGAATGTTCGTGAGACTTATCTCCAATCAAATACCACAAAAAAAGACAGAAGTGGAGCTATATCTCAAGTGGTAGAGTGCTAACTAACCTTGAGCAAATAGAGCTCAAGGATAGTGTCTAGGCTTTGTGTTCAAGATCACGACTAGTACAAAGAGGGAGAGAGAGAGAGAGAAAGAAAGAGAGAAAGAGAGGGAAAGAGAGAGAAAGACGGACAGACAGAGAATGTTCAAATGTCAAATAGGATAATGGTTTTTAATAAGTTTTAATAAGTTTAACATTTTTTAAATTACAAACTAATATAAATTAAAATGCTCTAGTGTTATTTTTATGGTATATAATAAACATCCACTTTAATTTATTTTCCAATTTACCCAGTTAGGTACAAAGAAAATGTTAGGAAATACTGAGTGAGATGAAATGCGAGATTCTTTTAAAAAAATTATCTTTATGGGCTGGGAATGTGCTTGCCTAGCATGGGTGAAATCTTACATTCATTTCTTCAGTACCACATAAACCAAAAATGCACGAAGTAGCATTGTGACTTAAGTGATAGAATGCTAGCCTTGAGCAAAATAAGCCCAAGGACAGTGGCCAAGACCTGAGTTCAAGCCCTAGGACTGGCAAAAAAAAAATCTTCAAGTGGTTGTATGAAGTCGCCATTCAACAAATCAGTTTGTAAGTATAATGCACATTGGTCAGTATCACCTCCTTTCAATATTTTACTCCGTCACTTTTTTGTAGTTTCAATTTTTTTTTTAAAGTTTGGGTTTGTTTATTTTTCAAAATCAAAGGATCTATATGTAAATAGTTCTCAACATTTTTTTGATATTTTTTATTGTAATTAATAAAAGGGTTACATGATATTTGCCAGAAAGAAGATGCATTAATTCACATACATTAATACCCTTTCACATGAATTTTTGTAGTTTCACAGAATATGACTATAATATAAGATTCTATTTCTTTCCTACAAATTGAATCTTCCATGAACAGAAAAAAGAAAGGGAAAATATATATTCGCAGAAAATTTTTGGTCTTCTGTGGCACTTGTGTTTGCATTCAGGGCAATGTGCTTGCTAGGCCAGATTGATGCTCTGTGATTTGAACCACACCACTGGGCCTTAGTCCTCAAGAATTCCTAAAGAGATATAGAACCCTGCTAGTTAATAAGCCAGAGCAGTTTTGGAAATTATTGACTTTGCTCAGAAATGCTATTAGAACCCATTTCAAGATATTAAAGCCATGATATATCAGCAAAAATAATTAACATGTTTTTAGAAGGAAGTGGATTACTTAGGCAGAAAACAGACACAAAGAATTTGTTCAAAACAACATCCATGGGTCTTTGGTGTGGGAAATCTTGATGAAGGACTCAGATACTTTCAGTCAGAAATGGGCATCTTGATTTGTAAAGAGGGTCTAATTTCTGGACAGTAAGGCCTTATGATGATAAGAATATTAATAATAATAATTTAATTACAGCTCTTCCCAACAGTGACCAGTAATCTAGTCTTCACCATTAAACTTCTCTTTAATTATAGGGCTATCTATTATTTCTTGGGGAAATACTTAGCATACTTATAAGAGGAACTTAATTGTCATCAAAAATACAATAAGGTTTATTATTAATATATGTTTACTTTTATATTAATGATTCACCTTAAAAAAGGAAATTCTTCAATATGTGACAACATAAATGAAACGAGGACATTATGCTAAGTGAAATAACAGAAATGTAAACATCATTATTCAATGCATCTACAATAGTCCAGTTCTGGTAGACAGAAACAAGTATAATTTGGTAATCAGATTAATCCATGTGATATGTTGGCTAATAACCATTCAGATCTTTAAACATCTTAGTAAATACAATGAAGATGAGATGGACATTTTTAGCAAACACTGGAGTACACAATACATTTTTGTTGACTAAGGTAGAATTGAAGAATAAATTAAAGTGGATATGTATTATATGCCGTTGTTGACTAAGGTAGAAAGTGGCTCAGCAAGCTTCTTGACCTTGCTTGCCTGAAACAATCTGTCTGTGGATTAGTAACTCCCCATCTTTCCACCCCTGGTCCCTCACTACTCTATTACTTAGGTTTAAGAACTTTCAGTGGCTCAAATCAAAATTCTAGCTTCTCCACGCATCAAGATATGAATTTAGATGATGAGCAAAATACTAAACCCCTCAGTTCCTTGGTTTCCCATTTTCAAAATGCAGATTTCAGAATTTGTATGATCAAGTTAAGCACTTATAAGGAATTCTGTTTTAGAATTTTAAGTTGAGCCTCTGAAAATCCTGGGGAGATACATAGGGGCTGAGACTGACACACTGTTTGCTAAGCTTTTTACATCTATATAACATCCGATAAAGTACATCTCATGTCACTATATAATCTCTTACACAGGACTTAAAAAAGAAACATTCTGCAAAGAAGAAATCTTTCAGTATAGCTATTCTAGCAGGGTATGATTCAAGAAGCCTGAACAAAGGACAGTTGTTTCCTGAAATGTACTCAAAACAAGGAAATCTCACCCTCGACAGGCAGACAGAAATCACCATGGCAGAACTGACCAATGATCTCATCATTCCAATATCATAGTTCTGAAATTGTCCAATGATGGTTATTTTAGCAGAAAATATAAAACCATAAAACTGCCATAAAGTACCTAATTGTGTGCTAAACTGCAGCAGGATAAAAATTTTCCCTTGGCTCAAGGTCTCATTGATTCCCACTTAAAAGCATTTTGAGAGTAATTTTACCCTCTCAAACTAGTACTGTGTAAACATGTTATTTTAATACACACACACTAAGCAAATAAAAGAATGCTACATAGCTTTGTTAGAACTGTCTCTGTAGAGATAGAATGTGTAGAATATACATGCATACTTAATCCATTATAATTATACAACAATATACTTGCTAAGTAATGTAGAATAGCAGTGAAAACAACAGGTAGAGAACACTGAAGAAAATAACCTGTTCTTCCATTAACAGTTGAATATAGATGGGTAAGCAAAGGGAAATGACTAAATGGCAAGACTTACTGGTGGTATTCTTATACAGGGCTTTTGGAGAATCAATGCAATGGCACATTTTATTTCATATACTGAAAGTCCCAACAGTCACTGGAATTACTTTTGGAATGGGCCCAAAAATATCCCTGGTTTGTTGGCACAATAGTCAGGCTGACAATAGCATTTTAGGGGGGGCTCCTGAATAATTCTCTGAAATCTTGACTTTCTTTAATAAAGAAAATAACAAAAGGGCATAAGAAACTTGTAACTTCCACATCCTATGCCTTGGAACTCTTCCTCTGAAAGCCTTGAGCTGCCATACAGGCACAGAAGATAGATAGCATAGAAATAGATCAATGATACATGAAGAAAGACCCATGAGCACTGTGAGTTAGAGTTAAGAATTATCTCTGACTGGACAGGCTACTGAAGATTTCATGGTAAAGGTATTTATGCCATCTCCATTCCTACTCTTTTCAGAGTTTCTCATCTGCTATCCTTGTCCCCAAGAGGATCAGGGTAATGGACACAGTCTGTGATTAAATACATTAAAAAGTAAGTCCATTTCAACAGTGCTTGGGGTCACAGTTTCATAACCTTGAAGCTTTCTCCTTGACATAATCAGCTACTAAAATGATTTCTACTTCCCACAATGCCAATGATCACACCTTCCTCATAATACAGTCGGCACCTTGTAAATTTTGTGCTCTGATGGTTCATGCACAATTATGGGGACAGAGATGATGTTCAAGACATGTTGATTAGAACAGTGCCTGAAATACTGACATACATAAAAACAAATACTGGCTGCTGGAATGTTTGAATGGAGAGATGTATGGACTGGGTTTTTCTAATTAATCTTACCTTAAACGTTTCAATCTGGAATAGATGCATTTTAAAATGCATTTTATAGGAGATAGGACAATGCCATATTGCAGTCTTATACTAAAAATACACTCACTGAAGACAGACAAGTCACAGGAACTTGCACTACATTCTGATCAGTCTGTTTGTAAAAATGAAAGAATTAATGAATGAGTAAATAAGGCCTTAACTGCTTTCAAATGGGCAGAGGATAGAGCCAATCATACAGGAAACGAGAAGGAAATAAGAAGGATATGCTAGGTCCTACAAGAACACATAACTTGGAATATTTATTTTTATAATCAAAGATGAAAAATTTAAAGACGTTCCATCATTATCTTCCTTTTACTATTATTTTTTAGTGCCCCTATTCAATATGTATGTTGGATTTAATTCACTCACTCTCTCCCACATTTTCCCCATTGTGTTGACATTTCTGGCAGGTTTGCAGAGAAATCATTCTAAGATGCTAGTTTTCTTATAATGCAGCAGAAGATGGACATTTGAGTGGATCCTAAAGCCATGAGTGTTTTTCAGCTGAAGATATTAATACTTGTTCTGCATCTTCTTCAGGAAGGGTAGTCATTTCCAGAACTCACTCAATCTCCATATTCCTCATAAAAAATGTACTCAACAAGTACAAACATTATACTTAGTACTTGTTACCTCAGTGAAAGACACACTTGAAATCAGAAAGATTAAGTAAGATTGTTTGCCTTCCCCAGTTTCTTTCTGTGGATTTGGAAATCCCAGTTCAACATTTTATGTTTCAACGCCTCTTTTTACCACAGCTTTTTATTAGGCACCTCACATGATCCATGTTTGTTGTAATAATGACTATATAAATACTGAGAAGCCAAAAAAGGGGAGTCAGGTTATTTATGATTTCTCTTTCCTCAATAATCAGTTCAACTACTGTACAATTATAAGTGGGTTTTCTGCTAGTTTCATACTTGTATGCTATTTCAAAATGATTAAATACTGTACTTTATGATTTTTTCTATCTACTATAATTATATATTTAATTGTATTTTATTGTAAAGGTGATGTACAGAGGTATTAGCAGTTATGTAAGTAAGGTAACAAGTACGTTTCTTGTTCAACATTGCTACCTGCTTCCTTATTTTCTCCTACTTTCCTCTCTGACTCCTCTCTCCCCCAAGTTGTAAAGTTCATTTCCAACCAAGTGCCTGGTGAGTATCCCTGCTGCATTGCTTCACCCTTTGTCCATTGTCTCACCATTCTCTTATTCTCTTTTCCTTCCTGAAATCAGTTAAACATACATACATGACACAAGGTACCAAAATAAAAAAGTGACAATAAGGTATAAACCAAAGTGGGGGAAAATGGAAGAAAAAGAAATCACACAGTAAATAAAAAAAATCCCTCTCGTTTCCATATCTTGGAGTTCATTTTGATTAACATCATTTTACATGGTCATATGTACATATGTACATATCTTGTTGTGATCCTCTGTTAGAACTATCCTAGACATAAACTAATTGTTACAAATGAAGGAAACTATAGAGCATATGTTTCCTTGGATCTGGTTTTCTTCTCTCAAAAAGGAATGCTACTATACTGTTGGAGGGAATGCTACTAGACCATTGGTGGTTTAACCACTCTGGAAAGCAGAATGGAGCCTCCTCGAAAGACTAAACATAGAGCTCCACTATGATCCAGCAATCCTACTCCTGAGTATTTACCCAAATAATCACAAATAAGGCCACACTAAAGCTACCAGCAGAACTACATTCCAACCCAGATGCCCCTCAGAAGATGAATGGATCAAGAAAAACATGTGGTATATGTATACAATGAAATTCTATTCTTCCATCAGAAAGAATAAATCAATCCATTCATAAGAAAATGTAATTATATTTTTAGACACCAATGTTCCAAAATAATATTTCAAAAGACAGTAAACATAGCACAAATTGGATTTTTTACAGTCTACACTGTACCAAGTCTCTCCTGGCTATTCTTCCCAACAATGTAGCCTAAAGAAGACAGAGATTTCACTCCAAAACTAATCTCCAAACAAACAACCATCCCATTAAAAAATGGGCCTACGACTTAAAGAGAATCTTCTCTGAAGAAGAAACAAAAATGGGCTATAGACACATGAAGAAATGCTCAACATCTCTGGTCATAAAAGAAATGCAAATCAAAACAGCTCTAAGATTCCACCTCACTCCAGTTAGAATGGCCAGGATCAAGAAAACTAATAACAACAGATGCTGGAGGGGATGTGGCCAGGAGGGATCACTACTACACTGTTGGTGAGAGTGCAAACTAGTTCAACCACTATGGAAAGCAGTGTGGCAGTGCCTCAAAAGACTAAACATAGAACTCCCCTATGACCCAGCAATTCCACTACTTGGCATTTACCCAACCATCCAGAAACTAGGGCATACTAAATCCACTAGCACAACGATGTTCACTGCTGCACTATTTACCATAGCAAAGATATGGAACCAACCCAGATGTCCCTCAGTTGATGAGTGGATCAACAAGCTGTGGTATTTGTACACAATGCAATTCTATGCTGCTGTCGCAAAGAATGACATCGCCCCATTTGTTAGGAAATGGAAAGACTTAGAAAAAATCATATTAAGTGAAGTAAGCCAGACTCAAAGGAACATAGGCTCAATGGTTTCCCTCATTTGTCATAATCACTAGAAACCTTGGGGCTTCCTAGCAGAGATTTACAATAGAGCAAAACCTAGATACATAAGGCCATACAGTGTGACGGTAAACAAAAGGACCTCTAGGATATAGAAACAAAAGCCATATAATGAGTGATTAATGTCCTTAATGTACTATGTTATCTCTCATCTCTTTTGCTGTCCCTTGGTTATCTCATATTGTTACAGTATCTCACTTTGTTATCTGATATATTGGATATATGTGTATTTGGTTATTTGAAATTGGATAGGTAAGGGGGGGAAACAAGATAAGGGGTGGGGGGGGAGGGAAATGGGGACCAAGACATGAGAAAGGGTATCAATGTATGTGAATTAATGCACCTTCTATCTGGTGAATATAATGTAACCCTTCTATTAATTACAATAAAAATATATGAAAAAGAAAAAAAAGACAGAGCTGGATCTGTTCTCTTTAAAACAGAATAATTGGCTTCCCATCAGATATTAATGGAGATTTTGAAGCTTCTTTAAATATCTGGTGAAATAATCCTCAATAGAGGAAGTCGCATGATGAAATTTCTTCTATAAATGATGCACTTCTGATCATCAAGATCACACTAAACCTGAACTACCCACACAGGATCATCACAGTGACAGAGTTTATGCCAAAAGGGATTTCACTTTCTTCAGGCTTGCTCAGTTCTGTCCCCCATTTTCTCACCAGCCTGTCCTGGGAGAATTCATACTACTGTGAACCAATTTTTGTTCCCCAAAAAAGTGATTTGAATACCAGATAGTGTCAAGTGCAGATGCTAAATTTTTCTTTTGAAATGGAGGCTCATTGGAAAGCCATTCAATTTTTGAACTTCAACTTAGTAATTACTAAATGATATTTGTGTTGGTACTGCTGCATCCACCAAAGTTTAAGAAAGTATTAAAAGAAAAATTTATCTTCGAGGCTTGGGTGACTTTTGTTTTAATTGGAAAGCCATTAACCAGCATGAAAGAACAAAAAATATGTTGCAAGTAATCTTTCTTTAAAAACAACAACAAATAAAAACCTCAAAATAAAAACCCCAAACCAAAACAAATACCAAACTGTTCTCATTGTTCTTGGTGACTGTGGTATCAAGAAGCAAGGAGAAATTGAGGCTGGGATTCTAAAGGAGTTCAGCTTTGCTCAGCCTCTTTCTAGACACAGCTCCATCACACTGGCTCCAGGCTCTCAGTGAGGCTTGTACCTCTTCCTACTAATGATGAAAAAATTCTCTGAATAGAGGTGCCACTTAGCACCTCAACTACAAACACCAGTTGAAGAGTTAAGGATTTCAGAAGTCTCTTCGTTGGAGCCACCACAATTTAAATAGATACCCAACCCCATTTATTTTATCCAGGAAAAGATAATTGGTGCTTGGCATTCATCTGCCATTCAGGTATCACACTTAAGGATTTGAAGAGTAATTGCACTCAGCATTGATACAGCTGCATGTTATTAATGAATGTAATAGAAAGACCAGGAAACAAAGGTGAGCCAATCATTAATTTGATAGATATTTATGAGGCCCCATGTTGGGCAGGCTCTGAATAGGTAGCCTGCATCCCCAGTTGAGAGTATTTGACTTGCAGCTAGGATAAAGGCAGTGCCATGGGTCAGGTGGAAACTGATTTCTGCAGAGCATTAGTGAGCTTCTGTAATGTCCTGTGGACAGGATGACAAAGGTGGGCTGTCTGAAGGAGAGATGGATAAGAATACCTGATGGATGGATAGTGCCATCACGCAGGAGCTCCATATGTCACCCTGAGGACTCAGAGTTCTGCTCTTCCTCAGTCTACATTCATCAACACTGTCTTAAATGGAGACATTACACAAAATCTTTTGATGAGCTTACTGGAAAGCTCTTTGGCACTGGAGTTGACACATTCCCAGAGACTGAAAGTTTCTATTTTCTCATGTAAGAAGAGAAAACCACACTTTCATCTCAGAATTACTCGAGTATCTAAGGCAAAAATTGTTAGCACTGAGGAACCCCTAGAAATCAAAAGCATGTTCTAAAACATGGGGTTGACAAAGGACGGACAGCAAGTACAGCAAGAAAGTGTATAGAAGGATGAAAATTCAAAATGATCTTGTAGAAAAATTGTGGCATTTTAAAATTTTGTTTTGCTTATTTCTATACTTGTATGTAAATTTATACGATTTGAGAAGGGGGGCACAGTAACAGTGGGACAAAGGGTGAGCTAATTCTGCAGTAATACTCTCTGGCCATTATGTTAGAAATGAGCTATACAACTTGGGGAAGGTAAGGATTGAAAAGGGAAAAATGAGAGAAAATGGGGGGGGGGTGACACTTAAAAAATCTGACTTATATAACCTGACTTATGTAACTGTAGCCCCTCTATACATCATCTTCACAATAATTCTTTTAAAATATTCTGCATGATGGAATAAGGAATGCAATAAATAATATTTTGTAAGGGAAATGAGGTTGTTTAATAACTCCTATGATTAATAAGGAAATTTTTTTCTGTTTCTTTTCCAGCACTGTCCTTGGGTTTTTCTCAAGGCTAGACAAGGCTAGAACCATACCACTTGAACCACAGCACTACTTCTGACTTTTTTTTATGTACACGATAATAAGGAATCAAATCCAGGTCTCCATGCATGCTAAGCAAGCACTCTACCACTAGGCCAAACCCTCAACTCCTAATAAGGAAATCTTTTAAAAATTTTATCCTGATTTATGATAACATTCATATTATACAGCTTGTCAAATAACAGGGTCTACATCTCTTTTTGCACTGCTGTTACAGATTAATTGATAAAACAATTTTTTTTTAAATCCAGAAACTTACAATTCTAGAAGTTATGGTGTCCAAAACCAAAAGTTCAGCACATGGTATGGATCTTGCTCTGTTTTCTCATGATGGAAGTTAGAAGGTGAGAGAATGTCACAGAAGACAAAGGACCAGTGCTTTAATAAACCAAATACCTCCCAAAAGGTGCCACTTTTTAAGACTGCTAAGTGAGAGAATATTGGAATGTTCCAGTAGAAGATACCGTGTAGGGCTCAGGATGAGAAAGAATACCACTTTCAAATTCAGAAGCTAATTATATGTGCATAAAGCAGAGGAATCACATGTAATTTTTCATGAGGTTTGAGCTAGAACTTGGAATCCGTCCTGAAGAACTTCATGTACTAAGCAAGTGGAGTGTGAAAAATATTCAGTAGCAAGCCTAATCACTATATTCCTTTCCTAAGGAAAATGACTGGTCTTTAGGTCAATAACCCTTACCCTAGCCATAGAGAAAGGCACTGGATTACCCAGAAAGACAATCCAGGTGACTATTTTAAAAGAAACATGCAGGAAATAGTGCTAAGGAGTTTGTAGGGGGAAATTCAATTCTAAAACTTAGGAGAAAAATATGGATTGTGACTTACTGGTGAATCATTGAAATATGAACCCTAACACCTGACTGTATAAAATCACATAGAATGTATATATACTATGAAAAAATGGTCAGAGGCTACTGTAGGATAAACTGTCTCTAGCCTTCCCATTTTCAGGTCAGCACACAGAGTCTGAAAGAAGCAGTTGGAGCCAAGAGGAAAAGCAGAGAAAGGATCTTATAACAGAAAACACCCCAACAGGCTGTCCAGTCAAATGTTTCAGAGAGACCAAGTATGCATACAGAAGAATCTGGTGACCAGGGGATTGTCCATACCCTCACAGACTTGTAGTAGGATTTCTATCCAAGGAGAAACCAGATTGTGGGGTTTTCTGGAGTGAATTAACAGGGAAATAATGAATGACAAAGGGAGGTCTCTCCTAGAAGAGCCAGGCACAAAAGCACAGAGAGGATTTAATAGAAAACAGTTGCACCTTTAATCAGATAGGAAAGAAGGGTTGTATTGAATCTCAGGGATGTCATGAAGAAAGCCTGAGAATTTAGTGTTTGAGATCCTTGTAGTAGTGATAAGTTTTGTCTGTCCTCAGAAGATGGCGTTAGTCCAGAGAGAACTAATTCATGCAAACAAACCAGTTTACTATACAAATGATTACAAAGTGAAAGCTCACCTAAACCACAACACATCTACTTTACCTGAATATGAACTTCTTACATGAAGTATTCAGGCAGAACCTGGTTACATGTGTGAGGGAGTATACCAAATTTGGGGAAAGGAAAACTGGGTTAGATAGGTATATATGTATTCCTTTGAAATCATCTTGCTACAGTTCACTACTCTGTGTTTTACTAATAAAGATTGAAATATGGGCCAAAAATGTTGTGGAAATCCTTACAAATATATAATGCCTAGTATTTTCTCTTTATGTATGCTTATTTTTCTCTGTTTTGGATGTACACCTGAAAATAAGGATGCTTTAGTTCTGTTACTCAATAAAAACTAAACCTCAATTATTCACAAATTAATGGAATATAAATAATAAAATCACTAGAAAACATTTCATAAAATCAAGTGCAGTGTCAGACCCTCAGAACAAAATTGTGCCCAAGAGCAAGATTTTATTCTAAGACAGTATGTGCATACCCATAGTCAGACTCTCTCATTTCATTCTTTATCTTCCTACACATATACATTAAAAAACACAGAAATATAATAACAAAAGTTGAGTATTATTTTAGTCATAACTACCTGTTTGCTGCCCCTTGTTCAAATATTTTTTTATGAATTCCATGTATAAAGCAATACTATATGGCTCTTAAATGAACAAGTATAACTCCTTCAGAAACTCAAGTTCCTTCCAATGAAGTTAGAGATTGAGTGAGACAAGGGAAGTAAGACCAAAGGTAGAAGATGACTGCTATTGAAGTCTGAGATTACCACATTTATAGCCATCTCAAGCTGGAACTTGGGCAGTAACTGGTGTTTCTGACATCATGATGCTACATAAGAATTTCAACTTCATGCTGTGATTAGAAATGTTCTGATTTCTGAGATTATAATACATAATTGTATAGGAACATGACATATATTCTGAAGGGGAAGAATTACTCAGAATCTATGCATGAGCAATTACTTCAATAAGGCCAGTGTCCCTTAGTGCTCTGTAAACTAGGTCTTCTGTGACAGAGGCTGAAATGATTGCTTAGGGACCACCAGACCATATCCAAGTAGCTCTTTTCTAGCTTGTACAATCATCAGGTCCATACCAACTGGAAAAGAAGATAGTCCTGAGTAGAAGAGAGTTCAATTATCTGAGCAGTCCCTTATGTACTTCCCATGGTATCTATTAGACTTGGAAGCTGATTCTTTTGTGAATCTGTGCTCCAACGAGCTAATCATGCAGAATATTCCATATTATAGAATGGGCAGCAAGTGTGGGCCAACAGTCACACATTTCTCAATGTAATCACTTTTCTGTCAGTAAGGAAGAAGATGCTGGCAAATCTTAAATCTCATATATTTTTAGTGCAAAATTAAGAGCAGTACACCTCATTATTCACAGGCTGCTCTGCTACATTAACAGTTTTACCCATCAGAGGCCTGTTATATTACACTTTAATGTTAATAAATATCGGCCCATGTCGACTATAGTTCAATCCTCCAAATAGTAATACTCACTGAATACTCATGGAGGTTATAAAAAAATCATGCAATATTCCCTGGGGGTTGTATTAGGTCTTTATATTTTGATCTTTCCTCAAAAGAAAGGAACACTAGTATATAACTAATCAGAGAAAGTCATTAATAGGTATAAAGCAGCTATAAGTATATAAGTATACAGATAAAAATATTTCACAAAAGCAAAGGATCAAAATGTACTCTAAAATATCTATAACAGACTTGGGGATAATCTATAGGAAGAAAAATAATTTCAAGTAAATAACAGAATATCAAAATTTCATATGTACTCTTAAAAAGTTTTTTAACTGTAACATTTAATCTTTTTCATAAAGCTGATGATTAGCACCTCACAAGGTGCTAAGAAAAATATATCTCCAGAGTAGAAACGAACATGTATGACTACTCTGTTAAAATACAGGGCAGAGTTAAGAGATGGAATTAGTTGGTTTGGGGATTGATAGGTTCTAAGGTGGAAAGAGCCAAACCAAAGGCCCTGAAGAGGTCAAGCCACTGGAAATAAGGTCATTGCTGGAAGTAAAAAGAAACTGAAGCATGCTGAAAACTTTACAACTGAGAAGGTACATAAAAGTCATCTCAAGGGTAAAGTGAAAATTTCAGTTAGCTCCGGGAGCTGATAACATGGGCGAGCTAGAGGATGGTGGCTCATGCCTATAAACCTAGCCATTCAAGAGGCTAAAATCTGAAGGACTGTGGTTTGAAGTCAATCTGGGTAGAAAAGTCTCTGAGACTCTATCTTCAAAATAACTAGCAAAAGTGAGGGCTGGAGGCACAGCTCAAGTGGTAGAGTACAAGTTGAACAAACAAGCCAAGTGAGATCAGGATCTTGAGTTCAAAACTTGGTACCATCAAAATAAATAAATAACATGAGCAAAAAGGAAGATAAGAAAAATGGTGTCTGCTGCAAAATAAGAATGCATGCTTCACTGAAACACACATACACACACGGAAAACACTGCTCTTAGGTCAGATTCAGCAAGTAGAACACTGAATTTTGAAGTCTGATGAAGGCTTTCCCATATTATTATACAGATAGGCCTAGAGAGTCTCCTTGACCTCCCAGGATAACATCTGCTAGTGACAGGCATTACTTTAAACTATTCAGCAAGTAATGGAGTAATGAGTAAATACTACATACCTCTTTGCACTGGACAGAAATGATTTTGATCTTGTGGGGATTAGCAAGTGGTAATAATTGTACCTGCCAAAGTAAGAGAATCTGTGCTCTGAAGAAGTTCAAGGTAGCACAGGAGAATGTCCTCAATCATATGTATGTTGACAACATGGGTGACAGGCTAAAGAACCTCTATGTTATTATTTTTTGTAATTCCTTGAAAAGGAGTTACTAGAAATGCCTTCTTTAAACCCCTCTTGTCTTGATTTGGTGAAGAGAATATACTGCAATCCGTTTGTTATAGAACACCGTGAATATATGTAAACAACTAAACCATTACCACATCATGAAGGTTAGGTCTCCATAAGCCATTTACAATAATTAACGGATGTCTTCCAAAACCAATTTTGAAAGCTGTTTCTATACCTGTAAGTTCATGTTAACATGATGTAAAATATCTGACAGTTTTGTTATTTTTCATTCCATTAAAGTTAATCAACTTCTGACTGTTTCACATGGACTACAGTAGAGCATTCTGGAACATTCAGGTGTCCCAGGCCACTTTATCTTCTCAGTGGTGGACCCGCTATCAAAAATTTACCATCTTAGCTCACCCAAGTCAGCGCTGAGGGAAAGATATGCAAATTGGGATGTTCCTATTGTCACCCCCTACTCCCAAGCTATCTCATTCTCCCCCCCTCACTTAGCATAACTCCCCATCCTATAATCCTGTCTAAATACTGGTGATTCTTAGCTTTCTTTCCTTTTCCTCCTTTTCCCACCCAGAACTAAAAGTTTGAATTGAACTCAAGGACACTGAGTTCATCACTTACCATCCCCGCCCTCCTCCCCCACATGGATGACCTCTTAAATGCTTCCTGAAGTTCTCCTTGGAATGGAAAAGGTCTCCCAGGCCTGCAGCAGAGCCCGTCACAGCCCACTAGCTGCTCAATATCCCCACTTAGGATGATCAAGGAATTAGATGAGCTTTTACAGGAAAAGCCATGGAACCCCAGGGGCAACCAAATGGTGATTTTCAGTATTGAAAATACTCCACAGGTATTCACTGGTCTTTTTCAGCACTCAGCATCATGGAGTGCTGAATGAGAGACACAGAAAAGTCACCTATCAATGAACACAATCTTTAAGAAGTGGACTCAAGAGACCTATCACCCCCATCTGCTGAGAGCTCCAGAATATTCTGGTGTTAGGACCACGGGTGTGGAAGGGAAGGTCAAATTTGTTAAGGTAGAGTTCACCCAGTTTTATTTCTTGTCCATGGCTCTAGTAAAGAGTGAAGCAATATTAAACTGCCAATCATCTTACAACCTAAGACATAACTAGGATAATAATTCAGATTCACAGATATGAGACTAGAAGTTAAAAATATCTGAAATGTAGTAGGGAATAATGGAAATTTATCACGAATATTTAGGGTACAGAGATTTTACGTTTCTATTTAAAGAAAAATAATTTATTTCATTTTCCAGATAAGCTTCAACTTGTCTAGAATAAAAGGTGACATTACATTACTATGAAAGCTGAGGTTGCATGATCTTCCACCAATCTTTATCTCTCAGGGAAACCACTGTATAGATTCACAATTTACATACTTTAACAGATTAATATGTATCTATGACATACAAATCCTCAGCCTAATTTTAATTATGTTCTAAAATCTAAGTGCCAGTGACTGCATATAGAGATTCCCTTTTGTTAAACACATCATTTGAAATATGATGTAAAGTCAATGTTAATAAATTCTTCAATAAAAAATACAAAAAATTCACTTTAACCCTGTCACTGGTACATAGTTTGCCTACATTTACAATGTTGAATGTGAAGTAAATGGTGTAGTTATTCCTGATAAGTTTCTCTGGTCCTATTTGGCTCTTGGACATTGAATGCTCTAAAGGAAGAAATAAGGTTTCATTTGTTTATACCCAGACTGACTCAATATTACTTTTCTAAATATATAGCCTTGAATTCAGAAAGTCAAAACAGGTCTGGAAGCTTAAATAAGCTTCTAGCATCGTGACCTCATCAAATTGGGTCCTACCAGCACTTTCAACTCTAAATGTCATAGATTAGTAGTATTGATAGCTCTACCAAAATTACTTCAGGTTCTCAAAATTATTTTTAGTGATAACATAAATAGGATGATAAAACTGTGTTACTCCCAGATAATTAAGTCTCTATTTCTTGCTTCCTTTCAAAGACCCTACTATATTTATCTATTTCCACTTTTTGCATTGACTCAAAGCCCAGAATCTCCCTCCTTCCATCTCTTTACCTCCCTTTCTCTTAGCCCCTCTGTTTCATGTGTGTTCGGGTGATAAATTCAGAATCCCGTATCTTCTTAGGGAAGAGATACCTCTAGACCTTCACTTCTATACCTTCTGTTGATACATTTCACTTTACTTATTTGCATTTGTGATAATGGAAACTGAACTCAGGGTTTCATGCATGCTAGGCAATCAATGAATCACTTAAGTCATGCCCCCCAATCCTGTACAGCTAGAAGCTGATGCTTTGACCCAACAGCTACAAACTAAGATACTGCTACCTCTGCCTCCTGAATAGCTGTGGTTACAGACATGAACCACAATGTTGTTTTTGTTGTTTTTGAGATAGGTCTTTACCTCTGCCTCTTTTGGCTCTGAACCTTAATCATCCTATCTCAATTTGTTCTGTTTTTGAAATAGGATCTCAATCACTAACTTAGCTCAGGCTGGCCGTGAACTTCCTAGCTTCCTGATTTTGCCTCCCATGTCAACTGAGATTACAGACATAGGATACCACACTTAGCTTAAAGCTCAAATTTAGAATCTAAGAGTTTTCAGGATTTCAAGAGGCTCTCAAACCTTCATAATTAAATGTAACATTAAGCATTCTCTAGTCTGACTAGACAATAAAGCTAAGAACTATGGTTTCTGTCTGATAAAATTCCTCCTCCTCCTCCTCCTCCTCCTCCTCCTCCTCCTCCTCCTCCTCCTCCTCCTCCTCTTCTTCTTCTTCTTCTTCTTCTTCTTCTTCTTCTTCTTCTTCTTCTTCTTCTTCTTCTTCTTCTTCTTCTCTCAGTACAGAGGTAAAGAGGTTTGCATTCAAAGCCTTGCATTTGCTCTACTGAAGCTCTAACTTTTCAGCTGTGCCTCTAGACTAGCTTTTCTTCTGGTTATTTTGAAGACTTTTCTGCCCAGGCTGTCTTCAAATCATGTTCCTCTAGATTTCAATCTCCTCCATAGCTAGGATTACAGGTGTGAGCCACTGGTGCTCATTTCCTTTTATTTCAATATGTGCGACAACCATCTGCTTGAGAGAATATAGAAGAAGCTTTGCAGAAAGCATTCAAAGGAAATGAATTTCCTACACAGGACTTCCTACCCTGGTTCTTACCAGGGCATATGATATTTTACCAAGGGGACAAGCATGCTATAGGGCTCAAAGGTGCTCAGCTTTGGTTTTACCCAGACACTGTTCACTGGAGATTATTTATGAAATGCACAGAGCACTTCATACAATCGATTCTGAAATATCCCCAGCAGTAATCTTATAGTTTAACTACCAAGGCTGTGCTGACTCTTAAAAATTACTATGTGATTTTTCTGACTCAACATATAGGAAGACAAAGAAAGATAAATTTTAGTATAAAAACAGCTATCATTGAGGGAGAGTTTAGAAAACCACAGAAACAACTGGCTGCAGTGGTGGTGTGATTCTATGCCCAATTCAGGAATAATAAATCACTCAGGACTTGGATACAGCCTCCATATATGCAGTCGTTTCCCTGCAAGTCACACTAATGTTGCTGGGAGACACACATGATGTCAGTTGTATTTCTGGCTGATCTACACTCAATTAGTAGTCACTCAGAAGCCGTTGTGAGAAAGAATCTCCACATCAGCGTCTGTTGTTTATAAGGAAGCAGTTAGAAGAGAAGTAATGGCTTCTTTCCCATGTGACATCATGAATATGCTTCATATATTTTGCACCATGTACCTCTTCATTGATATGCATAAATATATACACATCCTCTACATGTATATACATACACTATATATGCAGATAAGCAATACGGTTCTTCAAATGCATTTATTGGACATGTATAAAGGGCTGTGATCTTATCAATGCTAATGTGTCAATATTTAATGCCCCTGTACTATACATTTAAATAAAATCAAAGCGCCCTCTAGTGGCTGAAGTGTCTTCCTTTGATCTGAATAGCTATATACATATATATGTGTACATATATACATACACACATACATATACATACACACACACACACATATATATATATATATATATATATATATATATATATAGTTTTCCGTAATTCTTTGTCAGTAGTCCTGAAACTTTTGGTCTCAAACTCTATTTTCTATTACTTTGAACCATGCTATAAATTTATTTAAAGTTGTATTTTAAAATATCTATTCATTAAAATAATAATAGTGAGCCTATTTATTAAACATGAACAAAAATAACATGGTTATTTTTTTTACAAAAATACATTCAAAAGAAAATAATCAAAAAAACATGAGTTGTTTTATTTCTGACAAATCTCTTTAACATATGGCTCAAAACAGGGTTAGCTATATTATCATAAATGTTTAATATTCAATCTGTTGTTTTGCACCATGGCATCAAGTCTCACATATATGCAGATGGAAAGGAAAAGAGAAAAATTTAACAGCCTTTATAAACACCTGTGGGTATTTTTCCTCTAACTTTACACCAAAACTTGTCATATAATATTTCCTGAAAGTTGAGTTGCGATGTGAAATCTGAAACCATACTGGTGTTCACTATTATGAAAATTTCCACTGGCCTGTCTTTCCCTTAAATCAATGCATCTTTGACCAACCATAGATCAGAAAGTCCCATTCTTCACTGGACATTTACAATGTACCTCACTGTATTCTGAAGGGCTTCCACATGTTGATACATTCATTTTCTTATCCAAAATAAACACTCACTAATATTTCCGATTGTATTTTTTCCCCAGAAGCATGCTAAAGTATGGGAATCTATCCCACTTAGTGTGGCATATGAAAGCTTTCTGATACTTTCACCAGAAATCTTGAATTTTGTAATAGGAATAGCATAAGGACACAACATAATGATAAGGGCAAAAAAAAACACACCTTTGTATTATGAGACTCTGTCATGGCTTGGGGATTTCAGGAATCTCTGAACCATAGTTTGAAAGTGTTTTTCTTTTTTCTCTGTAATCTAATTGCAAACCATTGTCCATCAATGTGACTATAGATTCCAGTAATTCTCATTTCACAGGTTAAGAAAAAATAAAGAGATAAATACATGTTTTCCATTCAACAAAGGACTTATACTTGAGAGATGTAATTCAAGTCCTTGAGTTAAACAAAGGTGTATTTAATGGCTATATAGTGCAAGGATCAAATAGGCTTAACAAACAGATACAGGAATCTGGTAAACCCGCCTGTGCTTGAATTAGCTAGAAAAACAAATGCTGAATGTTTGCACTCTACTCTGGGAGTGTGCATTAGGATAGTATTACATCTGAAGGTCCCTGTCAAAATATTCCTACTCTTCTTGAAGCAGAATTCTGACCTTCAAAGTGTATAGGGAGTGGTAATAGGTGGTAGAAGCCCCAAGTGTGGGGAGGAGGCCCTATATAATGATTGACTGTGGCAAGAAAATTGTGAGCATTCCCTATTCCTGAGTCACAGCTATGGGAAGTGTCCACTGGACTTTATTTTGTTGTATTATGTATTTTTGTGGTACTGGGGATGACATTTGGCACACTGTGTCCTCAATACTTTTGCTTTTTGTTTTTCACATTGAATCTCACAGGGCAATCTCAAAACACCATAGTCTTCCTACCCCAGCCTCATGAATAGCTGGGATTATAGAGAGGAATGCACTGCCACACCCAGCCCTGAACTTGTTTTGTTGTGATACAGAAGGTACAAAGCAAGACGTTGTGTGGACTTAGGGACTTTCCCCCATGATTTACTGAAAATTACACAGATTGCTAAGAACTATTAAAAAATAGCCTATTGTTTTATGTTGGAATTTTAGTGCTATTATAGAAGTTAACGTGGAAATTGCTATAAACATTGGACTCACTAATGTTGGTCTAAATTATTGAAGAATTACAATAAAAATAAATAATTTTGACTCTGGGTATCAGCTGTTCAAGCGCATAGATCTGGAGGATCATAACTTAAAGCCACCCTTTGCAAAAAGCTGTCAAGAACTCATCATGCCAAAATACACACTTAATCTCAGCTACTCCACAAAACATGTATAGAGGGGGATTTCTGACCAGAGATGGGCAGAGAATATGAAACCCTATCTGAAATGTAACTAAAAATGAAATGGTGCTGTGGGTATGGCTCAAGAGGTAGAGGGCATTCTAGACAACTGCAAGGCCCTGAGTTCAAAGCACAGAACATCAAACAAAAATAACAAAGAGTAATTTTGATGTTGAAGCCTATGTAAGGTATTGTATAATATATACAATTTCTAGATTAACTTCTATAGGTAATACACTGGAGAAAAATTAACGTGGAAGTTTAAAAAGCAGACGAATTAGTATTAATGAAATGTGACTTTTTTTTAGTGGAATGTAAAAGACAGATAGTGACATATCCCGGCAAATTTGAAATAGCACCACGTTAGTGAATAGCGATGTGAAGTGCATTCAATTCTCCAAAGATATTTTATTTCCAGTTGTATCTTGCTTTTTCATTGACAACTTTGGAATACAAAATATTACTCAGATTTGTAAGATTGATTATTCAATCTGCAAGATGACGGATACAAACAATTTAATCAGTTGAGTCATGTAATGAAGGCTTAGAGGTGATTACCTTCGAAAAAGCAGATAAATGCATATTACTGAGGAGAAACTTTCATACATTCACATTGCTGAGAAGTGAAGAATAATAGTCACTATTCTCAGAAAACACCAAAAAACTGATTCACACTAAATCCCGATTAAAACCGAAGTTGAAAATGTATATACCTCCAATTATAGAAGTATGTTAAAAGTGAACTGACTTTTTAAGAATTATTTTAGATCACCAGTGTCTTAACATCCTTGTCCCAGTGTGGCTTTCCTGCACCACAGGAAGCAGTTCCGTTTTCTGCTCACTACACGGCTCACTGGACATTTAAGCATAAATTCAGAAAAATAAAATACTCATAACACCATGACTTAGAGCTGCAGCTATGAAATGCACTAGACTCTTTGAACTTCCTAGGCCTAGGTCACAGGCAATGAGGCCCAAGGAAGCAAAGGTTAGTAAACAATGAGGTTGGTGAGGTGATACTCCTCCCCTTCCAGGAAAACTCAAAACATTCAGAAACACTTCCCCTCCCTGATAGCCCCAGACACATTGCCATGAAGAGTGCATGGTCACAGACTCCTGCAGATATGAAAGAAGAGAACAACAGTCTTCACAAAGACGTTGTGTAAACTGGCAACCGGAAGGCAAAATGAAAATGGACTTCCTGCCCCCCCCCAATCATTAGTTCATGTATTCCAGAGGTTCTTGTATTCCTCTGAGAAGCACCATTATCTGGGAAGTGACTAGCAATACAGAATGCACAGCCCACCTACAAAGGTGCAGCTTTAGAAGAGGTGGAGACCAAGGAAGCCGAATTTTCTTTTAAATAACTGACCTAGTGAATGCTGGTGAAGGTGGTAGTTTTTTTCATATATTTTTTATTGTAATGAATAGAAGGGTTACATTATATTCACCAGATAGAAGGTATATTACTTTACAAATATTGATACCCTTTCTCATGGCCTGTTTCCCATTTTCCTCATTCTATAAGAAATCTTTTCACATGCATATATAAACACTGAGGGAAATGAACAAAATCTCTAAAAGGTGGTATGCTTAAAATAACTGAAAATTCTTACTAAAGTGTAAGCAGAGCTGCACAGAACAGCAATTATATCTGTAAGCATAAATGGAGAAAGCCTCTTACTATGGACATGACCTGTCACTAGATGTATCCATGTATTTCTAAAATACTACCCAGTGCCATGAATCAAGTCATAATCTGGGGTTGAAAATATTTTTGTGTTAAATGTTGTCATTTTTAATAGGAGGCATAAAACCCTGGAAAAATATATAGTACTATATTTGTCTTTGGGCCAAAACTGCTGAACATTTTTTTAAGCAGAAAATTAAGTTTGCATTAAATATTGTCTGCCAGGGCTCTTTTCCAATTTCTAGTCCATAAATATAAAAACCTATCTAAGAAAAAGGTCTCTGCTTATTTATACTTTTGAACATGCCTTTCATCAAGGCCTGCAGAGTAACAGGCAGGCAACCAAACTTCTGAGTCAATGGAAGGTTCAGAAGAAGCCTGTTCCCACCACAGGACAGCACAGAGGACACAGGACACCCATGGTGAATCGTCAGGAAAAAATGAACACAAGAGCACTGAAGACTGAAATTCTCTTATCTAAAATAACCTTCACAGGGGCTGAAGATGTGGCTCAGAAGCATGGAGCCAGTGCATCAAGTGGGAGGCTCTGAGTTCTAACTTCAGTAACAATAAACAAAATAATTAAGTCAGTCAGCAAAGAAATAAATCAGTAACTGAACGTCTCATTTACCAGTAATATAACTACTAATTCCCAGTTACATGGCAGCTTCAGGAGCTGAAATAGCTATTTGGAGATTGAAGATAGGATCTGCCTTAACCAGGAGCCAGAGGTTGAGCAAAGGAGATTTACAAGAGAAAATTCTCTCTAGATTATTCTTGTGTAGATATAAAAGTCATCAAGAGAGTTTGTCTATGAGCTTATAAGAAATTTTAATTAAGGAACATCAACCAAAATACTATTTTAATCTTTCAAATTCTGGTGCCTAATAAAAGGTAAAAAAATATTTTATGAAAGAGATCATTTTATTTGTCCACAGTATTTTCTTCTTTATCCTTGGCACTCAGAAAAATACATTGTTCCTCAAGTCCTTTGCATGTAGGTAAGGACTTGAACATGACAAATATTGGTCAAATGTATGCTTATTTAATGTTAGGTTTATGTTCCTTCACAATTCTCAGTGATAGAAATATCTAACAGAATTTTTCATCTACTTCCACTTATGTGAACTCAAAGTACCAGAGAAAAACAGTTTGGAAACTCTCTGGTTTACTTCTAGATTGTAATTGCCCCAAGAAGTTGAATGTGCTGATATAGGCAAAGTTACCCAAACTAAATGTGCAGGCTAAAGAATAAATATATTGAATAAGCAAAAAAAAATTGAACCAGCAATTGTTTTTTATTTTTTTCATATATTTTTTATTGTAATTAATAGAAGGGTTATATGATATTTGCCAGATAGATGTGAACCACCAATTTTATTCACTGAAACAAATACTGCTGTTTTAAATAATCAGGAAGAATGCAAAATTATATATGGCAGCCTGTTAATCACAGCATTGTTTATATAACAAATTTTTTATTGTAATTAGTAAAAGGGTTACATGATATTTGCCAGATAGAAGGTGCATTAATTCACATACATTGATACCCTTTCACATGTCTTGGTACCCATTTCCCTCCCCCCTATAACAAAATTTTTTAAAACCTAACCTAAAAAGTAATCGTGTTTATTCCTAGGCAAGATGTATAACTTTGAAACAATCAACTCTTACTTGATTTTAATGTCCACTTATTAAAATAGAAGAAATCTATAAGGACAGAATGATAGCAAGACTATCAATAGGTATGACTCCCCATTTGATTTTTATTATTATATATTTGTATATGTGTGTATGTATACATATATACATATATATATATCAAGGCTATCTACATCGGAGTGGAAGGAATTATGTTGAATTTAAATTAATCTTTATTTTTATGATATCTCAAAGATAAACATGTACGTCTGTTTTAACATTTAAAAAAACAAAGCTATTAAAATTGCAAGTGCATAGAATTAACTGCAAATGGATCAAAGACCTCGAGGTAAGAGCTGACACACTGAAAACTTTACAAGAAGGAATAGGAGATACACTAGGCCACCTTGGCACAGGTCGAAACTTTCTTAATAAGGACCAAGAATCACAACAAATCAGAGAAAGGCTGGATAAGTGGGACTGCATTAAACTGCAGAGCTTTTGTATGGCAAAGGACATAGCTAGTAAATTAGTTAGGAAGCCTACAGAGTGGGAGAAGATCTTCACCAACCATACAACGGACAAAGGCCTCATATCTAAAATATATCAACAGCTCAAAAAATTAAATCACTCCAAAACTAATCTCCAAAGTAACAACCATCCCATTAAAAAATGGGCCAAAGACTTAAAGAGAGTCTTCTCTGAAGAAGAAACAAAAATGGCCTATAGACACATGAAGAAATGCTCAACATCTCTGGTCATAAAAGAAATGCAAATTAAAACAACGCTAAGATTCCACCTCACTCCAGCTAGAATGGCCAGGATCAGGAAAACCAATAACAATAGATGCTGGAGGGGATGTGGCCAGGAGGGATCATGACTACACTGTTGTTGGGAGTGCAAACTCCTTCAACCACTATGGAAAGCAGTATGGCAGTGCCTCAAAAGGCTAAACATAGAGCTTACCGATGACCCAGCAATCCCACTACTTGGCATTTACCCAACCATCCAGAAACTAGGGCATACTCAATCTACTAGCACATCAATGTTCATTGCAGCATTATTCACCATAGCAAAGATATGGAACCAACCTAGATGTCCCTCAGTTGATGAATGGATCCACAAGATGTGGTATTTGTACACAATGGAATTCTATGCTGCTGTCAGAAAAAAACGACATCGCCCCATTTGTTAGGAAATAGAAAGACTTAGAAAAAATCATATTAAGTGAAGTAAGCCAGACTCAAAGGAACTTAGGCTCAATGGTTTCCCTCATTCATCATAACCTGTAGAAACCTTGGGCTCTACTAGCAGATATTTGCAATAGAACAAAAACTTGATACATAAGGCCATATAGTATGAAGCTAATTGAATGGACCTCTAGGATATTGAAACAAAAGCCATATAATGAATGATTGCTGTCCTTAATGTGCTATGTTATCTCATCTCTTTTGCTGTTCCTTTGTTATCTCATATTGACACAATATCTCACTTTGTTATCTGATATATTGGATACATTTGTATTTGGTTACTTGAAATTGGACAGGGAAGGGGGAGAAAACCAAGAGGGGGGTGGGGGGGAGTGTAATAGGACCAAGACATGTGGAAGGGTAGCAATGTATGTGAATTAATGCACCTTCTATCTGGCAAATATCATGTTGCCCTTTTATTAAATACAATAAAAAATACATAAAAACTAAAAAAAATAAATAAATAAAATTGCAAGTGCTTAAAAAGGATACTGGAAGGAAAATATTTTCTATTATAACTAAGTCAATGCATTATGTAAGTTTTCTTAATCTCAGGTCCTCAGTCTTTTTTGAAAGTCAGAACAAATTTATTTCTTCCCCATGACTATGCAATGCCATATATTAGCTTATTATCAGATGGCATATCATCCTTCCCATTAGTTAGAGCCTTGTCTAAAAGATACATGTGTTTTCCTTCCTTTAGGCAAATTTAGACCAAACTAATATTTATATTCATAATAATAAACTCTTAAGGGAAAATTAGATCTCATGTTAATGTTTTCAGATTAACATATCCAATTTTTTTTGGGGGGGGAAGGTGGAAAGGACAACTATCTTGTTTCTTATGGAAATGCAAAGGTGGTAGAAAATAGCTTGGTAGTTGTGATACTGACCAAAGAATTCGAAAGTTCCAGGCCATAAAAAATAAAAATAATCCCAATAAGACCTACAATAAAATATTCACAGCAGCTTGATTTCTAATAAGGATGAATTGCCCAACAGTTTAGATAAATAAATCCATACAATGGACTGCTGCCTAGCACTAAAACTGAATTGCCAAAAGCTGGTGGCTCATGCCTATAATACTAGCTACTTAGGAGGCTGAGATCTGAGGATGGAGCTTCAAAGCTAGCCCAGGCACTAAAGTCCATGAGACTCTTTATCTTCAATTAGCCACCAGAAAACCGGAAGTAGTGCTCTGGCTCAAGTAGTAGAGAGTTAGCTTTGAGCTGAAGAGCTCAGGGACAGCGCCTAGGCCCAGAGTTCAGGCTCCACAACTTACCCAAAACAACAACAACAATAACAAAAGAGCTTCTGATGAACTTCAATATGAAAATAATCCAAAAAAGATGTGGAGAAAGTATACATTAGGTTTATACTGTATTTTCCTTTATATATATATATATGTACATATATAAGTGTGTACATGTGTATATATACACATATATAGGTAAATATAGAGTTTACTTGGAGTTCTGAAGCCAGAAACACTAATCAATAGTGATGAAAATAAGATCAATAAGTTACTGGAGTGTAAATGCATATTTGCTTACAAGGATATGTATCTATATCAATATGTATTTATCTATATATATGGAGAAATATATACATATATGGGGAACTGAGAAAATATGTTCAGTATCTTGCTTATGGTAGTAGTACAATAGATACATAGTTATAACAAGACATATATATATTAAATGTGTGTACTTGGTATATTTAAATTACATATCAGTCACATAATTAAAAATAGATTCTTGGACATATGGATTCAAAATAATGGAATTTCTTACATCAGCATCACTGGGAGAATTTAAAATGGATTTCTGGGTCTCACACCAAGCCAGTGATTCAACAGGTGTGGGGTGATGTGCCAGGCATTTGTACTTTTAGTAAGTTTTCAGGTGATGCTAATGGTGCTAGTTCAGATACCATACTCCAAGAACTTTGTCTCCTTATTGTAGCCATGAATTATTCCTAGATTGAGATATTAGACATAAACATTTCAGTTGTATCAAGATAGCCTCCCTGTGGTTACATATGCAGTATTCCTTAAGTTTGAAATCCATACATACGCATCTTAATTAAATGCAATGAAATTTTATGCTGAAAAATTTGCTAGAAAAAAATTTGCTAGAGAAAAATAAACCATAATAAGAGCTTTATCTTGTATGATTGTTTTCTTAATGTACTATGTTATTTCTCTTCTCTTTTGTTGACCTTTCATTAGTCTCATATTGTTACAATAACTGACTTTGTTACCTGGCATATTGTATGTATATTTATTTGTTTATTTGAAATAGGAAAGCGAAGGGGAGAAAACAAGATGACTGGGAGGGAGTGAGGGGAGGGAAATGGGGAGAAAAACATGAGAAGGGGGTATCAATGTGTGAGAAGTAATGCACCTACTATCTGGTGAATATAACTGTAACCCCTCTACATATTACAATAAAAATATGGTTTTATGCAATAAAAAATAAACCATAAGTTTTTTATTTGCTTTCATGGGTCCAAGAAGTCCTTGAAAATTCACAGAATCAGAAAATCCTCTGAAAATAAATGCATTAGTAAGTGTGTTTGTGCTAGTTTTCTGCCCCTGGAGACAGGGCAAAGTTTACATAAAATTTCCAAGTAAATATGATCAGAAAATTTTAAGGAAGACTAAAACCATTTTATGAGCATTTCTTACTGTTTTTAATGTTCACTTTCATCTGTTTTCTCCATAGATAAACAGTAGGTGCCATGAAAGACCACATATTCATTGTTTATTTATGTGAGTACTCAGAAACGGTAGATGTAAGACATGGCATTGACATTATGTAGGTCACTAACTGAGAATGAATAAATATGGATGTACCATTAACACAGTAACAAAGACCTCCTGAGAATCCTAAAGCACCCTAGAACTGTATTTTTTTAAATAAAATTAAAATGATGATATTAACGCTGTGGTATTTGGTTCCTATGTCTGTTTCCAATGTAATTACAGCAACACATTTTCATTGAAAAAATAAAAAGAATACTGTATAATGTGTCTTGGGGGACACATGAACAATAAAATATTTGTAAATATAAGAGCAGTTTTATTAATGCAGATTAAATTCAGGCACAGAATGTGTAAAATACATATATGGTTGGGATTGGCTCATATTTATATTCACATATAGACGAACAAGTGCTTTAATACCAAATACTAGCATGTGACATGTTTCTCTATCATTTTTAACTGTTCTTTAAATCATTATAAAAACAAGAGATGTATATTTCCATTCTTGTCTATTTGGTATGCATGTTTGATGAATATTTAGGGAGTTACTTTACTTTCCCCAAAACTAGTAGAAATCTTAGTGCAATTAATTTCATCCAAAAAATGCAAATACAGAGTTCAGTTATTAACTAATTTAGTGTACATCTTTCACAATAGTGATGAAAAAAGTCTACAAATAAATGATCCATGGATGTTTGTAACATAGCCATAGGTATAAACAAAAGGTCTGATTGTAAGATACTATGAACTAATTCACACTCTCATATTATGAAAATGTGTTGGGAGTTGGCTTTTATTTTTCTGCATGTCTTTCAACAGGTTACAATTCAAAGTCTATATATTCTATATGTGTTAAGTGCTTTAAGAAAACAAAAACACATAATTTCCTATCTGAATACTTCTTCTACCACTTTTAATCTTCACACAGAGTCGCCTGGTCGAGTGATATGCTTTCCTCTATCTTCTTATCTAAGCAGTTGCTAACTGCTTTTAATTTAGGAAGTCTATCTCTGAGTTACTGCGCTTCACTGGTTGCAGCTCAATTGTTTCTCCAGCCAGCAGAGCATTTCATTTCTCCTGAAGGTCACTGCAGGCTGCCAAGGCTTAGAAAACATATACCATCTTTTCATTCAAACTGCAATCTAACCCTGCAGTGTCATTAAGAGGAATGGAAGCAGACATGTGACTTTTTCTATTAACAATTATTGAATGTGTTGTAGCATAAAGTGAATTAGGCCATTGGTGAGCAAAGATACTCCATAATCCCATCTTATTTCAAGGTACTAGAAATCATTTTTGTATTTTAGCAGGTGGACTGTGCACAGATAATTGTTTGTATAGATGATACCATGTCATCTGCTTTTGGAAATTACTCTTCCATCCATAGCACTACCAGTTGCAATAAACCAATGATGCAGGAAGCAGCCTGCATCTAAGGACACTCATAAAGGGACACCACATTGGCCATCTGTTGGAGGAGGGATGGCATTAAATGTAAAGTGGGTCTGGAACACATCCAGCACTATTTATTCTGTCACATATCAGATAAGCATTGAAATAAAAGTGACAATATTTTAATACCAAGGGGACAAGAAATGGAGAGCAACAAAAACAGGGAGACAATTCTATACCTTTTGAAAAGTACTCAAGTGGCAATTTATTCAAAGAAGGGGAAAAGTATAAATGCAGATGATTTCAGAGGAAAAATAGCCCACATTACACAAGCCAAGTATTTATATTATGGAACTTGAATGGCGAGAGGGAAAACATTAAGGTTTCCAATGTTCACAAGTTAATTGAATGGCTAGCACAATTTAATTCTAAGATCTCAAATTAAAGTATTTTGAATACTTTGAATGTGTTGCATCATTTTGTACGCCAATATTTCAGGTTAGTTTATATAACAAACTGTATAGCATGATGTTCTTTGTTTTGTTGTGTTGCTGTTTTTAAGTTCTAAAGCAAAGAATTTGTTGCCTAGCAGTTATATAGCTAGTGTGGGGAATAACATGAGGTTTTCCTTAAAAAAAAAAAAAACAAGCTATTCCCATGTGTTTTAATAGAAAATCCATTGATATTTGGAGCCAATATATTATTTAACATCTTATATTTACTTAATATCTTTGTAAGGCTAAGGCTTCATGAAGACAGATATTTTATTTCAACTTGGTACATAGGCCCATCTTAGTGGACATAGCATGAAAATTGGCCGTGTTCTCAGATACAGAATTTCTGTTCCCTAGTGACTTCTCCTTGACTTCTGAAAACCAAGTCAGTCACGAACACACACGAGTAAACTTTAAGTCCAACTACATGTTTCTCTTTTAAGAATTTGATGGTAAAGACTGAAATGAAAGGGATTTTCATAACAGACTTAAATGGATAGGCAGAAAAAAGCATTCTTTGGAGTTTAAGGAAGTATCTACAGATAGGATATTAGGGTCATATATTTTAATTTTAAGGACAAAATATCATCTCCTGCATCCATATGGCCATTTAACAAAGGGAGCACTTCAAGGTAGACTTGACACCTAACTAGCTGAGAATAAAAGTGACATACTCTACCTGCATTTTTAGAACTTGTATTTCATTTGAGAAGTAACACCAATATCAGGCACATTGAAATATTCACATATTATTCTGAGGACTATCAAAGAATGATGGTGACTGTGGGTGGGCTGGAGGATGGGATTATCTATGGGAAGAGGTGGTTTACTTTAGATGGAGTCCATTGTAACATATTTCTGTATCACTAAAACTTATTAGCACATCCACTGCTAAGAAAAATGAGGACATCCTCACTCACACTAGTGTTCATTTACATCCTTAAACTGGAAGACTCTATTAGAGTGAGTTTTACTCCATTTGAAAATTTCTTAGCTCTTACATACATAGCTGGCAAAAGTCAAACCCACTGTGGTGTGAGCAGCTGCCATTCGGATCTCCTACCTTGAGCTGCCAAGGCTCATTAATCTCTACCATTTAACACCTCGATATTTGTGTCTCCCCATTTTGGAGAGTCAACTACATTCTGTCCATTTATGTCTGGACAACAATATAAAGTATTTATATTTAAAATCTGTAATGTCTACATGAACCAAAGTACAGTATGTACTTTTTAAAACATCAGTGATTTAATTTAACTTTAAAATGTTTTTCATGGATTTCAATATCCATATATGCTATTTTTCTAATTTGTCCATCTACTTATCACTGGATTTTACCAACCACTATTTTTTCCCATTTCTTACTTTTAGGAAACATACTCTTTAGGCAAATATATATACCTTTATATAGAGAGAGATATATATTTCTATATATACACATATACACACAAGGAAATAGTGTATGTTTATGCATGTATGTATTCCTTTTTTTGCTGCTGTTGGTCATGGGACTTGAACTCTGGGCCTGGGCATTGTCCCTGAGCTCTTCAGCTCAAGGCTACAGCCCTCCCCTTGAGCCACAGCACCACTTCTGGTTTTCTGATGGTTAACTGGAAATTACAGTCTCATGGACTTTTTAGTGTCCAGAGTGGGTTTGAACTGGGATCCTCCGATCTCAGCCTCCTGAATAGCTAGGATTACAGGTGTGAGCCACCATGCCCAGGTGTATGTATGTATTTTCAAATTTTGTTTTAAACAACTTCCCTGGGTACAATTATAAAAGTCAAGTGAACATTATTGATTTTTCCCACCAAATCTGTTTCCATCATTATTTCTTATTTCTGTACACAAATTTACTCTCTCAAATCGCTTTTCCTCAAGCTCTGCATGCCTAGCTATATCCTACTCTCATCTCCCTCTCATACAGCAACATGGTCTCAAATAAGGGATCTGGCATGAGATGACCTCTGCTCTCAGCTGGAAAGCCCACTTCTCCTTTTTCTACATATGGGACCATGGGTAAGTAAAAGAACCTCTTAAGGAAAAAGGAGCACCTACTTCAGCGAGGTGATTGGAGAATTAACTACAGTGAAACTCACTTTGCACTGTGTTTGGACTGAGTTAAGTACTCAATTTCTATTTGCAACTGCACAATTCATACAGCTTGTCCAAACATAAAAATGCCATTTTTTTTCTGTCAGTGCTCGTTGGCCCAAGGAAAACCACAATAAAGGCAAGCCTATAAATGTGGCAATGCTTCTTGGTTTTATTTTGCCAAATTTATTGGAAAAAGCAGTAACAATAAAATCAAACTGAAAACAGTGGGCATCCCCAGATATATGGTTTAAGATGAATCTATTTATATGTATGTGGCTTCTATTGCATGTGTTGCAGAAGAATACAATCTGCTTAATTTTCTTAAGCTTAATGCATTCTTCTACATTGTCTAGTTTATGTGCTCCATTATGCTACTCACATGCTTCCGACAAACTTTTCTCTTCTGAATTCAAAGACAGTACTGCTGAGCGTGATCCCATAGATAAATATAGCTTAACAGAATGATTTATACCTGGAATGTTTTTGTAAACTTGACGCATGCACAGTATACAGCCTCTGGTTAGCAGTTGTCACTACTATTTTCAGAGTCTATCTATGGCTTTATAACCATATCAACTGGAAGCCTCTGGAAGCCCATTTTAGAAGTCTTAGTTGAGGACAGTCTCATTTCTTTTTTTTTTCCTTTTTCTTTTGTCAGTCATGGGGCTTGAACTCTGGGCCTAGGCGCTGTCCTTGAGCTCTTCAGCTGAAGGCTATCAGTCTACCACTTGAGCCACAAAACTACTTCCTCATTTCTTAATTCTATTTTTTCTCTTTTTTGCTATTCTGGACATCTATTTATATATTAATACATGTATGTCTATGTCTATATGTATATATGTGCACATATATACACATATACATGCATTTTACACAATAGTAATACACACATACATATGTATATATACATGTGCATATATGGGACAACTTAGTATCCTTTTGCCAGAGTATGCATCTTGCTTTTATATGTTAGTATGCCTCAGTTGTCATTTTTATCCTATGCGCTCTCTCTTTCTCTCTTTTTTCCCCCTTGTGCCACTCCTGTGGCTAGAACTCAGGGCCTGGATGCTATGTCACTTAAGAAACAGCTCCACTTCTAGCATTATTTTAAACTAATTTATTGGAGATTGGAGTCTCACAGACTTTCCTGCCCAGACTGTCTTTGAACTGCAATCCTCAAATCTCAGCCTCTTGATTAGTTAGATATACAGGCACAAAGCTCTGGTGTCAGGCTCTTTCTCTTTTCTTATAATAAAATTCTACCACATGAACAGCCTTGATATACTGATGGACCTTTACTTTTATCTAGTCCCGTAATGAACATTCAGTTTTTTTTCTCTTCTCATAGTTCATCTTGGTGGAAGGTATCTTAAACTCAAGTCAGTTCTTTATTCTTCCCATCTAAACTTTTACAATGTGAGGGAGAGGTATTAATAAACAGAATAATGAATAATATGTGTTCTTGAATGCACACTCAGACTATAAATTATTATAAAGAATTGGCTTTAAGGTAAATATATTACTGTGCTATTATTAGGACTTCACATTGTTCTTAATTATTACAGTCAGACTTAAGACTTGGATCAAAGCAGTAATTTGACTGATATTACAAAGAAGCAGTAAGGTGCAGGATGTTAATTGCTTATGCTGGCTCCTTAAGACTTCTGAATGTTTGTGAGTCCATTCAGTGTCCACTAATTCAGGCAGGCCAGTGAAAAAACCTCTAAGAGTTCTTACCATTTAATCCTCCCACACACAAATATCTGAATTCAAACAATAATTTGATGATACCATGAAATAGCTTTCCCTCTACTATTCTTATTCCATCCTCGAGACCTATATTTTCAATTCCTAATGGCACCCATGTCAAATTATAGGAAATGAAGAAGGGCAAAAGACATATGTCCCCTATCTTCCCTTCAACTGAGCAGCTTTATTTTGATCTGTGTATCACAGACAGAGTGGGAGTGTACAATATTTGATTTTTCAAATACAACCCAAATAAAAATCTATAGAAATACCAGCTGCATAAAGACAGGTGTATTTTTCTCTTTTGTTTGTGAAGGTATCTCCAGTGCCTAGGCATAGTTCACTTTCCTCAACTGTGACAAAGTGAAGCTTTCCTCTTCACCCCCCTCCAACTGCCCACCATATACCTCCCCCCTTCTCCCCCACTCTGACCCAGTAGCCCTGTGGAGATTACAAAATGACATGTCTAACATGGTGCCCAGAGCATTCCAAATTTAGATTTTATTATCTCTTCTCTATCAAGAGTTATTTGCTGTTTCATAAAATCCCTTTTATCTGGATGCTCCCATTTCCTTCCCTGTTAATTGTTTTCCCTTCATTAGTGACAGCAAAGATTTTTTTCTCAGTCTTCCTCAATTAACCCAGCTACAGAGATCTCTCTCCCTCTGTATGACTGTATTCATGAGTTTCCTTGGGCTCAACACTTTCTGATTTGCTATCAGTGCTTACAATTACCTAAAACTCTATAAGCTGAGAAAACCAGGGACTCCGTTCCATTACTCATCCATGGGTGCTGTTTCATTCAGTGTTGGTGTTTATTGTTAATAGTTCTAACTAGTACAAGTTTATCTTCCCAAATATATCAGTATAATGTCAATATAATGAAATGTAAAATCTATTTCAAAGCATTAGGTTTGGCACCCTATAAAATGTTCTATAAAGGGACATATGTATGCATACATATATACATATACAAATGTACATAATACCTTGTTTCACACACACACACACACACACACACACACACGTAACTGTGTCTGGTGTCTGACTTTTTAATCTGAATGTAGACTGTGTCTAATGAGGTGCTAATGAGGTGGCAAAAAAATAGAGCTAATTCTGTACTTTCTGGTCACTTAATAGTTCAGTGACCTGATAGAACAGTTTTCAGATTTGTTACTAAATTCATACTAATAACAAATGAAAAAGCCATTTTTTCTTATAATCATTTTTGAAGTTATTTTCCTTTGTGTTATTTAGACTAATATAAGTTATAATTTTCTTCACTTATATAATGCTCTATAGAATAAATTGTTTTTCCTAGACACATAAAGCCATATAGGATGAGGCTAAATGAAAGGACCTACAAGATGTAGAAATAAGGGCCATATAAGGTGTGACTATTTTTCTTAATGTACTATGTTATTTCTCATCTCTTTTGTTGTCCCTTGGTTATTCACATATTGTTACAGTATCTTACCTGTTATCTGATATATTATATATATATATTTATTTGTTTATTTGAAATAGGAGAGGGAAAGGGCAGAAACAAGATGAGGGGAAAGGGTGGGGGAGGGAAGTGGGGACAAAAACATGAGAAGGGGAATCAATAATTGTTAAGTAATACACCTTCTATTTGGTGAATATAATGTAACCCTTCTATTAATTACAATTAAAAAAGAATAAGTTGTTTTTTCCTGATAGCATATTCCATTCTTATTAGGAGCATTACACATTAGCAGTAGCAATTATTATCTCTTCCAGACTTTATTACCTACATCAGATGAGGGAATCTCTGTGCCCGCAAATATATTTACTGTGAAACTAAAAAATAAATGTGGTTTTAAAGTAGTGACATAATGTGTCTTTGGGAATGCATATACACTTTCAATTTATTTTTCTCTAACCCTCAAAATAAATAAATCTATGGTGGTCAACTGGCTTCAAAGCAACTTAACCTTAATTTTAAGAACATACTAAAAATATTGTCTGTACAATCTTCCTCTAATCAACTTTGAAAAAGACAGATGGGCCTGCTTTCTTCTTGTACTGTTGATAGTTACAATCTAGATTTGCTCAAATAACACATTTAAAAAGTCATCTGCAAAACTGACATCAGAGAAAGCGATTCCAAATTCTAAATATATATTCTAAATTCAAAAAGGCAACCATGTAGCCGATAAATTCCCTGTTGATAATGACCAAAAATGCATTTCAGCTCAAGTAATAAATGTGAAGGAACCTCTTTGAGACAGGAAAAAAATACTGTAGGTCATTTCAGTAGAAGTGGCTAAGCTAGTATGTAAGAAAATTCCTTGTACTGTATTTGCCTTTTGTCATCTATCATTTCCAGTGTCTCTGAGGGTTCCCTGATATTCCCATGAAAATACTACATATGATACAAGGAACAGATGTTCCTTGTTCTTACTTAGTAAGAAACAGTACTGAAATTCCAAAATATTTGCTGTTACTTCCTGAGACTTGTGCCTCCTTGCCCCTAAGCATCATAGCTGGTTATAGGTATGGACTGGGTGAGTAAAATGAGTGCACATGACTTGTGTTGTTCCAGGGAAAAGCTGCTTGAGCCAACATGTAGTCCACAGCAATCCCTTTTCTCTGTGACACAAGATGGGTAATGTTCTTGGTAAATGTTGCTTTGACAGGTAAGGTCTTTGAGTGCTATAAGCTAGAAACAGAGCCTCCAACTTGCACTGGATACAGAGTAGAGGGAGAATTATTCCCTTAAGGTGGCAATACTTTAAGACTTGTCATTTGTCACCTCAACATAATGTATCTGTTCCTCACATCCATGAGAAAGAGCCATGTACCACCATAAAAGTGGCTCTTTACCTAGAAGTTAGAGGGAAACCAACAGTCTATTTGTGAATTAGACCAGAAAAGGAGCCTATATAAAACTGCCTCAAATGTATTCATTGGTAACTTTTTAATTTTTTTATTTTATTGCTATTGTGTAGCTGATATACAGAGGGGTTTACAGTTACATGAATCAAGCCCAATTCTTTTTTTTTCCTCATGGGTCAGGGGCTTGAACTCCACCTGGGCACTGTCCCTAAGCTCTTCAGCTCAAGGCTACTGCCCTACCTTTGAGCCAAGCCCCACTTCCTGTTTTCTAGAGGTTAATTGGAGATAAGAGTCTCAGGTCCTTTTGTGCCCCGGCTGGCTTTGAACCTTGATCTTCAGATCTCAGCCTCCTGAGTAGCTAGGATTACAGGAGTGAACCACTGAGCCCAGCAAGCCCAATTCTTTTTGAACCATATCTCCCCTTCTGTTGCTCCTGTCTCCCAGTCTTTCCCTCCTGTCTCCAGTCATAAGATAAGATATCCAGTTTATTTTCCACATAGTGTCTAGTTGTATCACTGCTTTATCTGTCCATTCTGTTCCTCCTTTTATGTACCCTCCCTGGCCCTGTCAAATACAAATAGACTAAAAACAAGACAAAAGGAACAGAAAACAAAAACAGCAACAATGGTAACTGAAGAATGTCTCTTGTTTCCTTTCCTTGGAGTTCATTTCATAGAATATTATTTTATATGATCATCTGTTCATAGCTATTGAGCCTTTGTTCAGTAGTAACTTTTTAAGTGGCTAAGGACTCATCTTTGGAAGACTATAGTGTGTGTTGGTTGGAAAATGTAGATAAAATCAGTCATCTGTTGTTGGTACCAGACATACAGGGATGTGAAACCATAGTATTTAATAAATTTTTTGCTTGTTTTGTTGGTTGTGGAGCTTGAACTCAGGGCCTATGCATGTCCCCTGAGCTCTTTTTATTTTTTCTTTATTGTGGGTCATGGGGCTTAATCTCTGGGCCTGGGTGCTGCCCCTGAGCTCTTCAGCTCAAGGCTACCGATCATCCTCTGAGCCCCACTTTCCATTTTCTAATGATTAATTCATGTTCTTTAGTGCCCAGGCTGGCTTTCAATGTGATCCTCGGATCTCATCCTCCTAAATAGCTAGGATTATAGACGTGAGCCACCACACGCTGCTTGCCTCCGAGCTCTTTTGCTCAAGGATAGCACCCTACCACATTCAGCCATAGCTCTACTCCCTCTTATCCTAACCAGGAGTTAATTCCAATTTCTACCTCCTTCAGGCTGTTGAGCTTTGAGAATTTTAATTTAAGTTGTAACTTTTTGTGTGTGTAAAAGGAGAATGTGGAAACTGCTCTGTGGAATTTTGGTGAGGATAAGAGAAAATACATCTCACAAGTCCTGTTTAGTCTGTTTCCTCTCAAAAAAATATACCATTAGCCACGTTATTAGCTTATGCTGGCTTAGAGGTGGTTAAGGAACACTAATTTCAGGTTTGGATCTGAACTTGGGATAGAGAATGTGTCACAATTTTAACTTTAGGGCTAAAGGATTTCTAGAGCATTGCTTTAGAGGGATACCCAGTTAAGGGGTAAATGCTGTTGCTGCTCCTTTCTGCTAGCAAGGACACCCCCAGGTGACCCCAGCAAGGGCACGTTAGGGCATTTCCTTCTTCTTATCCTTCTTTAAAATAATTTCCAAGAGTACAGGAGAGAGAGAAAGAAGAAAGTGATACTTGGTAAACACAACTTAACAAAAGACTTGCTGTCATGCAGTGGTCCTCACTGCACGTAAAACATTATGGCATGAAAATGCTTACCAGTGCTGGCTGTTTCAGACCACTGAGCTTCTGCTGTCATTGGCTCTCAATGTAACGCCTGGCTAAGAAAAGGCAGAAAACTTCTAAACATTAGGTTCGTGTGAGGGAGTCACACCTGTGCTTCCTTTAATACCTTCGTAGAAAAGTTTTATCTTTAACTTAGCCCAGAAGAGACAAGGAGTTTCTCACATAGGCAGGTTTCTAGTTTCAGCTCATCACTTTATTCATCATTTACACATGACTTTTGACATTCCATCATGATACAAGGGAATGGAATCCTTGGACCTAAAAACATTTTCATGCAACATTAGCTTGATGGCTCTGACTCTGTTTTTTTTGTTTTTAAAGAATGTTCTTCCCCCAAATTATTTCATTATGATATAGGACAGGACTTATTTTCTAATAGTCCCTGCAAATATCTGCTCATCTGAAATAATTTTCCTTGTGAACTTTAAGTGTCACTTGTCTGTTACTGACTTGTGTCTATGTCCTTTGACTTTTCTATCTAACAATGGGTGTGAATGCACAAAGTCTATTATGACCCATTCCATATTGTGGTTTTGTGATAGAAAACATCTGGCCAAAATATCCAGAGACATTCAGATGGATCATGTATGGGCTCTGCAGGCCTGCATGGATTCCCAACCTAACCCTTCTCCGGGCTCTGGTATCTATAGGATTAATAGTAATATTCTCTATTGATTCTTATTTCTGACAAATTAGGGGATTTCCCCCAAATTAGGGGATATTATGTCACAAAACATAGGGTAGAGTGAGCCAACAAAATACCTTTAAACTAGGAAATGATGATTACACATTCAGATGAGATCAACAATTGATTCTAAGCTAATAATCAACATAAAGAAACACTAAAAAAAGATTTAGCACTTAAGACTGGCTTAGGGTAGGAAGTAAGTGTTGGAAGGCATGAGTTTAAGCATCCACTCTTTGAATGAATAGATTTCTAGGTGTAGTACCTGCCAAAAATCCATTCTATACCACCATCTTCTATCCCAATATTGATCCAAATTGTAAAACTGGTTCAAACCGATGTTAGACTCAAAACACAATTTAAGTGATATTCTTAGCTAAGGAGGGTTGAGTATGAGAGATAATTTTATCAAGAGTTTGCAATAAAAATGGATTTGGATAGGTGGTAGCACATATAAGACATGAATTGAGAGGGGAAGAGCTGCAAATAGGATTTTGCTGGAACCTAAGACTCAAATTACTTATTTATTATGTTTCATTGTCAAACTAGCATTTCTTCAATCACTGACAAGGCAGGTTTCAAGACAAAAACAACACAACATAAAAAAAGAAAAAGCACGGGGCCAGGAGTTTTGCCTAGTGGTAGAGTGCTTGCCTAGAATGCACAAAGACCCAGGTTCAATTCTTTGGTATCATATGAATAAAAAAAAGCTGGAAGTAGAGCTGTGGCTCAAGTGGTAGAGCTCTGGCCTTGAGAAAGTTCAAGGACAGTGCTCAAGCCCTGAGTTTAAGGCTCAGGACTGGCAAAAAAAAAAGCAAAGCAAAACAAAGCAAAATAATTTAACTGCCTTCCTGCAGGTCAGTATGTAGCCTTTGTGAGGTTTACTGAATTTCACTTCCTCTGAGAAACATGTTTTAAGCCTTGCTTACCATTTCTTCTCGATTTACCTGCTCTTCTATGATACCTCACATACAATTTTATAAAGCAGGTATTTATTAAGCATCAACTCTATGACAGATCATCTTTTAACATATTGAGGCAGCACTGGTGAACAAAAGTCCTGTCAAAGGCCTGGAAAGTGGCCTAGTGTATGAGTGCTTGCCTAGCATGCATGAAGCCCTGGATTCAATTCCTTGGTACCCACATAAACAGAAAAGGCTGGAAGTGGTACTGTGGCTCAAGAGGCAGAGCACTAGCCTTGAGAAAGCTTAAGGACAGTGCCCAGGCCCTGAGTTCAGGGCTCCAGGACTTCAAAAAAAGTAGAAAGAAATAAAAGAAAAACAATCCTGACAAGTTGGTGAGAGAGAAGAAACAGCAAGGGATTAGCCCTTACTTAATTTCAATGTAATGGGTTATTTTCTTGCTTGACTCCTTCACAACAGAGGACTGTTCTGTTCAACTCTATTGCACATAGTAGGCCCCCAATAAATGCCTACCTCAAAACTTACTGTGGAATTCTGATTAATGACAATATTAAAAGTCAAAAAATTACTTAATGTGAACATGTGATCCCTTATTACTTAGTATTAATTTATGAACTAGCACAGTAATTAGAATAGCAACATAGTTTTATATATCTCACTTGGAAAGCTTCTGAGTTGAAACAGTTGTCAAACAACCAATGTCAGTGATCACAATACTTTTTTTATAGTCAATGTCTGTGAGCCTTTCAAACACTTTCGGTTATTGAGGGGGTGGGAATCTTCTATTCTTGTTATATAGAGCACAAAATAAAAATAAACCACTACTGTCTATAGGATATACATAAAAATATTGTTAAGGTTCAGCCCAGACTTACATTTAGGTTTTCAGTCAAACCTGGGCCTCAGCATTCAAAAATAGCTCTCCAATTATCTTCAATGAATGCCCATTTCAAACTTTAAACTTAGTTTCTCTGTGCATATGTATAGAATTTTCAACATGAAGCCCCCTGGTACTATTATTAATGCATTCTAATATAATTTTTTAATTTATACTTACTATCCATACAATTTCTGTGTCATAGAATTTACTTTTGTCAAATTTGCTCACTTAGACTACAAATAGACTCTTGAAAAATTTCCTTTGAAATACCTTTGTTAGAATGACTGCTGTTAGCAAACACAGATGGTACCATCTCTAGCTTATATAGCTCTATGTAGTGACCTGTCTGGGTTCTGCACACAGAGGTCATAATATACTTGTGGGAAAATCAAACTAATGGGTTGGCTACATTCCTTCTGGACCCCCCCCACTATTTGTCTTGCTGCAGCCTCTTTGCCCAACCTCCTTATCCTTTAGTTTACGAGTACTAAATACTAAAGGGTTAGGGGGAGAGTTGAAGGGAAGAGAGAAGATGGAAATTATTTTCAGGATCAATTTAGAATTTTGTTATTCAGATTCATCTTGCTTCTCATTGCCATGGATACATAAGTTGATTTTTATGATTATGGCATTCATAATGGCAAATTAAAAATGGCAGTATTTTATACTAAGACTATTTTCTTTACAGCTTTAAGAAATAAATGCTGTCCAGATCACTTAAGATAGCATTGTGAAAACACACTATGTTAGCCCAGAAAAAAAATACATTCAGAAATATACCATGTTTTCTTCTTCAGATTTTAGACTCCCCAGGAAATATTTTTAGGAATCGTTTCCAGAAGGATGAAAAGAAGTTATGGCAATGGTTCTACTGGTAAAGTCCGAATAAGCTGGCCCCTTTACCTCAAATAATATATGTAAACAATGAAAACAGCAAATAACATTCAAGGACCTCTAGCTTGATCATTTTTTTTAACCAGCAAGAACGAAGCATTTTTAATTGTTCTTGTAGAGGCGATGTACAGAGGGATTACAACGACATGAGTCTGGTCATGAGTCCTTTGCCTTTAATTTCATGGCTTCTGTTCCCTCACTCTCTCTTAGTCCCTCCCTCCTGTCGCCACCCATGAATTATATAGTAGTTCACTTTCATCAATGTCCAAGGAGCTCCTTCACTGAATTTTTAACCCTTTCCCCTGCAAACAAAAATTTTAAATAGACAGAGAATTTCACTTTCACAACATGAGAGTCATGCTGGTACTTTATCATTTGACCCAATTTTCAGTTTTTTAAGGGTTGTTGTTTTTTACTTATTGGCTTGTAAATGGACAAAGGCATGTAGTATAATATCTAGTACATGCAAAGAACTTAGTAACAAATATCATCATTCTTTCTACTTTCTCTTTAACAAATATTTTTACATTTAAGTAGCTGTAGAAAGGAGCTGCCATTCAACATTGTACTATATGAACAAAGTAAATAATTATCACAGCCATAAACGTACCCTTTCTACTCATCTCTCCAAACCCCACCACTTAATGTTAGCAAAAACTACCTATGTACTGTAACATGATACAGGAAAGATGGCAGTGCTCAAAAGTATGAAAAAGGTACTACATTTCTTGGAATCCTACACTACAGGTTATAGGTTCACTCTTGGTAAGAATTTTCAAGCCAGAGATCAAGGCTGGGCAGTGTAAGTGGAGTAACAGGAAGTAGTTCGTAAGCATACCTACCCACTATGTTTATGCCTGAGTACAACACTGTACTCAAGCATAAGCTTTCAACAATGTAAAATCCTAATTTGATCAAATATTCAAGTGCTCTAAGACCCTGGACATAAATATAAGGATTAAGAGGAAGAAAAGGGAGGGAAGGAGCATGGAGGGGGGAAGGATGTTAGTCAGAGTATGGAATATAATTAGAACTAACTAATATCCAGGTATGTTTCCATCTCTAGTACTCAAACACCTCCACACTCCACCCTCCGCATACACACAGACAAATACAAAAATAGTGATGTGACACACAATTCTAGAATGGGAGTTAATGACTGGCAGAAGACTACATTTTATCCTCTTGCAATCTGTCTGTTTTCCCAAAATAAGAAAAAAAAAGAAAAGAAAAATATTTTTTAGCTACTGATTTTCTTTCTTTGTGTAAATCCATAGACACTCCCACATAACACAAGCTCAATTCCAGCCAGACTCTGTGTGTGTGTGTGTGTGTGTGTGTGTGTGTGTGTGTGTTTAAATAAAGAAAACAGGTCTTCTATCTCTGTTAGCAAAGTCACCTCTCACTGCCACTGCTAATGCTAAACATGTAATAATACTTTATTGTCGTGAGCAGGAATCTGCTTTGCTAATTAAATGCAGCTGTCAGTAATTACTACTTGTCAGTGTAATCTATTTTAGGGAATTCTACTTTAAATGATAAAAGAGGGGCCTAACACTAAGGGGACTGATAGGCAACAGGCAAGGTGAATGCTTACTTCCTCAGGTTAGAAACTCACCCTTTCTGTTTATGATGATTCAGTTACTTTATATTATAATAATATCTTAACTGGGTTATGCTTCATTTCTTTAGTGCATGAGTGATAAAGTTTGAAATTAAAATTGTTCAATATCTGAAACCTAAGTACCCCTATTCTTCCTAGCACCTAAATGTGATAAAACTTTTACAGTTTTCTGTCTGCACCCTGAAGATAAGTTATGGTATAAACAATTTGTAGGAAAGCTCAGTGGGAAGTTCTTGTAATTTCCTGTCCTTAAATACTTGGTTTGGAATGAATGCAACTTCCATTTGCTGGTAGACTTAATTATTACACTCAAGGAATAATCACTTTGCTCTTTGATTAGATAGTCTTCACTGGATTTTGCTGGGACCTTAGTTGAAGACCTTGAAATCTGAAAATGAAAATAATTCATGATGCTTCCATGAACTATTGATCAATCTTACCCAATTCTGAAATGAACCTAAAACTCTAATGGCTCCACATCTGTGAGATGAAAAGCAATGTCAAGTCAAGGGTAATAGCAGCAGGGTTTGCTCTATAGGATAGGTACTGGGGCTGCCACAGATGTTAGTATTGTTTCCAGGGTCAAAAGAAAACAGACCTTTGGCCCTCACCTCTCTAATGTCCCTTGACATTTTAAATGGATGTGGCAGCAATATGAAAAGAAAGCTGGAGTCTCCAGAAGAAATATGTTGGGCTAATGGATAAATTAAACAAGAAGAACAGCACAGTGGGAAGAACAGAAGAAGAGGGTTTTGGCACTGGAGTACTTTTACCCCACTGAGGCAGAAAGACTTATCACACCCCTCAGAGCATCCTGACTGCCTCATCCTTCTTCTCCCACCATCTGTTTTACATCCAATCTCTAATAGTCTTTGTGTTACTGGATAATTAATTATCTTGTTACAGGTCCCTAACAAACTTGGCAGCTACCCCTCTGAATATAGCAGGTTGCTTAAATAGGATTTTGATTTTGTCCTAAGGAATGAAAAAGTTTTCAGATGGAACAATAATGAAAAAAAAGTAGAAGTATCCGAATAGAGTTGGGTTTTTTTTTTTTTTGGGGGGGGGGCAAGGACCACTAACTTCTACGGCATGCCTAGTAAGTCAAAGTAAATGTTATAAATTCCTTCAACTTTTCTCCCCATGGCATAGATGATCACTTTCTCTACTAAGAAAGTTTGAGTTATTTCCACCTTATGTTTCCAGATAAATGAAATGTTACAAATCTGTCTAAATCAGGATCCAGATAGAAGAAATTAAGTACTCACTGAGGTCCCTCAAAAACAAGGACACTGATGAGAAGAGAACAGGATAAACATGCATAGCAACAGTTTGGTTTTTTGTGGATTCCTACTTATCACCTACTCCACTGCATTCTCCTGAATCCCAAGCTCATTATGTGCTGAACTCAGTTTCCTATCTACTGCTCATGTTCTTGGAATACAGTGAGTGTCAAGAACAGCTGAGGAATTCATTAAGAAGCAGTTTTAAGCTATAGTCAAAACACTCAGTGAACATCATAGCACCATTCTAGACTGATGGAGTAGGTGCTGTGTGGGGACCAGATTTTAGGCCAAAAGCATGCTTCCAAATCTCTGGTTTGACTAGAAGAACAGGGGTTTTGTTTCCTGACCTAAGCATCCACTAGTGTTAAGAGGTTCCACAATCACCATGCTCCTTCTTCTATTAACTCTCTTCTTTCTAATATAGGGAGTTAAGATCCCTACTTGAGTCACTTCTTGGGCGTAATCTTCTCAAGGTTATTTTAGGAACTGAAAACTGGCCCAAAGTCTGACTCACCCATACCCAAGCATGCCTGCTTAGCCCTATGGGGTAAAGCAGAAGACACAGGACCAGGCAACCAGGATTGGCATCACCAGAAAGGAGATGACTAAGGCCAGGAAGGTAATACTATATTTCTTATATTTAAGGACATTATAACATTCTTCTCTGCATAATTATTAATATACATTCCTATCACTTAGAGAGGATTTCCTATGTCTATGCTCATAACACGAAGTATATGTGTATTTATAAAACATTCAGTTCTTTTGTGCAGCACCCAGTATTTTATTATTGTTATAATGGACAATGTCACACCATTCTCAGTTCTCTCCCAGTATTTCCCTCCCATCCCACCCACAAGTTGCATATTTCATCTTCACTGTAGTGTCCAGGCAATATGGACTGCATATGTTCACCTTTTGTACCTCCATTGTAATAATAAATGAACAAACAGAACAAAAAGGAAAGAAAAGAAAAACAACAAAACCTCTTATTTTCATTTCCTGGAGTTCATTTGAATAAATATGATGTTATATGATCAGATGCACACAGACATTATAAGGATACTCCTCAGAGTATCCTCTTTTGGTCTCACTATGTGTGAATTCCTAGAGACTTGTACAATTTATTATGGCTCAGTATTTTAGATAGATTCTGCATATGAGAGAACATATGCACCATTTGTCTTTCTGAGCTTCACTTACCTCGCTTAACATGCTTTGTTCTAGATCTATCCATTTCTCAGATTTCAAAATTTTGAAATATTTTTACTATCGTATGTTGGTTGAAGAAAATAATGAGCTTAATACATACCTTCAATATTTTGAAACATTTAAAGAATGTAGGGAAGAACCTATGAGCCAAGAATGATTGGATATTAAGCCAGACACTGACGGCCATGCCTGTAATCCTAGTTACTCAGGATCCTGAGATCTGAGTATTATAGTTAAAAGTGAGCCTAGAGAGAAAAGTCCAGGAGTCTCTTATTTCCAATTAACTCCCAGAAAACTGGAAGTGGCACTGTTGCTCAAAATGCTGAAGTGCTAGGCTTGTGCTTTGAAAAATTTCAGAGACAGTGCCGTCCCTGAGTTCAAGCCCCAGGACTTGACAAAGAAGAAGAATGGTTGGTCATTATTAGAGTGAAATTTAAGTCACAGAAAACCCCATGGTTACAAAAGAATGACCTTACTTCGAAATTTTATCTATCTATCTACCTATCTATCTATTGATCAAATGATGGATCCTTCCATGGATCCATTTACCTACCTACTTACCTACTGTCTACCTACCTATTTCTTAGTTGGGGTAACTTTTACAGTAGTACATAAATAACAGCATAACATTTCAAAATAAATTCATAAATAAAATCAGACAAGATTATATTGGTTCTACTTACTTTTTTGTATGCGATTTTCCTCAGGTTTAAGAGATGAGAGTATAATATCTTCATTAGTACAAAATACCATTTAATTCGTTTACATAATTTGAATGGAAGAATGTAATACAGTACATTTAACTATGATTTGTGGATTTTGTTTGTTATTGCAAAAATGAAATCATACTAGAACTCATCAACTATATTCATATTACTTGAGTATGCCTTATCTACTGTGTACCAATTTCAGATATTTTCTAGTTCTGGAATAATTGATAATATATGCATCCTGAGATGTCAAGGGAAAGTAACTCAAGTTTCAATGAAACAGCCATTTATGTTTCATATATATATATATCATTATACACATAGCTTAAGGGTAATTCATATAATATTTTAGTACAGTTGCATTTTGACTGTGACTGGTAACATAAGATAAAGTTACAATTTTCCATTTGTAGCACTGTGTCACAAATGCTAAAAATTTTTAGGTTTTATGATGAAGCTGATAAAGAGAATAATGGGAGAGATTCACAGGGAGGTGTGAAGGTGAGTGGGGGATGAAAAGTGAAAAGGAGAAGGAGAAAGAAGGCAAAGGGAAGTAATATAAGTGGTGAAAGTGTTTAAGGTACATCACATATATCTACGGAATACTTACTAGGGAATAAGCACTAGCACCAGTAGATGGATTATATTAATCAGTGGGGCATTTTTATTTCTTTAGTACTAAATAAGAATCTATAATGTGATTATTATATGTTGCTAGCTTATCTTTTGTCTTATTAACTTTTCTTTTTTGTTCAAGGTAAGTGAATTTAATTTCAGATCTACCTCGGATTTGGAAAATGAATAAGATTTTATATTGCATTAAAAATACCAAAAACTGGCTAAATATTATCCTTGTTAGATAGAATAAAGTTAAATACATAATAGGATTCTCAGATATACTGTTGTTATTGTTATTAGGAGGAAGCATGGTAACTATTCTAGGATCATCTTGAATTGCTCTTTTTCTACCACTCCTGGTCCATCTACCTAGTAGTATGCAACCTCCCTTATGGTCAGGTCAAGTTCCTTGTTGGTATTTCAGACGAATTCTGAAACTAATGACTGCCACACTAACCCCTGACTGTCTGGATTTTCTATTCAGAGTGAAGAGGCCATTAGATTTGCATGAGCGTCTGATTAAGAAAATGTAATTCCATTCACAGAAAATCAGGAAATAACAATTATAGCTAGCATTTATTAAAATTTAATCATATGCTGGAACTTCTATTAAGACAATGGAAAGTAACAGTTTTTATTTTATAGAGCCAGACACCAGGAGAAGTAGGCACCATGCATCAGATCTAAGGTTGGAAAGAGAAGAATACAAACCCAGTATATAACAACAAAATGCAAATAAGTCTCTCAAGTATCCATAATATCATCTTCTATGAACTCTTGTCTCTCTTCTCTGCCTGTCTTTTCCTTTTTCTCCATTGTCTAGGTACCTGAGTTCTCTTTTCCTCAAGTTCTGGGATAACTGCTGAAAAAAGCCTGTGCCTGCCCTTTTATACCATGTACCAAATATAATGGCAGTACAAAGGACAAGAACATTATTATCCCTGTCTTTTAGAAGCACTCAGTTAAGACAGTCAGTGGAATGATAGACCTAGTCTGGGGCATTTTCAGAAAGCCAGAACTCATTAGGTTCACAGGAATCATGAAGCTGCCTGGTAAAAGGAGACTTTACTTCACCATGCTGTGTCCTAAAGGAAAGGGACTCTTTTCTGGTGATCTTTGACCCTATACTTCCATTTTGCTCAACAAAAATAAGGCAGACAGAAACATCAGGTCACAGGAAGCTGGATCACAGCTGAGGAAATCCCACTTGCTCTCAGTGTCAAGTCCCGCCATTGTCTACAGGACAGTCAACTGTTCAGCAAGACTTTGGTTCATGTACTGAAATCTACTTAAAACAGGTCTAATCATTTGCTAAAACTTAATATGGCTCAATGTATTGCTTTAGTGGCCACAAAATACAAGTGTAAAAATAGTATGATATACTAAAGCCAAGAAATCAACCTTTTTTTTGACATGAAACTATTGTTTGTTGAGAAGAAGACATGAGGGAGTCAGGGAGGCTTGGTCTCAAGGGCCAGAAATCTAGGGACAGTGGTTAGGAGCTAATTGCAATTGCTAAGCCTGCTAGTGTAAGCATTATGTGGGTACTCAGCCAGAGGGCCTGAGTTTGGCCCATGGCTTGTCTTTTCTAGCTTGAGTCCTCTCTGTATCTTAGTTCCTTCAGCTGTGGAACAGAAACACTAATAAATACATACTCCATCAGATTCTTTGTGAGGATGAAATGTGTTAAGACCAGTACTGCTGGGATGATAGGAATATTAATTAAATGTCAGATAATATCACTTATAGGTTAAATAAATAAATGTTTGTATATATTAGAAGGAACAGTAGCATAGAGTGGCACTCATTTGTAAGTTTACAATCAGTAAATTAGATTAAATCTTAAAATTAAGCTCAATATTTAAAATCAAGTTACCCTTAACAGAGTTAAGATGGAGCTTTGCTCTTTACACAACAAGTTCTGTAAGTTATAAAAATATGTCAGTCAAAAGAGTATACCTATCTGAAAACTTTTAACTCATATGGAACATAGAGAATAACTATTTAAAAGCCCTTAGGATATCTTTTGCCTTTCTCCACTTACTGTGCAAGACAGTGAAAGTTGCAAAGAACAGTGAGATGAAGTATAGCAAGACATGCATAAGGGGAAAAAAAAGTCAAGTTAAAAATCATATTAAATGGGGCTAAGAGTTTGGTCTAGTGGTAGAGTGCCTGCCTAGCATGCATGAAGACCCAGGTTCGATTCCTCGGTACCACATACATAGCAAAAAGCCGGAAGTACTACTGAGGCTCAAGTGGTAGAGCTCTAGCCTTAAGAAAGTCCAAGGACAGTGCTCAGGCCCTGAGCTCACACCCAGGACTGGCAAAGAAAAAAAAATCATATTAAATGAAGTAAGCCAGACCTCGAGGAACATAGTCTCCATTATCTCCCTCATTTGTAATAATTAGTACACATCTAGCAGAGGATTCCAATAGCTCAAAACCTATTTACACAATGTCCTATAGGATGAGACTAAATGAAAGAAACTCTAGCATATGGAAACAAGAGCTTTATCTTGCGTGACTGTTCTTAATGCACTACATTATTTCTCTTCTCTTTTATTGCCCTTTGGGTAATCTCATATTGATACTGTATCTGACTTTCTTATCTGGTATATTTTACATACCTCTGTTTGTTTATTTGAAATAAGAAAGGGAAGGGGGGAAAACAAGATGATTGAGAGGGGGTGGGATAAGGGAAACAGGGACAAAAACATGAGAAGGGGTATCAATGTGTGAGATGTAATGCACCTACTACCTGATGAATGTAACCGTAACCCCTCCATACATTATCCTGACAATAAAATAAAAAAATTAAAGTCCAGATAACTGTGTATGACTCTATTCTCAATTTCTCTGCTTAAGTTAGGTCTTTAAATGCAGTGATATTTTTTAAATATTTTTATTGTAAATAATAAAAGGGTTACATGATATTTGCCAGATAGAAGGTACATTAATCCACATACATTGATACCCTTTCACACGTCTTGGTCCCCATTACCCTCCCCCTCACCCCCCACTTTGGTTTTCCCCCCTTCCCTATCCAATTTCAAATAACCAAATACACATATATCCAATATATCAGATAACAAAGTGAGATACTGTAACAATATGATATAACCAAGGGACAGCAAAAGAGATGAGAGATAACATAGAACCTTAAGGACAACAATCATTCATTATATGGCTTTTGTTTCAATATCCTGGAGGTCCTTTCAATTGGCTTCATACTATATGACCTGTATCAAGGTTTTGCTGTATTGCAAATCTCTGCTAGTAGAGCCCAAGGTTTCTACTGACTATGACAAATGAGGGAAAACATTGAGCCTAAATTCCTTTGAGTCTGGCTTACTTCACTTAATGTGATTTTTTCTAAGTCTTTCCATTTCCTAACAAATGGGTCGATGTTTTTTTCTGACAGCAGCATAGAATTCCATTGTGTACAAATACCACATCTTGTTGATCCACTCATCAACTGAGGGACATCTAGGTTGGTTCCATATCTTTGCTATGGTGAGAAACTAGGAATCCATGGAACATTCCTCAATATAATAAAGGCTGTGTATGACAAACCCACAGCTAGTCTTATACTTAATGGCGAAAAGCTAAAGCCATTCCCTCTAAAATCAGGAACAAGACAAGGATGCCCACTCTCTCCACTCCTCTTTAATATAGTATTAGAATTCCTAGCCAGTGCAATAAGGCAAAAAGCAAGCATAAAGGGAATCCAAGTAGGGACAGAGGAAGTAAAACTATCCCTCTTTGCAGACAACATGATTCTGTATTTAAAGAATCCTATAGACTCTACTCCCAAGCTCCTTGAGCTGATTCAAAACTTTGGAAGGGTAGCAGGCTATAAAATTAACCCTCAAAAATCAACTGCCTTCCTCTACGCCATCAGTGAGAGGAACGAGGCAATAATCAGGAAAGCAACTCCTTTCGCAATAGTATCAAAGAAAATAATGTACCTAGGAATTACCTTAACTAAGAATGTAAAGGACCTTTTTGATGAAAACTTTAAAACCCTGGAAAAGGAAATTAAAGCAGAACTAAGGAAATGGAAAAACCTCCCATGCTCCTGGATTGGAAGAATCAACATTGTGAAAATGACAATCTTGCCAAGGGCTATCTACAAATTCAACGCAATACCCATCAATATCCCAATGGCATTCTTTAAAGAAATAGAAGAGGCAATCCAAAATTTCATATGGAATAATAAAAGACCCCGTATAACAAAAACACTTCTTAGCAGAAAGAATAGCACAGGAGGAATTTCAATACCAAACTTTAGACTCTATTACAGAGCTATAATTATCAAAACAGCTTGGTAATGGCACAAGAACAGGCCTGAAGACCAATGGAATAGAACTGAGGACCCAGACATTAAACCACAGACCTATGGCCACCTAATCTTTGACAAGGGAGCCAAAAAAATAGAATGGAAGAAAGATAGCCTCTTCAACAAGTGGTGCTGGCAGAACTGGTTAAGCACATGTAGAAAACTAAAGTTGGATCCTTCTTTGTCACCCTGCACTTGAATTAACTCCAAATGGATCAAAGACCTGGAGGGAAAAGCCGACACTCTGAAAACATTACAAGAAATAATAGGAGATACACTAGACCTCCTTGGCACAGGTCAAAACTTTCTTAATAAGGACCAAGAATCATAACAAATCAGAGAAAGGCTGGATAAGTGGGATTGCATTAAACTGCAGAGCTTTTGTATGGCAAAGGACATAACTAGTAAATTAATTAGGAAGCCTACAGAGTGGGAGAAGATCTTCACCAACCATACAGCGGACAATGCAGTGATATTTTAATCAAGCTTCCACCTTGAGACAAACTTCACTCTTCCCACATGAATTTCATCAGCACAAGAACCCAGAGCATATAGGCTTTACAACAGAATTCACCAATTGGAATACACATTTACATGCACAATTAGTAATTACCATTTCTGATGATGTGGTGGTGATGTTAAAGACGGTGGTGATAAACAGTAGTATTACCCACTGCCTCCCGAACCTGTACTTCATTCTCCACGCTATGACTTTATGTAGATTATCCTATTATTGCAAAGTCTATGAACTTGGTATCTCCATGGCCACACAACATAACATTTAGAAAGGCTAAGAAATGTTTCTAGTTTGTGAAAGCTAATAAGTGCAGATTCAAATTCAGGCAGCTTTGTCTGACTCTAGAGCTTGTGTGTTCTACAATAAATAATTTATTTATGTTGAAAATTACTGTGATTTTTTTCATTGATGTGAGTTAATTAACTATGGCAAAGAGCATTACAGTGACGTTTTAATATGTTCCCGAATAGTTCCCCAAACTATACTCAAGTAGAAAGGAAGATTGTTAATATTTATGATAGGACAGTTGTGCTACCTCATTAGCAGTTTATAGATTCTGTTATTTAACGCTAATTATGTGTTAGATGCCTTTAAAAAAAATAAAAGGCACAATTACTAGCTTGCTTGCTTTCGTCTACTTCTAAATTTAAACATTTTAATCAGTTTATCATCTCATGCTTCTTAACAACATCTCTCTCTTTTCTGTAAGGCCACTCTATCTCATAAAGGTCACTAGTCCACCAGATTTCATAGACTGAAAGTAATGTCCCAAAGGCACCCAGAACAGAAATGATTGTCTAATATTAAATCACATCTTTAAACAAAAAAACACAATTACAAAGGTACTTGTTTCTCAACAAACAACGTGTGAGGAACATCCTGTTTTGATCCATCCAGTTAACATTCATGAGATAAGCGATTGTGAGTAAAATGGGTTTGGGGAAAGTAGGTCTCACTTCACACCTTTTATACAACTCAAAGGACTTTTGGCACGCACCGTGTAATAACACATAGCACTGACCTCTGCAAGTTCACATTATAAGAATATTATGAGAGACATAAAACATTCAGTATCAGATCCCCTGTGCTATTAAAACTACTTAAGTATGGCATCAGTTCTTAAAGTTACCTAATTTAAAAGTAGCTGAACCCTAGGAAATCACTGAGTCCATTAAAAACTACATTAAAGTACAGCACTCAGCTCAAGTATCGCTCCAGTTCAGGTCTTGTCAGTGTTTCATTAGTTACCCTCCTCATGAATTCCCTAAGAATTCATCCTTAGTTGAAAACTGTTGTAAATCTCAATACCTAGAATGTATTTTGCTTTACAACCTTAACTTGCTCCCTATTGGCCCCTTGTTAAATAAACTATTAAAAATAACCTATTCAAGAACAGTGACATTACATAGTGGACTGCCTGGCTCAAATACCAATCCAACCACTGCCTAGCTAACTGTAAAGTATAAATCATTTGTGTAGAAGCCTCAAATTCTTGATCGATAAAATGTGGGTAATACAACATTGCCTATCATTTTTTCCCTCTGAAAAATGGGGATAAGAGAGTGGCTATAAGAATTAAATGAATTATTATTACTAGATTTCCTTGGATAATGTCAGGCATTTAATAAAAGCTTTTCTTCAGAAAAGTCCAAAAATCTTAGTATCAGATTAGTTGGACAATGACACAAATGTATCATTTAGAGGATGCCCACTTCACAAATCAGTAGTATCACAAAAGGGACTCTCAACTCTGATGCTGAAAGTTATCAAACAAAATATACATTTGTACAAAAACAAAAGTAACTTTAGAAATATACAGTCATATACATATGATGCATATATTTACACATAAAACTTGAAAACTTTTGGTCTAAAGTCAGATCAACTCTAACAATTTTTTAATACTGATAAACTCATAAAACTTTTCATGGAAAATACTCATTGCTCCAAATGGTAATTACTAGTAGGACACAAGAACACACCTTTATATAAGACTTAGGATGGTTAATTTATCCTGTGTGTACATTACATAATTATCTGGATGCCCAAATATACTCTTCTTTTATTTATTCTAACAGAAGTAAAATGTGTTACCTATTCTAAAGTATTTTTGACTTAGATCAGTGAGTTTTATGTGTAGCTAGTAATATCTTGTGTTAATTGCAAAAAAGCTAAAATAGCATCGTGATGCTGCAAAATACACTCTGGTTCCACATAAAACAAAATCCCTAAAGAATTAAATTTGATTTTAGAAAAATGTTATGCTTTAGCTAGTTTTAAAAATTACTATTAACTTCAGAGAAAACTTTAGTTTTTTTCTGAACAGTAAAGAATTTAGTTTATAATTAAAAGTTTACTTATTTTGGATTTGACTTTCCTACCCCCCCAAAAAAAAAAGTTAAAGGAATTAAGTAAAGATAAATCCAGGGCTTGTGGGGGGTGAGAATGTTGAAAGGGGCAACAATGATCAAGACACACTGTATTCACAAATTGCTTTGTGAAATGGAAACTCCTTTGTACAATCATTTAAAGATAATAAAAACTTTCCAACAAAAGAAAAATAAAAATGCCAGTGACAGACACAGACCATTAAAATGTGCTATGAATTACTTCTCCCTTCTCAATAACTTTGAATAACTTTTCTCTTCTTAAACTATTTACCTTTTCTTAAAGAGGAATTACGACTTAATGAGCAAACCGCTCAAACAACTATAAATTTCTAACACAAACTACACCTAGTAGCTATACTACTAAATTGGTTATAATAATCTGATGGTATTGAACTATTGCACTAAAAGATAAAAAAGAAATAATTTTTGCTTGTGAATACCCATATGAACAAATACAGAATACATGCATTTTCCAGAACTTCAACGACACAATCCTAGTGTTACTAGAGGATATGGATTAATCTTTAGCAAATATTCCATTTACCAATAACCCTCTTTTCTGGGAACTTACCATCACAGTTATTTTATTAATTGAAGAGGGGATCAACAATGAAAGATAGTCAAAGAAAATTCTGCTCAAGCAGAATTTTCAAAGGTATTTCTGCATTTCTAATAAAAAAAAGCTAATCATTTTTGTTAACTCACTCATTTACATATACTTGCATTTTAAGACATGTTACTGTCTCCAAGATTATAAAAATAAACATGAGAACATTAAGGAGCAAAATATCTGTTGTGCTCTAAGAATTCAAGTTTGCTTTTTCCATGCAATATGAAAATTTGCATTTACTCATAAATGAATACTAATGACATATTCAGATCTGGCATTACTCCATAGAAATACACAGAAAGCCAGAGATGAGGAAAAAAGTACAGTGCCTAACTAGTTACATTACTTTCAAGTATTTAGACAAAGAGCAAGAAGATTCGAGTCATCATCAGTTTCTCTCAAGATGAATCATCTAAATAATATGCTGCGTTAAGAATGATATGGAATTTCAGGAGAAACAGATTGTCTACTTAACAGATTATGGATTTTTGAGTCAACAGTTCTTGGTAGATGATCTACTCTGGGTAAGATGTTGCTTCCTGATGTGTAAGCTACTGCTCTAGAGTTCTATTTATGCAATGTAGGAGTAAGCACCCTGCTTCTAGCAATAATCCTTCCCTGTTCAAAATAACACCCCAGCTCAGCGATGCATATTGTGTGTGCTCCTGTGCTCAAGAAGTACATTTTGCATCAGTGGAAATTTAGTGAGTAGGAAGGTTACTCACTCATTCAAAAAAAAAAATCTGTGTGTGCCTACAAAAATGGTAAGGACAATGATGCAGGCATCGTCAAAACGCTGTGAGTGTCACCTTCTCAAATCAAAGGGAGCAACTTCAAATAGGAATAATCTAGCAACCAGGACTCTACTATTGGGTGTGACTCTCCTTTGAATTATATGATCACTTCCCACATAATATGTGTCTGCACCTATTTGGAAATATTATTTCACATGAGAAATGCTGTGCTCATATATTTTATTAATTGACAAAACAGCATCTTTACATACCCCAGGACAGTAACTTATGAGAAGACAGAGCCATTTTTCTTTCACTGTTCAAACTCTGTGATTGAAGGGGTTATAAATACCAGTTTCATTTCCGTGTTGCTTACAATACCACCTTGTGCACCACAGTGCACTTGAAAGTAACTATATTCTTGAAGCCTGCCCAATGTTCAGCTCTCATTTTTGACCATTTGTAAACAAATACGAGGTAGAAAGGTAAGCAGAATGGTTCTGGTTTCTCCTCATAAGAATTTCACTAGGAGGAAACCCGAAAGTAACTTAAAAACTGTGATGTGATGTAATCCATGGTAATGAAGACGTATTAAACAGCCATATTTGATATCCAATTTTGCAATCCCCTTTTATGACTCTCGGAAATGATAGTGGAAAACGTTTTTCTCAAACTCTGACATATGCAGAAAACCAGTGATGAAAATCTTTCAGGAGTACCCACTTTCTACGATGCCTAGCAAATCATTTCGGAAAGAAGCATTGCCAAACCAGAATGTCCATCCTCTTGTGCTCCGGCCCAAGACCCCGGAATGCTATTCATCAGGCTGAGTTTACATAAATCAGAGGAGTCTTACAGTGCGATTAAATGTATCCACGAAGTAATATGATATAAAGCACTTTGCAAATATTAAATCTCTCCTTCAGGGATCAATGTTTTCCATAAAGAAACTGTTATTCGGAGGAGGGGACCCGCCCCGAAGGACCAAGGAGACCCCTTGGTGTGAGCAGCAAGCCTCTTTAGGGTGGGAGGGGGGTGGACATGCAAAGAGGGAAGGGAGATTGCCAGTGGAGCCCATCCGGATGAAATGACCTGGGAGCTATGCAGGAGGTTTGTTAGGTTTTGTGCCTGGACTCTGAAGGTGACAGGCACCCACATCACATTTCACTGGGCTCTCCTTCCTTCTCCGTAGCTAGGAGTTCCCCGCAAGCCTCAGGAGCTGGAGTCTTACCGACCCGGCACACCACAGATTAATAACAAGAACACCACCTGGATGGCATTCGTCTCTTGGTGCCTGTGTGCGCGCGTGTGGCTGTGTGCGGGACTCCACTCTAAAGATGAGGCACCCCACTTAGATGTTACCTTAGCTTTGCTCTGCCATGGACTTGCCCTCTGCTTGGGCTTCTCAAGTCTCTGTCGCTTCCTCAAAACTACCCTCCAACTCCAAGAGACACTGCCTAGCCACCAGAGAAGTAGTGCGCCCCCCCCTTAAAAAAAAAAACTCGCCAGGCTCAGCGAATGCGTCCTCTAGATCTTCCTCGAGGACAGCGCGGGGCAGAACGCTCTGGGCAGAGTTCACAGGGAAACTGAGGACCACGAACAGACCGAACCCAGCTGCGAAACCCATCACCTCGGCCCTCTCATCCCCACTAGTTTAACCCCGAATCCCAGCCAAACCTCTCCAAAGTCTTCCCTGGGTTGCGCCGTGCCCCCAAAAGTATTTCTGGCTGGCATGCCCGGACGCCACCTCTATGCGCTGCTCCCGCTGGTCGTGGCCCCCAAACCTCCCGAGCTCAGCCCCTTACCCCGCGCGCGGCCGGCGCGGCCGCCCCGTCACTCACCCGCGTCCCGGGCGGCGGCTGCAGGAGCGGCGCGAGGACCGGAGCCTGGCGGGGCACGGTGGCCGGAGGCCGGGTGCCGGGTGCGCCGGGCCACGGGGTCGTTTCTGCGGCTCGGGCTGCCGTTGGCTCCGCGCTCTGCACTTTCGGAGGCTCTGGCTTGGGCTGAGCGGAGCGCGAGCCGGCGCGGATGAGGGCGGCCCGCCGGGCGGTGCGTTCGCGCCTGTGGGTAAGCGGCGGACGAGCTCTCCGCGCGGCAGTGGCTGTGAGGTCCGGGGAGGGAAGCCGGGACGGGGAAGGAAGGAGGCGAGTGAGAAGTAGTGGAGTTTTAGGGTGCGTTTCCGGCACTTCCCCGGGAGGCTGGAGCCAGGTAGAGCGGCAGAGCGCGCCCCCGCGGCGCGGGCACGGCACGGGCAGCCGCGGGCGCCTGGGTCCGCGCGGTGTCAGGGGCGGCGGAAGCTGAGCTGGAGGAGGTGCGCATCCTCGCCGCCCCTCCGGGGCCCCCGCGCAGCCCCCGGAATCTCCGCGCCGAGGCTCCCAACAGCCTTGGGCGTCCGCGGTGGTGACAGTCTCGGGGGGCAGCAGCTCCCGTCTCCTGGAGAGGCGCCCAAAAGAGCAACCGCAGCCAGTGCGGCTGGGTTCTTCCCTCCCGGCGTCCTCCTGCCACCCGTGCCAAGCTGTGCGGGCGCCGGGCTCCCCGCGGCTCGCGCCGTCACGGTGGCCGCCGCCACCCGGCCCCCGGCACGCTGGAGCCTGCAGCTGCCTCCCCGGCACGTCCCCAGCTGTGCGCGCGTGTGTGTCTACGCCAATCTCCTCCCCTCCATCACTCGGGCGCGCCGGAGGGACCGGGTCCCCGGCGAGCAGCTGCGGAGTGGCTGCCAGTCCACACCCTCGCGGCTCTTTCCCCACCCACCCCGCCCCTACTCCTCCTCGCCCTCCCCGCCTCCCTCCGCTCCTCCTCCAGCTGCCGCTGCTCAGCTCCCCCGACAGTGGTGAGACCTCGTAGAAAGAAAGGGAGGAGGAGAAGGGAGCGCAGGTGTCTTCCTGGAGAGCCAGGCGCACTCACCAGGGGCGCCAGGCTGCAGGGGAGGGCTGGCTTTACGCGGGGAAGGGAAAAGCGAAGGGTTTACTGGGGAGGGGGCGGCGGGGAGGAATGGAGGTCCTGAGGATGAGCCTCCCCGGGTCCGGCCCAAGCGTGAGAACCGCCGGGGAGTGGACCGGGTGGGGCAGCCAGGTGGGCGCGCTCGAGGCTCATGGGAGGACATAGGGTTCCAGCTCAGGGATCCTGTTGGTGTGTGACCAGGGTGGCAGGTCACTAGGGCATGATGATCTAGGAAGCCAGTTTCTCTGGAGCTGAGACAGATTCCCCAGCAGTGTCGGGGGGGGGGGGATGATAGAGAGTGGATTTGATCCAGAGCTTGGGGCGCACCGGTGTCCAGAGGGGTGGGATATGTGGCTTCCTTAGGCAAGGCAGGTGAGAGAGCAAGAGGCTGTGTGCCTGTGCGTGGTGGGGCAGGCAGTGATGGAGGAGATGCTTTGGGCTGCTGTGTGCACACTAAATCGTAGGGGGCGATCACTGCCTAGCTGGAGAGAGTTGCTTAGGGCTCAGCTTTCTTGAAGGTCCAAAGTCTCAGTGGCCCAGAGCACATTCACCTTTCCAGTTTCATCTCAATCCTGTCCGTCCCCCTCCCACTCTCACCCCCCCATACACACCCCATACAACACAGGCTTAGCAACCGATTCTCCAGGCTATTTGCAGAGGCCTGTGGCAGATCGAAGGATTCTCATTTGATGTAAAGAGACTCTTCTCTACCCTCCACAATTCTCAAGAAATGGATTTTTTTTCTCACAAGTTTTCCTGAAAACAAATTTATCTTTCTTTTTCCTTTGCTGCTATCCCCCTCCTCCAAGTCTCTTGCTTACATTTCATAGTACAAATGTAGAACACACAATAATCCTTTAGACCAGAAAGCAGTATTATTACAACTGATAGCTTGTCTATTTCCAAATGACAATTGAAGAATGCAAAGTTGAGTCAACTTGAGGTCAATACAGAGAACTGGTCCATTTAATTAGCTGTGGGTTAGAATGATCACCACTAAACACTAGAAAGTATTGCCTTGCTTTCTCCAGGTCCCATTCCTTTTTATTATGGTAATTTCACTCTTGTTAATTTAGTCAATATAAAAATGAAAGGTCAGAGTCGATTCACCAAAGTACCACATTCCTAGATTCTCATTCAGAAGCCAGCCTCACCCCTTTCCTTATGCCCTGCTTTTCACTGTCCCTTCCAAAGGTCATGAGCTTAGATCTCAAGCTACATTTTTAAACTATAGAGATCATACAGCCTGAAGGACAAAGCTGTTGAGTTCTAGCAAGAGGTAACACATCTAAGTGAACTTACTTATACCAACAATGGGCATCATAAACTCAGCAGCAACAACTAAATGTACACTGTGCAGCGAGCAGGAGGAGGGATGGCTGTTTGCCAGATATGTGATCCATTAACCTCTAGCTCTTTGTTGGCAACAATAGCATACAATCACATTCTTATGTTTGAAAGACAAGGAATTTTTTTCTCCCATCTCAAAATGACAATGCCCCATTATAATCTAAAAGAAACTCAAAACAATAAAAGTAATAAGAAAAGAAGAAACAGGATTTTTTTTAACAGTCTTGCTGTTCTGTTTTACTTGAGAGGAAAAAGTGCTGATATGCAATAAAGTCCAACAAAGGCCTAACAATACATTGTAAAGAATGCTTCATTCCATCTATCAGGCTTTTCAGTCAGTAAAGTTTATTTAAATGTTTATTTGCATTATATTTTCTTTTGTCTTTTGCATCAGGAAGATTACTGAGAAGGATGGGTAGGAGATTAATTCTGTCTTATATCAGATTGATGTCTGGCAGGAAAGGAGCTTTCAGCAGACTGCTTTCTCAGCAGCCTTAACTTTGCCTTGGAGGATCCTTAACTTGGAGATGATGTACTGAGAGATTATCATTGTGAAGGACAGTTTTGATAAATCCCTTTGCCTCACCTTCGGGTAGAGAGCAAGATGAAGAAGGTACAGGAGCTTCTCAACTACAGATGATGGAGCTGTTGTTGCTAGGTGAAATACTTACATGGGTGAGTGGGTTCTGACTTTTTAACAGGGATATAATTATATCATTCTACATTTAAAAAATTAACCAGCAAAGGAATACCTCCAAAAATATTTTTAAAATATAATTTTCTGGAAATCATCTCAGATTCTAGGGGTTGGTTTAATCACTAAAGCCAAAAGAAACCATGGGATGATGAAAACATTTAATTAGAGTATTCATTTGGTAAAGAATATTTTTTCCTGAATATCATCACCCTCTCTTGTCTCATAAAATTGCAGCCATTAAATAGTGTTCATTTTGCAGTTTCTCATAGAAGCTTCCCTCTTCACCATTATTAGGAAATAGATGGTTATCTTCTAAAATCTTATCTTTTATGTTCTTTCAGCCAGAGAAACACTGACATTTAGCTTTAGCAAATACTCACTGAAAGGACCTACTGTGTGTCAGTCACGCAAAATCAAAAGGTGAATGAAAGAAGCCCTTGGTTGAACATAGGAGAGAGGGAGGCTGGTAATCACTGTGGTTACCATATGCAGATGTGGTAGGACAGGGCTTCTTCTATAAGAAGCTGATCCCTGTATCACAGCTCTGCTCCCCATCACTATACCTGAGTATCACTTATATGCAAGACATGGTTTTTACCTAGTAGTATAAACCCACACTCAATTGTAAGGAAAATATTTCTCATAGAAGGGATGGATTGCTCTCTGAGAAGTCTGTGACTATCGTGGGAAGTTAAGGAAACTACCTCTCTCTCTTGATATAGACAAGTACACGTTAGCAGAACTGTAATACAGAACATAAATTGGAGCCATTATGTTATCTATGATATTCTGCTAGTTCACCAAACACAAGTAAGAAATTGATGAAATTAACTTTAGTAATACTTAATCTAATGTATTTAAACTATCTAATTTGGTGTAATCAATATGAAAATACTAAGACAATAGTTTGCTTTCTTTCTCATACTGGTAAGCAGTATGTATCTCAAAGATGTCTGTACCTGGTACCTGTAAATGTGTTGTATAACATGGGAAAAGCAGTCTAGTAGATGTGACTAAGATTATAGACCTATATAATTTAGCTATTATTTTTTAAATAGCTAAGTAACATTTTGTATTATTTAATTTATTTAGTTCAAATAAAACTTACACATTTTAATTTGTGAGCAATCAATGTTTATCTACAGCAGAGAACCTTTATAGACAGTAAGAGTAATTTGTAAATAATCATTTGTATATTTCAAGATAATATCCAGATGTAAGTATGTGAACACTACTGTGTATAGTATTAAAATATAATATCCAGTATTAAAATATAATATCCAGTTGTAAGTATGTAAACACTTCTGCATATAGTATTAAAATTATTTATCAGAGTATTGTGCTTTTCTATATTCCTAGTGTTGTCTACCCACTTTTTTGCATTCATAGTTTAATGGAATTCTGTAACACACTTTCCTATGTTGCACATGCAAATTACTCCTCCACTATTGAAAATCATGTCTTCAATTGAACTTTTAAGTCACCCTGTTCCAGAAGTACTATTCAGGAATTTATCTTAGTACATAATGGAGATAACAGTGTTATGTGAGTATCTGCATACATATTCCTGTATATTGTATATTATATATGTATTATATACTGTAAATAGATCCAAAATATTATGTATGGTAGTTATAGGGTATATATAATCCAACATTATTCTGGAGCCAGAAATAGACTTAAACAATTGTTCGGAGGAAGAAACAATAGTCTCAGATAATGGAAGTGATCTAAGCTCATGTGGTTCATTATAAAACACATGAGCTTAAAAGTATGGATTTAATAATATTGGAACTTTACTTGTTATTGTAAATGACAGATCTTGGCACATAAACTCACACCATAAAAGTGAAGTGGGTAAAAAAATAATATGGATAAAATTTATTTAATGTGTCAGTAGGGAAGTTACACATAACCACTTAGAGCATAGTTTAAGAATAATATGGAGGCGGATAGAAAAACACGTTCACCTGGTAAAGATTTTTGCAAGGACCTTTGGTAGAGGTCCTATATTTTTTCCCCTTGCTTTCTCTTTGGTAACCTAACAAGGATGACCATATAATTTATTATCCAAACTAGGACACTTGAGAGAGAAGAAAGGAGTTGCTATTAATAATTATGTCAGAAAATCATGTAAAAACTGACTTTCACACAAACTGGGGCAAGTGGTCATCTTAACAGTATCTCCTGACTCACAGTGTACACTCGACTGAAAGGAACAAAACAAGAATTGTCCAGTTTCTCTTATTTATTTTACAAGGCTAAAATGGGACTAAAATGATACCATGTCACAGTAGTTAATTTCTTTGCACAATTTTACAGGCAGAGTGGGTGTGTCATATCTTGACCAAAGTAGAATTTTGCCGGTCAGGGAAGATGATAGAAGACAGATGTGGTGAGCTGCACATAGAATGTGCCCTTGTTGTACACTTTTCTGTTGGCTAGGTTGTGGTTCTTCTAATTAGGGTCTTCAGCAGCTATTTTCAATCATTACAACTGCGCTGTCCAAAAGATACCCTACAATGTTAACCACATATATGATTTGAATTTTTTACCTGTCATGGGGCATAGGAGAAATTAATTTCATTAACATATTTTATTTAAAGAATTGTAGCTGAAATTATCTTTTCCACACACAACCAATATGGAAACACTGTTGCTGTGATCATTTACATGCTTTGTTCCATGCCGAGGCTTTGAAATCCTACATGTAGAACATTTTCTTCATTTCTATTGACTAGATATCAAATACTTAATAGCCGCCTGTGGCTAGTGACTGATGCATTGGACAGCACAAGTTTATATCATGACTATCTCTTGATGCTCAGGTATCTTCATTCTCTCTGCTTCTGATACAGATAAAATTCTGCAGGTTGCAGAATAACTATAAACCTTCTCTCATTTTGACTTCTGATCAGCAATTTCTTCATTTCTTTTACAACACTACTAATTGAATGTGTAACACCATAGAACTCTGGCCTTGGTCTCATGATAGGCCAAGGTTCTTGAGTGTACCACTTAATAAATGGAGTGTCCAGGGGCTGCAGAAATCATCAGCCATACTTTTAGAAATTGATACCGTAGATATTAGGAGTTGTTCCTATCAGGACGAAAACGCCTGAGGTTTTGCGAGCAGTTATGAGAAATATATTTGCTTGAATATATGTTTTAATATTATTTTTAGTAGAATCAAGCATACCTCTTCAATGGTGCCAGCTGCCTTTGCTTTGAGATACACATTCATCTCAAACACTAAGAGAAGAAAGGGAGCTATGACTGCTTGCCCCTTGGGAGTCATTAAGGGGGCATATGACTTCACGTGCCAGTTGTTATGGCTGTGTTGAAGCATCAGTCATCTCCAGCAGCAAGCACACTTCCCATACCTTAAGTATCCATAGTCTGTTCAAACAGCAAGAGTTCTACCAGCCAGGAAAGGGGAAAAACGTGATTCTTGTGAAAATATACTACGAGGTTTGATCTTTTAAATGAGATAGGAAGAGCCAATGACACAAGCAGGATAACAGATAAGTTCTGATGGACTAATTTTCCAATGCAGACACAAGAAACTTTCTGATCTAACGGGCATGTACCTAAACTGTCATTTTTTTTTTTACCATTTCTGGGGCTTGTACTCAGGGCCTATGCCCTGTCCCTGAGCTACTTTTGCTGGCACTCTACCACTTGAGCCACAGCTTCGCTTCTGCCTTTTATGAGTAGTTTATTGGAGATGAGAGTCTCCTGGACTTTCTTTCCCTGGTCTGGCTTTGAACCACAGTTCTTAGATCTCAGCCTCCTAACTAGCTAGGATTAAGTGTGAGCCACCAGGTCCCAGAGAAAGGTCAATAACTTAAGAACCAAGAAGCTCAGATGCCAAACAGATACCAACAAGATAAAAAATTTAAAAAGGCAGAGACAAGAGAAGGCAAGCAGACAAGGCAAAATATGGAACACAAGTGACCCAAAACAGAAGTAGCAGCCAAAAAACTGTCACCAAGTCTTGTGGACAATGGAAAGAAACAAAGTGAAATCGAGAGCACATGTCAGCAGCCCAGGGAATGTTAGGTTGCAGTGAGCAATTGAATCTTTTCTGACCTAGTCTTTCATTTGTTCATTGGCTAATAAATGGTCTGACTTGCAGTTGTCTAATGTGTAGCCAGACTGTTCATTCATTGTCCTCATGGGTTCTTAGTGACCTGGACAAATCCAGTATGTGTTAAAGGTGATGCTACTAAACCTAAGGCTGCAACACAGAGCATAGTACAAGCAAAATAAAGACCAAGGGAAAGAAAAGATGGACTGCCAACATTCAGTTGTGCAGAAGGTATTTCTCTAGCCTCGATAATGCTCTCTCTAAGAAAAGAGCAGCAGGCAATAAAACACAGCTGATTGTCCAGATAAATGATGCCAAGGCCAACCAGTGACCTCCATGAGATTTGCTCCCTGGGAACTGCCTGAACCCTGAAAGTGTGGCATCATGTTCCCTTCTCAAGCCTTGCCAGAATGGCTACTCCTCATGGGCCCTCAATCCTGCAGAGCCCCAGATGCACATCTTGAGGCAGTTGCTGCTGCACCAGCAATGTCAGCATTCAGCTTGGAAGCCATTGCCCTTGAGAACATTTTACTCTTCATTTTAGGCAAGTCTAAGAAGCATGGTTAATATTTTCTAAGCCGATTGCAAACTAGAACAGGAAAATAACAGGTGGGCAAAGATGTGATATATGACAGGCAAAGTGGTTAACAGGTGACTTTGAGGAAGGGATAAAAACATTGTAAAGCCTACTAGCTTCATTAGATGGCCTGTTTGGTGTTAGAGTGAATGTGTGTGGCATGTGTTGTGACTTTGGGGAAAAAAAAGCACAGGTTCAAGTTAGAGGCAGGCTTAGAGCTGTGTGACCTTGGGAAACTAATCCAGGTATTGGAGGCTCTGGTTTGGGGGTATTTTGTTTTGTTTTATTTGGGGGGAGAGTACCTGTCCTGGGCTTGAACTCAGGGCTTGGGTGATGTCCCTGAGTTTGTTTGTTTGTTTGTTTGTTTGTTTATTTATTTATTTATTGCTCAAGGCTAGTGCTCTACCACTTTGAGCCACAGCTCTACTTCTGGCTTTTGGAAGTTTATTGGAGATAAGAGTCATTATAGTCTTATAGTCTTATAGTCTTTTTGTCCAGACTGGCTTTGAACTATGATCCTCAGATCTCAGTCTCCTGCATAGTTAGGATTACCAGCGTGAATAACTAATATCTCACTTGTATTCCCATTTTTAAAACAGAGACAGTAATAGCTTCTTCTTTATTCAGTTGTGACAATGAAATATATGTGAAGCAATAATGTCTATATTAAATATGACTATGCATTTAGGTTATTGCTGGCTTTCTTCATTTATCTGTCTCTGTCTCTTTTCTTTCTCTATTTCTCTCTTTCTCTCCCTCCCTCCAACCCTCTCTTACCCTCTATCTCACCGTCCTTTTCTCCCTCCTTCCCTTCCTCTCTTCCTTCCCTCCTTCCCTCTCTCCTTCGTTCCTTCCTTTGCTGTGTCCTCTCTCTCTCTCTCTGCCCCCCTCTCTCTTGCCCTCCCTCCCTCCTTCCCTCCCTTCTTCCCTCTCTCTCTATTTCTCTCTCTTTCTCTTTCTCTCTGTGCAGGTATTACTGTGGCTGGAACACAGAGCCTGAGTTTTGTCCCATTACATTTTCACTCAAGGATGGCATGATACAACTTGAGCCACAGCTCTATTCCCATCTTTTTGTTGGTTAGTTGGAGGTTCAAGTCTCTTGGATTTGCCTGCCCAGGCTGACATTGAATTGCGATCCTCAGATCTCAGCTTACTAAGTAGCTATGATTGTAAGTCTGAGCCAGCTTTATCACTGGGTTGTGTAACTTCACCTTGTGCTTGTTAAACTTTTACTACAGTATGGGCACTAGGATAGGTACTGGGATTTAGAGTTACCAATTAAAGTTAGAGTTATCTATGGAGAAAGGCTAAAGCATAAGTTAGATGGTATGTTAAGGTAGGAATAATTGAAATCATCCAAAGGGCAGCACAAGGTATGTGTCCTCATCTCCTGGGAGAAGGCGTCAATCCTGATTCATCAGCAAATGCTGTCATGTTTAACAAACCACACTAAGGAGGCATGGTGTGAGTAATTCTTGTTTGGGAATGATTCCATTTAATATAATGAAAGCTAAAAACTAAATTTCTGTGGCTTAGTTTGGTGGAAAATCCATTAACTTCTGATGGAACACCTTATTCCCCATTAGATCAACTAAATGAGGCAGACGAGAAAGACAAAAAAAAAGAGGTAAGAAATAGTGGGCTGGGAAGGGAGCAGAAATATGGTGCCATCACGTCACTTCAAGAGCATCATTCTTTGCAAGAAGTCCTCCCTGCTGTTTCATTCAGTCTTTGCAATTATGTGGCCCACTGGGAACACCGGTGCCACTCTCTAAGAGCAATGGTCATATAGAGATTATCAGCTGTTACTTATCCAAGTCACACATTGTAAGTAGTACATTCAGTAGGTAGAATCCAAGTTTATTTTCTGGATTCACAGACAAATGCATGCACACGTGTGCATGCACATATACCATAAAACACGCACACACACACACACACACACACACACACACACACACACACATACACATTGTAAAGAACTCTTTACCTCCACATAAAAGTTCAGTCCCAAATAGTTCCATCCAAATTAATGACATAAAAATCTTCAAAGCAGGAAGCTAGCATGCAAGACATGTTATTGGCATAAAGATGCTTTACTTATAACAAACATGCTAAGTGTACAACTTCATCACCAATTCTCCCTTTTCCCTTTTCTCATATTCTTTCCCTCTTTCTCCTTGAAAAATGATGAGGGAAAGAATGAAATACAAGAAGGGAATGGGGAATCAGGAACTGTATGGTGGCAGGAAGAGAGAAGACAAGACTAGGAGATAAATATATGCAGATATCTTGATCCTGAAGATGCAGTATACATTTGGTATATTATATTTTTATAGGCCATAGTCCAAGAGAAATAAAATGAGGAACGGAAAGAAAATATCATGGTAAATATTTAGTAGAATGCATTAATCCAGCCTCCAAAGTTGTTGAAATACTTTTGTGAAGGGCAGAGGAATATGCAAAAACCACATCAAAAAAATCCAGTTAGATGGCACCAAATGCATTCAGAGTGAATGCCAGAGTTTCTTAGAAGCAGGAGCACACTACAAGTGACACACTGAATATCTTCTTTAGAGATTTCTCCTGCAGTTCAACAGGTTTGGAACAGGACAGATAGATGGAGATGATCAGGTGTCATGTTTTCACTAGTCAATGACTGTTAGAATGCAGAGTCACTTCTGTGGCCTTGAGCTGACACCTCCAGCTTGAAGTCTGTAGCTTTCTGTCACTGCAGGGTATCATCAGTTGGTCCCTCCATCTCTTCCTTGCTAAGTCACTGTAGATGGTACTGAGAGCCAGATGATGCTCTTGGGATGTGAAAAGATATTAGCCTCCCCCTTCCTTCAGTTGGTGGTACTGGCAGGCAATACCCATATCTCCTTTGTATAGGTGAAATCATTGGCCCCATCTCACAAACTATTGAGAGTGTTCATGTAAAATAAAATACTTAATAGAGGGATTGGTTAATAGAAAGTTCTCAATAACTATTAGCAGTTTAAACAAACTCTTTTTTTTTCCTCTCCCAAATTAACACAATTTATCCTCTGTCAATTTCTCTGACCTACGATAATCTTTTTTTAAAAAGATGAAAAATAAACTTCAATCAAACCCAGCTATTCATTATTTCCTATTGTGTGACAAGGAAATTTCCCTCTTGAAATAAGAGACAAAAAAAATTGGTGGCATTTGAAATGCCTGCAATAAACAGTTTTATGTGGAAATGGGTTCTCGTGGGACACTTTTGTTCTGTGGATTCAGGGCCTTATATTTGTATCACTTACATTTTATTTCTCTAAACAGTCTCCACAAAATTAAAAAAGAATATAATTTCAAAAGTTGCTATCTCTTACTATTTTTATATGGTGTCCCGTAATTGTACGCTCTAAAACTCACTTATTTGCAATAATGGAGGGAAAATAGCAAGAAATCTGATGGTAAAAAATATGTGGGAAGAAATGGAGTTATAGCAATCTCAAGGAAAGTTAATACTTTAAGCTAAGCTATACATGGGCTTTAGCAAGTAATAAAACTTAGTTCCAAAAATCCTATTTCTTACACAAGATTCTGGTCATTTTATACAATCATAAGTATATTTTGGTAATGTAACAACTTTAATTACTAGAGTCAGAAGTAAATGACTCTTTTTGAAAAAAGAAAATCAACCAAACATACTTGGACTTGCCTCACTTACAAATAAAATAGTAAAGAATTGTTTGAAGGGGAAAAAAGGCAGCATTTCTTAATTACATATGCTATAGTTGGTTAATTTTACATGAGATTAGTGAAATGTGGATTAATGGGATTTTATTGCATTATGTAAGTTAAAGCAGGGTACTCATAAAATAAACAACCCAATTATCTTTTTTTTTGTATCATAGCTTTCAAACACCTAGGGCTTTGGTCTCATTTATGCTTGTTTATATACAGCTAGAATTTTATCAAGGGAATGCCAGGAGTATGGGGTTGTTAACTCTTTCCATACAAGCACCTCTGGAGAGAATCTTCAAGGCAGTGCTGGGGGGGTCTGGAGTCTAAAGACTGTCTGACTCAGGAGGTATAGACTCAAGAGGTATTGGCTTGCAAGTTTATTATTTTCTTCCTGAGCTCTAGAGTCAGACTGGCTAATTTCAAACTCTGCTTCCTCTTGTAGACTGTGATGCTGGGGAAGTCATTTTAGGTCCTCCGGTCAAATGGACACGATCATTTTCTTTGTTTCATGGTGTTACTGAAAGGTTAACCTTTAAAACAATTCCTGCTTGGGGGCTAGGAGTGTGGCCTAATGGTAGAGTACTAGCCTACCATGCGCAAAGCTCGCAGTTCCTTGGTACCATGTACACAGAAAAAGCCAGAAGCTCTTCTGTGGCTCAAATAGTAGAGTGCTAGCTTTGAGAAAGAAAAGGGCAATGTCTAGGCCCTGAGTTCAAGCCCCTAGACTGGCAAACAACAACAACAAACAGTTCCTGAAACATGAGCTCTCCCAACGTTTTACTGATCAGAGATTAGAGGAGGTTTGTCTATCCGTAACTTCTTGACAATATGTCTAATCGAAATTTAGTTTAGATTATTAATTCCACTGTACATGTACTATTGGGGTTTTTCCATATATTTTTTATTGTAATTGTAATTGATAGAAGGGTACATTATATTCACCAGATAGAAGGTGCATTACTTTACAAACATTGATAACCTTTCTCTTGTCTTGGTCCCCATTTCCCTTCTCCCACCCCTATCCCTCATCTTGTTTTCCCCTATTCCCTCTCCTATTTCAAATAATCAAAAGCTCACATATATCAGAAAACAAGGTGAAATGCTGTAACAATATGAGATAAACAAGGAACAACAAAAGAGATGAGAGATAATATAGTACATTAAGTACCACAGTCACTCATTATATGGCTTTTATTTCCTTCTCTTGAAGGTCCTTTCACTTAGCCTCATCCTATGTGGCCTTATATATCTAGGTTTTGTTCTTTTGTAAATCTCTGCTAGGAGGGCTCAAGGTTTCTACTGATTATGACAAATGAGGGAAACCATTGAGCCTATGTTCCTTTGAGTCTGGCTTACTTCACTTAATATGATATTTTCTAAGTCTTTCCATTTCCTTACAAATGGGGGAATGTTGTTCTTTCTGACAGCAGCATAGAATTCCATTATATATAAATACCACATCTTGTTGATCCACTCATCAACTGAGGGGCATCTGGGTTGGTTCCATATCTTTGCTCTGGTAAATAGTGCTGTAATGAACATCGTTGTGCTAGTGGATTTAGTATGTCCTTGTTTCTGGACACTTGAGTAAATGCCAAGTAATGGAATTGCTGGGTCATGGGGGAGCTCTATGTCTAGTCTTTTGAGGAACTGTCATACTGATTTCCATAGTGGTTGAATGAGTTTACACTCCCACCAACAGTTTATAAACTATTGGGTTTTGAATTTAGTGCCTTATGCTCTCACAGCTCCAATTCAGGTTTTTTGCTGATAATTGGAAATAAAGCGTCTCATGATTTTCTGTCTGGGCTGGCTTGGAACTACAGATCTCAGCCTCTTGGGTAGCTAGGATTTCAGGGGCTAGCCACTCACACTTGGCGTCTTCTCATTTCTTGATTATACCAAGCTTATCAGTTTAGAACCCCTGGCTTGGCTGTGATCTGTGCTGATAGGGCAATCCTGTTATAGCTAGATCAGTCTTCCCCTGGGAATTTCAGTATAAATGTCCCTTCTTGGCAGACACCTTCCTCTCCCACTCAGTTTGCAACATCTTCCCAGTTTTTTTAATCATATAACCTTTTAAATATCTTTCTTGAAATTTATCTTTATCTGGTTCATTTCACTTCCATTCTTTTACCACTCATTTTTCTACCTGCATATCTTCAGCCTTGCTTATTTTGGAGGATAAATTCCAACAGATTGTAACAATATTCTTCCAACATCACTGTGTGGCCTCTTGTTTGTTAGAACAGTATTTTGAAGTTAGTATGCAATAAACAAATAATGGGAGTAAATGAATGGCAGTGGAGAAATGATAGATGTGTAAATCAATAATCAACTACTGTACTTTCTTGGTGGGGTTGTCCAATTATAGTTTTCAACACTGGCACAGAATTACTCTGGACAGAAGTTAAGAATTGAGGAGATTTGGAGCACTTGGTCAGAGTACAGGGAGTTTCTTCCTTTGGGCAACCTTCAAATCATTCATTATTCATTTACTCCCATTATTCAGCTTTCTTTTTCTTGTATGATATTAACATCTTTAAAAGATGAACTCTTTGGGTTTATAGTACAAAACTGGGCAACTATATTTATATTCTTTTTCTTTCTTATTATATTTCTTTTTAAAATTCTTTCCCTTCCCTTCCTTCCTTCCTTCCTTCCTTCCTTCCTTCCTTCCTTCCTTCCTTCCTTCCTTCCTTCCTTCTTTCCTTCCTTCCTTCTTTTTTTTTCCTTTCAGTGATACTGAGATTTTTTTTTAACTCAGGACACAAATATTCTAGGCAAGAGCTCTACCACAAGATATACCTCTAGACCTTTATGTATTTAGTTTATGTTTTCAGGGAGGATCTTAGTTTTTGCCCAGTCAATCTTGAACTAAAATTCTTCTACCTATACATCCCAAATAGCTGGTATTAATGATAAGAGGTATACACAACTACACTGAGATTTTCTTTTGGGATAGTCATCTAACTCACATTTTTCCCAGGCTGGCCTCCAACTTTAATGTTCTTGACCTGTCTGCTGAGTAGCTTAGATTATTGGAATGACCCACCATATCAGGTACATATTCTTGTTTTCCAAGGGAGAAAATCCACGGTCAAAGTGGTTAACTTTTGTGAGAGATTTGAACCTAGGTCTAATACCAAAGACAATAATCTCTTCCTTTTCTGGAGGTAGTAATCAGTAATTTATCATAATCACAAATTTCTCACAATAGTTATTAATAATTCAGCCAAATATTTCCCAAACTTAGTTGCCTTATTTATTTATTTGGGAATTACTGAGTATCTTTCGATTTGCATAAGAATATAGATTAAAGCTCAAGAATCTGCCTTTTGAAGGATCTCTCTTCATAATTTGAAAGTATCCATCAGGGTACAACTGAGTTAGATTAAACACGCAAACAAAAAACAAAGGATGTGAATGATATTTAAAGGAATGCATATTACCTTTAGGAAGTCGCATTACCACCAGTGCTTGGTTTATCTGATTAGTTTAATAAAAAAGAGGCCGAAAGGTGATGATTGAAAATCAGAGATAGGAAGCTTAAGCTTTCAGTTAAGAAGGAAGGAGAGCCTATATTATTTTTTAGAAGAACCACAAAAGTATGAGTTGGGTTTTAAACTTTTTGTGGAAGATATGCCAGAAACTGTACTGAGAAAAGACATGTTTCCCCAAGTTTTTAGGTTGAACTTTGTCCACTGTCATTTCAAGTCTTTCTTTTTTTAATTCTTTATAAGAAGCATTCAATATTAAGAAGTATTCAATATATTTAAACTATTGATTCAAAGTAAAGTTGGTAGAAGGCATTTTCTAGGGACAGAATTCCTAACATGTTTTATAACAATCTTCATACTAGTCTCCCAACACTGGTATAAGTAAAGGGAAAAAATACATTTAGAGTGTTTCCCTATTGGAGGACCTAAAATTTGGTCATGTTCATTTATCTTAGCAGTAAAATGATGACTGTGCCATCCTATAGTCTGTAGACTATAGGAGTAAGTTCTATCTCCTTAATAGTCTCCTAGGGCTTAGAGACCCTGGAAATTCACATCTGGTAGCTTGCACCTGGCTGACCTATTTGTAGAAAAGGTCAGTGTGGTGCACATTAATCTGCTCAGCTGGAGGGAACTGAGCAGCTGTCAGGAGGTTTTCATCCTTTCAATCCATTCCACTTGCAGTGGCTGTTCCTTTAGCCATGCCTGGTGAGCCAGCAGTTGGGGGTGGGGGCATGACTATTCCTTTGGTAGTACTTATTACAAGCAATCCCTATTTTCTTTGGTTACTACTGCAAAATTACCAACTCGACTCTTCTTATATTTTATAGATGATCTCATTACTCACATAAAGATGGAGAGATTGTTTTCTTTTCCTGCAACATAAATAATTATTTTAGAACTGGGATCCATTCTCCTAACAAATATTCCAATATCACCATTTATATTTCACATTAGTTTCCATTGGTAAGTTGAACTTTCTTCAAGAATTGAATATTGTAAAAAAAGAATTGAATATAGTTTATTATAATGAGTATGTTCACTGCTTCCAATTTTTAGAGAAGATCTGAGCAAAATCCAGGAATCTATGAGGCGGAGGAGGAGGAGGAGCAGGTAAAGGTCAGTTACATGGATGACTATACTGATCTTAGTATCAAAAGACTTTTAGCTACACAGTGCTTTCCTAATATTCAAGAAGCAAGATGTGGTGCTTATAAAATCTGAAGTTTTCAAATGCATAGATTTCAGATGATCTGTTTTGTGGATTGGTTCAGCTGACTGTCCCTTATGGAGACTCCTTTGGTTTCACTCAGAATTTGTTTTTAGAGAGCCTAGCAGTTTAATATGTTAATAACATCTGAAAATCAACAGTAATTTTTTAACTCTGAAAATTCACTGTTCTTTCTATTAACTTCCCTATTTGTCTATTCAATTCTAAGTAGTTCAAAGAGAAAGGCGGGGACTACCCAAATAATAGAGATTTTGTTCTTTGATGTTGGTCCTAAATCCTCTGTTAGTGATGACTGGAATTTTTAGATTATCTGTTAAATGCTGAGCTTTTATATTAGCTCACACTGAGGAGACAAGTTCATAGTGGAAGGATTTCCCTTTCATTGAAAGTAAAGTATCAATATGCCCACAATGGTCTCACCTTACAAAAGAAAAAAAAGTTGAGACTCTATGACCATTACATATAATTATTTTATGTTTAGCTTTGACATTTTTTGGGAAAGGAATTAATCACATAGTTTCTTTTTTTTTTTAAAGGTTTCATGTAAAGTTCAGAAACTTAGGTACATTTTTTAAAATTTTCAATGATTTATATGCAAATAAAATTTAATATTCACCAAATGCTAAACAAGCTTGAAATGGTATCAGATCTGGGCTATTCTGGCTGCAGACTGCAAGGTGCTGTAAAGTACACTCACATTATACAGGCTGTTTCCCCACAGAGATTTCTCCTTTAGCATTCAGACCATAAGGCTTAGGATGAGTTGAACTAGAAATATGGAGAATAGTCCATTCCTGTTAATCTATCATGGCTGAATTGGCATAATGAATGGTGACAAATAGGCCTTTTTCCATCTACACAGCATTACCATTACATTTTCAATGGTTTCTGCTTGAGTGTCAAGAATAGCAGGCTTAATTACACAAAAGCCGGTGGAGGCATGTGGTGTGGGTTTAATGCAGCAGCAAGAGACAGGCTGCTGGACAACAACTTTGATCCTGCACAAGGAGATGAAACCCATTATACACATGGAATGCAAGGTTACAGAAGTCATCTGGACATTTACTTCCCAGATTAGCTTTGTTTTTATTTTTAGAGAACTTGATAGGTTGAAGGTGAAATAGCTAGTATTATCCTATTTTCCTCTTTCTTAAGAGTCAACCCCATCTCTGAATTCTAAATGCATATGAAATGTTAATTTTTCAGCATTTCTTTAGCATACTTTTCAAATGTATTAAATGTTTGATCAGGAAATTCAACATGGACACCATATTGAAAGAGACAAGCCCGTTGTAGCAATACCAGTCAGGTAATAAAGTCCTTAGGTGTAAATTGAGTTGATAGAATCAACTTGATGAAGTATGGCCTCAAAATGTAATTACTATCACTAGACAACTATTTAAAGTTACTAGATATTTATTATGAAACAAAATGTCTAGTGGAGGCAGATAATAAGCATGTAAGAAATTTTCCTTCATAGCCCACATTTAATACATTTTTCTTGCCCCACTAGATGGGTTATAGCATAATTCTCTATATAGTTTCATCTTTAGGAAATAAAAACATTAATATTGATGCTATAAAATGAGTCATCTTGACAAATATTTTGATATTGACGAAAGCAGTTTGTTGGTTCAAAACATTAATGGCATGCCTCAGTTAAATTATGTATTGATTTTTTCTTGAATACCTGTAAAATGAGGTTTTTATCAGACTCATTATAATAACATTTAAAAGCATGCTCACCAATAGCCTATTTCAATTTTATCTTGAAGACTATTTTGTATAACTCTTTACTCAGATATAGATAATGATAAAAATAGATATAGATAATGATAAAATGATTTTTCATAAATGGCCTTATTAACAACTGAATAAAAATATAAAACCGAATATTTTAGAATAACACAGAAGAGTCGCATATGTTGTTAATTCAATGCTTATTTGTATCTTAAGGTTATTAAGTAGTACTTTTTATACTGGAACAATTTAGGTCTATACTTATACCAGAGGTTTAGAATCTCGTTTTTTTTTTTTTTTCTGAAGAGGAAAATAGCACAGAATGATTTATTTCCCATTCTAGTTCTAATGTGATTACATTTAAGATTATTAAGAGCAAAATTATATTATTCTTGTGTATTAAAATACAAATTTCATCTTTAGAGTCTAGATAAGTAATAAACCCATTATTCATGTATTTCAATGAACAAGTTCATTGAACATATATTAAATATTTACTATTTACAAAGGATTGTATAACACATGAAGTAATGTTCAATATATCTGATCATAAAAGAAATGCAAATCAAAACAACATTGAGGTTCCACCTTACCCCAATTAGAATGGCCATTACCAAGAAATCTAATAACAACAGATGCTAGCAGGGATATGGCCAAAGGGAATGTTATTTCATGTTGGTAGGACTGTACTTGTTCAACCACTCTGGAACACAGTATTGAGGTTCCTCAGATGACTAAATATACACCTTCCCTCTGACCCAGCAATCCCACTTTTAGGCATTTACCCTGATGACCACAAAAAAGGCCATGCTAAAGCTACCAGCACAGCCATGTTTGTTCCAGTATTATTTACCATAGCTAAGAAATGAAACCAACACAGAGGCCCCCTCAATAGATGAAACAATCAAGAAAATGTGGTATACATACATATGAAATTCTGTGCTTCCATTAGAAAGAATGACATCACCCCATTCATAAGGAAATGGAAAGAGTTGGAAAAAATCATATTGTGAAATAAGCCAGGCTCAAACAAACATAGACTTCATGGTTTCCCTCACTTGTAATAATTGGTATATGTCTAGGATATCCTAGAAGAGCATCACAATAGCTCAATAACTATGTACATATGACCATATAAGATAATGCTAATGGGGAAATGAACTCTATGATATGGAAACAGGAGGTTAATCTTTGTTGTTCTTTTTAATGTACTGGGTAAAGTCATTTATTTATATTTGGGGGGGGGGGGTTATGGGGCTTGAACTCTGGGCCTGGGCGCTGTCTCTGAGTTCTTCAGCTCAAGGCTACTGCCCTGCCCCTTGAGCCACAGCACCACTTCTGGTGGTTAATTGGGGATAAGAGTCTCATGTACTTTAGTGCCAAGGATGGCTTTGAATCGTGATCCTTAGATCTCAGCCTCCTGAGTAGCTAGGTTATTTAGACCAAGAGCCTTCAAAGATTACAGACATGAGCCACCTCACCTGGCCTAAAGCTATTTCTTTTTCCTTTCATTTTTTTGCCAGTCCTGGGGCTTGAACTCGGGGCCTTAGCACTGTCCTTGGGCTTTCTCAAGACTACAGCTCTACCAATTGAGCCACAGCACCACAGTACCACTTCCAGCTTTTAAATCTATGCATGTGGTACCGAGGAATCAAACATGGGTCTTCATGTATACCAGGCAAGTACTCTACCACCAGGCCAAACTCCCAGCCCTTTTCTTTCATTTTTTTTCCTTTGGTTTATCCCGTTTTCACGGGATTTGATTTTGCTACTCTGATACATAGGTTTATCTGGTTTGGGGAAATGATGAGACAAAGAGCAAAGATTGAACCAATACAACAGTGATTGTCACAAGACACTACGTTGGAAATGATCTTTACAACTTGGGGTGGGGCATTCAGGGGGAGGGGAGAGAAAGTGGGAGAAAAATGTGGGAGAGAGTAACAATGTTTGACAAAAAATGTATTCATTACCTTACATATGTAACTGTAACCCCTTTGCATATTACCTTTTTTTTTTTAAAAAAAGCATTGTACATAAAGAATTATACAAAGTGATTCAATTCTATTTCTCCCCTTTGGTGCATGCACACAAGAACACAGCATATTTGTTCTCTTGTAATTCACAATATTGTCAAGGACAAAAGAAATCAGGTGGAAAAGATGGTAGTGTGTAAGCTTCCTGGTAAATTGTCTGCAATGGACAGGTGAATGTGGTAAAAGCAAGCATATGCAAAACTGAGGTCAATATCTGTCCTGATGCTACCACTCTAAATTTGTTTTGGCTTATGTCATATTACAAAGAATGAAAGAAATGCTGTAAGTCTGGACTCTATTACAGATCAGTCCTGTAATTAATCTCTAATTTCTTCTTTTACAGATGTTTGAGTATAGAAAACTCTCCCTCCAAGTCTATCCTTTCTTCCTATTTTCCTAATGACACAACTATACTTCTTTCCACAATTAGCTTAAATAATTCAGGGAGGATTAATTTCACAAAATTTAGAATATTTGATTTTCTGAAAAAAAGTTACTTTACGTACTTGTGTACATACATATCCAAATAATGCTAACGGATATACAGTGCGTTTTGAACAAAGTTAGCCTAAGGAAAATTTGATTATAGCATAGGTACATGTTTTGGTGTGAGTCTGTATGGTAAGAATCATTTTTAAGATTGTGATCTCTCATACTTCAATCGAGTGGCTGGAAAAATAAAGAGGCCATATTCATGGAAGGAAAGTTAGTGATTAGTGATCCCTGGAGAAGCAACTAATTTCCTGAGGAAAATATAGTTCTCTTGATCAGAATGGAGTGGTATAATTCTGCATAAATTTTCTCTTGCAGCATTAAAATTGTGTTTAATATATAAATCCTAATATGCTTACTATGTAGGTCTTCTTATGTTAATCTTCTATATTGCTCTAGAAAATTTCTTTGATTTCTACATGCTTCAATTAATTTTGGGGCTTAAATTTTAATGACTTCATTTTTCCCATGAAAGAATATACTTTTGGCCTCAAGATGGAAACTTATTTGCTTTATTATTCATGATTCAGCAGGGTATTTTATGATTAGTAAGAGTTGCAGCTTAAGAGCATGTCTTCTGTACATGCAGAGGTCAGAAATAATTTGCTTTCATGATATAGGAATTAAAATCAATACACTTACTTCCTTAAGAAAACAAACATAACATAATGTAAATGAGAAATGAGTAAATTATTAATAGATAGGCGTATCTACAATATAATACAAGCTAAGCAAGGTCAGACCAGAGAATTGAATTTAGGAAGCCCAGCAAGTTACAGGAAACATAAAGAACTTGGTTGCATCACCACAGCTTGGCCCTCAAAAAGTCACTTTTTTTTTTTTGTAAGTCATGGATGGGGCTTGGACTCTGGTCCTGGGCACTGTCCCTGAGCTCTTCAGCTCTAGGCTACTGCACTACCTTTGCGTTGTCCCTGAGCTCTTCAGCTCAAAGCTACCACCCTATCCCTTGAGCCACGGCACCACTTCTGGTTTTCTAGTGGTTAACTGGAGATAAAAAATCTCATTGCCTTTAGTGCCTGGATTGGCTTTGAACCACGATCCTCAGATCTCAACCTCCTGAGTAGCTAGGATTACAGGCGTGAGCCACCATGCCCAGTTAAAAAGTCACTTTTATCTAGAAAATTCAAGCCACATTACAAATACCCCTCTAGCTATTCCTGTCAATAAGTGCCTTACTAACAATAACTTATCTTGAATAATGAACTCCTTTGAGAGATAGAAATAAAATACGTGATCATCAGCTTGTTGGACCAGCTGTGATCCTGACTGTATATGTATTCTCCTTAGATCTCTAGATCCTTACTGTTAAATATTCCTTCTATACATTTCTATATGAACTGTGGAAAAAGAAACATAATTGAACTGTGACTTTAGTTTCAGTTCTGGAGATACAAGCATAAATGAAGCAACCTGTTGTCTTAGAAGACTTGCCAGTGTAATAGGAGCAACATAGATGAAAGAATTACACTAAATCAAAATGAAATAATGGCATAACAAACATATCCAGTGTGGCTTCCTTTTCAAACCTTCCTTTGCTTTTGTGCCTGAGGTGATTTACGTAGTAGACAAATGGGCACTTCCTGAGATTGAAGAAAGTAGGAGCTGTCTGAGTAATTATATGGTACTTGAGATCCTTATGTGCTTTTTGCTGGGCATAGTTTTTAAGTCTCTACTAATGGATTAGTAAAGGTAATCAACAAAGAAAAACTGAACTCTGTGGCTGGGGTCACTGAGGTGAGACTATAGAATTTACCTTTGGCATTCAGCCCTGTTCATGGATGGGGGTGGTTGAATTTCTGCATATGATATGTATTCAGGATGCTTCATAGATATAAAGTCATTTACAATCTTAGCATTTGTGCTGTCCTCTCAGAAGGGATGGTTTTGCTCTTTGATCATTACAAATCAAACAGATCTCTAGCAGAGAAGACTGAACTCTGAAACTCACATATCCATTGGAATCTAAGTTTAGAACAGAGGGTCATTTGAACCCACGATATTAGTACTTTATCAAGAGAGGAGCTTGAGACACAGCAGAAAGACAAGTCTTGTTCAGAGACATTAGCTAGTCACAAAAGTGGGAGATTATGTATCCTAATGGCTATGTTGACCACATGGGAAAACTGGAGTTAGAGTGGCATTGTTTTCATCACACCTTTCCCCTGAGGAAGTCAGGAAACTATCTCAGTCTTATGTAATGGACAGCAATTTCTCTCAAATGTTTTGCTTTGTCCCTCACCTTTGCCAGCTAATAATAGTAAAGAATCCCTAAAGACCATCAACTTTCTACCCTCAAAAATTACCCTTCTCAGATCACAGCAACTCATAAATCAGCTTGTTGGACTGATCTTAAGCATATTATTTTCTACTTATATGTAGTCAGGCTAGTCTCCCTTTTCCATCCTTAATACTATAACTATTTTATTGAGTACTTTCCTTGTCTTATCATGTTTGTGGAAGATGCTGTTCTTGTCCTCCTCATACTTAATGAAATTACTTCAACTTTTGATTACTTCTTTAACTTGAGAGGTAGGATGAAAATTTTAAGTACAGCACAAAAAATGGGATAGGAAAGGTAACAATTATAGTTTTATTCTACTAACTGGTTGCTCAGTTTTGGGATACTGTTTTATTTCCTGGGCTTTACAATTCTCATTTAATAAGAACAAAGGAAAAGGTAATAATATGAAATAGTTTAAATCCTTTCTGTTTAAGATAAGGATTCAATCCTTATTTAAATGAATGACACCAATTTCCAACATAAAAGACAATGTGAGATTATGATAAAGCTTAGTAGTCATCTCAGATAAGTATTAGCTATTTACATATGTCTGTATTTATACACAGAGAGGTTATATACATGCATGCTTACTAAGTGTATATGTGCATGTCTAGTGCATGCATGTAATATGTAAATGTACGTATTTTCTAACATATTAACAAATGCATTCTTTCACCAGTTTGTCATTCTGGGATTCGCTGTACCATTGAATAGTGTTGTCACATTGGACATGTTGGCCTCATTGGGCCTCTGTTTCTTTGACAAAAAGGAATTGTTAAGGATGAGATTCTAATTAGGTCTATAATTATATAACGCTTGAGATAAGCAAGGTTATATTGTATGTGGACAAATCCCACTTTAAATCTCAGGGAGTAAAACAACCCAATTCGTCACCCATGAAAACCCTGCATCAACTGAGGAGATACAGTGATAATTATTCTCTATGTGGTCTCTTAGTTAGCCAGGCTGCATGAAGATTCCCCATCTTCTGCTTTTACATGATCATTACATCTTCCCTATAACAGAAAGCTCATCTCAAGTCGCATTGCCTCTACTCACATTTCATTGATCAGAACAGAATTATAGGCTTAAGCTAACTGCAAGGTAGATAGCTGGGTGTCATTACTGAGAACATCAAGGAAGATCCAAAGCCCCAATGCCCTTTTTACAGCCTTGGATGGCAACTTTTGATGAAGTCTGTAATACACATCACACGGTTTCTTTTACAGTGTGAAGTTCAAGGGCAGGAGAGGGTGCATGCTGTGGAAAGATTCTTCTGGACAATCTTTAATATCATGGTATTAGCATACGTATCACTTAGTGCTTTCTGACAGAAGATTTTCACTATTTACTGAATTACACATGAAGTTATAGGGTGGTTGTTAGACTTCAGTGTGTGTGTGTGTGTGTGTGTGTGTGTGTGTGTGTGTGTGTGTGGTATGTATATTGGGGAATCAGATCAAACCAGATTTCATACAACTAGGCAAATGCTTTACCACTCTGCCTCCAGTACTTCTTTTGGGCTTCTAACATACTAGGCTTTAGCAGATTTGCATACAGTTCTTATCTGTGAACTGTAATTGTGGGAAAAACTGAACAAGAGTGGCATAACAGGATCAACAAGATGTGGTATTTATACACAATGAAATTCTGTGCTGCTGTCAGAAAGAACAACATTGCCTCATTGGTAAGGAAATGGAAAGACTTAGAAAATATAATATTAAGTGAAGTAAGCCGGACTCAAAGGGACATAGGCTCAAGGGTTTCCTTCATTTGTCATAATCAGTAGAAACTTTGTTCTCTCCTAGCAGAGATTTACAATAGAGGAAAACCTGGATACATAGGCCATATAGGATGAGGCTAAATGAAAGGACCTCCAGGATATAGAAACAAAAGTCATATAATGAGTGATGTCCTTAATGTACTATGTTATCTCTCATCTCTTTTGCTGTCCCTTGGTTATCTCATATGGTTACAGTATTTTACTTCGTTATCTGATATATTGTATATAGGTCTTTGGTTATTTGAAATCGGATAGGGAAGCGGGGAGAAACAAGATGAGGAGTGGGGGTTGGGGCAGAGAAATGGGGACCAAGACATGAGAAAGGGTATCAATGTATGTGAAGTAATGTACTTGCTATCTGGTGAATATAATGTAATCCTTCTATTCATTACAATAAAAAATATATGAAAAAAGCAGTTGTTCTCAGAGAAGGTTCTTGTATAACCTTTGGAGTGAGAAATAGAAATGGAAAAATGAAAAGAGGAACTGAAGATTCATCTTTGTTAACAATAACTTTTTTTTACATCCTTTTAGGAGGTTTGGTGGCCTGTGCCATCTTATTTTTAGACAGAAAAAAATGGCTCTGGGAAATGAGAGAAGAGAATGGTGATTTCAAGTCTGCCAGTCTATCAGGGTGGAGGCTGGGAGTGGTGGGAGGCAGAAGATAATCAGCTCTGCTTTTGTTCTCTCTCTTCATGAAAGAGATGCAAGCTTTATTGAAGTCTTGAGTGAATGGCTTCCTCAGAGGGGCTTGGGTGGTTTGTACAGTAAAGTAGATGATGACAGATAGCACTCTTAGGTCAAAGCCTTTGGGATGGAAATGTGTGCAGAAAGATTTTTCCAGGGAGACTTGCTTCTGCCCACTAATTGTGGTCATATATTTTATGGCTCTGGGATTACCATGGCTACTAAGCCTCAGTGCAGCAAAAAGTAGTCTGTTTCTGATTCAGCAAAAGCAGAGTTGTGAGAGCACTTTCTCAGCGTGCTTTGATAAAGACACTGATGGCTTCTTAGCTGTTACACCCAATCAAGTATTTTCTTGATGTAGGCTTACACTTGCTACTATTGATCACATCTAACTTTTTGGATCCCCTATCAAGTTTTGGGTTTGTTTTTTTTTTGGAGCTCCTTCATTTCATGCTTGTCCTTTCATCTAGTTGCTATTTTTTTCTCAGTATCATCAGTGAATACCCTTTCTGCTTCCTCTTTAAATATTAACATCCCCTAGAATTTTATCCTTGATCCTCAATATTTCTTCTGTGTTTTCTATGGTCTGATACATACTAGTGTTTTTCAGCTACCACCAAACCCTTTTAAAATAATAAACCGGTTGTTGTAGAATAAACAGCTAAAATATGATCCATCAAAATTACAGTGAAGTATTCAGAAGTGAGGAATGAGAACAGCTCTACTAAGCATCCCAACACAGAAAGAACTCCCAAGAAATACTATTGACTCAAAAAAGCCAAATTTACCCAAGTAACTTTGTAATTAGAAGATATCTATATCTGTGAATCCTTTCTTCCCTCCAAATCCTAGAAAGTCTATTTTCATATATTATTTAATCTACTTTTAAAAACTTTTTTGATGAAAAACACACGGAAATATTCCTTTTTTTAGCCCTCATTTTGAGAAAGGACAAACTTGACAGGAAGAGAGAGTTTCAGGTGTCTTGTTTGAATAATCTTGGGGGAAATGTGTGGGAGGTGGAGAAGTGGGAAACATGTCACATAATTGATCATATGGGACATATACAACAGAGAATTCAGTGCTGGGCTTCTAAGCCTACTATTGTGCTTACTGTAAGTGACATTTTTGTGGGCATTTCTTTGCCCAGGTATTTGTCATTCTGGAGTTGATTTAGGAAGAGATTCATGGAAAGTCATAATTATTTAAAGAAGGGAACAGGCAAAGTGGTCTTTTACCATGTCTATAAATCTTTCCTTATGCTCTGCTGAGAACTCTGCTCTGGCTGTCACTTTAACCATGTAACAGGAATACATCATATTGTCAGGAGTTGTCAGACCCTCAGAACTCACCATGAAGTGAGATCACAAGCAGACACAATTTTGTGGTAACATCTCTAACTGCGAAGTATAACAAGCATGAATTGGCCCATTGACAAGGAATTTTATTTTTTTTCTCCAACCTTATACTTTGTGTTGAAGATCTTAACACTGAACCATTAGACAAAACTAGAAGCTAAAATTCAGTCTAGTAGAGTATCATCAGAAGAAAAACATTTTCTGCAATGAGTGGAAAGTGGGAAATTTAGAATTAAGATTACAAAGATATTGAGGTAGGTGCTTCCTATATTTTCAGTTATGTTTCCTATAGTCATCTCTAGTGCACAAAAACATGTCTGAAAGCAATTTTATATCTAAATATAAAAAATAGATCATGCAAACACAAGATTTAAAAGAGTCATTGAGAGCCCTGAGGGGGGGAAAATATATATATATATATATATATATATATATATATATATTTCAGAATGAAGCTTCCAATGGCAAGTGTTATCTTTGTTTTCTAGTTTACTCATTGCCTCATTGTGTCGTATGGCCCCTTAACACTCACTGTCTTAAGAATGGGGGGAAAAGAATCTTAACATTTGCATTTTCAAAGATAAAAGAAATGACAGTATAGACATTTTCTATAGTGTGGTTATTTACAACTGATAGAAGTAGTTTTAGTTCAGTTATTTAATAAATTAGAGAATCAACCATTAATCCATGAAGACCCAGGTGCATTATTATAATAATTATTTTCCTAGGAAGACTTTCCTCAATTCACTTTCCATTTTTAGGTAGATCTGAAGTATTAATATGGGTGGGTAACATACAACAACTGAACAGACTCAGCATTTGGTCATTGAAGAGTTGTGCACACAAATAGACATGCCATCCTCATTTCCTACATTACCAACCTTCTCCCTCCCCACAAACCACATGTATTGTGAAGTGCAGGGTATATAGAGGCCCCTTTCAGATTCAGGGCAGTGACAGCATGGAAATTCACTTGTACCTCTGAATAGTGAAGGAAATCTCAATTTTTAATAGATATGAGACTTTAAAGATCTTTGGCAAAAGAAGCATCTTTTGGCTAGGTATAAATCAGATGTTTGGGTTGCATACTTGAAATTTTCCTGTACTTAGCAATCATGACTACCCTAAGCTATCATGCTCTGTGTATTCCCTGCCTTTTGAAATTGCTAGCCTGACTCTACCTCTTTTAGATTAAAATCTAGTCATAGTGAGGGAAGCATGCAACTTCATCCTTCTCTATTGTGTTATGTGTTCTGAAGGCTCATCCTATGAGTGTTTCTTTTTTTTTATCCACTTTACCTGTAGCATGGACTATGTGTATACTTTTGTATTTTTTTATTTTTTTTTATTTTGCCAGTCTTGGGCTTGAGCTCAGGGCCTGAGCACTGTCCTTGGACTTTCTCAAGGCCAGAGCTCTACCACTTGAGCCTCAGCATCACTTCTGGCTTTTTTTTCTATGTATGTGGTACTGAGGAATCGAACCACGGTCTTCATGCATGCTAGTCAAGCATTCTACCACTAGGCCAAACTTCCAGCCCCTGCTTCATCTGTCTTGATCTCTATCCTGAAACTCTTCTCTCAGTTTTATTATGGTTCATTCCATAGCCTATTTGGTGTCTCCAAGTCAAAATCTTACTGACAGTTTAAATTCCAACCATCCAAACTGAACTTACAAATATCACCACAGTTCCAATGGCTATAAAACCAAATATGACCTATTCCTAGTATTGCTACTTCAAACCCAAGAGTCAGAAACCTGACTCCTCCTTTAAGGCTTGATATTTCATATGCCATATCCTATTAATTCATCATCAGGACATGCTGATTCTGTTTTCTCAACATGTCTTAAACCAATAATGTCTCTCCATTTTCATTTCCATGAGCCTCATTCCAGCTGTTGCCTTCTTCACTTAGACAACTGAAAAGGCCCCTGAAGACCTGCAAGTTATTTATTTGAATCTGGACTGCACCACATCATGATGTCATTGCTGGAACCATCTTTTTTTAAGAAAATAAAGCTTAACTTCTGATGCCAGTCCCTTGTTTAAATAACTTAGGATAAGACTTAAAACATTTAGCTTTGCCTTTTGGATTTGGTGGGTCTCCCCTCCTCCCCTTCTTAGTGTCACTGTATATCCTTTCTTCATGATTCTCATGATCCTCCCGTCATCTTTTGAACACAGAACTTCAGTCACACTTTTCCCCTTTCAGAGCAAAACTCATCCTTTCTTATCCACAGTCTGTTCCAGAAAGGTCTTCACCCTGTTCTGATTTCAGCAACATCATCATCTTCTCAAAGATACCACTTTGCAGTATCCAGTTTAGGTAAGATCCCACTCTAACCAACTTTCGGAGTACTACGTTCTTTCCATTCCTAGTGCTAATTGTATGTGGGTGAACGTCCTTCCTTCTGGTGACAAACTTCTTATGGTCCTAGGGGCTTATTCTCAGTGCTTAGGATTGAGATCACTTGTATGTTGCCTTTAGAGGTGACTCAAAGATCTGCTGTTTATGCTAATGTCCATTGTCTTACATCTTCACTGCTGATGTTGTAATATTACCTCTATAGACTTGGTATCCTTTGCAAATCTCTGTTTCATGCACTTCTGTACATCTGTGTGATCTGGCTGAATAAGAGGTACTTTCTTCATGTAGATAGGAAATGTGGATCACACTCAGATTAAAATTTCAAACAGCACTAATGGATAGGATACATTCATTTCTGTACCCTTCATGGGTCAAGAGCCTGTACCTTGTCATCAGCCATTTGCTTCATACCCTGGGTCTCCATGTTCTCTAAGAGTTTCAACTCCATCTGTTACAACTTCCTGAATCATTTGGCTATTATCAACCCTATCACTTTAGTCCTTCTTTCTTCCCTGGCCCAGTTCTAAGCATCGCATCTTCCTGATGAACTTCTGCTTCCATGATTTCCCAAGTCTGCTGATCTCTAAGTCCCAAACATACGTTTCAACTTTGATGGCCCAAATCATGACAGCAAGTATTTATCTTGCCTTCCTGATTTTTAAGAATAAAGGACAAGCTTTTGAAGCAAATGTCAGTAAAAAAAAATACTGGGCTCCATGAAATAATACATTTTTTGTGTTCTTTGGTCATTTGCTGTTACCCTTTCAAAAATTTGCCTATTTTGGCTTTTTAACCATAATAATAGGGGCAATGGGGCAGCCTGACAATCCGTGCTATCTGTAAATTGCAGCTTAGAATAAAAAGGCCGCTCTTCTTGGAGAAAAGCTCTTTTCAGTACTTTCAAATCCTTTGGCATTTTGTGCTCACTATGTGTGTACTGTGCAAAGTTAGAGAGGTCACTGCATGAGAAATGCAGGGGGAAGGATGTTTTGTGCAAGCCATGCGGTGGTGGCCGTGAATGTGAGCAACTTCTTTTTCAGTGTAGATCGCATTTTCATGGGTGAAAAGAAAGATAATATTTGTAAGGGAAAAATGAAATAGCAGATATTGTTTTAACAGGACACTTTCAGATTATAATAGTCTATTAATTACCTTCTCTGCTCCTAAGTAATAGGTGGGAAAGATCTATTATCTACTGGGTACCAGTAGAATGCTGCAGGAGCTTATAGATTTGCAAGCCACAGCCCCTGCATAAAACAGCCTACTTCAAGTAGAATTTGGAAATACAGTAAATACTCATGAGAAAGTCATACAGACTTAATTACAAGCATATCTTTGTCCATTTTGGCTATAGTAACAAACATGCTATAAAGTAATAGCTTATAAATAAGAAAATGTGTTTCTCACAGTTCTGGAGGACAGCAAGTCGAATGTTAAGGTGGCAACATAGTGAAGTCTTGGAAAGGGGTCATTTCCTTCTGAATGGTATCAGCTGTGTTCCCACATGGTGAAAATGGATAGCTAGCTTACAAGGACATCCTGTAAGGTCACCAATCCCATTCATAAGGGCTCCACACTCACGAACTCACCATCTTCTTAAGAGCCTATCACTGTGCTGGTTAAGATTTCAATATATTAATCAGGAGAGACACAAACACAGTTCTCTAGTTTGGAAAGCGGAGCATACACAGTAAGAAGTCAGGTGTTTTTTCCAAGGTTATCTAGAACTAGACTTGGAACCCTTTTTCCTCTGATTTCATTTTTCCCATTTCAAGTGCTATAGAAAAAAATTCACATTCTTTTTTAAAGAAAAAAACTCCTTGCATACATCTTTCTAGTAGTATTATTGCCCTGAGGAGAAAATTGACATTGATAATGCAACTTTTAGAGAAATAGATTGTAGACCCATTCTGTTCTGAGGATTCTTTGTGGACATCAGCTGACCACTAGAAATGGAAATCTTTAGATTCCACCCAGACCTCATGAACTGAACTCTGCATTTCACACAGTCTTCTGTTGCTTCTGTGTATATTCAGGTTTGGAAATCACGTCTCTGGAATTCTCCACATAGAACTAGGATCCACTGAACTTACTTCCTCTACAACATCTTGATAGCTTCACAAAGTAAAATGAGTTGATCCTTCAGTGCAGTATCATTTAGGGTGTCTGTGCAAAATTCAGAGAACATGCAAACAAGCTCCTAAGATACTGCCAGGGTCACTGTTGGCTGGGAAATTTATTCTCAAACTCGATTGTTTATCAAAATCTTCTGAGTAGCTTTTAAAATATACAAATGTCTGGGTTCTATTTCTTGATAATTGTTTGGATAGGGCCCAGACATTTTGGGGGGGAAACCTCCTTATGCAACCATGCTTAAAAACCACTATACATTCTATGATTACTACCGAATTTGTGAAATGACTGACTTCATAGAAATGCTCAGACAGTGGCATTGTGATAGAGACTTCTGCATGTACTCAACTTATGTGATGTATTGGTTTTGAGTCCATCAAAATGGGTTCACTCTTGGATCTTCCACTGATAGGCTTTATGATCCAAGCAGATTGTGCTGTCTGATCTTGAGACCCATATCTGCTTCATGAAAATAATCATTTTAACCATTGTGCCCTATTGTGGGAGTATAGAATGAAAAAAAGGTATCAAAGCATTTAATTGTTTTAGAAATGGAATAGATAACAGATTGAAGTATGGAGTTTCACTGATGCCTGGTCTATATGCGAAAGGAGATAAACATGTGCTGTTCCATTAGTTTTTCCAAATATCAAAAAATTTAAAAGAATATTCAACATTGAAACTATATTGAATGAAAAGAATATAGAAATATTAATAGACTTAAGTCCAGGAAGGATCATACAACAAAGTTCTTCCTTCAGTAGTTAGTACTTAACCATCATTTGAAGCTTGCCCAGCATGCAAAATGTCTGTTTAATACACAAGGAAGTGATATTTTTGTAGTTGTATATTTTGAAGTGATTTAGGTTTACAATGTCTTACACTTATGTCTCTAAGCACTCCAAAAAGTTCAAGCACTGGAATGTATTTCAACTAGATGACTATTTCCCTGCTTAGTTAAGGCATACCTTAAATTATCTACATAGGAAATATCAGTTTATCTAATATTCAGGTACACTATAAATATTTAACTTTGACATTAGCTGATAAAAATCCATCACTCCCATTCATTTGCAAAAGTTCAGTATTGATCCAAGAGTATGAGAACTTTAAAAAAAAAACCTTGGAAAATTTGCATTTTAGCTTACACATTTTATAGATAAGGAATCAATATTAGTTGCCAGATATTAATCACCTACCTTTTTCTCAAAAATAGGCTAGGAGTTATGTTCTCATAGACACAAATATTATTTATTCTTTTTGTTATTTTAATTACATTGACATACTTTTAGATTGATCAAAACTCTTGCATACTTTTGTAATATTTGATTGAATGTGGTGAAATATTATTCTGTAATAAAGAAGTCATCTCATAAGGTATAACGACATAAGGACCATGGCTCAGATTATAATTTTTATAATTGCTTTCAGTACATATTTATTCTTGTAATTGTGTGTATATCCAAGTTGGTGGGTTTGGGATTGTCTCCCAGCCTATTTATTTATATGCCATTTGGATATTTGAGAATAGTTGAGAGTGCATGTGCATATGTATTTGTGATTGTATATAATGTATACATTTATATACAATATGATTGTATATAAATGTGTCCACACATCAAAGTATGATAGGTCCTTACTATATAACCCCTGGTGGCATTTATTATGCTCCCTAATAAAAGCTGTAACTTCACCCACTGTTTTTAGATTCTGGGCTCCTAGAAAGTATTCCACATTGCACAAGATTCAAACTGAAAATTTTCTCTTATACATAGTGTATTTTTGGACTCAAAGACTCTTCAGCAAATCTTGGTCATAACACTCTTTTAAAATAAAGCCTTTAATTCTTTTCTGAGTGTTTCAGTGCCATCTCTTTCAATGCTAAGTGAAAAAATAACTGGGGAAGAAAGATGTATCAAAACAGAAGTGTTATAACACTAGCAATATGACTTACTAATGCTACTATGAGTTGCATTAGATACTATTTTATTCAGCAGAGAGTGTGCAAAAGCATAGATGCTCATGTTTACTCATTTAGAAATAAATCACAGAAGCCAAGTACTGAAAAGTCTGCATAGAACAGAAAGCTCAGCTCACTTTCTCATTTTCTCTGAAATGAGAGGTTGGAGTTATTTTTTCAGATACTATCCTAGCTTGCTATTGCAAAAGAATCAGAATTTGGGGGTTATATTTCAATTTTGAACAGATTGGGTAGCCAGCTCTGTAGATGACTTGAATATGTTACTGATTGTGGAATTTTACTCTCTTGAGGAAGGGGTGCAATGGCTCAAGTGATAAAGTGCTAGCCTTGAGCTGAAGAATTCAGGGACAATGCCCAGGCCCAGAGTTCAACCCCCAGGAATAACCAAAACTATAATAAAAACCTCATGGTTTTATGAAAATTTGGAATGTAAAATTTCTGACAGCTTAGGAAAAACATTTATTTATCTAGTCCTAAGTTATGACTTACATGGATTCAAACAACTTGTATATGTCAAAGATTATTTTTATAGACTGAAGAATGTTTTTTCAATACAAAAGATAAAATTGAAATTTAAGGAAATTTCCCTAACATGAAATGTCTACAAGCTTCATTAACACACTAATTGACATAACCCAGTGAATATTCATCTTCACATTCTCCAAGAGTATTGTGTAAAATCTTCATCAAACCGTGATATGGTATTTACTAAGTCAGCATGTTAGGTAAATGATAAGTCATATCAAAGATTAGTGAGCTTTCTCAACACAAATATAATTCCCATATGCTCACCTAATGTTACCTATAAGAAGACTCCACCATTTTTCTTCTATATAATGTATTCTTAGAAGAGGAACACAAAGGCATAGTACCTTTGTGCAACTGATTATATAAAATAATCTTTATAGTAATGCTCCAGGAAATGTAAACAAAATATTTTTTAAATGGAAACAAGAGTTTTTTGTTGCTGTTTTTCTTTTCTTTGGTCTTATTTGTGTGTTTATCTCCTTTGGAAGAGTAAGAGGGGCACAGAAATGGTGGGACAAAAGGTAAATGAATGGAACAGTGGCATTCCCTAGACACTGTGCTGAAAATGAACTATACGACTTGTGGGTAGGGAAGGGAGTGAAAAACTGGAAGAGAAGGAGGAACATTGTTCAAAAAATAAATGTACTGTTTATCTGACTTATCTGTATATTACCTTTATAAGAGTAATTAAAATGCATGAGAAAAGAGTCTAATGTATAGCTTTGAAAATTGGGAAGAGTGGGGGGAAGGGTGGGGTAAGTAGAGAAGGTGTGTGGGGATTATTGAAAGGGATGATTCTGATCAAGATAGATTATACTCATAAACCATTTTGTTAAATGGAAACATCTTTGTACAGTTACTTAAAGATAATGGTGGGAAAAAAGTGGGAAGTGGATTTAAAAAGGAAATATAACCTAATTATATGCTATTTATAAAATATTCAATTCTGGCAGAATATTGACATGCTGAAAATCACAGGTGGCATATGACATAAAAAGTCTACTTATCTTTTAGTTTTAGTTTGGATCACATGTATTCATATTCAGTTATTAAAATATTAGTAATAATATGGGGGGAAGTGGACAGTATATAATACTTCATACTTGCCCCCAAATATGTGGTATTTTATTATACTTATATTTTATAATGGTTATGATATTTCTGTGTATCACAAAAACCATACAAGAGAAACAGAGAAAAACAGAAATCTGGATTGATGAGTACAAGCAACTAGAAAAAAAGATGGTAAAATAAATCTAGTCATTTGCTTATGACTCTCTTCTTTTGTAATGCAACCTACTGATAAGTTTCTGAGGGAAATAAAATCTGACCTTATGGCTAATCCTTGACAACTACATACTAGTAATAAATTAATGATCATTTTTTTCTAGGTCTGGGGTCAGCAACATTTTTATTTTTTTTAATTTTTTTTCTGGTATTTCTTCTCAGGCAGACTTTTTTTTTATTGTAATTAGTAAAAGGGTTACATGATATTTGCCAGATAGAAGGTGCATTAATTCACATACATTGATACCCTTTCACATTAAAAAGGACTCATAATAATTATTTCAAGACTTTTGGGATAAGAGACAAATCAAGAATTTTACTTGGCTACTTACAAAACCATATAAAATGAAGAAATTTTAAAAAAAGTAACAAGTAATTTTAGCTTATAGGTCCTGCCAAATAAGGTTTGGGTTGTACTGATCGTTTGTAAGGAACTAGAGTTTCAAAATTCTTTGACTATCAGGTCTACAATTGATGATTTATAAAAATTGAAAATCATTACAAGAAACCTTTAAAAAGATACCTCACTTCTCCTCGACACTATTGCTATTTTCCATCAAAATTACTTGTTTTTAAAATGAACAATATACCTGGGTCTTAAACGTCCAAGAACTTTTTTTCCATAAGAACTCTATATTTTTTTAACTTAGGTTCACTGAGATCAAATGATATGGATAGAGGTGAAGAGAACAGTGAAACAAATAATAAAGATGATTAGTAGTGTTGATCAGAAAACTATTTACCATTAACTGATTTTTAGTTTTCTTTTTACTCAAGGATGACACTACCACTTGAGCTACACATCTCTTTCTGGATTTTTGCTGGTAAATTGGAGATAAGAGACTCAGATTTTCCTACCCAGGATGGTTTCAAACCACGTTCTTCAGATCTCAACCTCTTGAAAAGTTAGGACCATAAGTGTGAGCCCCTGACAACTGGAAATTCTCTGATATAACTTAATTGTGACATTAATAGTTGTAGTTATTGATGTTTTAAAAGAGATAATAAACATCATTTGATGTTGTAAAACTACATGAAGACACTATGTTAAAATATTGAGGTATGGTTATTAGAAAGAAATGATATATTTGTACCTAGAAATTCTTGGCCCTTCTATTACCTGGGGCATAATACATTCTCTTTTAGATTAGAACATATGGTAACTAAAGATAGATTCAGACCATGTTTTCTGGTGATTTTATCTCAGAAAGAATAGAGCTTAGCAATATTCTTTCCCTACAGGTATTTATGGAATTATGTAGTCTATCTTAATTAAGGAAATGAAAAAGAACTTGATATTTTTGTGTGAATCTATGTAGGTGGTAAAATATACAAACAAGACAGAAAAAAGATGATACAGAAGAAAAACACAGTCTTTTCAAGCAAATTGGAAGTTACAAAACATCATATGTCACAATTTTTGGAGGAATGTGAATGTGCCAAGCTACTCAGAGTTTTAAAAAGTCAGCCATCAACTCTTTTGCTCATGTCTGCAAGCAGATGTTGGCCTAAGCTGGGGTGTGATTTGGTGTGCTCAGGGAAGTGTAAATGAAAAGCACCTTTTCAAATAGAAAGTAGTTACCTAGTATAAAAAAATGGTTTCTCTCTTCAAAATTTTACTTGACACATTATGTTACATTCGAAGATGCAACAGAACATTAACTGTGTAATGAGACAAAGATACTAAGATATACAGAAGACCTATCTCTCAGCTGAGATACATACCAATGGTTTAGACATGGATACTCATTCTGCAATGATGGCAGAATTTTCTTTTTAGGTAAGCCTGTTACTTTTGAATTCTGAGTAAAATGAAGTTAAAGAAACAAAACTTCTCAAAACAACAAAAGAAGCACAGGGATATTTTTAGTGTTCTAAATAGACTTAAGATACGGAGCTAGCAAGGCAGTAGCAATGATTTCCCAGGGGTTCTGGTGACATGAACTCCCAAAGTTATGGGCTTCAACCCTGTCCAATATTGCATGCAGTTCTTTTCACCAGGGGGCACTTAGTAGACTTTTGGACTTTCATTAAAGCAATTACAGTGTAGCTCTAAAAAGAGATCCAATACTGATATTTTAAAAATCAGATTGACTGCATTTCTGCTTTGCTTTTGATTCATGTCTGGACCATTTCAAAGCAAGAAAATTTAATCCAAGAAGACACCTGTTGATGATAAAGTAAAGGGATATTGGAGATTTATAGACAGGTTAGTTTTCCATAGGATGCATATTTAATCTCTGACATTGAATTACTCCTACATGTGCCTTGTTTATGTTTCAGCTCTTTTAGTATAACCTACAATTAGTTTATAAACATTTGAAACTTAAAAGTTTGATGTTGTGTTTAAGGTCTCCAGTATTAAGATGATCACATATTATTGGTTAAAATATTTTCTATGAAATCTCACAAATTCATTTGGATTATTAAATTATCATCTTTCTTAAGCAATGACTTTAGTTGTGTTCTCTGTGAAGCTAACCCAGATTGATTATAAGCAAAATTCTTCTTAGGATCCACTAGAAAAAGAAGGGGAAGGATAAGGGAGAATGAGAAAATGGGGGAGAGGAAAGGGAAGAAAGGAAAGGGCTAGGAATGAGATTGAAGAGATAAGAGGACAGACTGAGGTGGGGGGAAATGAGGAGCAGGAGCAGGATTAGATAGTGCAGTGGCCTGAGTGTGTGTTGCCTAAATTCTTACATTCTAACACCTGTGATGGCATTTGGAGATGATGTCTTGGGAGTTAATTAGGTCATAAGGGTGAGGCTCATGGGAATTGATGATCTCATGGCAAGAAGCCAAATCCAGAGAACTAACTAGCTCTTTTATTTTTTTTTAAGATGGTGAATGTTTGCAACCAGGAAGAGTGTCCTTATTAGAACCTAGCCACAACCACCCATTAGGATACGCTGGTCTCTTACGTCCCGCATATAGAAATGTAAGGACTTATTTTTCCCCTTATGTATAAGCCATCTAGTCCCTGTGGTTCTTTTGCTCAGGAGAGCCCAAGCTGCTAGAGAGAAAGTTGGTGCTTTGCTGCAGTAACAATAATAATTATCCCATATTTGGTGAAATGGAGGAAGATGCTACACTAGTCTATGTCTAGTTCATACTATGTTGTTAAATATATAGTTTGTACTACATGCCATATTTTACGTTATTCTAGTCCTTGGAGGCTGAGGTTAGGTAAGAGAGTTCACACCAATCCTGGGAAATTTCCAAAGACTGACAGCTAAGAACTCTGTTAGCAGCTGAAGAAATCACTCCCCAAGTTCTAAAGGGAGATGTGGGATGCTTGTCATAGCATCCATTACAAGATTAAAATGCCGATTGTTTATATTTCCAAGCAGAATGATTTGTATTAAAATTATGTCCTGACTTTTAATTTCTGATTCTTTGTGGGTACCGAGCAGCTGCTCTTCATTGTACATATTTCAATCACAATACAGTGAGTTTTCTAATGTAACTGAAAGCCAGTTGAGCAATTTCAGTCCATTCTTTGCTAAGCTTTGAAAGCATTTCTCTTGTGTTTTCTTGGATGCACTGGTTAAGTCTATTATGAAATGTATTGATTTTATATAGCACTGGTGCAGAGATTATACCAGGAGGACATCCACTAACAATGATTAGATGGCACCGTTGTAGCTGTATTGACCTTCAAGAGGCCAGCTGTTCAGGGACAGGAGGTTTTCATTTCAAAGTGAACTTCTTGCAAAATAGATGGAAGCATATTTTGGGATCACAAAATAAGATCCAAAGCTGTATGTTTTTTCATCAAACAGATAGGTACTGAGCCTTGTGGGGAAAATATAAATAGCTTATTTTACTTTAATTGAAAAATAAAAAAATATTTGGTAAAGTTACAGGCGTGGGCTATGCAATTACACCAGTTCTCTATGAGACTTCATAAGTTGAGTGAATCTCATCAAGGAACCCAATGACAATTAAGAGGAGCTAAATGGAATGAGGTGTTCTTCTGACTTTCTCTCAAGAACCACAATGTCGGCTTCAGCCATACTTTCTCCATACCATGGGGGAATTACATAATAAGGATTTTTTTTAATCAGCAGTTTGACAGAGACAATTTTTCCCTCTCTCCCTCTTTCCTTTCTTCCCTTTCTTCCTTTCTTCCATCCTTGCATAAAGTTAATGGAAGTATGTGATCCAGTCAAAAGGCAATAAGAATTTTGTAGGACCAGTAACAAATACATGACTTTGAATTAAATGAAATCTTCAGGAAAAGAATGTATTCTAGTAAATTGCAGGGAAATATTTCAGATTTCAAGACAGTTTTGCTACGCTAGAAATACACATTGCCTTCATATAGAAAATAGCAAAATGTTCTCTTTTTAGAACCCAGGGAAGTTTTCCTGGTTATATTTGGAATTGATATGTAAAATGCTATCATTACACGTTGTGGTACCAGGGGTTCCTAGAACAGATGTTTTATGGGAAGCCTCTAAAAACAAGATAAGCAAATCAGAATTATAAAACTGAATCCATCAAATGATGAGCTATTTTATAGCAAGGAAATAAAATACACTCTGTCTGTATAGTTGAATAAATGTCTTTTAGAAAACATTAATACCTTCAAAAATGCTCAAAAGCTTGAAATTGTAGCTCAAGGGACACTGTAGCAAAGTTTGTTACTTATCAGATTTCCTCTGCATTGCCTTGGCAGTTGGAAAAAAGAAAATGAGGTGAGGACTCCAGTTGAGCTTTTTACACTTCTGCCTCTACAGTCTGTGAGTGTTCATGCAGTCTGTCATTCTCTAGGCAGAAATAAAACTGCTGAACTTTTATAGGAAAGTTATCTTCTAAATAATACTTCTATCCAAGATTTTAAGTCCTATAAATCTTGTGCAAAATGTTGAACTGCTCCTTTACCAGCTGTGAAATCACCTATATACAGTCAACTAGCATTTCCAAGTCAACTGTTTCTATATCATTCTTTCATTAAAAAAAAAACTTACTTTAACTATGGGAATGTTCATGTGTAAAAGAGAGAATCGTACTTTAAAGGATTTGGTATTGAAAGGGCTAATGAGCAAATGTGATATCACATAATTGTACTAAAAGCATAAGTGGGTCCTGCTTCTAAATCCGTATTTGAAAGAGTATTCTGGGACAAGATATGTTTCCTCTTTTTCCTAGTTTCTCGTCCTAGAATTTAAAAGGTTGAGATAAATCATTAGGTTGTCAGTTGGCTTGGTCTGAAGAAAATAACTAATTGAACATATTTTTTGCTTAAAACAATAATATCTGCTGTCTTAGCAGTGGATGATTTAATTTTTAACACGTGCTTCCACTCTTTAATTTTCTAGAGAGCAGCCACATCAATTATTAATTCATCTATACTTTCTCAAAGTGAGTCAGACTTAAGATCTTTCATAAATATTTAAGAATACTGCTGCAATATAAACAAAAACTTTTACTTAAGTTTTAATTGCAAGAACCAATTATTGCAAAAGCAACAAAACCAAGATAACATGATTTTTTTAAAAATCCAAGAAAGTGGAAAAAATGCAGACACTAAAATGAACAGGGAAAGTAGACTTCTACCATAATCTATGTTGTTTGTTTTACAATGTAAATCTGATTTTCTGCACATTGAACTAATGGGCTAAGTGGACTTGACTAAAGTTAGCCCAGGCCTGACATATGATATCACATAATTTCGATAACTTACCTTTTTTCTTTCTCTCTCTTTTTCTCATATTTACACATTGTACATGTGCTGTAGACTCTTCAGCCTTAATAGTGACAGTTACTAAATTAATGAATACATGAATATATAAATGTACCCTGCATGTAACTAAAATAATGAGGACACTTTCTTATTATCATTAACACCCTTCTGAAATGAATATTGTTACAGCTTAAACTTTGTCCACCAGAATGATATGCAGAATGATCTCTAGCATCTGTGACCTTATCTGGGTTTAGAGCCTTTGCAGATATGCCAACACAAGATAAGGCCCTGCTGAATTATCACGGTCCCTAATAGAATATGACTCATGCACTTAGAGAAAAAAAGAAAAGCCACAAAAGGTGTTTCAGGAAAGTGTTATGTGTCAATAGACAAATAGACAACAAGCCAAGGAATAGCAAGGGTTCTGAGCAACACCAGAAACCAAGAGAACAGCACAGAATAGTCTTCTCTGGAGAATTCAGACACATTATAGTTCTTGATTTCAGATTTGCAGCCTCCAGAACCACATGAGAGAGAATTTTTGCTGATTTACACTACCTAGGATGTGATACTTTGTCAGAGTATTCCTCGCTACTTAATGTAGACGCTGTAAGAAATGAGGTAATTAATGAAGATGATGTGAGAAATGTCATTACTTTTCCTTTTAAAATTATGTGATGTAAGATCATGTACAAATATATACTGCCTATCTATCTATCTATCTATCTATCTATCTATCTATCTATCTATCTATCTATCTATCTATCTATCTATCATCTTCTATTTTAAATAACCCTAAAGCAAATACCCATCTGGTCTCCAGTCACAGCACAAGGTATTGTTACACATCTGAAATACTCCCCACTCCCTCTTCTTACCACAGCCTCCACTTCCCTCACAACCTGATCACCGTTTGATAGCTTTGAGAAAAATTGATCTGTCACACATGTAGTAATCATACTGTAATAGATATGGTTCAATTTTCCCACTAATAAGTTATGGAATAATAATATATTTAGGTGAACCCCTTGATGAAAATGAATTTTAAAGGAATTTTTAGACAAATTCACAAGATGCTCATTGAACATCTGAAAAAATGCTTAGTAAAATCATGTTTTAAAATACGTATATTTGTTCTGTTGATTTTGTTTCATGGATCACTTATTACTGAGGTCACAGGTGAACTTAATGTCAGCTATTTTCCATAGAAAGAAGGATAATGCCATCAATTTCACTTGAGCAAGATATTTTAAAAGTCATTACCTTCGGACTGGGAGTTTAGCCTAGTGGTAGGGTGCTTGTCTAGCATGCACGAAGACCCGGGTTCGATTCCTCGATACCACATACATAGAAAAATCCAGAAATGTTGCTGTGGCTCAAGTGGTAGAGCTCTAGCCTTGAGAAAGCTTAAGAACAGTGTCCAGACCCTGAGTTCAAGGCCCAGGACTGGCAAAACAAAAAACAAACAAACAAACAACAAAAAGACCAACAACAATGAAATCATTACCTTCATTTAGATATCCTTGGGTACTGAAGTTGCCTAGTCTGATGGCACATGTATTCTTGTGGTATTTCTTGTTTCATTACTTCTAATAGAATGTATACATATTTTTACTGGCTATTTACTTATCACATATATTTCAGAAGTGCATTGTTAATCTAGGAAAATATAAAGTATTCAAAGGAGCTCATTTGTTCAGTATGGAAATGTTTATGAACAGGAATCTGCTAGATTTTTTGGAAGACATAGGACACAAATAGTCTTTGCTTTCCAACGAGCCCATGAAAAGAGAATAGGCTTGAAAATGATTTCAATATAATGTAATACATCCTGTAGTCTAGGAAAATTTAAAGTACATACAATCCAGATAGGAAAATGACAAACTGTACTTCAAGACGTGTTTCTCTGGAGAATAACATACATAAAAGCCACTCTTGTGTCTTGAACAATGAGATTTTTAGTAAGGAACCTCAAGGACAAAGAAGGTCTTTCAGTGCCTAAGAAACAAACTCAAATTATTTACCTGTAGATATTATTCAATTACATTATACCTTCATGCCACCTTTGAACTGGTCCTGGAAAGTTACCAAATTCATATACTTATTAGTCGATTATTATTTGGTTAAGAGGAAAATGTCGCTGACTGATAGGATTTCGTTGACTTGCTCACTCTCCCAAGCATTATTTCTAGAACAAAAAGCCTTAGCACTGCACAATTGCAGAATTGCAAAAATTACTTCTCTAAAACATTAATGAAAAAGGTAAGAAAAAGTTCACTAATTTTAAGGATTAGATTTCTCAACTTTTGATATAAGAACAAAAGTCAATACATTCCTTACTGTTCAGAATTTGCCATTATGTCCTAGAAGTCTGGGTTCAGTGTAATTAGTAAAGACATTTAAAATACTCTTAAACATGCCATTATTAGAGGTTTAGAGTTCTAACTTTGCTGTTGCCTAGAGCAAAATTTTTTGTTGCTGCCCAGTGAAACGTCATGAAATTTACTGCCATGATTTTTGAGGTCATTTAATCATCTGTAGTTCTATTTTTTTAATTATAAGCTCATGAAATGAAAATGGAGAAAAAGCAATATTTATAAGTGAAAATATTTATTTTTAAATGCTGTTTTAAAATTGTGGTTATAACCACATTAAGCATTAAAAACCATAAACAACTGTATACTTATATATCCACATTTTCAAGAAATTATAAGTTCATTGCAGTTGGAGAAATCTCATATTAAATACTACATCCATCTAAATGTAATATAATTCTGATGACTATAAAGGAATTCTACATTTTTAAATTGGACATATGGGATAGTTGATACTTTTTCAAATTTGCCTTTAAATTACATATTCAACTCTTTTTCAGGGATTCTAATCCTTTAGAAATTCTTTACACTAGGGGGGAAATCAAATGAGCGGTGGGAGGGTGGGAGAGAAATGGGGACCATGTCATGAGAAAGGGTATCAATGCTTGTGAAGTTATGCATCTTCTATCTGGTGAATATAATGTAACCTTTCTATTAATCACAATAAAAACTAATAAAAATAATAAAATAAAAATTCTTTACACTATTTCCCTCTCCCTCTCCCTCTCCCTCTCCCTCTCCCTCTCCCTCTCTCTCTCTCTCTCTCTCTCTCTCTCTCTCTCTCTCTCTCTCTCTCTCTCTCTCTCTCCCCCTCTCTCTCTCCCCCTCTCTCTCTCCCTCTCTCTCTCCCCCTCTCTCTTTTTGTGGGTCATGGGCCTAGAAGTAGGCCTGAGCATTGTCCCTGAGATCTTCAGCTCAAGGCTACCACTCCAGCCTTGAGCCATCCCCCACTTCCTATTTTCTAGAAGTTAATTGGAGATAAGAATCTCAGGTCCTTTTGTGTCTGAGCTGGCTTTGAACCTTGATCCTTAGATCTCAGCCTCATGAGTAGCTAGGATTACAGGAGTGAGCCACCACACCCCGCTACACTATTTTTCCAGTTTTGAAAAACGTTGACTTGCTGGGAATGGGAATTTTTCTTATTGCCTTTTTTTCTCATTTTTTTTGTCTCCTGATTTTTTTTTGCCAGTCCTGTGGCTTGAACTCAGGACCCAAGCACTGTCTTTGAGTTTGCTCAAGCCTGGAGTTCTACCACTGGAGTCACAGCACCACTTCTGGCTTTTCTATGTATGTGGTACTGAGAATCAAACCCAGATCTTTGTGCATGCTCGGTAAGCACTCTACCAGTAGGCCAAACTCCCCACCCTGTGTCTTTACTATTTTTTTAGCAGTGAATTATCTCCTCATATATGCAGCTTTTAACTGTGCTTAGTGCTCATTCTATTTTTTGTATTTTAAGAGTTTTGTTCAAATTGTAAACATATCCCCAGCTGGCAGTTCCTTGGAATATCATGAGCTTTCTCAGTTGTAATAGTTTTATGTTAATTTGTATCATGATACTTCTGTACAACACTAAATGCACATTTCATACCTAGGCTAACCCAGGGTTACGGGTGTATTTTTCTCTGTTGGAATCTATCCATATATTGCTGGTGTGTCCTATTTCTTTACTGTGGGGGAAATAAACTTTCCTTGTAAATTCACTAAACTAATGGCTGTTTTAATGTCATTTTACTCAGATGCAGCCTCTCTAGATTTCTGCCTTTTTTATGCAAGATTTTACATGGAGCCTTCTACCTTTTGGATAAGTCAACATCATTGTATTCCCATGTGAGTTCCCAACTTCCCAGTTCCATTAACCTGTACCAGTATTGTCTTATGCATTCTGTATTCTGGCTTTGGTTCCTTGTTTCCTTTATGTAGATTGCTGTTACTTCTTTCAGACTTTACAGTGTTTTAGATACTTTGGTATGTTTTATGCTCAGGGCTGAGGAAAAGGTGGCAGAAGAAGAGAGTATAATAGTCTAAGTTGTTCAGTTGTGAGAAATAGATTTGTTTATAAGATTAGAATGAAAAAATAATGTGATTGTGTCAGAGAATTCTGCACAGGAAAATCATCCAAGATGAGCCCAAATGATGATATTAAAAGGATAACCTAAAGGAAGCAAGTTTATGGAATTTGTCTGTAAAGAGGACAGAATTATTAAACCAGGCAGAAGAGAGAGCCTTGGTGCTATGTAAGTGTGTAGGCCCTCACAACCAAGTAGCAGAATTGAATGTAAACAGGATCTATATGCCTTAGGGCACTAGTGATGGTAAAAGGTAATCTACCCATCTGAGTATGTTCAAGTTGTATCAATTCTTCACTCCTATAGGTATTAAGAAAGCATTGGGGTCTGATTTCCTTTCTTTTACCAAGTCATACTTTAAAGTTCTATGAAGCAGTTGTCATAATTATTAAGATTTATTTTTTACATTTTGAATCCTTTTCTGGTTAGAAATAAAAAAAGTGATTCCATTGAACATGGTCTGGGAATACCTCTGAGCCTGTCTTTCTATTTGTTCCTTTTCCTGCCTCACCTCCCCAATTTTCCATTCTCCTTCATTGATTTTTCATCCTTTAATACTTTCCTTCAAAAAGAAAGTATAATGGAATGAAGAAAACTTTCAGTTTGATAATTTATGATTTGGTAATTCTTTCTACATCTTTTATTTCATGAAAACTTTACAGTGAATTTAGATAGTCCTGGGGCTTGAACTCAGGGCCTGAACACTTATCCTTGGACTTTCTCAAGGCTAGAGCTCTACCACTTGAGCCACAGCACCACTACTGACTTTTTCTATGTATGTGGTATTGAGGAATTGAACCCAGGTCTTCATGCATGCTAGACAAGCACTCTACCACTAAGCCAAACTCCAGGCCACATTTTTTATATATAATAAAAGGCAACAAAATAAACATGTCTATGAAATTTTCTACTGCTTTAAATATAATGTGATTATGGTAATAACAGACATTCTAAAACCTATAGTTAACATATTAGTGTATACAATTTGGTTTGCTTTTTATGACAAATAAAAAGCAAGTAGGACAATGCATCTTTGTATGAACATAAAAGAGAAAGAACATCTTTTTAAAAGACATTTTCATAGTGTAAAAACAGAAAACACTTGTGAAATTAAATATAATTATATGATTGCTCCCCAAATTAGGCTATTCTTCCAACTATGGTGAATATGTGATGAGATGATTATTCTATTAATGATTGAAAGTTCTCTTATTTAATGAGACCAGAATAACATTAGAACTTATTTACTTTCCATTGTTCAATTTTCTTTAAAATTTAAAATGGTGGTCTTTTTTTATGAATCATCTAAAATATCTTAGCTTCATGTCTGCTGATAGTGGAATGGAAATGGTTGAGAGGTTAAAGTTTGAAATCTAATTTTTGCAAATCTATATAATTTTTAATCAAATCAGTGGACTCCATATCATACTGGAATCTCAATAGCTCCCAGTGACTGGTTTTCTGAGCTGGAAGAGGGCTAACCTTACATCAGGTGATAGTTATGAGCATAGTCTGTTTACTGTAGGACCATCTTTGAACTTGGCAGAACTGTATACAGCATAGGGTAAAGAAGGCAATGTGACAAGAGTTTCAGTCTTATGACTTGTCTGTGTGCAAATATGTGCACATGAATTCAAAATATACATTTGATCTTTAACATAAAACTCAAATTGAAACTAGTTTGGAAAAACAATATTTTTATTATCCATATCTGAGGAATTTTATTAAACATTGGTGTTTAATACTTATTTCTTAAATGGCTTCTTATAGATTAGTTATCTGTTTATAGATCTTTGTGATATTGTTATAAGAGAGAGATCTCATCATATTTAGAAATTGAATATAAATATCAAATGGTGTTAACAGGAATATATGACTGAAAGAAAGCAAATAGAAAGAGACTATAGGATAATAATGCACAAAACATTAATGTATTTAAAATATGTTCTCTTAAGTAATTTTGTGTTTATCTTTCTTTGTGATTTGATAAAAAAAAAGAAATAGCTTGTGTGTTATCTGTTTTCCAATTGAATTGCCCTAGTACGCTTTGCCATAAAAAAATGTAACTTCAGACTTGTGCTAATATCTTTTTATTTTCCCTCTGTGGGAATCCAAGTCACAATTCTGCAGATTATACAAAGTAAATTTTAAATGCATCATAATACACATTGAATAATATGTTTAGCTTCCTCACTGTTATCCCACGACATATTTTAATCAAAACTTTTACTGATTGTATTTTTCAGTTAAACATTTAAATAATTTTGTGAACAAAAGTCCAATCCAGATTTTCTAATTGGAAATGGAACTGATGACTAGGTATAGTTCTGTAGGGATTGTGGAGGGGTAACATCGCTTTTGACTGCTACTTTTGACTATCTGAGTTCTTATGACTTCCTTCAATTAATTAAATACAATTTTCTTCTTGGAGTGAGTAAAAAGATATGAGAAGACTAAAGTGCTTTTCCTTATGCAAGTTTTAACCAACAGAAACAATTAGGTGTAAGGGGAAAAAAGCCCTAACTTTGTATGTTTATATAAATGGAATAATAGTACTGTTCGAATTTTCAGCTATGAAAGCTCTAACTTATGGTATCATGCTGTCAGTCTTTTACTGAGCATTCTGTGTTGTGTATCCAAATTAGTAACTGTCTCTGCTCTCAAGGACCTTACAGGCTCAAAGATGAACACAAGAAATTTACACTATAACCCAGTCTGCAATATCAATAACAGAAAAGTAGTCCTGTCTAGTTACACAGTTCTTATTGAAAATGGTGAAAGGACTGCAATATTTCCAAGCCTAAATAATCATCTAGAAGAATTTTGCTATCAGAAAAAGATGCAGAATGACACCCAGTTACAGAACTCAAGGAACACAAAAGATTTACTACAAAAGGATGGATGCTCTGACTCCTGCATTTGTCTCTATGCCTTCAGAGGCTGTCATTGTAACAGCTTTGATTTTTTTAAATGCACCCTCTCAAATAGTATGTTTCATTTTCATTGCAATTAATCCAAACCTAAGAACAGGTAAGGCTGGAAAGAAGGAAGGGGCTGTCCACCCAGACAAAGCTGAATCTTAAGGTCCCAAGAGAGCAGCCTTGGTGGCTGACATCCCTAACTGAATTTTAGAAATCCCAAATCTCATTCTTCCTTGTCCCCAAAGCAAACGTTGAAACGATGTTATTCAATTCTTACTGTGCACTGTAGCCTGCAGAGGAAGCTAGTGGACACAAAAGCTCATGACACAAAAAAGAAGTCAGGTCAGGAGGTTTTCCCACAGTTACTCATTTCCTATGGCAGCTATTGAATATTAAACACTATGTTTAGATATCGATTGTATTTTATCATCTATCAAACATCATCCATTGGTCCATCCATCCATTCATCCTTCTAGTAACATATCTTTCACTATGTGTGTCACCATCTTTGATCGTCTACAGAATTTCAGGGCTTCTCTTCCTTACTGATATTTATGAGCACACATGAGGAGTATTGGTTAGAAGAAAAGTGGCCCTGCTTTTCACTGTTTGGAGAATGTACCATTGCTTCTTAGCCGGTTAATTAGCTTCAAGATCCAGGTGGAAAACTGCATTGTATTTGTCACTACATAGACGTTTTAGGGCAGCCTGAGTGTGGGAAATCTTCTGCTTCCTTCCCACTCTCAAAAGCCTACTCACTCCACAGTTCACACACATATTATTCCACCGTAAATGGAGTGAAATGGTGCTATAGAAACAATGTCATCTCAACTACCATGGGTAAGATTCTCAGCTACTGAAATTTAAAAAGTGCTTCTATTTTCTGTCTAGTTTGGGTTGGGAGAAGCAATTAGAATCATCTTTGCTCTTTAAAATCTTTAGCCCCGTAGCAATTTAAAAATATGCAAATCTTTTGTCTCTTTTTGGAAAACATTGTTTATGATATTAAAACAATAATAAAAATTTGCCTTAAATAATTCTGAGAAAATTCATTAAAGAATGGCCTATGAGTAGGCCAGCAGAAGAAATGTATTTATCACCTATGCTCTGTCCATAAACTATTTAAAGAATTCTGTTTTGATTTACATTAATAGCCAAGTTTCAAGGGAAGTTTCTTGTGGTCTGGGATTTCTTCTATTAAAGGCATACTTTGGTCAGCCTGTGAGAATCCAGTTCCTTGCTCTTAGAAAACATGAGAAAGGAGATTTTTGAATGAATACTATCAGGGTATATAGGAAAAGTTGAGAATCTGATAAACTGTTAATGTACTGCTTTGATAGAACTTACAATTCTATTATGTTTTTACCGTGTGTGAGTGCATCAGATCTGACCTCCAGCTTCAAGGTTGGCTGTAGGACAATGCTTGGAGCTAATGTCACACAGGAGATCAGCTGTTTCTCACTGTGGCTCTCCTTGGGCACCAGCCAGGGAGTTTGTTTATTGCTCCACTGCAGGGTAGACTGGCTTATCATTAAATAGCCAGACTGAAATTCTGCACAGATTCTTCTGCCATCAAATGCTAGAAATTTCCACACTTACAGGTGGGCTGCCTGATGAATAGAGCCAATATCTAGATATGGGAAAAGAAATTAAAAATAGATTTGGGCTTAGATGATCACATAATGAGACAACTTGCATGCCTATGTTTTGTAGTTGGGTGGAGTTATTATGAGTATGTTGAAGAAGAGGGGAAAAATTGTGTCTGGGCTTTATGTCGTGTGTGTGTGTGTGTGTGTGTGTGTGTGTGTGTGTGTGTGTGTGTAAAGATGGAAAATAACAGATTTATCATCTTGTTCTCCTTGTAAATGTTGGAGACTTCAGGACCTTTTGCAGGAATGTTGTAGGTAGGTCTCAGGACTGTTTTAACTGTGATGTGGGGTGTTACAACCAATTTTACAGAAGGGGAGCCCTTTAAGCTGTGGGTTAACTAGCACAACAGCTTTTTAAGAGGGCACATTTTTTTGAAACTTTAAAATGCTTCTTAGATATTTAAGCATCAAATGCATAATTAGGGGCCACTCCAGTGGGTCTTTAGAGGTATAAGGAAGCTACCAGATGCTATGACCTATGACCTGCTCTATGCTCACTAGAAGTAAGACTGCCCTGCTTTCCATCCAGTTTTGGGTTGATGGCAAGTAACAAATACTCTTCAGATTCATCATCTTTGTATTATATTTGTGTTTTCAGAAACATATGTGTTTCCCCTTTGTTTTACTTTCACATTTTTCCTTTCTTTCCTCTAATTCCCTTTGTTAACATATTCCTAAACATTCTCACTGGGATATTGGAGGTGGTCCTTCACCCCGAGATGTGGGTGTTTTTCTCCACTGGGGAGAGTCAGCAACTAATAGACAGAATGGAGCACAGAGAAAAGAAAGTAGCCATACCTAGGTTTCCAGTGTAAAGGAATGACTAATTGTATATGCAGCCTGGATGAATGTGTTGATGTGTGTATAAGAATTTGTACTTAGAGGTCGCTGGATTGGAGACAAAAATCACCTGGGTTCAATGCTAGAACTAGTCCCTAAAAGAGAGGCTTTTACAATTTTTATTTTATTTATTTGCGTGTATGTGTGTGTGTGTGCGTGTGTGTGTGTGTGTGTGTGTGTGTGTGTGTGTGTGTGTGTATGTGTGTATGTGTGTGTTTGTGTTTGTAGTACTGGAATATGAATTTAAGTGTTCTACCACTTGAACCATTCATTGAGCATTTTTGGTAAGTTTTCAGATAGGATATTGTACCTTTTTGTCTGAGGTGGCTTCAGACTATTTTTTTCCTATCTGTACCTCTTAATCTATTTTTGTAGATTTGACCACCATGCACTGCCTGCTTGCTGTAACTGGGTCTCCCTGACTTATTCCCTTAACCTGAAATCCTCCACATGTCTGCCTTTTGGCCAGCTTGCAGATGTGACTCGTTCTGCCTGTCCAGGGGTGATTTTTTGTTTATTTTATTAATAAATGGAACTATCTTTCTTTTGAACTTTTTCCTCTACATTTATTTTTATTTTTTTCTTTTTTAATATATTTTTATTTTAATTAATAGAAAGGTTACATTATATTCACCAGATAGAAGGTGCATTACTTCACATACATTGATACCCCTTCTCATGTCTTGGTCCCCATTTCCCTCCCCACCACCTCCACCCCTCATCTTGTTTTCCCCCTTCCCTATCCAGATGTGTTATTTATACACATTGGATAAATGAGTATTTGGTTTATTTTTAATTTTTAAGAGAAGCATTAGCTTCTAGATAAGACATCACAAATTAAAGCAAAAATTTCTAATTTCTGGTGTGGCCCAGGAAATGAAAGTGAAGTTGCATTAACTATTAAGTAGCACTTGAGTCCATTCAGAAATTTCCTTGAAGTTCGATTGGTGCATTTAAGAGAAAAGATCCAGAGATCAAAACCCAAGTTCAGCATTGAAGATAGTTCTGGGGAAGGTGAGAAAGCGAAGAAATTTTCTAAACCCGAAGACAGGTGTCAGGCATGCCAGAATGTTTATCCAAAATGCAAATTGTTAGTGGTTTCAAATTTTCTTTGAGCTTGACTTCATTTTCTCAACAAAGACTTCCACAAAGCAAAATTGGGGTTTGTTTTAAAATCCTTATCTTTATTGACTTTATCTCCTATAGTATAACTCAACATAAATCTTTAAAAAAATTTATTGTCGGAGTGATGTATAGAGGGGTTACAGTTACATTTATCAGGTAATGTGTCTTGAACATTGTTACCCTTTCCCATTTTTCTCTCAACATACATTATTATTATTATTATTATTATTAAGCTCTTCAGCTCAAGGCTAGTCCTGATCAGTTTGAGCCACAGTGCCACTTCTGATATTCTGGGGGTTAACTGGAGATAAGAGTCACCCCGACTTTCATGCCTGGGCTGACTTTGAACAGTGATTCTCAGATCTCAGTCTCCTGATTAGCTGGGTACAGGAGTGATCCATGGACATCAAGCCTCAATATAAATCTTAGAGAAGTATTGCAGAGACTATCAGTGATGATTAGCAGAGTGAACCACACAACACAAAGCAAAACTCTAGGAAGAGATACTTTGTAACTAATTTCTAGAGAAGCAATTATCCTCAACTGTCTCTTTGACTCTTTGAAAAATGCTAGGACAAACCAGTGGCCAACATGATATAAGGCTTAATGTTTAAGGAAATCCCTCTCCTATCAGATATCATCTCAGGAAGCCAACACAATGTGGACAGTACTGTCACTTATTGTGACAATTTTATAATGCAAAGTTAATGTTTTCCAGCATCCTTTTAGGTAACACTGGAGAGTAAGTGTAGGAGAAAAGGGCATTTTGTTTGATTTACACAAGCAATGCTAAGTGGGAACATTGAAGCAATTATCTGAATTATTCAATAATACTTTTATTTAATTATTCAAATAAATATATTTTTTCTTTGGTTGCTCTAGCCATGGAGACACATCATCTGATTTAGGTTTGTTTTAGTTTTGAGAAGAACCATGCTTTTGTGTATATTTCGTAGTCTTAAAGCATTTTTCCTAAATCTTTACGCTTATCAGAACTTTATAAAAATTAAAGGTTCTACAACTGTGTTTTCCACAACAGTGTTAACTCTGACTGACAAAACATGATGTAATTTCATGTTTTCACACATTTCATTCTATCCCCTAAAGAGACTGTTATTTGCTCCTAATTTCCAGCTGACAATATATGCAATTAGAAATTGGCAAAACAATTACCCCAACAGCTGCTGGAAACATATAGTTAACACTAAAATGTCAAATGTGTTTCTGAATGTTGAATTTAAAAAAAACCCACTCATTTTCTTTTCAGATATCACCTAACCTTTCTCTCTATTAATTAATCATTTTCTTTAATATTTTTCCAAAAGCATCACGTTGTATTAGTATTTGCCACATTTATTTTCAGTGAAGAGATAACAGGGTTACAAGACTTATCCCAGTGTAAACACAAGATTGAATTACAAAGTCTGGTATCTAGATGACCTCAATGCCTCCTGCTAACTCACAGATCCTAGGCTTATAAGTAAAGGAGGTTCTCCCAGGTGTGTGAGAAATGATCATTTTCACCCTTGTGATACTCAGACCTATTTAGCAAAGTTACACTCATCCCTGTATTCTTCTGTATTGCTGGAATCATACAAAATGCGTGAACTCAGTTCAGAAACGCTTCTTTGTCACGGGAAGGAGTGTCATTTCATTATACAACCTTTCCCACCAAAGTGCACAGGAGACAGAATCACAGTTATCTCATTTTTTTTTTTTTTGCCAGTTTCAGGGGCACTTAAAGAAAAGTTTCCCAAGATTCTAATGGTGAGTGAATTGCCAACTTAGAAATCCTCTCTCTTAAAATCATTACTGTGAATGGAATTCAACATTATGTTCTTAATTCATTGTTTTTTTTAATAAACTCATCCAACTGCCATTTCCCACAACAGAAAATTATTACAATAGACTAATCTAATTCTGTTTGTCTCTTTGAAAGATAATTAGACTTTATTTAAGAATGGTCTGGCAATTTTTTTCCAGTACTATTTGGTTTAAAAACAGACTGAGTTCTATGGAGTCAGAGAACAGAGCAGGGAAGAGAAGATTCTGAATTTTAAAAAATGAATCTCTGTGTTCTTCCCTGATAGAGACATGCATGTACATGCACTTATGCCTGAGAGATCTGTTGGTAAGAGAGCAAAGTGGTCTCTAGAGATTTCTTAAGGACTTGAGAAATAACACTTAACAAACAAGGTCTATTAGTTTGATATTTGTAAATTCTAGATTAATAGGACAATGATAGATATACATATATACTCTGAAGTTACAGTGTTGATCCATTTTGAATTGCACATTTAGTATAGGACTGTTTCAAAACAGTGAATTATATATGTAATTACTGTTACTAAGAGCAAATATAGTTCATGAAGTTCATTGTGCTTTCTCTTTAATATATCTTCATTAGTACACCATTAAACATTTTGGTGGCTCTAATTGGATTTTTAAAATAAAGCTTCTGCTGATTTCCCTGCTAAAGCTTCAAGTGTCAATTAGATAGACATAGAATAAGTAAGAATTTAAATGAACTATCTGCAAAGAAGAGAGCTTTAATGGTAAGCATTCTTCTGTGTAGACTTTGTACCTGACTCAAGATGTAGCAATATGAAGAGCTTAACAAATACTTGTTCTAAACAGAATGAACATACCATAAACCTTGTTGCTTATATAATCAAAGGCTTTAAAATAATGAATCCTGAGGATTTTTAAATAGGGCATTTACTAGGTTGTAATGATGTATATTTTAAAATGTTGACTGCACTTGTTGAGCTTACTCAAAAGCCATTCACAGGCATGCTTTGTATACTTGTCTTAGAGTAGCCATCATTTTCTTTCATACCAGTTTATTCATTGTTTTAAAATGTATACTTAACAATACATGCTGCAAAACATTTCATTCTTACATTAAAAGAATAAACAGGAAAAATGCTATGTCTCAAAATTGTTTAACAGATAATCTACGCATACCCATAAAAAGGCTAAAAATGAAAGTAATATTAAAAATGTAATCACACTATACTAATGCAAATTACTGACTTCCAAAAAAAGGCTATGTATAAAAATACTAAGAAGGGAATCTTTGATTTTGGTTGGTCCTGGGTTGATAGATATGCTACTGTACAGTTCTTGATGTGAAGAAAATAGTTCTAGCAAGGAATCATGGTGGATACAATTTAGCTAGAGATAATAACATGATAATAACATTTCAGGAAAAGTAATTTTGCCTGAATATTGTACCATCATTTCAAAAAAATGTGTTTCTCTGTGAGTGTACGTGTGTGTGTGTGTGTGTGTGTGTGTGTGATGGGAGTGTGGGTCAAAGTTCTACAACGGGTTTACAAGTGTGATAGAGCTTAACAGAGAAGTAAGTGGATATTGAGTGGAAGGGCATCTGAGTATTTTTCTGCCAGAGAAGAAAGTCACAGATAATGTAAAAAAGAAAGAAGTCTGGGGTAAACCATAACATAGCCAGGGTCGAGTTAGGAACATAGTTAAGCATGCAAACTAATGTTTAGCTTAACACAAATACATCTGGATAAATGTGGGAACAATTTTAGGTACTAGTGAGTATGATTGGCATACCAGTCTGTTCTAAGAGATCCTAGAAGCAGTGAGACTTAGCAGCAATGAGAACACCCCACACTCACACATTTGCTTTTGAATATTATTCTCTAATATAAGCAATAGAGATCATTGAAGAACTGTTGGATTGTCAGATGAGTGTAGGAGAAATCCATGATGAACATGGGACCAGAAATCAGACATGAGGAAAATGTGACCAAAACAAAAGAAGGGGTGCCTGGCAGGAGCATGGGGATATGACCAGTGCTCTTGATGGATAGAGCTAGAGCAATTTGAGCAGTAAAAGGATGTGAAGCTAGATCAGAATTCAGAAACTATATGCCTGAGTCTTAACAACATAAACAAGAGACTGAGTTAAGAAATAAATGGGATTTAACTTAGTCTTTCTAAGGGATTATTCTCTTAGCATTTACCACACCATCCATTGCACATCCATTAGCACAGTCTAGCTACCACAAATGAGGGAAACCATGCAACCTGTGTTTCTTTGGGTCTGGTTTACTTTGCTTAGTATAATAGACACTGAATAGGAAAAAATGAAAAGTGAAGGGTTGACTGTGGAGAAACTCAGCAAATGCAACGTGAATAGAGTGATGACAATTAACACTACTCCAGGGGATATTATGTACCTCCTGATATGTGATGTAGCTCTGGTGCATACTGACAAAAACTCATAAGGTGCTGTGCTATGTCAACTGCAGTAAACAACAGTAGGTGGTAAATTCATACAACATGAAACTGGATGTTTCTCTGAAGATATTGGAGAGGAGTGATTAAGCTCTAAAACCATTTTTTTTTCTTAGAAAAGGAGATGATCCTCTATTATCTGGTTGAAAAGAAGCCAGGTTTTCCTGAGAAGGAAGACATTCTCCTGCCTGACTTTCCAGGCTACCTTCCTGAATGCCTGCCCGGAATTGATTACTTCCTCCCTCCCTCCTTCCTTCCTTCAGTATTTCTTAACACCTCCATTCTTTTTCTCCCACCTCCATTCTTTAATTTTATACTGAAGCATAATTGCCCACTTCCTTCCCCTCAGTGGTACATGGTGAAGCAGTTTATCCAACCTAGCAGATAATGCAAAGTCTCTAATGCCAGTCGGGAGGGAATAGACATGGGATTGATGTGACCTAGAGTTTTCTAGAAGGCATGTGGTCTGGCATTTACTAATAAAAGTAATGAAATGGCGGTCATACAGGATGTTCTTGATAGCAACACAATCAAATATGCATTTTCATCTGTTCCTTTGAAGCATCTGCTCATTTGATCCATGCCATGAAAAATAAAAAGGACTTGGCTAGGGAGTTGAACACATCAGTATCTACCATCAGGCCATAGATTTGTTCATATATGAAATATTTATTTGTTTCAGATAGTGTTGAAGGACAGACACAGGCCTCTGTCTTATAGAACTAATATTCTATAATAATAAAAAATAAGCAAGTAGAAAAATACAAAAGAACAAAAATAAGATATTGATAAAAGCTATGCTAATGACAGAGGATGATGATTACATCATATACAACTGAGAATCTATTTCAGGAAGACTTCATTGAGACAGAATTGAAGACTGAAAAGAAATACAGAAATAAAAACAGGAGCCACAATACTGTACTGATATATGGTGAAAAAAGACAGGGTAGAAAAAGGGTTTGTGTAGAGATCCAAACACAAGATAATTGCGGAGGTGGGCAGAACATTATTGAATTGAGAATACCAAAATGGGCATACATTACAGATAATGGAAGATTTGGACTATATTTCCATGGTAGGACAGATATAAATTGCTAATAGATTCAGTGCAGCTGAGGAGAGCATTCAAAGACCCTTAGGAAGAGTTGTTAAAGGGTCACTTGTGGAGAAGATAAAGAAGACCAAAAGAAAACCGGGTTTGAAAAGTGAATATCTTTTAAGTTTAAATTGAGTTTGCTTTGCCAATTAGGTAATCAGAAAGAGTAACAAGGAACACAAAAGGAGCAATGAAAATAGGGCAGGGAAGGGGAAAAACAAGATGAGGGGGTGGGAGGAGGGAAAGTGGGAGAAAAACATGAGAAGGGATATCTATCTATGTTCAAGAAGTAGTTTACTAACCACCTGATGAGTGTAATTGTAACTCCTCTATATGTTACCTCGACAATAAAATATAATATAGAAAAAAGGATCAATGGAGAGGAGCCAATGACATAAAAATTGATGCTAATCATAAAATAAACTGAGAATTTTTTCAGGATGCAACAAAAATAATGAGACAAAGAGTTAAAATAAGAAGTAAGAGACAGGTAGAAATAGATAGAATGAGAAGGCAATGTTTGGATAATCCTAAATTCTCAGAACGAATAACAAAATAAATGTCCAAATCTGAAATGTTTTCCTAAGCTGAGAAAGATTATATATACATACATATTATGCACTACATATTAATAAAATGAAAGTAATCTATATCCACATTGCTACTCTTTACATGACTTTACAATTTCAAGAAATTCTTGTTGAAGACCAAAACTGAGAAACTTTATTGATCACTCCAGAATCTTCCTGAGAGACACATCAATACTTCAGAGGAAATATTAAAGGAAAAATTTCATCCCAACATACTTCTTCCAGTCCCATCCCCAAATTGTTAGGTATCATGAAGAGTTTTAAATACTGTTTGCAAAAATAATAAGAAGAAACATTATTAATATTTTAGGCATGTCACTGTATTTTTGTTATGTGTTGTCTTCCAAGATACTTTTAAAGTCTATCCTAAAAATCCTCTTATTTCTATGAAGCCTGTTTTATTACATGATCATCTTTGCCAGTCTGAATCAAATTGAGCCTCTTTCCTGCTGTTCCTCATTGAAGGACCCGTGTATGATAAATTTAAAAATTTCCAAAGACTATGACTTCTCTATCTCCCTTCAAAGATCCCACCAGGGCTGAAAAGGGGATATTTCCTTACCAAAATAAGAAATGAACTCAACATTTTCCTTATCAATGGATTAATTCTGTGACGTTTTGGGGAGCCAGTATCCCATAATGGATTGAAGAATTTCACTCCATTAAAAAAATGTAATGAAAGTATATCACCTGTTCAAAGAATACGAATATTGAACTACACATATTAAAAAACCGTATAAGTATCTCAGCAGACACAAGTAATTTATTTTTAAAGAAGGAAAATTCAATTTGTTTTCATGTTGTCTGGTGTAAAAATGGACATTAAAAATGGGAACCTTCTTGAAGATACAAAAAGACTCTGTGATCTAAGACTATTTTGTCTATGCAATTGATTGCCTGGGTAACAGAGATAATATTTGTTTTTTAATTAAAAATCATTTCTATCTATGTCAACACCGTGTGTGTGTGTGTGTGTGTGTGTGTGTGTGCGCACGCGCGTGCACGCGCGCACATGAGCACATGCATTCATGCTCGTACACACATGCGGACCATGTTTCTGGGATTTGAATTCAGGGACACGTTCCTCCGACAAGCACCCCACCTCTTGAACCAAACCGCAACCCAGTTTTGTACTGGTCGTTTTTGAAGTGGGATTTCTCTTTTTAAGAATGAAAGAGTGTGCCTGGATCATGGTCCTCTTCACTTCTACCTGGGATGTCTCTGTTCTTTACTGGAAGTTAAAATTTGTCTCATGAACTTTTCTGCCTGGAATAGCCATGCACTGTGATCTTTCAATTTTCAGCCTTCTAAGTAATTAGGATTACAGGCATGAGCGCACAACTTACTCTATCAATTTTCTTTTTAAATAATTGTAACAGATACGATACTCAATTCCCAGTGAGTATTGTAGAAATAGAACCTAGTAACTTGGCATGGATGGGTTGGGTTGAGATAGATGTAGGCAAGAATGATGGAGGTGACATTGATGAAAATGCTTTGTACTCATAATTGACATAATGAATTGAAATCTCTTTGTACAACTACTTAATGACAATAAAAAATAAACATAAAATGAAATAATTGTTATACATTATATAGTTAAAGCATAATAATTGGCCCAGGAATTTGGCTTAGTGATTGAGTGCTTGCCTGGCATACACAAAGACCCAGGTTCAATTAGAAAATGTCAGAAGTGGTGCTGTGGCTCAAGTGTAGAGCTCTAACATTAAGAAAGCTCAAGGACAGCACTCAGGGCCCAAGATCAAGCCAGAACTGGCAAAGAAAAAAACACATAAAAATTAAACTTTTAAAAATCAAAACCAATTAGAGAAAACTTAAATTTTTTGGTTATGAACTAAAATTTTAATGAAAATATTATTGGAAGATAAGTGTCATAAACTAATAACATGCTAGTAATTGCAGGAGTAAATGTAACAGACATCAAATTATTGTTAAGTGACAGCAGTGTACAAAGAAATGAAAATGCACAGAGCTAAACTGCTTATACAGATGAAATGAAATAAAGGTAACCACTTGAAAATGGCATTTCAATGTATAGGTCTTTAAGAGCATTTTATGAAAAGAAATACCACCACAGTGAAAATAACAACAAACTACTTGCCAAAATTCATTGAGTAAGCAAGAGGGTAGCAATGAACAGATGTACTCAATATTGGAAACAAAATTCATAGAGACCAGCAGTGGCCATTGGTAACACGTAATTCTATCTTTGTGTTTGGACTCTATTGGAAGAAGCTTCTACTTAGGGAGACTTGGAATAAAAAGAGAAGCAGTGTAACTCTTTAGAAGAGCTTAGAAGCCTTCAGGTCAGAAATGGACATTTACACTGGTGACAGGAAATGCAGATATGTTGCAAACTATGAAAGACTGAAGAAGTAGATGGAATCTGGAGATGTGTGGCATGATGATTTGCTGACATTGGAAGCTTCTAGGCATGCACATGACATGTGTGCTACAGACACTGATATGGATCACCCACGTAGGGGTTCCTTTAGCTCTACATGTATTGTGCTCATGATGCTAGCTTTCCATAGCTGTGCTCAAAATGCCTAGGAGAGTTATTAAAGAGAGGGATGATTCATTTTGCCTCACGGTTGGATTCAGACATTGTGATCTATCCTCTGAGGCTCTGGCCCTGTGGGAAGGCAGAATGTCATGGTAGCAGGCATATGTGGTGAAGGCTGTCCATGTCACAGCAGATATCAAGTGTTTATGGTTGTATATACACAAAAGGGAGAGAGAGAGAGAGAGAGAGAGAGAGAGAGAGAGAGAGAGAGAGAGAGAGAGAGAGAGAGAGAGAGAGAGGTCAAATGGTCAAGACAAGATATTCCCAAAGAGTAGCCCCAGTAACCTGTTTCCTCATGTTAGGCCACGCCTTCTGATGGTTCCAGAACTTGTCAAAAATAGTCCTACAAGGGGCTGGGAGTTTGGCCTAGTGGTTAGAGTGCTTGCCTAGCATGCACGAAGATCTGGGTTCAATTCCTCAGTACCTCATACATAGAAGAAAAGCTGGAAGTGGTGCTGAGACTCAAGAGGTAGAGCTTTAGCCTTGAGAAAGTCCAAGGACAGTGCTCAGACCCTGAGCTCAAGCCCAGGACTGGCAAAAAAAATAGTTCTACAAGTCAAGGTCTAAGACTTCAAGCCATGAGGCTGCGGGGATTTTTACATATGGAAATCATAACAGGTATTTTTCTCATGACCTACCATCACAGAATACCTGATGTAGCACAGAGTTTCAGGATAATGGGGATGCAGTGGGTTTTTTCACAGAATTGTCACAGATTTGTTATTATGAACATACTATGTTCATCTATGCTATGTTCATCTCTGCACTATTCACAATAGCCAAAAGATGGAAACAACCCAGATACCCTACTGCAGAAGAATGGATACAAAAAATGTTGGATACATAGCCAACAGACAAGATAAAATAATAGCATCGCTGGGAAGTGGATGAAGCTAGAGCAAATTATGTTGAGTGAGATAAATTAAGACCAAAGGAACAAAAAGTGCATGGTCTCTTTGATATGTGGATATTAGATCCAAACAGAACAAGAGTGATGACTCAATATTTGGGTACCCAATGTTATGGACATGGTCTTGGAGATATAAACATAACTACACAGACATAAAATCTATGATGGGCTATATACTCTATAGACATAATGTTTTATTATATACATTAATATGTATCTATGACATACAAACCCTCAGCTTAATTTTAATTCTGTTCTAAAATTTAAGTGCCAGTGATTGTATATACAGATTCCCTTCTTGAATACTTGTTTGGTAAACATGACATTTGAAATATGTTGTAAAAATCAATGTTGATAAATTATTTAATAAAAGAAAATACTGAATCACTTGCTAACTCCATCTCACCTGTCCTGTTGGCACTGACTCCATACTGGATGATGTAAACCTATTTTGGGTTTCCCCAAGGTCTCATTCACTCTATAACACCTTTCCCAGGGGGGTATAACTCTCTAAACACCTCTGCCAGACTCCCAAGTCTCTTGTCAACTTCTTTCCTTGCCATCAGTAGTTGAAGTGCAAGTAAATGTAAGAGTAGCAAAACTGTTGGGCAATTCCAGTCTTTCTCCTAATGAAAGATATTTAATACTGTATATTGTTTCTGTCATTCACCTAGAAATATTCATCAAACCTACAAGGCAAAGTTGCACCTTGTTTACATATAATGCTTTAGCACACATTTTAACAAGATGTCCTACTGAAGTTGCAAAAAGAAAACCCCACTCTATCCTAGTGAACCAATACAGCAGCAGGAGAAATCTGGATGAGCAAATGGTGTATTTGTGTTGGGAAAGAGATGGTTAGTCTTTCAGAATGGGTGAGTGCTATGAAGCTGGCAGGACATAGGTGGGAATTGGTCTTGACTCACTCCAGTGGCTAGGGCCTCTGTGCAAAGTAGAGACTCTAAAGGTTCATAAATGGGATCATATAAAGGTATTATAAATAGAAAGATAAATAAGATAAATATAAAGATAAATAAATCTCCAAGACATTCATAGAAGAGGTCTGCTTAATGTGCTTACTTCAGACCATTATTTAAATAAGAAGACCAGAGCTATCTTACATTCCAGTTCATGCATGTTATAAAAATCACAGTTTTTTTTGTCTTGATGATGTGCCTGAATCTGTTTTAGCCTTGTTTAAAGGCCTTAACTGAGTGTGTTTGTTTAAAAATGTGAGAGGAACTAGAAAATCTACAATACTGCACCAACTAAAAAAGCCCATTGTTCTGAATAATAAAAGTGCCAGAGACAGTAAATCATGTGTCAGTACATGAATGTATTTAAAGAAGATAAAAGACTTTGTTTTCTCAAACTCCTCGATGGAGACACTAAATCAAACCCCAAGTCTGAAGTAGCAGACATGAGATGTCAGATGCACAGGTCATTCATATATCTCCCACTTTTCTTGATAGAAAACAAGGGGGGAAGAATCAGCTGTGATTAAGATGCAAAGGAAAGTTCTCCCCTCTGCAGCCATTAATGGCCATGTGTGAGGTGGCATTCTGCTAGGTGATTGTGCATGGCTGAAGAAATGGAATGATGGGAAAGCAGTAAGTAAGGTAAGATAAGGATGTGATTTTCTTTCCTCATTAATTTTTTGTTTTGTTTTCTTTGCCTTTAGCCACAATTCTAGTGGCTTTAAGGAAAAAATGTTCAACACATCATGGAAAATATGATTCTTCTTCAATATTGCTAGTTTGAAATCCTTTCAATAATGACTAAACAAATATTGTGATGATCCTAGGTTAATTCAGTGAAACCCTGTCAGAGCCAGAGTGATGAGTTTCTTCTGAGATTGAATACAGTATATAACACTAAATGTATAAATGTACAAGAGTGTCGTTGTGAAACCCTCAAAATGGAAAATCACTCCCCAAAAAAGAATTCTCCCTGTATTATAATACCAATTTCCTTTAAACCATTTGAGCAATTTGGCTTTAAACATAAAGTCTGTTTTCTGAACACAAGGGACTCCCCACTTGGAAATGGTTTCCTTTCTTTTTTGGCCTTTTTGCAGGGCAGCTGATAAGGAGCTGGCTTGATTGTACATGTGACATGTACAATAATGGGGCACAAACTTCTGTACCCAGGAAACTTTGTTGTACTGCTATTGTATAATCATTGGGAATTAAAATTTCTTTTTCAAAAATTGCAATATTCATATATTTACTGTATTTGCTACACACTAAATTTCAGACACGTAAGAATGACAAATTTGCAAAATACTAGTTTTTGAAAGCCAGAATTGGAGTAATTCAGTCTTCAATGAAAACTTAATGAATACCTGCTGGGTTAAGCAGGGATACTGACATGAATCAGACTCATGTTTGGTTTCCAGGAGTACAAAATTTAGTCAGAAAATAGAAAAAAAGATACAAATCATCGCATTGTAAAGCAGGTAAGATGAGTCACAGAACACAAAGTGAAATAAGTTCAAAGGAGAGAATATTCATATCCTTTTGAAACTACAAGAAACTGCTGAGAAACTTTGAAGTTTAAGATTGGCTTGAAAGATAGGTGAAATTTTGAAGGGGGGTGGGGATCTCACTCATTTTAAAGAAAAACAATGATAAGAAAGAGTGAAAGACTTCATAGGAAATGGAAAATTTTGCTTGAAATGGGCTTATATAAAAGAACTATTCGAAGCTGGGTATTGGCTCACACCTGTAATCCTAGTTATGCAGGAGGCTGAGATCTGAGGATTGTGGCTCAAAGCCTGCCCAAGCAGGAATGTCCCTGAGACTCTTACATTCAATTAAGTACCAGAAAAGTGGATGTAGCACTGTGAATCAAAGTGTCAGGGTGCTAGCCTTGAACAGGAAAGGTTCAGAGATAGCACTCAGATCTTGACTTTAAGCACCTTGCCTGGCAAAAATGATGTTGGGAAAACATAAATAGAACTAATAAAGGAACATTAAGAATTCAGATTGGTGTGCATCTAAACATGGAGCAATGTAGATTAAGTTGCTATAGTGAAAGAAGTGAGACCTGGTGTATTATATATGCATTATCTGTTTATTTGAATTAGGAAAGGGAAAGGGGAAAAGCAAGTATTTGAATTAGGAAAGGGAAGGGGGAAAAGCAAAATGATGAGACAAAGGACAAAGGATGAACCAGTGGAACAGTGATATTCATAAGACAATATGTTGGAAAGGAGCTTTAAAATTTGGGAAGGGATGGGGGGAGGGAAAGTGGAAGAAACACATGGGAAGAGTTAATGATGTTCAAGAAGTAATGTACCCAATACTTTACGAAGGTAACTGTAATGCCTCTGTACATCACCTGATGATAAAATACATTTTTTTTAAATGAAAGAAGTGATCAAGTGGGAGGAGAAGCAAGGATAATGTTGGTTCAGCAAGAAGACTAGAAATTTCATTCCACAGATGAAGTCAAGGTGGTAACCACAGGGGCAGGGGTGAGTGATACAACCAAATGTGCATGGCTTTATGAGGACGTTACTGTTCAAAATTGGCATGAATTAGATGCAATAAACAGAAGAGATAAAGAGACCAATCATGGCAAGACTAAGGCTGCAGGAAACTACCCAAAGTAAAGTCAAGAGGGTCCATTGGCTGTGAAGACAAAATACCACTTTTATTTTGAGATCTTCTTCAATATAGGTTAGATAGTTAGGAATGTTGAAGATATCTTTCACTTATCCAAATGTACAGGCTGTGAGTATAAAATTGGGTGCCATGTACTTAATGGTGACCATTTATAATGAAAAATGTAGGACATCGCTGTAGGAGAGACACAAGCAAGAGACAGAATGAGGGCCAGAGGGGGAATCAAGCAGTGAAAATAAAAATGTTAACATGTGAAGAAAAGTCGGAGATGGTGGAGGGATAGGGGTTAAGTTTGATGCTTAGATGATCAGGAAAGCATCACGGGAACTTTTGAAGGAGAGAGGGAAATCAACCCCAGAGTAAAAGTCCTACAGGGTTAATGAAAGAGTCAGAGATGGCTCTCTTGCCTAACACTTACTTTATGACTCAAACCATAAAATGACCAGAACTGTGGGGTTGACTAGCTGTTTCACTTTATTACTGAAAGTCTTCATCTATGGATACTCTGCATAATGGTAAACTTCAATAGAGGATCACCTTGCACTTTATACATTTTGAGTATTTATTGAATGAAAACCAAACACAGAAGACCAATACCTGAGGTATATTAAAATAAAATGAGATTGATGATATTTGTAGTAGCTAACATAGAAAGGTGTTTGAAAAAACAGATGAAATAAGGTGTACGAATCCATATGAACAAAAAAAACATTGTGCAATTATATATGCATGTGGGGTTGTTTCTTTGGTGATATTTGTAGTGTCTACCATATAAAGGTGTTTGAAAAACAGATGAAATAAGGTGTATGAATCCATATGAACAAAAAACATTGTAAAAATATAAGATAACCAAAGGACAACAAAAGAGATGAGAGATAACATAGTACATTACGGACAACAATCACTCATTATATGGCTTTTGTTTCTATATCCTGGAGGTCCTTTCATTTAGCATCATCCTATATGGCCTTATGTGTCTAGGTTTTGCGCTATTGTAAATCTCTGCTAGGAGAGCCCAAGGTTTCTACTGATTATTATGACAAATGAAGAAAACCATTGAGCCTATGTTCCTTTGAGTCTGGCTTACTTAATATGATTTTTTCTAAGTCTTTTCATTTCCTTACAAATGGGGTGATAGTGTATGTATGCTTACTTGATTATTTAAAATAGGATGGGGAAGGGGGGAAAACAAGATGAGGGGTGGCAGTGGGGGGAGGGAATTGGGAACCAAGACATGAGAAAGGGTATCAATGTTTGTGAAATAATGCACCTTCTATCTGGTGAATATAATGTAACCCTTCTATTAATTACAATAAAATTATATGAAAATATTGTGCAGTTATATGTGAATATAGGATTGTTATATGTTTATGATTTATTGTATGCAAGTACCCATATTATTTGAGATTTTTCATTACTCCATACTTCTTCTTTTCGTCCCTCAACCTCTCAGTGCCAGTGATTTGAAATTGGCACTGAAAATAGCAATTAATTTGTTTATATGGCACCTAACACCCAAGAGCCTCTAGGCACATAGCCAAATCTTTCTTTTAAATATAGTCATTAAATAGAGGAAAAGAGCCAAGCAAATTCTGAAACTGGCAACTGAAAAGAGCAACTGGAAAATGAGGACAATATTAAAAATCAAGTATCGATTAATAAAATTTCATTCATTATCTAGGGATCAACATCTCTTCAGTATTAATAGAAAATTGGTAGAAGAAATCAATCTTTACCTCTGAACAGATTTTTAAAATAAAATGTAATGCCTTTCATACTAAAAATATATCTTGGTTGTCTGGGCACCATTGGCTTATACCTATAAACCTAGCTAATCAGGAAGCTAAAATCTGAAGGTTGCAGTTTGAAGCCAGCCCAGGCAGGAAAGTCTGTGAGACAATTACCTCCAATTAGCTACCAAAAACAGCCAAAAGTAGAGTTGTGGTTCAAGTAGTAGAGTGCTAGCCTTGAGCAAAGCAGCTCAGGGACTTGGCCCGGGGTTCACATATGCATGCCCATGCTACAACTGCATTATTCACTTACTAAGATTTCAAGTTAAAGACAGAAAGAGGCTTGCTATTTACATTTCCTGTCTCTATTTGGTATGTGCTTTCTATAGGAAGAGCTGTGGAGAATGTTGTATTAACAGTGTTCAACTAAGTGAAGAAAACATTCCCCTGTGCAAGAACACCTGCAAACAGGATCAAGGTTTTGACTGGACCTGGAGAGTCCCTCCAATCACCTCTGAGTTCCCTCCAGACACAATTATGGTCTTAACTATTCTTGAGTGTTTTGACTAATTTGTGTCTCCCATGTGACACATTACAAAATTTCAGGAGTGCATTACCCTCTAAAATTTTCTCACCTTTTGATTCTTTCCTCCTCTTTCTTCCCTCTTTTGAAAATTATCTTAAAATAATTCTACAAGCAGGTTGCCACTTAAGAAAAGAGTTTATATACAACATACTTTTAATGTTCTCATCCCCCTTTTGGCCCATTCATTCCCTTACTACTTTTTTTTGTTAGCCATGGGGCTTGAACTCTGGGCATGGACACTCTCCCTGAGCCAATCAGCTCAAGGTTAGTATTCTATCACTTTGAGCCACAGCACCCCTTCTGGTTTTCTGGTGTTAATTGGAGATAAAAGTCTCATGGGCTTTCATGCTAGGACTGGCTTTGAACCATGATCCTCAGATCTCAGTCTTCTGAGTACCTAGGATTACAGGTGTGAGCCACTGGTGCCCATTCCCTCTTACTATTGTAATATGTACAATGAATTCTTGAATTCCTTTCTATTAATAGATTTCAATGATTCTAGAAGCCAAAGGTATAATATAATTCAGACAAATATTATTTCAAGGACTTAAATTGTTTTCCTCTCTAGGAAATTTGGCACATTTAAACTTTTCTCATATTACTCTACTCATACTGCTTTGAAGATTGCCCTTGTAGACATATACTATGTTTGAAGTGTCCCTTTACTTCTCTGCTTTGATTTTTGGAGAAACAAAAGAGTTTCTGATATTGAACATTCTCCACAAATAAGTTATTGGATAATTTTTATAGAGATTGTTCATTTCCTGTTCAGAAATCTCTGCACAGTACCATTATGTTCATCAGTCCACATACAAATATGTGCAGCAATTGTAAAATTGAAATTCTATTATGTGATATCTGATTTTCTATGGGTTCTCATCAGATTATCTCTATTATATAAATATATGGTATCACTAACATGTTCATCTGGTCAACCACAATGTTTGTCTTATGTGTATAATTAGTCGCATCATTAGCCTGTCAAATGATGACATACTACTCCATTTCCTTGTGAATTCTAAAATCTGTAATTTACAGAGATACTTGTTTCTAGAAAAATCTTCTTGAATATTTCTGCTCAAAGATGATAAGACTGTATGGAATTGCATACCATACTCTAGAGATGATACTCTAGTGACTGGGGCAGAAAGGGATGATGTGTTTTCATCCATGGCTTTCTAAGATTCCTGCTTACTTCTCAATATGAAACAGATTAGTAGTGCAGCTTTAGGTTTGAGGTTTAAGTTTGAGTTCTCTTATGTATGAAATAGGAAACTATTTTTATTTTGTTTTATTTCTATATCATAAAGTGATATTTTATATTTGTATATCATTATATAATGGCATACAATATGTTAATAAAATGCATGTAAAATACCATTTAATTTTTTTAAAATTATTTTGCTGATCTTAAGGCTTGAACTCTGGGTCTGAGCTTCTTTTGTTCAAAGCTAGCACTTTACTTTTTGAGCCATAGTTCCACTTCTGTCCTTTTTGGGGGGTTAATGGGTGACAAGAGTCTCATGAACTTTCTTGGCTGGTCAGGCTTTTGAATCTCAGCTTCCTGAGTAGCTAGGATTATAGGCTTGCGCCAACGGTGCTCAGCAAAACATCATGTGTTTCTATTTGTATAATACAAATGTTTGCTTTGGCTAGTATAAATAAAATGCATGGTAAAATATGTAAATGTGTATACCATATATCATTATTTAGCTTTTCTATGCTATAATTCTTAATTAGGCACTTGTAAAACAATTTTAAACAAATTATAATATTAACTTTATAAAACAAGCCAGGATTAGTTGTTATAACTACCAGGCAATTTTAGGATGCTAAAATATAATAATGTAGATCAATCCATTAAATTTTAAAGTTGTACTAGAAATTATATTATTGAGAGACTATTGCATGTGTTAATTTATTTCAAATACATTTTATATATAGTCACCAGAAAATTTTTCTAGTGTTGGCTATAGTGTTCTGACATAGGACTGTATTTAAGATTTATAACCAAATTTTACAGTTTAGTAACATGTTCTTTTTCTTTATTTCTTTCACAAACAAAACTTTCATCAAAATCTACTTGCATTGTTCATATGGTATCCATAGCCAAAATTTGGTCAATACGGTTATAATCTTTCTCCCTTCAAGCAAACAAAATTAGATAGACAAAATTACTTGTAAAAGTTTTCCAATAAAATTTACCTGCCATTCTGCTCTCTCTCTCTCAGTCTCTCTCTCTTTTTATGAGGGAGAAAATGCTGCAAGGGCATTGTCTGAATGAATTTGAGAGAGATTTCTATTTTTAAGCTTCTTAGAAAAATTACCTCTGTTCTTTGGGAATTATCTTAAGGGATTTGTCCCAGTGATTTTTATTATGTAGAGTTAAAATACATTTGGATAATCTAGCACTTGAGAAAATATAGTAACAAAACAGATTTGCATATTTTCTTCAGTATAAATAGATCATTTCCCCAGACGTCTCTAATTTCTTGCTATTTTTTCTTTCACTAAACCCCTATAAAGGTATTGAATCTTTTTACAAAAATTGTGTATAAGCAAGTTCTGCCTGTTTTAATCGGAGTTCCTGGGCCAAAAGTTCTTTTAAATCTAAGTTACCCTAGGAACTTGTTTTTTTAAAATTTCATATCAAAGACTTCTCTCTAAATCTGTATCAATAATCATGCTGAGAGCATCACACTGTGCTCAGTTTATCACCCACACAAAAGAGAGAGGTTCAAGTTAATTCTGCCTTGGTCTGACTCCCTGACTAGAAGTAATCAGAACTGCTACTTAGCCTAGATCCTAGATCACAGATGATGGACAATGTTCTGAACATTTGCTCACAATCTTCTGCCATTCTTCTTTAAGATATTTTCTGAATCATTATTTAATGTGGTGGCAGATGGCATGTCTCTCAGTAAAATTAAAGGCATATGGCAAACTGTTTTCAATAGAGCTATTCCACCTAAGATTCTGTATTTATAGTTCAAACAAGCAACAAAACAATTTCATTTCTGATACCAACCTTGGAATGTACTTATAATTAAACAGACAATTCTCAAACACTGTACATTTTGAAGTTTGTAAGATTTTATTGAAATAAGTACTTGACTAGATTATAAAGACAAGTTCAGGAAGTAGAAATTGGCTCTCTTTGATGAACCAAACAATTCTAAGAAAGAGACTGACATACAACTTAAAAAAATAATAGATCCTATACCCTGGGAGAGGCTATTAAAACGTTTAGACTCAATCATCTGTTCAGGTTGAGGAAACAGTGCATTCATTTTAAATGTAATCATTAAAGATATTTTTTTGTTATTTTGGTTTTGGTTTGCTCACCAAACACTTTTTATGTGTACACTTTATTAACTCTGCATCAGATATTGATGTTAGAGCATTACTAGTTCATCAAAACCAGAAAAACAATGATAACCACAAAAAGGCTAAGAAAAGAACTTACTTTTTGCCGTCTTTTTCCCCAGCAGATACAATAGAATTGTCTTCCAAAAGATTACAGCCAGACAAAGTATTAAATAGCAGTGTCATATTTTCCCATAATTTATATATTTTTTGCATCTAGAAAATCAACACCACACAAAGCTGACATGATAGCAATCCTGTAATTGTCTGGGGAGACTCTCTCAGAGGAGGAAGAAGGATGAGGTGGAGAGAGGAAATTGTACTCATGATGCTTAGAGACTCTTTTTCTAAATAATATTGTTATTATTAAGGTTTGTACTGAGGGGATACCATTTCATAAGTCATTGCCATTTCATAAGTCAGGAGTACATTTGTTTTTTAGACAATGTCACCCCATTCTTAGCTTTCCTTCAGTTTTCCCCTCCAATCCTCACCCACTTGTTCTATAGTTCATTTTATCATAATGTATGGTGTTCTTCCTTCTTCCCTCTCTTTCTGTATCTCCTTTTAGCCCCCTGGACTTAATCTTTTTTTTTTAATATAGTTCTTAGAATATCAGCTGAGTATATCTGAGAGCAGTGGCAACATTTTGTACTTTATTAAGTGAAAATAATGTTTCAACTTTCTTTAGCCTGCAGATACACATTTGTTGTTTTAAAGGAATTACTCATTGTTTACAGATATTATTATGGCTTTTTAAGAGCAAATCTGAACTCAAGCTGTTACAGGGACCAGCTCAAATAAAAAAGGAGCTGATTATCATCTATTTCCTTTTCCTCATATTTGACAAACTCAGTACAATTTGTAAGGTATTACAATATAATCATGTTTTTCTTAAATGCTGAAGAAAATTTTCCTATTTTTATGAAATAATATGCCACCTCCTATGCATTGATTTCTTATTAGTTTTGCTATATTTATATCTTGCATCTCAATTGTGATAGCATACTAAAAAAAGACAACTTAACGGAATTTTAGTGTTAGTGACTGCCTTTTTCCCAGTACTGTTGTTTATTTGTAACTTCTCTCACTGGCTGTTTGTTCTTCTACTTAGATATGCTTAGAAGTTTGCAAAAATACTTTTACTTACAATGAAAGTTTCTGAGTATTTGAAGAGACTTAGAATCTTGGTGATATTGCTAATGACTTGGTCTTTCTTCCTCATTCTTTATTTAGATTGAGTTCTTTTTATTCATCTGTGTAAGCAACTGATCTACAAGGACCCTGTAGTGGTTCCTTTTAGTAACAATGGTTTAACTGGCAACTTAGTATTTGTATAACAACATGGTCAGAAAGAACTACCTGGTACCTACTATCCTTAATTTATTATCTTTTTAACCTCTGAAAAATTGCTCAACCACTTTTGACTCAGCTTACTATCTATAGAATAATCATAGTATCAATACTTTCCTCACAGACATTGGTAAAATGGAAAGAGTGAATGCATACAAAGCACTCAGAAGAATAATAAATTATATGGGTTTCTAGGTATTCACACACAGTGAGACTGAAAAGAGTTGCATATAATCATGTAAAATAATATTTATTGAAATGAACTCCAGGAACTGAAGAAGAGGTTTCCTCTTTTTTGCTTTTTTTCTCCCTTCAATCTTGTTTGTTCATCTATCTGCCTTTGGGAGAATAAGGGAGCACAGAAATGGTGGGACAAAGGATAAACAAAATGCAGTGGTACTCACTAAACACTATGTTAAAAATGAACTATATAACACGTTGGTGGAGATGGGAGAGAAAAACTGGGAGAGAGCAAGGGAAGTGATGACATTCAAAAAGAAATGTGCTCTTTATCTGATTTATGCCATAATAACCCCTCTGTAAATCACCTTTATAATAACAATAAAATTAGTTCAATAGGATAAAATTCAATAAAATTAGCTCAAAAAGATAAAGTGACAGATTAAGAAAAAACCCAAAAACATTCAGAACTGTTTCCAGCATGGTGTAAAGACATGTACATTAAGCCGTTTGCTTTTAAAATACGGTGTAGAAGATAGAAAACTGTTTGCCAACACGTAGGGATCATTACTGTGTCCTAAGTATTTTGTTGGCCCTGCAACCAGTCAATCTGCCAGGGGCAAATTTCTTTAGAGCCTAGTTTTCTTATATATACATTCTTACACAATGGAGATTTTTTTAAGTTGTATTAGAAGCATGGCAGCCCTATAAGAAATGCAGCATGTAAAACCCCATTCCTGTTTCTGGCACACACAGAGTCTTAATAAATGTATTAGCAGTTGGCATTACTCATATTTCCTAAGGTCAATGCCCTAATGTATGGGGAATTAAAGTCTTTTCTGTTTTTCCAGTGAAAACAAGCTCATGAGGGACATTTTGGGAATGCTAGAAATATGAAGCAAATGATTAAACTAATGTACCTCTTTATCCATATGTACTAAGCTAAGTGTGGGGATGTTCAAGCCAATGTCCTTAGCTCAAATCCAAACTGGTGCCAAGGGAGGCATCATCTCTGATGTGGGCTAAGAGAGGTTAACGTCAATCCACATATGTGTTTGTTTTTAACTAAATGAGATGACTGCATTGAAACTGCTGTGTTAAGGTCAGTGAGGACTCTGATCTTCACAGCTGTGTCTGTTCTTAGGAAGATGACTCCAATGGCTTAATGTAGCTCAATTTCTAACCTTGATGTGGAAGAAGAGACTAAAATTTTATGAACAATATGGCCCCTTTCCATTTTACAAAGTAAGAGAATGGAGAAGTGTAAATACAAAGTGCTTTTAAATATCATCCTATAAAATTGTCTAAAATAAAAAATGTGGTTTACTCATTGTATGTGAGCTACGCATTTTATTTGTTGTATAGCATAGAAGTTTCTTTCTATGTGGCACAACCTTAGTACTTGCGCATGTACCTTAATACTTGATTTCCAAGTCTTTACTGACAAAAATTGTTTTATGTATTTTCTTTGAAAGAACTCTACGTCTGTCCTATACTGCATAAGTAAAATTTCGTTCTGAGGTCCCACCATGGTTTTAGTAGACTTCTTCAGTAGTCAGTTTAAATAGACAACTTGTTACATTGAATTAAACTAAGCAAGCTGCAGAACTTTCTTTAATATGAATAACAATCTTTCAGACCTTAAATAATTTTATGATAGAAATAATAACTTCTCTCACTTTTTTTCTTCTTAAAGATACAAGAAAAGGAAAACATATGCATATACATACTTACGTATAACAATTAAAGAGAGCTCTTTCTCTTCTTAGTATTCTTTCATATTTCTGATTCCGTTTTTTGAGGTACTGAGGTTTGAACTCAGGGTCTCACACCTGAAGCACGCCTCCAGATCATTTTCCTCCAGTTATTTTTGAAATAAGGTCTCCTATTTTGCCTAGGCTGGCCTGGACCACATTTGTCCTGTTATACTTTTTTGCATAGTTGTACTGATAAGCATATCTTACCATAACCAACTTTGTTTCTGTTGAGGTGAGGTTTCAACAGACACACATATGTTTAATGGAGCCCATGATAATTATAGTTTGAAAAGCATTAAGATCACATTGGAAACTCCATTGTTAGGGCTTTGTAAAGCACCCCTGAGTTATGAGTCAGAGTGGAGACTATTTCAATCCAGTGATATCATTGGATGTATGTTGAAATACTTGAGTGTATATTTTAGAAACGTCTTTGCCTGGACCTTTTTTTCTGAGATGAGAAAGAAATTCATGGTCATGGGAATGGCATATGACTGTAGTTGTCTTGACTAAAAGCCTGAGACATGAAAATCACTGAGCCAAATCCTTCATGGCCAGCCTGAGAACATGGTGGGTAAAGCTCAGTGGTAGAATAGTTGCCTAGCATTCTCAAGTTATAGGGTTCAATTCTCAGCACCAGAACTGAAAAAACAGTGGGAAAAAAAATCAAGTTAGGTGAGGAGTACATTTCCTTTTTTACCATTGTCAGCCTGCCCTCATTCTCTCCTAGAGTTTTTTTTTCCTCCTTACTTCCTCCTATCCCCAAGTCGTATAGTTCATTTCCAACATAGTATATGACAAGTTTCACTGCCAAATTGGTTCATACTTTGTCCTACCATTTCTGTGTTTCCCCTTTCTCTCCCCAAATCAGATCAACTTATATACAAGACAAAGGATAAAGAAATTGAAAACATCAATAGAAGGGAATAAGTCAAAGAAACAATGAAAGACAGAAGAAAAAAAGAACCCCAAACTATGATTAAAGAAAAACAACTTCTTACTTCTTCTTGGAGCTCATCATTTTATTAGTAACAGCACCAATATTTATTTTTATAGGGCTGAGAGTTAAAAATCAGAAATGGGTTTTACTAGGTTAAGATCAATGTGTTGGCAGGAATTATCATTTTTTTTTCTGGAAGGTTAAGTAGAGAATCTGTTTTCTTTGTCTATGTTAGCTTCTAGACAATACTGGCATTCCTTAGCTGTCGACACCCTTCCAGGCAAAGACAACATTCAATGGTAGAGTGTCAGCATCATTTTATATGATCATATGCACATAGCAATTGAGTCCTTGTGATACTCTCTTAATAATAGCCTCCTTTGTTCTCACTGTATGAATGTTTAGTCTACTATTTAATTAATCATGTCCAGGTATAATTATTTGTCTTTTACTATCCATCAAGTTTACTTGTAGGTTTATAGGCAGATTTTACCTATTACAACACTATATTGAAATTCTACCTCCTCCCAGTTAGAATGGCCATTATCAGGAGAACTAACAATAACATGATTGTGGGGAATGGGAATGCTATTCTTCCACCATTGTTGGGAATACAATCTTGTTTCACCATTCTGGAAAGCAATATGGAGGATCCTCAAAAGGCTAAACAAATAGCTTCCTTATGACCCAGAAATCCCACTCCTGGGCATTTATCCAGTTGACCACAAACCAAGTCACATTTAACTCGCCAATACAACTATGCTTCTTGAAGTATTGTTTACCATAGCCAAAATATGAAATCAATCCAGATGGTCTTCCGTGGATGAATGGATCAAGAAAATGTGATATATATATATATGTATATATATAGTACTTCCATCAGAAAGAAAGGCATTGTCTCATTTGTAAGGAGATTATGAAAAGACCTGGAAAAAAATTATACTAAGAAAACAAGATGATGTGAGTGGATGAGAGGAAGGAAATGGGGACAAAATATGAGAAAGGATATCACTGCATGAGAAGAAATGCACCTACTACATGACGAATGTTACCGTAAACCCTCTATACATTATCCCGACAAGAAAATTTTTTTAAAGTAAGCCAGATCCAAAGAAACCTAAGCTGCCTGGTTTCCCTTATTTGTAAAAAGCAAAATACTATTTTTCTATAGAAATAACTAGTCTTTAGTTTGGAGGTATGAGTTAGTGGTACAACACTTAACCTAGCATAGACACTGAGATCAATCCCTGATACTATAAAAAATAATTATCCTGATAATAGTATTTTAATTAGCAACAGTCAGCTATAGAGACTTAGAATTCGTCTTTAAAGATCCTAGTTTTATAAAAAATTTTCCTTGCTAATGTTTCTATAAGTATTTTTCTGCCTTGACTTCTTGTGCCTTGGTCTCCAAGAGAAAGCCAAGAATTCACATCAAGGCAATGTGTAGATTATAGTTGTTTTTAGAGCACTTAGTGTATGAAAGCTATGTCTCTCAGATTTGGAAGAAGTTCTGTGGAGACTATATTGTTTGACCCAGCCAGTTTTAGTGAGAATATACACATTGTACAGTAATTAAGGAAAAAGAGTAAGAACTGTATAGCCAGCATGGTGTATACAACTGTAGTGCCAACACTTTGAAGGCTAAAGAAGGGTAGTGAGTTCAAAGCCAGCCTGAGCTAAAGATGAAACAATGCCACACATACATGCACAAACACAAAGAATTGATTGCATTTTTTAAAATTAGAAAGTGTAGTTACTTATCAGGGAGCTAAATAAAACATTTGCAAATGGAAAAAGACTAAATATCTGATTCAGGTTTGTTGTAGAAGGATTTACTTGTTATGTTTCTCAACAACAGGAATATTTTATGATTGTAGCACTCTTATAAGATTGTCCTGAGGCAGGCTGTGATGTGGCATGGAGGAAAATGACTGAAACCAAATGTTCCAAAAAATGGCATTGTCTAGAGAAATATACACAGTGAAAGAGCAATAGCTCGTGCATCTGATAAAGATTATTGAAAGGAAAAGCAATACAAAATTGCTCTAGGTATTCTTCTGAAGAAAAATTCTTAAAGTCTATATTTCAACAATGATATGCAGAATATGAGAATGTTAGAAATAAGTAATAGACTTGAAATTTTGGAGAACATTGACTTTTCAATTTTAAAAAAAATATCTGAAACCCTTTGAGTTATGGCCAATAAAGCCAGCAAGGCCAGGGGTTTCATCTTCAAAGGAAACTCACAAATTCAAGGATGAAAGTTGTTTCCCCAAGTGCAACTACGTATTTATTTTTCTTCTTTTGGTCTCCATTCAAAATTAAGTATCACTTGGAAATTTCCCTCTATGCAAAAGTAAAGACATGAGAAAGGGTATCAATGTTTGTGAAGTAATGCACTTTCTATCCAGTGAATATATTGTAACCCTTCTATTAATGACAATAAAAATATATAAAAAAGTAAAGGTAAGTATTCATAAATAGATACAGCATTTTAGGTGATTAAATACTAGGCATTTGACAACCCCAAGATTCCACCTCACTCCAGTTAAAATGGCTATGATCAAGAAATCTAATAACAACAGATGCTAGTGGGGATGTGGCCAGAAAAGATCACTACTACACTGCTGGTGGGAGTGCAAACTCATTCAACCGCTATGAAAAGCCAATATGGTGATTTCTCAAAAGACTAAACATAGAGCTCCCCTATGACCTAGAAATTCCACTACTTGGCATTTACCCACTCATCCAGAAACAAGGACATACTAAATCCACTAGCACAATGATGTTCATTGCAGCACTATTTACCATAGCAAAGATATGGAACCAACCCAGATGCCCCTCAGTTGATAAGTGGATCAACAACATGTGGTGTTTATATACAATGGAATTCTATTTTGCTGTCAGAAAGAATGGCATCCCCCCATTTGTAAGGAAATGGAAAGACTTAGAAAAAATATTAAGTGAAGTAAGCCAGACTCAAAGGAACACAGACTCAATGATATCCCTCATTTGTCATAATCAGTAGAAACCTTGGGCTCTCCTAGCAGAGATTTACAACAGAACAAAGCCTAGATACATAAGGCCATATAGGATGAGGCTAAATGAAAGGACCTCCAGGATATAGAAGCAAAAGCCATATAAAGAGTGATTGTTGTCCGTAATGTACTAGGTTATCTCTCATCTCTTTTGCTGTTTCTTGGTTATCTCACATGGTCACAGTATTTTACCTGATATATTGTATATATGTTTATTTGGTTATTTGAATGGATAGGGAAGGGGGGAAAACAAGATGAAAGGGTGGGAGGGAAATGGTGACCAAGAGTGGGGGGAATGGTGACTAAGACATGAGAAAGCATATCAATGTTTGTGAAGTAATGCACCTTCTATCTGGTGAATGCAATGTAACCCTTCTATTAATTACAATGAAAAATATATGAAAAAATACTAGGTGTTTGAAAATTTAACATGCTTTATAGTGGGATGTTTATAAAATGAATAAGTCTAAGTCTAGTCATTGGTTGTGTACAAGTATTTACCACAGCATATGTATAATTTGATTTGAACTCTAAACACAGAACTTTTGATTAGTTTAGAATTGAAATTTGGGACTACATTTAATCATCAAAACTTAAGGACAAAATTTATATTTAAATAAAATACACATAAATCCTTGTTTACCCCTTTACCCTAAAGTTCCAGGTTTTATTTCTCATGGACCAATCTTTTTTGGTGTCAATGTTCTGGGACTCTCTTACTCCACAGAGTGAGGAAATCTTAATTATGTGCCATTTATCACCCAGTTGTACAGAAAAGTATTGTCTAAAAGTTCACTTGTACTTTTGAAACAGAAAAAGTAGCCCTTTTATTGAGGAAATGTATTTTTACCTACAAGTTTATCTCATTTGATTTTTATGTGGAAATCAACTAGAAGCCTGCCCCTTCTGTCTCCACTCAGGACTAGCTGAAGCTGAAGGAAATATTGTCTAGGAAAGGATTGCTTTCATTTCTTCTTCTTCTTCTCATAGAAGGACATGGCATTTGGATGCATCCAGATGTTAGATATACCCTATTTAGAATGACAGCTCTTTTTCCTGATAAGAAATAAGCAGTAAAAAGGAGCTAGGTATTTAGGGTCAGGAAAAAATACCATTTTTTAAAAAAAGGAGGTACATAGGGTTACTCTTAATACTGTAATTACAGTATTATATTTTTGAAAGTTCATGGTATTTATCAAGAAACGCATGCCATTAACAGTAGCTTTGAAGGGTGCCAAAAAGTGCAATGAATAAGGAGCATAAACCAGAAGAGAGGGAACAAAGACTTGTGTCACAGTTCTTGTCAATCTAATTCAGAGTTTAAATAAGAAGTCAGTATCAAATATATTCTGCAGTGAATTGTCAGGAGATCATTCTTTCATAATCACTTTTCATCATGATATAGTTGTCTGAATTTTTCCTATTTATATATAATTGTAATTGTAGTACTTTAAGAATAGATCTTACTAAGGGGTTGTCATTGATTTGGTTTTATGTATATTTATTTAGGAGTGATGAATATGGTGGTTTATAATTAAAAGTCAAAGTACATTTTAAAATAACATCCAAATAGTTTGTATTGCCCAACCCTAATGTATATCTAGATTTTATTATATCTAAATATATTTTTATAATTAATCAAGGCTAAGATATCACAATCATAGGAATGTGATCAAACAGATGGCTGAATTAGCAGATCGTCTTGAGGCAACACTGTATTAATAATATGATTGCCAGTACGCATTTAGTAGAAGAATTTGAGATTCAGAGTTCATATAATGGCAAGAAATTCTCATAAGAGGAGTATTTCATAATTTTAGAACATCTACTTATTACATTAGAATAGACATATTAGACTTCTAATTTATCTTTAAAATAGTGAATAAATATCTAACATCTAAAATAGTGAATAAATATCTAACATAAATTTAAATAATTTCAAAATCTGGAATTGAATGCAGATAAGATATACTTTGTGAACAGTCAACCCATGTTTTTGAGAAACCTCATTCTGGCAGGCATTGATTTCAAGAAGCTTACATTTTAACAAAAAAAGAGCAAAACTATAACTATTTGGTATAGTTTTTTAACTATAGTTTATTTAACTATAGTTTTTTTAACTATAGTTTATTTAAGTATAGTTATTTCCATAAATGCAGATTTTACTGAAAATTTTTAAAAATGAAATCAGGTAGGGAGAAGCAAGAAAACTGCTTTAGTGTGGTTAGGAAGCTCTCAGAGAGGGTCAGGTCTTTATTAACAAAGATCTGTATCAATAGAGGAATGAGCCTTGTGCTTGCTCAGCTTGTTTATTTAGGTGATGCTTTATCCCTTGAGCCATGACTCCAGCCCAGAATTTTGCTGGTTATTTTGGAAACGAACTTGAAGATTTTTCTGGTTTAGATAAGAGTACCCAGGTTAAATTGAAATAAGAGGAATTCTTTATTGGCAAATTACTAAAAAGACTTGTTTACTTACAAGCCTTTCTAAATACTAAAGATTAAACCTAGTAGAGGAATTGCAAAGTTGAGTAATGGACAAATTTGTGAAAATCATGTAAAAACCTAGTCATAGCAAAAAAGCTGTTTAACAAAATAGGGTATGTCAAGGATATTTAGGTGCAATTTCTACATTTTATCTTGATAAGTCTATTAACAGTGAATTGAATGACCCTCCCCCAAATTTAACTGTTTCGAAAAGAGTTTTGAAAATAAAGCCTTTGCTTGATCAGCTTTGTTGCTTGGCTCATACTCTATCAATCACATGAACCATGACTCCAGCATAGCTTTTTTAATGTTGTATTTTATTGTTGGAGTAATGTATAGAGGGGTTAGTTACATTCTGAAGACAGTGGATCGATTACTTCTTGAACATTAATGTCCCTTCTCATGTTTTTCTCCCACTTTCCTTCTCCCCTCTCCTGCACAATCACAGCATAGCTTTTTAAATATTTTTTTTCTTTTTTGCTAGTCCTGGGACTTGAACTCAGGGTCTGAGTGCTGGCCTTGAGTTTTCTCAAGGCTAAAGTTCTACCACTTGAGCCACTGTACCTCTTCTGGGTTTTTCTATGTATATGGTACCAAGGAATCGAACCCTGGTCTTCATGCATGATGGGCAAGCACTCTCCCACTAGGCCAAACTCTGGCCTCAGCACAGCACAGATTTTGCTGATTATTTTGAAGATGAACTCTCAAGACTTTTCTATTCAGCTGGCTTTGAACTGAGATCCTCCGGATCTTGCCTCCTAAGTAGCTACGCTTACTGTTACTACCATCTAATTTCTCTTTAATGAATTATGATAGTGAGCAATTAATCATACTTGTATAATTGTATGGTATTTATTACTCTATGATCAGAGGGACTGCATCAAATTCTGCCTCTAGTATCATATTAACCTGTGCTTTTCTGGTTGTAAAATAGAAACCCAAAATGAGTTTAAACAGAAAGGGTATTTATTGCCTTTTGTAATTTGCAAGTTCAAGGACTCGCATTAGCATGAGCTATAGATGAACTCAAAGGTGTCACTGGCGTTCCTTTAGTTGTTACTGGATTCATTTACTAGAAGACTGAGTATGGTGGACACAAAGAAGTTCACAGGCACCCTGAATTATGCATACCATAACACTGTACATATAAGGCAGAAAGATTATCTTTCTCCCAGCCTCCCAACCTGTTGCCTGCAATTCTTATATGTGTACACTGGGATCAAACAAATCTAAGCTTTCCATTCAGAGACATGTGTGCTTAATTCAGGGAGAAAGAGGGCCACATACATGACACATTGTAGGCATCCTATAGAAAAATATTTCTACTCTGATGAAAGGTAAAAAATGTAAAGACAAAAACATTCTACTGCAATTAGATCAATTCTGACCTTAAGCTTCACTGTCTGTAAATCCTAGACCTTGAATTATAGAAGGGCAGTTGTACATCAAGGTTAAGCCCATAAAAATAGTACTTAATAAATAGCTCTCTCTTTGTTAGCAATGATAAATACCTGGTTTACTGAGATTTTCACACAATAGAGACAAAAAGTGTCAGGAAAGATGAAATGTAGGATGAAAGGTAGATTTCTCCCTGGGATATAAAACAAAGAAACAAGGCCAGCCAGAGTCTGGCTCTACTGAATAGTTCCTGAACAAGTAAATAGAAACCATTACCTTCAGACACAAGGTCCACTTTGTTTTAAGGTCCATACCTTAGTGGAATTTCTCCCTAAATGGATGGAAGGTTGTCTTATCATTGTTAATTTTCAAATATACTGCTAATTTACATTTATGTGATAATAAAAAGAATACCTATTTAATAATATTTCTATTCAATTGAAATGATCATTTAACCCTGAATAATATATTTCCTCCTGTATGAAAATGCCACAGAATTAGTTTCATTTTGAGAATAACACATGGGTGTGTACATTTTGTGTTTCCTGGGTTGGTTGTTGTGCAGGTATGAATGATCTCTAGCCCAAAATTTGCAAACTATTGCCCTTAGATAAAACACCATGTTTGTCTCTTTTTCTGTTTTCCTAAGGGCTTCCAAGGGAAAAATGATTTTTGCACTTTGTCCCTGGTGTGCATCTTTGAAATACTTGCAGGCTGTTGTGACAGAGGATGTCAAGGGGTGAGGAAGAACTTCTTTGTCCCTCGCATACTATCTACACATGTTGTTAACTTAACCCCTGACATGCTTTCTCCTTATGATCTTGAAGGTGCTTTCTGTCCTCCCTGCCCTGAGAATCTGAAGGAGCTCAGCTTCACCAGAGTTTCTGGTTCCTCCATTTCATCCTTCCAATCTCTGCTCCAGATCACAACGGAGACAAAATAACTCCTACTTCGCAAGGCAGCTTGCCTGCTGATTGGCTGTAGATGTCTTCATACCTACTGTCCCAGGATCCTTAGCTGTGGTTAATTTTCTAAGCAACTTATCATTCAGCAGGCCCTGAAACACATTACAAAAGTGGTCAGGTGAAGAGAGGTTCAGCGCCCCTGTGTTAATGAGCTTCTCCCAAGAAGCAGACACCAAAGTTGGATTGAAAGAGAGACAGTGGCTGTGCAGAGAATGGAACTGGAGACCTCACATGATGACATGAGAAGCAAGAAGAGAAGAAAGAAGGGTTGGGTGCAGGAAGTCATAGCATGTGGTATAGTTCAGAGAAAATTTTGGCAAGGCTATGAGGAATTTAGATCTCTCCACACGAGCCTGGCAGTATCCCTTAGGGCACTCAGTCATTGACTGGCAAGCAGCCCATTGGAAGTATAGCATCAGCCAGTACAGTGGTGAGTTCAGAATGCCTGCAGCTGGGGCTCCTGGTCAATAATGCTCCCAGAATTGCAATTCTGTAAGCAATTTTTCATATCTACCACAGACATATTGGGATGAGTTGGAAATTAGGCCTACAGCTAAGTACTAGGGAGCCAAGCAAGATCCTGGGTCCTGGAGAGACAATACTCCTCTCATTTAATGTTACATACCCTGGAATGCCACTGAAGAATTGGCTGCTGCTGAACAATAGAGACAAATTGTCCCTCATCACTCGCATATTTCGGGGGTGGGGATTGTGCAAAACAGCCAGTGGGAGTCTGGACCGAAGGGTTGAAATCCTGGCTAACACATGTATAGGAATGCTTTATCTTGTTACTCCATATGTAAAGAGTAGGGCTGGTGAGCAGTGCAGAGATTGTGGTTGAAGCAAGGGCTTCGCTTCTGTTATTTTATACATCTAGGATTGTTTCCCCACCCCATTTCTTACTTGTCTTAACCATCTGTTAGAGATGCTGCCATATAAATAATTGTTCTTTGTAGTTGCCATAATGAATAGGGAGAAGGATGAGCAAGCTGAGCTGCCCCTCTAGGGTGAGAATGCTCCTTCCCTGAGATTCTCAACAACAAACATGTTCCACTTGAAAAGGGTCTCCTCTCCTCCAATTGGTAATGCTTTGTCCAGTCTTAACGAAAAATACTAGAAATGCTCTCTTGAAAGAATGATGCATGGGAGAGTTTGAGCATCTTCATCTCTCATTTAAACATCTCTTAGGAAGCCTAATACTGGACTTATCTATGTAAAATAAAATGATTTGATACTTTATCAGTTTCAACTTGTGTGTGTGTATGTGTGTGTGTTGCCTCTGTGTGTGTGTATGTGTGTGTGGGTATGTGTGTGTACCTGCACCACGTTTAGGTATTATACAAACAGCTGTTACCAATAGTGGTTGATAAAGGTGAATACTACCTACCTTTTCAATTTCTTTGGTGTACTAAAGATGGAGTATAGAACTGATGCAGATAACAGGAGTTTGTTTTTTTTTATAGCTTTGTAAAATCCAGGAAGAGAAGTTAACTTTCTGTTGACTGACATATTTCCACTTACATTCCACTTATTTTATCAGTATTCTAATGAGGTATTGTGGGATTTTCCTTCTTTGTGTGTGCCATTTGTACCTAATAAATGGATGCAAACGTAAATAAAGATTTGGAATCCTTTCTGTTTCTTGCACTTTTGAAGGACAGGGATTTTATCTCTCAGCTATAGAGATTTGCAGATGATCTTCTCACTCCTGGTTTTCTGGTATGTGGAGATGATTTTAAAGTAATTTTTTTCAACTAGTTTGTTTTACAGGAATATATCATCTGTTTAATGACATTTCTATTAGAATCACAGAACAGTTTTCTAGTTTTATGCTTCTTTCAAGAGTTAGAGACACTGTCTTTGTACAAAAAAAATCAAAATATAATTTCTGAGGGAAAATCATTTCATTCTGAAATGACTGCAGCTTCATTTTAATCATAGAATATTAACTATGCAAATGCACATGTGCATATAGCTGCATGTATCTCTGTGGCTGTATGCAAACATATTTACTACATAAAATACATATACATATATGTAATATATTTATTTATATATATATTTTGAATGTGTGTTCATTTTTGTGATTCTGGTGTTCAGGTTTCTCTTACTCTCTAGCCACAAATGCTGTTTCTTCTTTGTCTGTTACCAACGTAATTTTGTGATTGAACAAAAGCACTTGCTGCGAATATGCTATATCATTTAATTCCAGCCTTAGCCTTCAATGTCTATATTATTCTCATCATTTTCAATGTAATTCTATTATGACTAAGGTGTTGTAAAGAAGGGTTACTATTTCATAAGTATGAACTACTTATTTTTGAGAGATATGGGTTTGGTTTCTGCATCTGTAGCCCAAAATTTGTTACCAATAGGTACTTTTGTGGAAGTAAATTTGTTGGGAACTTGTTTGTTTTACTATTTATTGTTATTATTATTATTGACAAATATTAATGTAAGGTCATATATTGGCCACTATATTGTGGAAGTATTGCATATTAGCAATAGAAAAATAGTAATATTTTATTATTTTGCTTAATTCTTGCAATTGCCTTCACCATCAATAAGTATTGCTAAGTGTCTGTAATAGAGCTTTTCCATGAAGCTACTGTTTTGGCTTTTGAGAAGTTTTATGTCTAGTAAAAAAAAAATCGAAACTGGACCATGGGGCTTGAATTCGGCCTGGGCACTGTCCTTGAGCTCTTCAGCTCAAGGGTACTGCCCTACCCTTGAGGCAAGCCCCACTTCCCGTTTTCTAGAGTTTAATGGGAGATAAGAGTCTCAGGTCCTTTTGTCCTGTTGTGCCTGGACTGGCTTTGAACCTTGATCCTCAGATCTCAGCCTCCTGACTAGCTAGGATTACAGGTGTGAGTCACCACACCTGACTTCTGATTTTTAAAAATATATTTATTTGTGGTGATTTTTTAAATGTGGGATTTGATTAGATAGCACAAGCTGTCTTTGAACTCAAATTCCTCCCACCTTGTGACTCTTCTAATTCAGCCTCCCATATCATGGGAGTATGGGTGAATATACCACATTTCCAACTTGGTTAGAAGAAAGTGTTTAGTGTTACTAACATGTATTGTCTCAGCTAAACCAGAATGAATAGAAATGGTAACTCCATTAATCACTAAAATAAATTGGCAATGAAATAGATATGGAAAGGTTAATTAGTATTTATTTTGGTAAATACAGTTTATTTGAAAAAAAATTTAATGTTAAGTCCAAAAGAGCATTTCAGTCCTTACCAAATTCAGTATTTCAAGGTGATCAGTGAGAAATCTTAGTTGAGAGTGAGGGTAATGCAAGATGTAGTATAATTCTGGGGTGGCAGATATTTCAATGACCTCTACAGGCTCATAATGGAGGAACCCAGTGGGCCTCATTATGAGGCTGTTTTCTACTACATGCTGAAGGTTCTGATGACACCCTTGAGGTGCAGAAGTGTCAAAGTGATAGTGGGCTCTCATTTTTCTCTTAGCAACGTAAGATTAGTTTACTATCTAGACATATATTCCACTATTCATGCCCCCCCAATCGACTTATATAGTTAAATTTAACATGAAGCACATGGAGAGAGATAGAATAATTAGAGTGAGGATGAGGTTTAACTAAACTCTGGGAAAAAATAAACTTTTAAAGCAAAAGATAATAGTCTTTAAACAGGAATTTCTTGCTTGTTTTTCCTTGCTAGTAAGTGGTGTCTTCGTTACCCTGGATTGAAAGAGACAAGGCAATTTTCCACAGAATGAAGTAAAAATCAAAAGGCTATAAAAAGAAAATAAATTAGCATCAAGGATCCCTATTGGGTTTGCCTGTGTGTTTGTGTGTCAGTCTACAATATGATTTATCACACCACAGTCTGTTGCATCAGATCCATGGGAACGTTTCAAAGCTCAATTGGGCATATTTTGAAGATGATGACTCCCATTTAAATTTGTCCAACTGCTGGGACACGACTGGTCATTACATTATTTCAGGGGGTGCTTCAAGCGCTAATCAGCAGTGTTAGAAGCAATTATTATTTTATTGCTGCTGTACAGTAAACTTAGCAATAAAGAAATCTGTAAATTCAGGAATTATTCCTTGTAAGGGTGTGCCTCATGCTTAGAAGATTAATGAAGAATTCCTGGTCCACTGTTTATTAAAGATACCACAATTCTAGTAATTTTAATTGTAAATCTACTCTTTGACATCCTAACTAATGATTCCTGCTAAATTAATAAAAGCAACATATTAAGTTTAAATCCCAGATAAGGTAAAGATTGCCATTTTAATATCCCATCCATATCCTTTATCTTTCTACAGGGGCTTTCAGGCCAGTAGTTTTAATAACATGCATGAATGAAGATGCTCTTTTTTAACTCAAATGGTGGCAAAGAGTTTTTCCTTTATATTAGCAGGCAATCAATTCCAATAGCTTTTTAATGCTTTCTTAAAGAATCAATTTTAAAGCAGATGCTCTTCAGGGGACCCTCTTAAGCTTCTTCACAGTCGGTCTCCTAATTTTCTATTACAATGCAATCTAAAGCAGCTACAAAAATAATGCAGATAATGTTTGCTGGGTAATGATTTCCAATTTCCCCATTCTATGTACCCTGTTATTAGGAGAATCATCTTGGTTGTGTAAATTAATTTTCAATTCACTTCAGGGGAACATTACAATGATTTATTCAGCAATGGCATTGAAGAAAGTGTTGGGAGGATTTTTAGCAATCTGAGAAACAAAATCAATTTGTTCTGATGAGCATCATGTTAAAGAGGAAAAAGAGGACAGGGCAGAGAATAACTTGAATGTGGGCCATAACTGTGGCCTTCATGTTGAAATTAGGATTTGAGACCAGATTTTCATTTCACAACACAAAAAGTTAGTTGCAGACTTATCTCTATTAATAGACTGAATAGTAGAATAGCCAGGCATATCCCATCATGTGATATTTCAGTTATGTAGTTATAATCTTCAAGGTACAGTAATATTCATGTATATTTTCTTGGGAGACTGAAGTAACTTATAAGCAAGAAATAAGATAGTTACTTAGTCCAATGTAACTAGCTGGTTAGTTTGATAGGGAAATAGAAAAGTTAAAACAATCTGCTATATCAATCTCTCTTCTTGTATTTTTGACTTTCTTGCTTATGACTGGTGCTGTATACATTGAACCACATCTCCAGTATGGTTATTTTTAAAGGTATATTTTGTAAGATTTTTCTGTCCAGGTTGGCTTCAAATTTGCAATCCTCTGTATCTGACACTCTTGAGTAGCTGGGCTGACAGACATGAGCCTCAGGCACTTGGCTTAACTGCCTTCTTTACGTAATTCATCTCATATAAATTTTTTTCCCAAGATTGGTTCATGATACTATAGAGGCATGTGGTATATGCATTTGGCTATGTCACAAAAGGCTAGTGGAGACTCCCTGAGGAAGTGAAAGTTGAGTTCCTATAAAGTGTAAGAATACTTGAATTAGAGAAGGAGGAGGAAACTTGGCACTATGATAAGAAACAAGATCACAGTCATACCTTGAAAAGAGCGCTAATGCTTTTTTTAAGGGAAACAAATTAGGGATAAGCAGGATGCATGGAGTTAGACAAGGAGCCTTGACTATGGCTTGAGAAAAAGATGGAAGCCCTGTTAGGTTTCCTGTTTTCCCAAATCTTTTCATGTCTATGATGGCCTGATTGTATATTTCTTTCTTCATCATTATGTAGCTAAAGATGAAGGCATGAATCTTCGTGGATTTGACCTTCATTTGAGCTTGATACTAGGCACTTTCAGAATAAAAACGGTTCAGACAAAGAGGCATGAATTTTAGAATTTCTGATTGAGTTGTGGAAGGTGATGGAATGATCCAAGAGCCAGAGTTTAATGTATGAAGTTGAAGTTTCAGATGTTAAATGGATAGATACTGTTTTAGGGGACTTTTAATGGATGTCCTGATTCTTACAGGGTATTTCTGTGAATAGTGCACTTTCTTGAACTGGTCTGTTTTAAAGTCAGACCCCAGACTGCTCTCATATAAGAAAAGATTTGGTGAACTGCTTAAACACACACACACACACACACACACACACACACACACACACACACACACACAGAGTTCCTGCTCAGCCCAACATGATATTCAAAAAGAAATATTAATATAAGTCCCTGCATATTCTTCTCATACATATTCTTCTTGTTCACTAGCTCTACAACTTGAATAACTGTCTAATTTTTAAGTCTCTGTTCCTTCATTTTTAGGAGAAGATGAGGACTCAATGCTCCCTTCACAGTGGGCTTTTGATAAACAGTAGAGTGAATACAGGTCCCTGTGGCCTAGTAAATAGGCTGCACACAGTTCGTGCATGACAATGGAACAAGGACATGTCTTGGCACCTGTGGCATAGGGTAGAGAAAAAGTCATGAAAGTATCAATATGGGTATGGCAAGTTTAAAAGACACAGACTTGGCATTCACATGCCAAGGATAGAGTTTATCCTAGGAAGGAGCTAAGAACAAGAGCTTTGAAAGAATGAATTTATTGAGGATCTACAGTAAAAAGTGGGATTATTTCTGAAGAGCTGACAGGTACCAGGAGTCCCTGTTCAAAATGCAGCTGTGTTGCAGGGGTCAATCAGCCTGTGGTTTCTGTGTGGTTTAAAATAGCTGGTAGGAACCTTGCTCTCAGGATACACCAAAGTCTTCACTTTTGTCTCATCAGGTCTGAGACCTCCAGCACTGCAGTAAGCTCTAGAGGAAGGGTAGAATCTGAGCATTTAGTACTGGAATCTGAACCCCTGCTCATTTTCCTCATGTTGATGAGAGCCTGGTTATCAAGACCAGAACAAACACCATCTCTTCCGTTATCAAATGTACCTTCACCCACTGACCTTATTCTTGAAATTGAATTATCCCTGGAGTCAATACAAACAACCTAAGTAGTACTAAGCCCAACTCACAGAAATGCCAACAGTTTTGTATCATTTTTTATTGCCTATCACATTCTGAAAAGATGAAGGAAAATAGTGTCATAGATTAAAACACGAACTACATGGAACTCTGAGATTTCTTCTTAGCATAATCACCATGACTGATGTTCACTCAACAATGCAGACCTATGTGAAGAAAAATCTCTCTGTTGATTTGACTCTGTGTGTGTGTTCGGGGGTGGGGGTGGTGTGTATCTTAGTTGAACTCTTCAACAACAGAGGAAGAAAAATGGTAATGTTTTAAATTGGTTAAATGGCATTTGTTTGAATTGTTAAATGGTGTTGTGGCAGACAGAAATGTATATTTGAAAATTGCATTTATAAGAGCTAGTGGTATAGATCTTTGTAAATGTCAGCAATTTTATCCATTATCTTGATTGTCAAAAGGGAAGAACTTATCCCGGTTTCAAAGGACATTCAGACTACATTTATTACTCTCCTAACTCTCTTTAAGACTTAACAAAAAACTGACAGCTTGTGTTAAAAGAAATCACATCTACTCTATATATGTGTGGGAGCCATCCACCACTTACTGAATCTTTCAAATCTATGGAAAAGTAAAACTCTGGTGCTAGTTTGTCAGTGAAGTATGTGAAAACTGAAGATGAAGGTAAGTTTGCCACAGACTGGTGTGACAAATGTAGACTGTATAAATACAGCACCTACAAAATATACTCCAAAGCTTACCTCAAAAAAAGAGATAGTCACTTTTTAAGAGAGCCTGCAAGTGAGGACAATTTTTTAAATTAAATATAGAAAGTAAATGGAAGACCATCTGGCTTAAATAAAATGGATCGTTACATACTTCAAATTCTCTTTGAGAAAACCCGAGGACACTGAAGATAGAAAACATTTCAAGTTCTAGAGATTGTTAACAGAGCTCATATTGAGTCCTCCACAATGCTCTATGGGAAAGAACTGGCTTAAATTTTAGGATATGTCAGACGGTGAACACATCAGTAGTTTTCACAAATAGTGGGACAGATGCTCAGGATTTTAGGCATTGGTTTGATTGAAGATGTTTCTCAGATAGGAATCTCTATTTCTTATTCATGTGTGATTTGCAGGTATTTGTGTACATGTGTACATAGGAACACACACACATACACACACACACATATACACACACACACACACTTTTGAGTGCTGCTCCTGGGGCTAAAATTCAGAACCTGAACAGTGTCCCTTAGTGTGTTTGCTCAAGGTTAGCACTCTGTCACTTAAGCCACAGCTCTCTTTCTAGTGTTTATTCTTAGTTGGAGATAAGAGTCTACATTCTTCCCTGCCTGATCTTGCTTTGAACTGTGATCCTCATACCTCAGCCACCTGAGTGACTAGGATTATAGGCATGTGCCACCAGAGCCTACCTGCAGGGATTTGTATTAATATGACATAACAATCTCTTAAAGTTCATTAATCTCTTAAATACAATGATTAGAAAATAATAATTGAAATAGAAATTTTAATAAAGAGGCAAATATTAAAAGAGGGTTGGGAAATAAAGTAACATTGAAAATGAAAACAAGTTCACCACTTCTTTTCCTTCTTTCATTAAATTCCTTTTATATCCTACTACCTTTCTCTTTGAAATGCGAATGGGAAAATGAAGTAGAAGATCTAGTCTATCAAATGTAGTTAACAAATAGATGTTCATCATTATGAACAAATGTAGGTTCACTTCTGAACTTTAAGAAGCAAATTGAGTATAAAGATTTGGTTTACCCTGTCACAAAAGAATGAAAATTTCCTGTTACTGCATGCTAATAAAAGATTTTATTACATACTGTCAAATAACAAAACAAAAATCAAGCATAGTATCACTTATTAATGGTTCTGCTAATTCTGTTATTAAATTAATTATTCTTAATTTTTCAACAGCATACTTGGAATTAATCATATGCTTGGTACCATGGTTAACATCTCCAGCCTCATCTCTGGCCCCTTCTTTGTTGTTCATTTGCTTAAATGTGTAAAATTTAGTATTTCCTGATATACAAAACTTGTATACAGTGCTTAAAACAATCCTGTGATGTACATAATGCTTTTGTCTCCATTTTAAAGATGGAGAAAACTTAAGGCATGGAAAGATAAAGCAGTTTTCTTAAGTCAACATGTCAGTAAAGTAAGGAACTCTATTTTGAGCAGAAGACATGTGAAGTCAGGGTCACAATTCATAAAAAGTATTCTGTACTATGTATACTTATATCTGAAATACAATCATATATGTGTGCATATCCATGTGCTTGTATATGGGCATATTCACATCATATTAAATATCCAGTAAAGCCATGATTGTGGTTCATCTGTTGTTGATTTGGTAAACACACTTTCTCTTTTGAGGTCACCTTTGTTCTGCAGAGGACACAAAATGAATTATATATCATGGAGATTTTTCTTTTTATTTTTTTTTGTGTGTGTGCTTCATGGGGCTTGAACTCAGCCTGGGCGCTGTTCGTGAGCTCATCAGCTCAAGGCTAATGCCCTATCCCTGGTTCTAGGTGCTGTCTCTGAGCTCTTCAGCCCAAGGCTACCAACCTACCCTTGAGCCAAGCCCCACTTCCCGTTTTCTAGAGGTTAATTGAAGATAAGAGTCTCAGGTCCTTTTGTCCTTTTGTGCCTGGGCTGGCTTTGAACCTTGATCTTCATATCTCAGCCTCCTGAGAAGCTAGGATTACAGGCATGAGCCAGTGCACCTGGTGTGGGAAAGGAGCCAGTGGTCTGGAAAAGCAGGAGTAGCCAGAGGCAAAACCAGATGTGGAATTCCATGGAGGAACTCCAGCAAGCTTTCAGCAAGCGACTGCTTTCTTTCTAGAGGCTGAGAAAATAATGGAAGCATTCCAGAAAAAAAAAAAGAAGAAGAAATAAGGGAAAGAAGAACAAGAAGAACAGCAAAAACAGCAAGAGCTTCTTCTCTAAACCATGAAGAAAACCTGCACCCACCTTCTGACTGATGTTGGTGAGGGAGACTTTGATCTTAGCACAACACTAGATGTTACCAATCATCATTGTGTTCTTTGAGAAAATTTTGACAAAAATACTTTGGTTCCAAAGTGGGGCTGTGGTTCAAGGGTAGGGAAGTAGCCCTGAGCTGAAGAGTGCAGGGACAGTATCCAAGCCCAGAGTTCAAACCCCAGGACTGACAAAAAAAGAATACTTTGGTTCCAAAATTTTGTATATCATTGTGCCAATAAATAAGAAGTTTTTTTTATGCTCAAATTAGCTCTCAGTTAAGTTTAACTCTATGATTTATCTGGAAACTAAAGTAAAATGATATAGTCTTTTCTGGCACATATTTTTGGTATTTATTCACTTATTTTTTCTTTTAAAATTTTTTTTATTGTTGGGGTAATGTATAGAGAGGTTATAGTTACATTTACTAGGTACTAAGTGCATTACTTCTCACACAATGATACATCTCATGTTTTTGTCTCCATGTCCTTGCCTCTACCCATCCCAATCGTCTTGTTTTCCCCCTTTCCCTTTCCCATTTCAAATAAACAAACAAATCTATATACAATATACCAGGTAACAAAGTCAGATACACTAACAATGAGATTAACTGTAAAGGCAAAAAAGAAGAGAACTAACTTAGTACATTAAGAACAACAGTCACACAAGATAAAGGTCTTGCTTCCATATCCTAGAGAGCCTTTCATTCATTTTTAATGAATAACGATATATTTTCCTATGAATATAAATGTAATACAGGCTCGCTCTAAAAAATAAAACTTAAAATTGCCGAAGTACATCAAGTACAAATGGACTCTCCCTCCCTTAGTAGCTATGTTTTAAAGTTTTATATCCTTTTTTACACTTCCTTGTCCTCGGGTCTTCCTCTTCCTCCTTCTGTTGCCAATCACGGGGTTTAAATTGAGAACCTGGGAGCTGTTCATGAGCCTCTTTGTGCTCTGCTCTGATGTTGGGAGCCCTGTGCAGGGTCAGGCTGACCCATGAATCTGCATCACTGAGTAAGATAACCACACAAAGAAATGAGCTGTCATGCATGAACGCCATGTCTAACTTTAAGCTATATCGTCTGTATTGTGAATCATTTTCTGCTGAGACTTGATTACCATTAGGTACGAATGTGTTGTTGCTTTCTCTCTCTCTCTGCTGAGACTTTTAGTGAGAGTAAACACGTGGACCTCCCCTGCCCTGCCCACCTTTGTGCTGATTGGCTCCGGCACCAGATATTAGCTGAATGAACTTCCTCAATAAATGAGTTCCTGCCTTGATGGGTCTCCCTGGTGTGTCTGATTGTCCTCCAGCGAGGAGGGCTGGGTGCGGGTGGTCAGTTGGCCTGCTCCTTTCTTGGCTCCTCCTGGTCAGGGAGGGGGGACCAGGGATGTTCTCTCTATCCCTCCTATGGGTCGGGAGGGACCGAGGACTAAAAACCCCGACATCTGGGCCCAACGCGGGGCTTGAAAAGAGTGCTCATCAAAAGCAAAACTGTCCGCGACTCGAGCCAAGTGACATAGGAGGAAAGGGTCTCCCCGAAAAGATGGGGTAATCTCACACCAAGCATAAGGACCCAGCTCTCAAGGAATTGAAATTTATACTTAAAAGCTGAGGTTTGGAGATCTCAGAGTCCCAGGCTGAGAAGGTCTGGGAGGCCTTAACACGCTCTGCTCTCTGGTTAATGGCGACTTATCTTTATTTATGGGATGCTATCAGGATCCAGTGATGCGTTTTCTACAGGCCTTCAGCAGGCTGCTATCCCTGTCCCCTAGCAGGAATTACTCAAAAGTGAGGATCTTGCCACCTTTACACAAATAATAGAGCAGAGCCTCCAATATCTGAACAAGCTCTGGAAAAATAAATTTCAGCAAAGTTGCCTTGTTAGAAAGCTTTGTTTTAAAACTTGGTTCTTACCTGCAAGAATGAGATTGGCAAAACTCTTGACATTAAAACTTCCAGAAAATGATCGGCCGATATTAATTTTATGCGCTTTAAGATCTTTGAGTATGAATGTGTGTGTGAATGGGTGTGAGTGAACAGGTTCAAGATTAAATTGTCAGCATGCTATGTAAAATAATGGATGAATTTATACTTGAAACACAAAGGCAATTGGGTAAATCTAAGTCTAAACTTCAAGAAAATGATTAGCTTTGAATGTTTCCAACGTCTCAAAGGATTATTGTGGGTTTTTTTTTAAAGAGGAATTGGTTAAAATGATTTTTCTAAAGATTCTGAAATCTGCTGAAATGTGCATTAAAAAAATCTGGTATTGCAATGCATAGAACTGTTTACATTTTAAGTTTCTTTGTGCAAATTTCCAGCAGGCCCATGGAGAAGAACAGCAGATCCTTATTCACAAGTTTGTGGACCTGAGGCTGTAGCCTCATTGATCTGTACATAGGCCTAGATAGGTAACTGAAGCATTGTTAGGTCGCAGAGATTAAGTTCCCCAAACAATCAAGAAAATGCCTTTGCAAATAGGTGCTAAGTAAGCTACACTGTTGTAGCCAAAGAAAAGTTTTGTGCAGTTGTTAAATGCTTTATATGATCTCCAGTTAGGAGTAAAATTTCACTCATGATATGTAATCCTGGCAACCCCTTGGTAAAATAGGCTAAGCATTTTAGGGTCCCTAGCTAAGTAGAGACAACGCCCCTGAGTAAGCTTGAAGAAATTACAGAAGATGGATCTTCGCCCCTCAACACCCTTAAAATGAAGGGACCAGAATCATTTTTGGAAAGTGAGATAGGATAAATTAGAGACATGGCAGAGAGTGATAAAGCAATAACACATTCGTACTCAATGGTAATCAAGTCTCAGCAGAAAGTGATTCAAAATACAGATGACATAGCTCAAAGTTAGGCATGGCGTTCATGCATGACAGTTCATTTCTTTGTTTGGTTATCTTACTCAGTGATGCAGATATATGGACCAGCCTGACCCTGCACTCAGCTCCCAACACTCTACCCCTTGGGTCATACTTCCCCTTCTGGCTTTTTTTGATTAGGTTATTGGAAATAAGATTCTCACAGACTTTCTTTCCTGGGCTGGCTTCAAACTCCCATCCTCAGATTTCAGCTTCTTGTGTAGCTAGGATTACAGGCATGAGCCACAGCCCCTGGCTTAAACTAATATTTTTAATGGCATGTGAACATCAGAATTATTGTTGTTCAAACCTTTGATAAGCTTTTGGGTAGCTGGAGATAAAATATCATGTTTATACTATGGAGGGTTAATGATTACTAAAACATCTCTTAACACATTTATATTACATTTATATCGAGTATTCATTGTTTTTAGAATGGTGAAGAAAGGGAGAATGCTGTTAAGAATTCAATGTATGTCTTACAAAATTAAGAAGAGTGAGAGAAGAGATGTGTATGGAGGAATGAGTGAAAATGTTGAAAGCAGTGACATTAATCAACATACATTGCATTCATAAGCTGTTTTGTTAAATGGCAACTGTTTTGTACAGCTACTTAAAGATAATAAATAATAGCTAAGAGGAAAATGTCTCTGGTAAATGCTGGACAGAAATCAGTTCTTAGGATTATTTTCTGATGAGTGCCTATAGGCCATGAACTTAGGTTGTTATATCAAAGGAAAAAGAATAACATAAGCTTTAGCTAAAGAATAGGCATGCCATAGAATAGACATGCCATTTTGAACAAGTAAAAACTTGATCTTAAATTTCTATTCAGTTGCAGAATTGTTTCAATCAAATGGAGATGAGCTGTAGGCATACTGTGTATATAACTATTTCTTTTCAAAAAAATTAAAAATACATCAGCTTGTATTTGAGACATTTAGATTATATATCACATAGCATTACGAGGGTAAGTTTTGTCTGATAATGGACTTCTATCACACCAAAATAAGTGATTAAAAACCTTCCATTTAAGTTATGAGATTTTTCAAAATAAGAGTTAAAAAGCTCTTATCAAGTAGATTTAAAGAGATTCTATGCAGCTGCCTGAGTAGAATTTGTGGTTGGAGTCATTTCATTTTTTCAGTCTAAATTTTTGCAGTACTAGATGTTTCTTGATTGATTGTCACAAGAGAAAACTGGCTCAGTTGTTTCTCAGATAGCTTCTGAAAGCAGAATGGGAACATGGACACAAACAAAGGTGATGGGTTCTTCCTTGCTGTACAGAAAAAGAAGGCCTCCATACCAAGAATTGTATCTAGTAATGTAATACGAATTAAAAGCATAACAAATCCACAAATTGTCATTGAAATAATAATTTGTCAAAAAAACCCTGGTATTTTACCCTCTAGTTGTGGTCACAATAATATATCAGCAGCCAACACTGTAATTCTGCTTCATAACTGGGATATTTTAGAAATCTGTAAGTAGAAGGAATGTTCTTATTTAAAATTTACTCTCTCCTTCTATCTGGCAAATATCATGTAACCCTTTTACTAATTACAATAAAAAATTAAAAAAAATAAAATTTACTCTCTTTGGTTTAATATAGTCAGACAAAAATATTTTGTCTATATATTCTGATCCTCTATACATTTCATTAAAAGAAGAAAAGGAATCTAATAAAAGAGGTTTGGGATCAGAAAAGATTTTGGGTAAGATATTCCTAACAGAATAATGTTAACACTGTAGTATAATTAGTTTGAAGACAGTGAATATCAGAAGACTATTGGAATAGACATGCCAAGAAAGAATATAACTTACACAATAGCAATACATATTTAAAGTGTCTATGTCTTTTTGGGAAAAGAAATATAATTAAAACTGGTTTGAAGCAATTTCTCAATAAAAGCTGATTAAAGTTGCATTACACTTGAAGACATTGGCCTTATCTTTTGTCCATGAATTCTCAGTGTTAGAATATGAAGATTAAAACTTTGCCTCAAGACAACTAGCAAGGGCTATTCTAATTCCAAAGCACACTAATTAAAGCTAGATGGCATTTTGGTTTCTCTCTCTGCCCAATATGCTTTGCCCCTCTTTCACAGGTGTAATTGTTAGGAGAGATTAACATCCTGCACCTCAGACCTTTGAGTCTCAGAATCTTCTCTGGGGAACAAAATTTCATTGACCTCAGGCTTAGTTGTTATAGTGGTAGCTGGGCTCTTGTTCTTTGTTCTTTGCATGTACGGTTTTCCCATGTGGTTTTCCAGCAAAACTGATTGTGTGTGCGTGTATGACAGAGAGAGAGAGAAAGAGAGAGAGAGAAAGAGAGAGAGAGAGAGGAAGAAACTTGGGACTTTCAGAGACCAATGCAGAATTAGTCTTGTTAAGGATAGGCTCAGAAATGGCATAGCATCACTTTCTCCATACTCTATTGGTCAAAATGATAGGCTATTCCAGATTCAAAAGCAGTGGACAAAACGATGTGTAAAGTAGAAAAGAGTTTATATCCATCTGTAACCTATTACAAAGATTGATTGAATTGTTCTTCTGGGTGAAGAGGACAAACAGTTTTTCTTATCACTCTCCAAGAGAATGCAGTCTCAACACCTTATGATGGTTGCCCAACACCTGTGTCAATAGAAAACAGATAACAGGTCTTCCTGGACCGTGACAGCTCAGACAGCTCAGGGTACGAAGTGGCGTGCAGAATGGGGAAGGAAGTTGGAGAAATCATTCTTCAGTTGAAGGGGACTGAGCCTGAGTAAGGAAACTGAGTCACAGCCATACCAATGCTGGCTAAGTGCTGGGGGCTGGGGGCTTCTCCCAGGAAGTAGAGAGAGTTCTTCATCCAGTGCTGAACAGCCTAGAAGCTAGGGAGGCTATTGAATGCAGGTTGGGTGTTCTGCTTGCCTCAGGAAAGCCTATGCATAGATGGCAATTTAAGGTCTGGCTCTTATCTTCCTGCTGGAGGAAGATGAAGCACCCCTCCCCCAGGCAATGGATGATGCCTGCATTCCTGGAGACAGGGGTGGATACTTGACTGATAGATTACTAGGCCTGTCAGTCCAGTACCCAGGACTGGGAGCTTTCTGTGACCCTGCTGCTTGCCCTGAATTTATTTAAGCCTGAACCACCTTAGGCACCATTATGCCATGCCACATGTCTCCATGTTGGGGGTCCTGTGTCCTGTCTCCTGGTTTTCTGGTCACTATGGAGTCCCAGTTCAGCTCTCCATCAAAACTGAATTGGCTTGTTGGTATTGTATCTGTTGTTTCTGTCATTTCTGCTTCCTAATCCACTGAGTGTTTTTTTCTGGTTGCTGGACTTTAAGGCTGGTTCCACTATGTAGCCTTTTAACAAAGACTCCAAGAGTAGCTGTGCATATTGTGAATATTCTCACCTTATAACAAGATGCAAACTCTTAGAATAGTCAATATAGGTGTACAATTGCAATCCAAAAAGATTATATCTAAATAAAACCGAAACAACCAGTAACAGGAAGTAAAACAATAAAATGTGAAGGCAGGTAGATTTTGTTTTGAGTTTTAGCTTTGCCACTGAAAGAATAGGTGACTATTGAAAAATGAAGCATGGAATGTCACTTTTTCCACCAGCATGGGAATGAACATCTTTGCCTCATGGATTAGGAAAACAAATACAACAAAATGAGATAATGCCTTAATACTTTTGTTTCAATTATGGCACAATACTGCTCAATAAATAGTAAAACACATTACCAGAACCAAGCAACAGGAGCCACAATATTGATATGAATAAAATATGCAACTTTTAAACAGAGAAAAAAACATCAAATAAAAGCATGAGCAAACCTGATGCCAATAACTCACCTTTCTAATCCTAGCTACTCAGCAGGCTGAGATCTGAGGATCATGTTTCAAAGTCAGTAAGTTTATGAGACTCTTACCTCCAAGAAACTAGTCAGAGCAAATTGGAAGTGGTGCTGCCACTCCAGTAGCAGAGCACTAGCTTTGAACACAAAAAAGGTCAGAGAAAGTGCTCAGGCCCTGAATTCAAACTCAAGGCCTAGCAAAGAAAACAAACAAAAAACAAAAAACCCCAATCTGGAGCAATTGTGAAAGATTCTCATAGCAGGGCTTCAATAAGCTCTGCACAATATCAGCTCTCAAAAAGACATTCCGCAGGAAATGAGTTGAATTTTTAAGACCTTGTAAAGGAAGGCTACAATGTGAATAGGTGAATAGTATCTTCCTTTTGAATATTAGTCACAAGCAGGTGTTGTTTTCCAGTAACTCTGTTCCCAGTTACAACTGAAATACAAATATAAAAACTTAATTTTTAAAAGTATAACTGCACTATCCATATTTCCTCATATCACTGGAAAATCTTCAGTTTTCTCTCTGTCTCTCTGTCTCTAGCTCTGTCTTTCTGTTTCTTGTAGACTCAATTAGAGGTTAAAAAAAAACAAACAAATAACCCCCTCCCCCTAGATTTCCTGTTGTACCTATGTTTTAAAATTTTTATTTATCTTACTATTTGACAGGAACAGCTGGAGAAGAAGAAAACCCAGTTCAAAGAAAGTAAGTATGTTAATCCATATCACCCATGAAATACTGATAATTTTACGTTATAGATTTGAAACAACAAGGGATTATTGGTTCCATTTCTAACAGTCTGTAATAGAAGCTAGTGGTTAGCATGGTGAGTCTGGACAAACAGTCAATTAAGTTCTTAAAATATAAATCCAAAGAAGCCTGAGACTTATAGGGTTTCATATTGTATTATGTCAAAGACATTTAACTTGCCAGATGGCTTAACTTGTTCTGCCTCTTTTTGGTATAAATGAACATTAATTGATGTTTATACAAGTTTTAAAAAAATTAGTTTAAGGAGAATGGGTTATTTGTGAAATAAAGAATGCATTTTTAATATCTCAGAATTGATAGTTAAATTGCTCATCATTTTTTTTACCAGTTCTGGGCTAGAGCTCAGGGCCTGAACACTGTACTTGGACTTTTTCAAGGCTAGAGCTCCACTAGTTGAACCTCAGCACCACTTCTGGCTTTTTTCTATGTATGGGATACTAAGAAATCGACCCCGGGTCTCCATGCATGATAGGCAAGCACTCTACCACTAGGCCAAACTCCCAGCCCCATCAGACATCAGTTTGATCTGCTCGATACTCATGTGAACTTGAGAAAGTCACTTTGCTTTATTCATCTGACCTGTAGGTACCTCTTCTCTGAAATATGACTGGTAATAATTCTCTATTGATCCATCCAACAGGTCGGTGATGTACAAATGAAATTATGAATGAAAGAAGTGTTAAAGTGCCATATAAAGCTCATTTCCCATTAATACTCATAACATTAGGTTCATAAAAATTTATAGCACTATGTGCTCAATTTGGATATCTGTGGCCACAAATACTTTAAATGTTAGCATAGAAGGTTTAGCCAGAACATACCCATGCTCTGTTTTCTAAAGGCAATAACTTTCCCATTTGAAATTTTATATATATACATATAAAGTAAAATATGTATAAAACATGCACATACCTTGTTAAATCACTTTATTTAGCACACATGTGGTTTGAACTATATTCAAAATCAAATAAAGTGTATATTATTTTCTTTGAAGCTGATTCACTATTTTCTGTAACTTCATCTTTGGTTTCATTATATTCTACTCTTTACATAATTACTATAATTAGTATTTTTTTTGTAAAAGATTGAGTATATACATTTGTTTTCTTAGCCTACTTAAGAAAACCCGCACTTTAGTGGCTTTGTGGCTCAAGTGGTAGAGCAATGTCCTTGAGCTGAAGAGATGAGAGACAGTGCCCCGGCTCAGGGTTGAAGCCCTATAACCAACAAAAAATAAAAAAGAATAAAACACATATGTTCATGATTTTACTATTACTTTAGTAAATAATAGTGGAGAGTTGAAGAGGACATTTCAAGCCAGACCATAAATGATATTGCTGGAAGTAGTTAATAAAGTATAAAAATCCAAAGCATAAAGTATTCAAGACTTTACAAGAAAAAAAATGGAAGAAAATATGAGCCTCATTTATCTAAATAGTTCTTTGAATGGAGCCATTTTGACCGCATTCTTTTAATTTCCTTCCCCCAATTTATTCATTGACTGTTGTCTCTATTTCTATACTTAACAAATTGGCTGATATTCCTGGTTATCGTCACAGTCAATTACACATCGATCAACTGATTGACCATGTAGCAATTTAATTTGGTTGTTAAGGACAGCTGCAAATATTGGATTGAGTGTTTCGGTGGTTAATTCAGCTGTACAGACAAGGTTTTGAAGAAAAATCTTTTGGGGTTATGTGTGTGTATATGTGTGTGCATGTATGTATGTATGTGCATATATCTCTCACACGTATTTGCAAATGGTCCTCCAAATACTGACTCTGTAGAAACATAAGATTTGACTTATTATCACAGATCACACATTAAACGTAGAATTTGAAATGGAACATAATTTAAGATGTTCTGATATAACAAGGAAATATTTGTTTAATGTTCTTTATACAACAGGTGGACATGGCTGTGAGATGAACAATAGGATGAATCTGTAACTATGGTTATCTTTCAGCAGGAGGAGGTGTTGACTCTAACAATTACATAGCTTATACCATCTGTTGATTTCGGTCAAATGATTTAAATACTTATATTTTATTTTCTGAATGACTGCTATTGAAATAGGAGATAATTTAGCTGTTATAAGATGGGAACTCTGTAATCTTAATTTCTTCTTGTAAGTACTGTATTAATTTTAAGTCTGAAATATTTATTAACTGGTTAACTGGTTCTTTAAAAAAGTGTATTGATGGCTGCTTGAGTTGAAACTTCAGTAAAATGAGAATCCAAGGCTCTCCCACACACAATACCAGTTCACCTTCCACCCCCAGAACAAAAGGTGTGGTTGATACAGTCATAACAGTCAATACATATATGTGACAAATAGAATCACATGCATTGAAGTACTCCCAAACTCACATGTGGATCTGAAACCCCTTTGTGCAACAACTACTTAAGGATAATAAATGAACAATTCTTACAATGCATTAAAATCAAAATGCATGTACTATCTGAAAAAAGCAATTGTTCTGACTAATGGCAATTGTATATTTTGTAGCATAGTGTGAGGTACATATGTATATATGTGTGTCTACACACACACACACACACACACACACACACACACACACACACACACACACAGAGTTAGAGATCAAACTCAAGGCATTGTATGCTGGTCAAGTGAGCTGCCACAGCTGCCTCCTCAGATCCTAGTGTGATATTTAGACCTATACATTGCAGAAAGATTCAGTCAAGCTCATGAACATACACATCATCTTAACCTCCACAGACAATTGGTAAACATTTCACACTTCTAACTTACCATCAATACACCACATTGTACTGGTTAATCACTCTCATCATAATGTAAATGACTACAAAACTTTGGCTTATCTCAAGAGCCTCACCCTCAGTCTAGAGTTCTTAGTCCCAGAATACAGAGGTTGTGGTGTTAGCTTGCTGCTCTCAGCCTTGAAATTATCTTTTGTTACTTAGTTTGGTCATAGCATTAATGTGAAAAGATAAATTTTGTTAAGTTACATGTATAAGGGAAATGGAGAAGAGGCAAACATCTGACACATCCTTGTAGGCTGGGCACCAGAGAGTTCTTGATATTTGTGTGAGTTCCCTTTTAATGTACGAGGGTCCTACTCCTATTGTTAGGGGATGCTAGAGGCCAAGCTCTAGAAGTAAAGTATGTGTATTTGCTAACCTCTTCCATAGAGCAGCTGTTGTGTCAGAGGCCTCTTTGTCAAGTATTTATGATTTACTGCCAGCTTGCCTTTTCTGTGCCAAACTTCACAATGTTGTGATTACAGATGCTTATATTGTTTCATTTGACTGTATTATTAATCCAATCATAAGCTGAAAACATTGTAAATTTAGCATGCATTCACTAACCTTAGCAACCATCATCCCATTAAATTGTAGAGGACAATTGTTTATTACCCTCATAGTCCTGTAAGTGACTGGGAGAATTGTGTTCTATCTTGAGTATTATACTTCATATTCCCTTTACAGGTAAAGAGCCAAATTGAAAAAATGAAGGACAGTTTCTATTGCATTTATAAAGATTCCCCAAATCCATAAAGTCAGACAATTTTAAGTGAAACCATTGACAACCAGAGACTTCTATATTAATTATACTAGTTGCTGTTATTGTCCCAACCCTCAAGTAATTTATAAAACCTAAAGGCAACCAGATAACAACAATGAAATATGGTGACAGGATCATGTTTATCAGTGGTAGAAATGAGTTGGCTGGCTCTTAGTGGTTCTATTGTGAAATATCCAGAAATATTGACAGCTGGATTTTTAAACAATTGGTGCCTTGAAATTGGCCATGGTAAGGAATATCTACACCATGGAAATTGCCAAATGCTACAAAGTAGGATATACTTTTTTGTTCAGAGTGGTTATTTTTTTAAAATATACCAATGTGGTATGATTAAAATATAACACAAAATATCAATGTTACCTAATGTTTCAAAGGTTTATTATCTTTGATGTATAACTATTTAGTCTTATGATTTCATATTAAAATATAAAATTTATATTCTTTTATATACTTGGTTTACTACAAACTAGCTGATATATAATTTTCTCAGCATAGTAATTTTTGGTCATTTTTCTCTTAGCATTTTCATAGATTTGTATGATAACGAGGTACACTATAGATTTTGTTGAAACTTCCTCTGATATTTAGATTTGTTCAAGAGACCTAAAGTCAGACTGATTTTTATCCCTTTCTTTGAAGATCTTGGTATATATATTACTCTATAATACCAGATTTTCTTAGTTCTTGGAAGGAGTATTGTTTTCTGACTTTATCCTGATATTTAGTGAGGCTTTTAAATGTTTAAAGCTGATTTTCTATTTTGTCACTTGTAGACATTTATTTGAAAATCAGTTGTATGAACATCTTTATTTAGAAGATATTTACCTTAACTTATTTTTTAAAATTTTTATTGACAGAGTAATGTATAGAGGGGTTACAGTTACATTCGTCAGGTAGTAGGTGCATTACTTCTCACACATAGATGCCCCTTCTCATGTTTTTATCCCCATTTCCCTCCCCAATCCCTCCCAATGTCTTGTTTTCCCTCCTTCCCTTTCCTATTTCAAATAAACAAATAAATATATATAGAGAATATTCTAAACAACAAAGTCAAATACTGTAACAATATGAGATTAACCAAAGGCCAATAAAACAGAAGAGAAATAACATAGTACATTAAGAACAATCACATAAGATAAAGCTCTTGTTTCCATATCCTAGAGATCATTTCATTTAGTCTCATCTTATATGACCTTATGTACCTAGGTTTTGAGCTATTGTAATCCTCCGCTAGGAGAGTTCTAGATGTGTACTAATTATTAAAATGAGAGAAACCATTGAGCCTATGTTCCTTTGGGTCTAGCTTACTTCACTTAATATGATTTTTTCCAAGCCTCTCCATTTCCTTACTAATAGGGCAATATCATCTTTCTGATAGCAACATAGGATTCTATTGTGTATAAGTACCACATCTTCTTGATCCAATCATCTACTGAGGAGCATCTGGGTTGGTCCCATATCTTTGCTATGATAAATGGTGCTGCAATGAACATTGTTGTGCTAGTGGTTTTAGTATGTCCTTGTTTCTGGACAATTGGGTAAATGCCAAGGAGTGGAATTTCTGTGTCATAAGGGAGCTCTATGTTTAGTCTTTTGAGGAATCACCATACTGCTTTCCATGTCACTGGTAGATTTTTATATTATGAATTTCTTTCAGTTTTGTCAGAAACAGGTTTTGAAGTTTAGGTTCTTATTTCCTTTCATTCTTACTTTTACATTTTCTTGTCGCTTTCAGTTTTATCCTTTTCCTTTGGACTTAAGTTTTCTCAAGTTTGCCATCTTCCCCACTGAATTGATTTGGTGGTATCCATTTTTATTGTCAATGGCAGAAATGGCACTTCTGTCACTGCTCAATATCTTCTTTTCATTTTCTCACTTATTTTAATTTAAAGTCTTTCTCATCTCTGCTTTTATCTTGCACATTAATCTTCACTTACTTATTTTTAAGGCCACTTTCATCTTCCCTGTTTTTAAGGAAATCAGACATTGTTTGTGGTGGAACTTTTCGTTTTCTATCTCCTACTGGTTTTCTCTGTTCTTCCATAGACAGATTGGGGCTCAAACTAGACCTAGTATTGCTTCCTGGTTTTGTTAATTTAGTCTGCCACCTGCATAAGTTCCAACATTTTCCATTTTCTAGAACAAAAAGCAGACTCCTGAGTAGATCTCAGGGTGTTCATTTCTAACAGACATTAGTTCAGAAGATATGGACTTTATGAATCATTTTTTTTTGCTTCTGTGAAAATGGCACCTCAGCCAATGTTTCTCAGCGGGTGACTCTCATGGCTTTGGGGACCTTGGGTAGTTATAAAGGCAGCTGTTCTACCTGCCTTAGAAAAGCTCTTTGTCATATATAAGTTTTTATGCTCTAATGTAAGGCAAATAAGGAATGGTAAGTCAGACTTACCACTTGTGTTCCCTGTGTGTATATCATATGTCATGGAAAAGAACAAGAAAATCCCTTTTCTTTGGAGGCTGTTTTTTGGGTGCCCTGGGGTGGTTAGCAGCCTTCTTGGTCTCTATTCAGCAGATTCAAGTAAAAACACTTAATATCTAATTGGTCTAGCAATTATAAATGGTATCTCTAGACATTGTAAATTTCCCTGGGCAGCAAAATTGTTCTTTTTCACCCCTTTCAAGAACTACTGCTATAAAACTAAGAATACCATTCTTAATCCACACTAAATTCTATGTATTTTGTGACACTTTCTCCAAAATCAAGCGGTATTCTTTTCTCTGATTTTTATTTTATTACTATAATCTTTTATCTGTCCTTATAGGCATTGAGTAGAATTTATAAAGTGATTGTATGAGGAATTACTGCTCTGATGTTCTATTTTTAATTCATTTATTTATCTGCTAGAAAAATCATTAAACACCTAATATATGCCATATTGTGTCTGATTCCTAGAATAACACTATGGGGAATTTATCTAAGATCATGCAATTGACCATACTTACTTCAAGCTTTTTTGCCCTTACAGCTTTCCTAATAAATATTTCTCTTAGTTTGTTCAGACATTTTATCTAAATGTAGGATTATCAGTGCCTTTAAAACATTCACAATCTTGAAAATATTTTCTAAAGGAAGGGATAAAGACTGCATATTCCTTAACCTTATTTGATTATGGAGCCCTAGTTTTCCAGAGCATTTTATGACGTGATTATTCTTAGCTATAGGCTCTGAAAACTATTCTTTTGTGTTTGTCTCTATCATCCAAGAATGGATGATTTTAATCTTTTTCAAATGAACACCTATACTCCTCAGTTCTGTAGAGACTACCTCCATATTAAATTTCTTTAATGTAAGTTACCTCCACATTTATGACTCATAAATACCACCATATGCCTTTAAGAAATTCTTACTCCAAAATTGAGTATCATATGCTCTTCTCTTCAAGACCTTTCATGTTCTTCTGCCCATAGCTTAGTATAAAGCTAGTAGTAGTTTTCATTCTTTTGTTAGATTTACATGACTCATACACAGGACTCAGGCATCTTCTTCAAAAATTGGAACCAAATGGGAGCTGAGAAGGCATTTTCTTTAAAGTGGAATTTAAATGACAAATGACCCAGTAAAAGGTAATACCACTGACATTTTTTTAAAATGGATTTCAATCTTTTTTATATACACTTAAATTGGGATAGATTTGATACTTTAAAACTTCTGGTGAGATGTTGGTAAAAATAGCAAGTAAAATAAGCACAGAAGAAGTCAGCATCTCTACTGTCCTAAGACCAAACTGAATGCTTCAGTGCTCTGGTAGAAGGCAGCTACAGTGGCATATTCCTTGTTACAACTAGTACTGCAGTTGGTGCAGAAGAATGACAAATCTTGGGTTAACCCTAATGATTGATCATGTCTCAAGAGAAGAAGGAAAGATAACAAGCATAGCATTAGCAGTATCTTAGGAAAAAATATTACGTGTCAGCTATTTTTTGCTTTTTCCATTCATTTTTTAAAAATTTTATTGTCGGAATAATGTGTAGAGTGATTACAGTTACATTCATCAGGTAGTAGGTGCATTACTTCTTGCACATTGATACCGTTTCTCATGGTTTTGTACCAGTTTCCTTCTTCCTCCCAATCATCTTGTTTTTCCAGCTTCTCTTCCCTATTTCAAATAAATAAATAAATGTATATATGCAATATACCAGGTAACAACATGAGATTAACCATGATGACACATAGAAAGAGAGGAGAAATAACATATTACAGTAAAAACAGCAGTCAAACAAGAAAAACCTCTTGTTTCCATGTTCTAGCTCACAGGCTGGTATGGATCCAATCTTATGACTAAACATTTGTTTCCTAAAAGGAAGAACTGACCTTTTGTTCTATTTTGTTTAGTTCAGGATTAAACTATGAAGGGATATGGAAGGGTATACTGAAGTTTCACCTGGTTCAGTGAGAAAAATGTATTAATTGATAATCAATGCCTTGGAATAGCTTAAGAAATTAATAGTTTTCTTTCTGCTTTTGTTTCCTTTTTTTAAATCAAAGCTCCATGTAACACTTCTAAACCTAAAAAGCATCAGGGTTAGATCTGGGGATGCCCATGGAATCTTCCTGGCATAATTATTTTCTAGGTTCAGAATAGCTATTTATTTCTCTTTCTTTTGAAGATCGGTGCATTTATCTTTGCGTTCAGGTATGGCAAGACAGGAATGAGGAAGACAATCTGACAAGCACTAGGAAACAATATTAAACCTGCATCTTGAGGAAATTGCAAAATTGTGTCTACTCTATCAGGATTGTCAATTCCAGGTATCTTACTTTGGGACTTTTGTATTACTTTGGTGTTGCTCATAAAATGTTCTGTTTCTGAAACTGCAAGGTTCTACAAAAATCACTAAACTTTTTGTGCAGCCTATAAAAACATAGATTATAATCGGCTGATTGTAAAAATAATTTGTTTTTCTTAGCGCTCCATGCCAACTTGTCCTTTGTCATGAAAAAGTGTCAGGTTTCTATTCTTCTCAGTTTGTGTGAAAAAAAAAAGGTGTGTTAATATTGTAGGTATGGTTGTTTTTGTGGGGAGGATTCTTCTTGTATGTAATGCCAGAAATATAAATACTACAACAAAAGATAAATAAGTATGTTTTTATGTATATATTTTGGAAATTCAGGTTACACTATAGGATTTAGTTTTGGGACTGATGATTTAGTTGTATAATTTGACTTTCTTTTTTTGATATTTTTTATTGTAATTAATAAAAGGGTTACATGATATTTGCCAGATAGAAGGTGCATTAATTCACATACATTGATACCCTTTCACTTTCTATACTGCACAATTTTCAGTAATTTGTTCATTTCTTATAAAGTTAAATATATAAATTACTCAGCAATTCCATTTCTAGATGTTTACCCAAGGGAAAACCCAATAACAATATCTATAATGGGTTTACATGCAGTACCAAGAATCTCCAATTGATGAAGATTATAAAATACAGCCTATGATGTACTAGTACAATGAAACATAACTTAGAAGTTTACAAAAAATTAGTGACACACACAACACTATGCATATCAAAAAGAGAATCATCACTGGTATAAAAAATAGAATCATGCACATTTGCTTTATATGAAGTTAAAAACCAGGAAAATTACTGATGCTGAAAGAATGAATATGAATAAAGTACAGGTAGAAGAAGAAATTGACTGAACAAGTGCAAAAAGTACAAAAAGTAGCCTTTTGAAGTGATAGACATTTTCTTTCCTTTTTTTTGCTTACTGGAGCTTGAACTCAGGGCCTGTGTACTGTCCTTGAGCCTCCATATGCTCAATGTTAGTGATGTACCACTTGAGCTATGTCTGGCTTTTTTTCTGAGCAGTTTGTTGGGGATGAGTCTTATGAGATTTTCTACTTGGGTTGGCTTCAAACAGAGATCATCAGATCTTAGCCTCCTGTGTAGCTAGGATTACAGAAGCATGAACCACCAACTCCTAGCAACAGATATACGTTCTCTAATCATATTTGTAGCAATTTTTATTTGAGCAATTACAGCATTGTTGAATATATACTCAATTGTGTACCTTAATACAAATTGTGTAACATTCAATTTGATCAGTCAAAAAAGAACAAAACGAGCATCATTCTTCTATTACAAATGCTATGGTGTCTCCCCCTTCAATAACATGACTGCTTACCTTGGGAACAAAAGTATCACACAAAGATAAGTGAAGGTCAGACACACTCCTTTTGAATGGAAAGCTGAGACTGGGAGAGTCGTGCATAGAGAATATGGTATTTTTAATATTATGGCCTTCAGTCAAGAATTATCAAGTATTAAGTGATGGTTTCTTATATGTTCCTATCAGAGACTGGGACCTGAGTTATACTTAGAATTCTCCAAATCATTCTGATAGATTTTTCTTACATGCCACATTATATACTCTGAAGTGTCTTCCTTTCTCCTTTCATCTTTCTTTCTTCTTCCTTCCTCCTTCCTTCCTTTCCTTCCAACTTCTCTCATGCCCTCCCTTCCTTTCTTATTTTGACTCTATTTTTTTTATCCTAGAACCAACATTTATCAGAATATGTAATACAGGGTGGGTTTGAATTACAATGGGCCAAAGAGACAAAACACAGTTCTAATACATTTGGAAATTATAAGAATGTCTACAATTTACTTGTACTGTATTTTTACATATATTTAAATTCACAAGTCCAGTTCTTCTAAGTCTTCCTGTATTTTGTTCTTCAATTCAATTTTGTATATTATCTTTAAATATTCTATAATTTTTCTATGATCAGGGAATACATAGCTAATGAAATGAAAATTCTACTAATATGGGGCTAGGTTCTCCATGCTTTATAAAGCTCTGTTCAGAACACAATTGCAAGCTGAGCATGAGAGCAGTGATCATTTTATAACCAAGAATGAAAAATCACAATCATTTACACATCTAGTGACCTATGGATTGACACCAAGTCCTCCCAAAGAACAGTAGAGGGATCTTTACTTCAGCACACTCCCTTAGCCTCCCTTGCCTTTTCTTCCTTGTCTCTGTGATACCAGCTGGAAGAACACCACAACAATCACCTAGTCTGTCGTTCACTTTATCATAGTGAATGATTTAAATTTTCTGCATAAGAATCAGGACACACAGCATGAATGGGGAATGAAATGACCAACCTGGGGTTTGTTCTTCCAGACTTCTAACACCAGCTAGACTATCATTTTTAGAAGCTGACAGTCAATCTTAATCTAGTTCTCTCAAATGAAGGATGAATGGATTGCTCATGAAAAGAATACATCAGAGTTTCTGTGTGCAGGAAAGAAAAGAATATGTCCCTTCCAAAACCATGTCACATTACTGTTCTTCAGGAGAGGTAAACCTGTTGGTGGTGAATGTTGATGAAAAAGGTGACATGGAAAAATTGGTGTTGACATTAATTGATCTAAAGGTAGGTAAAGTAAGGCCCAAGAAAAGTAAAATGTGTTACTAAGATTACTTAAATCTTAAATTGAACTTTATAAAAGTGACATTTTTGTAGGTGGAAATTTTTGCAGTTTGTGTAACTTTATTTAAAAAATAAAGGCACAATTGAAAAAGCTGATTTTTTTTTTACTTTCAAGAAAGAGTCATATGAGTTGGCTACATCTTATTTTTTTTATTTTTGCCAGTCCTGGCCTTGAACTCAGGGCCTGAGCACTGTCCATGGACTTTCTCAAGGCTAGAGCTCTACCACTTGAGCCTCAGACCATTTCCAGCTTTTTTCTATGTATGTGGTACCGAGGAATCAAACCCAGGTCTTCGTGCATGCCAGGCAAGCACTCTACCACTAGGCCAAACTCCCAGCCCTACATCTTATTTTTACAGTATACAAAAAAAACTACTTTGTGAAGAGTTCCTCAATAACATGGCTTCTATGTTAAAGCATTCTGTGATTCATATGCTCTGTGGAGCATGGTTCAGTTCTATAAAAAAAAAAGAAAAACAAGTGATTATCAATAATGAGAAAGTACTATATATTTCAAAAAGTTAGAAGAAAGGAGTTTGAATATTTTAAACATATTAATGATATAGAATTTAAATATTATATAATGGGTAGATACACAAATATTTTCTGGTATTTCATAAATGTGTACAGTTCTTGTGGCTTTTTTCATTAGCTAAAAGAGTTAAAAAGAAAAATTGTAAATGTGTGAGAAAAATCCATTTTTGCTGACAAAGACCCCTTATGTAAGGACAGAGTCCTCATGCAGGACACAATTTCTGGGACATTTCATGTTTTCAAACATCACTACTATTATATTTGTACTGGAGAGACCATTTCTTTTTCTAGATACCTTCCATTAATACCCATGAATAATTTTCCCCTCTATTTCTTGACTGTTCTCACCTCTTGAACTGAAAGTTGGACTCTGAATATGCTAGATGAGTGCTTTACTATTGAGCTATATTACAGCTCCTCATACAATCCTACTGCCAATTTTTTTTCAAATTCCTTCTTTGTAGGTATGTAATGTTTGTTTTTTGGCTTGTCCATTGCCTTTGCTTTCATAGCTTATTAATTTAATAATGCTTCATATTTCTATGTCCAAACTCTTAATGAAACATCTTATCTCCATGATTGATATCATAAAAATCATTCCTGACTCCACTTTAGTTTAAATCCGCAGGTCATTTATGTAAGACAGTTATTAACCTAAGCACAAAAGTAGAAACACAGAACAATACAGGAATGAGTCCTCTGAGAGTCCATTGTTTTTTTGTGAATATATAAGTGATCTATTATAAATTAGTCATATTGAAAGCCTCTTATTTTATCCTTATGTACATATTGGCTGGACAAGTATGTTTCATAACAGTATCTGAGAAATAACGATGGAGGATAAAAATGAAAAAACATATGAAATGGCCTCAAGAAGTTAATCTGGGAACATTTTCTGGGAAAGTGATGAAGCCATTTATGTAGAAGAAAGATTAACATGCCTGTAATCCTAGCTACTGAGGAGCCTGAGATTTGAGGATCAATGTTTAAAGCCAGGGAGGGCACAAAATGACCTGAGACTCTTATTTCCAGTTAACCCTTAGAAAACTGGGAAGTGGGGGTTGGCTCAAGGATAGGGCAGCAATCTTGAGCTGAAGAACTCAGGGATAACGCCCAGGCCCAGGGGTAGGGCGGTAGGGCAGTAACCTTGAGTTGAAGAACTCAGGAACAGGGCCCAGGCCAGTTCAAATCCCATGACCCACAAAAAAAGGGCGGGGATTAACAAGCACCTAGGCAGTGACACCATCTTAGCATGTGTAGCCATATGTCACCCTTTGTGGTCACTGACACACATACTGTGCCCATTTTAGAGAGTCCAGTGACCAATGACTGATGGCCAATTCTAAGGTTCAGTTGTGCATTTCGCTGTTTTATATATTCAAATGATTTTCCAAAGCAAATTATTAACACTGAGTAAACTTTTGCTCTTACAGCTAATCTTTTTTTTTCCCTTTTTATCAGTCATGAGACTTAAATTCAGGGACTGGGCACTGTCTCTGAGCTTTTTTGTTCAAACCTAGTGCTCTACCATTTTGAGCAACAGCTCCATATCCAATTGGTAGGTGGTTTATTGGAGATGGGAGTCTCACTCTGACTCCAAACTGCAGTCTTCAGATATTAGCCTCCTGGGTAGCTAGGGTAATAGATGTGAGCTACCAGCATCCAGATTCTATCTACTTTTTTATTATTAAAGAATTTATTAACATTGATTTCTACATCATATTTCAAATGACATGTTTAACAAACAAGTATTCAAGAAGGGAATTTCTATATACAATCACTGGCACTTAGATTTTAGAACATAATTAAAATTAGGCTGAGGGTTTGTATATCATAGATATATATTAATCTATGTAATAAAAATTATGCCTATAGAATCATAAATTTTTATGCCTATGTAGTTGTTTATATTTCCAATACCATGTCCATAACATTGGATACACAAATACTGAGTCCTTGTTCTTGTACTGTTTGGATCTAATAGCCACATATTAAGGATACCACGCACCTTTGGTTCCTTTGGTCTTCACTTGTCTCACTCAACATGATTCGCTCCAGATTCATCCACTTCCCTGCAAATGCCATTAATTTGTCTTGTCTGTTTGCTATGTTGAATTCCATTGTATATATACATACATATATAAAACACATTTTTGATCTACTTTTATATCTATAGTTAGCACCATGTTTTTAAAGGTAAAGCACTAGAAGTATGTTTTTATCAAAAGAAAAATGACTTTGATGTTTTATTGATTTAGAGAAAGTATACACTTTCAAATTTTACTAATTTTGACAGTTCAAATTCTAGTTGCTGTATTTTTATCCCCGAGATTTAAAAGCAAGTTGCAGGTGAAGGTTTGTTATTGTTCTTTGTTTGCTTATTTTCTTCCTACCCAATACTAAATATGGACAGATATATGTATTTCATTTTAGATGACAAATTACAGGCTAGAAATAGTTGAAATAATGTGCCAGGCTTTATTTATTCTCCTTTTTCTCTTCCCCTCATCAACATACTGCATAGATAACAATTGCTCAGAAAGAACAAACATGAAAGAAATAAAATAACCATGAAGAAGTATTTGGCATTTACATGTATATAATTCATATATCTTATATATGGTTATAAACATTCTCCTGTGTATTGCTAAATAATTTTATGGTAACTTTTGTTTAAGCTCATGGATTTATTACAAATTATTCAATAGATATTCTATACCAGTGGTTTGTTTTTATAAGACTTATGTCTACATTTCATTTACAATAAAAAAATCAATTCTCAAGTTATCTACTTGAGCACCATGACTCAAAATGTCACAGACAAGGAAAGGAGGGCTGAGAGGGGCACTTTTTGAGGTATTTCATTTGATAGAAATTAAGTTGATTGGGCACACTGGTTTATGCAAACCCATTTTAATTCAAACCATTAGCACATAGCCCTTTTTTTCTTTTTATGTGTTTTAGACTATTTTTATTATATTTAAGTAATTGTACACAGATCAAGCTGCACTGTACACAAGAACAGCTTTGTTTAAAAGCAAAAAATTAATATATAAACTAAAATTAAGACAAGAAAGAGAAGGGGTGGGTTGGAGAGGTAGATGAGAATATTGACAGGAATGACAGCAATTGAGATAAACTATATTCACAAACTGCTTTGGTGAATGGCAACTCCTTTGTAATACAAAGCCTTTTTTAATGGTTTAAAAAAATTGGAAGACATTGGAATGGACTTACCAGGCAATAATCCAGATGGAAACTCTCTTAAATAGTTGAGGAAGAGACTGCATCAAAAATTACCAGAGATAATAATAAACTAGGTTTTGTTTATATGTTGATGAGGACAATAGATAGTGCTAAGATTCCATAAATGAGACAAACCTTGATGGAGAGAGCTACTTCTCAAAAGAAACTTGAAAGAAGTGGTGCAAATACAGAGTATGATGGAAAGTAAGATTTCAGGAAAGAACAGTTTGAACCCAATGCAATCTTCACACAGAGTGCAGCTGAGGGGCCTAAAAAGTCTGTTGATAGAGGTTGAGACAAATCAGCTTGATAGTGACATGGAAGAATAAAATGCAGACCAAGCAACAGCTCAGCTTTTTTTGGGGAGGGGCAAGGTGGATGAACACAATACATATTTAATATAAACCTCTTTATAATGGAGAGTCAACCTGTTATTTACTCTGATATTTCTTGCTACATACTAAGACACGAAGGAAAACTTTAGAAAACTTTGGAATTTGGGCTGAAGACACAACTCAATCTCAGAGGACCAGACTGGCAAACACAAAGCTGTGAGTTCAATCTGAGTAGTATCAAAAATAAAAAAGAATTCTAGAATTTGAATGATAACACATAATTAGAAATGGAGAAAGTCACTGGGAAGAAACAATCTTAGGAGGGAATGAGAGCAACTAAAAGAGAAAAGGCACTTATATTCAATTAAGCTTTTGAAACTATCATAATCCTGACATGAATACCTGAAAAGTATGGCTGCATGCTCGTGGCTCAGACCTGTAATTCTAGCTACTTAGGAGGCTGACATCTAAGGATTGCAGATGGAAGCCAGGCCTGGCAGGAAAGGCCATAAAACTCTTATCCCCAGTTAATCTCCAGAAAACTGGAAGTGGAGCACTGGCTCAAAGTAATAGAGCACTGGCCTTGAGCACAAAAGCTCAGGAACAGCTCCCAGGCTTGCAGTTCAAGTCCCATGACCAACAACAGGAAGAAGGAAAGAAAGGAAGAAAGAAAAAAAGAAGGAAAGAAAGAAAGAAAGTAAGAAAGAAAGAGAGGGAGAGGGAGGGAGAGAAGGAAGGAGAGAGGGAAGTATGGAAAACAATTATAGTACAATGAAATTGCAAATTCTGAAGAAGAAAATAGTCAATGGAATCTAATTATATATAAAATAAAATATTCTAGAAGAGCTTTTACAAGTAATGAAAGGATGATTTAAAATTTAAAAAAATTGGTGTATTTAACTCACCATCAGAATAAAGGTAAAAATCTATATAATTGTCTTCATATAGATGCAAAAAACATTCTTCATGAACTTCAGTGTTCAGTACCTACAAATTGGAAAGAATTTCAGCAAACTAAATCTTAAACGGAATTTTCTTAATCTAAAGTTTTAATACTTTGGAATCTGATGTTGCAGATGTTTGAGTAGTGTTTCCATGAGTGGTGAGTATTGAAGCTTGAATGAAAAGTAGTGATGAGTAAAGGATGCTGATGGCTGCAAGAAATTAGTTGGCAATAGTCATTTATGTATACTTTTAATATTTGCTACTGTGAAAATGACAAAAATGAGCCATTTATGTTTTTTTCTAGAATGGACTCTCTTTGTGTTACACATTGTATATTTCTTGGCACTAGCAGGAAAGAATACATACTAGAGGAATTATGCTTGGAAAGGGCTCAATACAAGGACTATTTACAAAGAGGTGGGAAAGAATAGAAAAACCAACCCATGACCCAGAGGTACACATTAACTGGATATATTAGAAAGGTATAACTACCTGCAGGCATGAACTTGTTCCCAGACCTTGTGAGAGTTATAGCCATGGGACTGAGATTGCTTAAAATGATAAATTCCCTGAATTCTCTCTTCTCTTCTGAACTTCCAATATCCTGCAGGTGCAGTTACCAAATGCAAGAAAGTGCTGGTAGTGCAGTCTCTAGAGATCTCTCTCTTTCTGGCTACAGAGAGGTAGGCAGAAAATGAATCTGGAGAGGTGAATAAAAAGGCACAGACATCTTTTCTGTAACCCGTAATGCCTTCCTTACCTTTCTATCTGGTAAAACTTATTCCATGGGGACTCAATATAAGACCACTGCTTCCTCTCTTCTTGTCCACCTATGTCTGTGACAAAGTCTATGTGTTAGGTAGAAATATGTGACAGACACAGTAGCAGTTTCCACTGTTTCCCTCAATTATCCCATCTAGTACATAAACTACAGAATATAATCATGTAACTGTCGAGGAAAGCTAGTAAATACTTGGTCCAAATTATAGAAAGTGTATAGTTAACTCTCTCTGTAGAGAGAGTCGTTCACTCTTCAGAATCAACTGGTGGTGAACTGGAAATATTTGAAACACAGCAAAAAGGAAAAGAAAGAAATAACAGAAAAGATACAGGTGAACTGCAGCATAATGCACATCGTATTAGGTATTTTAAGGAGTCTGCAGATGATTTGAATTACTGGGGAGGATGTGTGCACACATGTGCAGATAGGAATGTGTCTGTGTATAATACATATAAATTCTATGTACAAATTCTATGTTGTTTTATATTTGAAGACCCTATAAGGATTACTGGAGTCAATCTTGTGCAGATTCCAAAAGAGTCCCGATATCTCCATCTTTCTATGTCCCTCTGGTACTTTTTCGGCAGACAAATAGGGCACTGAAAACTATGTTGTGTTTTTTGGCAGTCAGAGCAAGAAAAACATTCATGCAGCAAATGAAGGTCTCCGAGTGTTTTTTAGAATGAACCTCTTCTTGGCATCTTCATCATTAGTAAGATGCGGGCTTCTTAGAGCCGCTGTGTTCACACTCGAAATGTGTCCCAGGGAGAAGCAGGATGACAGCAAACACAGTAAGAGATCTACCATGCTATACAAGTCTGCCTCTGTTACAAATGACCATACTCGTCATCGCTGTAGTGACAAAAGATAATGTGTTAGCTATTACAGCAGTAAAGTTCCAAAGGACATCTCATTTCAGAAGGTGAAATCTAAGGCTTCAGAAATTCATACAATATCTTTTCTTTCTCCCTTCCCTTCCTTCCTCTCTACCCTGCCCTCCACCTTAGAATTAGTATTTTCTAACACTTCCTTACCTCGATTTTCAGTTTTCTCTGGCAAATTCTTGTCTGTTGTTATTGTCCTCTTTAATGTTTATAGGATCTTGTCTCAGTATAAGTGAAAGGAAAATTTCCCCACACCTACGCTGAGTATCCATTTATCAATTTAAGGAAGGCCTCACTTTAACCTTCTCTTCTATCAATCATGGTGTTAGAAGGAATGCTCAAGATAAGTCATGTTTTGGCTATATAGTCACTACTAAGAACACAATTAAGTTAGCAGAGTGCTAAAAACAATGGGCTTTGATGGAAAATATGCTTGGCAGTCTGTAAAGCAACTGTCAGTGTTTATCCCATTTCCCTACCCAGTCTGTTGTGAATTTAAGTGCATTCTTCAAAATCAAACTTGGTTAGTTCTTGATTTTTATTTTTGACTCCACAGCCAGCTTCTCAAGAAAGATAAGCAGGTCTAATCAAGAAGTGTGATATTTTCACTTTGGTGAGAAGTCTCTTTGCCACAGTCAGCTCTACGTAGTTTACCTAAACTGCTGCTTACCAATATCACCATTCTCTTACAAAGCATAGAAATGGCTTGCACTAAATGATACGTTAGAATAATCCCTACATTTTTTTCACGGTACTAATCTACCTGAAAATTCAAATTACCTATCTCATTTGTACATCTATCTATCTATCTATCTATCTATCTATCTATCTATCTATTCATCTATCTGTATGTGTGTGTATCTCTGTCTCTCTGTACATTTATCTATATATCTATATATATGTATATACATGGCATTGCTTTTTAGGAACAGAATCTTGAGAATTTCAGATATCTTAAAGTCTTAACTTACAGAAGAGCACAAACCAAGATAGCACTTTCCCTAAAGAGTGTAGAATTTCTTCTGTAGATTTCATTTACATTGTGATTACCTAACTGCATCTTTAGAAGAGAAATGAATTTGAGGTTATGGGAAATACAAGTGCTTTTTCCAGGGTGACCAGCAAGGAGACTCAGAAATAAAAGGTACTCTAAAGGGAATTTAGAGCAGAAGAATTCTAAGATTGATCTCAAGTTTTGACATAAACTGTGAGAGCATTAACTAAAAGTTAGAAGAGGAGTAACCTCAGGGTATTAGGTTGGGTGTCTGTCATAAAAATATGCAATTAAGGTATGCCCATGGAATGGTAGATCTATGAGGTAAATGTTGATAATTTAGAATCTTCAAGTAGGTAATGTTTATCGAATCTTAGCATGCGTCAGGATAATCACTTATGGGACTTGCAAAAACTGATCACTGGCTCCACCCTCAGAGCTTTGATGATATTTGAGTCCATTTCCCAGGTGATACCAGGCCACGGACGAGAAACCACAGTGAAAAACACCAGATGGCTGTCATTTAGGGTATCCCCCAACTCTGTTCCTGTCGTGGTAGCCTTTTCGATTTCTCTATCTCCTCAGAAAATTAGTCTTCTTTTACTCCAACTGTCCTAATTTTCTTTGTGTGAATATATATGCAATAAAATGTAATTAGATAGGGAGAAAACTATCTATGTAGAAGGCAAAGAAATTACTGAATAGTAGGAGTTACAAATAAGGAAACAGAGCATGGCAGAAAATATATAAATAAAAAAATAGGGGCATCATAGTTTTGAATCTCAGTCATCCTGGAAGTTAGGCACAACTCTTCTTTTCTCAATTAGAATAAAAATAATTGCCAAGGATATCAATGTTCAAGAAGTTATGTACCCACCACCTGATCAATGTAACTGTAACCTCTCTATAAATCACCCTGACAATAAAATACAATAAAAATTGCCTTCCTTTCTTAAGTTGCTTAGCATGTATTCCTTCTGTGAATATCTCTCTTGTTTGTCTAAAGATTTTTAAGATTTTGCTTCATAAATTTTATGAGTTAATTATGCAAGTTAATATATGTTTCATTTCTTTTTAAGCAAAATGAACATCATGTGAATTTTATTTGTATAAATTAATTTGTGTTTTGGTTCCTATAAGTTTTGGTGAAGAACATAGATAAGTATAACTCATTTTGTTGATCTGGTTATTCTAAATTAGAAGCCAATCTAGTTAAAAACATAGACGATTGTAAAACTAGTCCCGATGTATGTTGGCATGGGTAACATTCAGTAGTTTCTTCTACAATGGTGGTCATTGTTATTGATTTAGTGTTAGACACGCAAGTCTTCAGTGTTTTAAGGAGTACTGATTCACATGTACAGCTGGTCTTACTGCACTTTGTGTAGTACAATGAAATTAATAGGAGGTAGGCCATCTGAGACACATTAATTAATAGTAAAGGACAAAATTTGTCTTCTCCATTTCTACAACTGGGTAGATAATAGGTTTCCATTAAGAAAATGTAGTGTGTTGCAATACCATATGCATTGTGAATTAACTTCCTGTTGGGACCCAGGAAAACTTAATGCAGAAAACTCCCAGATAGCATCAAATGGGTTCTTGGTTTTCTTTGAAATCTCTCTCTGGTATGACTTGTGGTATTCGGAGGAGGTGTAAAACATCTTTGTAGGTACAGGAGGAAAAAATTCAGGTGGCTCATGACAGATTTCCAAATCTGTGTTATTAATCTTCATCTTCATTGTTACGTTGTCACCAATTTCTTGGTGACAGTTGAAGAAGTAAGACTGTCCAATAGTCATGCCATTCACATAGAGCATTCCCATCCTAACAATAAGTAGAACAATGCCTTTTCTGAGTCCTAGGGATGAGAATGTTATTGGATAAAGAAAACAAATTATTTTTCACTTATTCTTTAGACCATTTCAAATGGAAATTTTTGGGGTTTCGAGGTATTTTGTCTCCATAGTTGAAAAACCAATGAGTAGTCAGGTATAAATCCTGTAGTTGTTATTTCTAGTTTATTTTTAATTAAATTACACACATGTGTGAGGCTCTACCAGATGTATTTAATTTGTGCCCCTGGCTTCTGCTGAGGAGACAGGACAGATAGCTTGCATTTCCGTGATAGAGGGCAGTCAAGAACCTTATTTCATTTGTTACGTGAGTAGAAGTTGAACAGAGATTTTTTGGAAATATAAAACAGAGTTTCCCACAGAGCTAACCTCATTTTCTAGGATTCTTGCGTTGCCCTCACCATATGTCCCACTGCATTATTAACAAAGACATCCAACTGCTGAGGTTATTACTATTTCTGGTAAGTAGATGCTAGTCATATTTCTAAAATTATCTGTAAGCAAGTTAAATTCCCACGTGACAGAATGATCTGTGCTAATATAATACAACTGGGGATTATGTTCAAGTAGGGGAACTGGCATGTACAAAAGACAAGGCTAAGGAAGTGGGAGAGGGTTGGAAATATAGACATGAATTCATCAACATAGAAATTCTAGGCTAAGGAATTGGAATTGAGTCTGGGTAGTGTGGAAGTCCTGTGATCATACTTGGACTGGCTCTCTGGGAATGACAGCAAATTCAAAGTCAAGCCATATGTGAAGGTTTCTTTGAGAACTTCCACTGCCAGTGGTGCTATCAAGGCTGACTGCTGAGGTGAGAGCAGGAACTGTTTTCTCTTCAGCCAAAAGAATTTCATTTCAGATCTAGTATTTCCATTCAAATTTCCATCTACCTGCCAGTATCTTTCTTAGAGAGGCAGAAAGGGCTCTTAAAAGTCAACTTTCTCATGTAGCACAACCTTGCTCATAAACATAGAATATCAAGAAAACATGATTTTTTTCCTCAGCATTGTGCACATAGGAAATACAAGAAGGGAACAGAACATGTAAATTCAGTTGTCAGAAACAATGATTCTAGAGTCAGAATTTATCAATTCAATTTTGAGATTCCAATTATGACTTGCTGTTTGACCTTGAGAAATTCATTTAACCTCTTTCCATCAGTCTTTCTAAAATAGGGACAAACTGTGAAACTCCCAGCATTTTTTAAAAGATCACTGAGTTATTGCCCATAAATGTTTAATAACAGTGAATAATATCAATGTGTCAAAAATTTTCTGAAATTTTTAAAATAAATTTTGAGATGATTAGAGAGCTAATCATCTAGAAAATGTGACTTCAAATCTTGCCTCTACTGTAAGTGGCCATAGAAACCTGGGTGTCCCAGAGACCATTCATCATAAGGCAGCTTTCTCAAGGGCAGATTTTTGTCTATGATCAATGTAGCACTCAACATGAGATGGTGGAACAAAGGAGGTACCATATCACTTCACATAACAAGTAGTCAAAGGGCATGTTCAGTGTGTCACTTCCTGACTTTTATTCAGGCATTCTCTTGATCAGTTTTGTACTTTCCTGATTCTTCACATGGTCCAGATTGGTAGCTGGGGCAATTTAGGCAAAAATACTTCTTTACTTTCCAAAAGGTAGATTGAGAATTCCTTGGCCAACTATGAACTTGGCTGCTTCATGGGCAGCCAAAGATGTCTATCAAACTGTATTTTGAATGATCAGGATAAAATACGAAGCAGTAAAATATGCAGTTTGTAACATGTCACTTAGCTTTTACACCCAAATCCCTTTTTCTCTTTCCTCTCAATGGCATGATTCGTATTCATTAATACTTACAAAACTAAGATAAGGATTTGCCTGGCACTGGGGATGATTGGTTGAAAAAAATGAAGCATGGAAAGAGGGAACAAGAGACATAAAATGAGTCAAAATGAATTAGGAGTTTACTATAGTATGGAGATAAAAAGTAAGAAGCTCACGATCCATGGGGATAACAATAAAACTTGAAGATAGTGATGGATGTGAAAATATTATAGAGCTAGCATTCACCTGATTGGTGACTGATTATAGGAGGGACTAAGAGAGGAAGTAACTCTAAGATCTGAATCTGATTGCAGGGAAGAGTGTCAGTATCGATTCTTAATGGACACAACATTCATTGGGTTATTCAAATAGAAGGAATTTTATTTCCTTTAGTATTAAAAGTGCTAGACTAGAGATCATTGAAAAGAATTCAAGAATTGATTCCTTCTTTTCAGAAAAGAACAGCAAACTAATTCATCACTGATATTCACTAGCACTAGACAGCATGTTGAAAATGAACTACACAACGTAGCAAGGAGGTAAAAGGGAAAAACCTTGGAGAAAATGAGGGAAGAGATGATATTGTTCAAAAAGAAATATACTCAATGGGCTGGGAGTTTGGCCTAGTGGTAGGGTGCTTGCCTAGCATGCATGAAGACCCGGGTTTGATTTCTTGGTACCACATATTTAGAAGCCAGAAATGGTGCTGAAGCTCAAGTGGTAGAGTTCTAACCTTGAGAAAAATCCAAGGACAGTCCTCAGGCCCTGAGCTTAAGCCCAGGACTGGCAAAAAAAAAAAAGAAAGAAAGAAAGAAAGAAATATACTCAATACCTGACATGTAACTGTAACCCCTCTGTAATCATCACCTATACAATACAAACTTAAAAGAAAGGACTCTGTGCTTCATTGGAGTTTGAAAGTTGATTTTGCAAGCTTGCTGCCACATGTGATGGGTGGGGCTGGGAGGCTGTGAGGAAGGCATTAGAACAACTGGAGCATGAGGCCTGAAAAAGCCCTGCTATCAAGTGCTGGCAATGCAGTCACAGAGCACCTGCTGCAGCTCAAAGAGGAACTGCTAAACTGAAATGAATGCTTATGTTTCTCTTCTGAGCAAGTAATTTCATTAAGGAAATTAGATTTCTTAGAGGATGTAGTTGACACAATCTGATAATTTAGAGGGTTGTCGTTAAAAATTAAGCACATAAGAAAATAACATGAACTCAACTTCTGTTACCAATCCACTGGCAGCAGAGTATTTGAAGAAAAAAAATCCAGCAAGTTGATAGAGATAGTAAAATCAAGATCATGTAGAAATATCCATGGTATAGGTTCTGGCTTTCCTTGTTTTTGCAGAGGAAGAAATTTTGCTTGTTTTTTATTTCTTATATAAATCAGAGCATTATCCTGTATTCTCTTGACAGGAAATTACAATAGTTTAATACGGCTTTGTATAATAATAAGTTGGTTTTTTTTTTTGCAAATTCCTTAAAGACAGTAACTCTTACTTTCCAGAAGGTGGTATGATCTGTATTTTTTAACCTCTAAAAGTTATAATAAGAACCATTTCTTATTTAAATATATTTTTATTATAATTAATAGAAGGGTTACATTATATTCGCCAGATAGAAGGTGCATTACTTCACAAACATTGCTACCCTTTCTTATGGTTTTCTCCCCATTTCCCTCTCTCCACCCTTCCCCTCATCTTGCTTTCCCCCCTTCCTTACCCTTTTTCAAATAAACAAATAAACATATATACAACATATCAGATTACAAGGTAAGATACTATAACAATATGAGATAACCAAGGGATGAGAGATAACAGTACATTAAGAACAACAATCACATTATATGGCTCTTAGGATGCCTTTAAATATTAGAGAAAGATACATGGCAGAAGGATATAACAAAACCTTAACTGTTCCACAGGAGGAAAGTTTAGTGAGTTAATATTCTGTGCCTTCATTTGCATTCATTTTGAGGCCTTTTCTCTTGAGTCTGTGTAGAAAAATTACTATTTCTTAGAAGACTTGTCCAGCTAAACCAAATTTATTATTATTATTATTATTATTATTATTATTATTATTTCACATTTATTTTTTGGCTGCACTAGATTTGTTTTTTGGGGTTTGGCCGTTGGTTGCAAATGTCTTGATTTTCCTTTACCTGCAAACACAGGTACTACTTGTGATAGTCACTTTAAATATATTCATTTGCTTGGCTTTCTTCATCTGTGGTTCTCCACAAAGCAAATAAAGGGCAGTATTATTAGAGTTTTTAAACTTTTTTTGTATGTGTGAACTCAGCCTGGGCTCTGTCCCCGAGCTCTTCAGCTCAAGGCTACTGCTGACTTCCCATTTTCTAGGGGTTAATTGGAGATAAGAGTATCAGGTCCTTTTGTGCCTGGGCTGGCTCTGAACCTTGATCCTCAGATTTCAGACTCCTGAGTAGCTAGGATGACAGGTGTGAGCCACCATGTCCAGCTTAAAACATTTTTTAAAGTAAGAAAAGTTAACTCTAAGGAAAATTTGTCATAATTTATACTGGAAAGGTTACTCAAAGCCATGTTAAATACAAGCTCCCCAATGCAGCCTTGTTTCAAGATATCACGAAGCCTGCCCTTTCATCAATGGATAAGTCAACTGATAGAGTCATAGCTGAGTGCTCTACTGGGAAGTGATAGAAAGTTTAGAAGGTGGCACCTCATTAAAGGATGTACGGTGTAGGTTACTAGGGATGTGCCTTTGAACTGCGTAATTTTGTCTCTGACACTAACCCATTCCCATTCCTTATGCTCTTTCTATCTTTTTGCTCCCTGTCTGTAATGTAGTTTTCCTACACCTCTTCCTTAGACGCAGACAAACACACACACACACACACACACACACACACACACACACACACACACACAGTGTGTGTTCACATATATGTACATATTTGTGTATGTAAATCGGTGTGTATGCACACAAATCCACACACACACACACACACACACACACACACACACACACACACACCTTGACACTGCTCTAAAAGCAACAAAACAAGCTGAGCAGAATGGAAATCTCAGAAACAGTGTGACAAGCAAATTTGTTTTTCTTGGGTATTCCGTTACAGTGACAGAATGCTAACACACCCCTCCACCCCCACGCACCCCTCCACATGCTGCTTAAGTGTAAGATCCTTGCTGTAACTCTACCTGACTAAGGTTCCAAGGGCTTCAGACTGAGTTCTCCTAGAAGTATTTGGCGAAGTAGATTAGTCAAAACTTAGAGTGCTGTAAACAGAGTTTCAAGGGCAGTTGGTGGGTTTTCTCAGACTCAAAGCTGAGTTCTTGAGGTTTGGGACGAAAATGAGGATTGTATTGGCAAATGGATTCTCACTTGCGTTACATTTCCTGAAATAACTTGGTTACCTTTTTTCCATCCCCTAATACTTGGTGGGACAGTGGGTTAGGAGATGATGGACAATTGATCTGGCAGAGGCAATTTCAAAGCAGTACAGCATTATTCAAGCGGTGGATGTGTAATACTAGCTGTCTTCTCCCAGGCTGGCAATGAGAATGTCGATCAAAAAGTAGTACATGAAGATTTAAAACTTAGAAAGAAGCCAATTATTTTTATGCTTTAAAGATACTTCCTGTAAGCTTCAAGATGTGAATGTATAAGCTCTCTTTCATTTGAACTCACTCATCTAAGAACCATCCAGGCACCATTGTTTTGGTCCAGTTCTTCCTTGGTATTCAAAAAATTCTTTTTCCTCAGAATTGGAATATTTATCCTGTGTCATTTCCACTGGGTTTGTAACGTCGTTTTCATTTTACAGGAAAGCATATCCAAGAGTTTGCCTTGAGTCTCAAAGCAGGCCTTGGATAAGGATTTTTGAGCAATTGTGGAACCGCTAAGACCTTGGGGGACTTTTGGAGAAGGGCGCAGTACATTGTAAGGTAGGTATGATCAGGACCTATGATGGGGTCCCCGGAAATCCATCCGCCAAAGGTTTGTATAGAGGTGGAAGGTGATTTGTTCTTGACAATTTTCACCTTGTCAAGTGGATTCATCTCTTGAGAGATTTCATAGGTAAATTGACTATTGAGAGGTGATTCAATAGTTCCTAGGAGAAAGAAGTAGATTACTGAAAACATCCTTTTGAAGGAAGTATTTTGTTTCTTTCTCTCATACGTTGTTTCTGTCTGCTTCCAGCTTCTTTCCTCTATCACATACTTCCACTATGATATATATCTGACACAGGACAAGAAGCCATAAAGCCAGCCTATGATGGACTGAAACTTCTGAAATAATAAGTAATGTTTCTTGTTTTAAGTTGTTTCCAGGTATATTTTTTCACATCTGTGGTAAGCTGACTAACACAGGCTCGTTTACCAAATACCAGCGACAAGAATTAAAAAAATACAAAAACAAAAAAACCAAAGTCTCTAACTAGAATGCTTTCCAAACTTGTACCGATCTGTTTTACTGTGACATGTGATGGTTTTAATACTATTGGAAGTAATGACAATTGTTAGCTTTGCTTCTACCATTCTGCCTGATAGCTGAATATTTACCACAAAAGTGCCAATTTACTCACATACTTCCCCTAAGGGCTTTTGATTTAATATCATTAATAATCATATCTGGTTTCATTTTTTTGAGCAGCTTATTGCAAAGATTTTTGACTTTGTATAAATTTAATTAAAAATCTTGAGCCATGAGTTATTAAACTTTAAAAGTGAAATTTTATCTGAAAAGTTTCATGACATGAGTTTGTAACTTGTATGATACTGAAGAATTTTTATTGTTCTTATCGTGACTGTTGTGATTAAGAACCAAAACCTATCCCATAATCTGTTGCCAGGCTGTTTCCAGAACCTATATTAGAAGGGGGGGGGGTGGTCAACGTCTTTTATCTTCTTTTTCTTTGTTCCTGATCTTCCAGAATGACATTCCTCACTACCTACAAAGCGAGGCTTCCTACACTGTGTAGTTTTTCCTGCAGCAAATTTATGGGTATTATATCCACACATGAAACTTGAAGCATAGTCCTTGCTCTTCCTTTTCTGCCACCACCACCGTCTCCTCCTTTCTCTCCTCCTCATTCTATTTCTTTTCATCCTCATTTCTTTCTTTTATTGCAGGTGTTGGGACTTGAATTCAGTATCTTGACTTTCACTTGTTTTTTTCAGATTATACTGCTTGCACTATTGCCTGATCCATACTTCCATGTCTGACATTCTACAGGTAATTTGGAAATAACTTTCTCTTGAATTTGACTGCGTAGGCTGGCTCTCGATCTTTAGATATCATTCTCCTGAATAGCAATGGTTATAGGCTTGAGTCATCAGTGCTTAGCTAGTCCTTGCTCCTTCATACAGAAGTTTTCTGAATCAGTTAAACTGACTTTTTAGTGGGGCCCGTGTTACAAATTTGACTTATCCCATTATACACTGGTACGAAGAAAAACAGAACTTTCTTAAACCTGTGTGAATAATGGCATAGTCATGAAACACAAAATTATCTAACTAGAGTCTGACTTGCACATTTTTTGATTGGTTTTGTTTAATAGTAGCAAAGGGGACTGTGTCAGAGTCCCGAATAACTGATACTTTGCGAGAAATTGAGTTCAGCAGTCCACTCCCAAGGAATCATCTGCCTCTAAAGTGATAATCTGGGTAACTTAAACCAGGAGTTTCTTGTAATAGGAACAGCTAAGTTGGTGTAATAAAGTCCCTTATTGTATTTTTCTGACATTTCTTCTGCAACATTAGATTTTTAAACTTTTGTCGTATAGCTTTGCCTTTAGACAGACTTAAGAAGTAGAAAGCTTTCTATGGATGATTAGATTTAATAGCTGCAGTTATGCTGTTATGGTAGCTAAAACATGCTAGAATAGAAGAGAATGGCCTGTTCTGCTGAAGTATTACACATAAATTATAAAGATTTAATAAAGTACTGTCAGAATAAAGACATTACAAAATTTCCAGTTTTAAATTTATACCAACAAGACCTTTTTGGGTGTTACCAATATGAATAGGTTGTGGTAGACTGAATAGTTAAATGTAAAGAAAATACAGTAACTCTGCCAGTCTTTCTTAATGAATATTTCTTTTGTGGGTCATGGGGCTTGAACTCTGGGTCTGGGCATTGTCCCTGAGTTCTTCAGCTCAAGGCTACTGAACTACCCCTTGAGCCATAGCCCCACTGCCCGTTTTCTAGTGGTTAATTGGAGATACGTGTCTCATGTTCTTTAATGCCCAGACTGGCTTTGAACTGTGATCCTCAGATCTCAGCCTCCTGAGTAGTAGGATTACAGGTATGAGCCACTGTGCCCATCTCATTTTTAAATTTGCTTTAGATATTAAAAATACCTAAAGCTATAACAAATTTCTATTAGTGTTCTGTCTCTATCAAATCAATGTAAGAAGGCTGTTAGAATTTCTCTTGGAAAATAACAATATGCAGAACAAATTTCCTTTCTATATTGAGTTGATCAAACACCTAGAGAATATCAAGTATATCTAATTATTTTGAATATATCTTATTTTAAAATGAAACATTAAGGAAGAGAGTGGGGTTCAGTGATAGAGTTTCCCTAGTATATGTGGGTCCCTAGATTTAATCCCTAGTAAGACAGGTAGAGAGAAAGAGACAGACTGAGAGAGAAACAGACAGATAGAAAATGAAAGAAGAAAAGAAAAATGGTAGGATAACTCAAACATACTTTACAAGTAAAAGAAGTCACAAGAATATTAGCAATTTGAATTTAGAGTCACATTATATAAGCTACAAAATCAACAAAAACTATTAAACTTGAACAGATGTCATTAGTATCTAAAGACAATGTTTAACAAAAATACTTTAAGAAATCAACTAGAGGGGCTGGGAGTTTGGCCTAGTGGTAGAGTGCTTGCCTAGCATGCACGAAGACCCAGGTTCGATTCCTTGGTACCACATACTTAGAAAAAGCCGGAAATGGTGCTGAGGCTCAAGTGGTAGAGCTCTAGCCTTGAGAAAAATCCAAGGACAGTGCTCAGGCCCTGAGCTTAAGCCCAGGACTGGCAAAAAAAAAAAAGAAATCAACTAGAAATATTTATTAACAAAAGAAACATCAACAAAAATAAGAAGATTTATTAAAAATGATTTGGGTATATGACAGAAATGAGAGATTTGTGTAAGATGGTGTTTAGTCAGTGGAGTAGTTATTACTTGTCCTGTCAAGAAATAGATTTACTTACTATATACTTACTTCTGGTGGATTACATCTGCAAACCATTCTCATCACAGTCATTAAAAAATGAATATGAACTGGAGATCATTTAAATGTATTCTACTTATTTTTGGTTTTATATTCTTTGTCAGTTGTGGGGCTTGAACTCATTGCCTGGTCAATGTCCTTGAGCTTTTTCACTCAGCACCATCTCTCTACCACTTGGAATCACAGGGCCACAGAATCACATCTGGTTTTCTAGTGATTAATGGGCTTTTCTGCCCTGGCTGGCATCCAAGTACAATCCTTAGATCTCAGGCTCCTGATGTTATAATGCGAGAATTTACAGAATGTACAGAAGCTACTCTTTGCCAGCTCAAATCTTGGAGTCTTTACTAAAAGTCCAGTGACAGCACATTGGACTCAGGTCTCAAAGTCCAGCAGCCAGAAAACACACTAAATACAGTCAGAAAACAGGCTAGGGATGACAGAAACAATACGTACAATACCAATAAGCCAATTCAGTTCCGATGGAGAGCTGGTTTGGGACGCCATGGTGACCAGATGCAGGACCCAAACATGGAGAGGCATGGCAATGGCATCCCAGGGCCTCAGCTGGCTCAGACTTAAATAAACTCAGGGCAGAGGCCAGGGCCCCAAGAAGCTCCCAGTCCCAGGAACTGGACTGACAGGCCTAGTAACCCACAAGCCAAATGCCCAACCCTGTCTCCAGGGATGCAGGCAGGCATCACCCCTGTCACTTAGGGGAGGGGGGTATTACCTTCCCCCCACAAAGAGGACAAGAGCCAGACCCCAAATCTCCATTTGTAAGGCTTTGAAACCTTTGAAGCTCACTTTGAAGCTAGGCACCTGCTTTTAATGAATAGCCTTTTCTCACTGTTAGGCTTTCCAGCACTGGATGTATAATTCCCTCCCCTACCCCCCCAGCATCTGCGTAGATGCTGACATAGCTGTGACTCAGTTTCCTTACTTAGGCTCAGCCACTTACCTTAACTGAGTAGCTAGGATCACAGATGTAAGCCACTGCCTCCCAGCATGTCTATTCTATAATGCAGTAAACAGAATACAATGATTTATAAATGAATTTTCTAGGTATATAATGGTTATTTATAAACTAATTTAATATTAGTTCACCATCTTAAATCTAGCTAGATATACAGAAATTACAATTTGGATTACTACACAAATCTTTGATTTATATCATTGAATGTGTTCTTTTCCTTTGGTGAAGACATTGTTATATTCAATTTAATAGAACACAAATTTTACAATTTCCTACGTTATGTAAGTTCATCTGATATAACAAATCAGTAAAGGAGTTTAGAGAAGTCAAATTATACTATTCATAACAAAACTCATTCTGAACCCTAGTAACTAGGGGGTTGTGCCAACCTTATTTTTTACATGGCTGTAAAATCAGGAAAGACAAAGTTGTTTAAAACCACAGTGACTAAGTCAATCTAATTTGCCCAAGATTATCTGGTGGAAAAAAAATGTGATTTTTTTCTCCTTCTAGCATATATTTAAACTTGTAAATTACAAAAATAAGTCTTTTCAAATCTTACAATCTAGTAATTCAGAATATTAATTAAATTCACAGGTCAAATCCTTTTTTAAATGAATCTTTCCACTTTGAAGTAATTTTATAGTCACATATGGGAAATACAGGGAAATCCTATGTGCTTTTCACCCAGGTTTCCTTAATAATAATAGCCTGAAACAATGTAATCTACAAATGTTACTCATATTCCCAAGAACTTCAGCTTGCATGCTATGTGTATGTACACATACACACACAATTTTGTCACATGTGTGGGCTTGTTATTTATCATCATCAATGCAAAGAATAATGCAACGGTCATACTCACAAGACAATATGTTCAAAATGAACTGTACAATGTAGGCCAAGAGATTGTGGGGGAGAGAAAATCGGAGAAAAATGAAGGATGAGGTAACAATGTTCAGCAAGAAATGTACTCCTTACCTTATATATGTAGCTATAACCTCAATAAAATTAAATATAAAAAACACAGAATAATTTCTCTACCACAAAATTCCAGAGTGGGATTCCTATATAACTAAGTCTCCTCTCTTTTCTGATGCCTTATTTCTAACACCTTGTCATCTCTTCTAGCTGAAATAATTATGTATAGATTTTTAAAATTATATAAAAATAAAACCATATAGTTTGTCACCTTTTGGGATTACCTTATCTCAATCAGAAAAATTTCCTGGACTTTCCTCCAGTTGTGTGTATCAATATAATGTCCACATGAGGATTTACCATAGTTAAAAGTATCTGGAATGGTTACTGGTTTGGCTTTTATTAATAAAGCTGCACTGAACATGCTTGTACAAGTTTTGGAAAGAATTGTTTTCATTACTCTAGGAAGTATGTCAAGAAGTTTATTAGAGGATTGTATTCAATCTGCATGTCAGCTTTAGAAGAAATGGCCGAAGTGTGTTGCAGTGTGATTCTCCTAGTTTCTATTCTCAAATGTAGTGCAAAATGATACATTTTCTTAATGTCCTCCCCAGAATCGGACACTGTTATTGGTGCTATTCTGGTATGTATAAAGTGATATTATATTTGGCCTTTAGTTTTTATTTGAATAATGACTCCATAATTGAATGTCTGTCCATATGCTTCTTGTCTGGATAGACTGGTGAAATTCCTTTCCCCCACTTTCTACCTGTATTATTTTCACAGTACAAATTTTCACATGCTTTTGGGATAACTTGCTGTGGTCATCACCTTTCCGTGTAGCCTCACTGATTCCATGATCCTCTTCTATATGTGCATGAGACTGTCGCCTTCTGATATTGCTTACTTGCATTTTGCAACTTTGAGGGTCCCAGTAATCCTAAATTTAGCCACCCTAACTTTTTTTTCTGACTAAAGGCTAGTCAGAAAATGCCCTGCAAATCACGAGGTGTTTGTGATGATTTCTTCCTTCGTTTAAAATTATCTTTATAGGCCAGGGAAGGTGCCTTAGTGGTAGAGTGCTTGTCTCTTCAAAATGTCTATCACGTTCTTTGTTTTTTTTTGTTTTAAATTCCTCTTATTTGCCAATAAACATGATAAAAGAAGTAACTTCACATAGTACATTATAAACAACAACAACAAAGAGATACCACTTGTTCCCTTATCTTGGAGTTCATTTCACATAGAATCATCTTTATATGGTCATATGTACATAGCTATGAAGCTATTGTGATCCTCTTCTAGGACTATCCTAGACATGTCTAATGGTTACAAATGAGGAAAACCATGGAGCGAATAGTCTTTGGGTGTGGTTTACTTGACTTAATGTGATTTTTTTCAAGACTTTCCATTTCAATACAAGTGGGACAATGTTATTCTTTCTAATGGAAGCATAGATTTCTATTGTGTATATATATCACATTTTCTTGCTCTATTCATCTACTGAGCCATACCTTGGTCCCATATCTATGTTGTCACTGTATTTGATTTTGGTACCCTGTGTCTTATATATACATTTATCTGAATTGGAGAAGAGAAGAGGTACAACTAAATGGTGAGAAAAATGACCAAGGCAAACAGTGATACTCAACACAATATGTTGAAAATGATATATACAACTTGGGGGAGTTGGGGGAGGGAAAGTGGAAAAAATAACGGAGGATGGAACAATGTTCAACAAGATACATACTCATTACCTTACATATGTAACTACAACTCAACTGTATGTCACATTGACAATAAAATCAAATTTAAAAAGTAACATTTGCAATCAAGATATTTCCTTGTAACCATGAATGATGTAATTTATCCTTAATTTCTATCTGGTTTTTTTGTACAGAAGAAAGAAATCAGGTCCGGGGAACTTTCTTCCTCCACAATTCTCACATTTTTCACAAAGACACTCCCAACTCCATAGACTTCCTGTAAGTTATTATTATTATTCTAATACATGATATCTGCCAGAAAATTTAAATACCTCTGAATTCATAGATTCCTTTCACCATAATTTTAACTTCAACTTCTTGAATTTATTTAATGTAATTTCTTCTGTCTTTTATTTAAATTATAAGAAACAATTCTGTTGTCACTTTTTTATTCCCTCAAATTCTATAACACTTAGGATTCACCTTTCTCATTCTTGTCAGGTTTACAACATCTTTGTCACCTATCTTCAAAACACATCACAGTATTCAAAATAAATTAAAACAATCCAATCTTTATAATTGATTCATTCAACAAGTTCAAGGTGAGAGGAAATGAAGGTCATGGTCTACTTATGGTGTTGTTTTGCTAATTGTGTTCGTAAATAACCTCTTGTACATTTCTTACTTTAACTTTTATTTTCCAACCTTATATTTCAGACTACTATGTGAGAATTGTGGTTTACAAATAATATTGTAAAGAAAGGATATATACATTCTATGCTAAATATAAAATTATACATTTCAGGATTTAAGGGATATATTTTTCCATATATATTTTATTGTAATTAATAGAAGGGTTACATATATTCACCAGATAGAAGGTGCGTTAATTCACAAACACTGATACCCTTTCTCATGTCTTTGTCTACAGTTCCAGCCCCTCACCCCCACCCCTCATCTTGTTTTCCCCCCTTCCCCATCCTATTTCAAATGACAAAATACCCATATATAAAATACATCAGATAACAAGATGAAATACTGTAACAATATGAGATAACCAAGGGACAGCAAAAGAGATGAGAGATAACATATTACATTAATGACAGCAATCACTTATTGTATGGCTTTTGTTTCTATATCCTGAAGGTCCTTTCACTTAGTGTCATACTATATGGCCCTATGTATCTAGGTTTTATTCTATTGTAGATCTCGGCTAGGAGAGCCCAAGGTTTCTACTGATTGTAACAAATGAGGGAAACCATTGAGCCTATGTTCCTTTGCGTCTGGCTTATTTCATTTAATATGATTTTTTTCTAAGTCTTTCCATTTCCTCACAAATGGTGCAATGTCGTTCTTTATGACAGCAACATAGAATTCCACTGTGTATAAATACCACATCTTGTTGATCCACTCATCAACTGAGGGGCATCTGGGTTGGTTCCTTATCTTTGCTATGGTAAATAATGCTGCAATGAACATCATTGTGCTAGTGGATTTAGTGTGTCCTTGTTTATGGACAATTGAGTAAATGCCAAGTAGTGGAATTGCTGGGTCATAGGGGAGCTCTATGTTTAGTCTTTTGAGGAACTGCCATACTGCTTTCCATAGTGATTGAACAAGTTTGCAATCCCACCAACAGTGTAGTAGTGATCCCTCCTTGTTGGAGACCATTGCTTTCAGCCTCCTGAGGAAGTAAGATTATAAGATGGCACCTGGCAGCTCGCTAGTGAGTCAGTACTTGCTGACCAGGAAGTTTCTTTGCATTTGTTGATTTGTTTCTTCCATGCTTGTGGATAGAGTGGATCGCTAGATTTCTTCCAGGTTTGTTTGCTGCTTTGCAGATGACCTTTACTGTGATTGGCTGCTTAAGGTTATAAATAGTGTGGGGTTTCCTGGGAATGAGAAGAAGGGAGAAAAGACGGAGAAGGGAGAGGAGAGAGGCAGAGAAGAAATGAGAGAAATAATTAACCTCTGCTTGCAGCGATTTGGGTCTGTGATCATTCCCAGTATGCCTCCGAAGTGACATGTCATTGCAGTGGGCAGCAACACCTCCTGGCCACATCCCCTCCACTATCTGTTGTTATTAGATTTCTTGATCATGGCCATTCTATCTGGAGTGAGGTGGAATCTTGGAGTTGTTTTGATTTGCATTCCTTTTATGGCCAATGATGTCGAACATTTCTTCATGTGTTTATAGGCCATTTCTATTTCTTCTTCAGAGAAGACTCTCTTTAAGTCTTTGGCCCATCTTTTAATGGGATGGTTGTTTCTTTGGAGATTCATTTTGGAGTGAGTCAATTTTTTGAACTGTTGATATATTTTAGATATGAGGCCTTTGTCTGTGTATGGCTAGTGAAGATCTTCTTCCACTCTGTAGGCTTTCTAGTTAATTTGCTAGCTATGTCCTTTGCCATACAGAAGCTCCGCAGTTTAATGCAGTCCCACTTATCCAGCCTTTCTCTGATTTGTTGTGTTTCTTGGTCTTTAAGAAAGTTTCGATCTGTGCCAAGGAGACCTAGTGCATCTCCTATTCCTTCTTGTAAATTTTCGGTGTATTTGCTTTTACCTCCAAGTCTTTGATCCATTTGGAGTTAATCCTAGTGCAGGGTGACAAAGAAGGAGCCAACTATAGTTTTCTGCATGTGCTTAACTAGTTCTGCCAGCACCACTTGTTGAAGAGGCAATCTTTCTTCCATTCTATTTTTTGTCTCACTTATCAAAGATTAGGTGGCCATAGGTCTGTGGTTTAGTATCTGGGTCCTCAGTTCTATTCTATTGGTCTTCAGGCCTGGGTCTTGTGCCAGTACCAAGCTGTTTTGGTCACTATATCTCTGTAATAGTTTGGTATTAAAATTCCTGCTATGCTGTTCTTTCTGCTAAAAATTGTTTTTGCTATACAGTGTCTTTTATTATTCCATATGAAATTTTGGATTGCCTCTTCTATTTCTTTAAAGAATGACATTGGGATATTGATGGATATTGCATTGAATTTGTAAAAGGCCTTGGCAAGATTGTCATTTTCACGATGTTAATTCTTCCAATCCAGGAGCATGGGAGGTTTATCTATTTCCTCAATTCTGCTTTAATTCCTTTTTCAGAGTTTTAAAGTTTTCATCAAAAAGATCCTTTATATTCTTAGTTAAGTTAATTCCTAGGTATTTTACTTTCTCTGAGGCTGTTGTAAAAGGAGTTGCATTTCTGATTGTTGCCTCATTTCTGTCATTGTTGGTATGTAGGAAGGAAGTTGATTTTGGGGGTTAATTTTATATCCTGCTAATTTGCCAAAGATTTGAATCAGCTCAAGCAGCTTAGGAGTGGAGTCTATAGGGTTCTTTAAATACAGAATCATGTTATCTGCGAAGAGGGAAAGTTTTACTTCCTCTTTCCCTATTTGGATTCCCTTTATGCTTGCTCCTTGCCAGGATTAATTGTGCAGATATTTCGCATGGTTATGTCATTCTGAAAGAGAGATCCCTTTATTAGTAGGTAATAAACTTCTTTGTCTTTTTTCACTGATTGGTGTTTGACGTCTATTTTATCTGATACAAAAATGGCAACCCCTACTTGTTTATTGGGGCCGTTAGCCTGATAAATTTTATTCCAACCTCTCAGTTTCAAAATATGTTTTTTTTGGGGGGGGCAAGATGTGTCTCTTGAAGACAGAACAATGGATCTTGCTTTTTGATCCAACTAGACAGTCTATGCCATTTAATTGGAGAGTTAAGTCCATTGATATTGAGAGTTAGGATTGAAAAATATTTACTAATTCTTGCCTTTTTTAAAAGCTTTCATTAGGGCCTATGACTTGACAGTTCTTCCAGTAATTAGCCAGTATGATTTTTAGCTGCCATTTCTTTGTCCGTATCACGTTTGTATTGGTTTTCAATGTGTAGAACATCTTTGAGAATTTTCTTTAATGCTGGTTGGTTGCTACGTAATGTTTCAACTTTTCCTTGGAATGGAAGGTTTTTATTGTTCCCCTAGTTATGAATGAGAACTTAGCTGGGTATAGTATTCTTTGTTGGTAGTTATTTGACTTAAGGGCATGACATATATCCTGCCAATTTCTTCTTCCTTACATGGTCTCTGCTGAGAAATCTGTGGTTATTCTGATTGGTTTTCCTTTGTAAGTGATTGTTCTCTTCTCCCTGGCTGCTTTTAGGATCCTTTCTTTGGTCTCTATTGATCCCGTATGGATTAGAATGCTGCAGTGGGATGTCCTTTTCTGGTCAGGTCTGTTTGGGATTCTAAAAGCTTCTTGTATCTGGATGGGCCTGCCCTTCTGGATATTTGGGAAATTCTCTGAGATGATTCCCTGAAGTATATTTCAAATACCATTGACCTCTTTATCCAGGCCCTCCTCAATACCAATTAGCCTTAAATTAGGTTTCCTAATTGTATCTCGGACCTTCTGTAGCTTTCTCTCATATTTCTTGATTTGGTTTGACTCATTTTCTCTTCTTTCTCTATAACAATTAGATTATCCTCAACCCCGGAAGATCTTTCTTCTACATTGTCTAACCTGCTATCAATATTTCTACTTTATTCTTCATCTCCCTTCCTTCCAAATTGCTCATTTTTGATACCTTGAATCTTTTGTTTTAGATTATGTATGGATTCTTTTAACTCCTTGATTTCCATTTGAGTGGTCTCTTTGAAATCCTTTAGCTCAGCAGCTTTATTCTCATTAGACATTTGTTGGATTCAGCTTTTTGTTTGTGGCTTCTATGAATCCAACCATTTTTCTTTGTCTAGCTTCCTCATGTTCACATAATTCCTTTATTATGGGCTCCTTTATGGCTTCCTCATGTTCACGTATCACCTTCTTTGTGGTTTCATCTGGGTTAGATATGGCTTCTTCACGTATCTCTTTCTATATGTTTTCAAACTTTTCATTAATCATGTTTATCAATTGCATTTGTATAGCATTTAGAGGACTCTCCCATTTGAAAATGGGAGCAAGATTAATAGTGCACAAGATTATAATTTTAAGGTAGAACTAACCTAGAGCTTTTAGCTTGGCAGACAATAGATGTTCACATTTTTAGATTGGTATTATCTCTCTCTCTCTCTGTCTCTCTCTCTCTCTCCATTTGTGCACTTACAGACAAATCTAATACCAGCACCGATCACTGTTTTATGACCAAAAATAACCCCTCAATCCAATCTCTATGGTATTTAAGTCACTCTGGATCTACAGTAAAATTAAACACCTAGATATACAGTTTTGCTCAACAACCATCACTGTAGATCCATGCATTATAAAAGAGAGGAGTAATGTAGGAGTGTAAGATTAATACAGTAATGAAGGAAAGGGATAGTGTAATAATAACTGACCTAAGGTGATAGAAAGGTAAAATAGTTAAGTACAAAATTTAGAAAAAATAAGATAAAACTTATGGAAATAAGAGCAATAAGAAGAATATATAATGAAAAGAGGAAATTATATATAGGAGAGATCAATGATAAAAATTGAAAATAGTAAAAATTAAAAAAAGAACAATCAATAACAACAAAAAAGGAAAGGAAAAATAAGAAAAAAGGTAGGGGGCGAACCCCCACAATTGTGACTTCTTAAACAAGAAATACTAGGGTTAAGGACCAACAGTTTACACAATGGAATTCTATGCTGCTGTCAGAAAGAATGACATTGCCCCATTTCTTAGGAAATGGAAAGACTTAGAAAAGATCTTATTAAGTGAAGTAAGCCAGACTCAAAGGAACTTAGGCTCAATGGTTTCCCTCATTTGTCATAATCAGTAGAAACCTTGGGTTCTCTTAGCAGAGATTTGCAATAGAGGAAAACCTTGATACAAAAGGCATACAGTATGACACTAAATGAAAGGACCTCTAGGATATAGAAACAAAAGCCATATAATGAATGATTGTTGTCCTTAATGTACTATGTTATCTCTCATCTCTTTTGCTGTCCCTTGGTTATCTCATATTGTTACAGTATCTCACTTTGTTACCTGATATATCGGATGTATTTTTATTTGGTTATTTGAAATTGGATAGGGAACAGGGAAAACAAGATGAGGAGTGGGGTGGGGGGAGGGAAATGGTGACCAAGACATGTGAAAGGGTATCAATGTATGGGAATTAATGCACCATCTAGCTGGCAAATATCATGTAACCCTTCTATTAATTACAATAAAAAATATATGAAAAAAGCAGGTGACTGTATAATAAAAATATAATTTGTATTCAGTCTGTACCCACTGCTGTTACTATGTTTCTAGGAATGACCACAATAACAAAAGGAAAGTGGGAAAAAATGAAAAAAATCATAACATTAAAAAAAAAGAGTGGAGGTAAAATGACAAAAAAAATAAGAACACATAAAAATGCAAGTGAAAAAAGGTAGTAAAAAAAAAGGCGGGTATTTGTCAGTTTGTTTGTTTTTTGGGGGGGAGGGAGGCAGAATAGGAAACTTGTGTCTCCACTAAATGCAGGATCCAAACACTCTAAAAAGTCTTTTTTCTCCATAGATTTGGCTTTGCGGTTTTTCTGATCAGTTTGCCTGATTGGGCAGAAAAAAAAAAAAAGCCGATGGAGTCACGAGTGGCTTTGTGAGTCAAGAGTGGCTTTGTTTACCAGGAGTGCGGCCCTGCCCAGGGGAAGGAACTTCCACTAGCACTGGGGGTGGACCTCTGGCTAAGCTGCTTCTGGGAAAACCTTTACCCTTTTGAATGATGGGGTTGCCAGCACCACTTCTCAGGCTCCAGTTAGTTTGGTCCGGCATTTGTCAGCAGTCAAAATGGTGCTGCTGTTGGCTGGTGGAAGAGGGGATTCCATCCCAATGCCATTCCACAAGCAGAAGTGGAAACTTCTCCACTCAGGTACTCACAAATTGCTGGATTTTCTGCTCCTGTGAAGCTGGCAGGTCCGCGCCATGGCCGGGTGACAGCTCTGGGTTAGTGCCAGGCTCTGTGTGGCTCTGTCTGGAGCCGGCAGGTCTGCACTGCTGAGAAGCGCTGTCTGCTCAGATTCAGGAGGGAGGCTTTGTCTCCAGGGCTGCTCTGAGTGGCTGGCGCCGTTCAATGCTGTCTTCTTGCGCTGTTTTTCTGCCTTTCTCTTCTCTGAGATCGCTGTGGTGCTAGAGCTTACTTAGGATGGATCTTTGGGTATGAACTTTCCCCTATGATACCAGAACTGGTATCTTGGCAAGAGCTCAGAAAGACTCACACTGAACCGCCACCATCTTCCAGAAATCTCCTATTCCTGAGATTTTTGCTAAAGGATTTCACACTTTAGTTACATTTCCATTTCCAGCTTTCTTCCTGTTTTTTTTGGTTGTTAATTGAAGATATGAATCTCATTGACTTTCTATCCAGGACTAGCTTTACATTATAATCTTCAGAGCTCAAACTCCTGAGTAGCTCCAATTATAGTACCCATTTAATCTATTGTTTTATATGGATATGAACTTTATATGGAGATGAACTTGCAAGTAAAACTCACCCATGCTTGTCTAAGTTTTAGAACATATTCTACATGAAATGTTCTCCACTGGTTTTCTCTACTTCCCCTCAGAAGCCTTTAGATCACCACATAATTCTTTTCCCCTTGTAACTTCAATAGCTTTAATGTTTGACTAGGTTTTGTTTCTGTCCTTTATGAAGACATTTAGCCTAAATGTTTACACATTCCCTACAAAACTTTTCATACCCCCCTCACCATTTACCCTTTGTTTCGATATTATATCTATGTAGCACAAATCCTTTCCTCTTCCTATTAGCCAGAATTAACGTCGTGCCTAAAAATATGTCTTTTTTACAAAATCTTCTTGATCATCTTCCTTCAAATGTTCAACAATCACTTATTTACAATCCATTCATCCATTCATTGATTTATCCAATAATAGAACGTATACTTACAAAGTACATTATGTTAGATTTTGTGGCAGATTTGAGAGTGTGATGAAGAGATTTGTCAACTATGGATGGAAATGGGAGCATAGTATCTCTTAGAGTTCAAAGAGGCCACTTGAAGAAACCAAAGCTAGACAACTTGAAAAAAGCATGAACATTTGAGACATAGGCTATTGGGTATCAAATGTTGAGGAAAGAAATAAGAAAATAAATTCCATCAGCAATCACCAAGTGATTCATTGTGTTCAAGAATAGGATGCACAATGTTGGAAGGGGTGAGAAATAACACTGAGGGATCATGAAGATATGTGTACAGATTCAGAAATAAGGACATACTAAAGCCAATAGCACAATGATGCTCATTGCGGCACTATTTTTTTTTTTAATCTTTATCAAGTACTTTTGTTTTTTTGTTTTTTTCATATATTTTTTATTGTAATTAATAGAGGGTTACATGATATTTGCCAGCTAGATGGTGCATTAATTCCCATACACTGATACCCTTTCACATGTCTTGGTCACCATTTCCCTCCCCCCGACCCCCACCTCTCATCTTTGTTTTCCCCCGTTCCATACCCAATTTCAAGTAACCAAGTACAAATACATCCAATATATCAGATAACAAAGTGAGATACTGTAACAATATGAGATAACCAAGGGACAGCAAAAGAGATGAGAGATAACATAGTACATTAAGGACAACAATCATTCATTATATGGCTTTTGTTTCTATATCCTAGAGGTCCTTTCATTTAGTGTCATACTGTATGGCCTTTTGTATCAAGGTTTTGCTCTATTGCAAATCTCTGCTAGGAGAACCCAAGGTTTCTACTGATTATGACAAATGAGGGAAACCATTGAGCCTAAGTTCCTTTGAGTCTGGCTTACTTCACTTAATAAGATCTTTTCTAAGTCTTTCCATTTCCTAAGAAATGGGGCAATGTCATTCTTTCTGACAGCAGCATAGAATTCCATTGTGTACAAATATCACATCTTGTTGATCCACTCATCAACTGAGGGACATCTGGGTTGGTTCCATATCTTTGCTATTGTAAATAGTGTCATTGCAGCACTATTTACCATAGCAAAGATATGGAACCAACCCAGATGCCCCTCAACAAGATGTGGTATTCATACACAATGGAATTCTATGTTGCCATCAGAAAGAACAACATCGCCCCATTTGTAAGGAAATGGAAAGACTTGGGAAAAAGTCATATTAAGTAAAGTAAGCCAGTCCCAAAGGAACATAGGCTCATTGGTTTCTCTCATATGTGATAATTAGTACAAATCTAGGACTCTACTAGAAGAGGATTACAATAGCTCAAACCCTCATCCATATAGGATGAGGCTAAATTAATGGACCTCAAGTGACTGCTGTTCTTAATGTACTATGTTTTTTTTTCTTCTTCTCCTGTGTTGCCTCTTGTTTAATCTCATATTGTTACAATATCTGACTTTGTTACCTGTGTGTGTCTGTGTTTATTTGAAATAGGAGCGGAAAAAGATTAGGGGAGAGGGTCAGGGGAGGGAAGTGGGGATAAAAAAAAGTGAAAAATTAGGCACCTTCTATCTGGCAAATATAACTGTAACCCCTGTATACATTAAAATAAACAATAAAAGTATTTTGCATAGTAAAAAAAAGAAATGTGCACATTGCTTTTATAAATGGGGGTCTTGATGAAAAGTTAATGATTATTGAGAATATTTACTTTTTTAGATAGGCACTGGTATGGTCGTGTTTAATTTTATAAAATAATTCTAAATAACACTATAGAGAATGGGCTAAAGTGTAGGAGTAATATGTATGAAAACCCAAAAAGCCCATTGGAAAATTTAAGCACAAAAATGGGGATATTTTTTATTAAAGTTTTTTATTGTGATTAATAGAAGGGTTACATTATATTCACCAGATAAAAGGTGCATAGCTTCACAAACATTGATATCCTTTCTCATGACATGGTCCCCCCAAAATGGGGATATTTAAAGAGTATCTCAAAGACAATAAGCAAGTAGAATAGGATATTAGATTAGAGAAGACAGAAAAATAATCAGATAAGGCTTAGTATGTTGTTTTTATGGGATTGTGTGATTGGGAAGCACAGAGAAGCCAGAGAAGTAGAGATCCAGAGACAAACAGACTTTGCTCATGTTGAGAACAGCGTGATGAGAAACATCAAAATGAAGCTGATTAGTAAATGAGCTAATCATACATGAGTCTAGAGAAACCAGGGGAGGGCCATATCTGTATTTGAGATTCATTAATGTCTGGGTTAATATTGAGTTCATGAGGAGTTGTCTCTCTTCACCCTTCTATGCAGGGAATCATGGTTACCATCTCTTAGAGGTCGCATGGATGCTATTCATTTGTAACTCAGTTATAAATTTGTTCTCATCTTCCTCATCCTCCACCTTGTCCTCCTTCTTTCAGCATGGTGGGTATTTGATTTTTCCCTAAATAATTCTAGAAAAAAACTGGTTTTTGTGTTAAAATAATATTACGGAGCCTTATAAAATTCTCGCTTGGGAGGCTGAGATCTGATGATTGAACTTCAAAACCAGAGATTTTACCTCAATTTAATCAGAAAATCTCTGGAACCAGGGCATTGGTTCAAGTGGCCAAGCATCAGCCATGAATGGAAAAGCCAACCAAGAGCATCAGGCCCAGAATTCAAATCTGCTAATAGGCACAAAACAAAGAACTAGGCTTATCAAAATATCTTTTCAGAATTTCTTTTTCCCTGAAAAGAACTTTGAATGAATCACAAGGTAGACAACAATATCATTCTGTATCATGGTAGTTATTATTTTGGGAGCTGTTCTTGCATAAGCAAACACCTCACTATAATGAAATAAAGCGATCATCATTGGACAATCCATATATAAATTTTGCAGATCACAAATGGAGAAGCTGGGTGGCAGAAGGACCTGTCACTATCCATGACTCATGATACAGCCATGAATGCTTTCCTAAGCCAGAGCTGATTGGAACAGTCTGGGAATGATATCATCAGCTTGTCTCTTCTCAGATAAGTCCAGGTGGCTTTACTGGAGATTGCACTCATTCAGGGCTGTGAATCTCAAGCACTACAACCACATTGGCTTAGACTTTTCAGTGTTGGCACAGTGTTTTCAGCTCCAAGAGTTGACAATCAAGAGACACTTCAAGAGCACAAAGCTGGGGAACTGGAACATTTATGATACAGGCATAAAATCACATGGGATCCCTTCTATAGGTTACGTAATTTATTGGCTGTAGCACTCAGAAGCCATAACAGATTTCAGGGTGAGGTGAGAAATCTGTTAACTTTATATTATTTCTTGATGGAGTTAAGGTCATGAAAGATAGGAGAATTGGGTCAATACCAACTGCTATGGTTATTGGTGAGGGAGTAGAAGTTATGTTAGGAATTTTAGTAAATATCAAAGCTTGGATGTCTTCTATTTCAACAGGGCAAAATCTGAAGCAATATTAACTATTAGGAACATTAATAGGTAAGTTGAATGTAGATATATTTCAGTGGTAATGGTAAAACTGCAAATTTGAAACTTCCACAATTTCAATTAATAGATTTTTCTTTAAGAGCACTTGAAAACAGCACAAAATGCCATTTGTTGCTACTTTTCCAAATGATGAATTAGGTTGCTTTATATTTTCATGGGTTATTATTAATATCTCCTATTAGGAAATAGAAGATCCTTACAATGGAATGTGGTACAATTCTTCAGAACAAATAAGGTTTTGAATACAAAGAACCAAAGCACCAAATACTGAGCTATTTCATAAGAATTCACAAAAGGTCTTCATTGCCTAACACTTAGTACAATGAAGAATCTCAAATTAATTTAGTTCTGATGGAAGGAATCGAAACAACATTGTATACTCATCTACATCACAAACATTAAAAAATGTCACTGTTGATAACTTCTTATTTGCAAAAGTTAAGAAACCAGGGCATTCCCCAAGGCATCACAAATATTATGACATCTAAATACAGAATCAATATGCAGTTCCATTTGCTGAGTGATTTGGAGCATCTTAGAAAGCTCCCAGTCCTCTCTCATGTCTACATTGCTAATGCCTGCACGATTATTCTGAGGAATACTTTTTTGGTAAAAGATTGAGGGGTCAGTGGATCAAGTAAATATTTTCTTAATTTTTGCTGACCTTTTTGAAGTCCAAATATTTCTGAATGTGATTAAGGACTTTGTTTTTAGTTCCTGAGGATTTAATTGTCATGGAAGTATGGAATTACAAATCTGTAAATAAGCTTCAGTGACTGAAGCTATCTCAGCACAGACAGCCTGGGCAACTTGTTCAAAATATCACAACTACAGACACAGATAAATGTCAGCCTGTGGCTGAGTGCTTTTGCTTACTAGAATTGGATGGGTTATGTGTGTGTGTGTGTGTGTGTGTGTGTGTGTGTGTGTGTGTGTGTGTGTGAGAGAGAGAGAGAGAGAGACAGAGAGAGAGACAGAGAGAGAGAGAGAGAGAGAGAGAGAGACAGAGACAGAGACAGAGACAGAGAGACAGAGAGAATTGGAGAGCAGAGATGGAGAGAGGACATGTCACTTTGAATGACTGCCATTGTTATGTAACATTCAGGGGTGGTTTAACACAAGATCTACTTGTTTTGATCCATTTCCTTCTTTTTTCTTTTTTTATTATAATTCATAGAAGAGTTACAGTTATATTCGCTAGATAGAAGGTACATTACTTCGTATACATTGATACCCCTTCTCATGTTTTTGTTCCCATTTCACTCCCCCCACCCTTCCCCTCATCTTGTTTTCCCTCCTTCCCTTTCCTATTTCAAATAAATAAATAAACATATATACCATGTATCAGATAACAAGGTAAGATACGGTAACAATATGAGATAACCAAGGGACAACAAAAGAGATAAGAAATAGCATATTACATTAAGAACAACAATCACATATTATATAGTTCTTGTTTCCATATCCTGGAAGGTCCTTTCATTTAACCTCATCCTATATGGCCTTATGTATTTAGGTTTTGCCCTATTGTAATCTTCTGCTAGGAGAGTCCAAAATCTGTACTAATTATTACAAATGAAGGAAACCATTGATCCTATGATCCTTTGGATCTGGCTTACTTCACTTAATATGATTTTTTTCCAAGTCTTTCCATTTCCTTACAAATGGGGCAATATCATTCTTGCTGACAGCAGCATAGAATTTCATTATGTATAAATACCACATTTTGTTGATCCAATCCCCTACTGAGGGGCATCTGGGTTGGTTCCATATCTTTGCTATGGTAAATCGTGCTGCAATTAACATCATTGTACTAGTGGCTTTAGTATGTCCTTCTTTCTGGACGATTGGGTAAATGCCCAGAAGAGGAATTACTGGGTCATAGGGGAGCTGTATGTTTAGTCTTTTGAGGGACTGCCATACTGCTTTCCATAGTGGTTGAACAAGTTTACACTCCCACCAACAGTGTAGTAGTGTTCCCTCCTGGCCACATCCTCACCAGCATCTTAAAACATTTCCTTCTAAATAAAAGACAATTTCAGTGTTTAACTTAGTGCATTATCTGTTTTAAAAGGGAAGAGTAAACTTGTTGGGAAGATTTTTTTTTTCTTTTTTGGTCTTGGTGTATCACAAGTATCAAACTTTCTCTGCTGGACTCAGGGAATGAAATTCAAGTGTTTTCTTGGTATTTTCTCCTTCTTCTCCAGCTGTGTTTCTTGATTAGAGAGTTAGCATTTGGAACTCTTTGTCTCTAAATGACCCTTATATATATTTGAGTGACCAGGAAACCTTTTCTTTACCCTTCTAAAGTGCTATCTCAATGCTTGGAAAAACTTTCATCCACAAGCTGAATAGGAACTTTCCATGCTGTGAAAGTAGGCTGTCTCAGCTACCTATGCAAATAATAAGTGTAAAGAGGCAACTTATCTCTCCCCAAGAACTGCACAATCTAAGCTAATCACTATATATAAATGGTGTTCTCAGTGGCTCTATAATAAAATTCTGAAGGATTTATAAAATAAAATGCACACTATGTCAACTTTTCTCATGACTTGTCAATGTTGAGAAACACATTTTAATTCTTTGCTGTTCATATCCAGTTTCTTCAGTAACAGTTTCAATGCTTATGTGAAAACCATAAAAACTGATAGAAGTATGAAAAGTATTAGTTGTTTCTAGGCTATTCCCATAGAAAGATATGATTACTTAAAACACAGAATTTATCTTCATGCTTCATTAATACTGGGTATTCATTTTTTCATATTTTTTATTGTAATTAATAGAAGGGTTACATGATATTTGCCAAATAGATAGTGCATTAATTCCCATACATTGATACCCTTTCACATGTCTTTGTCCCCATTTCCCTCCCCCCCCATCTTGTTTTCCCCCATTCCCTATCCAATTTCAGATAACCAAATACAAATGTATCCGATATATCAGGTAACAAAGTGAGATAGTGTAACAATATGAGATAACCAAAGGACAGCAAAAGTGATGAGAGATAACATAGTACCTTAAGAACAACAATCATTCATTATATGGCTTATGTTTACATCACATTTTAAATGACAAGTTTAACAAACAATTGTTCAAGGAGGGAATCTCCTATTTTCCCCGCACACCCCACCCGGTGTTGTAAGGCAGGGTCTCAGCGCCCCCCACTCTCCAGACCCAGTGGCCTGGGAGAGGAACCTGGTGGGCGGGTGGGAGCAGGGACACCTCCGCCTCCCTTGGTGGGGTGCTGAGTCTTAGTGTAGCCCCCTGTCAGTCTCCAGTTAGAGGCCTGGGAGAGGAACCTAGTGGGCGGTTGGGGGCTGGGACACCTCCACCTCTCTTGGTGGGGTGTTGGGTCTTAGTGTAGCCCGCCTGTCAGTCACCAGTCAATGGCCTGGGGGAGGGGGCTGTTGAGGGAAGGGACAGGATTCTAAATTCCTTGCCCCCTACTCCTGCTGATCTTTCTCGGGTGGGGTAGAGAGGTCTGAGTTAAGTTCTATTGCTCGGCACCAGCTCTGCTTTCCCGATCGGTTTGGGGACCCGCTGTGCTACTCACTCCTCTGCGTTTGCTGTGGGTACTGCACGGTGTTGGAGAATCCTTCATTCCCCTCGGGTCTCCACCGCTGCCTGTGGTCCGTGTCTGGGTTCCGCTGCTTGCTGTTCTGGTTCTGCGTCTGGGTTCCGCTGCTTCTGTGGCTCGCTGGCCTGGTCCTATGCTGGTTTCTGCAACCGTCGGGGCTGCCAGGCCCGGTGCCCCTGTCACAGCTTTTCGAGGCTTCTAGCCACCGGCAAGGGGTGGGGGAGGGGTCCTCGCATTCCGAATTCTTAGAGAAAGTTGGATGTGAGCTTTATCTGGATTTCTTTTCCAGTTTGAGTCCTTCTCCGTTGCTTCTTGAGTTTTGTTGTTGTGGATTTCTTAAGGTAATTGACTCGTGGGACTCCCTGGTTCTCTCTTTTTGTGAGAGAGAGCTAGGCAGCGTCCCTATTGTTTCGGCACCATCTTCGCTCTGGGTATTCATTTTTAAAATGCATGTAGTTATACAATTCACACAAATGAGACCAAGTCACACAGTTTGTTCTATAATCTGCACTTTGTCACAGCAACATGTCATAATTATGTTTCCAAAAATGAAACCTAAGTAGTTTTTAGTGGATGTTCATCATCCCGGTTTTCTTTACCTAGATATCTATGGATATACACTTAGATTGTGCTCCAATTTTTCATGATTACCACGTTTATAAATTTTCCAGAGGTTGCATGACAATTGCTGTAGTTTACTACTTTGTACTTATTAAGGCTTTCCTAGCCTGAGTTTAGAGATTCTCTTTTGCTAATACCTTCCCTCTACTTCCCTATGGGAGCTTTCCTCACCAACATATCTGTGCTATCCTTGGGTCCTTAATGTTTTGCCTCGATGGAGGAATAGAAATGAACAACATGATATTGTCCTAGTTTAGTGACTGGGGCAGCCTATTTCACATTGTTTGCTGATGCAAGAAATCCTTATTCATTAATTCATTTAATTTTTCCTTGTATTTTCTTTTTGTCCTACCCAGTTTTGAGCAAATAAGGAAAGATGTAAAACTCTCCCTCTTTGCAGATGGCATGATCCTGTATTTAAAGAATCCCATAGACTCTACTCCCCGATTACTTGAGCTGATCCAAAACTTTGGTAAAGTATCAGGGTATAAAATTAATCCACAAAAATCAATGGCTTTTCTGAAAGTCAACAAGGAGAAGAGTGAGGCTGAAATTAGGAAAGCAACTTCTTTTGTAACAGTATCAAAAATAAAAGGTACCTTGGAATTAACCTAAGAAGTGAAAGATCTCTAAAATGAAACCTTTAAAAACCCGAAAAAGGCAATTAAAGTGGAACTAAGCAAGTGGAAAAATTCCTATGATCCTGATACAGCTAAAGGCTATCTACAAATTCAATGTAATACCCATCAATATCTCAGCATCATTCTTTTTTTTTTGCCAGTCCTGGCTTGAACTCAGGGCCTGAGCACTTTCCTTGGGCTTTCTCAAAGCTAGATATCTACCACTTGAGCCACAGAACCACTTCTAGCTTTTTTTTCTATGTATGTGGTATTGGGAAATTGATTCCAGATCTTTGTGCATGCTAGGCAAGCACTACTACTAGGCCAAACTCCCGGCCCCCGAACATCATTCTTTATATGTAATAATAAAATAGCCTGAATAGCAAAAAAAAAAAAACAAAAAAAACAACTCCTTAGCAGAAAGAACAGTGCTGGAGGAATATCAATACCAAAACAGAATTGCAAAGCTATAGTAATAAAAACAGCTTGGTATTGGCACAAGGAACAGGCCTGAGGACCAGTGGAATAGAACTGTAGGCTAGAACTTTATTGCTTGACCTATGTACCTAGCACTACGATTTACGTTGAAGTAAAAGCAGATACCCTGAAAATACTACAGGAAGGAATAGGGAAAACACTAGGGCTCCTTGGGACAGGTCAAAATTTTTTTAGTAAAGACTCATAATAAAAAAAATAAAGAAACCCTTGGCCGGGCAGTTTGGCCTAGTGGTAAAGTGCTTGCCTAGCATGCATGAAGACCTGGGTTTGATTCCTCACTACCACATACATAGAAAAAAAGCCAGAACTAGTGCTGTGGCTCAAGTGGTAGACCTCTAGCCTTAAGAAAGTCCAAGGACAGTTCCCAGGCCCAGGACTGGCAAAAAGTAAAAATAATAAATAAATCCCTTATTAAACAGCCACCTTTGTTGTAGTTTCTCTTGAGTGAATTCAGGTGCTTTGCTCTAGGTCACAGCCTACATAACAATCTGCATACCACCATCCTCTAGTGTGGGGTCCTGTGCGTTGTATTCCCTTAAGATTTAGAAAAGTTGGTTTGGTAATGATGAGTAATATGTCCTCAAATTAGTTTCCTTTGCCTTAGGCTTTGTCAGTGATTAGGTCCGATCTGCATTTTCTTGTTCAATGGACACAATTCAGTGTTAATCTTCTTCAGTCAGTCCTCAGACTTTTCATAGCTCCAAAGCTTAAAACTACATGTTTCTATCTTTGCACCTGTTTTCTTCTGCAATTTCCCATAAATTCTTTTATCCCACATTAATTCTAATGCTACCAATTCCTGAGAGCTCATCTCTGATTATATCTTCCCTCAGTAAGCAAATCTTCTCTGGGGTGCTCTCTGTGTAGTCATCTTGGTTTTACTATTTATTTGATCATTTGAATGAAGTGCTTCTTTCTCTCTTCCTAAGGGCTTGCGGATGAACTTTTGTTTGCACATTTACACACACACACACACACACACACACACACACACACAGCAGTGATCTTTTGGAGCACTGACAAAAAGATAAATATTTGGGTCTTTCACTCCACCACCTTCCTGAGTAAAACGGGTCTATACACTTTTCTCACACTGGACTCACTTCATTCTCTTGACTGAGGATGTGATGGATCGATATTGGATTCATAGCTGTGAGTCCTGAACACTTAGAAACCTTTCAGACTCAGTGGTTGATTCATGTTTTTTGAGAGATGTAGCAAAAAACAGGAAGGAGAGAGGGAAGGAAAATGGAGAAAGGTGAATAGAGAAAAGAAAGAGAGGAGGAATGTGTGAACAATACCCACACTTAGCTGCATTGCATACACACACACATGCACACAAACATGCACAGACACATGCATGCATACATGGATAAAGGTGCTTGGTTCCTGAGTATCCTAATTTCAAGTCCTCAGTAAGCTTACCTGCCTTGGATCCATGAAATATTCTTACTTTCACACACATTTTTACTTGTATATCCCTAAAATACATTTACATTTTCCCGAAGTAAATAGTATGGCTTTCTTATCCTCAGAAGAGAACAATTTGTAATTAAGAAATGACATTCTCTGCCTTGCAGACGTGTTCCTCTGCACCTTAGGTGCAGAGACAGCATCTCTGTTTTGCAGCTCTTTTTCTTATTCACCAGCTTCCTGGTCTGCTTAACAGGGCCATGAAGGTTTATGAGCCCTTTTCCTCTTCCCTCTAGTCCAAACCCATGTCTGCACAACCTTGCAGAACCCCCAAAAGCTTCCATAGCCTCCTTGTTTGTCTCCCTACTACTTCCTATCATGTCATGCAACTAACCTTTTTAATATGTTCTGTTGTAACTGATGCTGTTAGTGTATACTTGAATATGTGTTAAAGCTTTTCTACACAGCTGGTGAGCCCCCTGGAGAGTGAGATTACATTTTTTACACTTTCTCCCTTAATGTATAACATGCAGCATTGTTATCAAAGGAGAGCCTCAAACATTTAATACTTAGCCATTAATTTTTATGTCATGTGGATTATGGCCTGTAGGCCATTTCTTGTGTTCTAGGCTTTGGCAGAGTTTATTCCATTTAAATATGGAGTATTTACCATTTTCATTTGCTTAATATATATGTAAAAATTATATGATTAATACAGCTCAACTTTCCTGAACAAGAAAATTGGAAACAAATATAATTCTTTTTTTTTTCTGGGTCGTTGAGCTTGAACTCTGGGCCTGGGCACTGTCCCCGAGCTATTCAGCTCAAAGCTACTGCCCTACTCCTTGATCAGCCCCATTTCCCATTTTCTAGTGATTAATTGGGGCTGGCTTTGAACTGCAATCCTTAGATCTCAGACTCCTAAATATAATTCTTATATTCAAAATGATTTTCACATACTATCTGACCATCATGTTGTCCACAGTCCATTAGTTTAGAGTTTGTATGGAATTGCCTCGAGGTCCTTTCTAAATCAGTCCATGCTTATCATTAGATGTTAAATCTTCACATGAAGCTTGAAGGTAGAGGATTGAAGGTCATCATGGCATAATCTTCTAGGCTTTCTCTCTCCTTTTGTATGATCTTTGTGGTCAGATGAAAATTATGCTCTGATGAAAACCAAATAATTTCAACAACCCATGGTTTTCCTAAAGTAAACTAATTTGACTGAGAGCTATCTTTATATCATAAAGAATGTCAAGGTACCATGTATAATAGCCTACAAAGTTTGTGGGAATAACTAGGACTCATGAGGGAATTTCTAGAATGATGCTTCACAGGTTCTTTTCAGTTTGTGGCTCTTGCAGAAATGACACACCTTTCAATAAATAATAACATGCTTCTTTGATTGCAGCTAGATTAGAACATCTCAGTGAAAATAAACTTGGAAAACATCTGGAGACATGTTTTTGTGATCACAACTGAGATGAAGACACTGTACTATTGGCCTCTAGGCGGAAAGGCCACTGTGGATGTAGAACATTGCTTCTAAGGTGCCACAGTAAAGAATTTTGTGGCCCTAAATGTCAATAATGTCACCCTCTAGAAACCCTCACTGAGAATGCACATGGAAAAGCCTCGGCTCAGGGAAGATAATGACACGTGAGCACTTACTTCAGTTCACACAAAACTTTATTTCGTAAAATCTGAAGCCTGTGTAATGACAACCGAATAGACTTAGAGAATACATTGCTAAGAAGTTTTTTTTTTAACTAGGAAGATAATTTAGATTCATAAATATCTTACCCCAAATTTTCTTTTAAAACTATAAATTGAATTATGGGTCTCATCTGCTTAGAACATTGTAATACATGGCCACAGTGTCACCTGATCTGGTCCTGGCATATTATCCTGGCTACTCCCAGAACCCTTATTTGCTCTTGTCCTAATTTTCAGCTTTTTAGTGGCTTAAGTGCACAAAATTTTCTGTCCTTTTTTAGGGGCTGCCTTTCCTCCCTCTGCTTAGAATGTTCCTGCCCAGCCACAGGGTGCTACACATACACTTGTCCTAGCTCTAATGACCTCTTCACAAATGTTTTAGCCAAGCTTTTCTTAATCTAAAAAAATAGATTCTGTTATGCACAAGTGGACAGAGGACAACACACTTTTTAACCTAATGAAAGAATATTTGTTGGCTGAAATCGGGTGTTAGTTGTGATAACGAGTGAAAGACACACTTTATTGTGTAAAAAGAACAGATGATAGCAGGGTTTCTGGTGCCCTTCTCCTAGCTTCTTCTGGGAGCACAAAATAGAAAGCCAGCCTGGGCAGAAAAGCCTGAGAGACTCCATCTTCAGTTAACCAGCTAAAAAATAAAAAGCCAAGCTGAATGAAGGTGTAGCTCAAGTAATAGGGCGCCAATCTTGAAGAAGCAAAAGCAAGTGAGCTCAAGTCTTATAAGTCCAAGTCCTGGTACTGGCTAAACAAAACAAAGCAACAAAAGAAACAGACAAGGTAGCATAGTAGCCACTTTTTATGATTTATCTTCTTATTAAAAAAATTACACATGTAGTATGCTACTGTCAACAACATTTTCTCATGAATTTTTTGAACCACTGATCTCACTAACTCATCCATACTGTAGGTCTTTTATATATACTTGTGGAATCAATTCAGGAAAGTGCCTTTGGTTCTCAAAGTCTTTGATGAAAATTATATTGTTGGATTTTTTGGATCCCAGATGTCTACATGGTACACTGAAAAAAATTCTATAACATTCAGGACAGAAAATTTCTCTTCAGGATACAAGAGAGAGGAGGCATTAACAGGACTCTCCTTTTTCTCTGAGGCAGAACGTTAACAGTCTAAACCATTTGCCCAAGTGCTATGGGCTGAGCTAAAATGTTCAAGCTTTTGTTTTTCTGAGATAAAACTGCCTCTAGGTGCTGTTTCTGTATGTGAAGGTAAGGACAAAAAAGGATAAGATAATTCTTTCCTGAAATTTAGAGCTACAATATCAGTGTTTTAGGCTGTGGATTGGGTTGAAGAAAACATTCTTACACACTTAACAGCTATTTGAAGGGTTCTATGAACATCAAAGTCCATGCAAATTTAGATCTGAAGAAAAGCTAACCCTCCCCAGAAATTTTTCAGTCTATGGACTTCTTTTTGGGATAAGTGGAGCTTTAGTAATATAAAAGTTAACTAATCTGTTTGATATGATGAGATTCAGAGTGTATACACACATATATGTATATATTAGTTCTTTGAATGTATCTCTAAATCTTACTTTTTCATTATAATGTGAAAATATTTTACTTATAATTTATCTGTAGGGAACAATATGTTCCTGTTTTTATCTAAATATGATCTTCATCTATCATTGGGTCAAAAAATTTCTTCATATAACAAGGTATAGTCTATGATGAAATGCCACTTGCATATTTCAATTAAGATATAGTTTAATTCTGCAATAAGAACAAACTAAACCAATACAGAGAACAAAATAAAGTTTTATTACTGTTATTTTTCCTGCTTGATGTTTGAGATAAGGTTATTCTGATGACTTACTTCTCCAACTCAAGATGAGAGAACTTTTTCTAAGTGGAAATATAAGCCATGATCTGAGATTGTTTTCTAACATGGCAGGTTAAGATTATCTGCTTTGTTTTGAATCAAATCTCAGATGTACAATGTTTTTTGTTTAGATCATGTATTTTGCATATTGGTCTTTGCTCAGTAACTGAAAAAAATCTGATTTTAAGACATTATTTTTATAATAATAGTAGCCTGTTAATTGATATCAATCAATTGTAAAAAAGAGGTTTCATTCTAAGCAACTGCATTTATGTATATAATGTTGATCATAATCACCTCACCTCCTTATTTGTTGATAATAAGACTCTTTTTTGCCAGCCCTGAGGCTTGAGCTCAGGGCCTAGCACTGTCGTTGGGTCTTCTCAAGGCTAGAGCTCTATCACATGAGCCAAAGTACCACTTCTAGCTTTTCTATGTATGTGATACAGAGGAATGAAACCTCGGTCTGCATTCTACCACTAGGGCAAACTCCCAACCTCTGATAAAAATATTTTTTAGCAATACTATGCTACTCAATGAGATGACAGAAAACAGATAATAAATGATACATAGGGCATGATTTCACTGGTCAATTAATTACTAACATATCACATAAACTAGTGAATATGCATTTTAACAGCATGGCCAGCATTATCAGTTCTGAACATTGTTATTGTCATCATTATATAGATTTTAATAGCATTATTGGCTTTGAACTCACAGTATTACTCTTGCATAGAGATGGTCTACTACTTATACTCAACTCCTTCCCTATGGTCATTAATACAGAACTGTGACTAAGAAACTTTCTTTTTCTCCCTGCCCATCTTCCTCTTTCTGCTCATGAAACCAATTTGTCATGCCTCCAAAGAATATTCTAAAAAACATTTCAAAAACAGTATCTTAATATTTCCTTTAAGCTTAAGAAACAGTGAAAAGGCAGGCATAGTAGCAAGTATATGCAAGCCCAGGTATTCAGAAGACAAAGGCAGAAGTGAAAAGGTCAACAGCGTATCTAAAAAACATACTCAACAAAGAGTACAACAGAGAGGACTCAGTATTTGCATAACCAATGCTATGGACATGGTAATGGAAATATAAACATAACTATATAGACATAAAAACCTATGACTCTATAGACATAATGTTTTACTTCATAAACTAATATGTATCTATGACACACAAACCCTTAGCCTAATTTTGATTAAGTTCTAAAAACTAAGTGCCAGTGATAGTATATAGAGATTCCCTTCTTGAACACTTGTTTGTTAAACTTGTCATTTGAAATATGATGTAAAAAATCTATGCTAATAAATTCTTTAATAAAAATTTTTTTAAAAAAACATACTCAAAATCAAAAGTGTTGCAGCGTGACTCAAACAGTAGTGAAAAAACCCTGAGTTCAAGTTCCAATTTTGACCAAAAAAACAAGGAAAAAAATTAAACAAAAACCAGTGTGTAATAAATTGATACATGCTCCTGAATGTTTCTTTTGTTTGAAAAGATATATACCCTTAACTAGTTTAAAACTAAATGCTTCATCAGTTTATATTGTGGTCTACTTACCAAATTCTGAGATTTAAAGCACCATCCTTTTATTATCAGACACTGTGTCCTGTGGGCACGGCCTCTCAAGGCTGCAATTATGGAGTTGATGGGTTTGTGATATCCTCACATGTCCTATGTTCTCTTCCAAAGTTTCTCAAGTTGTTGGCGTAGTCCAGTTCAGTAAAATTCAGTAGTACTTAGCTCTTCTTTTCTTTTGTTTTTAATCTAATTTACTTTATTTTATTGTTGGTCATGGGGATTGGACTTGGGGGTCTTAGCCCTGTCCATGAGCTCTTTGCTCAAGGCTAGTGCTCTATCACTTTGAGTCATAATGACAAATCCAGTTTTCTGGTGGTTACTTGGTGATAGGAATCTCACAGACTTTTCTTCTCGGGCTGGCTTTGAACCTTGATAATCAAATCTCAGCGTCCTGAGTAACCAAGATTACAGGCATGAGCCACCAGCACCCAGTAGGTTTTATTTTTGTATTGGCTGCTTGCTAGATACTATTCACAGCAAGTAGAGATCATCTGCTATTTTTTGACACATGGCATTTTCCATAACATGGAAGATAATTATATATATACATTATATACATATAGTACATATATATGTAACATATATGGCAGGTGTGATAAAACTGTCTCAGGCTTAGATCTTCCTTAATTGAATCTTAACACTCACTTGCCAGGCCCTTTTAGGATAGTATCCCTTTTGACTAAGTCAAATCCAACTTACTGATAACTGTGATTGACATGATAGTCAAAGGTCACATGTGATTATTTAAGTGAACATATGTAACTTTTGGTTATCATGATGAAGTGTGCAATTTTAGACTTCCTTCATAGCAGATAATTGTGCTTGGGCTAAATTATTAATTGGCATGGGTTGACATGTCCGTAGAAGCAGGGTAAGATTTTCTTACCTTACTTCAGCAAATTGACTAAAGATTAAAGTTTCAGTCTTGTGCAGCCAGGCAAAAGGGGACTATGCATTTTTTTTAAACTAGGGCTTGAAATCGGGCCTTATGCTCTCATTTGACTTTCTTTGCTCAAAACATGGTGCTTTACCACTTGAAGCATGCCTCCATTCCAGCACTTTTCTGATTTATTAGAGGTAGGGTTTCAAGGATTTTTCTTCCCAGGACTAGTTTTGAATTGTGATTTTCCAACTCTTGGACTACTAAGATTACAGTTTCGAGTTACTTGTACTCAATTAAGAGAGGAAATGTTTTAAAGAAAACATTTTAATATGTGTTAAAAAAAAAACAAGTTGAAACTGCAGAGGCACTCTTTTTTGCCATACTCATAGCTCAAGTTTTTGATAGTCTGTCTACCTTTTTACTGAAACATTACAATGATAGGACGTTTCTATCACCAAAATAAAATTATATTTGTTAGCTTTTCCTGTATGACCAGAAAATGAAACTTCAATCTATTGTGAAGCACAAACAGTGATATTCAGTAGAACAGTCTGATGATAGAGAAGTTTGATGTCTTTTCTGCACAGTAAAATGGTCACTAGTTAGCTATGGTTATTATGTACTGGGGACATAGGTAGAAAGGGACAGAACTCATTCTTCCCTTTGATTTTGACTACATACTAATTATATAATTGAAACATTCACATTGATATGTACTGCATGGATAATGGTTGGCATAATAGCAGAAATCTAGACTATTGCATATTTCCAATCCTTAGGATTCTAAGGGTAATCAGATACTCCATTGATCCAGGTTCATGCATGAAATCTGGGAGCATTTTAGGTTGGTGGTAGGAGAGAAAGTCAGATTAGGAAGACTATGATAATTGTCTCAGGTTTATATTATGTTTTAAGCAATTTTGAAAGTCTAGTAAGAGAGGTTTAAAGTGAAATTTTCTAGCTTTAACTCTGGTTTTAGATTCATGTTTGCTTTTAGACTGCAGTAATTTGTCTGCTTTTAGAATGTTACAGCTTTGTTCAGCTGGAAGAAATTTCCTAGTAATGTTTTCTCCTCACATTGACTTGCCTTTTTGCTTTGTTACATTTAATTATATCTCCCCTTAAGGCAGATGACAGGGAAACCAGCAAGTAAACATGTTCCACTTCAGGACTTGTTCTTCCCCAAAAGGTATAATTTGTAACTTAATAAACATAACCACATTGTGATTTAATTAACCAGTCACAGCAACAAACAAAATAGTAAATCCATGATTTATTTTAGTATGATGAGAATGGCAGTTCTCTATCTGATGAGACTATAAAGCAAAGCAAAATCAAATTTAGTGCAGAGTTTCATCTCTAGATGTGCTGTCTCAAACACACACATCATCTCTCTCCATGGAATGTACACCTGTTTGGGGTGGGTGGAGATGAAAATTTCCAGCATGTTCATGTTTACAGATCATTTCCAGATGCTCTGTTTCTCCAGAAGTGGACCACATTGTGAAATGGTATGGTACTCATAAGGACAACTCTTTCTGTATTAACAATCACATGCAAAATCAAAAAATAACAGACAAGTGCATTTTTTTTCAGGGGAGAACATGAACACAGTCTCCTACAACCACAAATTATACAGTCGAGTTTCCCACATTTCAGCAAATCACAGAGGTCAACCCATCCAGAGAACAATGGACATGGTTCTCCCTTGCCCTGGGAAAATCACCTTCTCTGCCAGGTGAGTATAGAGTCAAGCAACTTTTAAAGTTAAATTTCATCACTGTTTGGAATTTTAGTCATATAGATAAAGAATGAAATCTCTGAAATACTTCTGTTTGTAAGAAGGAATAAAGGAGAACTATACCTCCACTGCCTGGCTTTGTTTTTGGCTGTGGATCAGATGCCGTAAACTATAAAGAAGAGTCACAGCTGGGGATTTCTAGAAGAGAACTCAGAGCTTGATTCTCTCTATCTATATGTCACCCTAGAGCAGGCAATGGATCTTATAGAAATTCCAGGTTCAGTTTCCAAATAGAAGTACATAGAAAATGAACTTAAATGCTGTCGAGTTCCATACTTTCTGAGTCCTCAAAGACCAACAAACATTTCTGTTCACTATTCTTACCATGTCTGGCCTTGCTTTTCTTTCTTTATCAGCTTCTGGTTGATAAACAGGATTGGAAAATTGTGATTACTGTACAGAGAACTAATTATGCATTGGAATATCACATAACTTTTCTTTTCTCTCTACTTTTTTTGCCTTTCCACTACCCACCACTTAGATAAGTCTTTGAAGCTAAAAATTTACTACCATGGAAAATGGGAAAGAGTGGATACAGCTAAGAAGAGAGACTAACTGAGTAAACACAGGATTTTTTTTTAATTTCTTTTTCAGTGGTTCATTTCAAGATTCTCAAATATTTATATTTGTTATCTTTAAGTCATTGTACAAAGGAGTTGCCATAAACTAAGCTGTCTGTGAATACAACCGATGTTGATTAATGACATCTCTTCAACATTCTCACCCTTCCAAACCACCCTTCCTTTACTCTTCTTAAATCTGTAGGAAATATATTGGATTCTTGACTGCATTCATTCCTCTTTATCTCTTCATTTTTCCACTTTCCGCTTGACATCACTCCCCTTTTTTGATACCTACTTTCTCGTGTTTATTTTACTAAACTGTGATTTTGACTTTCTGAAAAATTATATTATTTGGATTCTACCACATTTCCATTAATATATTTGAATGCACTTGCATCTCACACAGTGTATTACTTACAAGTTTATAAGCTAAATCTAGCATATAAGGATAAAAATGCATCCTTTTTCTCTCTAAGCCTGACTTATTCCACTTAACATGTATTTTCCCCAGTCTTTTCCTTTCTTTACAAATGGTAGAATAGCATTCTTTCTAAGTCAAATTCCACCTCACCCCCGTTATAATGACCATTATCAAGAAGAAAATAATAACAGATGCTGACAAGGGTGTAGCAGTAGGGAACCCAAATTCATGATTGGTAGGAATGTAAACTTGTTCAGCTGCTCTGGAAAGTAGTATGGAGGTTCCTCAAAACAATGAAATAAAATGAACATAGAACTACCATATGTTCCAACAATTCTACTTCTGAACTTTACCCAAATGATTATAAACCTGTTTCAGTAAAGGTAGCAGGCACAACCATGTTAGTTGCAACACCATTCACTGTTCACTATAGCCAAGGTACGGAATCAGTCCAGGTGCCCCTCAATGGATGAGTGGATTAAAATCCTTAAAACATTTTTTTTTACATTATCTTTATGTAGTTGCACAAAGAAGTTGCCATTTAAAACAACGTTTTATGGATACAACATATCTTGATCAATGGCACCCCTTCCAACATTCTCACCCACCCACTCCCAATCTACATCTTTCACTCTTCTTAGTTATATATTTCTCTCCTTTCCTTTTCATTTGTCTGTATCTTTCCTTTTAACGTCACCCATTACTTACTAGTACCCGTTTCACTGTACTCAATTTTGCTGTACTTTTGCCTTTGCTATTATATTCTCCCTTGACCCTACCATACATTAGTTAATAATAGGCTAGCAAAAAATGTGGCCAAATAGAAACACTAATATATTGTGGTTTGGAATGTAAATGAGTTCAACCACTATGGAAAGAAGTAGGGAGAAGCAATTCCACTCCTGGAAATTTACTCAAGTTTATAAGGCCAGATGCAGTAAAGCCATCAGAACAACCATATATTTTTTGTGGCATTATTCACCATAGCCAAGGTATGTAATCAGCGCATATGATGACCTTCAGTGGATGATGAATGGATCAAGTGTTTATGTGTGTGTGTGTGTGTGTGTGTGTGTGTGTGTGTGTGTGTGTGTGTGTGTCACACATTGGAATTTTACTCATCCATTAGAGAAAATGGTATTGTTATTTGTAAAGAAATAGAAAGACCAGGAAAATATTGTTAAATGAAGTTAAGTCCTGCCCAGAGAGACAAAGGATGCATACTTCCCCTTATATGTGGAAGCTAGATTTAGCTTATAAATGTGCAAATTGGATAGTATGTAATATATATCATGTATGCAATGTTGGATAGTATGTAAGTATATACAAATATATCCATGAAAAGGTTTTACTTGAACAGACCCATTGGCCTGAAACCAAGGAGTATTTGATTTGCAAAAATCAGATACTTGATAGAAGAATTATTTCATATTTGATAGATTTTTATACAGCTTTGTGGAACTTCCCAGTGGGAGAAAGCAAGATATGACATAGCACATTCTCTTTATCTATTTCTAAGCTAGGAAAGAAAATATGAAAGCACTTCTTATATAGAATATCTTATAGAGGACTGAAAGAGTAAAGCAACACACTGAAAGGTTAGTATAGTTCTATCCATTCTGCTTCTAGAGGTAGAAAATAAAGACCTAACAATCTGGAGAATGAGGAAAGTATCTAGCATAAACATGATTTATTCTTTGACTGATTTGTTCTTTCACTCACTATACCTGATAGTTTTAGCCCTTATACTCTGTGAATTGTTGAAGATTCAACAGCATAAGACATAAAGCAGCTGGAAAGAGGTTGATAATCCCTTTAAAGGGGAGGATGAGGTAAACCAGTATCTTGGGAAAGAAGTACCAAGAGACAAGCATTTCATTAAGTGGTGTTATGGTTCAAGGGGTAAGGTTGTAGCCTTGAGCTGAGGAGCTCAGGGGACATTGCCTAGGCCCAGAGTTCAAGCCACACAACTGACAAACAAAAAAAAAGTATTTAAAAATTATTTTAAAAGAACAACAGCATGTCATCTTCTATTAAAAGCAAGTTTATTTACTTATATTTTTATCATGAATAAAATGATGTATTGAATTCTCTATGCCTTATATAATTAATAAGTTACTGCAATTAATATTTGCATTATCTCATGTATCTGTGATGAAGATAATTAAAAATCTTTTTAGCGATTTTCAAAATTAAAGATATTTTATTAATTATAGTCACCATATTGCACAATAGATTGTATAATTCAATATGTTCTTCTTGAGAAAAATGGTCCCTAAATACCACTAAACCCACCCTTTCCCCTACCTCTACTCTGCCTCTGGATAATTAGCACTCTAACCTCTACTTTTGTAAGTCATCTTTTAAAGTAAGGGCTGGAAGTATGGCCTAGTGCTAAAATGGGTTTGATTTTTCAGTGCCACGTACACAGAAAGAGCTGGAAGCGGTACTGTGGCTCAAGTAGCAGAGCACTAGCCTTGAACAAAATGTGTCCGAGGTCAGTGCCCAGGCCTTGAGTTCAAGGCCCAGGAGTGGGGAAAAAAAGAGTTAAATTCCATATGTAAATGAGATAGACTTGTAAAGATGTCCCTATAAAGTGCAAACTTTCAATGAGAATGGCTTCTTAGTCTGACTATTTTAAATAGTGCACTATTTTAAATAGTGCTGCAATAGATTTGGGTGTGCATATTGTCTTACATTCCTTTGGATACTCATCTAAAAATGGTACAGCAAAATTATATGGCAGTTTCAGTTGTTTGTGCATCCTGTGCTGATATTTCCGTATGATGACACCAATTTATATCCTGTAACATGTTACAAGGATGCCCTTTTCCCTGCATCCTAGCCAGTATATGTAGCTGGGTTTTGTTTTGTTTTATGACAGACATCCTAACTGGTGTGGGATGGAATCTCCGTCATTTTGCCATGTATTTACCTTATGGGTAAGGATGAACAGGGGCAATTTTGTCCTCCACTACCCAAGAAGATGTGATAATGTCTGAAGACGTGTTTTCTTGTTACGCCTGGGGGACTTGATGTTAATGACTGTTTCACAGGAGTGATGTACAGGATATTCCCTCATATAAATAATTATCCAGCCCAAAGCGTAAGTAGCACAAAGTTTGAGAGACCATGGAAGAAGACAGTTTACCTGAGCTGTACTAGAATATGTTGCAGATGTTAATGATATAGTTGTTATGTTTGCTTTTAAAATGAGAAATAAGTGGGGAAAACAGAGAAAAAACATCATAAAATCATATAAATACATCAACAAATCTTTTGTGACACTTTGCAGTGATTTCATAGATGTAAAAGCATGTCATTTCTGCCTTAACATAGTGGCCCAATCACCACCAAAAAACCTGCTAAAATGGATTTACCTTTGTCATTGTTCATATCCAAGTGGAATGAGAGAAAAAGTCATTGAGGAGCAAGGATAATTTCCATTTATTTTGTCTAGAAAGTTGGTTCAATGATACTATCCCTGATGGAGGGCACTTGAAAGTTATGGGGGAATTAGTTCTGTCATATAATTGTTTAAAAACACACCTTGAGGACAGTGGGCATACCTAAGAAGGTACCTTCTTATACCTTCTTAGGTATGCCCACTAATGCTAAATTATTAATAAATATTTATGAAGATAACTATTACCTAAAGAATTAATTTATATTTTGTTTTTGTTGGTGTAACTAGAAGTAATGTAAATATATATCTTTTTGCTATATTTCAGATGTCCTTTCAATAATTCTACCACTAATTTCTTAAAAACTCCTAGCTAAGTAATAAATATATCCTAGATATTGATACAAATATATGCATAAATGAATATTAAATAAAGTATATATTATACTTTCTAATATTGAATGAATGTTTTTTAATGCTAGAGTAAGATTTTATTAGGAAATTACATAATAAGAAGTAACATGATATGCATTTAAACTGTTTCATATAACTCAGTAACTATCATAACTCAATAAAATAATTTTACTTCATCAGAGAAAAGGAAGAATGAATTTTAAGAAAGAACCACAGAGCTTCTATTTACACAATAGTTTTGCATTACATTAGTAGATATGGTCAAAATAAACTATTTATTATCGTTTAAACCACAAGAACAAAAATATTTTCCCCTTCAAAGGAAATTATTGTTGTTTGTTGCTAGCTTAGTGTATTAGCAGATTTGTATGTGTGCATGTCATATTCCACAATACTAATTGTGTAATTGTGTTGTTTAACGAAAACAAGAATTATATTTTGGTTTGCCATAAAATCCAGATCTTATTAGAATATGACCACCAGTGTCTTTGCTAAAATATTGTTAATATTGCTTATTTTTAAATTGTATGAAAATAAATTGTACACTGAATTATTTTTTCAGGTTTTGTCTTTTTGTTCTGATAAGCCAAGGTGCAGTCATTTCCCATAAGAACAAATGAATAATAAAATCACATTGAAGGTGATTTCCATATTCCATCAAAGCCCAGATTAATTAAAATTTCAGAAATATTACTGAGTACTCGGATGTTTTCAAATTTTTCTTTAATGTAGAGAACTAGGCACAAAGGAGGGAACCAGACACTTTGCAGTAGCATGCTATATGCTACTGCAATTCAATTCAACAAAAATGCAAAAATCTTCAAACACAGCAGAAATTGTGAATTAATAAGACCTGCAATTAAATCTCTTTTTGTGGAATAAACTGTACCTATGCCTTAACAAAACAAGATGTCAGCATTGTGAAGGTCAAAGTTGCTTGGCATCAAATAGATCAAATGCAGAATTGTTTATATCCACGTGAGAGAAGTGCATGGCTGTAAAAATATTCTTATAATCTGCAGAATCTGGCACTGAAAATAACGTCTGTTATTTAATTAAATGTTGAGAGGTATTTGTGGGTAGACGGCAGTAGACAGCAGTAAAATGACCTTTATTCGCCTTTGCTATAATTCCCTGACATCTGAAACACTTAAAGAAGATGGTGTTTTGTCAATGAATATATTCTTTACAGGTACAACTTTTGTGGAACTTTATAACCCAGGCAGATGCTTTTTAAGATTTCTTTTTGTACTAGATTTCATGATTATAAGGTTTATTTGTTCATTTATTTACTTATTTATCTTTACCATATTTTCCCTGCAAATATGGTCCAAGTTTGTGTGTGTGTGTGTGTGTGTGTGTGTGTGTGTGTGTGTGTGTATTTGTGTAGTATAGGTCCCTTGCTAAAAATATGTGTCTCCTCACTGGTTTGTGGATAGAACTGTAATTTTCTTGTCTTTTCCTCCTACTAGCCAAGTTTTCCAGGTTTAACCTGAAATGGTTTACTAGGTGTCCCTTAGGTGCATATTGTACTGCTTTTGTTTTATGTGCTTCTTATTTCTTTCATGTTGTTTCACTCAAAAGAAACAGCTTCTTTCTTCATTTTAAGTCCAGATGAAAAGATGTTTCCAAAAAGGCACTTCCTATCATCCGAGACTAGTTGCTTATGTCTGCTACAGAATCAAAAGAGAGAAATATACCAATTGAACACTTTATTCAAGGATGAACACTGCTAACTCTGTAAGGGTATGGTTCCTTGTTGCCATGAGGGAACCAGGTTTCTAGAAACCTACCTCAGTTACTTATGATTTGTTCATTTTGGGCTTGTTCATTTTCTCTTTAGGTAAAATTACATAGTGGCTCTGTAGATCTTTTTATACAATGAGAAAGATGCATATTTATTTATCCTTTATGAAGAAATGTTACCTAAAGCACTGTAATCAATTATCTATCTATCTATCTATCTATCTATCTATCTATCTATCTATCTATCTATCTATCTATAATTTAACTTTAAAATCCCTAAAAGTAGTCATGGAAGAAGTAAAAGAGATGTTCTTGTCTTTGAGCAGTTGCCTTTAAATTCTGGAGAGCATTTGTACTGCAACATAGCTGATAGTGAGAACTGAGAAAGGAGATGGCATAGGAAGACATCATTCCAGAAACTTCTCCAGTCTTCAAAGCTGTTCATTTCTCAGTTCCTGAATAGAAAATTTTATTTAAGATCTCTAGGTTAAAAAAGAGATAGAGAAAAGAAACAATTGAGAATTTGAAGGGAATTACTAAGTCACAGTATTCATTTTCATTCAATTTTTCCTTTCCCTTAAAACATACCTTTGTGTAAGTAACATGAGAATTTTTCCCTGACAGATATGACTCTGAACAGCTTTCTGTAGAAACTCCTGATTGTGCCCTAGAGGCAGTTACTCCAAACACTTCTGTGGCTTATTTTTTCTCATTTACAATAGGAGAGCACTGACAACATCTGCCCCAAGGATATGTGGTAAAGATTGAGAATAAATTTCCTCACACTTTACATGCAATTGATAGCATTGTTATGCATTATTATGATTATTTGCTATTTTATCCTGCCTTATGACAATACAACTGTGCCTCACTGAAATGGCTTTCTAATTTTACTCTGAAATATTGCATATAAGCAATCTATATTTGCATAAATGTATCCATGCATTGTTTAATGATGAGAGCATATCTGAAAGATGAGTTGCTAGGAAATTTTTTTTTTCAAAATCCTAGGGTATACTAACAAACTCTAGGTTATCCAGCTGGGTACACATGCTTTATATATCCTACAGCTACAAACTTATACAGCATGTCCCATTACTGGCATATTTTGCATATGGAAGCCCTTTAGTGTACCAGTGGTACCTGAACTTACAATGGGGAATCAGATTCGCAGTTAATATATTATAGCATTATATACCATTACATACCATCATATCATGGGCAATCTTCTTTACCTGTGTGAAGCTGTTTCCTCTACAGAAAAAATTACTATAAAGGAATTCATAATTTTGTTGTAGATATGACACGTAGTGTTTTGGTCATTTAGCATAGTCAGAGGTCAAAATAGGAACATTATTACCATTCCTTAACTGATTGATGTGGTTAACTCTAATCTCTACAGCCATATGGCATATCCCCAGAGCACAAGCCACATTTGTTCATATGATTATGTCTATGCACTGTGCTCAACATAACTCATGTTTGTTGAATTGACCTGAGTACTCTGTGGTTATTAAATAACCATTGATTGGTTGAATCCCTGTGCAGCAACTCTTCTGCTTCCTCTTATTCCCTCTTGGAGGTGATTTATAGTTCTTTAGAATCGCCAGTTAAGACTAAGGGAGTAAAAATCCATAAGCTGATGTAAAATGAAGGAGATATAATGTGAGAAATTGTTCCTGAGGCTAAGATTATGAGGAGACAAATTAGGTGGCCACTTCTATGGTGTTACTTGAAAAAAAATTAAACTATTCATGTTTAAAATGTCATACTTTCCACCTTTTTGCCCATATTGCAATAATTTCCAACTTTTACATATTCTTCTGAGTGAAGATAATAAAAATTTTTTGCCTACTGCACCTAACTGAAGTATTTTCCTTTACTAAGGTGATATTTCAGAAAGGAAGAGACAGAATGACCCATGGAGGTCTACCTGACAGCCAAATTCCTTTCCTACTTTCCCAATATTCCTTAGTTCCGACTTCTTTTAATAAAGTTAATTTACTATATCATTTCTAATAATCATCTACCTCCACAATTATAATAATAAATCAGGTTTACATATGGAAAATGTAAGCCAAGGAAAATTATTTTACTCAATCCATGCAATGATCTATGTGTAGACACATAAAGTAGTGTTTTTGTAATTCTAGTCTCTATTATATGAAAAAGCCATTCATATTCTATAATAAGTTGAGTCCTACTTATACCACAACAATAAATAGGATAAAAAGCTAATTAGTTGACTTTGCTTAATTACACTATAAACCCTTTGTCCCCATTTAGTTTCTATTCATGTTGTATGTAGCAAGTCCTACTTTACACTTCAGGTGTAAAGACCTTGTATTTGTCTACTTGACAGTATGAACTCCTACTTCTGAGTAGGTCTATACTGCTGATCACTTTTCTCTAGCAGCAAGGCAGCCTTCCATCCTCATCCTTTATTGTACAGGCATCTAAGCTCAACTTTTTTCTTACTTAAAAGAAACTTCTTTATTCTTCCATATCACTAAGGCATTAAAATCACAAAACAAGTTAAACAGTTTGGGAAAAATAAAATGTCTTTCTCAAAAGTCTCATGGATATATTAGAACATCATATTTTTATACAGCTTCCAGGAAAAAAAAGATTAAATTGCATAGTGTTTATCTGGCTCCTTTAAAGTTCCCAGGCAATCCTTGCTTTTAAGATTATCTTCTAACTTTCCAATTTGCATTGACTGAGGCTTCAACACGGTATCCTTTCTTTTCTTCATTTTTTTTTTTCTGAATCAATGTTCGATGTTCTCCTTGTCTTATGATTTCCTTAATTCTCCACTTTCGTTCCAGGTCTTTGTTAAGTAGATGTGTGTGTGTGTGTGTGTGTGTGTGTGTGTGGTTTCCATTGCAGTTTCTGACTGTCTAACCAAACTACACAAAGAACTCTGCCTTTTCTATTTAAATGTGTATTGCACTCTAGCTGCTGCTTCCTTCCTAGGGTGTTTAGTCCATTAGTGATGTCATTGAGTTTTGCTTCTTTCTGTCTCTATATGATCTACTCCCTACCTACTTTTTCCTTATAATCCTACTATATATTCACTTTCCATGTAATAGTTCTGTCTTCATCATAGGTAGCTATCTAAGGCTTACTATTTCCTACAAAATATTTTTGGACATTTCCCCCCCCAACTCACTCCTTCAGAAAGAATAGAATGCTTTCTCTATTCCATACTGTTCCTTTCATCTCAGTACCCACACCAGTCCTATTAAAATAAAATTTTGTTCAGGATAGTCTCTCCTCCAGATGATGCAATAACTTCACAACAATGATGAAAATCTATACCATTACAGTGATCTACAGGCTTTTTCCTGATCTACACACTCCACTGCCCTGACCTAACTGACTTTATCCTTCTTATTCTTCCAACTTAAAAATTATGCTAGACTGACTAAATATCAAGCAGTCTAAATCCACTTCCTGGCTCTTCCTATAGGCTCTTTTCTGGACTGTTCACATGGCAAGCTCTCTAAACCTCTTTCAGTTTTTGTCTTATTAGTAGAGTTCGGCTTTCCCCAACTACCTTAGTTAAAATTTAAACTTGCATCCTCCCCCTCCAGTTTCTATCTCATTTTATTTATAGCACTTATTATAATCCTATTCAAACCAATTGTCATTTTTGTTCTATTGATATAATCTAAGCTTTAAGAATAAGAAATTTTGTTAGCTCTGTGGACTGCTTCAACTTTAGAATCTTTAAAAATGCCAGACATATAGTCAATACTCAGCAGATAGTTCCTTGGAAAATTAGCAATTATTTTGGATTACTTAAGTGCCAGAGATGGCACTAAATTTGATAACTGAAGCTATTGAGGAGGGGAAGTTGAGGTTGCATTGGTCATTTTTTAGGGACACATGACACAAATATATGCAAATTATTTTACTAAGCTTTTCCTTCAAAATCTTGGTGAGACACAGGAAATTGCTTAGAATAAATTATATTTCAATTTCAGTGTCAAAATGCAAAGGACTTGCCATAGACAGTTGCTTTTGTGGACTTTTACCCTAATGTGAGCATTTTGCACTACGTAGACAGTAACAGTTTCTTTCTAGGTGGATCCAGACGATTTGGCAGAGGTGTCCAGGGCCTGCTTGCTATCATTTTGGAACTGGTGGCACAGATAAAGGGAATTAGAAAATGTAAGCTGTGGCACATTCAATCTACTGCTGATCTTTGGTGTCTGAAAATATTTTCAATTTCATTCTGATAAAAAAGTGTTACCTGGTATACTGTATATATATTTACTTATTTGAACTAGGGAAGAGAAGAAGGAAAACAAGATGATTGGGAGGGGGTGGGCAGAGGGAAAGGGGGACAAAAGTGTGAGAAAGGGTATCAAGGTTCGAGAAGTAATGTACCCATTACCTGACAAATGTAACTGTAACCCCTCTACACATTATTCCAACAATAAAATACAATAAAAAGTGATGATAAATGAGTGTCTGTTTTTGCTAATTCAGTCCTTGCCTTTATTCTTAAGCTTCTGATTTGATTAGTATTGCTGAATGGGAAAATCAGGTAAAGCAAAGAAATATTTTGGAATATTTATAAAGCATGAAGTTCTCATTGCTGAGTTGTTCATTCAAATATATATTAATGAAAGACTCAGAGCTATTGATGCATATACACAGGATAGATTTCAGAAATGAAGTCACACCTTAAAGTTGACTTTCTCTAATTTTTAAAACTCTAGTCTAGTATTTAAAGCTGTATGAATTATACATACAACATGCACATATGCTAGCTCCTAGCCCTGACATTGTTTCCTTTTGGCATGAAACAGCATCATTTACAAAACATGCCTGGAGGTTTTGCTATAAATATACCCCCTTCTTTGTTATGTTTTAAAATTCTGATTCAACAAGACTATTGGAGAACTGTACACTTGTTTTACATTGTTTCAGCCCCTTGTAGAGTTGCTTATACAGAATTGCATTTTGGATTGATGCCATTAGCCTGTGTTGGGAGACACTATGAGGAATAGCCACAGAAAAGGCACTATCACACATATTTGTAAAAATCTTGTCAAGCTTTTGTTCAATATACATCCTTATGTGAACTCCCAGGAGAAATTTCTTTCAGTGTTTTACAACAGGAAAAACTAGATTTCCTCTGAGCAAATGGTTTGTGCTTGTATTATAAACACTATGAATTGAATGATTGCTGGGTTTCTATTCTGGTCTGGTCTCCAAGGAAGTATATCTAGCAGGATTTGGGCAGTATATTTCCCAAGTATGAGGAATTATAATTTGGAGGATTAGAGGCTTACACTTTGATAGAAACTCTGTGGGTTGTGCAGGATGTCATTACAGATTTCAACTTGAAAGCAGAGAGTGATTCTCAGTACCTCTGTTCTGTTGTCAGCCCCCTATGTGTGCTTCAGTTTCTGCAGGCTATGACATGATTTTGGCCTTTGTCTTACTTTTATACCATAAAGTATGATAGCTTTTATGTGCACAGAATAACCTGGACAATATAAGAAATGGATTTTGAAGCAAGGCATTTTCAACTTTCCTTATGCAATACCCAAAGATGCTTAGAGAACTTGATGGTAAGGCTGAATTGATCATGGAAACTAACAACAACCCAAAGCCTTAACAACTTGTTTTCACTTGTCTCAAAAGGGAAGGATTAAATAGCATAGAGTTTTTTTTCTGTTTTTTTACACCTGGGTTCAAGTTGATTGACCACTGGTGCTAGTCAGTGGTCTGCCACTGTGACAAAATACCTGACATAAACAATGGAAAACACCCCATGTCAGCAGGAAATGAAAGAAAGGGAGAGGGAAGAGGGTACTGGGACTAGATATTCCCTTCAATGAAAGAGAGCCCCAATTATCTCACTTTCTCCCACTCAGCTCCACCTCCTAAAACATCCGTCACCATAGGCTGGGAAGAAAGCCTTCACCGCATGAGCTTTTGGGTGACATTCCAGTTCCAAACTCTAACACTATCTTTTTTAAAAAATTATATTTTATTGTTGGGGTAACATATAGAGGGGTTGCAGTTACATTCATCAGGTAGTAGGTACATTATTTCTTGAACATTGATACCCCTTCTCATGTTTTTCTTCCACTTTCCTTCCCCCATCTTCCCAATCATCTTGTCTTTTCCTTCTCTTCCCTATTTCAAATAAAATAATTAATGAGCATACAATATCCCAAGGACCAGGACAGATAAAGTAACAACACGAGATAAACCATAAAGTGGAAAAAAGAGAATAGAAATAATGTTACACACTAGGTTAAGAAAATCAAAAACAATGATAAACCTCTTGTTTTCCTATCCTGGAATTCATTTCGCTTAGCCTCATCCTATATGGCCATAGGTACATAGCTTTTGAGCTATTGAGATCCTATGCTAGGACAATCCTAGATGTGTACTATTTATTACAAACGAGGAAAACTATAGAGCCTATGTTTCTTTGGGTTTGGCTTATTTCACTTAATATGATTTTTTTTCAAAGTTTTTCCATTTCCTTAAAATGGGGTGATGGAAAAAAGAATGGTTAATAGACACATGAAAAATTCTATGGCCACAAAAGAAATGCAAATCAAAACAAAACAACTTTGAGATTCCACCTCACTCCAGTCAGAATGGCTGTTATCAAGAAATCCAATAACAACAGATGCTGGTGGGGATGTGATCAGAAGGGAAAGGTACTCCACTGCTGGTGGGAGTGTAAACTTGTTCAACCACTATGGAAAACAATATGGCGATTCCTCAAAGAGTAAATATAGAGCTCCCCTATGACCCAGAAATCCCACTCTTGTCATTTACCCAAACTCCCATAAACAAGAACACACTAAAGCTGCTAGCACAACCATGTTCACTGCAGCATTATCATTATTATTTTTGTGGGTCATGGGACTTGAAATCTTGGCTTGGGCATTGTCCCTGAGCTCTTCAGCTCAAGGCTACTGCCCTATCCCTGAGCCACCACCCACTTCCTGTTTTCTAGTGATTAATTGGAGATATGAGTCTCACCTTCTTTAGTGCCTGGGCTGGCTTTGAACAATGATAATTAGATCTCAGCATAGGATTATAGGTGTAGCTAGGATTACAGGTGGGAGCCACCATGCCAGACAAATTGCAGCAATATTTACCATTCCTAAGATATGGAACCAACCCAAATGTTCCTCCATGGACAAATAGATCAAAAAGATATGGTATTTATACCTCTTTTATAAAAATTTATCACAATATATTTCATTGGGTTTTTTTCTGTTGTAATGAATTCTGCAATTGACCTCAACTCACTTATTTATTTTATTTCAAAATTTGAGACAGAGCCTTGTTATACAGCAGAGGCTAGCTTAGAATTTGTGATCTTCCAGTCTCAGCTTCCTGAGACTAAATTTCAGAGGCATGCACTCTCAAACTCGGCACATGTCTTTTGAAAGAAGTATTTGAACTTTTTTTTTTGCTGTATCTGAGATATCCATTCTAGGATCCTCAAAAGGATGAAAATCTGCCAATGATCAAGTGTCAAATAAAATGGAATAGAATTTTCATCTAACTTACTCATATCCTCTTTTATGCTTCAAAACACATTTATATTACCTTCACAGTAATATTTAACATAGTGCAAATGCTACATAAGGAACAATTATATTCTATTTCTAAGGAATAATGAAAGGAAAAAGTGTAAACACTTTTAGTACAAAAATAACTTTTAAGAGATTTTTTTCTATAAATTTGAAATCCCAGTATTCAGAACCCAAAGAAATGGAAGGCTAAAATCATAAGTAAATATCTAAAAAGTGAGTGTGGGAGAGTTTATGAGAAATGCATAATTAAACAATCTAATACACATTCCATATGATTAAACAACCCAAATTAATGGAAGGAGTAACCCAAGCTATTTCTATTTCAGTTAACACAACATCATTATATTAGAGAATTTCTTTCCTATTGTTTATATGATGTTTATTGTCACAAATGGATTCTTAAGGTATATTACTTAAAATAATAGCAAAGTATATGTATATGTTGGCAACATAGTTAAATAATAAAAACTCTCATACAAATATTTTAACATTAGTTACTTCAGCTTTCACTTTTAATTTAAAAGATTTATCAGTTTATGACTAAATATAAAATAATTATTTTAAATATATATAAGTGTATTCCAAAGTAGTCAATAATTAATAAGACAAGACAAGGTTTTTATGCTATTTTTGAGTGATTATATGAAAATTGGTTGAGTTGCGCTTTACAGTAGGTATTTTCAAGAACAACTGGGATAGAAAAGACTCCAATTATTTAAAGTGAGCTAAATTATTTTATTTGTTCTTTTAGCCTTGTCTCTCTTATGCACTGTTACCATTATCCATGTCTTATGTTACACACAGTTGCCTATCAGGGGTCTAAAGGTGGCTGTACCTTTCTAGGTGAATATGTATAATGGTTTGAGTGTAATCGTTAATATTTCTTCATGCATGAGAGCTTCCTTTTTCTTCCCCCCCCCCTTTTACGTTTAGGCTATATATCAACCCTAGAGGTTTTCAGAAGCTTGACCTCTGAATGAGTGGGCATTATTGCATGTATTTTTACTCTGTAATAGGATTACAGAATAATGAAATTTAGAGACTAAAAGAGACTGTGAAAGGTCACTGGGTCCAGCACATTCCCAAAGACTTCACTTCCATTTAGAACCATCTCTAAACCACTGCAGGCAAAGGGCAGCCTCTGCTGTTTTATAGCCTTTCAGAGACGGAAGTGCTACAATCTCTAGTGGCAAGCCATTTTTATGTTTTATAATTCTCAATGTCAGAAAGATCTTCTTTCCATTTAACTTAAATTTCTCGTGCAAAAATTTAAGTACGTGGACACAATCCCTGATGAGATCTGCAGATAAAATCAGACTTCTGAATAGACTTGGAGATATCTGGGATTAAAAACTCTCTACATGTGTGTGTGTGTGTGTGTGTGTGTGTGTGTGTGTGTGTGTGTGTGTGTTGTGTGTTTACAAGTGTATGATACATAAAGTGAAAAAGAGAGGGAAATGAAGACAGAAATAGAGACAAAGAACACAGAGTTTCTTTGAATCTACTTCTTTCAGTTATACATCATTAGAATGACATGCACTCATACATGAAATCTGGTAGTTGTGGGGTTCCACTGAACTATCCTGACAATTCTCCTTTCAGTACTAATATTCATGAGCAGTCAGCTACATAGGATTATGAGTGAAATTCATAGCTATAAGACAGGAAGAACAGGAGTGGATGTAGCAGATGACAATATACGAACCAGAAAGAAAAACCACCATTACTTTTGATATTAACTATGGAGCATGACAACCTCAGTTGTAGAATGGAGATTGGGAGTAATTCCTGCTGTCTGTTTGCAAGAAATTATTGCAGATGGGGAGAGAAAATGGATACACAAGTTCTTTGAAAAGTGGTGGAATATTGAATTGGAAGACCTGGTTTAGATATAGCATTAGTAACTGCTGGATAGAGTTGCTGTTGACAAATCTGTTAGCATCACTGATGTATAATTTGATTGATATGATGACACAATGTACTTACCTCTAAGGAGTAGTGGTAATGCTGAGAGATAATAAATACAGTGTCTAGTATCTTTTTGCTGTTTTTTTTTCTAACTTTTGGCTGGTTAATTGGTGGTAAGAGTCTCATGAACATTACTGCCTACTATGACTTCAAATTTTGAGTAAAGATCTCAGCCTTAGGAGTAGTTAGGATTACAAGCATAAGCCACCAGTGCCAGCTTTGTACCTGACCATTTGAAGTATGTACAATGTCTTAGTCTTAAAGTCTTGCATAAGCATCAGGAGATCAGGATTTTAGTTCATGGATTAATTTTGCAGATGTTGTGACCCTCAATGTCAGCTACCAGTGTTTTAGACATAACCTAACTATCCTCTCCTTTGCAAAGCCATGGCTTTCTTTAGTGATGCTTTTAACCATTTTTAACCACACAGAATATATAACACTGTCTTATACATTTTAGAACTTTTACTTTGCCTTTTTTTTTGGGGGGGGGGAGTACTGTCAGAGGCAAATATCCATGCCTGAATTTTCCTGGTCGTGAGTTTCCTCAAAGGAGGCAGTCACAAGGTCCCTTGTGGTATCAAAAAGCACAGGGAATTTGCCTGGGGTGGAAGAACAACCCGGGAAATGCTAAGTATTATCTCCATGCACCATCAGGAGAATTATGTCCAAGGAAGGAAATGAGATAATAAGCAGGCAAACATAATTTGATGAGAGGAAAGAAATAGTCAATTTCTGACTCATTTATTTTCAGAGATGAATTATTTCTTTGTTTATTAAATCATGTTCAGCTCTTTATTATCAAAACTCTTCATTTCCTTTAGCCTCATTTCCCTAGATCCAGCATGAGTTTGCTTGAAACAAATTTGAAAGGTTAAGCTACCCTTTTGATACAAAGGCTTTGAGTGAGTGTGGGGATGGTTGAGAATTTTCTGCACGATTTGGTCTTAGGCCTGAATGTGTGCTATATGTGTAAAGAACCAGACAGTTGATAAATACTTTCTGTGATTACTGGAGAAAGAATTCTGAACTTCACTGGTGTGCTAACAACATGAAATAACTATATTTACCAGTGTGTGTGTGTGTGTGTGTGTGTGTGTGTGTGTGTGTGTGTGAGAGAGAGAGAGAGAGAGAGAGAGAGAGAGAGAGAGAGAGAGAGAGAGAGAGAGAGAGAGAGACAGTGAGAGAGACAGAGAGAGAGACAGAGAGAGAGGGAAAGAGACATAGACAGAGACAGAGAGAGAGCAAGATAGAGGGGAGCGGGGAGGAGAGAGAGCAAGAGAGAAGACAGAGCAAGAGAGGAAGAGAGAGAGGGGGGAGGAGAGAGAGCAAGAGAGAAGACAGAGAGAGCAAGAGAGGAAGAGAGAGAAAGAGGGGGGAGGAGAGAGAGCAAGAGAGAAGACAGAGAGAGCAAGAGAGGAAGAGAGAGAAAGAGGGGGGAGGAGAGAGAGCAAGAGAGAAGACAGAGAGAGCAAGAGAGGGAGAGAGAGAGAGAGAGAGAGAGAGAGAGAGAGAGAGAGAGAGAGAGAGAGAGAGAGAGAGAGAGAGTGTCCTGGGGCTTGCATTCAGGGCCTTGGTGCTGTCACTGAATTTCTTTAGCTCAAGTCTAGTGCTCTACCATTTTTTCCATACTCTATTTCTGGCTTTTTTCATAGTTTATTGGAGATTAGAATCTCACTGATGTTCCTTTCCAGGCTAGCTCTGAATCTCATTCCTCATATCTAAGCCTCCTTGAGTAGCCGGAATAACAGGTATTAGTAACAGGTGCACTGCTTGAGTGTTTGATAACACACACACACACACACACACACACACACACACACACACACAATGGTATTAAGTTTGTTAACCACATGGAATTAGTGAGAGCTTTGAGATTTGTTTCATGAGCAAGACACTATTACTTTCTCTTACTGTCATTCAAGCAGTGTTGGTTACAACATCTTTGGTTCTGTCTGCACACATAAGATGAAAGATTGGACCTGACCAACCTTGTTTTCCTTTTCAACTGGAATTTACCATAAGACTTGCTTCTATTGGAGTCTTAGTCTCTTGATGGACTTCATTAGGCAACCTCTACTCTACACTACGCTTATATGTGTTGTCCCATAGGGCTATGTAGTGACTGAGCCTTCTTTCTCCTTGAATTATAAAGACTGATGGATTTCTGGTATATCTTGGTGGATGTCTCCTTAAGGAAAAGGATGTACTTAAATTTTAAATCTACGCCTACATTGTTTATCCCTATTAGATTCTATGTTGGTAGCTGATGGACATGGATTTGTCTCCTGGCCAATTATCACTCCTACGGAAATTCATTTTACAGATGGATGCTGAGTGATCTGTGGCTATGCAATGTTTTCTTTTTATTCCTTTTCCCATATCCATATTCATTTAGGTTTATGTCTCACCTCTTTCTGTTCATCATTCAATATTTTTCTGTTTGTTATCTTTGTACACTAACTCTTGAAACTGTACCATAGCATTTGTACTCTCTTTTCTAATTATTTGATTATCTTTTTGTCCTTGGCTGACTTGTTGGTAAAGATCATTTCACTCTGGCATTATATCAGAAAAGATTTGGATAGTACAATATTAAAATTCATGCTTAACCTATTTACACCTGTATCTAACACATTGCCATATACTGGGAAAAACTACATTTTTCTAAAAATAAGAACAACACATAATTCCTATATATGTATATGTTTAATATATTTGCCAATGACCTTGCAAAGGCTACAAGAGTATATATTCACGTCCTTTACCCTAACAAAAAAGAACTAAAATGCAATGTTATATGTTAAACATGTTAATGTAAGGTAAAAACTAATAAAAGTTTGTTTTCAAAGAGTATGGATTTTGCAATAGAATTAAGAGGAAATATAATAACAAAAGCTGCAATGTAATAATAGGGCAATAAATCCCCAAATCTTATGTTCTGCAGTCTCTCCCTATCCCCTTCAAGTGATATAGAAATTATTATTCATTTTATAAGTTCATTGGAAGGTGGGATTTAGTCTTAGAAAAAAGGTGCATTGGCCTAACTTACCTTCATTTTATTTCTTTTTCAAAACATATAATTGGAACTATCTTTCACCATATCAGGGATTTCTGCCACTTAGCTGCTGCAGACTGCATTGAATGCTACCTTTTTAGTAACCACTGCAGCTTTGTCTGCTCTTTGGAGGGAAAAGCTTGATGATTGATTGGTAAATTTGAGGGAATGTCAGTTTTGCAGGACACATTCAGAAAGCATGAGAATTGTGGGTTGCAAGAGACATACTAGGGGAAAAACAGGCAGCCTTTCATCTCTCTACTTTTTCTCTCTATCACTGATGTATGTCCACACCAGTAAAGGAATTCCTAGACTAGGCACTGTGTGGCGGCAGCTCCTGAACATAGGTGTTCCTGAGCATTAGATTTTTTTCCTTCTGATCTTGCTTGAGGGGTATGGTAACACACACCTCTCATTCTAGCACCTGAGAGACTGAGACAGGACAATTCTAGTTGAAGTCTAGCCTAGTGAAAACACCTTTAAAAATTGACCTTATTCCTTTAGAGACTGGCATTAATGGACAACAGAGGTAGATGTGTTGGAAGCCAAGTTCAGGGTCAGGTTGGCCCATGAATTTGCATCACTGAGTAAGATAACCACACAAACAAATAAGCTGTCATGTATGAACTCCATGCCTAACTTTGAGCTATATTGTTGGTATTGTGAATCGCTTTCTGTTGAGATTTGATTACCATTGGGTTATTACCATGGGTGATTACCATGTGTTATTGCTTTTATCACTCTCTGCAGAGACCTATAGTGAGAGTAAAAATGTGAACCTCCCCCACCTTGCCCACCTTTGTGCTGATAGGCTCCTGCACCCTATATTAGCTGAATGTACTTCCTCAATAAATGAGCTCCTGCCTTGACAGGTCTCTCTGACGCATCTGATTGTCTTCCAGTGAGGCAGGGCTGGGTGCGGGTGGTCAGTTGTCCCTCTCCTTTCTCAGCTCATCCTGGTCAGGGCATGTTCTCTCTATCCCTCCTGCAGGTCGGGAGGAACAGAGGACTAAAAACCCTGACATTCTGGTGCCCAACGTGGGGCATGAAATGAGCGCTCATCAAAAGCAAAACTGTCAGCAAGTTGAGCCAAGCGAGGTACGAGGAAAGGGTCTCCCCAAACAGATGGGGCAATCTCACACCAAGCATGAGGATCTGGCACTCAACGCGTTGAGATTTATGCTTAAAAGCTGAGGTTTGGAGATCTTGGATTCCCCAGCTGAGAAGGTCTGGGAGGCTTTAACATACTCTGCTCTCTGGTTAATGGTGGCCAATCTTTATTTACGGGATGCTCTCAGGATCCAATGATGCATTTTCCACAGGCAAGAAGGAATAGGAGATACATTAGGCCTCCTTGGCACAAGTCGAAACTTTCTTAATAAGGATCAAGAATCACAACTGCATTGAACTGCAGAGCTTTTGTATGGCAAAGGACATAGCTAGTAAATTAATTAGGAAGCCTACAGACTGGAAGAAGATCTTCACCAACCATACAACTGACAAAGGCCTCATATCTAAAATGTGTCAACAGCTCAAAAAATTGACTCACTCCAAAACTAATCTCCAAAGAAACAACCATCCCATTGAAAGATGGGCCAAAAACTTAGAGTTTTCTCTGAAAAAGAAATAAGAATGGCCTATAGACACATGAAGAAATGCTCAACATCTCTGGTCATAAAAGAAATGCAAATCAAAACAACTCTAAGATTCCACCTCACTCCAGTTAGAATGGCCAGGATCAGGAAAACGAATGACAACAGATGCTGGAGGGGATGTGGCCAGGAGGGATCCCTACTACACTGTTGGTGGGAGTGCAAACTCGTTCAACCACTATGGAAAGCAATATGGCAGTGCCTCAAAAGGCTAAACATAGAGCTCCCCTATGACCCAGCAATTCCACTACTTGGCATTTACCCAAATGTCCAGAAACAAGGACATACTAAATCCACTAGCACAACAATGTTCATTGCAGCACTATTTACCATAGCAAAGATATGGAACCAACCCAGATGTCCCTCAGATGATGAATGAATCAACAAGATGTGGTATTTGTACACAATAAAATTCTATGCTGCTGTCAGAAAGAATGAGATCGCCCTATTTGTTAGGAAATGGAAAGACTTAGAAAAAATTATATTAAGTGAAGTAAGCCAGACTCAAAGGAACATAGGCTCAATGGTTTCCCTCATTTGTCATAATCAGTAGAAACCTTGGGCTCTCCTAGCAGAGATTTACAACAGAGCAAAACCTAGATATATAAGGCCATATAGTATGACATTAAATGAAAGGACCTCTAAGATATAGAAACAAAAGCCATATAATGGATGATTGTTGTCCTTAATGTACTATGTTATCTCTCAGCTCTTTTGCTGTGCCTTGGTTATCTCATATTGTTACAGTATCTCACTTTGTTATCTGATATATTGGATATATTTGTATTTGGTTATTTGAAATTGGATAGGGAATGGGGGAAAACAAGATGAGGGGTGGTGGTGGGGGGGAGAGAAATGGGGACCAAGACATGAGAAAGGGTATCAAAGTATGTGAAGTAATGCACCTTCTATATGGTGAATATAATGTAACCCTCCTATTAATTACAATAAAAATATATGAAAAAACAGCTGACGTTTGGAGATCTCAGATCCCCAGGCTGAGAAGGTATGGGAGGCCTTAACGCGCTCCACTTCTTGGTTAATGGCGGCCAATCTTTTCAGTTGGTCCATCTGGGACTGAGTAGAACTCCTGGTGAGAAGGATGGAGGTCTGCTCTCAAGGCCTGTTTCTATCGTGTCTCACCAGCAGTGCACCACCCAAGACTGGAAAAGTTTAACCAAGGGCCTCAAATGGTGTGCCTTTTTTAATGAGTAGTGCCATGCCCAGGCTGAGAGGAAAGAAACGGGCTGTTGATCCCCCGGTCCCTGTGACTTATGGGATGCTTTCCACAGGCTTCCAGCAGGCTGTTATCCCTGCCCCCTACCAAAAACATGTGTGGGTTTTGGGACTGGCTACATGGAAAAAAATGGAAGAAGGACCCTCAGAGCCTCCAGTAGCAGGAATTAGTCAAAAGGCTACCACGGATCTTGCCACCTGTAGAGAAAGAGTAGAGCAGAGCCTCCAATATCCAACATCAGGAACAAGCTCTGGAAAAATAAATTTCAGCTAAGTTGCCCTGTTAGAAAGCTTTGTTTTAAAACTTGATTCTCATCCGCAAGAATAAGATTGGCAAAACGCTCTTGACATTAAAATGTCCAGAAAATGATGGGCTAATATTTTGCATGCTTTAAGATCTTTGAGTATGAATGTGTGTGAATGGGTGTGAATGGGTGTGAGTGAACAGGTTCAAGGTTAAATTGTCAGCATGCTATGTGAAATAATGGATGAATTTATACTTGAAACACAAAGGCAGTTGGGTAAATCTAAGTCGAAACTTCAAGAAAATGATTAGGTTTGAATGTTTCCAATATCTCAAAGGAAATCTGCATTTAAACAATGTAAACATTATCTCCTGTTTAGCCCAAAGGCATTAGGGAATTTGGAATTTATTTCTTTGAGTTAAAGTTTGGAGACAAGTATTAGAAATTTAAATGTGAATATGTTTATGTAAGCTACACTGTTGTAGCCAAAGAAAAGGTTTGTACAGTTGTTAAATGTTTTAAAGTTTTGCTCATGATATGCAATCCTGGGAACCCTTTGGTAAAATAGGCTAAGCTTTTTAGGGTCCCTAGCTAAGTATACAGACAATGCCCCTGAGTCAGCTTGAAGAAATTACAGAAGATGGATCTTTGCCCATCAACCCCCTTAAAATGAAGGGACCAGAGTCATTTTTAGAAAGTGAGACAAGATAAATTAGAGGCATGGGAAACAGTAGTAACAGATGTGGATGAATAGAGACTGCACTTGTGAAGAATGATTACAGGTTTAAGTCTTCTGTGCCTACCCCATGACGGGTAAGGCAGAGTCAGCAATCCACCCAACCTAAGACAGCCGGATTCCCTTCTTTCAAAATAAAGACCGGGGAGATGTTGGGAGGTGGGTGCAGGGTCAGGCTGGCCCATGAATCTGTATCACTGAGTAAGATAACCACACAAAGAAATGAACTGTCATGTATGAACTCCATGCCTAACTTTGAGCATTGTTGTTATTTTGAATCACTTTCTGCTGAGACTTGATTACCATTGGGTACAAATGTGTTATTGCTTTATCTCTCTCTGCTGAGACCAATAGTGAGAGTAAAAATGTGGACCTCCTCTGCCCTGCCCACCTTTGTGCTGATAGGCTCCTGCACCCTATATTGGCTGAATGTACTTCCTCAATAAATGAGTTCCTGCCTTGACAGGTCTCGTTGATGCGTTTGATTGTCCTCTGGTTAGGAAGGGCTGGGTGCAGGCAGTCAGTCGGCCCTTTCCATTCTTGTCTCGTCCTGGTCAGGGCATATTCTCTCTATCCCTCGTGGGGGTTGGGAGGGACCGAGAACTAAAAACCCCGACATCAATGCAGTTTACAACAAGTGCAGTTGCAAATTTTATGGATCAGGATTAAAAACAGATGAAAGAGTCCAAAGTTGATACAGTAAGACATACAGAAATGCCAGACTGAGTTTAAGACAAGTGTGCTGTTAGGAGAGATCTTCTAAGTGAGAAGTATTTAGTAATTCTAGACACATTTAAAATATTATGTTGGACATTTGACAGTAAAATGAAGCAATTTGTCCACAAAAGTTAGGAGAAATGGAACTGAGTATGTTGAAATTGTTGCTGTCTCAAGGCAATGTGTCCCATCCTTGTCCCTTAGTGAATGGAGACAAAGAAGTTCACATATAGATCAAAACCTTCCTTTTAATTTTTAGTAAAGAATTTATTAACATTGATTTTTATATCATATTTCAAATGACATGTTTAACAAAAGTATTCAAGAAGGGAATCTCTATATACAATCACTGGCACTTAGATTTTAGAACATAATCAAAATTAGGCTGAGGGTTTGTATGTCATAGATACATATTAATCTATGTAATAAAACATTATGTCTATAGAGTCATAAGTTTTTATGTCTATGTATTTGTGTTTATATTTTCAGTACCATGTCCATAGCATTGGGTATGCAAATATTGAGTCATTGCTCTTGTACTCTTTGGATCTAATACGCACATATTAAGGATACCATGCTCCTTTTGTTCCTTTGGTCTTGACTAGTCTCACTCAACATGATTTGCTCTAGATTCATCCACTTCTCTGAAAATGCCATTAATTTATCTTGTCTGTTGGCTATGTAGAATTCCACTGTATATATATATATATATATATATATATATATATCACATTTTCTGTATCCATTCATCTTCAGTAGGACATCTGGATTGTTTCCATTGCCTGGATATTGTGAATAATGCAGAGATAAACATAGCTGAGCAGGTGTCCTTATCATATCTTGGGTTATGGTGTTCAGGATAGATGCCCAGAAGTGGTATGGCGGAATTGTAGGGAAGGTCTATTTTCAGTTTTTCCAGAAAGCTCCACACTGCTTTCCAGAGTGGATGAACTAGTTTATAATCCCACCAGCAGTGCAGTGGTGTTCCTCTTTCTCCACAACCCTGCCAGCACATTTATTGTCTGAGTTCAAAATCTTGGCCATTCTTGTTGGGGTTAGGTGGTATCTTAGGGTTATTTTTATTTGCATTTCCTTTATGACCATGGATGATGAACATTTTCTCATATGCTTTTCTTCCATTTTAATCTCTTCTTTTAATAAGTCACTCTTTACTTCCCTTGCCCATTTAGTGATTGGTTTGTTGGGTTTGGGGGGGTATTAGTTTCTTGAGTTCCCTGTAGATACTAGATAAAAAGCATTTGCCAGATTATTGGTAAATATCTTTTCCCAGTTGGTTGGCTGACTTTCTACTTTTGTGGCTATATTTTTATCTGTGCAGAAACTTTTTTATTTTTAGGTAGTTCCATTCAGGGAGTCTCTCTCCTATCTGTTGTGACCCTGGGATCTGTTCAGGAATCTTTTGCCTGTGCCTATGAGTTCCAGTGTCTCTCCTGATCTATCATGTAGCAGTTTCATGGTTTCCAGTCTGACATTGAGGTCTTTGATGCACTTTGAGTTAATGCCTGTGCATGGCAAAAGGCTAGGGTCAATTTTTAGTTTTTTGCATGTGGCTGCCCAGTTTTGCCAGCACCAATAATTGAATAAGCTGTGTTTGTTTCACTGTATATCTTTGGCTCCTTTGTCAAATATAAGTTAACTATAGGTATGTGGTTCTATTTCTGGATCTTCTATTCTGTTCCATTGATCTTCTGGTCTATTTTTGTGCCAATACCATACTGTTTTTGTTTTTATGGCTCTATAGTAGTGTTTGAAGTCTGGTATTGAAATACCACCTGCATTGCTTTTTTTGCGTAGAATTGTTTTGGTTATTCTAGGTCTTTTCTTGGTCCATATGAACCTTTGGATTATATCTTCTATTTCAGTAAAGATTTTGATGGCGATTGCATTGAATTTGTATATCAATTTTGGCAGTTTAGCCATTTTCACTATGTTGGTTCTCCCTAGCCATGAACATGGGACGTCTTTCCATTTCCTAGTGTCCTCTTTAATTTCTTTCATTAGGACTTTATAGTATTCATTAAATAATTCCTTTACCTCTTTGGTTAAGTTAATTCCTAAGTATTTTATTCTTTTGGGGGCTATTGAAAATGGGATCATTTTCTTGATTTGGCCTTCTGTTTGCGTATTGTTGGCATACAAGAAGGCTACTGACTTTTGCAGTTTAATTTTGTATCTGCCACTTTGCTAAAGTTGTTTATTAATTCTAGGAGTTTGGGAGTAGACCTTATTGGGTCACTCAAGTAGAGGATCATGTCATCTGCGCATAGGGATAGTTTAATTTCTTCTTTCCCTATGTGGATCCCTTTCATGTCCTTCTCTTGCCATACTGCTCTGGCTAAGGGTTCTAGCAATATATTGACAAGAAGTGGAAAGAGTGGGCATCCCTGTCTAATTCCTGATTTTAAGGTAAATAGTTCCTGCCTTTCATTATTTACTCTAATACTGACTGTAGGTTTGTCATATATGGCTTTGATTATTTTAAGGAATGTACCTCTTATTCCTATTTTCTTTCTAGTACTTTCAACATGGATGGATGTTGTGTTTTGTCAACTGCCTTCTCCACATCCAGAGAAATTATCATATGTTTCTTATCCTTAGCTCTATTGATATTATGTATTACATTGATTGATTTGAGAATGTTAAACCAGCCTTGCATCTGTGTATAATTTTTTAAATTTGTTTCTGGAATCTGTTGACTAGTATTTTATTTAGGAGATTTGTGTCTGTATTCATTAGAGAGATAGATCTGTAGTTTTCTTTTTTTGTTGGGTCTTTCCCTGGTTTGGGGATGAGTGTAATTTTAGCTTTATAAAATGAGTTTGGTATTGCTCCTTCTGCTTCTGCTTCTTTGAAGAGTTTCAAGAGTATAGGTGTTACTTCATCTTTAAATGTCTTGTAGAATTCCGCAGTGAAACCATCTGGACCTGGGCTGTTTTTGGTTGGCATTTCTCTGATTGCTTCTGCAATTTTGTTGTATGAAATTGGTTTGTTCTATTTGTTTATCTCATTATTTTTCAATGCGAGTATCCTATATTTATTTAAGAAGTCATACATTTCTACTAGATTTTCTTGTTTCTTTGACTATAGGCCCTGGTAGTACTTATTCATAATGGACTGAATTTCTTGGATATCAGTTTTTATTGTTCCTTTGTTTTCTCTAATCTTGTTTATTTGAGTCTCCCCCTCCTTTTTTTGATTAATATTGCCAGGGGTCTGTCAATTTTGTTAACTCTTTCAAAGAACCAACTTTTTGATTTATTAATTTTGTGTTTAGTGGATCTTATTTCAATCTCTGATATTTCAGATTTTATTTTTGTTAGTTCTATCCTTCTCATTGTTTTAGAATTAATTTTTTCTTGCTCCTCTAGGTGCTTCAATTTCTTTTCTAGGTTATTTACATGCTCTTCTTTGGTCTTTTTAATATGTGCTCCTAGAATGATAAATTTGCCCCTTAGAACTGCCTTTGCTGTGTCCCATAAGTTCCTTTGTGATGTCTCTTGATTGTCATTACATTCAAGTAAGTTTTGAATTTCTTCTTTGATCTGTGTGCTGCTGCACAGCTAGCTCTCAACCCAACCAGTGGCCCCACAGTGGGCCATAGAATGGAGTTGCAAGCTTTGGTCTCTGCTAACCCAGCCCAGCGGGTGGCTAGTTTTCCTACCCTGTTCCCAGGGGCAGGGCCCAGGCAAGGGCCTGGGGTTTGGGAATTTCCAGGAGCTCTCAGCTAAACCAGCCTGACTGGATTTTGCCCTGTTCCCAGGGACTGGGCCCAGCCAAGGATGTGGCCTCCAAGGGTGGAGCCAACCTTTCTGGCTCTCAGAGGGCAAGCTAGTTCCCTGCTGTGTTTCAGCCACATTGGCTGAGAGTCTTTCTGTGACTTGGTGTAGTCTTGCTGGAGGCTCCCAGCAGGTGGGTGCCTCACTTTGGTTTGGGTGAGTCAGATGATGACTAGGAGACTCATGTAAACCCCCAACCGCTGTTGGAAGGCAGGGTATCAGTGCCCCTCAGTCTCCAGTTTTAGTGGCCTGGGAGGGGAGGCTGTTGGGCAGGTGGGAGCAGGGACACCTCCATCCCCTTTGGTGCGGTGCTGGATCTTAGTGCCTGCCCATCTGTCAGTCTCCAGTCAGTGGCCTGGGGGAGGGGGCTGTAGAGGGAAGGGACAGGATACTGAATTCTTTGCCCCACCCTGCACTTGCCAGTCTTTCTTGGGTGGGTTGGGAGGGGTCTGGATTAAGTTCTGTAGGTCGCCACCAGCTCTGCTTTTCTGATGGGTTTTGGGGAACCTGCTGGGCTACTTACTTGTTGGAGTTTGGCTGTGAGCTGCTCTGAGGTGTTGGAGGGTCATTTGCTTCCCCTCTGGTCTCTGCTGCTGTCTGTTGCCCACGCCCGGTCTGTGTGGGCTCCTGCGTTTAGATTCCGCTGCTTGCTGGAGTTGCTGGAGTTCAGGGCTTTGAGGGCCCCAATGCGGCTTGGAGCCAGTAGCAAGGGGTGTGGGAGGGGTCCTTGCATTTGGATTCTTTGAGATATTCTTTGTTGGATATAAGCTTTATCTGGATTCCTTTTCCGGTTTGTGTACTTCTCTGTTGCTTCTTGAATTTGTAGTTGTGGGTTTCTTAAGATAGTTAGTTCATGGGATTCTCTGATTCTCTCTTTTTGTGGAAGAGCACTAGTCTGGGTCCCTATTGTCTCGGTGCCATCTTCTGACCTCTCCCCTTTTAATTTTTTGTCAGTCCTTAGGCTCATACTCAGAGCCCCAGCACTGTCTCAGGTCCATTTGCTCAAGGCTCATGTTCTACCACTTTGAGGCACAGCACCACTTCCAGTTTTCTGGTGATTAATTGGATATAAGATTCCCACAGACTTTCCTGCCCTGGCTGGCTTTGAGCCACCATCCTCAAATCTCAGCTTCCCAAGTAGCTAAAATCACAGCTAAGCCTTTTTTTTCCTTTTCTTTTTTCTTTTTTTTTTTTGCCAGTCCTCGGGCTTGAACTCAGGGCCTGAGCACTGTCCTTGGGCTTTCACAAGGCTAGAGCTCTACCACTTGAGTCATGACACCACTTCCAGCATTTTCTATATATGTGACACATACATAGAACCTGGGTCCCCATGCATGCTAGGAAAGCACTCTACCACTAGGCAAAACTCCCAGTCTTCGTTTAATTTTTAACATCTGTATTTCAACAATGTTTTAAAATTCACAAATCACAGACATAAAATATGTCATTTAAATATTCTCTCTCATCAGGCTTGAGTTGAAGAAAATAACATATGGAAAAACTTAAGCAAACTTACAGAATAGCTATAAGCCCATTGCTTTTGCTTCCACCAAAAGCAATGTATTAGAAATCAAGTGAATGGACCACCGTCACTGCACCCAGTGATTCATGTTTGTAATCTCAGCGATGTGAGAGGTGGAGATGAGTATGACTGTAGGTTGAAACTTTCAGTGTTTAAAAAGAAATGTACTCAGCACCTTACTTTTGTAACTGTAAACCTCTGTTCATCAGCTTTACAATCAATAAGAATAAAATATTGTTAAAAACTTCAAAAAATAAAAGCTTAGTGAGATTCCATCTCAACAAAAAAACAGGCATGTTAGTATCCACCTTCCATCTTAGCTATATGGGAGACATAGGTAGGATAATCATAGTCTTAGAGTGTCCTGGAAAAACAGCATGATAACTTACTTGCAAAACAATTACAGACCAAGGGCTGAGGTATGGGACTGGAGTGATAGAGCTCTTGCCTTGTATGACTGAGACTCCCAAATATTCATTAAATACTATTTTCTTACCATGGGTCTACCTACATTCATTTCTTTGGCTTGTATAGGAAAGGCCACCAGTGTTATTCTGAAACTTGTTCCCCTTTCCTCACTAATTTTCACTGGAGATTTGAACTGATTGTACAAACTCTGCTCTGGCCTCTGGCCTGTTGCTTCTTAGAGTACACTATTGTTTACAAAAGTCACGTTAGGTGCCTGAACCTAGGTCCTTTCTCCAGTCCTTTTTTTGTTCTTTCCAGACCAGGTTCCAACTTCAACACCTCCTTTTCCTCTTCCCTGTCCTTTATCACTCATCAAATGCTTTACTTCATTACTTCATTTCCTGTCTTCTTCCATGTCCCTTTCCATTCTTCAAATAATACTTGAGATGTGAGAAATCAGGTAAGAAAAGCAGGCTCATTTTCAGTTGCAAAATGATCATGGAATATGATATCTTAGAGAAATATTTTGCTACTAATATATATCATTCATTGGTCCAAACATAGTTTCAGTCCTGTATCCAGACTAGCAAGGTCAGGATGTTTTCTTATTCTGGTGAGTAAACCATAACCTTGGCTTCCACACATGATCTGAACATTGAGAAGAGGTTTTTGAAAACATTGAAGGAAAATGTGAAGGTCTGTATATATTAGTTGCAGTCAATAAAAGAGAATGGTAGGAATGTAAAGAAGATAAGAAATCTAGAAAAATGAGTCAATAAAGTGGTTCATACAATGAAGAGGGGGAAAAAAAACACGTGAAGAGAGCCATGTATTTTTTTTTTTTGCCAGTCCTGCGCTTGATCTCAGGGCCTGAGCCCTGTCCTTGAACTTTCTCAAGGCTAGAGTTCTACCACTTGAGCCTCAGCACCACTTCCAGCTTTTTTTCTATGCATGTGGTACTGCGGAAACGAACCTGAGTCTTCGTGCATGCTAGGCAAGCACTCTACCACTAGGCCAAACTCCCAGCCCCAAGACATGTATTTTTTAAAACTGTATTTTATTTTATTGTGAAAGTAATGTACAGAGTAGTTGCAGTTACATAAGTAAGGTAATGACTATATTTGTTGTCACACAGCATTGCATTTTCACTTCATTGTAGAAGGGGGCCTTGGAAGGTACACACCATGGGCACAACACGCATTTGTCTTTGACAAAGAGAGAAGTACTGTTAGATTTCCTTCGGAAAGAAAATGGTTGTAAGATATAAACTCTCCCCTAGGGCATACTAAATCCATTAGCACAACAATGTTCATTGCAGCATTATTCACCATAGCAAAGATATGGAACCAACCTAGATGTCCCTCAGTTGATGATGGATCAACAAGTTGTGGTATTTGTACACAATGGAATTCTATGCTGCTGTCAGAAAGAATGACATCGACCCATTTGTTAGGAAATGGAAAGACTTAGAAAAAATCATATTAAGTGAAGTAAGCCAGACTCAAAGGAACTTAGGCTCAATAGTTTCCCTCATTTGTCATAACCAGTAGACACCTTGGGCTCTACTAGCAGAGATCTGCAATAGAGCAAAACCTTGATACATAAGGCCATATAGTATGAAGCTAATTGAAAGGACTTCCAGGATATTGAAACAAAAGCCATATAACGAATGATTGTTGTCCTTAATGTACTATGTTATCCCTCATCTCCTTTGCTGTCCCTTGGGTATCTCATATTGTTACAGTATCTCACTTTGTTATCTGATATATTGAATTTATTTGTATTTGGTTATCTGAAACTTGATAGGGAAGGGGGGAAAACCAAGACAGGTGGGGGGTGTGGGGGGGGAGGGAAATGGGTACCAAGACATGTGAAAGGGTATCAATGTATGTGAATTAATGCACCTTCTATCTGGCAAATATTATGTAACCCTTTTATTAATTACAATAAAAATATATATATAAAAAAGATACAAACTCTTCGGTATGGTAAATAAATACAGAATAAACATCAGAAAATATATTCTCAGCAAAAGCTTTTAAAAGCTGTGTGCTGTCCATTGGTGCTGCATATATTGTACCAAAGAGAATGATCTTCTCAAACAATGTTTTCTACCTATCTGCATGTGTGCATGGACTTTGGAATAATTTGGCTAAATTTAACACAGTAAAGCTCTTCCTTCTCTTTTATACCTATACCTGTATGTATTTATTAGTAGAAAATTATACTACAAAGTGGGATTGATGGATTGACCTTTCATAAGTTATGTTTTCCATTTTTGAGTAACTTTTATTTTCTTATATTTATACTAGTAGTGAATAAAAGATACCTGCTATTGTTACTATTCTGACAAAAAAATAAGAGTTACTTTGCAAACCAGATACATTACTAATTAATTTCTGATAACTTCTTAGATGAACTGATAAATCTCGAGTTTTTATTAGCAAAATGTTTTCATTTTTTAGGGTCCACGTCTCTTCAGTTTTACTTCTTAGTGACCTGCAGAAAGTTTGATTGAAACAGAAGAAATGACTCGACCACAGTCATCAGGCTCTAAGGAACAAAGTCTGTTACATTTGACTCTACTCTTGACAAAAACACTGTGCTGTGAAGTAAGGGATGCGCATCAAAGTCTCTGATGATAGGTTCTATGCATTGATGGCTTCCATGTATGCCAGGTACCATGCTATTCATCTCACTTGCATAAATACTAATTCTCATAGCAATGCTAGTTTTATATTTAAGCAGGACAAAACTCAGAGAGCTTAATTTTCTATTAAGCTCTACCATTGTTTCCTACCATATTTGGGACCTACCCCAAAGTCTTTATATTCAGGCTTGAGTGACCAATATGCTGTATACTGACAATTTAGCTTCTGCAAGATGCTAAATATCTTTTGGATATATAAGCCAAAACTACTTGGCAGAGATCCTACTTTAGTAGAGACCCTACTTTAGAAAATTCCGAGCGTGTTTTGGGGAATGAATAGCATTTGAGGAATTTCTTGGAAGATGAAGAGAATTATATTACATGGAGACAATGATAAGGAAAATGAGAGCCCATAATGTAAATCAGGCCTTTGGTGACCTTTTAGAGTTACTGCAACTCCTTGGTGTTGTATATATCTGCAAACTAGAAACATCTATAGGACTCAGTCACTCTGTATAGTCACTGTATAGCTTTGGGGGTTTCCTTTTTATTTGGGACATAATTTCTATTGTGACAAAATATTCATCTTCCACTCTCTTCAGCTTCTATTCCAGCTACTATTTTCAGGAAATGAAATATGATTCATGATAATCAGTTAGCATTTCTGCTTCCCAGGAGAAATCCAACACAATCTTCCTATTTAGTACTAAATAGAATCAGTAATCAGTGGCTTCAGCCTCTTCCTCTATTTTACTCTGAGCCTTTTTAGTTTTGCTAAATTACATTTGGGGTTTGACTTTTGACAGTGTTGTCTTTCTTCTCTTTTTAAAAATTTCTCTGTCAATGCTATGTATTTGGAACAGCAGAGTTGTTTTCAGTGCAACTCTATAGGTCTGTCTTGATTAGAAGTCTTAGGATTCATTGCCAACATGTAAAAATGACAACAAAAAAAATCAGCCATGTTCAAAGAAAAGCAAGACCAGGTGAGATGAAATATATCTATTTTTGAATATATTTTTCTCCTTTTTTCTTTTTGTAATGCAATTAATAGAAGGGTTAAAGTTTTATTCGCCAGTTAGAAGGTGCATTACTTCACAAACATTGACATCCCTTCTCATGTTTTTGTCCTCATTTCCCTCCCCTCGGCCCCTCCCCTCATCTTGTTTTTCCCCTTCCCTTTCCTATTTCAAATAAACAAATAATCATATGTACAATATACAAGATAACAAGGTAAGATACAGTAACAATACGAGAATGACCAAAGGACAACAAAAGAGATGAAAAATAACATGTACATTAGGAACAACAATAATACATGTATATTCATATAGCTTCATTGCATATGGCCTTATGTATCTAGGCTTTGTTCTATTGTAATCCACTGCTAGGAGAGCCCAAGGTTTGTACTAATTATTACAGATGAGGGAAAGCATTGAGCCTATGTTCCTTTGGGTCTGGATTACTTAATACAATTTTTTCCATGTCTTTCCATTTCCTTAAAAATGGAGAAATGTCATTCTTTCTGATGGCAGCATAGAATTCCATTGTGTATGAATACCACATTTTCTTGATCCAATATTCTACTGAGGGTTTGGTTCCATGTCTTTGCTATGGTAAATAGTGCTGCAATGAACATCATTGTGCTAGTGGATTTAGTATGTCCTTGTTTCTGGACAACTTGGTAAATGCCAGTAGTGGAATTGCTGGGTCATAGATGAGCTCTATATTTAGTCTTTTGAGGAACAGCCATACTGCTTGCCATAGTCATTGAACGAGTTTATATTCCCACCAACAGTGTAGTAATGATCCTTCCTAGCCATATCCCCTCCAGCATCTGTTGTTATTAGATTTCTTGATCATGGCCATTCTAACCGGAGTGAGGTGGAATCTTAGAGTTGTTTTGATTTGCATTTCTTTTATGGCCAGAGATGTCGAGCATTTCTTCATGTGTCTACAAGCCATTCTTATTTCTTCTTCAGAGAAGTCTCTCTTTAAGTCTGAAGGGTCTCTCTTTAAGTCTTTGGCTCATCTTTTAAATGGGATGGTTGTTTCTTTAGAGATTCGTTTTGGAGTGATTCAATTTTTTGAGTTGTTGATATATTTAAAATATGAGGCTTTTGTCTGTTTTATGGTTAGTGAAGTTCTCTCACTATATGGGCTTTCTATTTACCTTGTTATCTATGTTCTTTGCCATACAGAATCTCTACAGTTTAATGCAGTCCCACTTATACAAACTTTCTTCAATTTGTTGGGTTTCTGGGTCTTTATTAAGAAAGTTTTGACCTGTGCCAAGGAGACCTAGTGTATCTCCTATTCCGTCTTGTAAAGTTTTCAGTGTATCTGCTTTTACCACCATGTCTTTGATCCATTTTGGGAGTTCATCCTGGTGCAAGGTGACATAGAATGATCCAATATGAGTTTTCTGCAGGTGCTTAACCAGGTCTGCCAGCACCACTTGTTGAAGAGGCTGCCTTTCTTCCATTCTATTTTTTTGATTCCTTTATTAAAGATTAGGTGGGCATAGGTCTGTGGGTTGATTTCTGGGGCTTCAGTTCTATTCCATTGGTCCTCAGGCCTGTTCTTGTGCTAGTAGCAAGCTGTTTTGCTTTCTATAGCTCTGTGATAGAGTCTAAAGTATGGTATTGCAATTCCTCCTGTGCTGTTCTTTCTGCTAAGAATTGTTTTTGCTATACGGGATCTTTTATTATTCCATATCACATGCTGGATTGTGTCTTCTATTTCCTTAAAGAATGACATTGGATATTGATGGGTATTGCATTGAATTTGTAGAGGGTATATATCTTAACAACTGCAGCTGACATAATATCTGTTACAGAAGGGAGTGAATCATCCAAAGAGATTATAAAATCTCAAGATTGTCTTAGGAGACATTTATATCAAGGTGTGTATAGTGGGGTTCCTGTCCAGCAATGGAATCTCAGCTGCAAGCTCTAAGAAGCAACAGACCAGAGGCCAGAGCAGAGTTTGTACAATCAGTTCAAATCTCCAGTGAAAATTAGTGAGGAAAGGGGAACAAGTTTCAGAATAACACTGGTGGCCCTTTCTATACAAGCCAAAGAAATGAATGTAGGTAGATCCATGGTAAGAAAATAGTATTTAACGAATATTTGGGAAAACAAAATGACACTAAGGCTTTCTAGTTTTATCATCCTATAATTTACAGAACAAATCTAACTTCATTTGTCTCTTCCATTCATAGTTACCTGGAAGATAGAATTGGTTCTTGTGAAGCTACAGTGCTTGGCATACACAAATGACAAAATATCCGATTCTTTACATTGTAATAAAATATGCTGTTAAGTTAATGTGACAACCATACTCCAGAACAATGCCTATAAACTTCAAAGGAGGTGTAGATCTGGTTCAAAAACATTTTCTGTACTTTCATATAGCACTAAAGCTTCTAGACACCATAAAGACGAGTTATGGAGAGAAACTGAACTACCAATAGAAAATGAACTATAGAGAGACTAGTAAATAACTGTTATGTTCAATTTAACACAATAGAACTAACATTTAGCTAAGACTTCTGTGTGACTCTTATAGTGATTGAAATGGCTACTTGGAAATGAGATATTGGTTGAAAGGAAGTACTAGCAAACATCCATAATTTGAGGTTATTTGTTTTTGTTTATGAGATGGGAATCTTATTATGTTGCTCAAGCAGGCCTAGAAATTAGAAACTCCTGACCTCAGATTCCTAAGTAGCTGGATGGTTAGCATATCAAACCGCTTATCCATTTCTTTAAAATACATCTGTAGGGGCATATTCAATGTGAATGACGTTGTGCTTGGCTGTGTCCGCACTTTTATAAAAGCCATCTTTATAGCTTGCCTGTGACACCTCGCCAAACTACTTTGCATTAGTCACTTGAATATCACCTCACAACAGATTCTCAGAGAACTATGGGGATAAATAAACTCTACCCTTTCCTGAAGATGATCTGCAAAGATTCAGTCGCTTTGTGATGTGTTCTTACACTTTTTTCTCCTTCTGCAATTAATGTTTCATAGGCAGAATTGTCTCCCATCCAAGTACTAACCAGGCCCGACCCTGCTTAGCTTCCAATATCAGATGAGATTGGGCGTATTCAGTGTGGTATAGCAGAATTGTCTACTGTGTGAGGTTGACTTAGATTGGATACTTTCGGAAGCATGGAAAGCTTCTTTAGATTTAGAGAGGAGTCATATAACTTTCTAAGTGAGATGTTTACCGTCCTCATTTCAGCTTTTCACTTAGAAGTCCTCCTCTATCACACTGTCTAATGTGTGTTGGAATCCACAAAGTCAAGCACCTAGGAGATCAGGCAAGCAACAGACATGAATAAAGCATTCACCATCTGTATGACACTAAGAAGTGATCATGTGAAAAATGCCTGCCTGTGGGATTGTAACTGTATAACCATATGAAAAGCTTGGTACACTATTGATACACTAGCCCTTTTCTGCAAGTAAAGACAAAATTCTGAAAAGAAACATAGAATGTCTAATTAAACAGATAATTGGTTTCTTTTAAAGCACCTGGCCAGAGAGAATGCTCATGGTCCTTAGTTACATGTTGTGACAATTCCTATATCCCTAAAGCTAAATGAAATAATCTGGGGTTATTTATTTAAAAGTACAGTAACAGGTTGTAATTATATTGTACATTCTGAAATATTTTTCCTTTTACTGTTATGGGCAAAACCTGACTTCATTGTCAAGTCTAAAAATAGACTGATTATACTTCAGTAATTTGCACCTATTTCTTATACATGCAGAAAGAAGAACTAGTGTTACAAAGCCTTTCTCTTTCTATCAATCATTGCACCATTTGTAGGAGAATCACCTTTCAATATTTTAACAAATTTACAGGAGTTCTTTAACCAAATTAGGAAATATTCTGGATGAAATGTTCCCTGAAAGAACCTTACTAGATAGGTAATAGCATAGAAATGATGTCTGAAGGACTTGATGGATGTAAAGTAAGAACATGCAAAAGTTTGGATCCAGTTCTCCTCTGCAGCTAAATAATAAAAAATGACGCTATGTGATTTCCCAGCTAGCTCTGTTGAAATTCAAAGCCAAGTTGTCTCAACTTCTGTATTTTGCTGAGATATTAGAATTCATTCAGTTACTTTGAAATAAATGAGATAAAAGGAAGTTTCTACAAACAAATCATAATATTGATCACTATCATAACATAAATCACAACTGGAGAAGACAGATAGAAAACCCAAACACAAGGCATCTGTAGAAAGCCTTCTCTCCTTCTGTACTTAAGTATAATAAGTTAGAAAGCTATTACCTAACTAGAAAACTATCACAGAAGTGAAAACTAAAGTACATAAATAAAAACACGTAGTGATAACTACAAAAGTTGATGGACTTTGTCCAATTCTCCTTTTAAAAGAAGAATGTGTTTATGGTGGAGCTACATAATTGGGGCCTAGAGTGTCATAAGTAAAATTATGGTAAATAAATTCTCTGAAGTTTTAGATTTCATTAGGTGACATGCTTAACTTGTTTTCTCCCCACAGCCATTGGTAGTACTTATCATTTACACCTATGATTAGAAAGGTATTTTTTAAAAGAAGCATCTTAGTTACTAATAATTAAGCTCATATACTATTGAAGTGAAGCATCTTTTAGTTACAATATTAATATTGTGAAGAGAGGCAATATAGAGGCAGTGAATCTAGAAATACTTTCCATTCCATCAATTGAAGTTATTCCACACCTTGTCTTCAACACTGACTTTGTAATAAGTCACGAGGGCGAAACACAGCTACTAATTTCAGCATTGTAATAGCAATGGTAGAATGAAAAGGATCCTATGGTCTCAGCTAGCTTTATTGTCAGTACATTAGTGAATTGAACATGACTCTGATTCCTAGGTAAACTGAGAGAACTAGATAAGAGGAAATAAAAGTTATTTCTTTTTTCTGCCCCTCCCCTCTGCACCGCCCATTTGGTTTATTCCCTGTTGTCACTGTTTCTGATGCTGGTATCTGGTGCACTGCATATATGTTTATTTGAATAGGGAAGGGAAGAAGAACAACAAAATGGTGAGACAAAGGACAAAGGGCACGCAGACAATATGTTGGAAATGAACTCTACAACCTAGGGTGGAGGGGTGGGGGACGGAAAGTGGGCAAGAGTAATAATGAATTCATAGAATATTGAAAACTAGTTTATTTTTTATTGAAAGCTAAGTACTATCAAAATTCTTTGCCCCAAACTCACAATCATAATCTCCTACTCCAAGCTTTCTATCTTTATATACAGCTAACTATGCAAATTTAGTGTCAGCACTACACTGTATTATGTATCATCTTTCTCATAGTAACCTTGCAATATATTCATTTTAAATCCATATTTATTGCAACTCTTTGAGTTAGTAAAATAATTAATTTGATTATTTCAAAATTGAGACATTTTTAAAAATAAATTTTATGCTGTTGTTATTGTTATGCATTAAAAGTTACATAAAACTTATATTAAGAGTTCAGCCTACGTTAAAAGTATGATGTGATACATAAAATATCAACAGTATACTTAAAATATAGTGTATAGATTAAAAGGCAAATAAATATGTAAGTTTCTAGAAAAAGCAACTTTGCAAGTTTAATACTTAAAATGGTTGTTGCTCATTGAAATATATTTTGGGGATTATTAGGAATTAAAAACAACCAAATTAAAGTATGGATATTTTATTTAGATTATACACTGCATTTCATCAGTTGCAGAAAATATATTGATGTTTTTTTATTATAACTTTTATAGTTTAAATAATAACTAATTAAACTATAGGGCCTGTAAATTAAACTATAGAGCCTGCTGTATGGGGCAACTATGAATCAGATGATTGCATAAACAGATCTTACACATTCTGTATTATGAGGTAATTAAATGATTTTACAGCATACTTGAATGAGAATAATTCTGGAACTCTTGTCCATAATGTATTTTTCTTTTTCTTTTTTTCAAATTTTGAGCTCTAAATATTTGTTGTTTGATCATTGGAAATCTTCTCATCCTGAAATTTAAAGAATAAATTATGGGGACCTGGAGTGTAGCCTAGTGGTCACCTTGCCTGCACAAATCCCTGCATTCGATTCCTTGGTACCACATACACAGAAAAGGCTAGAAGTGGCACGTGGCTTAAGTGGCAGAGCACTAGCCTTGAGCAAAATGTGTCCAAAAACAGTGCCCAAGTCCTGAGTTCAAGCCACAATATTGGCACAAAAATAATAAATTATGAATATTCTGAAAGTATTAGAAGTGTGCAGCTTCACTACAAAGAATATTGTTGAAGTCAGACAGAACAAAGTGAAACTTAATGGATGAGTTGCTCGGATTTCACACCACAGGACAAATCTAATTGTGTGTTGGTTACACCACTCATTACTGGGTAATGTGAATGGCATCTGTGTAAAACATGAGTGCATTAAAATGGCTTCCACCATCATGTGTTTGCTTTGGTGTCTGTCAGTGGGTAATTGGATTTATCCTGAAGTAAAGGGGATCTGTGTAGCTTTCTACATGTCCTGAATTTACCACAAGAAATACCAACTAGGGGAAGAAACCAAATACCTTAATCTTTCTTTTAATATCCTTAATTTTTCTTTATATATTCAAATAGCAGCCTGGGTAAATTTTCTAAAGACAATTAGTCAAAATACGTTTCCATTTTCAAATGAAGTAAATACATTAGTTGAAAGTACAACAAACAAAAAGTGCTTTCAGTGATATAAACACTTGTCAGTGGCGACAAGCATGACAGGAACAACAAAATCTATAAAAAGGGTCTCTATTTTCATTTTGCTTACCTAAGTGGTGTTTTGATTACTTGAAGATACTTTGTATCTAACAGAAAAAATGTCTAGTTCTAAGATTAAAATAGCAGAAACAGTGCTTTAATAATTTCAGAGTGATTAAAAGTACCCTTATGAAAGTACCCTTACATCACATGAAAATTACATAATTCATGTCAATTTCTATTTGACAGGATCTTTTCTTTATGTCTGTGTTACTGACTCGTATCATCAAATTTGCATATAAAATCTAGGTAGCATGTCTTCTGAAAGTAGAAGTACTTAGAATGCTGAATTAGCCTCTTTGCTACATACAGAGAAACCTCTATAATAGATTCTGAGTTAAACTATATGTCTAGGCTGAGGTCCTGAATAGGCTAATGTCCTTTAACAATCAACAAATTAGTAAATTGCCTCTATTGAAATTTCTTTTCTCAACCTAATGGTTTGTTTAACTGATGGCTGATGTGACCATTAGAAGCTATTAGCATGTTAAGAGGGTATTAAATAAAGCCAACAGTTGGCTTTAAAAACAAAAGGATAAGCACAGCAGGATTTATTATTTTGCTAGGCTAAGCAAACGTGGTTTCAAGGCATTACTGCCTTCTAACAATTCCAATAGTCATCTGTTGAATAAATATTCAATTTGATTAGAAACAAACGAATCAGCAAATTTGTGATCTGCTGAACTTTTAAATAGTAGAGGCATGTTAGGTGATTTGTAAACATTATCTGAGGTGTGTCTAGTGACTCACCTAAAATTTTGTATTGTGCTGGATTTGATTTTAACCGAACATCTTTTGTGTGTGTGTGTGTGAATAAGGAAAGTCCAAATTGCAAAGAGGTGCAGGTGGTACTGTCTTAAATGAAAGTTATTTTCCACTTTACTTCATTTACTATGTATTGAAGTAAGTGAAAATTGGATAAAAATGTCTTATATGATTAAATGTTTACAACCTTCTTGCTGGTTTTGTACTGCTTGTAATATATATATATATATATATATATGAATGTCTGTTTCTTCTTATTGTTTTTTTAATATCTAGAAAAAGCATGTCTAGCAAAATCATACAAAGAAGCTGCTGAGTTCTTTCTAGGGATTCATTTTAGCCTATGGTTCAAATGTCTGGTGTCTCTGTAGTTGTATTTCTCTGAGTATCTATACCCAAAAAAATAGAAAATTATAAATTTGTGTATTTCTTAGGCAGTGACTTCCAGGAAGGAGGGAATAATATAACATTGTCAACAGACTCCAAATATTACATTGAGAATATAATGCCATTGCCTCTTATGAGCCTGAATTTTCAGAGTTGGTATCTCCACCATGTTCCAGGAACTGTTCTACATACTAAAAGTGCTTAAAGAAGTCAACAGAGAGGAAAGCATTCCTATAAAATGCCACTGGAGAATGATATAAAGCAGATAGACTGAAGAGGGACATCAGAAGGTCATAAGTGCTATAAAATAAAGAGCAGAATGAAAGAAATTAACAGTGGTGAGGAAGGAAGAGTATGTAGCATTTTAAATAGTGATGTACATTATGAAACTGAAACAAAGATATGAAGGCTAAGAAAGTTTGTTCTTTACATATTAGGGGACAGAACTTACCAAGCAGGAAGAGTCACTGATGCTAAAAAGGCAGGAAACTGATCTGTTCAAAGAGTAAACTAAACCAGACTATGTGAGAGATTTGCAGGAAATGAGGTCAGAGAAGAAAAAAGCAGGGTCGGGAGCATAGCCTGAAAGTAGAGTGCTTGCCTAGCATGAAGGAAGGCCCAGGTTTGATTCCTCAGAACAACATACATAGAAAAAGCTGGAAGTAGTGCTATGGCTCAAGTGGTAGAGTGATAGCCTTGAGAAAGTCCAAGGACAGTGTTCAAGTCCTGAGTCCAAGCCCCAGAACTCTCCCCCTCAAAGAAAAAAGCACAAAGGATGATGTAGTCCAGTACAATAAATTTAGCTTTTAAAGTGAATAGGATCTTTCTTATGTTTTCAAAAGATTACTCAAATTGCTATGTTGGGAGCAGATTGTAAGAGAGCAACTATGTATTTAAGAGAGCCTTATCAAGAGGGATTGAAGTGATTCAGAAGAAAAACAGCCATGGCCTGTTTGTTGGGCTGACTTAGCAGGATTTGAAAGGTTCTGAATAGTCTAGTTCTAGATGTATTTGGAAGGTAGAAACAAAGAGATTGGGATTGGATGTGGAAAGGCAGATATGAAAGAAAAGGAAAGACCATGGCTTCTTAAAAAAACATCACAATTCTTTTATGGATGACTTATTTATTTACATTTGAGTAGCTGTACACAGGAGTTGTCATTTAACCAAGTAATGAATACAATGCTTCTTGGTCAACGTTAGCCCCTTCAGTTTCTTACCCATCCTTCCCTTACTGACACATTTCCTCACTCTTCTTAATTTTGTAAACTATAGATTTGAACGTTTAAGCAGTATCTTAAAAGTAGACTAAAGGCATGTCCTGAGGAAATTGACTTCTTGTTTTTTTGGCTTCTCAATTGTGATTGCAAAAATATATTCCAAACACTGTAATTGAGCTACAGCCTTTAAGGACAGCGCTCTTACTTTATTCTTCCTCCAACAAGCTAAAGCTCAGAGTGATGCTGTAGTTCCCTGTGTCTAAAAGTAAGAAGTACTCACTCTAAAAGTAAGATATTCACATTTCATTGTGGCCAATATCTTTCCAAAGTATACTTCTCAAATATGATGAACTTTTCCCAAGGAGAAAGTTTTCTGAAGACTATCTTAAAGTTCATTTCAAATTTGTTTCTCTTGGAGAAAAAGATTGTTTCTCTTGGAGAAAAAGAAAACCATTCTTGGATCTGGGTACCTGCCTGTAATCTTAATTACTCAGGAGGCTGAGATCTAAGGATTGCAATTCCAAGCTAGCCCAGGCAGGAAAGTCTGTACCACTCTTATCTCCAATTAAGTATCAGAAAACAGCCTCAGGAAAAACTCTCAGGCTCTGAGTTCAAGCCTTAGGACTGGCACAAAGAAGAGAGAAAGAGAGAATAGAAGAGAAAGAGAGAGAAAAGGGAAGAAAGAGAGAGAGAGAGAGAGAGAGAGAGAGAGAGAGAGAGAGAGAGAGAGAGAGAGAGAGAGAGAGAGAACAAGGAAGGAAGGAAGGAAGCAAAAAACCTTTCTCAGAGCCTCTGCTAAATGTGATCATTTTCAGTAGTGCTATGATTTTTTAATGTAACCATTAAATCCCTGTTCAACAGTGAAATCTTAAAGACATTGTTAAACTATAATATCTTAATAGCTTCCTACCAAATATAATTCTGTCCATTCAGTCATAAATGTCACTTGTAATCCAATTGACTGGGTATGATTTTCACCATACTGTAGTGAAATAAAGAAATCAAGACCAAGAACTCATTGTATATAGTACAAAATTACAGAAAAGGGTATGTTGAAATTAAAGGAAAGGGTATGTTGAAATGAGAATGTTGAAGGAGGTGACACTAATCAAGATACACTGTATTCATAAACTGATTTGTTACCAGGAAAATCCTTTGTATAACTACTGAAAGATAATTTTAAAAAAAGAAATCAAGAATATTATAGGAATGTCTACTATACTTTCATGGAAAGCACTATGATTCAGAGGTTAAATTCTAATTTTTACAATGATAATGCCTAATATTTTTTGTTCTATTTTTACCACAGTCCCTTTTCTAAACAAGCAGATAACTCTATGTTCTCGTTTATTTTTAAAATTTAATTAGTTACCAATACAAATTATGGTAAAGGAAATAGATATTTATGGTCCAACAGAGTCTAGGGTAGGCCTTAGCAATACATAGAAGAGGGAAGAGAAGGAACTCTTACATCCTATACACTTTGATTTAAAAAAAAATTGCCTATGCCTGTAGCTAGGAAAAATTTTGCTCAGTGTTTCCAAATAAGCTGATTGCATTATGGTTTTCAAATTATGTTGGAGACTGAAGATGGAGTAATAAAAATTACACCTCTCTGATTGATCTTTAAAATCATCTGTGTTATTCTTATATGGAAACCAGCTGTTCACTTTGGTGGCTGCATGTTTACTTTCATATGGAAGACTGATCTCATACTTCAAAGAGCAAAGTGTCATAGACAGATCCTACGAAGAAAATGATTTCCTTATGCATTTTCAAATGTTTTCCTGAGCAATTTTTTTCTTGGTTATTTAGGTACTTTCTAGATGTAGACATCTAGAGAGGAAATCCACAAAACACTTTTGCAGTAGATGCTCAGAATCACATAACTAGTTTAGATTCAAATCTAAGTCATATGAAATTTATCAGAGAGAATCTTACTTGAGCCTGGATAACAACATAGAATAATCATGGCTAAAATATCCACAGGGTGACCAAATATCATGTAACCCTTCTATTAATTCCAATAAAAAATACATGAAAAAAAGAGACTTCGCACAACATACAGAAAAACAAAGCTCTGAGAATGACAATGCCATTCTGAGGCTTAAAATTATCTTTGTATTATACATATTTGTGATTATTAACACAAGTAGATAATTTTTTCCATTAGTAGTAGAAAAAAAAGCCCTGTTGGCTTTGAACCTTGATCCTCACATCTCAATCTTCTAAGTAGCTAGGAATAGAGGTGTGAGTCACCTTGTCCAGCGAAATGTGTTTATTTTTATACCATAAATGCATGTTATATCTTTCTACTATTAAACAGTTTTCCCCTGATATGATTTTGGCATAGATCTCAAAAAAGAGAAAAAAATTGTTTTGAATGTAAATGTGTAATTACAGAGTAGTATATTTGGAAGACTTGTGAATGTCTTTCTATGGCACTCATCAATGGAAGAATGAATAGCTTAGCAGTTCAGTCTCAGGAACCACATATCTTTGGTTAATGTTCCCATTCCTCTCTTACATATTGTGAAAAGCTTCTCTGTCTCTGTTTGGTATAATTTTAAGAAATGGTGCTAATAATTATATAAACATCATAGCCATGGTGTTGTTGAGAGTATTAGCTCAGTTGGTATACAACTTGATGCTCTCAGAATTGTAACTGGCATCCATGAGGACACTAGCATTCTTGAGGTATAAAATTTGGAAGTTCATGTGAAACATTCACAAGTTGTATAATATAAAATATCTGGTCATCTAAACAAGGTACCTGATTACCAAGGCTGTATGATTAAGTTTGTTTCTTAGATATGATTAAAAGAACCCAGACATAGCAAATGTCTGCAAGAGAAATTATGGCTTAATATGACTTTGTATTTTAACCTAAATGAGTGTTTGTTTTGCACAGTAGATTCAAAATTCAAAACCTCAAACTCCAGTATGAAATTAAGAAAGGCCCCTGTCGTTTGATGAGTGGGTAGGTCAGAGGCCGGGCCTGGGCCTGGCTTTCTTAGTGATTGTTTCCTGCTTATGTCTTTTGGGAAGTTCAGTTCTAATGCATCATGAACACTCTTACCACTGGAGCGTAATCAAAACCGCAATTTTAAGTTGGGAAAAAAGCCAAGGTCAAGTGTATTCCTTGATCTTCTACTATCTTGCCAAGGTTTTATTCTTTCTATTATTATTACAACAATGAGTCCTCACTGAGCACAATCCCTTGAGGGTTCTAAAAGAAGCTTCTCTGTTTTGTGTTAAATCATCTCTCTGTGGATCAGACCTATAAAAATACATGATCATTTTCCTCCTTCAGGTCTTATTATCCACAGGGATTGACAATATGAGTGTCATCCCTAATTTCACAGTTGCTTTCCTAAGCAGGATCGGGCCATCAAAGAATGTCACCCAAGTTCACCTCTATTTGTCACTTTGGTTCGGGCGTATCTTGTGCTTTACAGAAACTCACCACATAGATCAGGCCACATACATAGGTATTTTGCAGTAGGAAATGGCTTATTATAAAATATCTAAGGCAAGAATTGGGGCGTTTTGGGGCAGAGTGAAAGAAGACAATATCAGTTACTAGAAAATGCTAGTGCTTTTTGTAGTCTTTTATTTCCTTCTAATTTTATGGCTTGTGTGTATGATGGATGCATGCTAAGAAAGAGTACATTTTTCCAATAAATAGAAAATAGGTTACTTTCCACATTAAAATATGTAATGTAATGCCTGTGAGGGTAGTGTAGCCACAATTGGTATACTGGCTGCCTAATATTAAGACAGTGTTCTTGGGAAAATTAGTCGAACATGGCTTTTATTTGCTTAATTTTCCACAAGTTGTCTACTAAGGGATGAAAAAGAAACTAGTCATATTAGAACGTTTTGTTTATACATTTGAAACAATGGTTTATGAAGGACATATGTCAGTAAAGGCGTTTTTGGCAAAGTTACCATTGTCTTTTCTCAATGTAGGCAAAGCTTTGTTTGTTCATATAACCAAAAAGTTGGTTGATTAGTACTATTATGATAGTGTTCTAGAAAATACCCTGTCATTGTAATTTAATATTCACTAACAGTCATTCCACCATTGTTAAAATTTGTAATTGGTAAATTATATACTCCAGGAGTTGCTATGTTGAATCTTTTCCAGTGTATTTTTTACAACACAGATGACAATTTGTGAAATAAATGCCTGTGATCATCTGCAGTATTCTAAAATTTCCTTTGTACAGGATCACCCAAAAATAAAATACCCAATATAGGGGAAAAAAACCCAGAACTAGGGAAAACAAAAGAGTGATATAACAATTAAGTCAAAGGTCATCTGTGGTGGGGAAAAAGGTGTGGGTGATGAAGCTGGAAAATAAGAACAGATAATAAATTTACAGAGAGTTAGCGGAAGGGGGGCTCCATGGAAAAGCACATAATTAGCATGCATGAGACCCTGAGATCTATCACTAAGAAAAAAAAAAAGCTGCTATACTTTAGTAGCACTTTTAAATCATATATTTGTTAATTATATCAGACTATATGCCCGGTTGAAATATAATATGTACACATTTGTAAGATATGTTATTTGTTCAGACTGAAGGTAACAAGTGTGATAATAATCCCCCTGCCTCACAGCAGTTCAAAACCCATCATTGTTAATCATTTAGACAGAATGAAGTTAAGGCAGGGCCCAGAAAAGTAACTATTTAATCATAGAAAATTACAAATATATTTGAAATTAATAGCACTGGCATAGTTTAGAAGCCTAGATACAGGGATTTTAAGATTTTGCTTAACTGAGTCTTGACAGGAAAAGAAAAAAAATATAATAAATGCTTAAAAAGAAAAAAAGGAGATGGATTTGTTAAATTATTCCCTTGACACAAAGATTTCCAATTTTCACAGAGCTCTAATTTGAAGTGAATAACTGACCATGCATGGAGTGGTTCCCTTGTAGTTTCTAGTTCCTGACACTTAAGGGTCAGCATAGATTGTGAAATCATGTTGGATTAGACCCTATGTTTATCATAAAATAGAGTGCAATGATTTAATTAAAAAATCTCTGAAAACCAATAGATTTAAACTAGATCTATAATTTTTTTTGGTATGTGATTGAAGATCTTTTGCAAAGAAGATTTAGAGCAGCCAACTAGCATTTGATTTTATGATTGCCAACTATTTCTGAAATCAAGACTAAGACAATATTAGCAGATAATATTTTTTCTTTTTATTTATTTTTAATTTTGTGGTTGGAGTACTGTATAGAGGGGTTACAGTTACATTTATCAGGTAGTGGGTGTATTACTTCTCAAACATTGATACCCCTTTCATGTTTTTGTTCCCTTTCCCTCCCCCACACCATCCCAATCATCTTGCTTTCCCTCCTTCCCTTTCCTATTTCTTTTTTTTGTTCTTTTTATTTTTTATTTAGATTTTTTAAATTGTAATTAATAGAAGGGTTACATTATATTCACCAGATAGAAGGTGCATTACTTCACAAACATTGATACCCTTTCTCATGACCTGGTCCCCATTTCCCTTCCCACCTCCCCCCCACATCTTGATTTCCCCCCTTCCCTATCCAATTTCAGATAACCAATTAAGCACAAATAAACAAATAAATGTATATGCAATACACCGGGTAACAAAGTCAGATACATTAACCACATGAGATTACTCATAATGGGAAAACATATTAGTTTTAGACTTCTTAAAATCTCTATGTGATAAAATTATGGTATTTAGCACTTTAATTTTTGTGATCGTTTCTACTGTACATGTGCATGTATGTGTGTATGTAAATTGTCTTTCTCTTATTTTAAAGTTTTAAACTACACGTACTCAATATAGTAAAAGATTATGTGCATGTGTGAGTGCATGTGTAAATTGTGTCCCTATCTTTAATTTAAAAAAATGATATGTGCATAATATAGTAAAAGATGGCCTCTTCTTATCACAAAGCACTTCCTCCACCCTTTCTAATTGCCAGATTCTGTAAGGCAACCATGACAACATCAGTGAAATCAGGCATGATTGGGTCATAGCTAGGCATAATTAGAAAGACCCAGTCTTTCTGGTTTAGATCTGTTTACTATAAAAAATGCAAGACTATGAGAAGGTGTCAGACCTCTCTTCTGTGCTCCGAAAGTGAGCAGGTGATGTGGTTCTGTTCTTGAAATTCAGGGAACCAATTTATGTTTTGCACAGTTATCATAGCTCTCTAGTAAAATTATTATTTTATGTCTCCATACATTTTTACCTAGATAGTACTGCCATAGTACACAGAGCCCGGAAGTAGAACTGCTTTCTTTTCTCTTTAGGTTCTCTTTATCTTCAAATTAACCAAGGGAGTGTCTTCAGTTTCTTGTGTGTTGAATGAAGTCAACATCTCTTTTTATCTTTGCAGATCCTACAAAGTTTTGAGAAAATTAATTATAAGGCATTATAATATTTTAAACATGTTTTTGTTTTACAAAAATACTTTTAAGGCTGAAATTATGTTTAATGCTGGAGTACTTGTGTGACTCCTGGGGTTTAATTCTCAGCATCATAAAATAAAGCTGAAAACTAGAAAAAAAAACCTTCAGAGTATTAGTAAGGTTAGTGTATACTGCCTTGTAGAATATGCATGACGAAACTGGACTAGCAGATATGTATTACATAGGAATAATAAATGGTTTTCATCCACTTAATCTGTAAATAATGTCTTCATCAGTAGCGTCTATAAGTTCATTTGCCTTTGATTTCATGGAAATTTTTCCTTGTTTGAAATATGTGCTACTCATTGATCTCATTCTTTATAGAGTAGCAACAGGGTTGAACAAATTGATTAATCACAGTTCACAGGCCATTGTAATGAATATCAGACAGGTAAAATAAATCTGATAAAAAGCTCTACTGAATTTGTAGCAGAGACCAACTCTTTGAAGCTGCGAGTTTTCTGGATTCCTTTTCAGTTCTCTATATACTAGTTCATATTTTCTCTGTCTATATTTCTCATGTCTCCATTTGATGAGTCCTTGAAACTCTGACCAAGATACTGCTTGCTCAAGAAAGCTTCCCTTTTATATTTGTTCTGTGTCAGAAAATTATTCTAGTACTCATATTTTATATACTTAGATTATAGATCTACCAGCTTATTACTTATTAGCATGTGTATCTCTTACTAGGCTAAGTATTCCTATGTTTGAACCATCTTTTTGAACAAAGATGAGTTGGTTCAGAATAGCATACAATCTGAAGTATTAGTAATATCTAGTAATTCTGTAAGAATAAATAAGCAACCTTCACCCCAACTTCATCTCTAGGTACATGTAATTTTATACTGGATACACATTCACAAATGTACATTCACCAATAGCTATCATATAACTCTATAAGAAAAATAAATAAAAATCTAAGGTATTTGCTCCAACTTTGTGTATTGATAGACTAGTATTAACTGTTACTACCATTGTGATCATTTTATGAAATATGTTACAATATTATAACAGATACTATACATACTGTTATATGTTTTAATGTTTATGTTTCTCCTTTAAGATACATATATGCATTTGTACATATATATCCCTCAAAATATTCAGATATTTCTTTGCTATAGTCTAGTAATATTGACTTATGAAAGACTGTATCACCTAACTATTTTAGGTTCTTAACATTCTGTATCTAATAGTAATTAAAAATGACTATTTTTAATGATTTTAATGATTTTAATGATTTTTAATGATTATTTTCTATTTTTCCAGAAGCAAAGAGACATAGTTTTCTTATAGCAAAAATAGGAACTTGAAATGAGAATAGATATATTTGGTTTCATTGGTGAAATAATTTTAATTTTTAAAATCTTATCCATGCAAAATTTACATACCGAGGACATTTTTCTCCAAGTACCTGAAAACTTAGAAACTTGAAGACTATATATACTGAATAATCTCATGTCAGCAACAGCGTTCCCCCATGTGGATTCTGTATAAGACTCTAAAAATGTTCCATAAATTAAAAGTGGGGGCACCTTGATCAAAATAGATTAGACATGGAAATATCCAGTGGGACCATCAATTTACATGCTTATTAGCAATTTAAGAAGCTCTGAGATATCCTTTTATAAAGAAAGTTAGGTTTATTTCTCCTATTCAACAATAAATTCCTTTGGCTTATAAAATCTTTTCATTCAAATTATATAGAAACATCCTTGTTTTGAAATGTATGACACCATATTTTAGTGGATTGTTCTGATATAATAATCCATTAAGTATTGTAGATGAAGAGAAAAGAGCAAATAAACTATCTACTTTAGGTTAAATAATCTTTAATCCTGTCAAAAGATAAAGGTAGGACAGAGAATAAGAATGGATCACCATTTCAAGTTTCAATATAAGATTAACTAGTATCAGAAAATATGTAGATATTTTTAAAGTACTTGCCTCCTCATTAGAATCAGTCAGAATGAAGCTAAGATAAAAATTAGAAAGTGGCATTAGACTAGCTTTATCTTTACAGGTGAAGAGTCCTAATTCCAAGAAATAAAATCAGCTTAGATTCTCAGGGCAAAGTCAACAGTAGGAATTTAGAGCCCCAGAGAGAATATCTATTTCACTTTCTAGACCTTGAAGTCTACACTTGGCCTAAATGTAGAAAGTATTGATTTTTGAAGATAATTTGCTTCCTTTCATTTAACTGGACATTTTTTTTGCATTATATGGTCACACATAACAGTCCTAAATCAGTGCAAGAAATGAAAGAAATAATTTAAATAATTAAAGTGCAATAGGAAGAATATTTTATATATAGATATATATAGTGTTTTACTAACTTAAGTTTGTTTTGTTTTGTACTTTGCTTTGACTTTCTTTAAAAAGAATTTATTTGTATATCTGTTTGTTTCCTCCTGGGCTGTATGTATGAGATTTAAGAACTCATGGAGCGGATGCTGTCTACTGTTTACCTTGCGATGATGAAAGAATTTATTAAAAATGGCAACTCTTCTAAAGTTCCTTCTTATACTCCAGGCAATCTGGCCTGATTCCTGTGGAAAAACCACAGTTTGAAGAGAAAAATTGCTTTTGATGATTATGACAAAGCTTCCTTAAAGGACCATGTCTCTCATGCTCTTTTATTGACAGAATATTGGAAGCATAGGAAATTGTGATCTTCTATCTTTACTAGCCTGGAGTTCTTTCCCAAATCAATCTCTTAATCAAACACAAAATGTACTTCTATGACCCTTTTCTCTCTTCTCAACTTCTTCCTTAAGGCAAGGCCAATAAGCTTTTGAAGTGTTTTAGTTGAGGTGTGTTCTCTTCTTGATTGTTTATTCTGAAAGCATCATTTGCAGCTGGAAATTGAATTCAGTTTAAACCACTCCATTTGTATGGTATGCTGGAAACAGATTTATAAATGTCTGAAAAGACATGTAGTAACGGTAGTAATAAAATAACATTATACAGTGGTTGACCTGTAAACTTGAATTTTTTTCAAGTATTAAATACAGACTCTAAATTATGTAAAAATCAAACATGTTTTAAAAATAGAAAGGAGTTGAAGGTCACTTGATGAAATGTCCATAAATTATAGTCGTTTTATTAGCCTCACTGGCAAGCTATTTAGAAGAAAAGTCATTTCAAAATGTCAACTTAAAAATCATAGATACTTGCTGGGTGTGGTGGCTCATTCCTGTGATCCTACCTTCTCAGGAGGCTGAGATCTGAAGATCAAGACTCAGAGCCTGCCCTGCACAAAAGGACCTGACACTCTTATCTCCAACTAACCTCTAGAAAATGGAAGTGGGGCTTGGCTCAAGAGTAGGGTGGTGGGGCCGGGAGTTTGGCCTAGTGGTTAAAGTGCTTGCCTAGTATGCATGAAGACCCGGGTTCGATTCCTCGGTACCACATACATAGAAAAAAGCCAGAAGTGGTGCTGAGGCTCAAGTGGTAGAGCTCTAGCCTTGAGAAAGTCCAAGGACAGTGCTCAGGCCCTGAGCTCAAGCCCAGGACTGGCAAAAAAAAAAAAAAAGAGTAGGGTGGTAGCCTTGAGCTGAAGAGCTCAGGGACAATGCCCAGGCCCAGAGGCAGGGAAGTAGCCTTGAGCTGAAGAGCTCAGGGACAGTGCCTAGGCCAAGTTCAAGCCACATGACCCACAAAAAAATTATAGATACTTAAAACAATATCATTTCCGTTTCCTTCCAATTCTATGTTATGTTGCTTTGCTCCGAAGCTTGCTCATTTTATTTTCATTTTTACTCTCATATTTTCATTTTTTTGCAAGAATATCTTTGAAAATGTTTGAAATAAAAGGTTTTCCCTAATAGCTAGTGTAGGGGATTGTGGAAAGACTCTGAAAGAAGTGAACTAGCAACATGTGACCTATGTTTTCAGGATATTGATGTGGCATTTACTCCTTAATGCAACATCATAAAAGCAGTATCTCTGATGGTAAAGGAAGCACATTCAGTAAATTTCTATTCCTTCATAGTCTTTTTAAACCAAAATTGTCTTTAATCACAGGCAAACTCCAAAGCTGAAACAACTGTCAAACGTCATCATAAATTAGTGTTTTGTGTCCTGAGGTCATTCGTTCTCATGACAGTAGATATCATTACAGATTTTTAGCTATGAAATAATCTACTTTCTATGACCCACTATTCTTTTTCACAGTCAATATGGGGTCTACCCTTTGGGATTGTCAGCAGGCAGGGATGCCAGTAGAATAATGTTTTGAGACTGTTTGTTCTTAATGAAAGTAATTTGTTATGAGCTGAAGGGAAACTGTCCTTTTCCTTCTGCCAAAACAGCCTTGCTCCATGTTTGTGGAGGTCATTGAGTCTAATGAGTCTACTACACAATACTTTAAGACAAAAGCACTACAGGAAAGATACATAGCATGTTCTTAAAACAGCACCAACCACAAGGAACATGTCATTTTTCAGACACCTCTTTCAAAACCTCCCTTAAAATCTATTGCTATTAATGGTGTTTTTCTATATTATGCATTTCATAAAATATTTTTTGAAGAATGTTTTTATTTAAGGTGAGAGGTAGGACTTGAACGTATGGACGTAGCATGTATAGGCTTGAATTTTTTTATGAGTTATGCTCAGTTTAGTTGAATAAGATTGAGATTATTGCATGGATGCTTATCCTTTCATGTTCAAATCACATAGGCTAGGGGGAGGTGGAGGAGGAAGTCAGCTTAAATAAATCTCTCATGAGAATTTGGAAGGTATTAGTAGAGTGAAGACTTTCAAGTTCGAATTTCAACCTAACCTGAAAAATCATAATATATCTGAAGGGAAATACTGCTTACATGTCTCTCTTTTCAGTTGGGATTCTGTATTTTCTTTATTTTGGTCTAAGAACTCATTCAAAAAGAATGAGTTTGGGCAACACTGATAAATGCTTATTTCAAGGCCTTGTTTTCATTTCCTTTCAATATTCTGCCTCTCACTGTATATACGTTCTCAAAAAAAATCCCAAAAAGAGTCTGAAAACTACCCAGATATCTAATTTGCAATTTTGGGGAAAAAGTGAAAATGTCATAGGAGTTGTATTCACTCTGGATCTGGATATGATAACAAGGACTTTATATAAAATAGCAAATGTTTCTCCATTGAGATTTCCGTGGACAACAATACACTCTGAATGGCCTGCTGCTGTTCTCTGCCTTGTAAGGATCTTCAGTTCTTTTCTTAAGGTTTCTAAGATATCTGACAAGTTCATGTTTGATAACATTTATATTATACTATTCAGAGAAATTTATACAAGAATGCTTTTCTTGCTGGTTTTACATTGGCCTTCAACCTTTTACACAAAGTTATTACTGGGAACACAGTTGATATAGAAGAAAAGTCAGCATGGTTAAATGGAACTTGTAGTTCATCTATTATATATGTACCTACCTACTATGTCCTCTTCGCAGTTTCAAATGTCTTCAGGGGCTGAGAATGTGCCTTTATGTTAAAGTGCTTGCCTACAATGCATGAAATCTTGGGTTCAGTTCCTCAGTACTATACCACATAGACAGAAAAGCTGGAAGTGGCACTGTGGCTCAGGTGGTAGAATGCTAGCCTTGAGCAAAGGAAGCTCAGGGACAGTGCCCAGGCCCTGAGTTCAATCCCCAGGACTGGCAAAGAAAAAGAAATGTATGTTAATGCAATATTGGTTAAAATAATTAGTTTCCTGGAACAAAAAGAGGTATCTCTCATGGGGCCAGTAAAGGATTTCCTCCTGTCTGAACAGAATGTGGGATTTGAACATGGCAAGGGATATCATTGTTTAAGAAATTATGTAACCATTACTTGACAAATGTAACTGTAACACCTCCATACATCACCTTGACAATAAAATACAACAACAAAAGGGACTTGATTTTTGCAGTTACATGACTCTTTGGGTATAAATTTTTTCCATTGAGATTTTCTACTTGGATATCAATTACAATTAACATTAACAGTGAATCCATAGTGGCTACTGGATATATTTGCTGAGAAAAGTATTTCAAAACTGTCACAAACAAAATTAACATGAGAAATGTCTGTCTCAAACCATTGTTGGTGGGCAGGAGTTTTTCCTAGTGGTAGAGTGCTTGCCTAGCATGCACGAAGACATAAGTTTGATTCCTCCGTACCACATGCATAGAAAAAAGCCGAAGTGGTACAGTAGCTCAAGTGGCAGATCACTAACCAAGGACAGTGCTAAGGCCTTGAGTTCAAGCCCCAGGACTTGAAATTAATCAGAAATGAATCAATAATTAGTTAAAACTACATTGGACAAAGTTGTTTGATACATATATACAGTGTGCATAAAATGTAGAACAGGAAAACAGATCATTTTTTTAAGTTACAATAGAGGTAGGACCATTCTGCCATAAGGGTTTTGTTAGGAGTAACTGAAAATTGAAATGTAATTTCATAAAGCATAACAAAGTCCTCATAGCAACAACAGTAATGAAGATGATGACGCATGCCAGCAAACAAGATAATTGTACAGATAATTGGAAGATGTCCTTCCTGGGCTGCAATATTTATACTAAGAGATCCAATAATGTTGCTGAGATTCCATCAACAGCCACAAAATACAAATTAATTAATGGATTCATGCAGCATCTACATAATAGCACACATTTGTATTGGGATTAAATTAAAAGTTAGGCTTGTATAAATAATAGCTAACAGGCCAACAGTCTTTGTTCCAATTTGAGAGGATAGTATTTGGGGGTAATTTTGTTCTTGCACTAAATAAAACACATATTCTTATAATCTTAAAGGGAGGAGATAAATATAAAAGTCTAACTAAAGAAACTAATTAAAGAGAATTGAGAGACATACATAGATATTTTTGGTTTATATGCCTGCAACCGATAGACAATAAAAGTAAAATATTTTGTTATTTTTGCTTAGGAATTGTGCTCTGGATTTCACACATTGGTGGGATGAATTAATTACTGCTTAATTGTATTCCACGAAAACAACACCAAGGCTTAGAAAGGCAAGAAATAAAACATGTTATATTTTAATTTATAGTTTTCTCTTCCTACATACACCTTGCTCTATCCTCCCTTCATTTATTTTTTATTGTTACTCTATTTTATTATACAAAGGATTGTAAAGGATTGCAATAGTTGTTCATAGTAAAAAAAAATCACAAACTTGACATGTAAATACAAATGGAGTTTTGTTTACAATAATCATCTTTAACTTTCACTTAAAAATCATTCATATTTCATACCCTATTCTAAGGTACTGAATGGGATGTGGGTTGATATATAGGCATGGGCAAAATTGTATATATGCTTTGTTATTTTGAGAACCTTTGGTTTGCTTTGCTCCATGCTATTTATGCAGAATTCTAATGTGGTAGCCAGTGCATGTATGGAGGCCTGGTCCAGTAGTTCTAATTCATGGTGATTTATTGTTGGAATCATGCAAATCTGACAAAAATACCTTCACCAATCCTACAACTTTTGCTTCCCCCTGAATTCAATGTCCCAGAAAGTGCATCCTTTACTATGCTGCCTGACTAGATTTTCAGATGGTCACTATCCTATCTACTTTGGCTGCAGCCTGAAAAATCAGGAATTGGGAGGTAGATAATACCCATTTTAGATTGTTTATGAATGTTGTTTGTGTATGTGAATGTATTTTTCTCAAAAGTGTATACTGGAACAACTAGCAACTTGAACAAAAAATAAAAATTAAATCTTAAGAATAGGGTTATTTTCTGATTTTAAGTAATGTTGGAACCATCTGGAATTGATTCATTTGATTTTATCTGCTACATATGTTCAATTTATCTGCTACAATGTTGAATTCACCATAAGTATCCTAATATTTTATATTTATGTTTTTGTTCACAGACCAATGATTTATACATTTTATGGTAAAAATTTTGCCAAAGTTGGAAAGACACACGAGAGGGTATTATTTAAATTTGATTTGAGTCTCTATTTAACAACCAGGTTCATTCTGTTCTTTTACATCATCTTTATTCCCAATTGGACTTTCCTAGAAATAGAATCTAATAATTTCTAATAACTTTTAATAGCTATGAAGCTAAGGCAATATGAAAAAGTCTTAGATACAACTCTGTATTTTCTGTAATAAGCACAATATTAGGAACTTTCTGTACAAGACTGAAGTGCTTTGGGACACTTAAAATTTGAGTTACAGAAATTTTTACAACAGTTGACATACTAACAGGCAACCTAAATCCTGAATTTACAGTATGCTTTTCCCTAGTTGAAGATTTAAATAAAACATAATACTGTTAATTACAAAACTATTTACAGCTTTTATGTACTATAATAATATTAGTTATAAAACTTGTTTTTATTAAAATATTTTACAAAAAAATAGATTCTCCTAGCATATGCTTTTGTTGAAAAAAATTATTGTGGCCATTTGACAAAATTCTCTGGTGAGTACAAAGTTCAGTGTAGAAAATTGCAGTTAATTTTTTCTAAATTGTGCAAAGTATCATCCTTGCAATTTTTTACATATGTAAACATTATTTTTATGAAAGAAAGAGCTTGATACTTGAATAAAAATCCACAAACTTCCATGTCTACAAGTTTGGACATGTTACTAATTAAAAAGCAAGAAATGTGAGTTTCCTGTTCTCTAGTTATTGTCATGTTTGCCAAATTATTAAAGACTTCTATCACAAGTAAGAGTGTCACAAGTAAGTAGAGCTTAAAATTTAGAAACCCTAAGGTAAGAACACTTTCTCGCATGAAAAATGACAAAATGAAGACTCATGAAGATTCCAAAGTGTCATCTCTGAATAATGTTACCTCAAATTTTACCTTCATGGCTTTTTCCATTCAGTATCTGAAAAGACTACAAAAATTGCTTAATTTCCAAACTATTTCTTTGTTTCTAGAATTTTCTACAAATTACTTATTTCCTGAAATTATCAAAATTTTGGACTTGGACTTGAAAATGTGCCTTTTAACATTTTAATGAACTTGAATTACCACTGAGCTTAAAACCTGCACTTATTGGCTTGTTGAAGATGGGAAAAAATTACAGGGTGAGTGGAATGAATTAGTGTTATGAGTGTATATTCTACAAGACTACCAATTTGATAAGAGAAATGAAACATTAGCCAATTCAATGGCAGCTTCTCAGTTGTGTAGCACATAAAGACACTCATCATTAGATTAGCAAATACCTAAAATTAATTTCCTCAGATTAAGTTGAAGATAAGACTAAGCACATGTTTATACAAATTCCTTTAATCTTCAAATTAATCTTGGAAAATGGATTTTAGTTTAAATTTGTTTTAGACCATATTACAAAAAAAAGAAAAAAATCACCCTAGAGGTAATACAGATATTGCTTCCAAACTACTCAGCTGGTAAATTACAGAGCTGAGCTAAGCCTGGATGTGTGGCTCTAGGGTCTATGGTCTTATATTATGTAATACTATGCTATATTGACTTTTGATGTATTTTTCCCCAGTAATCTGTTTTGTAACCAGGACAATTGAGGGGCTTTTTGTCCAGCTATTTATTTTCCATCTTGTTTTTATCTGGGCAGGAGGATCAGGAGAATAACAGGCAGAATTAAGATTTGTGATTATGAACTGAGAGTGGAAATGAACTTGAAATGTTCTCAAGATTCCATCCCTGTTGTGTTGCTTCAGAAGGGTCACAGAGGCCTCCAGAGATGAGAAAATGGCTGCCATCCTATTGGTACATTACTCGACAATGAACCACAATGAACATTACTGGAGAAAGCTCTGCATGACCCTGCTTAAAAACAAAAAGCAAGGGCCGGGAGTTTGGCCTAGTGGTTAAAGTGCTTGCCTAGCATGCATGAAGACCTGGGTTCGATTCCTTGGTACCACATACATAGAAAAAAGCCGGAAGTGGTGCTGAGGCTCAAATGGTAGAGCTCTAGCCTTGAGAAAGTCCAAGGATAGTGCTCAGGCCCTGAGCGCAAGCCCAGGACTGGCAAAAAAAAAAAAAAAACAAAAAACAAAAACAAAAACAAAAAGCAAGGCTGAGAATGGATCTAGTGGTAGAGTGCTTGCTTAGCATGCATGAAGCCCTGGGTTTGATTCCTAGATACCACATACACAGAAGAAGCCAGAAGTGATGCTGTAACTCAAGTGGTAGAGCTCTAGCCTTGGTTGTCCTGTACCACAGACCCCTTTTGATCTCAAGTTACTTTTTATAAAAGGGATCCATATTGGGATATGTGATGGTTAATTGCTTTTTCATATCAACTGTGGGTTTGAGATGGGGCTTTGAAATTCAGAATATTTAACCACTTCTTATTGTAAAATCATAGCCAGATGGTAATGTTCAGGTTCTGCCCCCACCAGTATTTAGTGATGAACTTGGGAAATCTTTTATTTCCGTGTGTGTGTGTGCGTGTGTGTGTGTGTGTGTGTGTGTGTGTGTGTGTACATGTCAGTATTGGGAGTTAGACTCCAAGCTTCACACTCTTGCTTGACCTTTTCTTCTCAAGGCTGGTGCTCTACCACTTAAGCCACAAGTCCACTTCTGAGTTTTTGTTGGTTGATTGAAGATAAGAGTTTCTAGGGCTTTTTTGCTCCTGCTATCTTCTGACTGTGACCTTCCGATTTTAGTCTCCCTGGGATGATAGGAGTAAACCACCAGTGCCCATTTTATATTATCTTTTTTCTTGTTTATTTGTAGTACTGGATTATGAAATCAGCACCTGCTTGGCAGGTGCTTTGCAAGTCAAGCCATGTCTCCAGCCCTTTTTGCTCTGGGTAGTTTTAAGATGTGATCTTTTTATTCTAGACAGCCTTAAGCCCTGATTTCCTTGTTTTACCACTATAGCCAAGATGACAGCCAAGTACCTTCACATCCAATTTTTTCTGCTGAGATGAAGCTATGCTAAACTTTTTTGCTTAAACTAGCCTGGAAGTATGACTTTTCTTGTATCTATATTTTTAAATAACCCCATTTACAGACAAGCCACTGGTGCTCTGCCTACATTTCATTTTTGCATAACCCATTATTCTATACAATAGGTAATACTAATAAGCACTATCTCTAGACTTGTTATGAGGATTAAATCAGATAATACATGCACAAAATTTGAAATAATTTCTAGATTTTGATAAACTTTCGGTAAGTGTTCTATTCTATAACCATGGGAGCATAACTAAAGTTCTCAGCTTCCTGACTGATAACATGATGATAACTTTGCCTTTGTAGAGTTGCTCCAAGTCCTATAAGAGATAATAGATGGAAACTTCTTTTGCCATGTTTGGCAGAATGCCATTGCTTAATGAATCTGTTTTTATTATCAGTTGTCATCCGCCTGTGTTTCAACTTTGCCTTTTTAGACTTGTCTGCCCCAGTGTCTATTTATACATGTAGGTTTAACATAGCCAGGTTACTTCTATGCAGTGAAAGATACAGATGGAGAGGTGAGCTAAATTAGACCAATTGGATTGGACTTTGAAAATGTTAAAGCCACAATGAAAAATCTCTCATGCTAGAGTGGTCTGAGAATGCTGCTGGGCTTCCTGCTACAGGGACTGCATGCTAAGCAGAATGCACAGCCTTGCCTGAAAGCCCAAACATGGTATAAGCAGTGCTCATATGATGTAGTCCTGCAGCTAGCCTGGCTAACACTGTCTCCAGGCGATTTAGCTTTCCTTTTATCTAAGAATGTTTTAGAATCTCAGGTCTGACAGATATATCCTATTGGCTGCTTCAAATGCATCTTAAAAACTGACAATACTTGCAAATGAGACAGGGGGCAATGTGTGTAAGAAGTGGAAATATTAATATCCACCTCTATTTTCCACTTTGTGTTACTAGAATAGTCACCTGGATAAATGGGGTTAGACCCCTTTAAAATGGCACGTTTTGCTGCATCTAAGTACATGCAGATGACAGTAACAGTTAATATACGATCATATGTTCAAGCAAACATTAAGCATATTAATTTACTGAAATCTCATAATACTAGGTAAATTATAGATTATGGTTTTCATTTTATACCGGAAGGTGGAGAAATTCAGGCTCATAATAATAAAGAATCATACTTAAACACTAATAGTAAATATAATATTAGATTTGAAGTTGGATTTTATTTTATGCTTCAGTGTGAGTGAGAGTGGTGTGTATGTGTGTGTATGTATGAGGGGAAGAAAGAGAGAGAGAGAGATAATAGGCAAAAAATCTCACTCTAACTCAGGAATCTATAAAGTAGAACTTTTTTTATATATTGGTTCAACTTGTAATTTTGCCCTTATTCTGAATAGTGGTATATATTTATTGTCTTTTTTCCTTATGTTTTCATGTACGTATTAGGTGTAGATTCATGGATATTGCATACCCATGAATGTAGTTATATAGCTATCCTTTGTTTTTATTTTAAGGAGAACATATAATTTATCATAGGAATCCAATCCTTTCAAGAATAAAAGGAAAGAATGGAAGTAACTATGCCACACACTTATTCTATGCCATCTCCTGAGTCTTTTCTTTCCTGACAACCCTTATCCAGTAACTTTGTGTCATGCCAGAGTCACAATGAAGGATGGTGCAAGAGACACTATGTTACCAGTTGTCAAGGCTGTGAGAACACAATTGCTGCACTCTGCAGTCATTGCCAAACTGCATCGCCTTCGCCAAGCTGTCAATAGACCCTGCTTTCTACTGTAGAACCTTGATGAAGCTGTTTATAATTCTCTGCTTCAGCCCACATGGATCACCTTCCCTTGCCAGGATCTTTCCACATTCCCCAGATTGTGAATGGGGAAAGTCTACTGTGGCTAGAGTACCCAAACCCATTCATGCAGTAGTAATGGAGGCGGTAAACGATGCAGCAAAAATCTCAGCTTCCGTTGGCTTTTATCTCAGTTACTCCAGCTACAATTGGGAGAGTGTGTGGTGAGCTCTGTTTCAGTCACTCTGTAACTCATGATCCAAGTGCTTTCCATCTGTGGCTCTGCCGTCTACGTCTATGTGTGTTATAGAAGCTTTTCCTGAAAGTAGCCTACATTACTTCCACCCACATCAAGAGTGGAGAAATGTCAGAGTATAGGCACTGAGTATAATAGAAAAACGGCTTCATGTTTATAAACACTGGTGTTGTTGTTGTTTGTTTGTTTGTTTGTTTGTCTGTGAGTCGTGGAGTTTGAACTTTGGGCCTGGGCACTGTTCCTGACCTCTTCAGCTTAAAGCTACCACCCTATCGCCTTCACCACATTGCCACTTCCTGTTTTCTAGTGATTGACTGGAGATAATCTCATGGACTTTAGTGCTTGGGCTGGCTTTGAATCGCAATCCTTAGATCTCTGCCTCCTTGTTAGCTAGGATTACAGGCATGAGCCACAGCACCCAGCTTGTACTGGTGTTTTTGACTGGTTATCCTTTTCACTTTTGTCAAATACTTGTGGGCTTTCCTCTTCTACAGCAGTATGACTGGAAAAGATGCTAGAGTTGCAAGCATACACTTGACTTTCTGCCCTCACAGTTTTTCTGTATCAGTATTCCCTTATTTTTCCTGATAATTATTTACTTTTAAAAGCAGACTATGGAATCAAGGATAAAAATAACATGATCATCTGAATAGATACAGAAAAGCACTAGGTATAATTTTAAATCCTTCATGACAAAAGCAAAAAAAATATGCATGGAATAATCATACTTCAGCATGATATGAAAAAAATCCTATAATGAATACCATACTTGGTGTGAAAAACTAAAAGAATACTTGCTAAAATCAGTAATAAGACAAAGCTATCATATGTGCCACTCTTATTCAATAGAGTCAAGAGATTCAGTGAAAATATTAATGGAAGAGTAAAAAATAATAAAAATACCAAAGAAAGAAGCCAAATTATTTATTTCTGGATGATTTTTTTGATGATGTAGAAATTTACCTATTTTATTTTTCATTGTAAAGGTATTGTACAGAGGAGTTACAGTTAGATAATAAGGAAATAAGTACAATTCTTGTCCAACATTGTTACCCACCTCTCATTTTCTCCCATTTCTCCTCCCCCACAAGTCGTAAAGTTCATTTCCAACACAGGGTCTTGAGTATCAAGCGCACTGGACCCTTTGTCCTTTGTCTCACCATTTCTGTGAATCCTCTTCCCTTCTCCAAACCAGATAAGTGTGCATTCAAGACGAAAGGCACCAAAATAAAGAGCAGTGATGATTGCTCTTTATTAATGAAAGGAAAACTGATTAATGAAAGGAAAAGTGAAAGAAAAAAGTAATACCTCCATAAAGTACATTGTGAAAACCTTCTTGTTTCCATATCTAGTAGCATTCTGGTTAGCATTTTATATGTTCATCACCATCCTCTAATAGAACTATCTTAGACATATACTAATTATTACAAATGATGGAAAGCATGGTACCTATTATTTCTTTGAGTCTGGTTTACTTCACTTAATATGATTTTCTTTCCCCAAGCAGTATGGAGATTTCTCAAAAGGCTAAACATAGAGCTCCCAGCAATCTCACTGCTGGGCATTTAACCAAATGACCACAAACAAGGCTGCACTAACTGTCAGCAAAACTATGTTCACTGTAGCATTATTTACTATAACTAAGGTATGGAATCAATTCAGATGTTCTTCATGAGTGGATGAATGAATCAAAAAATGTGGTGTGCATACACAATGGAATTCTATGCAGCGGTCAGAAAGATGTCATTGTCCCATTTGTAAGAAAATGGAAAGACATGGATGATTCTCTTTATAAAACTTTAAAATAGATTCAACTGAAATATTATTAATAATATTTCAGTGGATTTCCTTTTCTTTTTGAAAATTTTATATTGTTATGATAAAGGTGTTGTACAGAAGTGTTACAATTACATGTCAGGGAGAGTACATTTCATTCTGAGATGATTAATTATACATAACTGATGTAAAGCAGTGGAAGATAAAAATCACCATTTATAATTCCTACTCTTTCCATATACCATTTATGAAAACACACATAAATCTGAGGATGTAAAAAACCATTAATACTGAAGAAATAAAAGAGGAGGGTAAATGTTGAAATTTTTTTGCCATATTTGAAACTCCAAAAAACCCCTGAACAGTCAAAGTGATCCTAAGCAAAAGGAGCAAAGCAGGTGACATTATACCTCATTCCAACACATTGTATAGAATCATAGTAAGAAGAACAGCATGATGTTGGCATTTAATCAGAAAGCATTCTGGGCCTTTTCCTTACTGAAGGCCATCTGAATTTTATAACAACATTCTGAAGCCAATGGAAAAAAAAGTCAGCGTAGCCAGATAGCGGTGGTAGCTGACAAGAAGCATGTGTGCCTGTCTAGGCATGTAGCAAATGAATTTTTAGGCCTTGCATGGTCCGTGGGCTAAGTGGTCCTCATCTCTCAATCAACAAAACAGAATAAAGGACCAAGAAATAAATTCATACATCTTAAAGCCAGCTGATTTTTGAGAAATTTACAAAAAATATGTTTTAGGTGGAAAGATAGCTTCCTTGAACATGTTTCTGAGAAAACTAGATATCTACACATAAAATATGAAGAGTAGATGCTGGTGTCCTTTCTTATATCAGTTTATAATGAATCAAAGGCCTTAATCTCACGCTCGAAAGGTTGAACAATTATTTCAAAACATTTGTATATTTATGATATTAATTGCTAGATTAAATATCAAGACAGAGGTGGAGAGAGACAAAGAGAAGCATGGAAGAATCACACAGGGAAGTTCTGTCAATATCAAGTGAATTTAGAGGCTTCCTGTTACTCAAAGGCCAGACATTCGCACAGCTGTGAATACAAACAAATAGAAATGCTTCAAAATATCAATCCAGGAAATGATTTCCCAGAAAAGACTCAAGTTACTCAAACAAAAGCACAATAATCATACTTTGGAATCAACAACCTAAGTTGGAATCAGCTATAGAGCTCAACAAACAGTAAATAGATTAAAAAATGTATTGTGTGTATATATTATATACTTATATATCTGCATATGTATATATACTTACATATGTGCAAACATTTATAAAGGATATGCATATGTAACTATATGTACACACATGTACATATACATTTATGTGTGTGTCTATACTCTATGGAATATTATACATCTATAAAAAATAAAAACGTCATTTTTAGAAAAATGGATAGAATTTGAGATCACCCTGTTGAGTGACATAAACCAAGCTCACAATATTGAATATTGTCAGTCACCCATAGCTTATACCTATATTTCTAGTTACATAGGCAGATGAGATCTGAGGATTGCAGTTTGAAAACAGCCTGGGCAGAAAAGTCCATGAGAATCTTATCCCCAGTTAATCAAAAACAGCTGGAAGTGGAATTGCGTCTTAAGTGATATAGCACTAGATGAGGAAAATCACTCAGGGACACCCTCTCCCTGCCTCCCCCCTCCCCCGAATACATTGAGTATTATGTATGTTGTCATCTGTGGATTATTGACCTATAGAATATCACTATGGTGATGACACTGGTAACAAATACGGCACAAATGCAAACGGGAGAATGTGTAGGAAGGGATCAGTGAGACAGGGCAGGAAGGGACACGTGAAAATGCACCTGTACTTTCTAAACTCGTTCATCAGAGGCATCCTCAGTAAAGTTCAGTCTAACTGAGTTTCTCTGTACTGAAACCATTAAAATTAGGTGTTTTTTTTTCATCAGTTCAACAAAGAGCATGCTGTTACAAATCCTCCTTTTAACACCAGGGATTATCTTAAACACCAGACATGATTTGTGAAATCCTTTCATTCACTTATGGTCCCCAAATTCCTTGAGCCAACTCTTCCATTTACTTTCCCTTCCACTTCCAATCACCTGAGCTGGAGCTTATAGTTTTCCGCTATAAGGTTTCAAACATCAAGTTTGAGAAAATGTGAGAGATATAAACTGAAAACAACTGTCAATTATCACAATGTTATCCGTTTAAAATGTTGATATGTTAATTCATCTTTGAAACAGTTTTTGTTGTGGCCGGAAGTCCTTCTGGATTGTCCCTTACTTTCACAAATATAGAGTACCAAGTTTTTGGTCTTGAGGGAAAGCTGTAGAAATTGCCTACATAGGCAATTTTGTTTCATTCATTCACTAATTCATTCATTTATAGATAGGATTTTTCTATTTGGCCCAGGCTGGCCTCAACCTGGAATCCACTTGCCTCCACATCCAATGAGATGGGATTAGAGGCAAGTGCCACCACCCTGTTTAAATGGGCACTTTAAAAAGCAGCTAAAAATTCTGTTTAAGGGACTGAAAGTTTGGCCTAGTGGTAGAGTGCTTGTCTAGCATATATGAAAACTCGGGTTCAATTCCTTGGTACCACATACACAGAAAAAAAAGCCAGAAGTGGTGCTGTGGCTCAAGTGGTAGAGCTCTCACCTTGAGGAAAGCACAAGGACAGTGCTCAGAGCCTGAGTTCAAGCCCCAGGACTGGCAAAAATAAAACATAAAAAAAAAAGAATTCTGTTTAGTAATTGAAGCTCTTTTATATGTCAGTACAAATTTGGTTACCTCCTGTGTTCTTTACTTTTAAGTAAAAGATAGTTTGAATTTATGGACATGAATTCTCAGGGAGCAATAACTTATAGGAAAATGAGCTCAGACAAGAGGAACTTTAGGAAGAATTTTGACCTAGTCTCTCAGAGGGGCTTTAAATAGAATACTGTGTCCTTCTTTGGGCAACTGCGATTAGATCATTTTATTGATGTCATAGAGTATTAAAAGTAAAAGTAAGCCTAAAATAGCCCTGTTTTTTTTTGTTCCTAATATTTAGTAATAGGTACTGAAAATTGTCTAATGCTTCTGAGTTTCTTTTTTTTTTTTTTGCCAGTCTTGGGCTTGAGCTCAGGGCCTGAGCACTGTCCTTGGACTTTCTCAAGGCTAGAGCTCTACCACTTGAGCCTTAGCACCACTTCTGGCTTTTTTCTATGTATATGGTACCGAGGAATTGAACCCAGGTCTCCGCGCATGCTAGGCAAGCACTCTACTACTAGGCCAAACTCTGGCCTCAGTTTATTTCTTCTTATATCAAGTATTAGACAGCAAATACAATTGTAATTTTATTAATTTTTTCTTACTACTGGGGATTGAACTCAGGGCCTCATGCTCTCACTTGGCTTTTTCTCTTCGGTGCTTGTGCAGAGCTGGAGCCAGGCCTCTAGTACAGATTTTTTTTTCTGATTAATTGGAGGTAAGAATCTAAGATTTTTTTTCTACTTGGGCTAGCTCCAAATTATGTCCTTCAGATCTCAGCCTGCTGAGTAGCTAGAATTGCAAATATCTGTAGATATCTACCAGTGCAGTTAGTAATTTGATTTTATACCCTTTATCTTAATTAGTGTTTCTGGCCTCTATGTTTCAGTTCCCAGTAACAATTACTTTCCAACTGGTTTCCCATTGTCAGATGTTTCCTGGAAGACAAAATTGTTTTCGGAAAAGCAACTCTGGTCTAAAGCAATCATTTCATTCCTCCCAAACCTGCTAAAGAACCAGGAGTGATAATATTTTCTAAACTTCACCAAATCTAATGCTGTGTTGCAGATTTCAGTCATGTCAGTACTGAATTTGTGGTAGTGACTTCTGTGCTATTCAGATTTCTCCACTATGCGTAGTTATGAATAGCACAGATTTTTAAAAAAAAATCGTTGTTTTTTTTTAGACAAGCGAGGTTTATTTCTTACTGTTGTAATGTGTTATCAGGAAAGTTAAAAGTGTTGTATGTACTCTCCCTTCTTCGGGCCAACGTGCAGACTTCAGTAGAATTCATTCATCAAGAAAGCTATCATCTCACAAGAAAAGGAAAAGTAGACAGGATTACTCATGTGGTGGCTCAATCTTTCTGCTGGAATATGAGATAATTGAAAAAAAGCCTATGTCAACCCAAGTCATTGTAAACACTAATGTCAGATGCATTATTTTTTTATTTCTCATAAGCAGATATTAAAAGACAATCAGCAACTGGGAACAATGATACCTCCTCCAATCAATAAAATAATTCCTTGAGGGTTGTAGACTAAGACTAACTCCCTCTAAGCAGGGAATATATTTTCCCATTTGATTGGGATAGTGCCAGTGTATCACTATGGAAAAATGTAGATGGTTAGTAGAAATGAGGCCTGGAGTTTCAAGACTTACACTAGAGAGAAGGAGCGAACTCTTACAGGGGCAGGGAAAAAAAATTAGGTCTGGTCTCTGAGGCTTACCTATTTAATGTGCATAAACTGCCTGTGCTCCAAGGGGATTAATCAAGAAATAAGCAGAGTTTCTGGAAAAGGAGCTGTCAGCAGTTTCCTGAGCACCTTGAGAGTGGTCTTATCAAGCAGCAGTTGTAAGCAACTCATGTCATGCTGCATTCCCCACACTCCAGCACTACTTTAAAATGTTATTGGCTGTGCTGTGAGTGAAGTGATTCAGAGCAGAGGTTGGCAAACTTTTTCTATAAAAGATAAAAGATAAGATTTCTACATGGAAATCTACATGAAGCATATGGTCTCTGGCTCATTGATTATAGTTTGCCATTGTTATGTGTAAGTAATTATAGATGTTGTGGACATTAATGTGTGTGTCTCTATTCTAATAAAAATGTAGAGAGGCTGGAGGGATGGGGGTTGTGGCTTCCCATTTCTTAATTTAAACATTTGTTTCTTGCTGAAGTCAGAGTGACTAGGGGACACTTGACCTTCACCCAATTGCACAACCTCCTCTCCAAGGTCAGAGAAATGAAGAGTATTTACAGAAAACAAATTATAATTGCCACTTTAGAGTGGCCACAAGGGTTTGAATGAAGCCTTTATTTTCTTAGGATCCTCTGAGAGGTACTAGATGAGGTGGAAAGCAGATTGTGTCATAGTAATATTACTCAAAATTCAAGAGATTCATTATTTTGGCAGTATAGATGATATTTATCTTTATCTACGTAGTTTTATGGAATCTAAAATATGCTGAGATATTTCAATATTTTACATTTCCTAAGCATTTTATAGAATTGTAAACAATCTTTATGGTTGATCCATGTAATTATCTAGGTCAGTAATAAATTGCTCCCCACATTGCAATTGTGCTTGGTTAATTGTGGTTAGTAGGTCATTAATAAATTGCTCCACACATACTGTGATTGTGGTTACTATACATCTGGTTAGTTCAAGAAAGAAGCCCCAAATGTGACCAAACCAGCTGCGAGTGAGAGGAGGCCTCATGTTGGTGAGTGTTTTATAGTAGGCTTTCCTATGAAGTAGCAAGGCCGCCATAGCTGCTATGGATTGTGCTGTAGACTGGCCATATTGCTGGAAGAGCACAGGAGCCACAGCCAGGCACCTCCTGCAAAAATACAGTGGGGCAGCATTGATTGACTTCGCTTTTACAATTTTTTCTCACTTTGCTGAGATCCTGCTCATTAATAGTTGCACTTGGTCTTGAGTTGGAGACTGAGATCTCCTGAAGCTAAAAGTCACTAGCTGAGTACTCACATGTGATTCTTGGAAACCCCAAGTCAGACGCACTTAACTGACCTATTAGAACAACAATGATTCCTAGAAAGGGTCTACTTACCTTAGATCATTACCTTTCCTTTGTATGCTGCTATGCAAGAAAGGGATCAATATGAAGGACTCTATTGTAACATTTCTATTTTTACATTCCTTCAAAACAAAGTAATTTAACATGACAGAACTATAGAATTATATTTTTTGAGATAGAAAGACTCTTGAAGATTATCAAGCCCATTTTAGCTAATAACAATCATAATACCAACTAAATTATCAAAATCAAAGGAAATAATAATTTTGTTATGCACCCTCTTATTGCTCTTAAAAGTTTTCACTGCTGCCCCTCAGTAGATGAGTGGATCAATAGATGCATTATTTATTCACAATGGAATTCTATGCTGCTGTCAGAAAGAACGACATCACCCCATTTTTTAAGGAAATAGGAAGACTTAGAAAAAAATCATATTAAGTGAAGTAAGCCAGACTCAAAGGAACTTAGGCTCAATGGTTTCCCTCATTTGTCATAATCGGTAGAAACCTTGGGCTCTCCTAGCAGAGATTTACAATAGAACAAAATCTAGATTCATAAGGCCATATAGTATGACGCTAAATGAAAGGACCTCCAGGATATAGAAACAAAAGCCAAATAATGAGTGATTGTTGTCCTTAATGTAGTCTGTTATTTCTCATCTCTTTTGCTGTCCCTTGGTTATGTCATATTGTTACAGTATTTCACCTTGTTATCTGATATATTATATATATGCACATTTGATTATTTGAAATCAGATCGGGAAGGGGGGAAAACAAGATGAGGGGCCGGGGTGGGGGGAGGGAAATGGAGACCAAGACATGAGAAAGCGTATCAAAGTATGTGAAGTAATGCACCTTCTATCTGGTGAATATAATGTAACCCTTCTATTAATTACAATAAAAATATATGGAAAAATTTGTTTTCCTCTGCTGGATGAGAGAATCCATTAAAATCAGTCTTTAAATCTCAAAAAAATATTACAGATCTTTTTCTGTTAAGTCACATAATCTAAGCTTATTTCTTCAACATTCATTCTAAAGTTGGAAGTTATGCTAACCTTCCAGTGCATTAAAAGTTCATAAATTTTTGTAGGAACTGGAGGGAAATCATGATAAAATACTCCATTTCAGCACTTTTTTAGTTCAAAAGAAACCAAGTTTCCTTCTATATTACCCATCTCCATGGTGCCTGGTCTTAATCTACTTATTTGGACTGTACATTATCAATCTTTATGCATAGCTAGCTATGTGCTGAAGGAATTTCTATAAATGTCATCCATTCTTCCTACTAGCTCATGGCAACCCTGAACTATAATGGATTAAGATGAGTAGCTAAAAACAAATATCTCACTCTGACACCAGTATTTTCAGCACACATGTTAAGATAATTAAAGCAGAATACAAAGAAATTTATATGCCTATCCTGTGGAGATATTTGTTTGTGACAGTGACTGTATTCACTAATATGTAACAACAGGTCTAATGGGATGCTATGATATTTACTTAGAGAAAGTTGTTCTTTTTTTTAATGGATAATTTTTCTTTGAGAAAGTTGTTCTTTTCTTTTCTTCTTTTTTGTCAATCCTGGGACTTGAACTCAGGGCCTAGGCACTGTCCTTGTGCTTTCTCAAGACTAACACTACAACTTGAGCCATAGCACCACTTCCGGCTTTTCCTGTATATGTGGGACCAAGGAATCGAAGCCAGGGCTTTGTTTATCCTAGACAAGCAATCTACTGCTAGGTCACACTCCCAGCCTCCAAATTGGTATTTTCATAGTCATATATGAAACATATTTTAGAGGTTATCAAGCATGTTCTTTTTTTTAGGATTTAAAAAAGAACAGGAAGAAACATGGATACTTAAGATTTTGTGGTAAGCAGCAGATACGTATAACTTTCTAGAGAATAACATTGCAACGAAGTAATCCTTTTTTTGTTCTGGCGTGTTTTAATTATCTTCTCTGCTGCTATGATACACAGAATAATGGCGTCCCAACAGTGCCCATCTTCTAATTTGTAAATATGCTATCTTACATGACAAACTGGTGGATTGAATGAAGACCTCAAAAGGGACTGATCTTCCTCGATTATCTAAGTAAGATTAATCTAATCACATGGATTCTTAAAGAACTCAAAACTTCCCTTGAAGCCCAAGCTTCACATAGTAATCCTTGCTAATCAGGAGGTTGAGATTTGAGAAATACAGTTCAAACAAGTTAGGCAGGAAAGTCCATGAGACTCTTCTCTCCAATGAACTACCAAAAAGTTAGTTAGAAGTGGGAAGTGTGGTTCAAATGCTAGAACATGCTAGCTTTAAACAGAAGCTCAGGAATGGCGCCCACACCCTGAGTTCAAGCTCCAGGACTGGTACTACAAACTCTTCCACATGACCAACATCCTTCCCCCTCCAAAAAATACCCCCCCACAACCTCCAATTCCCCAGTCTATCATGAGAGGGATATATAACTAACTTTAAAGGCAGAAAAGATACATGAATCCAGAAATCTGAGCTGCCATTTGAAGCTAGAGAATGCAAAGATTTCTCCCCATGACTGACTGAGAGGAATGTAGGAATATAGTTTCTTCTGACACCTTGAATTTAGCCCAGTGAGGATCATACTGGACTTCTGCCTTATAGACTATAGGATAACACATATGTGATAGTTTAATCTATCTAGTTTGTGTTAATTTGGAAGAGAAGCAAAACAGAATGAATCAACCTATCCATGTAAATTTTCTTATTTATCTAATTATCCATTAAACTCCAGAATATATTGAGTATCATGCCTTCTGATATTTACTCCTTTATTTCATTCTTCCTGTTTCTTTTTCAAATTAATAGATTTCAACAGGCATATAGTTTGTGTGAAATAATCTCCATCATATCTATGGCATATGCATTTCTAAAACTTGTACATCTCTTTATATTTATAATCAGTTAATCAATTTTGGTTCACCATCAAAAATTTGTCTAATGTATAACACAGAAATGTCTTCCATTTCATTTTATATTCTGCCCTCCTCCACTTTTACATTTTCCCTGCACCAGCACCATGGAAAGCAAAGAATAGAAAAACATTTCATTGTCGATAGATAATATACAATTGCCTCTTTTCCCTCCCATTTCTAGTTTAACAAACAATACAATATGGGACAATAATCCTCCTGGTGAAATAAAAACATGAAACTTAAAAACTACCAACTGTCTTCCCCCATAGACAACTGCTAAAATCACCTCATCTTGCACACTAAACCAGCATTCCACCAAGGAAAAGTTGTTTGCAAAATAGTTACGTGAGTCTCCAGAGATTGGAAAGCTATCTAACAATTTCTCTCAAGAAAAGACTTTTATATTTAAATTTTTTCCTTAGCATGTAAAATAGAAATGTCAATCCTTAAAAGAAATTTATCAAAAGCTTAATTCTTTCTTAATTGAAGTCAGTATCTCTAGCATCAGGTAAGTTTCTTTCTCTTTCTTTTATTATTGAAGTATAACTCACATGGATAAAAACATATCCTAAGGGCATGTTTCTTAAGTTTTAGAATCTGTATCTTCAGTGTTTTACCAAACAAGCATAAAACCTTCCAATTGCCCCAGAAAATGTCTTTGTTCTCTTTCCAGCCAATCCCCAAACATGAGTGCATTCCCATTGTTATTACAGTAAATTTCTAATGCCTGTATTTTATACTACAGGGGAAAGTAATCATATAGTATGCTGGCTTTTATGTCTCTCTTATTTAACACGTATCAATCCTCATTTCATTAAGAGAGAAAGGAAGAAGGAAGGACAAAAAGATAGAGGAAAAGAGGTGAGAGAGACAGAGAGAGCAAGAGGAAAGAGATAGAGTGAGAGAGAGAAGGGCGAGAAAGGGAAAGGGAGAGAGAAAAAGGAAAACCGGGAAGGAGAGAAGGGAGAAAGGAAGAGAGAGAAGACAAAATAGAGAAGATAGAAAACAGCATGGGAATTTTCTCATATATGTAAGAATATGAGAAACCCAGTATCTGTTACCCAAAAGCTAGAAATGCAGGGAGAGCCACAGGTATCTAAGTGAGTCTGAGTCTGAGTGCAGGGAGACAATGGACTAAGCCCTAGTTTCTCAGGACAAGTGACAAGAGCTTTGAAATCTGTTGCAGAAGATGGATAACCTTGCTCAAGAAGAGAATAAGTTTGCTTTCCCTTTAATTTTCCTTGCTGTTATGCTCTGGCTACAGTGGATTGGATGGTGTCCATTCACATTAGAGAAGTAGCTCTTCTTTACTAGGTCTACAAATTTGAATGTGAACTTCTGTAGGCAACACACTTAGAAATAGTGCTATTCTGGCTATGTGTATGTCCCTTAACACATTCAATTTGGCATGTAAAGTTAATCATAACTTTAAGTTTCATATCTGTACAGTGCATCTATTTATTGCTATGTGATTGTAGAACAGTTCACTTGCAAAATCTTCTGCTGGATATTTGTGCTATTTATTTTACTTTTTCCCACCATGAATAAGGCTAATATGAAACTTTGTTTTCCCTTTTGACACACACTTTCTTACCTAGTAGCTGAATTAGTGAGCCATTTTTGGAGAAGCAATTTTTATTAGAAATTCTCAATTCCTATGGTGTATTGTTCATTCGAGTGTAACATACACGGGGTTCCACTTGTTTCATTTTCTTAGGCATCATTTTCATTCAGTCTTTTAAATTTCAGTTATATGAGGTTAAAAAGTTCAGATAGTTTTAATTTCCATTTCTATACAAAAATTATGCTAAACAATCTGTATATGTTTGTTGGATATTTTTATAACTTCATTTGAGAATTATTCTTTTGGCTGATTTGTATATAAATTCACTTTGTGTTTTGATTTGTTGGAGAATTTTAATGTTTGCTATTCAATTTGATGCCTTTTCTGGACATACATGTTACAGTTCTTTTTCCTTTCTAAAGCTTGCTTGTTTATCTTAAGAATATTAGTTGAAGAATAATGATTTTGACTAAGTTTAATTTATTACTTTCTTTTGATTAGGGTTTAATCACTTCTAAGTAAAAATTGCCTATTTCAGTGTAAGTTAATTTTATGTAATAACTTTATCTAGAGAAAGCAAGTTTGGCTATTTGGTCAAATACTAATCCATCTGCTTCTGTAAACTGAACACAATAAACATGTAAATATGCTATCAAAATAAAGCACATAATATGTTCTAATATCTGTGGGCCTCATCTTATTGTTTGAAGTTTTCATAGCTTTGTACCTGACCATGTGTTATGTAATAAATAGAATTCTCCTTACCTTCAGTCAGAAAATAAGTCATAAATTTTACTGTTTGCCAGGGTACCCAGTCAGCCTGAAGACCCTAGGACTTGCTAGCCTGAACTGTCAGGTAAGTCAATTCTTTACAATAAATCTTTCACTCCCTCTCCAATACACACCATATCTCATTGATTCTGCATTTCTGGAGAAACTTGACTAACAATCCAGTCTAGAGTCATGAAAGAGTTTCCTTACAAAAGTTTTAAGAGTACAAGGTTTTACATTTAGACCTATAACTTGCCTTAAATGAATATTTGAATTGAGATAATATTAGCAGCTGAATTTCAAGGTGTTATTCCTTTGGGTGTTATTCATTATTCTAACATAATATTCCTTAAAGTTTTTCTTTCTTTATTGTAGTAATTATGCACATAATATGGTTGTCCATATAGGTGTGTCACATTTCTGTTGTTTGATCTTTATTTTTTCTTCTGCTGTCACCACACCACTTTACATACTGTAGTAAATCTCTTCATTTGATTTTGACTGGCCTCTGCTTAGTTTTAGTCGGGGAAAAGATGATTGATATTTATGGTATTAAATAATAGAGATGTTGAAATACCTTTTCCCATTAGTTGGTTGTGTCCTCTTAGCTCAGATGAGCTGTGCCTTTTAGAAATGCTCATTAAGTCATCATTCAATGCTCATCATTCAATGTCAACACAAAACAATCATTTCCCTGTGTGTACATTTTCGGTTAAGTAGAAACTTTGAGTAGGAAATCTAGTGTATGTAAGTTACATTACTTAAGGCCCTTGTGCATCCAGTTTGCTAATGTCTATCTCCTATTTTCAAGCATAGACATTTAGAAGCTCCCTCACACTTTCTCATTCTAATAGGGACAATCTAATAGTAGTGTAGTGGTTCACAGCTTGGCCTCTGAACTTTGATGGTTTTCATCTTTTTTAAAATTTTTTTCTTGTATTGGTCCTGGGGCTGGGGCTTGAACTCAGAGCCTCAGCACTGTCCCTGAGCATTTTTGCTGAAGGCCAGTGCTCTACCACTTGACCCACAGCTCCATTTCTACTCTTTTTTTAGGAGTGCAGGTTAATTGGGGATAAGATTCTCACAGACTTTCCTGCCCAGACTGGATTCGAACCACAATCCTCAGATCTCAACCTTCAGTAATCAGGTTTAAGCTACCTGTCCCCAGCCTGATTTGTATTTGTCATAAAATAAAAATTGATTTGTATTTAACCTGGGACTTATTTTCAGCCAAACATAGGAAATAAAAAGAAAGTAATGGAGATATTCATGCTAAAATCCTGTCATGAAGCTAAATCTGTACTCTTTAACTGACTTCTCTAGAAATCAGGGTTAAAAAGAAGGGAGCCAGGTTTCAAAAAATGATGGCTTTTCTTTTTGCCAGTCCTGGGCTTGGGCTCAGGGCCTGAACACTGTCCTTGGGTTTTCCTCAAAGCGACAGCTCTACCATTTGAGCCACAGTACCACTTCTGACTTTTTTCCATGTATGTGGTACTGAGGAATCAATCCCTAGTCTTTGTGCATGCTAGGCAAGCATTCTACCACCAGGCCAATCTCCTGGCACATGATGGCTTTTATCCAGCATGAAAATGAAGAAACTTCTGTTTTTACATTTCCAAGGTAAGCAATTTTGAAATATCTGCTGTATTTTTCTTTTTGTTAGTGTTTTTCTTGTCCCTTTTCTGTCTATGAAGCCAGACTCTACTGTTCAGTTGATCAGAATTTTTATCTCACATCCTATGAGAACAAGTGAAGTATTGACTGATTCTAGATCACAAAGAAGTAAATATTAACTTATTTAAGTGTCAGGAGTTTGGCCTAGTGGTGGAGTGCTTGCTTAGCATGCATGAAGAACCACTTTTAATTCCTTGGTACCACATACATAGAAAAAGCTGGAAATGGTGCTGTGGCTCAAGTGGTAGAGCTGTAGCCTTGAGAACGCTCAAGACAGTGCTCGGGCCCTATATTCAAGCCTCAGGACTGACAAAAATAAATAAAATAATAAAAGCTATCGGCTCACGCCTGTTATTGTAGCTACTCAGGAGGCTGAGATCTGAGGATCAAGGTTCAAAGCCAGCCTGGGCACAAGAACCTGAGACTCTCATCTCCAATTAACCTCTAGAAAATGGGAAGTGGGGGTTGGCTCAAGGCCAGGATGGTAGCCTTGAACTGAAGGGCTCAAGAACAATGCCCAGGCCCAGGGGTAGGGTGGTAGCCTTGAGCTGAAGAGCTCAAGGACAGCATCCAGGCCGAGTTCAAGCCCCATGATACACCACACACAAAAAAAACGATATCTAAAATTTTTCATTGTAATTTTGTCTTGATAACCTCCTGTATGTTGGGTAACTTGGGCATGTTCCTTAATCATTTTTGACTCATTTTTCAAATCTGTCATATGTAAAAGAACTAACAACACTTACCTCACACAACTGTTTTGAATATTGACTTAACACGTAAAGATATCATGACAATTGTATGGTATATGCAATGTATGGCACGAGGCAGTCATGATTGCTGGCTCTCATTATTTCACAATACTCACTGAATGCACTCAAATGGACAGGTAATGTGCAGTGCGATTTACAAGCATCATCTCATTTAAAAATGTCCCAACTCCAATAAGAACAGTAGCATCATGTCTATTTTACAGAGAGATGAGGTTGCACAAGCTACAAATGGAGCCAGGAGTCAAATCCAGGGTATTATAACCTCAGAGATTCACTTTTCATCACTATGGTCACTCCTATTTCCAGTAGCATTGTCTAAAACTCATAGTTCAGAATTCAGTTGCATAAAATGCAGAAATTCAATTACTTGGTAGAGAAACTGCTTAGAAATCTAGAAGCTCTTTATTGTTGGAATAAATAAAATTGTGCTCAATTGTAAATGTATAGCCCATTGTAGCAATACTATCATCAGTAATAAGATCAAACTTGAGAAATATTAGTGAGAAGTAACTAGTCTAGCAATCATATAGCTGACACTGACTGATAATTCATATAGTGAGCCTAAAAGTATATTAAATAATTTTCAGTCCCTTGGTATCTATGGTGGATTGTTTTCAGGACACACAATATTATCAAAATCTTTATGTGATTACATAAATTGGCATAATACTTACTCACAGGCACACACACATACACATGATGTTCACATATATACTCCTACATACTGTGAATTATCTCCATGTTACTGCATACCTCATATATATAAACAAGCATTAAATAGTGGTTGTGCTGCTTAAGAAATAATGATAAAAAAGCCCCTATATATTGAGCATAGATGAAATTTCTAAAAGTTTTCATCCGCCGTTGGTTAGATCCATGTATAGTATGTATGGTTGGGCCCACTGTATATAATTTTGCATTTAGGACATCTATATTCAAAAGGGGTATAACTTCCTTGAATTATGGGTGAGGAGATTCAGGTTAAATTACATACCCAAAGTGATTTCATTTGTAAGAAACAGATCCAGTATTGTTCCGTGCCCTTCTAGACACCACTGTCCATATTTCTTATCATTGCATATGAAGTCACCAGCTGTGTCATCTTGCCAGGAACTGAAGGGTTTCCTCAGCATATGGTATTTTCAATGTAAAAGTAAGACAGCATCCAGCTAGTCATAAAGTTGGATCATTTTGAAATTCTCACTGCTTTGTCCTGTGAAGACCACTTCCAATCTGACCTGTGTAAAAATCTTCTGGAGTAGAAAGGTAAGAGTGTGGGAAAGATTGGCACCCTTGGAAAGTTTGCATTATGCAACACAAGGCATGCTAATATCTTTCTGAAGATTTTCTGTCACTGTATTTTTCCTCTTGATGATACAAAAAGAAAATGGAATGTAACAGAAGATTTTAAACAGCCTCTGAACAGCAATAGAAAGTCTAGAAAAAAAAAGTAAAGCTACAGATGACACTGCATCCCATATATTCTTAAGATTTCAGGCCTAAAATTTCCTTTCCCATTCTACAAACAATTTTTACTTCAGAATCAAGATAGGGACCCTTTTGTATTAAGGGACAGAAAAAGAAACAAGATAGGAATCATATGTCTCAGCAGTAAGTCTATAGAAAAGTCAGTGTGCTCTATGGGGAACAGCGGACATATCATAAGAAAAATGCAAGGGAATGGCTTTTGCTTCCTATTTGGACAAATGTAGAGGAAAACTTACCTGGTCAGTACCTTATTGAAATCACAAAGGAATTAACAGTTGAAAGTTTTGTAAAAGTGAAATTATTGAACAGATAGACTGGGTGAGCAAGGAATTTCAAGGTCTTAGTGCAGAAAATGTGAAGAAGGAAACAAATGATTGCCATGATCACAAATAGAGTGCTTAGTAGTGTTCAGTTTTCCAGGCTTGTGTGTGCACAGTATGTGTGTGTGTGGGGGGGTGCATCCTGTCTAGCTGATTTGCAATCAGAAGCTGATTAGATAATGCACCTAAGGGAATTCCAAAGGTTTGATGATTTTTTTTTCCTCTCTAGATTTTACTTCCTCCCTTCCTATAATTTTAGAAAGTAACTGATTGCCTTTAAAGGATATTTCATTTTGTTGCAAAGCTTTGGAATAGTTTTCTGCCCTATGTTGGCATGGCACTTAGTCCTTCAAATACCCAGTTGTTGCACATTTCATTGATGGGGAAACAGCTTCACAGAATTTATATCACTTTATCCTTGATCTCACAGCCAGTCAATTGCATATTGATAAACCTGTCTCCAGACTTCTGAATGAGTGGGTTATCATACTAGGCAAGTTTCCAAAAAAAGAGATTGAGAGATAATTAGACCAGGATGAACAAAAATTTGACTAGCTTCTGGAGGAAGGAGATAATTATCATTATTGATGATTTTGAAACCAGATGCAGTTTATTTAATAATGCAACATTTTTGCATACACTCCCAGGATAAAAGGGTCCAGAACCCTAAAAGAACATTTCATGAAAGTTTGGAGAAGTGGGTCTGCAGGAGGAAAAGGCTGGAAAAAGACGGGTATGAATATGTTCCACTAGCTTCTTCCCTTTGGGGGAATTTACCATTTAACTCTAAGGATGCAGTTAGCTGACAGTCTTCAGCTAGTGATGCCACCTAATGTGCTATTGTTTAAATAAAGATTAGCCTCCTCCCTTAACAATTCTTCTGGCTGAATACTGACAGCAGCAGAATAAGAAGGTGCCTACTTTTCAGTCCAAGTGGTGTTATTGTTTGAATCTAAGATTGTCTCTCAAAGGCTCCTGTGTTGGAAACCTGAATGCTATGTGGTCTTGGCAGCAGGGTGCTTGCAAGCAACTGGATCCTAAGGGCTCTGAACTAATCAATGATTCAATCCTCTGACAGATTCATAAAACCATGATATGAGTGGTATGTGGTGGGGAAGCAAGAGGTAGAACTGAGCTAGAGGAAGTAGTTTATGTTGCAAGGTCATTAAGATAATGTCAACAAGTTGAGTGAGAGAGCAATTTGTGACATGGATCTTGTCTCACAGACAAAACGCAGTAAGTTTTCATAGTTCTCATCTACTCACTGAGCCTCAGAAAAAAGTTTTTGAGAATATTTGGGACTGAGTTCTTATTACATGCCGCATTGAACTCCATGAATACTTTCTATCTTTGAACTTCATGATTTTGTAATAAGTCTGAATATTTTTGTTCCATGAAAAATTTCGAAAAGATTTGATAGCTGTATTGTTTACATATATACACCTTTTTCCATAGGAGAACATATTGTTAGGTGGTAATCTTTCAAAATATTTAAAGGCAGAAAAGCATTTTGTTAGAATACTATGAAATCCAGAAAGTTCACAAGCAATAGAAAAATATATTAAATACAGCCTGACACCTGAATTTCAGTATTGTTTTGCTTTATTTACTTTATTAACAATTGTAAAATGTTAATTTGAAGAACTAAGTAATTTAAAATGATGCAGGTAATTCACTGAAAAAAATTCTGCTTCAGGTCAGACTGCCAGTGTTCAAAAAAAAAATCCTGAAAATAAGATTTCAGTTCCCATTACACGAAAGAAACCAATTAAAATAATGTTTTTTTCTGGCAAAATAAAGTTTGTGCTTTAATTTGTCCTAAAACTAATAGCAGCATAGATTATTAAAACTAGAAGACTTTCAGAAATTCAATTTATTTTCATTCTTTAAGGTCAAAATTTCTTTTTTGTATTCCTCTCAAGTTCTATACTAAGTGAAGGCAGATCTTTTGCTTGCTCTTCCACCTTGTCATCTGTTCTTCACACTATGATTTTACTCACAAGCATGAAATATATTTTAATATAGAATATTTTCATTTCAATGTTTAGAAATATGACTGGAACAGTTCGACTAAACTGTTTTAAAATATTCAATGAATTCTTAACTTAATTTGCCTAAAATTATCTTCAACAAACTAACAATAAAAGTAGTTGCAATAAGCCACCCATGCTATTGAAATACAATAAAACACATTTCATCTAACACACGGCAAACTTAGTTTTTCTCATTGTTAAAGCCAAATGATACTTTTAAATATTTTGTTAAATGCCTTTAAGGGTGATGTCATGTTGTCTGTTTAATGACTATAGAAAGGAAATTTTCTAGTTATTTTATTAATAAAATTATTTATCTGGTTATAAAGACTATTAGTGTCATGGGACAGAGTGTAAAAATATATGTAACAAATTTACTAACAGATAATCCTATCTTTAAAACTGAAAAATGTTTGATGTGTTGTCTTTTAAAAACATTTTTAATATCTTTAAGTAGTTGTACAAAGGTGTTTCAAGTCAACGTATTAATTTATGTGTACAATGCATCTTGAGCAGTGTCACTTCATCGTGGATGTATTTTCTTTAGGTTATCTTTCTGTTTTACACTGTACTCTGAATAATATTGATATTTCCTAACATTATTAAGGGTTTTGTTCTAAATTGTTTAACTGTTACTGTCTAATAGGATCAAAATATTCTTCATCAGTTTTAGGTTGTATTACATTTATATCCCCTTCTTTTCAATTTTTGTTGTTGACATTAATCACTGAAATGAGCCTTATTAAACACAAAGCTTTTCACATACTCATTAGTTTATTCAACTGCATTTTTAGAAGCCATTTTGAAAGGACTGTATACGTTGTACACTGGCAATCTCTTGTTCATGCATGATGGACCAATTTATATTCCAAGTAACAGTGAAGAAAGATAGTCAATTTGGCAAACCCTTGGGACAGTGAGCTTGATCTTTGAACTGTTCATTGTACAATTCCATGAGAAAAATGGTGTCTTTTTGTTTTAAATTCCATTGATTTCAATACTATTCACTTGAGTGCAAAACAAATGTAAACCTATTAGCCATTTCATTTTCTTTCCTCTGTGATATTTTTATTCATGTTCATTCTCATTTTCACATATTGAATTGTTTTTCATTTGTATATTTAAAATGTTATATGCTTTCCTTTTGTATTAGTTGAAAATATTTTCCATAACTTTTTATATTTTATATATTTTTGAATTGACATTTGTACATATTTCTGTTTCAGCCTACCAATAATTGTTTGAAAAGTATTTGTTTTTAAAATACTTTTACAGGCTTTATATTTTATAGATCAGATAAGACTTCTGTAACCTATCCTAACCAAACCTCTAATTTGTCTGAAATTCCTTAACTTTTGTATTTTTTTCTTTTCTGTAATTTTCTTGGAAATTATTTTATGTGTCGATTGAGAAAAAATTTTGTTAAACATATAAAACTTGTTATATTATAAAAATGATAATAATGCATTTTTAAATGTTCGAGTGGCTCACACCTATAGTTCTAGCTACTTAAGAGGTTAAGATTTGGAGATTAAGATTCAAAACCAGACCAACTAGACAAATCTTTTTCTAATTAACCATCAGAAAACAATAAGAGGAGGTATAGTCAAGTACCAGCTTTGAGTGAAAAAGCCAATCCTCATTCTGACCCCCCCTCCCCGACACACTTTAAGATTATCCATCTCTTCTTTCACTACTCCCCGCTTGAGTTTCCATGCTCACAAATAGCATTATTTAACAGGTATTTGCTCATTGTTTTCTTTGTTGTATGTATTTTGGATGACTAAGACAGATTTGGATTTTGGATTACAGAGCAGAGATTTTGGGTATATTAAGCTTCAGTGCCTTCTGTAAATACTGGAAATGTCATTGTGAGTTGCCTTCAAAGAACTGTGGTCCGGTGCAGTGACGCCAAGTTAAATATAAGAGCAAACCACGCAATTTTTAAAAAGTGACCAAACATTTTTGAAATGATAGGTGAAACACAAGATAAAGAGAATCGGGGGTAGGTATTAAGGCAGTTTAACCTCTCACCCGACTCAGATGTGTGTACAGAGTACTCTCCTATTTTGAGAATGTCTTCTGGAAAGTTTTCCCTTTGTTCATTCTAGTTACTTCAACCCGAGTATCATCTTTTTAGTGATGCCTCTGACTCTTACTTCTCTTCCTATTTTTCTTTCTTAAAACAGGATCCCGGCATTTTTATTTATTGTATTCATCTTTTTTTTAGCGATTTACATATGTTTTCTTAATTTAAAAATTTTCCCCAATAATTATAGCTCTCTTGTATACTGTTTCTAGTCCCTACCACAGTATCTTCTATGTTTCTTAAACATTTAAAAATACCTGCTCAATGAATTGACAAATAATCAAAAATTTACATTTTGTACCTTACATATAGAATCTGAATTCTGAACTGATACAATCACATAAATTTTAAGTGCCAACAACATATCTTCAATTTACCTTGAATCTCGCAGTGAGACAGTTTTAAAAAATCTTTACTAAAAGTAACTTGTCGCCTTTTAAACATTTTTATCATATATATATATGTTTTTGAAGAAGTCTTTGTGCACAAATGGTGTGGCTCAAATGGCAGAGCTCTTGCCAAGTAAGCAGGACACCCTGGCTTCAATCCTTAATATCTCATACAAAAAGAGAATTTCATTACGTTATTTTTCCTACATACACCTGAGCAACTTTGTTATGTTTATTGAGATGTAACTTTAGAGCTGGGCACAGTGTCTCGTGCCCGTGATCCTAGCTACTCAGGAGTCTGGCTATCACAGTTCAAAGCCAGCCCAGGCACTAAAGACTTTGAGACTCTTATCTTCAATTAACCACTAGAAAACTGGAAGTGGGGTTGTATTGCTCAAGGGGTAGTGCGATAGCCTTGACTGGAGAGCTCAGGGACAGTGCCCAGGTCCAGTCCCACCAATGAAAAAAAAGATGTAACTTTAAAAGTTAGAAATGTTCAATGTTCATCCCCCAAAATGACATCAGTTTGAGCTTTATAAAAGATTAAAAAATTTTCAGAGTTTCATGTATTTACTTACACTGAAACTGAAAACACTTTAAGAATAGAGCCTGTTATATTGAAACAAAAGCCATATAACGAATGATTGTTGTCCTTAATGTACTATGTTATCCCTCATCTCCTTTGCTGTCCCTTGGGTATCTCATATTGTTACAGTATCTCACTTTATCCCTCATCTCCTTTGCTGTCCCTTGGGTATCTCATATTGTTACAGTATGTCACTTTGTTATCTGATATATTGAATTTATTAATGCACCTTCTACCTGGCAAATATCATGTAACCCTTTTATTAATTATAATAAAATATATATATATAAAAGAATAGAGCCTGTTATTTATCATAAAGTAGTATGCAATTACTCACGTATTATTCATAATCTAGGTTTTCAGATAGAGAAGGGAATGAAATCGTTACTAGAGTTTTAAAAGTCATTTTAGCTGATCTATGTATATCATAAAGGTATAATAAACTTCATAGTTTCATACATTTCTCAGTCAGGAAGGATTATAGGATGTTGTAGTTCTCAGTTGGAGAAATTGTTATTCAAATAAATCATTCTTCAGACTTGGGCTAAGATGAAGGAAACTACTTTGTGAGCTTTAAAAAATGGAAAGCTATTCATCAAACCTCTTCATGACATCCAACATTCTGTTTAGACTTACTGCCATGACTTCATAATGAATATTTACCTCCCATGTTTCCATTCTGTGTCTGTCTACTCAATTGTGTTCTTAGCAATTGGCCACATCTCCTCCCAATTCTCCTCCCATTCTCCAACAACGACCTCCATTAGCAGAACTTTCCTATACTTCATGGATACTAGTCATTACAGACACAGATGTCCTAAGATTTTGTACCCATTAATCCCCATAGATGTTGCATAATCTAATTCTGACTACCACATTCGTATCACTGCATGTACACTGCTCATTCTGAATACTAAGCCTCTTTTTGTTGATTTGGAGAGAGGAAAATCTGCCCTTCTTTATATTCACCATGGACCATGTCAAGCCAATACATTCATGCTTTGCCAACTTATCCTCAAAATACACAAAACGACTTTTCTGTCTTTCACCTTGTTCTAATTTATTCTAAAGTACATATGCAAACAGTGCTTTCATCTTTGATGTAAGAAATCTGTCTCCAGGTAATATTCCAATCCTGTCAGAGTCACCCAGCTAACTGATATGGATGGAACTTTAATGATAGAAATTAATTACAGGGTTGAGTTGTTTCTCACCATTGTGTGCCATCGTGTTGTCACGTTGCTTTCAGCTTCAGTGCTTCTCGCCACTTGTCTCTCAAGAAACTTTTGCTTGTAATTGAAGCATGTGAATGTTTATCTCAGCTTGAGCATATGTGTGTGGGGGAGAGAGACGGGTTTATTTTGCTGATCCTGGCTTGTGATAGCTGTTTAGCTCTTTCAATCACTTTTATTTCCTAAGTTCTACTTCTTCATTCCTGAAAGTATTTCACTTGAATGAGACATTAAAAAACAGAGAATTTGGGTGATCTTGAGCTGCCTCTGACCAATGAGTAAACTCTGTCATGGTAATATACACTTAAATATTTTTTAAATATTACACTTTAGTACTAAATATGTTGAAGATTCCACATCTAAGTGCAAATTAGTATTAAAAATCAGTGATTAGAGGAAGCATAGTATAATGCTGATCCTTGAAAATATAATTTTGAAGTATTTATAACAAGAGAGAGGGAACAAAAAAAAGATTAAGGAAATGGGTGGCTATGGCAGGATCTTAAGAACATTACGTATGAAACTTATTTAAATCTAGGTGATTGCTTTTCCTTTAAAAAAAATAAGAGAAGACACAACAGAATTAAAGGAAAATTGAGCTTTGGTCATGAGTTGCTGTGAAAAATCCATCTTACATCATGATTCAGTGTGTGCATACAAGTACACATATGCATGCAAGGGCTCTCATGCACTCACAAACATGCCTGTAATGTGCCTCAAGAAACAATAATTATACAGAATAATGTGCAAGCTTTTTCATATGTTGAAGTCCTGTTAGAGAGATCAGTGTTTACTTTGCCTGGGACTGAGAGGACTCTATACAATTAGGATATTCAGGGTTAAAATGTGGAAAGTCTAGCAAATTACAATCTGTCTGTCACCTTAAGTCTCTCTCCAATAAATGAACCTTGCACACTGTCCAGAATATTTCATTTGGCCCTGTTACACTCCTACTATTTTTATTTTATTAAAAAATCATAATTGGTTTGAATAAAAATAATACATGAGCAGGCAAATAGAAACTGGAATGTCTAATGAGTCAAATATTTGTTTAAATTTATGGTTTGGACCCTAAATTTTATTCTATGATAAACTTAAAAAACTAGGACTTTGGTATAAGAGGCACAAAGGAATTAAGTTGGAGGCAATTAGGGATGGATATGAAGCACTGTATATTTTAAATGACTAGAGACTTTTCTTACCCTGCCAAAGTAGTAGTTTTGTGACTGTATATAGGAAGAAGGTAGGGAAAAACTTTGGGAAAGAGCACAAACGGGATTCAGAAAATAAGCAGAATTATATTAAATACATAAACAATGGCTCTAGGAAGGATATCTGATAGAGATTACATACATCATTCTTACATAATTTCATCTCTTTCCCTAGTACATTCCATGAAACTTGGCTCTTGGGACCCTAGGCATTTTTAGTAGCCTATATTCCAGTCACCACTTAAGTATCTGAAAATTTACCAGTAAACACACAGGAATAAAATTCTTTCATTGTGGAGTTAATAATTCTCAACTTAGAGAGAGGCAATCCATAAAGCAAATTGGCCTTACAGAAGGTTAGGTGGTTACAAATGTTTTCCAGAAATATACAATAGGGAAAGTAGAAAATAAGATTGAATCATGTTCACTAAGGAAGCAAAATTTAGAAGTAAACATAAAAAAGAATGCTTCAGAAATTGGAACATGCCAGTTGGATACTATTTGGAGATTTGATTTTTGTAGAACAAGTAGATATGTGCAAAGTTTTCCTTCTAAATCAATAAATAACAAAGCAAGAATGCCAAAAGTATTTGGTGAAAGTTAAGGGCGACAAGAGAAAGCATCAAGCTTTCCTATGCTTGTAAGACTATATTGCTGTCATATTATTTCATTTTTATTTGTTTGCTTGGAATTGAACAGAGAAATGCTTGAATCTGTACCTTGCCTATACCTTCGGGCACTTAATTTTATAAAGTCTTTATAAGTAAGTCACAGCACAAAGCATAAACTTGCGTTTCTCTTGCCACAATTCATCTCACACTTTTGTTTCAGCAGAAACCAGACATCTTTCTAGCCGTGTTAGAGGTGCTCATAGCCAGAGGCACTGAATAGCACTGGATATAAAAGCCTTTATTCAATAACAACTTATGTTAGTGGAGTGGAATTTATCAGTGAGATCAGTAGATCTTTTTTCATATATTTTTTATTGTAATTAATAGAAGGGTTACATGATAGAAGGTGCATTAATTCACATACATTGATACCCTTTCACATGTCTTGGGATCTTATATCAGCAACTCCTAATTTTCTTTCATACTCGATAAACCACTGATAAATATATTTTCAATGTGAAAGCTAACATTTTTTTCTTTTCAGATATATGGTGGTCTAATAATACCTTCCTTTCAAAATACAAATACGTTTCTAGTGAGTAAGAGAGGCACTCTAAATTCTTCCTGGCTCTTAAAGTAGTTATTATTTTACTAAATTTAACAGATATTGATATTTACTCTAGTTACTATAGGATAAAGATATATGTTTTCTGAAGGAAAAAAACACCATTTTAAGAACCCATGGAACAGTAGGTTTGGGAAGAAGACATAGCTCTGTTGGTAGAGCGTCAGTAGTAAACAAAAGTGTCAGGTTTGGAGTTTGAGTTCCAATTTCACACAGCAAAGAAATGAAAAGAAGAGAAAAGAAGAATATTTTTCCCTAAATTGTTTGGGCTAATGAATATCATGCGTTGATACCCAAAGTAAAATAAATCTGGCATTTTATTATAAATATCTGTGTGGTAAATGAAATGAAAAAATTGTCTTTTTATATTGGACAATTTTCATTGCCAATGACTAAACACATTATGGAGCATTTTCATTTCTGAAAGCCAAAGATTGCTTTCAAAGAAGAGATGATTAGGTGACTTTTCTCATAAGCATCAATTCAGAGGATGTCTGTTTTGGGGTGTGTAGATCCAGGCTTGGTATAAATTTAATGCTTAAAAATATCTTGGGATAAGGGGCCAGGAGTTTGGCCTAGTGGTAGAGTGCTTGCTTTGCATGCATGAAGAAGCAGGTTATATTCATGGGCACCACCATCCACAGAAAAAGCTGGAATTGGTGCTGTGGTTCACGTGGTAGAGCGCTCGTCTTTGGAAAGCCAAAGGACAGTGCTCAGGCCACTGTTAAAACAAAATCCAAAAATACTTACCATTGCTGTTCAATATCTTTACCATAGGAATTTCTAAATGGTCACAGTTCCCTAATCATTCTGCCATCTACTCAAGCTGCCAGAAAGATATTAATGTTATGAGTCTATATCATGTGTTTAGATCATTTTTTGTTCTAGAGTAATATCTCAGTTTTCTGTGAGCCACTTCCAGTCTTTCAATTGTCTAGTATAATTTTAAAAGGAAAGAAGGAAAAAAACAATAACCAAAAAGCAGTAAGATCTGTCATGAAAGAAAATAGTTGTTCAATAGGAAGTGGTGATTGAACAGATCTGCCAAATCAGTTTAAACATAATACTCCACTTACTGTGAATACTAGGTTTGAGATTAAGATCAAAGAAACAGTTTAATCCTGTAGTACTTCAAAAATGTTTTATGTATGTAACTGGGAATTAAAATCAGGAACTTTTATGTAATAGGGAAGCATTGAGCTATATCCCCCCTACCCAAAATAGTTCTTGATTGTACAGCATGTGTCTTTCATTATGTAGATGTAGTTTTTTTTTCTTTTTAAAACTCATAATCTAGTGAAACTCCACCATTGGACCATATTATTTATGAATATACATGAGTTTTACATAGACAAACATATTCACATATTCATACATATCATATATAAGCATAGAGGTAAAGGCATGTATGTTAAATATTATAATTTTTATAGTAGCATGTAACTATTACAATTACTTTTATGACCATTACAATTTATACTATCCCATAGGCAGATTCCAACTACAAATAAAAATAACTATAGTAAGTTTTTCCTAATAGGAGATGCTTCCTAGGTATAATGGAGTGTAAAGAAAGACAGAAGAAAAGGACTACATAGATTCATGGAGTCTTTTCCAGGGAAATCCAAAAAAGTTGAAAGGAGCATCAAAAGACATAAAATATGAAAAAGCAAAACTAGAAAAAAAGAAGTGAGATGAGAGATGATAGCTTCAGTAGCAACACATATATTTGACTAGATTTTTTGTTCACTGGAGCAACAGAGAGATACGAGAGATACAGGTAGGGTCATTCCTGCAGATGCCATAGTAGACCAACACCTATTTATAAGAAGCAAGGTACTTGAAGATGACCAGTTGTTTGGTGTTTATTTGAATACCTGTGTTTGTATGTTTATGTGTGCTTGCCTGTGGGTGAGTGTTCTTTGTTCTATGACCCTGTTTCAGGATGGAGATTAGATGGAGCACATTAAAAGACATACTAAGAGTTACAAATTAAACTTCAAAGTTGTAATGCTTGAAATAACCAGAGTACAAAATTATATTCCCTTTCGGAACGGTTAGCTGCTAGGTGAGGAAATTGTGTCAGCATTTGTCTTTGCTGTCTGTTGTGACTAAACATCATTCACATTAGCTTCATGTGGCATGTGCATTCGTGTTGCTTATAGCCGCTTATTTAGGAAATAAACAGGTTCATGGTTTTCGAATTGAGGCTATCCCAGCTGACTGACCTGCATTTTTGTTGAATTTTTATTCTATCAAAACAGCCAAAATCAAAGCCAGACTCTGGAGGAAAATTATTGAACTTTAAACTTTAATAATAAGTTTTAGACTGAAAGGCATAACCCTTGTTAAAACAGAAACTTAAATTGGTAGCTGGTTTGCATTCTTTTCATGCATGTCATTTATTTGTCCGCAAACATCTGTGTTTACTAGCTGCTTATTTTTTTGTAAAATAGCAATATTTATACTTTTACCAGTACTTCAGTCATATTAGAAAAATTTTAATTCCTGTAACATTCGTGTGAGATTGTCAACCATCTACCTTATGAGTTCTACCACAGTAAAATGCTTATCCGATGGATTTGCCTAGAGTTCAAGACAAATCACAAAACTGCTTGAATCAAATGTCCTTTAAACTATTCTCTGTTTGACTTTCTATTTCTCTCTCTTTCACACACACAAACATATGCACAAGAAAATATTTTTTATTTATCAATTCAGGCTTTCTATATTGCATGTCGTTACTTCATAATATTATCTGCACATGAAAATTTTTCCTTTATTTAATTCTTTAACGTTGTTACCAATTGGTTATATATACTGCCTGCTTAACCATGATCAAGACATCAGGCATGAAGGCATAAAAAGGGCGTAAGGGAAAAGGTTTTGGTCATGGAACATATCTATATCTATATCTATATCTATATCCTAGGAATATTTCCGAATCCTAAGTAGAATCTAAATTAATTTCATTGCAGTGGCAAAAATAAATATTCTTTGGTGTAGCCTGAGAGTTCACCATTCTCAGTTAAGTTTGAGTTATCTTTCAGAATTAAAAAAAATTGCTCATTTACCTGTCATTTATTATAAGAATATTTCTTTTTTTTTCTTTTTTTGTCTGTCATGGGGCTTGAACTCTGGGTCTGGTCATTGTCCCTGAGCTCTTCAGCTCAAGGCCACTGCCTTACCCCTTGAGCCACAAGCCCCACTTTCCATTTTCTAGTGATTAATTGGCTTTGAACCTTGATCCTCAGACTCAGATCCTCAGATCTCAGACTCCTGAGTAGCTACAACTACAGGCATAAGACATTGTTATAAGTATATATTTCTTTTTAAAACATTTTCCTTAAACTCCAGTAATAATCATGATCTGATTTTAAAATTTCTTATGAAGATACCCTAGTGAATTAACAGTAAAATATTTAATTGGTTTCATGAAAATATTAAGTAGATGTAGATTCTTGGTCTGCTTGTACATCTGGTTATGGTTATAAATTACTACTATTTCATATTTTGTGGAGATGAGCATATTTATAATTCTCTACCAATATGAAGTACACAAAATATTAATGATTCATCATTATTGAATCCATCCTGATGCACGATTCTAACATTTCTGTATTATTACTTCATGTCCCTATGTTATAAAGAATGGGATAAGATATTTCAGCTCTGCCTCTCTTCAGATTCTGTTGTTGAGTTCCAGAGTGAAGCTGATAAATTAAGCAGTCATTCTTCTAGTGAAATGAAGCACTGTCAGTGACAGTGCTGACCTCCTTCTCTCAATGTCCAGGGAGAATGTGCTGTAATCAGGAATAAGCCCCTGTAGGGTGTCCTCCAGCATTAGTGGGAGATATCCAACTCTTCATGTAAACCAGAGTTAATCCAGAGTTAAAACTATGTACATCAAATTACAGAGGATTGTGATATTTTTAGTTGGAGGATATGTAGGAATAGTAGTTACAGTTATAGAGGAAAGGAAGAAAACATGGTGAATGGTAGATGTAGACCAAAACAGATTATCAGATGTGGAAAACAAAATCAATGTCAACACAATGAAGAACTGAAGTATGAGATAGTGTGATATTTGTCTCCCAATAATATAATTACACTTGACCACTGTAATCTCCAAAAAGATTCACATCAATGATGTTATTTCCAATAATTAAAATGAAATTGGCACTTTTATTGCTTTCTTTTTGACTATATAAACTAAATACAGTTTTAAAGTTAAACAAAAGAATATATGTTCTTAGTTGAAATACATGCAAAAAATTGGCTTGATCAATGGTTTAAAATTTTTCTAATTGATATTGTAATAAATAGTTAAATATATTTAGTTCAGTTTTTAATATTGAGGTAATATTTTAAATGTGTCCTCATAATATGTGAACATAGAATTACTATTGAGTAAAATATTTTCAATTACTAAAAACGAGTTATGCAGTTTGGATTAAATAGTAGCTAATAAGATAATTAGAGCCATTGATTATATGCTATTCATATGGGAGAAGCTAAGAAAAAAATGAAATGAATCTCAGAGAATAAAATTAAATAAAACACTATAATTTGGCATTTCAGTGTTTCAATATAATTGACATATTCAGTAATTATGAGTTAAGATTAGCAGTTTTAATATTTAAATGGGAGAAATAGGTAAGGAGGGAGTATTTTAGAAGTTTTAGAATGGCCTAGAAAGTGAATAGAAGATTGATGTTACATTTTGTGCTTGCAAACATTGTGGAAATAAAATAAGGGGACTTCTAAAGTATTGCACACTTTTCTCCTTTCTTTATATGTAATTTATATGTTTTATAAAGTACATGTATTAAAAATATATGAAACAAATAAATGTTTGAAAACAATGATTGCCAAAATAAATTTCAGTAGCTTAAGGCTCAAAATGGATATATATATGCATAAATATGTATATATAATTTAAAATAACAAGGTGCTATCTCCTTATTACCCTCTCATGTTGTTCTGCTCTCTATGCTCCAGTTTCAAAAAGCCATGCCAGCTAAACATTTTATATATTGTATTGTAGTATTTTCTTTCAAGTATCTTCATAATCAAAATTTGAAAATAGAGTTTCACCTCTCATGTTAACCTAACATGATTTAATCAATCATGACTGAAACAATAATAGGAATAATAAGCAGCCAGGCACTGGTGGCTCACTCCTGTAATCTTGGCTACACAGAAGTCTGAGATCTGAAGATCACAGTTCAATGCCAATCAAGGAAAGAAAGTCTGTGAGCCTTGTATCCAATTAACTATCCCAAAAGTGAAAAGTGGAGCTTGTACTCAAGTGGTAGAGTGTTATCCTTGAACAAAGAAAGGCTCAAGACTGCTCCTAGACTGAGTTCAAGCCCTAGGACTGGCATACCAACACACTCACAAAATTGTCATACTAGAATATAATTTCATTTCTTTCTTTTCTCTTTTTTTGTCTGTCATGGGGCTTGAGCTTGGAGCCTGAGCATTGTCCCTAAGCTTTTTCTCTCAAGGCCAATGTTTTATTGCTGAGAGCCATAATGCCACTTTGGGTTTGCTAGTGCTTAATTGATGATCAGTGTCTCATGGACTTTCCTGCCTTGGCTAGCTTTGAACCATGATCCGCAGATCTTAGCCTCTTGAGTAGCGGCAGGAGCCACCAGTGCACATCTAAAAATGCAATTTATCTGTACAATTGCTATGTTGTATATATTTATCAAAATTATATTGCATTCTCTATCTATCTATCTATCTATCTATCTATCTATCTATCTATCTATCTATTTATCTATGTATCTATCTTCATTCAAGACAAACATTGTAGAATATATATTTTTTCTCTCTTCTGTTATTCCAAATCATTTGGGGCTAAAGAACACAAAAAATGTCATTTTGTGCTTACAGGCAGAGAATTTTCTAAATCATATCTCTGTGGTTTAGACAGTTCTTTAGACAAAATGGCAAATCTAAAAGTGGCCGTTTTATTGAAATAACACTTTAGATGAGAAACATAAGCCCTAAAATACATCTATTTTCCTGATGACTGTTTGTTTTTGAGTGTGTTAATGGTGCTTTCCATAAGGTATTCAACAATTCAATTAAACATATTATTACAGACTTGTGAGGTTTTGCTATGCAATTTCCCATTAGAGTTAATGTACACAAGAAATTTCTATCATATCATGTTTCTGTCCCACACATAGTGATAGATTACAAATTACATGTCACCTAGAGTTTTGAAGACCTCATCAGTATCTGTTTACAGTTAATGATTTTTACAACTTTTGTTCAATTACATTACTATCATATGATTTTAATGTGATGGATGTGATAAATTGTTATTTTAAATATCACAATGAATAATTTCAAAATCATAAATACCTGTGGAAATGGTGAGAGCATTGTGTATTTGTAGGAAATAAGCTCTTCAAACACTAAGGGAAAGAGCAAGGTTAAAAAACACAGGGAGGAAATGCACTCATTACCTGATTCATGTAATTATAATCACTCTGTATATCACCATTATAGCAACAATAAAGAATGAAAAAAATAAGGGGGCATTGGCAATGAACATATAATAAGCTAAACTATCCAATGTGAGAATAAGAATATAATGCCATTTGGCATTAGAAGTAAAATGCTTAAGTTAAAATGTACTCACTGAATGCCTTGGCATGTAACACTCCACAGGGGATATCTTATGCTTTCAGTAGGATTGATTTTCTTTATAGAGACATTTCAAAATGCTGAAGGTTAAAAAAGCAGAACTGCTTTTGATCATGTATGTTTATAAGAAATAGTTGGTTATTGATAACTCCGATGACTTGACAGATTCAAAGTTGTCTAGATTTTTCAGGTAATTAAACATAGACGAGAATTGACAATGGCTGGCATTTTCAAAACTTTCCCTAATGTCCTGGCTTGGGATATGTAGACATAAGAAAATGTGGCATTTGTAACCTAAATGCATGTGAACAAAATTCTTCCAGTTCTCACACTTCCTGCAATTCAATTATCATATGGAAAATTTATGCTGATGAGTTTTCTCCCACTCTCAGGAGTCCTCGAAAAATTAATCACTGTCCCAGCTCAGACGCATATGATGATATGGTCACAAAGCCTTTGCTTCAAGTTTGTCATGATTTAGTGTTCATTGAATAAGCATTATCACCTTAATTTTATTCCCTCAAGCTTTTAGTATAATGATGATTAAACTTTTCATGAAGTAAGCTTAAAAGCTAAAAGGGGTTTGTAGTCTATAAACCCTGGGGATCAAGACCTGAAGGTAGAGAGTGAAAGCAGACATGGATGTTATTTCTGATGAACCTGAGCTTTAGGTTTGTTTTTCATGTCCTGCAGAACTGAGATCACAGAGTACTTCCTTATAATCTAGGTTTGCAGGGCTTTTGCATGTGGTTAATAAGTTTAACTCAGGGTAATTGTTTAAGTCAAAATGCCATTTTCATGCTTTGAGATTCTGCCTCTCCTCCTTTCCATGATTTAAAAAATACACAAGCATTCAGAATGTGGCTTAGTGGTAGAGTACGTTCCTAACATCATGAAGCCCTGATTCCTCAGTACCACATAAACAGAAAAAGACAGAAGTGCCACTGGGGCTCAAGTGCTAGAGTGCTCGCCTTGAGCACAAGAAATACAGTGGCAGTGTCCAGGTCCTGAGTTCTATCAAGACCCAGGACTAGCAAAAAAAAATCTAATCCATAACCTGTAGGAACTTTTTAATTTACTGTTTTAAGTTTTTGAAAAATAATCTAATGTTATTATAGAGATACTTGCCATTCCTGTCCAAGAGAAAAAAATTATATTGAAAATTTAGTTGGTTTCTTTTACAAAGGTACTTTTCTGGTGTTGGAGATTACTAGTGAATGGAAGCCACATGTATGAAGGACCAGAGGTTTATGTAAAGTCCTTACTTACTGCTCATACTTGCTGTGAACTTAAAGCTCCTCTGAAAAATGTCTCAAAAAAAGAAATAAAATATTTTACAAAATCAGTCCTTAGTTATTTGGGAGATGATTTGTTTAAATGCTAATATACTGGCCTGAGTTGGTTGCTATAACTAAATACCCCAGCCTGGAAAATTTGGGAAGAAACTGATTGTTTAGCTCACATTGTCAGAGATTCAAATTTTATGACTAGCAGGTCCATGTATCTAGTATTTACTGAGGGACTTTCAGTACATGGCATCACAACAGGGAGAAGTACATGTGAGAAAAAAGAAGTGTCACAGAAGACAGACAGGAAATCCAGAAAGATTTTAGGGTCAGGTTCTTTGTATAACTCAATCTTATGAGAATTAACTAGGGTCTCAGGAGAGATCTGACATTGATGTTTCCAAGTCAGTTATCTTCAGCAGGCTTCACCTCCTGTTTAAAAGTCCTGGATCCAGGGTCGGGAGTTTGGCCTAGTGATGGAGTGCTTGCCTAGATGCACAAAGGCCCAGGTTCGATTCCTCAGTGCCACATACATAGAAAAATAAAAGCTGGAAGTGGTACTGAGGCTCAAGTGGTAGAGCTCTAGCCTTGATACAGTCCAAGGACAACGCTCAGGCTCTGAGCTCAAGCCTAGGACTGGCCAAAACAAAAAAAAAAGCCCTGGATCCATAACTTGAATATTGTGAATTGTGCTCTAATAAACATGATGTAGAGCTATCTGCATTATTATATGCTGAACTAGATTATTTCAGGTATTTTCCCAAGACTGATATAGCTGATAGTTCTACTTTTAGTTTTTTGAAGAACTGCCATACTAATTTCCATAGAGGATGTAGTGATTTGCATTCCCACAAAAGTGTCCTATTAATCCTTTCACCATCTCACTAAATACCCAGCACCTGGCACATGAAACTTAGGGGCACCTACTCCAACTCTCTCCTCAAACTCTAGCAAATACATCCAACATATGCTTGGCAATTAGAGAAAAACATAGTCTACTAATAAGCCTATTGCATTTTATGTAATTTGGATTATTTTGCAAAAATATGGTCATCCTCTTAGCTATTACTTTATCTAATATTAACTGACTTCTGTACAATACAGATATTTTTAACCTCTTAGTTTTCATTTCTCCAAAGTATCACTGTAGAGTGCAGAAATATTTGGCTAGCCTTTAATGCAGAAGTAAAGCTCCTGTTCACCAAGTTGATATGTTCCAAAATTAATCTGAGTAAATGTTGAAACAGTTCTTGAAGAAAGGGGAGATAGGAATATTTCTTTAGGCTCAGTTATGTGTAGGTTTTACTCAGTTCTGGAAAGAATCTAATATAAACTCCAAAGAATAAGAGAGAAAATATTCAGACAAGAAAAAGAAGTATATACTTCCAGTGGAGAAGAAAAAGAATCCACTAATATAGTATCAACTTCATGTTTTCCTAGCCAACCCTGCATTTGCCTGTGCCTCAACCATGGGCATTTCTAACCACTCAAACTATAACATTACATTCTGTTATTCAAGGCTGCCAGTCCAAAATGTTTTGTTATCATAGCATGAACTACTAAGAAGTACAGCATTGAAATAAGAAATTCTTCAAATCTTCATAGATTTATATTGAGGACTGGTTAGAAGATAAAGGATTGGAGTATGTGAAGGTTAACATTAGAAAAAACTGGCAATGTGAAAAAAAAGAACTATAAAGGTAATTTTAGTAAGGGCTCATAAAGAAGAAAGGAGAAATATGGATATAATTTCATCTTCTTGGCCAAGCACAGTATATTAGAACTGCAATCTTAGCCTAGAGAAGCAAAAATCAGAAGACTGTGGTTAAAGGCTAGCCAAAGAAAGAAAGGAAGGAAGGAAAAGAAAGAAAGAGAGAGAAAGATGGAAAGAAAGAAAGAAGGAAAGAAAGAAAGACTAGCTTAAGAAAGAATAGGCTAGCCCACGAAAAGCTAAGTTTTTGTGGCTGTAGTGATGAAATATATATATATATATATATATGCTTAAGAAATGTTTATCACCCAATTTGATCTTTACTTAACTCTTTCATTGTTTTAATATGCATATATTGAGGTATGTATGTATGTATGTATACCTCTCTCATCTACCTATCTTTCTCTGAATCTATCTTCTATTCATTGAATCAAGTAGTTATGTATTTGTATTCATATTTATATTTTTGATATTATAATCTCTCCCCTTCTATAATTTTCTTCAGCAACTGTTTTATTTTTCTATTTCTTGAATTTCTCTTAACTTCTTATATGATAGACAAGATATTTAATTGTGAATGTTTTTATTGCAAGAGGAGTCTATACTTATTTTTACATTTTCAATAAACTATGAAATATCTAAAGCAAGAAATAGCTCTTTTTAATCTTGCCACTTCTTGTAACTGGCATCTCATAAAGGTGTGTCATCTAAGAAAATGTGTGCTGGCTTAGAAGAAAAGAAGTTTCACGCCAGAATCATAATGTGAAATGAACTGGTGGGCATCAGGGAATGACTGACAGCAATTCTTGAATGCTTTGCCTCCATCTCTTATCACAGCCATGCTTGCTTTGTGAACTACAGAGCTCTTGGTGAGTGTCTGAGGAACTATTTGAAAAATGCAGGCAAAAATTTTCAAATTTTACAGAAGTAATGTGGAACGGACATTGCTTAGTAGCCTGGAGCTGTCTGTAATATCTCCCAGAATTGTACTAGCTCACTCTCTGCTTTTCTATTTTTTCTTTTTCTTTTTTGTCATCTTTGACTTCCAATTGAAGATGCTACTAGGATAAATCCCTGCAAAAAGCATATGAGATTTAAAATCGCTATAAAGGTCCATTTTACATGTTGATAATGAATTAACTTTTAGGAGTGATGAGGTTTACAAAGCTCAGGACTTCACACCAGTTAGGTGGGTGCTGTCTCTGAGCCATGTGGCCCATCCTCCCTTTAAATGACAATATGTGTTTCCAGTTAAAAAGCAAATATTATTGGGGTTAATTAAACCATTATTGTGTTGGTCAAATATCACATGAAATGGGTTTTGTTTTCTAGGTTAGGAAGAGTAGAAGATACTGTTCCACCCTGTAGTAACTACCTCTCAAACTATGAATACTTCCTGATTGTACATTCTTCTCAGAACCAGACTTTGTTCAATGATTGTCTCTGTAGCCCCGGGGCCAGTCTCCTTCAGGCAAAAGATGAAGAAAGCTAGATGTCAAATGGAAGTCTTGTACTAACCACGTGTTCTGCTTCCAGTGATTTCTCTGACCTCCGTTTCCTCATCTATCGGCTTCTTGTCTTATCTTCTTGCCATTGGTCTTCCTTCACTCTTCTGCACATCCGTCATCAGCCTGGCCAGCTTACTCTTGTCCTCCAGTTCAGAGCAGTCTCCTCTTCACAGTGCACCTCAATGGACCTGTTCTTCATTGCCTTTTGAAACTCTTTCTAAGGGAGTAAAGAAAACCCTGCTGATAATCTTTGTTATAAATGGAATCATTGCCATTAGTGTACTTTGAAGTGTAAAAAATAATAAACACTTTGATGTTAGCAATTTTATTTTTTCTCCACTAATTAGGAAGAAGCTTATTTAGAAAGATAATTGTCTTTCTGTCTTGGGATTCTTTTATAATGGATGGCTGCCTAAGTACTAATACAGGAGAAATAGACCTCAGGGGCTAGGGTTTCTGAAAATGAATATGAGCTGACTCTGTTAGAAGTTGCACATTTTTTTCTTTAAGAAATATGATATTAAAAACCAAAGGTTTACTACAATATGAAATCATAAAACAATATTTTCTATTTAAATAAAATGTTTGTATTCTTATTACAGTCAACTTTGTTTTACTATTGAAAAATTAAGAAGTAAATGAAGTTTAAAAAGAATGAAAACAGTTAAGAGAAATAATAAGCAAAAAATAATCTTTAAAATCAGTGGTTTAGGGGCCAGAAATGAGGCCTAGTTGTAGAGTGTTTGCTTAGCATGCACAAAGCCTGGGTTCAAATCCTCAGTACCACATACACAGAAAAAGCCAGAAGTGGTGCTGTGGCTCAAGTCTCTGGCAGTAGAGCACTAGCCTTGACCAAAAAATGTCCAAGGACAGTGTCCAGGCCCTGAGTTCAAACCCCAGGCCTGGCAAAAATAAATCAGTGGCTGAATCAGTAAAATTTATCTGGATACACAGGAAGGAGGCAATACCAATTCAGAATTTATCCTGTGCTTAAGAACATTCTAACTTAAGAAACTTTGAAAGATCTCTATGTTAGCTTGTAGTTGTAATACAAAATGCCAGAAATAGTAAATAGATAATTACCAGAAAAACTTATGCATTACACACTTCTACCTCAATGTTGTCTCTCCCTCAACTGCTTCTTAGTAAAAGATTTCATGGTAAGACAAAAACAGTGGTATATTAATGCATTTTCAGGCAAAATTGATTTTGTGAAGAAGAAAAATAAAATTGTGCTTATTCCTTTTAATTATCTAAATACTTTTATGTCTTTAGTAGAGTTATTTTCCTTTTTTTAAAAAAAGAGTAAAAATCTATGTGATCATAACAGTGTTGTCTTCCTGCTGCATATGAAACTGTGATAACTCATTTTCAGTTAATTGTTAATTTACCTCTAAATTATTTAGTAGTTTTGATTTTGCTTCTACAACACCTAGAGGCAATGATCTGTATGAGAAACCAAGACTGTGTAAAAATTTGATTTTAATAACAGTCATTTGCCATTAGAAGTTAAGTAAGGAAAATATTATCACTCTAAATGGTGGGGAGGAGGAAAAATATTCAAGAAATACTTAACACTTCTGAATATAGAATTTGTTGAACATCACTTGACTCTAGATAAATTTTGTTTGGATATTCTAATCTCCACACCTCCTACAACCTATTAAGAATCATATTTTGAAAGAGTAAATAAAACATAGCTGTTGATACATATTTACAACAATTGCATATATGCAACTTAATTGAAAATAGATGCTGTCATTAGTTGCTTTGAAATAAGCTTAGCACCAATCTCTGGGAGTTCTGAGGAGATGATTTGTCAAAGAAGACAGTGTGCTTGACAGAAGCAAATCTTCACTGCAGGACCTGATACAGGTTCTTGTCATTCCCAGTTAAATTTTATAATTGGGGGATAGGAGTTCGAACTAGTGGTAGAGTGCTTGCCTAGCATGCACGAAGACCTGGGTTCAATTCCTTGCCACCACATACACAGAAAAAGCTGGAAGTGGTGCTATGGCTCAAGCGGTAGAGCCCTATCCTTGAGAAAGCCAGAGAACAGTGCTCAGGCCCTGAGTTCACTCCCTAAGATTGGCAAAAAAACCATTCATAATTGGAATAGTCAGAAGGCATTAATATAAGATAGCATTGAAGTAGGACACTGAAGATTAGAATCAGACTCCACAGCATTCATTGAAACATATTTCATTTTCAGATATGACAAATCTACTCCAAAGTCATACTCAAATATTGTGGAAGAACCTGTGATTATAGCTGGCCTAGGGTATCTGGGACTCAGGAAATTATATATGACTTTTTTCTTAGTGAGAAAGCAATTCCAGTCAACTGGCATTTAGGTCATGTGAATCTGTTAGCATTTGATTTCAGTTTTTTCATTCATTTTTCTTGATGCTTGCATTCATTTTAGAGGTGTTAGTGAAGACCCCTCTTTATGTTGCCTGGACTTAGTGTTTGGGAATGCTTGCAGGAAAATGTAATTAAACCTGAGAACCAAGTTCTTCTCTTTATACCAAGAAATAAAAGCATGTCCTCAGCTTTGCTCCTGATGTATTGAAATTTCAATCTAGTGAAAGGTTAGAATTTGCATGGACAAACTATGCAACATAATCACATATTTTGGCTTCCAGTTCTTGTGACCAGAGAAAAATACTTGAGCAGTTTATTTCTTACTTTCCTTATCACTGACCTTAAACGTATGTGAGAAAGAGTTTTGAGGACAAATGAGATGGATTATATGAACTGAGGTTGAAATTATCCTGTTGTTTAATGGCGATGCTAGCATTACTTCAACAGAAAAAAGACCTGTGATTCTAAAATAATATTAAGTATATTTATAGTACATGTATGCAGCCATAGAAATAACCTTATTAAAATAGCTAATTAAAGAGGTAATGAGAAAAAGGCTTTCTACAGTAAACATGGAGTCAGAACACAACTTTCCCCTTAACTTTATAATAAAGATGTTCTGATTTTCACAAATTAGCTAAGAATAGAAATTTCTTGATTTATATTGGATAACTATATATTTCTCAACAGTACTCTTAGCAAAGCACCATTATTACTTTATTAAATACTACTTTTGCCTACTTGAGCTTAACAAACAAATCTAATGGTATGAAAGAATTTAATTTTAGAGCTGAATGGTAATTTGTTAGGCACTGTTAATTCACATAATTCAAAGTTAATTATGTTTGCAATATTAGGAGTGTGGTAATTTTGTTCTGTTGAGCTACAGCTTTTATGAAATTTTATATTCTGATTAAGTAAACTTGACTGACAAGAATATATCACAAATTGTAATATTCACAGGAAATGTTTTGTGTACATGTATATGTCTAATTACATCATATTTTAAACTCTAATTCAGTCATACGCGGTAAACTCCATCATCTCCACAAAGACTCATTCCAATCTTTAGGACATGTTCTCCATTTTTTGTTTGTTTTTGCTTTCATTTTTGCTATTGGAGCTACAATTCTTCATCAAATTCTTAATCAACTATCATTCTTTCCCAGTACCGTGAGTGTGGGCAAGGGGAGGAATCCTTCATTACGTGCACGTTTGGTGATTTTTTTTTATTTTTCATTTTACTTTTTGCTGATGTATTTTATCAAACTACTAAAAATGTAATCAACTCATTCTCACAACCCCTGGACAGGTATGATGGCTCATATCTGTTATGCCACTTACTTGAGACTGAGAGAATGGTGGGTTGAGAGCAACCCAGGTAAAAAGTTAACGGGACTCCATCTCAACTCTAAACCTGATCTGGTTTGCACCTATAACCTCACCTAGAGTAAAAGACCCTAGAGAGGAGAATCACAATCATAAGTCTAAGACATTATTGCAAAAAGAGTAACAACATGAAATCTGGGTGTCAATGACTCATGCTACTAAGGGAACTGAAATCTGAGAATTGTAATTCAAAGGTAGCCACACAAGGAAAGTTTATAAGACTTATTTAGAAGTACACACACACACACACACACACACACACACACACACATTCACTCACACAACTGCAAATAGAGAACTAGCCTTGAGCAAAAAAAGGTTATAGAAAGGGCCAAGGCTCTCAGTTTAAGTTTCAGACTGGCAAAAAAAAATGAACAAATAAACAAAAAAAAAAAAACCATGAAAGGATTAGGGGCATGACTCAAGTAGTAGACTGCTTAGCAAGTACAAGTAGTAGGCTCTGAGATAAAATTCCATTGTTGTCACAAATAAATAAACAAAATTACCTTCTCAAATATGAATTTGTGTTTCTACAGTACTGTCTCTAGTAAGATGTATTATGGTTTTGTTGTTAATGCCTGCAGTGCTGTCAGAAGTCCTTGTGCTCCCATTTGTTATTTCACGGAAAGCTGGTGCTCTTCCATTTGAGTAACATCTCCAGTTCCTGTCTGAAGCTCTAAAAGGCACTAGAACCTACTACTTTTAATGTGCTATAAGCAGACACATGAGAAACAATTGTAACTTTCAGAAAGTAGAGGAATAGAGTGTCATGAAGTTTTGAAAGGGGTAATAGGAAGAAGAGTAGAGATGGAGAAAGAAAAGTAATATATCCAACAGAATAGTTTTATTCTAGGCTCAAATTTTGTATATATGGTCTTTAGCCTTAAGATCCTGGCTTTTAAATTCTACTGTAATTCTTCAAATCTATCTGAGCACATGCATAAACAGAATTGCTAATTTTGAAGAACCTCTATAAGCCTTCATTGAATTTTTTCTACTTACTACCTCTCCAGATACTTCCTGGTCTCATTTCACAGAAGCCAGATCACAACAGTGCATAAAGTAAATATGAAAACTTTTCTTGATATTATGCTGAGTTATCTACTTTGGCATATTATTTAAAGATTGTCTATTTTTTCATGAGATCATCTGGTTCATTATGTTTTGAATTTTAATTCACATGCTTTTCACATTTATTAAATAATTTTGAAACTTGCAGAAGCTTGATTAAAATCTCTTTTAAAAGGCAATTACATATTTACAAGCTCACTTGACATTTCTAAATTCTGAATTGTCATTGAGTGTGGGTATCATCAATCTTTTGTATTGTTTTATTAGATTTTCATTTATGCGTACCTTGTTCATTATAATTCTTTTTTCTGCTAATTTTGAGGACTTGTTTACTATTCATTTTGCATTAGACTTTATAAGAACGTATTGATTGTATAGGAGAAGGAAGATGGCGCCGAGACAATAGGGACGCTGCCTTGCTTTCTCTGACAAAAAGAGAGAACCAGGGAGTCCCACGAGCCAACTATCTAAAGAAATCCACAACAACAAACTCAAAAAGCAACGGAGAAGGACTCAAACCGGAAAAGAAATCCAGATAAAGCTCACATCCAACTTTCTCAAAGAATTCGGAACACCAGGACCCCTCCCTCACCTCTCGCCCAAAGCAGCAGAAAGCCGAGATAAGCGGCAGCTGGCACCTGACCAAGCCATGAAAAGCAGCTTAAGCGGGCACCGGCTCCACGCGGGGAAAGCGGGGGCGGGCACCGGCTCTAATCCACGAAAAGCAGCGGCAGTGGAGGGCGCCAGGCTGGGAGCCCAACGGCTGCAGAAACCAGCACAGAACCAGGCCAGCGAATGGCAGAAGCAGCGGAACCCAGACGCGGAACCAGAACAGCAAGCAGCGGAACCCAGACTCAGAACACAGGCGGCGGCGGAGACCAGAGGGGAGTGAAAGACTCCCCACCACCGTGGAGCCCCCGCAGACGGACGCAGAGGCGTGAGTAATACAGCGCATCCCCAAACACATCGGGAAAGCGGAGCGGGTGCCAAGCAATAGAACTTAACTCAGACCCCAACACCCCGCCCGAGAAAGACTGGAGGGAGCAGGGGGGCAAGGAATTTAAAATCCTGTCCCTCCCCTCAACAGCCCCCTCCCTCAGGCCATTGACTGGATATTGACAGGCGGGCTACCCATAAGACCCAGCACCCCACCAAGGGAGGCGGGGCTGCCCCAACTCCCACCCGCCCAACGGGCTCAACCCCCAGCCCTCTGACTGGAGACTGACAAGCGGGCGGACCCTAACACTCAGCACCCCACCAGGGGAGGCGGAGCTGTCCCAGCTCCCACCCATCCACCAGGCTCCTCACCCAGGCCACTGGATCTGGAGAGTGGAGAGCTTTGAGACCCTGCCTTACAACAGTGGGTAGAGGGTGTGGGTAAATAGGAGCCAGCACCTACCCCCCCTCAATTCTCGAGTGGGGCATCCTCCAGCTGGGAATCCTGAGCAAGACACAACTGAGGGCCCCCCCCCACAGTCACAGACTCTGACAAAGCAGTGGAAACACAGCAGGGATCTGAAGGGCCCACCAGCAGCCAAGCTCCCCTTCTGAGAACCAGCTGGGCCCCGCCCCTGGGAACAGAGGGGCCTCCTGCTGGTCCTGCTGAGAGCTCCTGAAACTCTCAATCCCCAGACCCTTGGCTTGGGGCTGCCCCTGGAAGCAGCACAGGAAAACTTCTGCCAACCACGCTCAGACGGAAGCTCGCAGATCCATCCCATGGTCCACTGTGAGGCCACTGGTTGGGCTAAGAGCTAGTCGTGCAGCAACACATAAGTTTTATTCTAATACTTTCCAAACTTTGTACTCAAATACTCTACCTACTTACTCCCTGACCTCTCTCATTCTATTTTTCTATCTCTGGACCTCTGCTCCTCTTTCAACCCTTATATTGCATGGATCTACACTTGATGGCTGTTGAGCAACATTGTATATCTAGGTGTTTAATTATTCTCTAGGCTCAGAGGGACTTAAAGACAATAGAGACTGGATGGAGAGGCTTATTGTTTTGGATATAAATCGCTTATCAGTGAATAATTAGACTAGTCCTTAACTGCACAAAAAGAAAGAGTGATAACACCAATCAAAACTTGTGAACATCTAGAGTCTGCCAGCTACAGAGGTCTAGGTTGGTTATATCTGAAAAACTATAATCCTGTTTAGTATTAATCTTGCTCCCATTTTCAAATGGGCAGAACAAGAAACTCAAGAAAAATGTCAAATCAAGAAACAACATCTCCCACCTCCCCCACCCAATGTAAACAGCCAATGGAACAGTCACTGGCAAACCTAGAGGAGAGTCTTCCAAGTGCTCTACAAATGCAATTGATAAACATCATTAATGAAAAATGTGAAAATATAAAGAAAGAGATAAGGGAGGAAGCCATAGCTGAACAAGAGGAAACCATAAACAAGGTGATAAGTGAAAAAGAAGAAGCGATAAAGGAAGCCATAATAAAGGCTATTCAAAGAAAGATGGATGAATTCATAGAATCCACAAATAAAAAGGTGACCGAACTCCAGCAAATGTTCAAAGAAAATAAAGCTACTGAGCTAACCACTCAAATGGAAATCAAGGAGCTAAAGAAATCCATACATGATCTAAAAGAAGAGATGCAAGGCATCAAAAATGAGCAATTAGTAGCAAGGGAGATGAAAAATAAAGTAGATAGCTTTGATAGCAGGTTAGACAATGCAGAGGAGAGAATTTCCGGGGCTGAAGATAATTTAGTTATTATAGAGAAAGAACAGAAAATGAGTCAATCCAAATCTAGGAAAAATGAGAGAGCGCTTCAGGAGGTCCAAGATACAATTAGGAAGCCTAATTTAAGGCTAATTGGTATTGAGGAGGGTCTGGAGAAAGAGGTCAATGGTATTGGAAATATACTTCAGGGAATCATCTCAGAGAATTTCCCAAATATCCAGAAGGGCAGACCCATCCAGATACAAGAAGCTTTTAGAACCCCAAACAGACCTGACCAGAAAAGAACATCTCACCGCCACATCGTAATCCCAACCGGATCAGTAGAAACCAAAAAAAGGATCCTAAAGGCAGCCAGGGAAAAGGGTTCAGTAACCTATAAAGGAAAACCAATCAGAATAACCCCAGATTACTCAGCAGAGACCATGCAAGCAAGAAGTGACTGGAAGCATATATGTCATGCCCTTAAGTCAAATAACTACCAACCAAGAATACTGTACCCAGCTAAGCTCTCATTCATAACTGAGGGAACAATAAAAACATTCCATTCCAGGGAAAAGCTGCAACAATATGTCGCAACAAAACCAACGCTACAGAGAATTCTGAAAGATGTTCTATACATAGAAAACCAAAATAAAGGCAATATATGGAAAGAAATGGCACCTAAACAGCATACCACCTAAGCACCACAAGAACTGTCAAGACACAGGCCCAAATAAAAGCTTTTAAATATGGTAGGACCTAATAAATATCTCTCAATCCTAACTCTCAATATCAATGGACTCAACTCTCCAATTAAACGGCATAGGCTGTCTAGTTGGATCAAAAAGCAAGAGCCATCATTCTGCTGTCTTCAAGAGACACATCTTACCCCAAAAAACAAGCATCTTTTGAAAGTGAGAGGTTGGAATAAACTCTATCAAGCTAACGGCCCCCATAAACAGGCTGGAGTTGCCATCCTCATATCAGATAAAATAGACTTCAAACCAAAATTAGTAAGAAAAGACAAAGAAGGTTACTACATACTACTAGAGGGAGCTTTCCTCCAGGAAGACATAACGATCCTAAATATTTACACACCCAATCCTGGAGCTCCAAACTTCATCAAGCAAACTTTACTTACACTGAAACCATACATAGATCGAAATACAGTGATTGTCGGTGACTTTAACACACCACTTTCACCTATGGACAGATCAACAAGGCAAAAACTCAACAGAGAAACCTTAGAACTGAACAACTATATAGACCAACTAGATCTAACAGACATCTGCAGAATATTCCACCCAGCAACAACACAATATACGTTTTTCTCAGCAGCACATGGAACATTTTCCAAAATAGATCACATCTTAGGCCATAAACCAAACCTGGACAGATTCAGAAACACAGAAATTATTCCATGCACACTCTCAGACCACAAAGGCATCAAACTGAAACTGAACACACATCTCCACTAACGAAAACCCTGTAACTCATGGAGACTGAACAACACATTGTTGAATCACCAATGGGTCATCGAAGAGATCAGAACAGAAATCCAACAGTTTATGAAATTTAACAGTAAGGAGCACACAAAATACCAACTCCTTTGGAACACAGCAAAGGCAGTACTCAGAGGAAAATTTATAGCGCTGAGTGCCTACAACAACAAGTTGGAAAAATTGCAAACCAACAACTTAATGTCTCACCTTAAGCTCCTGGAAAAGGAGCAACAAACCAACCCTAGTCCCAGTAGAAGAAAGCAAATAATTAAAATCAAAGCAGAATTAAATGATTTGGAATCCAAAAAAACTATAGAAAGAATCAACAAAACAAGGAGTTGGTTCTTTCAAAGAATTAACAAAATTGACAAGCCCTTAGCAAATCTTACCAAAAAAAGAAGAGAGCATATCGAAATAAACAAAATCGCAGATGAAAATGGTAATATCACGACAGAAATTACCAAGATCCAGAATATCATGAGGGAATACTTCTCAAACCTTTATGCCAACAAATTTGAGAATCTAGATGAAATGGATGAATTCCTAGCCAATATTAACATATCCACACTGAACCAAGAAGAACTAAGCCAACTCAACAGGCCTATTTCAAGCTCTGAAATAGAAATGGCAATTAGAGAACTTCCACCTAAGAAAAGCCCAGGGCCAGATGGATTCACAGCTGAATTCTATAAGGTCTTCAAAGCAGAGCTCACACCAATACTCCTCAAGCTCTTCAACGAAATTGAAAATGAAGGTTCCTTACCAAACTCATTCTATGAAGCCAGTATCACCCTCATCCCCAAACCAGACAGAGATTCATCAAAGAAAGAGAACTATAGACCTATATCTTTGATGAACATCGATACAAAACTTCTCAACAAAATACTGGCCAACCGTCTACAACAACTCATCAAAAAAATTATACACTATGATCAAACTGGATTCATCGCAGGAAGGCAAAGCTGGTTCAACATACACAAATCAATTAATATAATTCAACACATCAACAGGAGCAAGGACAAAAATCACATGATTGTCTCAATAGACGCGGAAAAGGCATTTGACAAGATCCAACACCCCTTTATGTTAAAAGCTCAGGAGAAACTAGGAATCCATGGAACATTCCTCAATGTAATAAAGGCTGTGTATGAGAAACCTATTGCTAGTATTACACTTAATGGTGAAAATCTAAAGCCATTCCCTCTAAAATCAAGAACGAGACAAGGATGCCCACTCTCTCCACTACTCTTTAACATAGTACTATAATTCCTAGCCAGTGCAATAAGGCAAGAAGCAAGCATAAAGGGGATCCAAGTAGGGAAAGAGGAAATAAAACTATCCCTCTTTGCAGATGACATGATTCTGTATTTAAAGAATCCTATAGACTCTACTCCCAAGCTCCTTGAGCTGATTCAAAGCTTTGGAAGAGTAGCAGGCTATAAAATCAACCCTCAAAAATCAACTGCCTTCCTTTATGCCAATAGTGAGAGGAACGAGGCAATAATCAGGAAAGCAACTCCTTTCACATAGCCTCAAAGAAAATAAAGTACCTAGGAATTAGCTTAACTAAGAATGTAAAGGACCTTTTTGACGAAAACTTTAAAACCCTAAAAAGGGAAATTAAAGCCGAACTAAGGAAATGGAAAAACCTCCCATGCTCCTGGATTGGAAGGATCAACATTGTGAAAATGACAATCTTGCCAAGAGCTATCTACAAATTCAATGCAATACCCATCAACATCCCAATGTCATTCTTTAAAGAAATAGAAGAGGCAATCAAAAATTTCATATGGAATAATAAAAGACCCCGTATAGCAAAAACACTTCTTAGCAGAAAGAACAGCGCTGGAGGAATTTCAATTCCAAACTTTAGACTCTATTACAGAGCTATAATTCTCAAAACAGCTTGGTACTGGCACAGGAACAGGCCTGAAGACCAATGGAATAGAACTGAGGACCCAGATATTAAACCACAGACCTATGGCCATCTAATCTTTGCCAAGGGAGCCAAAAAAAATAGAATGGAAGAAAGACAGCCTCTTCAACAAGTTGTGCTGGCAGAACTGGTTAAGCATCTGCAGAAAACTAAAGCTGGATCCTTCTTTGTCACCTTGCACTAGAATTAACTCCAAATGGATCAAAGACCTGGAGGTAAAAGCTGACACACAAAAAACTCTACAGGAAGGAATAGGAGATACACTAGGCCTCCTTGGCACAGGTTGAAACTTTCTTAATAAGGACCAAGAATCACAACAAATCAGAGAAAGGCTGGATAAGTGGGACTGCATTAAACTGCAGAGCTTTTGTATGGCAAAGGACATAGCTAGTAAACTAATCAGGAAGCCTACAGAGTGGGAGAAGATCTTCACCAACCAAACAACGGACAAAGGCCTCATATCTAAAATATATCAACAACTCAAAAAATTGAATCACTCCAAAAGTAACCTCCAAAGTAACAACCATCCCATTAAAAAATGGGCCAAAGACTTAAAGAGAGTCTTCTCTGAAGAAGAAACAAAAATGGCCTATAGACACATGAAGAAATGCTCAACATCTCTGGTCATAAAAGAAATGCAAATCAAAACAACTCTAAGATTCCACCTCACTCCAGCTAGAATGGCCAGGATCAGGAAAACGAATGACAACAGATGCTGGAGGGGATGTGGCCAGGAGGGATCACTACTACACTGTTGGTGGGAGTGCAAACTAGTTCAACCACTATGGAAAGCAGTGTGGCAGTGCCTCAAAAGGCTAAACATAGAACTCCCCTATGACCCAGCAATTCCACTACTTGGCATTTACCCAACAATCCAGAAACAAGGGCATACTAAACCCACTAGCACAACAATGTTCATTGCAGCACTATTCACCATAGCAAAGATATGGAACCAACCTAGATGTCCCTCAGTTGATGAGTGGATCAACAAGTTGTGGTATTTGTACACAATGGAATTCTATGCTGCTGTCAGAAAGAATGACATCGCCCCATTTGTTAGGAAATGGAAAGACTTAGAAAAAATCATATTAAGTGAAGTAAGCCAGACTCAAAGGAACTTAGGCTCAATGGTTTCCCTCATTCATCATAATCAGTAGAAACCTTGGGCTCTACTAGCAGAGATTTGCAATAGAGCAAAATCTTGATACATAAGGACATATAATGTGAAGCTAATTGAAAGGACCTCCAGGATATTGAAACAAAAGCCATATAATGAATGATTGTTGTCCTTAATGTACTATGTTGTCTCTCATCTCCTTTGCTGTCCCTTGGTTATCTCATATTGGTATAGTATCTCACTTTGTTATCTGGTATATTGAATTTATTTGTATTTGGATATTTGAAATTTGATAGGGAAGGGGGGAAAACCAAGACGGGTGAGGGGTGTGGGGGGGGAGGGAAACGGGTACCAAGACATGTGAAAGGGTATCAATGTATGTGAATTAATGCACCTTCTATCTGGCAAATATCATGTAACCCTTTTACTAATTACAATAAAAAAATAAAGCAAAAAAAAGTGAAAAAAAAGAATATTGATTGTATAAAATAATGAGGTTCATTATGTTATTTTCACATCTGTATACAATGTACTTTCATCATTTTTACCCTCTATTGTCCTGTTAAATTCTTCCTCTCCTATTCCTTGTTTTGTTCTTATATCTTAAGAAAAAGTTTTTTTTAACTTACTTTAGTGCAGTCATTGATTACTTTCTACTCTTCTCTTGTTGGTGCTTTTGATATATCACATAAATTTTCATATGTGTCTCCATTTTTCTTTTTTTCATAAAAAAATTCAAAAAATGACCTTCCTGAGCCTTTGGTTATTTAAGAGTAAATTGTTTAATTGCCTTGCATTGGTTAAGTTTTCAAAGGTTTTCTTGCTATTTATTTCTAGCTTTCTATTTGGAAAAAATACTTGATGTAATTCTAATTTTTAGTTACTTCGTGACTTCTACCCTAGAGAATGTTGTGTGTGTTTACAGGATGAACAAGTATTTGGTAGTTGCTGGTGAGAATATTCTGAGTGTGCATATATGTTGCATCCATTTGGTCTAGAATACAATTAACTCTGCAATTTCTGTGTTGATTTTTCTCTTTGGTTCATCTACGAATTGCTGAAGATAGGGTAAAATTACCAAAATTTTATTTTATTGAAGCCTATTTCTCCCTTTAGACCTATTAACACTTGCTTAATATATTATGGTGTTCAGACATTTAGTCTATATGTTTTTAGAATTACTATTTACTGTAGCTAGATTCACACATTTACTACCATATAAGAAGCTTTTTTGTCTGTTTTTTAATTCCTTTTGACCTAATATATCTATGAGTACCCCATATTTGTAAGAAATTTAAGGCTTATTATAATATGTATATATATATGGAGGTACATATAGCAGATTCTCTATCTACTATAGATATACTATATAGTATATATGTAGTATTATAGTATATAAGCATACTTTATTTCTAGCTTCAAAATAAATTTCATAAAATTCAATCAATATGATATCTGAGATGTTAAAATTAACACAACCCTTACAGATGGTTGCTGGAATGTAACTACTAACCCTCATACACATTATGTGTATCTTATTTCTATCTTGTACTGAGTCTTTATTCATCAAGTCTAACCTGCTCAGCCAGCTGGCGAGAATTACATTCCATCTCACCATTGGCACTGCAGATGGCGGGTGTTGCCCTAGTCATCCATAATGAAAACAAAACGGATGGCAAGGAGCCATGCAAGTTCAATTACAAAATAAACATCTTCATTTCTTTTTCCTCAGGGGAAGAGATACTCAGTTCGAAGACCAACAAGTTGTATTTCCAAAATTTATCCAACAAATAGACACTTTTGTACAAATAGAGTCTCCATGACTTTAGATTTGTCTTTTTATCCAAGAGAGTAAATAACCTGAGAAGTAATTTCAATACTATTTTCTGATGAGCATGTATACCTACATCTATCTATCTATCTGTCTATCTAGCTAGCTAGCTATCTCCCTCTCTAAGTCTCTGTCTATTCATCTGTCAACTTTATATCTCCTTTTATGAATAGTTGGCTATTTCTTTTCTTTTTTTTTCTTTTTTTTGGTGGGTCATGGGGCTTGAACTTGGCCTGGGCACTGTCCCTGAGTTCTTCAGCTCAAGGCTACCATCCTACCCTTGAGCCAAGCCCCACTCCCCATTTTCTAGAGGTTAATTGGAGATAAGTGTCTCAAAGTCCTTTTGTGCCCAGGCTTATTTTGAACCTTGATCCTCAGATTTCAGCCTCCTGAGTAGTAGTAGTTGGCTATTTCTTTGAAGTTGCTTCATACCGTGTAGTGGACTCCTTTCATGCAAATATGTTACTACTATTACTGCTTCTGATTGTTATTATTATTTTTGTTGGTTGTGGGGCTTGAACTCAGGTATTACGTGCTGTCTCTAAGCCTCCTTCTGCTCAATACTAGTGCTCTACCACTTGAGCCACAATTTTTGAGTTTTTGGGGATGGTTAGTTGGAGATACTAGTCTCATGGGAACTTTTCTGTCCAGGCTGGATTTTAGCTGCAGTTCTTAAATCTCAGCCTCTTGAATATCTAGGATTACAGGCCTGAATCACCAGCTCTAGCTTTCCTTCCAATTACTATCACTATTAAATTGTCTGAGTTTTGTGTATGACATTCCACTAAAAGCCTGCTAAATACATAGAAATAGAGACAATAACCAGAGATTATAATTAAGTCCATAAGCATTCAGAAATCAGGGAACAAAAATGCACATAAGGGCATTTTCTTTCCAGGTAGAATTAGTTAACACTGATTTTATGCAAAGTGAAAATTTCTTGTTCACTTTGGTAATACAAATATAACACTTCTTATTCATTCATGGGCCAAATCAGGCATCACTAGAATCAAATGGCGATTGTTGAGAGGAGGCTCAGTGAGTGTATGAAAGCCATGCCCTTAAAATACCTCTTAACAGGACAGCTGCCTTAAAGGAATCCTTCTCCCTTAATCTCTCTGTTCTTTAAATCTGTGGTAGCATTTCTGTGGAGTTTCTTCATGCTGTACAATTATAGAATCTCATAGTGAAAGCATTTGATACTGTAATAACAGCAACAGCAATCTCAGCAGTCAGATAATGGCCTGAAATTTGAGACTGGGAAATGTTTTTCTAGCAATGGGTGATAATGGATAATAACGAGTGTCTCCAGATTACATGAGAATGCTAGGGATCAATATTCTGAAATGCTTCTTAACATTGATCCTGGTTTTATTGACAGAATATATATCACTGTATATCAACAAAAACATGAACCAAAGATTGTGGCATAGAGAACTAATTAATAAAGGGGTTTCAAATCATCCCTAAATCCATATTTCCACTTGCACTAGAAGCATATAAATGAACAAGAAATAGAACTTTTAGTGAATTCTTTAAAATGGGTAATTCTGTTGTCAGTGATGAATTAGAAATAGTGAAGCTGTAGCAGGATATTTTACTAAACTTTCAGATTTCAGTCTTTTGTTTTGCAAGTACAAATGTATATAATGTAAATTATACATACATATATATATAACCATTTATTAACCTGTTATTGGTTGATGCTTTCTCTCAATGTTTAGGAACTCATACTGTAGTGAAGTCATTTTAAAGGGTTAGATACCAGTCCCACAAACCTCTTCAAGAAAATGATATACATCAGTACACCATCATACATCTTATATCAGAAAATGACATCCATCAGTATCTTGAAGTTTCTGTTGGACAAACAAGTAAAATTTCTCTACTTGAATAAAAGGGACACAGTCCTGACATGTAACAGCCAGTTTTCTCTGTGTAACTTTAGTCATATTGGCACCTCAAGCTTTGTAGAAACCATAAAATGTTTGGAGAGTGTGCCTATTTATTATTTACTAATCTCTGAGTGTGTGAGATCATGATGAAGAAGGAGTTAACAAATATCCAATTGCATTATAGGTTTCCAGACAGGTTGGTGGAATCCCTGTCAAGCTCATATGTAGAGAGGAGTGGAGAAGTGTATTGCCTTTGCCTTTGTATCTTGAATAAGCAATATTATAAAGACAGTTGTGGATATTCACTTGTCATAGGATTTTAAAAGGAAATAAATTGTTGATAAAAAGAAAATAGTTACTTGCAAAATTTAGACATGAAGCTTCAAAAGAACATGTATCCATGAAGCTACATCAGGTACAGATTAGAAAGCAAAACATTGAGCAATGATCAGTCTCAGAGACGGCCACTATGTCTCTTACCTGCAAGCTTACCAATCTGAGGTGTGAAAGTATGAGCATTGCTGTTTCATTCCAGCTAAGGCTAAAGCTAGCCTGTGACCCTATCTAAACGTGAAACAAAATGAAAACTGAAAAGTAGAAAAGGACTAGGGCCTTGGCTTCAGTAAAAGTGTGTTCTAGAAAGTGGGTGGCACTGAATTGAAATTCTATCACAATAACAAAAGATGGTCTACACTGTTGGTGAGGGTGTAAACTGGTTCAGCTGCCCTAAAAAGTGCAATGGAGGTTCCTCACAAGACTAAACATAGAGCTCTTCTATGACCCAGCAATCCCACTCCTGGGCATTTACTCAAAGGAATACAAACAAGGTCATACTAAAGCTGTCAGCACAACCATGTTCATTTCAGTATTATTTACCATAGCTAAGGTATGGAACTAATCCATATGCCCCTCAATAGATGAATAGATCAAGAAAATGAGGTATTTATACACAATGGGAATTCTATGCTGCCATTTGAAAGAATGACGTTGCTCCATTCATAAAGAAATGGAAAAATATTACATTAAGTGAAGAAAGCCAGATCTAAAGAAACATAGGCTCCATGTTTTCCCTTATTTCTAATAGTATATGTCTAGGATCTTCCTAGCAGAGGATCACAATAGCTATGTACATATGGCCATATATGATGATGCTAAGTGAAAAAAAATCCTCTAGGATATAGAAGCAAGTTTTAACTTTGTGGTTGTTCTTTTAAAAGTACTATGTGAATTTGTTTTCTTCTTTTTTTCTCCTCATGGTTTATTCCCCTCTTGGTATTGTATCTGACATTAATACCTGGTTGTGGGGACTCCTAGCTAGTGTAGGAGCCCCGCTGCTTGCCATCTGTGCTTCAGCACGTACACACTCAGTGACTCAAGCAGTCCAGAGCCAGAGGGCTCCTGGCCCCTCCCACCTGGAGCAGGAGCCCAGGAAACTTCTGGCAAGTGGGGCGTGTCTCAGGACACCACTGGATGATGGTCACATTCAGGGAGGTCCCTATTTGCTGACGTGGTGAGCCATTTTTCTAAAATAAAGTTAGATCTGCACCGAGAGTTTGGTCTCTGGTGTCTGTGCTCCAGGGATTATTCATGGGCTCTGTCACCATCTTACCCCCCTCCTAGACATCCGAGAAGGGCCCCAACAACTGGTGCCCAGATGCGGGGGACCACTAGTGGGTAAGTGGATCTCTTCAAGCAATTATGTGGAAAGGGATGTTGGAGAGCAGGCACCTTCACTTTTCTGGTAGAAAGCTTGAGCAATTTTAATGAAACTGTTCTGTCTCTCCCGTGGGGGATTGCAGGCAGGATATAGGATGAGTCCACGTGGGAAAGGGTAGCCCAGCAGGGTCAGAGAGAGGAGCACATTGGTGATTTGCTCCTTATTTCTTCCCCATCATGGCTGCCATTCTGAGTTGCCTCCAGGTGCCCATCTCCCCCTGGAAGAATGCTCCACAGCCTCTGTATATAAAGGCGCGGCCTCACCCACAATGGCTGTGGCACCCGTAGATAAGGGACTGTCCACCTACCCTTGCCAACCCACCCCTGTAGATAAAGGCACGGGCCAGCAAATTTATCCATCTCTGATTGATCTGAAGCTCAAAAATGAAAGCAGACCTCCCTCACATCCTGGCAGGTCCTCCCTCCATGGAGGTTCTTTTATGCCCCTCAGCCTCCTCTGGAATCCCCTGGGGTGGGGAGCCCTTCCTCAGTAATCCTCTCCCATGCTTCCTTTACTTGAGGCCAACTTGAATCCTCAACATGGCCTTCTGGAAGCCTTCCCAGTAATTGTTACTCCCCAGGCTTCCTTTACCCTCAGTCAGACAGCAATCCACCCCAGCGGATCAGGTAACCACACAGCCGAGAACCGGGGATAGTTTTTTACTACATAAATCCACCTTTTATAAAGCTAAGGTCAGGGGCAACACCAATGCCTCTCATGGAATTCAGATCTCCCAGACCATAATAGATTCTGGAGCTAAAAGAACTTGCCTTAGGAAGCAGGAAGTCCCTGCCTTTTAGAAACTCAGCCACAGACCCAGCTCCAGGGTTTAGGCGGCCTAGCAGCATGTTCACAAGGTCATGCACTCTGCCCTGGCATAGCTGTTCAGCTGCTGGTCTTTGAGGACCTGCCCAATAATCTCTTGGGAGAAACATTTTACAAGATATGGATGTTGCAGCATTCTATGCTGACTGCATTATCTATGAGAAAAATTGGCTTAAAACTGCTCCCCCAATTCTAAACAGTCTCCCACGGTTTCCATTCTCCCTACAGTTAACTTGGAAATTGCATGACCTTCTGTGGGTGGAGCAGTGGCCTATTGGCAGGAAAAACGATGAGAGCTACTAAAATTAATATAGAAACCGCTTCAGAATTCCTCATTTTTGTTATCAAAAGGGCCAGACAAATACAGATTTCAAATACAGGTTTCTTCATGATCTCCCTGCAGTAAATGTGCCCATGGGAGCCACCCAACCAGGGCTCCCAAGTCTTTCATCAATTCCTAATAATTTGTATATTTATGTTATTGAGATAACGGATTGCTTTTTTTCTATAAGCAGTGGTCTTCTTTCACTGCCCCTCCTATTAAAACCCTTTTCCGAAAAGAAGCCGAGGTTAAAAGCAAAGACTTCCAGAGGTAAGTAGAAGTCAGTCAACCCTCCTGTATGTCTGTATTTTTCTAGAAAGTGCACTGTGGGACTGAAACAGAGGAAAAGCTGAACGCAGCAAGCTCTCTAAGGCCTGGGTGGTGAAGGGAAACCTTGACCCCCTTCTGGGGCATGTCTGAGAGAACGTGTGGGTTTGAGTCCCACTGGTAAGACATGTCTAAATAAGCTGTTTGGTGAGAATATTCATCTGAGTTCATGTTTTTGTGTTAAGCGTATCTGACTGAGCCCAATTTTTTTATTATGAATTCTAAATTACTGTTAAGGTCTGGTTTTGCTATCCCTCTTGCTTGAGAATGGCCTCCGCCAGGGAATGAAAATTTTCATAGGGGAGGTGCCCCCTAAGTTCAGGGCCCCATGGTCTTTCTGTCACTGTAATAGTTTAGTCCAGGCATGACATCAGAACTTTGGGGGTTACTTAAAAGTCTCTGCTTCTCTGTCTTGTCCATGTTACATGTTTTTCCTTGAGTATTTTTTTCTTGTCTGGTTTTGTCTTTGAAATTGGTACCAGTCCTAAGTATGGATCCTTGTGGTTTTTGTGTGTGTGTGCGTATGCATCTTTCTTATCTATTTGAATCTCTTGAAAACTTTGGAAAATGTATGGCCGATATTAATTTTGCATGCTTTAAGATGTTTGAATGTGAATATGTGTGAATGCGTATGAGCGAACATGCTCAAGATTATACTTGGATACAAGTGTACAAGATTATACTTGAAACTAGCAAACAAAAAAGGAGTAGTTGGTTAAGTCTAAGTCTAAACTCCAAGCAATGTCAAATGCCTCAAGGGATTATTGCATTGTTTTTAAAAAGAGGAACTACTTTAAAATCAAATATTGCAATGCATAGAGCTGTTTACATTGTAAACATTGTATTTGTTTAGCAAAAAAGCATCAGGGAACTTGGAATTTACTTCCTTGAGTTTAAATTGGAGATATGTATCAGAAATTTAAATGTGAATTTATCAGTTTCAAAAACTTTGCCTGTCTGTTTTTTAGAAAGGACTGGGCTTCATCCTGTCTCTTCCTTGCAGACTGACACTGTAAATCTGATGATAAAGTGGGTGATGTGATTAGTATTTCTTAAACTTGCCCCCTAACGTGTATTAAATTGGGGAAAGAAGGTTTTAGAGAAATGTTTAACTAAAATGTAAAGTATTAAAGTTTTAAAGAAAAGAAGAGCTGGGCTTCTGGACAAAATTTGGAATTGAGGTTATCCTAAATGATTGTTTCTAAAAAGAGTAAAAAGGAAAATTAGGGCTAACAAAATGATTGTTTAATTGCTATTTCAGTTAGTCCTTATAAGTTTGTTTGTAACAGTTTCCAGCGGGCCCACAGAAAAGAATAGCAGATCCTTATTCAGATGTAATTTTGGCCCTTACCAAGTTCCAGGTAAGATCATGCTTAGAGACTACTTCTGTGCTGACCACCTTGTTGTTTAATTGGAGTAAAGTGGCCTTTTAAAAGATTCCTTGATCTGAAAAATGCAGTTCTGAGCCAGCCAGGGCAGAGCAGAGTCCCCATGAGACTGTGATCTCTAATCTGCCAGCAGAGTGCTGGTGAGGCAGAGTTGCTTTGGAACTCAAAGTGGCACAGTGCTAGCCTTGAGCTGGAGAGCTGAGGGACAGTGCCCAGGCCCTGAGTTCAAGTCCAGCAACCAACCAAGTGAAATGTCCATGGGACATTTATCCCTGTGTGAGAGATGGTGCCAGATTCTAGAGTCACTTGTGCTTGGCCATCCAAAATTATCAAGAGCCAGGAGGTCATAAAATAGTTTGAAAGCATGCCTTACTAATTTAGCCTGTGTCTACTGGGCAGGAACTTGTCAGTATAATAGTGGGTAGTTAAAACTTAATGTTGTCAAAATAAATGATAGTTTATAATCATAATTTTGCTCAAAGCCCTAATTGAGCAGATTTTGGGTTGATACCAGCCACAAATTCAGGAAAGAAGCTTGTGAACCTGAGGCTGTGTGCCTGTGAATCTATAAAATAGGCGAAGCTTTTAGAGTCCCTGACCAAGTATAGAGACAACGTCCCTGAGCCAGCTTGAACAGGTTACAGAAGATGGATCTTCACCCAGATTCCACTCCTGGGACTTTAGCTTAGCCCACTCTTGCCCACAGGCCCCCTTAAAAAACAAATATGAGTGGGGGATACAGGTACCTAATGCATGAGGCCTCAAGATACCTCGTTGATGCTTTATTTACATTGAACTTTTAAATTTTGAATCTAAAGGATTTTCCCCTGCTTATAAGCATTGGGGCACCATGCTACCTCATCCAACCCTCCTGCCCCTTGTCCAAACACCTGGCAGGAGCTGGCCTCTCTGTTAACTATGGGGCGAGGGTTTGACTCATGTGTGCCATTATAATGAGACGCGGACTAGGAACTTGGCCCCGGCCCTTACCAGGATGTACAGGTGTAAAGAGGATAGAAGGGTTTCTTTTGCGAACATTGGCCATCTCCCCTACTTAAAATATCCATTTGGGTCTGCCAACCCTTCAAGTGAATTGCCTGAAGAACTAGAGTGGTAGTCAATGACAGGTAAGATCCCCAGAGCAGAACAACCTAAAACAGGCACACTCTCAAGTAAGGCAAGCACTTGCTAATGAAACAAAAAAGGGGGAAATGTGGAGCACACCTCATTAGGGAAATGGAAACTTATTCTGGAGAAAAGGAGGCCTAACTTGTGGTCCAGTGCTCACCTACTGCACTTGGCTGAGATGGCACCTGCCACCCAGTTGGAAGGTGTGGCTATGGTTTGTGACATAAAGTAAGGCCACTCTGGGATAGGCTCCAAACCCACTTCCCTCTCGGACAGCACATGATTCTCCTTCTTTGCATAACTGCTAACTCTCAAGTTTCAGGAGCAGGTAATTTACAAGTTCCTGCCACCCAGACTCTCAGTTTAATATAGAGAAAAAGTAGGGAGAGGAAGGAAGAACAGCAGATGAGCATTGAGTTGGCCCCAATGTGAGTAAGGGCACAAAAGGACAATGTCAGGGAATCTGCAGTCACCTTCCCTCTAAGGAAGGTTCATCTGAAAAGTCTAAGACATTTGTAAAATGTAACTTGTCAAAGGTGTTGATACTAGTCAATTTGATACAAGAGCAGTAAGTTCCAGACCCATAGAGTAAGTCAAGTCATTATCTCAAATTACATTTTTTTAAATAAGTGAAAAAGACCTCTCGGAGCACCATGTCTGGAGAAATGACAAACTCAAAATGACTTGGAGAATGATGGATATTTTGAGAATACATTTTTGATTTAGAAATATGATAAGATAGAGGTGGCTCTGCAGAATAATGGAAGAACTTGAAAATACTCCCTCTGAACTCCGGAAATAGAAATGCAAATCTCAAACTCGCTGAATGATTTAAAGAAGTTTAACAAAACTAAAATACTTATGTTTCAAATCAGGCAATTTTGAGGTGAATTAAAAGGTGAAATCACATGGGAAAGTCTAGAAGATCAGAGAAGAGGAACATGAACATAGAAACAAAAGGCTAAATAAATGACAATGAGTAAGGAGCAGCAAAGACTCTACCTCATACTTGACACAGAACCAAAGACTCTTCTACCCTATTATCAAGAAGGTAATCTAAGAGCTAATTAGATTTGACCCAATTCTTCTTTATATAGCAGATACATTTTTCAATTCTTTCTCCAGCTTTCTTCTGCTTCTAATTTTTATATTTTGGCTCTCATGACTATTTCTATTATGTTTTTTTCCCTGAGGTATAATCATGGTAAAAAGATATTACTGAGACTGCCAGATGACTGGATCCTAAGGGCAGAATCTAGGACAGCTCCATAGCTGCAAGATGTTCTAGACTCTTAAGTAGAAGTACATTCAATCTCATAATTTAAATCAAATGGTACCACACCGCAGTTAAGAATTATTAATAACTATAGATCTTCAAATGCAAACAGTCTCAGCCTTATTAATCTTCAGTCTTCTGTATACCACCCTCAAAGGTTATTTTACTAGCATTCCCTAGCCATTCTGAGCAGAGAATGTGATATAGGGGATTATCTATTATCTAATATTATTATCTATCTATCTATCTATCTATCTATCTATCTATCTATCTATCTATCTATCATTTACCCTCAACTGAAGAAAGGTAAAATAAATGATTATGGTCTGTTGGGTTTGGGGAAAACAAAATGTGAATCTCACATGTCCTATTTCCTGATACCATACTAACCAAGGTTACTTTGTCAATTTCTGTCTTGGGTTTCCAATAAAAGCTTTCATTTCTCTCTGAGAAAACTTCCATAGTTTCCAGAAATTTAAGCAGTTCAGTGACATTCTGACCATCATACTATTGCTGGCCTCCTGCAAGATCTAGGACTACACAAGTCCTAAATGCATACCATTCTATGTTCTGTAAGAAATGGACTCTACCTCAACCCCCATTGCTACAAACTGCTTGAAAATGCTTCTCCACCCACAATTCACATGAACAGAGCAAGGTGATCTTTCAAACACTTTGACACCTCAGCCTTCAACACAGGCAAATTCATTGCAATCACTTTGGAAGTTGTTACTTGTTCACAAATTCTAGGTGATCCTAATGGCATTCTAAGGCTGAGGATTGTTGCCTTTACCAATTACTCTGCCCATCTAACTAAACAGGATCCTGAAAAAAAGAGCAAGTTTAGTCAAGTTTCCACCATTTTTGTAGACTTCCACACTCTATCATTTTCAGGGGGTCAGTCTGTCTGTCCATAGTTCCAAATTAGAATAGGCATGATACAAAGGCATAATGTAAGAAGAGGAAAATATATTATTCTACGTTGTTTCTGAGCAGTCTCTGGGAGAAAATAGAAGTGTGAATAAGACCTTTGCACCTCTACAAACTGTCAAAACACACACCCAGCAGATCCCTGTGAGATGCAGATGAGAGCAAATAGCACCTTCTCTGATGCTTCTAAAAATATATAACCAAGATGAAGGAAGGTAGAAAAGTTTCTACTTTAGCATCAGAGACAATTCGCCAGTTGATTTCCTGTTGTCCTGACACCCCACTTGCTGCCAGTGAAGTTGGATCAAATCAACTGAAGTTTTGATAAGGTGCACTTTCAGAATATTCTGGATACTTTCAAAGTCAGTAAATGGATGGAGATGCAAATACTTCTTACTGAAGTGTTTGTCAGGAATTTAATTTACAGATATAAAAAGTACAGAGCAGGGTGCTGATGGCTTTTCAGATGGTTGAGATCTGACGATCACAATTTAAAGCCATTCTAGGCAGGAATGTCTGTGGGACTCTTATCTTAAATAAAATACAGTGTGATTATTACCTTAAATGAATTCTTTACAACTTATTAAGTCTAACAAGAACTATTCAATCAGTGATCCGAAGGTTTATAGAAGTTCATGTTTCAAATAGCACTCTTATTTTCTCAAAGAGTAAAAAGTAGACAGGAAGTACTTTCCAGAACATGTACTGACCTTGCTGAATGATAGAATGGTTGATAGTTTAAACTGAGGGATATAAGCTTGAAAGAAAAAAAATCATCCAGCTGCAATTTTGTTAGCATTGAGTTGATGAGTTGTTAGCATTGTTGAGTAGATTGAGTTGTTAGCATTGAGAATGATATTATACCATTTGTAAAGAAATGAAAAGATCTAGAAAAAAGTTATGTTTAGGCCAGGAGTTTGGCCTAGTGGTAGAGTGCTTGCCTAGCATGCACAAAGACCCGAGTTCAATTCCTTGGTACCACATACATAGAAAAAAAAAACTGGAAGTGGTGCTGTGGATCAAGTGGTAGAGCTCTAAACTTGAGAAAAGTCCAAGGACAGTGCTCAGGTACTGAGTTCAAGCCCCACAACGGCAAAAAGAGATAAAAAATAAAAATAAAAAGTTATGTTAAATGAAGTAAGTCAGGTCAAGAAGGATAAAGGAGTCAAAATTTCCCCCATATATGGAAGCCAGATTTTACTTATCAACTTGTAAGTGAACACGTTGGGTGATATGCAAATGTATATGAATGTGTTCACAAAAATATTGTAGATTCAAGGGAAAGCTCCCAAATGGTATAATTTCATAGAAAAGTAAAACCAAGGTTGAGCAAAAGAAAACACCACAAAGCAGGTACTTGAAGGGGTGGGGTGGGGCCAAGGGAAAGGGTGAGCAAATGAAGAAGAGAAGAGGGGGAGAACATAGTAAAAAATATCTGATGTATATATTACAAAATTAAGAAGAGTGAGGGAAGGAATGTGTAGGGGAGTGATCGGTGAGAATATTGAAAAATATATTGTATTAATTAACTGTTTTGTTAAATGGCACCTCCTTTGTATAACCAAAATAATAAAAATCAAACAAACAAAAATGCATATAGTTCATAAAAGTTCGTAACTCTTGGTAACCTCCAAATAGCACATGGCTAGAAGAACCTGATGAAAAAAGCCAATGCTGAAGACAGAGAATGATAGATTACTTATCATCTTAAGGATGATAATTATAACAACTTCTGGACCGATCGGTCAGCCAGCTTCTGAATCTCCCAAGTAAGCAGACACTATTTTACTCAATTGTTGGTATGAAAATGGATAAATTTGCTGTAATATTTTAAATAGAAATACAATGTATAGGAAAAGATACCCTTTAAAATATTTTAAAATATTCTTTAAGTAGTTGAACAAAGGAGTTGCCATTCAACAGAGCAGTTTCTGAATATTGTGCCTTTTGATCCATGTCAGCCTTTGAACATCCTCACTCATCCTTCTCATTCCACCCCTTCCCTCACTTTTATTAACCCTTAGGTTATATGTTGATTTTTTAACACAAAATAAAGCAATTTATGTATACAATACATCACTTCAATATCTTCACCTCCTTTCCACCTATCCCTCTCTTTTAATTTTCTTTGTTCTGTTGCATGCCTACATTCTTCTCATTTCCCCTGTCAGTTTTTCTACTCTTCTTCCCTTGTTACTCTTCTCTTGAAAATACTAATTTCTTGGCTTTCATTTTGTTGTGCTTTGCTTTATCTTTCAAAAGAATTATGCCATGCAGCATTATTCACCATAGCATCATAGGATATGGCATCAACCCAGATGCCCTTAAACAGATGAATGGATCAAGGAAATATGGAATTTCATTTACACATCAGAAAGAAGAATACTGTACCATTTGTAAATAAATAGAAAGACTTGGAAAAATTGAAGTGAAGTAATCCAGACCCAGAGAAACACAGGTTGCATGATTTCATTTATGGGAGCTAGAATGTTCCTGTGAATATAGAGGTAAACTCATGAAGTAAGTGAAGCAACATAGACTCTATGGAAAGAGCAAACAGTATAATTCTTTCAAAACATATTTAACTATGACAATCAGCGGTATCAATAATGTCATTACTTCCTGTCTTTTGTGCTTGCAGTTCTCTTTTAGAAAATAATCAGAAATACACAAATTTATGTGAAGTGAGTTCATAACAGCATTACTTAATAGTAAAACATTAGAATATTGGATTAAATCTGAATATTTAATAATGTGAAAATAATGAGATAATTATACAAATTTATGATCATATTTCAGAAGTCTATGTAATCTCATTACGATAGTCTCATTTTCTGCTAATTGAAGAAATAAGTGGCTTTTCCATCAACTAAAAACATTGTAAGAATATATCAACAGATTAGTTTTAGGAACTAGGATAATAGAGAATATCATTACTGTATTGTAAATGATAAGTTTTTGTCTTACTTTTTATTGGGAAAATGCTGGAGATACTAATTTGGAGAAGCTGACTCTGTTCTTGAGGTTATAGATAGAATACAATATAATATCTCATATTTTTCAGTTCAGTGTTTCCTAACAGGCAACACCTTTAAGGTTGGAGGTGGTGGTAAAGCAAATGATTTGCATCTAGTTAGAGCCCATAAGAGTATCCTTAATGTGTATTAAGTTGAAGTGTCCGAATAAAGTGCTGGCAAGGCACATAGGAGACTCAAGTATGATCTCCTGCATGAAAAAATGGGTCAAGGATGCTGCTGCTAGAGGTGCAAGTATTCTATGAAAATGCAAGAAGTCTGAGGCAAACAAAAAGTAGAATTGGACAGTGAGTGTTCAAGGGAAAGAAGAGAAGGAAGCTGTCTATGGAATAGAGGTGGTCTATTGGGAAATAGAAAACATGGTTGGTTTTAGGGAGTGTGATTTTTGAATGGATAAGAGAACTGCTAGGGCCACACACATTGAATGTGAGGATGAAATAACTAAGCTAGTTGTATCACGTGCCCAAGAGTTAAGAAGGAATGAATGAACTGGAATAGTTAAAAAATGAGGCCTATTTCATTTACTTGAAACTATAAAAAATCACGAATGAATAGTTACTGAGAACAAATACAAGGTAAAAGAAAAAATGGGCCTCGGAAAGAAAAAGAATGTCTTTCAAATCGAGTTAATGAAGATATGGACCAAGAGACAAGACAAACAGAAGTCGGTGTGCCATTGGCTAATGAAAGCAAACATTCAAAGAGTTACAGCGATTCAGCTCACTTGCTTGAAGCCTGTTAGGTTTGGTGTTGGCAGCCTCAGTATGGACGCTAAGTGATCCCTAAACCTGTGCCCTGCCTTAGGGATTCAGAGACAGTCCATATTTCAACCCCTGTGAATCATTATTTATAGATAATTTTTAAAAGTTGACAATTGAAATATTGCTAGATGAAACAGCTGATGCAACAGGTACCCTCTTTACTGATCCATGACAAAATCCTTAAATGTAAAAATAAGACACACACTGCCAAGAAAAATTATAAACTTGCACACTGAGAGTGCACTTGGCTTCACTTTCCCTCTCATGGGAGCTTTATTCCATCATTTTGATGAAACTATCACTTGTATGCTACTTTCTCAATGAATTTGGAATAAATTATTGTCTCCAGGATACAAACTGAGAATTACCTTAGCTAAGGAGGAGTCTGAGATTTGAGGGTATAGTTGAAAGCTATCCTGTGCAGAAAAGTTCACTTCTGTCCCATATTAAGCCCAAAAGTGGAGGCATGGCTCGGCACAAATGGAAATGTGTAAAACCCAAAGGAGAAGGCCATATACGAGTGTGAGACCCTAAATTCAAGCCTCAGTATCAGCATCCCCATCTGTATAAATAAGGCCTTGCATATTTCATCAGCACAGAAAAAACTTGACTATGTAAGATGCTTTGATAGTAATTTTCCTTCAGAAAGATGTAGCCACAAAGTTTTTCTTAAGAGATACAAAATCTTCCTCATAGCAAGTAAACGGGTAGAAGTTTACAAAAAAGACAAAATATCTGAAAAAAATGGCAGAAAAAACAATGCTAAGAAAAACAAGGTCATGTTTGTAAAGGTCAGAATGCATTAAATAGAAATATGGCTTGTTTTGATATATGTTGTTTCAGACAAAACAAAATGAATCACTTAATTTTAACTTGATAGGCATGGAGCTCGATGCCTTGAGGTGATGGAGAAAGTAGATGCACTGCTAGAGGGGTCGGAGCTGCACACTGAGTCCTTTGTGACTACAACAAGAGAGTTTCAGGGGTCCAGGGAAATTGAAATCTTGATCAATCTTGCCATCTGCCCAGACTTAGTGTTGTGAAGCTGTTAACTTACTACCTCAGGACATACATTGATTTCTAGATTAAAGGTTTAAAATTTGAATGTAAATACTATGATCTGGCTACCAAGTACTACAAGGTAAAGTGAGAGTCCTTCAACTTTTAATCTAATGATACTATCTATTTAGTTCCTTTACCTGTGGGGTGTACCTGACATCAGGTGTAGTAAGCATTTCTAAAGAATCTCATAAGGCCAACTCCCATAAAGCCAAGAGATCTAAATTATAAAACAAATTAGAGTCCACCGAGTAGCTTGAATACAAAATCCCTCTTGTGATCAACTGAGACAAAGTTTATAAAGCTTATGATGATGATCATATAAAAGAAGAAAAATAAAAATGTGTAAAATCCATACAAATTGCATTATAAAAGCATTCATCGAATCCAGGTATTAAAATGAAGTAGAAAGATGGAAGGCTCTACTCATAATAACAAAATGTAACTAATTAAAAGAGGAAAAATGTATGCAGATTGTATCAAAGAATTATTTTACTTCACTACAAGAAGAAAGATATATACAGATTATATCAAAGAGTGATTTCATTTCTTTTATTGTTTCTTCATGTAGGAAAAGCCACATAAACGTTCTTGATGTCATGCAAAAGCAAGTGAGACTGCGGGGATCACAAATAACAGTAATTGGTGACAATAATGATAGCCACTGGCATCAGGATTAGCTGATGTGGTACCTAGAAAGGAGTGTACCTAATGAAATATTGTTATTGAACTCCTGGGAATAACTTGCTAATGAGTATGTGGGTTTAACTACACGTTTATTACTCAGTGCATTTTTAGCAAGAACATTTCTACTAATAGTTAGAACTCACTCAAAGTGATCTGTTGAACATCAATGAAGAATTGCAACACATGTGCAGGCCAAAGCATTTATAAACTTGGAACATATGTGACCTTATTAGCTAAGGCAATAAGATGTTGCCTAGAGTGACAGGCACTAATCACAGTCTGTGTAGAACTGGAAAGAGCTTTTGAAGGAAATCTATGCCAATCTCCTCATTTTACAAATGAGGAAGCTAAATCTAGACAGGTTGTCACTTGCCCAAGGTCATATCATTAACTAGGAGGAGAATCAACATTAAAATCTTGCTCTCTAGAGAAACTTAGATTGGCAGTTCTTCTCACATTGGTCAGCCTTCCTGGAGAGCCCTTCATTACTCTGACCAGAACTGACCATATTAATGACTCTTAACAGTGAGAAAGAATACAAACAAGGGCTATTGGTAAGCTAGAGTATGAAATAATAATAATTTAAAAAGTGATGAAAGGACCAGGTGTGTACATACAATATTCTCCCAAACATATAGTTCTAAATTAGTGAGAGCTATATTTACAAATGACACATGCAGTTTATAACCCGATTTCTGTACGATTTTAAGAATCTGGTGATGATAACATAGTGAAATTCTCTTTATTGTTTCCAGCCACCATCATCATGCCATCATTATTTATTAAGCAGTAATAACATGAGTAACACTAGGTATAGACACTTTACCAACATCCCTTTTGTCATCCCCTTTGTCTTTGTAACACCACCAGGGGTCCAGAATTCCCAAACAGTGAATCTGGGTAGGGTCCACTCTGATCCATCAGTATAGTTGAAATACAGGTTTGATCCCATTTACTGTGACACCTTTGAATTTCAGTCCTTCAGGTCCAGTAAACTGGAGAATCATTTCCTTTAGTCTGGAGTAAACTGACAATTCTGTGGCTGGATTTTATAGCAGTCTCTCAGCTGAGTACCTGCATGGACTCTGCATCTCTGCTATTGTCTGAGGAAAGGTTTTGTTGAATCCTTCTTGAATCTTTTCCTAGCTATGGTGTCATGTCGGTACAATTGTGTAAGTGTAAGGAGTGATTTTAGGAGTTAGTGCTCATAATTAAAATTGGAATAAAGAACCTGTGTTGTCATGGAACATAGCCCTGTTCCATAATCCTCTCACCCAGGAGATTGAGAGGATATTGGTACAGAGCTAACTCAGAGGAGAGTTGGTGAGATATACTCTTAAACAGGGTCATACAGCTAGGGCTGGATGTCTGTGACTATAGGAGTTATATTGGAAGTATAATGGTATGATTGTGGTGTAGATCTCTTTTCCCCTGGGAGAAACCCTCCCTCAAAACTTTATTACAACAATAACTAGAACAAATGGGCCTGAGGATGACTTAATGGTAGAATGCCTAGCTAACAGCAGAAGATCCCAAGTTCAAACTCCCAGTGCTTTCAAAACAGAAAAAAAAATAAAAAGGAATGTAAAGAAAAGAAATAAAGCTGGACTCTATTATTGGGATTATAAACCTGATCATAGTTGCATTTCACAGAAAAATCACCATTGTTTGAGCTATTATCTTTGTCTTTGTGGAGAAATGCTTATTGCTGCTGCCCCTAATTCCTACAACTGCTGTAAATACTAAAGGCTACAAGAATAATTTAGAAATCCATTCAATTTGTAAAGTAGTAAACAATTACATTATGGAATTGTTGAATTATTGACCACACCCAAGGAAAGTGCCAATCAGAAAGTTGAATAATTACTTCAGAAACACTCTAAATGTGTTCAGCATAAGAGTTACTAAATTTTCAAATAAATGAAAATTATCTTCCCATATAAGCCAATATTCATGCTCAATTTTTTAAATTTAAAATATATTACTTCATCTTATTACATTTTTGTAATCTGTATCTCAGTCTTTCAAAAACTACACAAAACAGAAAAAAATTACTATTTCAATTTTTCGATTAAGACATAAATAAAACTTGTCCAGATAGTGGGTTTTTTTTTTCTGCTTTTGTTTTTGCCAGTCCTGGGGCTTGAACTGAGGGCTTGAGCACTGTCCTTGGGCTTTATCAAGGCCAGAGCTCTACCATTTGAGTCACAGCACCATTCTGACTTTTTTCTTTGTATGTGGTACAGAGGAATCAAATCCGGGTTTTCCTGCATGCTAGGAAAGCAATCTATCAGTCGGTCAAACTCCCAGCCACCCAGATAGGGTTTTTTTGTTGTTGTTGTTGTTTTGTTGTTGTTGTTTTTTTAGGATAAAACAAAGCAAATTAAAAAAAAACCCTTAATTTTATACTACAGGACCTACAATTTTCAATAGTACAGGTAATGCATGTTAGAGATAAAAAACACTATTTTTAGGAAGACTAATGAAGATGTCTCAACAAAGTTTTTTTTGTTTTGTTTTGTCAGTTGTGGGGCTTGAACTCTGGACTTGGGCCCTTTCCTGAGCTCTTCAACTCAAGGCTATTGCTCTACCATGTTTAGCCACAGCACCACTTCCTTCAACATGTTTGTTTGTTTGTTTGTCTTTTAGGAATGCCCTTTTTTATTAAAGAATTTAACATTGATTTTTTATATCATATTTCAAATGACTTAAATGTTTTTAAGTTCTTGAGACTTAACCTGAGGTGTTTTACCACTGGATTCATGCTCTACCCCCCTCCCCCCCCCCCTGCCAAGACCCATTTCTTGCTTTAGTTTATTATTCTGGATAGGATTTTATATTTTTGCCTAGAGAAGGCCTTCTATTTCCCCTATTTTCCCATATGTTTGGAACCACAGGCCTGAGCCATTACATCCTGATTATTTGGTAGTACAGGGTCCTGCTAATTTCTGTCTGGACTGACCTCAAACCATTATCCCCTCCATTTCTTCCTACCAATTAGTTAGAATTACAAGTGTAAGTCATTGTACCCAGTTTCCTCAACTTTTTAAAATAATTGTGAAAATATACGAATAGAAAGATAGTATTGTTATGGTAACAGTATTGAAGTCAACTGACATCATACTTAACACCAAGAAAACAAAGATAGCTTCATGAAAATCAGGACTAAGATTGAAGGCAATGATAAGGTAATTAACATTGTTTTGAGAACAGCAGCTGGTCATACGTGACCATCAACAATTATAAATGTAAGTGAAGTACTATTCTGGGAGAATTTGCACAAATCTCAGAAAAAATAACTTTCTACTGAAGCTAAATTATAAATATTAAAATTTTGTTAAGAAACTGTGTTACAAATAAAATTATAGTACTATAGAGATTTGAATGGTACACAAAATATTTGTAAAAATAATTTTATGGTATCACATTCTCAGTAATGTAACAATTAGATTACAAAAAGAATAACACAGAACATCTATGAAAACAATTGCAAATCAGTAATACAAATGTAATTCAATGATTGAGTGAAGAGACATAATATGTTCTTAAATGAGAAATTAAATATTATAAAAAGTGACATGAATGCATTAATTGTTTCCATATTAACTGGTGGTCATTATGGGATTCTAATTAGAAGGTGGAGAATATTAAATCTAATCAAGTAATTTATGAAGTAATAAGATAGTATTCAAATAAATATATTATTAAATATATATGTATATATCTTATAAAGATTACATTAAAATGGTGTTGGCTTTCTTTATTTCCCTCCAATTTCACATATTCTCTTAAAATGTCTTAAAAATAATAGCTAGAGGCATGCAAAATAGTACATTTTCTACATGCAGACAATACTTAAAATAATCTAGAGATGCAAAGTGGAATAATTAAAATCTGACCATGACCAAAGTCATAAATAGAGGAAATTTGAAATTTTAGCATCCAAGGGAATCTCTGGCTAAACATAGATATGCTGCAGTTGATGGTTTCCATTGTTATAGAAACAAAAGCTGAGTCCTCTTTCTATCATATATAAAATGAGAGTAGATAGCAAAACATAAGAAACTTTAACTTCAACAACCAAGTGGGGAAAATGATTCTTTTTTTTTTTTCAAACATAAAGTTCTGGAAGAATTGTGAAGAGAAAGTAAATTAATTGCACTACATAAGTTTGCCAAAACTTTAGATGCCATCCCAATGAAAAGAAACAATCTGTTGAAGAAAATGGGGTATATATAATAAGTATACAACCAATGCTATTCAGGTACATTATTAAAATTGCAGAAGATTTATGAAAGGACTCAAATACTAATTTTATTATTTCAGAAAACAATAGCACAGTATCAGAGCTTATGAAAGATTATGTGTAGTATAATGTTAACATTACAGACATAAGATAATGCAAAGTTATAATACATGCTACAAAACAGAGAAAATTGTGCACTTTCTATAAAATACTATTTTTCACTAGTTCTTTTATTTATTGAGCATTCAATAAATTTTTTTTCTTGGAGAGGAAAAAACTTTTCTTTTTATTTCTCTACATGAGTTTTCTTTTTTGTATTTTTTTATTAGAGAATTTATTAACGTTGATTTTTACATCATATTTTAAATGACAAGTTTAACAAACAAGTGTCCAAGGAGGGAATCTCTATAATCACTGGGACTTAGTATTTAGAACTTAATCAAAATTAGGCTAAGGGTTTGTATGTCATAGAAACATATTAATTTATGAAATAAAACATATCTATAGTCATAGGTTTTTATGTCTATATAGTTATGTTTATATTTCCATTACCATGTCCATAGCTTTGGGTATGCAGTTATCAATAAAATATTTTAAAACAATTACATTATTAAGAGTAATATGTCAAAACACTTACAAGATAATCAAGAAAATTGTTTATTTTTGGTAGTCTACATTGTAAACTCCAGAACTTATTTACTGACAAAAGGAATATAGTTTATTTCCTCTAATTTTGCAGAAACATCCCTTACCCTCTTTCTTTCATATATTTATTTTTCATGGTTGTATATTATAGCTTAGTACCATCTATTTCCTTTGTTAGCTAGTTCTTCAATCAACTGGATAATTTCTACAGCATCCATTAGCCTGTTTTAAATAGTCTGGCCACCGTATATCATAAATGAAATTGATTCCATGGTTCATTCATTTGCTGTACTATCATTAAACTGGTGTGATTAATTTTAACTTATTTTCCTCTACTCAAAGCTAATGCCTTTACAGATATCTTCTCTTCTCTGTCTATACTCTGCATGCCAAAGATTCAGTGATGTTTTCTAAATACCTAGCTATGAAATTATACTATTGAATATTTAATATTGTTTAAATATTAATCTTCTTAGAGGGCAGGAATATATAAAACAGGATTCATATTTTATTCCTTTAGATAATGGTAGTGAAACAATAATCATGGCATCTCTTGAGCATACAGAGTGTGCTTTTGAGGAAAAAACTGAGTGACTGTCCATCAAGAAGACTTAGCTGGAGGCCTCAATTGTTGCAGAATGTCAAAATTAGTCATATATTTATATTTTCTTACTAGGTTTTTTAAATTAAATAACTTCATGAAGTAATTAGATAGGGTCACAGGATAAGGTTAAAATTAAATATATATCTTTTTAAATAAAAATGAGCTATGGAATTTAAGTTGTTAATGAAGTACAAAATGTATAGCCTATGAAGGTATGTGACGTAATATTTTACATAATTGAGTTAAAAATAAGTACAATAGTAGCGGGAAGAGTGGCAGTAGAGATAGTAGCAGGGATAGTACCAGCAGTAGCTGAAATATAAGAACAGAGAAGAAATTATGAATTCAATAATCATTGTATGAATCAGTAGGTTCTGTATTGAGCCAAGCTCACAGTGTGACACAAAAAATTAATGCCTTGAAGTAGAGGGAGAAAATATTAGAATTGTTATTTATTCATTTCTTGAAAAAGGAATAAAAACACTTTATTGATATTTGAAAAGTGAACTGGTAATTAGTGAGTCTTTGTGAATTCATTATGTAGTACTTCTGTTTCCTGAGAGATCTATGAGGTGTTCCCAAGGAGAAGGGAACGCCATGCAACACCAACAATGACTTTGCTTTGAGCGCTTTTGCCATAGTATGTAGTATATAGTATATAATATATAGTATATAGTTGTATTAAAGATTCTGTTACCCAATTTTAAGAACATTGAGCTTCTTAAATAGAACAGGAGACGAAAATTAATCCTAAAGAATAATTTGAAGCCAGGCATGGTCGCTCGTGCCTGTAATACTGGCTACTCAGGAGGTTGAGATCTGAGGATCATAGTTCAAAGCCAGTCCTGGCATTAAAGAATGTGAGACTTCAAGGGGTAGGGTGGTAGCCTTGAGCTGCAGACAGAACCCAGGGTCAGAGTTCAAGCCCTGTAAAACACACACACACACACACACACACACACACACGCATAGATGCACATGTGTGTGCCTAATCTCTCTCTTTCTTTCTCTTTTTCTCTTTCTCTTTCTTTCTCTCCCACCCTCCCACACACACCTCCAAGAAATGTTTCTTCTGAGTTCCTATTAAGAACCTATCTGACAGCTAAGCAGGATGCCTTGAGTTTTTAAATGTGTGTACAACAGACAGCCATCCGGAGGATAAGTAGAGAGTACTTTTATAAGTGGACTGATAGTATTTCCTTCTAGTTTTTCATGACTATTGCTACTGTAAGAGCTATAGGACATTTCAAAAAGGCAACTAGAAAACGACATCCCAGTCTTTCCTTTGTGCTGCCCCACAGATGTTATTCTCAGAGATGAAAATCTCACTTAGCAAGAGACAGATTGTGTTATTTCAAGAAGTTCTACCTTAGTAAATGGGTCCTCTAGCAACACAGAACAAAAACCTAGCAATTATACTCACACTATATGCCTTTGCCTTACCTCATATACACTCCATTAATACATGACAATGTCAGCGCCGTCGTCAATAAGAAAAGTACTACTAAGATAATTAAGTGAATAATCAGATATTTTGATTAGCCATCTCAAATAAGACAGGATATATTTAAAAACTATGAAAAAGTACTCAATTTAAGTTACCCATGAAAAAAATAAATATGAGTAGCATTTGTTAACACAAAGTAAATATATTACATGTAAGAATGGAATCTATTACATAGAAGTCCAAAAACGGTAAAAAGAAAACTTTAACTATGAGAGAACCATAATTCTTGCTCATTGAATGTTATATCTGAATGCTCAACCCATAACTCCCACCCAAGGAAATTCATATGTTAGAAACTTAGTCCCTAAGGAAAGTGGGCTGTTGAGTGGGGTGACTCAGGAATATATAGGCCATGCTTTCCCTCTGTATGGAATGGATTGATAGTGTCATAAAAAGATTTGCAGGAATTTTTTTAAATCCCTTTCTCCTCTTCTACAACATGAGGAAAACAGTGCTCAATCCTTTTGTCCTGTGTGCCACATCTGAGGACAAAATAAAAAGACCTTCCTAAGATACGGACTTCCCAGCTCCCATGATTGTGAGAAATACATTTTGATTCTTTTTAAGTTACCCAGTCTCTGATATGCCGCAGCAGCAACACAATATAAAATAAGACACTGCATAAAATGGCCTCAACTTGGGATTCATTCTGCAGTGTAGCAAAACTTACATAGGTCATATAATCCCATGGTTAAACACCTGAGTATAGTAATCTTATTCCTAACTATACAACAATCAGAAATGTACAAATATGACTGCTAGACATCTAATAGAAGATTTTATAACTGTACCTTTTTAATACCCTTATACTAGACAGATATTAAATTTCTATCCATTGTACAATGGATAAATAGCCTAATGTATACCCAATGAATGGAATGCTATGTAGTACTTAGAATAACCTTGTTATATCAAAGAATAACATATTTATATAGAAAAGCCACAGATACAGGCATACATAAGATGCTTGACTTCCTTAGGAATTGTAGCAGTAGACAGAGGATAGGAAAACTCTTCAGGAGTAAGAAATTACTACTAATTTTTAAGAGTACGATCTTAGTGTTGAATCCTTATTGTGCTGGCAGGCAGTAACCATGGAAAGTAGCCTTCCTTAAGATTAGAACGAAATGTAGGCTGGGATCAGGTGTTCCAGGCCTGTAATTCTAGCTACTCCATAGCCTGAGATCTGAGGATCTCAATTCCAAGCCAATCCAAGGGAAAGTTCCTGTGAGACTCCCATCTCCAATAACCACTCAACAGCAATAAAAACAACAACAAACTGGAAATGGTGCTGTGGCTCAAGTGGTAGAGCACTAGAGGTTAGAAACAGCGCCCAGGCCCTGCATTCAAGCTCTGCATGGAAGGCTGAAGGAAGGCCTTAGGAAACGACACAGACAAGTAACCAAGGATGATGCAGATGGTGCTGCCATCCTGTTCTGGGATAATCGCTTGATTTGTCCCTAAAGGGGTTGTTGCTGGTTTCCAGCACTCGTGAGATTTCCCGTAGCAACATGTGTTTCTGCCCACTGCCTTCTTTCACCACTTGGCCAGTATCTAGTAAGGGCAAAGACCTAAGTTTGTTTCAAGGGGCACCATCATGGAACTTAAGAGAGCTATGACTGGGGCTTGTGAATCCATGTTATGTCTTCAGAGAAGATGAAAGTGCTGGATTTCCTAAATAAGGAAGGCCCTTGATCTTGTCTTGGTTTGCCATGCTAAAAGCTGCACAGCAGGACAGGTGCCTAGATGTGAGCACACTGTAGCGCAGGCCTCTGACATCACACTAAAAGGGGCAGGGCAAGAAGGATGTGATCAATTCAAAACAAGGTTTTTAAGGAGCCTTGCAGAGACAAAAAAAAAAAAAACCAAACAATAATTACATGTTGAGAGTGAAGACCCACGGGATGCTCGTGAATGTTTATGGGGCTCAGGAGAAACGTTTTGCAGAAAGGGAAACATTTAAAGTGTTTATGTGTGCATGTGAACGTACATGCATGTACAAAACAGATAAGAAAAGCCCAGAGGAATGACACTCGCAATGAGTACTGAAAATGATAAGCAAGATCTCTGAATATTTCATTAATTATTTTTGTAAGCAAAAAAAGTCCTGATTTCATCAAGTAGGGATTTCAGATAGCAAAATAAAATATCAGGAATTAGATACTTGGATTTTAAAGATAGTATAGGGAAGATATCTGAATGAGAGACAAATTCACATTCTGAAGAAAAGCTAGGTCCTAAAAGCCCATAGAAGTGACTTCCACAGGCAATACATATATTCTGAAGCATCCTGGAAAAATGTCTTCTCCATCTTTGCTCTCCTCTGGGCTCTAGTCTGTACTGGTGTTTCTACTTTGTAGGACTGAATTTAAATCAGAAAATAAAACATAAGGCTGTGAGAGCACTAAACTGATTTGAAGTATTTTAATGAGATATTTCAGAGTGCAATGTCATACTGTGGATTCTGGCTCAACCCCTCCTCTCCATTTTCAAGGGTTTAGTTTATATCGTAACAGTTTTATTTTCAAGGTCTGTACATGGTCCTTTTCAAGCCTCTACATTAATCATGCCCTCAGTTCTCAATTTGGTGCTATATGTTTCAGTGTTTTAATTACTGATTGCATTTGTTCTATGATATCAAAAATATTTTATTTCTCATACTATATGTAATTGCTTCTTTATCTTTGCTGCTTTTAACATGTATTGCAGTATTCCTCTCTCTATTGGCTAAAAATTAAATGTGACATTGTGATTTTATGCAAGTTCATCTTTGATTAAGTGTCCAAAAACTAGAAAATGCTCCCGTGGGAGGAAAAATAAAACACTCACAAAGAATTATTTGCTTATTGAGTGTGGAAAACAAATGTTTCATTTCATCCCTTTACATTCATTGTCCTTAGAATTGCATCTTTTTATTGTTGTCTTGGTTTGTAATAGCACTAAGAATAAAACAAGGTCATTTCTAACGTGCTTTCTTTCCTTTCTTTGTCCACCCCTCCTCCTCTGTGTCTGAATTGTGATTCACATGCTTCCAAAGTAGCCAGAAGCTTCTCTTTAATTACTCAAGTGGACAGATAAAGTATGAGAAATACACAGAACTTCATTCTGGCACTTTTCATTGTCCATGCCAGGTGAAAGCCAGGTGGTTTTTAAAGGTAGCGTTTTCCAAGACATAAGAAAAACAAAATAATGGGCAGGGGTAGGAGAAAACATATAGAAAAAATCATCTCAAACTAGTGATTCACTCTCTCTTTACTGTCACTGTAAAGATGGCACTTAAGAGTGGTATTTTTCACTTTCTAGGACTTCCTTCTTTGCTCTGCTGTGTACTTAATGGCCCTTTCCATTATGTAGACCACAGGACACTATCACAGTAAGTAGGCTTGCTGAATAACCTTTTTTTTTCTGCAAACCTGGGGTTGAGGTAAGTTCTTATCTTAATTAAATAGTATAATCTGTTTTTGAAAACAAAATCTGTCCCTTCACCTTCATCTACATTTTAATTACAGAGGACAGAAAATGTCAAGTTTTAATTGGTTCAGGAGAGCTATGTACAACAGAGCCTCATGCTAAATGGAGCAGAGGGCTTTGCTGGGACCAGCTGGTTCCCTGTTAAGATTAGGGCTACTATAAATGGACAAGGTTTAACCCTCCTCCAGACTCTCCAATATCTCAAAATCAATACAGAAAAGAACCCTAGATTCTCTGATCTTACAAAAGAATGTCACAATGATGGCTCCAGCTTCCTTACACACTGCAGTTACTAGTTACTGAAGCCTGCACAGCTACAGAACCCAGGACCCTCTAACAAGCTAATCTTGCTGGGAGAAATCCAGTAGCATAATTATAAACCTGTGCTTTAGAATGGTTGGAGTAAATGTCCCTAAAACCATTCAAATCCTTTTGATTTCAAGGAGTTCTAAGCCTTCTTAAGTGTTTGCTATGTAAACAATATTTTAAGCCAAAAAACTATTCTGAAGGTCTTTATATTGCAGATGTAAATGCTTCACTCTAGTCCCTCTCTTGTTCTTAGTTCTCTTTCCATTTTCCCCTTTATTTATTTATTTATTCTTAAAAAGCCAGTAGCTCTTCTGAAACTTACTGGAGTGAATCCATCTTTTCACTGAGCTTTGACAGATAGGGAAGCTTAAGAAATGCAAAGTCTTCAACATAAGACATCTGAGAAAAATATATATTGTAGATTTTTTTCCTGGATGTCTTCTGGAGGATGAAGATCCCAGAGTAAAACATTTCCAGTCTGTGCTGGGAGCACACAAGAATTCACCCAAAGACAGTTACCCTCCCCCTTGCCCTGGGAGCTTTCACTGAAGGCTTCATAATTTGGAAGCCAAGATGACATTTTGACATAAATATACCATTTTAACACTTGACTCAGAATTTAGTTTGTGGGTAACCCTTTTTTTTTTCACCATTTATTTAGGTGATGTCAAATAAGAAAGATTGTTTATTTTTAATATTTAATTTACTTTTAATGCTTTCCCTTATATCCAATTTAAGGGCTACCTTTCTTAATCAAATTGTTTCTTTAACTAGGTCTCTTTTATATAAAGACCCTTCAGTGATTTCAAAAGAAACTTCGTATGTTTCAATAGTATTCTGTATAATAAGAAACAACAGTAGATATCAAAATATAATATTTTTCTCAGAGAAGTTTTTGACTTTTTCATGTGTTTTCTTGTATAATATCCCATCTTGAGAGACCTATAATAAGAATTTTTATGTATATCCTTTTTAAAATTTTTATTGCTATTATTGAGTTGATAAACAGAGAAGTTATAGCTATATGAATTAGGTAATGAGTGATGAGTACAATTCTTTTTGAACCATGTCTCCCCTTCTGTCTCTCTTTCTCCCAGTTTTTCCCTCCCATCCACACCCACAACATATACAGTTCATTTTCCATATAGTCTCCATTGAGATTCATGTCTATTAGAAAAGCATAGAAAAATCATTTGATTTGGTGACTGTAACAATAGATTTCTGAAATAGTGCTATTGCTGGAATAGTCTTTCCAAATCAGCAGATAGCATTTCTCCAGAATAATGACACCTCATACATCACTAGCAATATGTTAACATCTCCAGCTTCAAGTACAAAGTCAAATAATAAATTAAATGTTTGGTCTTGGTCAATACTTTGAACTCGGTATGACCACCAGGGGGAGCAAGTCACTGGTCAAAGGAAATTTTCTACACATTTCAGACTTCAGGGAATACCTGACTTTAGAGGACAAAAATGACATTCTGGAACACAAAACAGGTGTCAAACTTAGATGAACACCTCACTCCTGCAATGGTATCTTATTAAAATCAAATTGCTTTACCTTAGTGAAGTAAGTGGTGTCAATGTCACAGTTATGCTCTTTAGTGACTTCTTTTTTCTTCCCTTCTTTCTTTTTTTATTTAAAGAATTTATTAACATTGATTTTTACATCAACTTTCAAATGACGTGTTTAACAAACAAGTATTCAAGAGGGAATTTCTATATACAATCACTGGCACTTAGATTTTAGAACATAATTAAAATTAATCTGAGGGTTTGTATGTCCTAGATACATATTCATCTATGTAATAAAACATTAACAGTGAACAGTCAGATCTTCCTGAGGTCCTTATGAGCTAGGTCCATGCCCATAGTACATTAGAAATGCAAATGGCATTGAAAATTCAATGGAGCAATGAAAAGTAATCCATATAACTATTGTTAGGGGCAAAAAATCTGGAAATAGTCATGGCATACCTGTTTGGATATTTGGTAAACCTGAAATAAGAGAAGGAGGTTTCTAATTACATACTATGTATGTAACATAGGTGGGAATTATAGTATCATGGATACTAAAAATTATCCAAGTAAGTAATGACAATGGATACTGTGAAGATGGAAGGACAATCCAGAGAGATGAAATACTATCTTCAAGAACTGCACAAAGAGAAGGCCCTAATGTCCTGGAACTCACAGATGCTTAAGAGTTTGGTAGTGAAAGAAGAGCTATGGTGAAGAGGGGTCTAGTAAGATCTGGGTCACATTGACAAAGTTAGATAAATCAGAGTAGATGTTGATGTAGATACCCACTCAAAACATCATCTGGAAACATTTTGTCATGAACAGTGACTTGATCTAAATTATGATTTGAGAGGGTCACATTGACACTGGTATGGAAGGAATTAGAGTAGAAGTGAGGAGAAATAGGAAGAAAAGTTTTTTTGTGTGTGTGTGTGTGTGTGTGTTTTTTTTTTTGCCAGTCCTGGGCTTGAGCTCAGGGCCTGAACACTGGCCTTGGACTTTCTCAAGGCTAGAGCTCTACCACTTGAGCCTCAGCACCACTTCCGGCTTTTTTCTATGTATGTGGTACCCAGGAATCGAACCCGGGTCTTCATGCATGCTAGGCAAGCACTTTAACCACTAGGCCAAACTCCCAGCCCCAGGAAGAAAAGTTTAATGGTCTTTGTGATCATCCTGAAAAGAGATGATGATTGGGTGACAATATTAATAATGAAGATAATCACACACATACACACACACATAAGCAGAATGAAGAAAACTTAGTGATGATAAGATGAATTCATGCAATGAGAGAGGAGTTATAAAATTACAAGATGAGAAATTTCCTCTCCAATAACCACAAAGACTAGGAAAAGTTTTGTAGGACTTTACTAATCCATGTTTCCAAGATGTTAAAGTTTAATGCTTGAAATTCTCGTGAGCCACCCAAGATTTTAAGTTATTCATATATTCTGGCTTTTACTGTTTCACCTGTTTGTACATATGACAGTTGGAATGGATGTGTGGAAAACACTGGCTGTTAGATTGTGATGGAACACACTCTGTTACTCTGGTTATCCATAGATCCTTAAATTCTTTCATTTTGCTTTAATGGGTCCTTCCAAGTTTGCATAATTCCCCCCACTTTCCACAAGTGAGTTCTGTGAAGTGCACAAGAGCAAGTCTTATCTAAGCTGGGTCGGGTCACTGGGCTATCTTGCCCTGTTTTGCACTAGAATACTGCTTACTTTAGCCCATGTTGTATGTTCTCTCCTTTATAGTTACTTTTTCAACTGCAGTTCCAGACTGGACTGTCTATAGGTTGAAAATTCTCTTTTTTCTGAGTGGTCAGATTTGAAACACACCTCCATAATGTGGAATCATTTTCTTCACTCAAAGTTTACTGGCATGGATGTGGATTTTATAAGCAAATGGCTTCATATGTGTAATATTTGCCCAAATATCTACATGTCATGATCTAGTTAACGCATAAAATAAACTATCTGGAGAGTTTGTAAAATAAGACATGAGGAAAATTCCTAGTGGAAAATATGATTTTTATTCAATCAATTGTTGTTCTGTGCTCTCTATCTTCTATTTTTGTTTTGTAGCCATAAAATTCAGGTACATTCTGCCATAAGGATTGAGATTTGTCTTGAGAGAGATGGACTCAACTACAAAGGAACTCGGTTGGGAACTAACTCAGCCAATCAGTGAGTTAAACCCTGAAACATTGTTTCTTTGGACATAGAAGTTAGTATCAGTTGCAGAGATTTTTTTTTCTTTTTTTCTGTAAGTTATACTAGCTGTCTACTTGTGCTGTAACTGATGTTACAAACACAAATCTGAGAAACAACATTGAGATGTGTTGTGATAAATGCCTTGGGTTTAGACCCAATTTCCAGATACCTTATAGGCAATCTGCAGTACAGTCCATTTCCAAGGCCCTGGAGCCAGAGGGCTCCCTAGACTCAAACTAGAAAATAGCCAGGGAGGAGAAAACTAAAGAAGATGCAATTAAAACAAATTGATATCAAAAATTAAGCCTACAGAGAGACACTGGAACTCATAGGCACAGGCAAAAGATTCCTGAACAGAATCCCAGGGTCACAACACATTGGAGAGAGACTCGATAAATGGGACTACCTAAAAATAAAAAGTTTCTGTACAGATAAAAACATAGTCGCAAAAGTAGAGAGACAGCCAACCAATTGGGAAAAGATAATCACCAACAATACATCTGACAAATGTTTAATATCCAGTATCTACAGGGAACTCAAGAAACTAGTCCCCCCAAAACCCAATAAACCATTCACTAAATGGGCAAGGGAACTAAAGAGACTTATCAGAAGAAGAGATTAAAATGGCAGAAAAACATATGAGAAAATGTTCATCGTCTACGGTCATAAAGGAAATGCAAATAAAAACAACCCTTACCCCAACAAGAATGGCCAAGATTTTGAACTCAGACAATGACAGTTGCTGGCGGGGTTGTGGAGAAAAAGGAACCCTACTACACTGCTGATGGGAATGCAGACTAGTTCAGCCTCTCTGGAAAGCAGTGTGGAGGTTTCTTAAAGAACTGAAAATAGACCTTCCCTACGATCCTGCCATACCACTCCTGGGTATCTGTCCTGAACATCATGACCCAAGATATTATAAGGACACCTGCTCAGCTATGTTCATCTCTGCACTATTCACAATAGCCAGGTGATGGAAACAATCCAGATGCCCTACTGCAGATGAATGGATACAGAAAATGTGGTATCTATACACAATGGAATTCTACATAGCCAACAGACAAGATAAAATAATGGCATTCACAGGGAAGTGGATGAATCTAGAGCAAATCATGTTGAGTGAGACAAGTCAAGATTTAAGGATCAAAAGATGCATGGTATCCTTAATATGTGGCTATTAAATCCAAAGAGTACAAGAGCGAAGACTCAATAACTGCATACACAAAGCTATGGACATGGTAATGGAAATATAGACATAACTATATAGACATAAAAGCCTATGACTCTATAGACATAATGTTTTATTTCATAAATTAATATGTTTCTATGACATACAAACCCTTAGCCTAATTTTGATTAACTTCTAAATACTAAGTCCCAGTGATTGTAAATATAGATTCCCTCCTTGAACAATTGTTTGTTAAACTTGTCATTTAAAACATGATGTAAAATCAACATTAATAAATTCTTTAATAAAAAGTTAAGCCTACAAAGTTTTTTGTAATTCTTTTGTCATTTATTTGTGTAGGGTATTTTCTATTTCTACTTCTTTTCTTTTCTTTCTTTTCTCAGTTATAGAGCTAAAACTCAGGGCCTGGGGCACTGGCTATGAGCTTTTGTACTCAAGGGTAGCATTCTATCACTTTGAGCCATTTATGGTTTTCTGGTGGTTACTTGAACATAAGACTCTCATGTACTTTCTTGTCCCAGCTGGCTTCAAACAATAAGCCTCAGAACTGAGCTTCCTGAGTAGCTAGGATTACAGGCATGAGCCAACAGAACCTGGTCCTATTTATTTCTTGATTTTTTTTAAAATACTTGGTGTGGGCCAAGAGTTTGGCCTAGTGGTAGAGTGCTTGCCTAGCATGCATGAAGACCTGGGCTCAATTCCTCAGTACCACATACAAAATAAAAAGCCAGAAGTGGTGTTGTGGCTCAAGTGGTAGAGCTCTAGTCATGAGAAAGCCCACGGACAGTGCTCAGGCCCTGAGTTCAAGGCCCAGGAATGGCAAAAAAATAAAATAAAATAAAAATTCTTGGTAAAAATTATAGCTTTTACACAATATAGACATTTTGTAAAGAAACAGTTGTTCATAGTTAATTAATTTTCTTTTAGATCCTCATAGTTTTGCTGCCATGGTACTAACATAGTTTCAACAGCCTATCATTTATATTTTTGCATGATCATTTCAAAAGTTTTTTTGACATAAATATTTTGTATTGGACATAGTGTATACTGAGAACATGGTTATAAACGAGTAAATTAATGGATATTGCTATTGTGTATAAGGCATGTTGAATATCACTTTTTAAGAGATTTGACTTCCCTTGTCAAGTAAATATACTATAATTCTACAAACCTTTTCAGGTCCTCTACTATTTATTTTTGAGTATTTTTTCATACAAATAAGTTGATGAGCATTTACATGTTTAATGTTTTCTACCCTCGACATTATTTTGTCACTTTTGTGGTAGATATCATGCCCCTATAACTCTGTAAGTCAAGTTTATAACAGTGATGATAAACGTGAGACAACAATGAATGTGTGTTCTTAAAGACTGATGAGATACAGAAAGTTATTCCGCTTCTTTCCTTAAGACTTGCAGTGGACACATTAGAAGCATCCTTCCTAGGGAAGTTGCAGGGAATTTGCTCTATGGAGCAAGATCAAAAGCATATGGGCAGGATTATAAGAACCCCAGCATGGAAAGGTTCCCTGCAGACCTGCTGAATCTACATTCTGATAAGAGGCTGTGATGATTCCTGTCTGTGTTAAAGTTCATGACATTCAGCATGCTTTCACTGGTATGAAACGTCAAAAAAGGAAAATTGATAGAGACAGAAGGAAGATGAATGATTGTTTGGAGAAGAAGGCCAAAGCCGGGATTAATAGTAAAAAGACATGAGGAATCTCACCGGAATGATGGAAATGCTCTGAAACTGATTTATGGTTATGGTGGCATAGTTTGGTAAAGTTTCTAAAAAAAAGTCATAAAATTGTATGCTTGAAATAGGTGAATTATAGGATATGTGAAAAATAGGCCCTGTAAAACTAGCAAAAAAATAGAATACATTTGGGAAAATGTAGATCCTGGAGTCTTCTCTTAGATCCCATGTTAGCCTGTTTAGGTCAATTGAGGCACGACTTGAAGTGAACACTGAAAGTCTCACCCAGAAACTCCCCCTAACCGTTTCTCCAATCTCACTCCTTCTCCTCTTCATGTCTTGAAAAATTCCAACAATTTTGTGTGCGTGGGGGGAGGAGTAATTGATAGTTGATTCTCTATTGTACACTGGCCTACTTTCACTCTATCATAGGGGGAAGATTAATCTTTTAGTGTCAGTGTGTTTCAACTGCAATTTTTTAAAGCAGCTGTCAGTCTTGAACTTCAGGCCTGGACATTGTCTGTGAGTCTTTTTGCTCAAGGCTAGCACTCTACCACTCTGAGCCACAGCTCCACTTCTGGTTTTCTGGTGATTCATTGGAGATTAGAGTCTCATGGATACTTCTGCCTGGGCTTACTTAGAACCATGATCCCCTGATGTCAGTTTCCTGAATTGCTATGATTGCAGGTGTGACCCACCAAAGCCTGACTGTCAGTTGCAAGTTTTATACCTTCATGTGCACATGAAAGGTTTTCCTCAGAGTTAGCACATACAATGGGAAATTGAATCTCATTATATTATTCTTGTTAAAAATACTACTGAAAGCCAAGTGTGTGGTTCACACCTGTAATTCTAGGTACTCTGGAAGATGAGATCTGGGGATCTCAGTTCAAAGCCAACCTGGGCACTACAGAACGTGAGACTTATATCTCCACTAACCACCAGAAAACCGGAAGTGGGGTGTGGCTCAGGGGGTAGGGTGAAGAGCTGAAGAGTTCAGGGACAGCGCCATACCCAGAGTTCAAGCCCCATGACCCCCCCCCCCACAAAAAAATATACTGCTGTAAAAAAAATCCTTCCGAATTTTCCACCAATTTACCCTCTACCAATAAAGCAATATGTAAATCTTGGAATTTGTGCAAATACTTTAATGAAGGGAGCCGCATAATTTTTCTTTTAGTTTCCCAGAAAAAAATGTTATCTTCACACCAAACTGTAGTGTAATAAGGTTCCACACCACTATCTAAAACAATGTATCTAAAAATCACTTTAATTGCTTATATATTTTTAACAAAGCACATGGTCTCTTGAACTGTTGGAAATTGTACCAAAACATTCGGTTATTAAAGATTGCCACAAACTTTCAATTTGAAACAAACAAACATTGTTTTTGCTAGTCTTGTGGCTTGATCTCAAGGATCGGGCACTATTTTTGAGCTTTTATTTAATTTTTTTAGTTCAAGACTAGCTTTCTACACTTGAGCCACAGCACCACATCCAGTATTTTCTATATGGGGCACTAAGGAATCAAACTCAGGACTTTGTGTATGCTAGGCAATTACCCAATGATTAAGCCACATATCTGGACCCTGAACAATATTTTTAAAAGCAAAGAAATAAAATGAAAATAGAGAAAAAGAAAATGTAGGATATCTGAAACCTAGAAAAATAGTAAAATAAAATTTGCCTGTGTGATGTGGTCATACATTTCAGAAGAATGATTGATTAATCAATGCTATCATTTTCATTTTAAGCATATGTTAGAGAAGAAGAGTATAATTACTTCTTAAAATTTATGCTAGGTTTGATGAACATTTTTTTTCACTTTTTTTCAATATTTTATTCAGTCTGAATTTTCTATTAATTTTCTTTAATAGTTATCTTTTATGTTATATATCTTCTCCCATTTATTCTTATAAACTTTTTATTGTGGCCAACTAATATCAGATATATTTAAAAATGTATTAAAATATGGTATTTTATTTGATTTTCATAAGAAATATGGTATGTTTTCTTTCTCTAATTCAAAAATGGTTATCACATGAGGTTGTTGGTTTTAATTTACACTAGTCAGTATATAACTTTGCTTAAAGAATGTACATTAATCTGAATGGTGTCATTAATTATCTCTTTTTCTCCTGAAAAAGAACCATTTTTAAAAGTATATCTCTATGAATAATTTCTGTGCTTTTAAATCTGTTGTCAATTTGTGACTGCACTTTCATCAGCATAAGAAATTTCTATTACTTTTACTTAATTTATTTAGACTTAAGCTGTTTTTCAAAAATAAACAATCATTCCTCTTCTGTGCTTCTTTCTTTTTAATTCTCTATCTTTTAACAATAAAAATTACCAAAAAAAAATATTAAGGGGCCAGGAGTTTGGCCTAGTGGTAGAGTGCTTGCCTAGCAGGCACGAAGACCCGGGTTCGATTCCTCAGTACCACATACATAGCAAAAACCCGAAGTGGTGCTGAGGCTCAAGTGGTAGAGTGCTAGCCTTGAGAAAGTCCAAGGACAGGGCTCAGGCCCTGAGCCCAAGCTCAGGACTGGCAAAAAAAAATTACATTGATAACATAGAAGATGTCATTCATATACTTGCATGGACATATAGGATGAGGCTAATGGAAATGAACTCCAGGATATGGAAACAAGAGGTTTATTTTTGTGATTATTCCTAATGCACTATGTGAAGATATTTATTTTCTCTCCTCCCCCCTTATAGTTTGTTTCACGTTGTTACTGTATCTGACTTTGATACCGGGTATATTGTATATACATTAATCTGTTTACTTGAAATAGGGAAGGGAAAAGGAAAAACAAGAAGATTGAGATGGGTTAGGGAGTGGAAATGGGGGAGAAAAACATGGGAAAAACATATAGCTACAACCTGATGAATGTAGCTCTATACCTCACCCTGACAATAAAATAAAAAACAATAATTTTTTTTGAAAAACTTCATGGAAATGCACCTTTGTTAATGTCCCCCACCTTAATGTTTAATATTCTTCTAATCTCTGCCTCTATCCAATTCCTCTCTCATTGCTTTTGTTGTTCTGATTTCCTATGCTGTGTTCTCCAGTCATGGTCATTAGCCTGCATATAGTGCTTTGTGCATTCTAGAAGTATATTTTTGGTATTTCCGCTACTTCATGTGTATCTGCCAGTGCTTTGCTTCCCACATTCTTTTTTTTTTTTGCAGTTATGGGGCTTGAACCCAGGGCCTGAACACTGTCCTTTGACTTTTCTCAAGGCTAGTGCTCTACCACTTGAGCCACAGCACGATTCCAGATTTTCTCTTTGTATGTATATTTCTTTGAAATATAGACCCACTTCTTTGATGAATATTGATGCAAAACTTCTCAACAAAATACTGGCCAACCATCTTCAGCAACTCATCAAAAAATTATATACTCGGAACAAACAAGATTCATCACAGCGAGGCAAAGCTGGTTCGAGATATGCAAATCAATTAATATAATTCAATACATCAATAGGAGCAAGGACAAGAATCACATGATTGTCTCAGTAGATGCAGAAAAGGCATTTGACAAGATCCAACACCCCTTTATGCTAAAAGCTCTGGAGAAACTAGGAATTACTCAGTATAATAAAAGCTGTGTATAACAAATGCACAGCTAGTATAACACTAAATGACAAAAAGCTAAAGCCATTCCCTCTAAAATCAGGAATGAGACAAGGATGCCTAGTCTCTCCACTCCTCTTTAACATAGTATTAGAATTCCTAGCCAGAGCAATAAGGCAAGATGCAAGCATAAAGGGGATCCCAATAGAGAAAGGGGAAGTGAAATTTTCCCTCTATGCAGATGACATGATTCTGTATTTAAAGAACCCTATAGACTCTACTCCCAAGCTCCTTGAGCTGATTGAAAACTTTGGAAAGGTAGCAGAGTATAAAATTAATCCTCAAAAATCAACTGCCTTCCTATATGCCAACAATGAGAGGAACAAGGCAACAATCAATCAGAAAAGCAACCCCTTTTGCAATAGCCTAAAAGAAAATAAAGTACCTAGGAATTAACTTAATTAAGAATGTAAAGGACCTTTTTGATAAAAACTTTAAAACCCTGGAAATGGAAATTAAAGCAGAACTGAGGAAATGGAAAACCTCCCATGCTCCTGGATTGGAAGAATCAACATCGTGAAAATGACAATCTTGCCAAAGGCTATCTACAAATTCAATACAATACCCATCAATATCCCAATGTCATTCTTTAAAGAAATAGAAGAAGAAATCCAAAATTTCACATGGAATAATAAAAGACCCCTATCACAAAAACAATTCTTAGCAGAAAGAACAGCTCAGGAGGAATTTCAATACCAAACTTTAGACTCTATTACAGAGCTATAATTATCAAAACAGCTTGGTACTGGCACAAGAACAGGCCTAAAAACCAATGGAATAGAACTGAGGACCCAGATATTAATCCACAGACCTATAGCCAATTAAACTTTGATAAGGAAGTTAAAAAAATTAGAATGGAAGAAAGCCTCTTCAACAAGTGGTGCTGGTAGAACTGGTTAAGCACCTGCAGAAAACTAAAGTTGGATCCTTCTTTGTCACCCTGCACCAGGATTAACTCCAAATGGATCAAAGACATCAAAGTAAAAGAAGATACACTGAAAAGCTTACAAGAAGAAATAGGAGGTACACTAGGTCTCCTTGGTACAGGTTGAAACTTTTTTAATAAGGACCCAGAAACACAACAAATCAGAGAAAGATTGGATAAGTGGGACTACATTAGACTTCAGAGCTTCTGTATGGCAAAGGACATAGCTAGCAAATTAACTAGAAAGTCTACAGAGTCGGAGAAGATCTTCACTAACCATACAATGGACAAATGCCTCATATCTAAAATATATCAACGAATCTCTCCAAAACAAATCTTCAAAGAAACAATCATCCCATTAAAAGATGGGCCAAAGACTTAAAGAGAGTCTTCTCTGAAGAAGAAATAAGAATGGCCTATAGATACATGAAGAAATGCTTCACATCTCTAGCCATAAAAGAAATGCAAATCAAAACAACTCTGAGATTCCACCTCACTCCAGTTAGAATGGCCGGGTCAAGAAATCTAATAAGAACAGATGCTGGACTGTTGTGGCCAGAGGGAACACTACTAAGGTGATGATGGGAGTGCAAACTTGTTCAACCACTATGGAAAGCAGTGTGGCAGTTCCTCAAAAGACTAAACATAGAGCTCCCCTATGACCCAGTAATTCCGCTACTTGGCATTTACTCAACTGTCCAGAAACAAGGACATACTAAATCCACTAGCACAACAATGTTCTTTGCAGCTATTTACCATAGCAAAGATATGGAACCAACCTAGATGTCCCTCAGTTGATGAGTGGATCAACAAGATGTGGCATTTTTATACAATGGAATTCTATGCTGTGGTCAGAAAGAACGACATTGCCTCATTTATAAGGAAATGGAAAGACTTAGAAAAAATCATATTAAGTGAAGTAAGCCAGACTCAAAGGAACCTAGGCTCAATGGTTTCCCTCATTTGTCATAATCAGTAGAAACCTTGGGCTCTTCTAGTAGAGATTTACAGTAGAACAAAACCTAGATACATAAGGCCATATAGTATGACACTAAATGAAAGGACCTCCAGGATATAGAAACAAGAGCCATATAATGAGTAATTATTGTCCTTAATGTACTATGTTATCTCTCATCTCTTTTGTTGTCCCTTGGTTAACTCATATTGTTACAATATTTCACCTTGTTATCTGATATATTGTATATATGCACATTTGGTTATTTGAAATCTGGTAGGGAAAGGGGAGAAACAAGATGAGGGGAAGGGGTGATGGGAGGGAAATGGGGACCAAGACATGAGAAAGGGTATCAACGTATGTCAAGTAATGTACCCCCTATCTGGTGAATATAATATAACCTATTTATTAATTACAATAAAAACTATAAACAAAATATAAATCGAACCCAGGTCTGTTGTACATGCTAGGCAAGCACTCTACTACTCAACCAGACTCCCGGCCCTGCTTTCCACAGTCTTAATACAGTAGGATTCCTATTTATGTTACTTATCTTAGGAAAATCACAGTTTCCTATGTTACATTGATTTTAAGATGCATTGTGTGTCTCTTCTTTTTCCTTTTACTGCTATTTCTCTGTGTTCATTTCTGAATATCTCATAAATAGTGCTTTTGTCTTATAAATTTTTCCTGTCTTCAGTATTAGTTTGGTAATAGGATCTATTTGGATGTCATCTATTGGATTGTCCTCCAATGATGGCAAAGATAATAAATGGCTGGGTAGAATAACCCATAGCTTGAGGAATGTAAGAAGAATTTTAGGAAGAAATGAGTATAGCACTATGGGTGGCAGAAGTAGCAGACAGATTGGCTAGAAATAAATAGAAAAAATATTGCTCCAAGGAAGCCAACACACTCATATTTTTTAGATAAATTGCATGGATAGTATAACCTGAAATGTAAGGTTTATAAATATATTTTGTTTTAGTTTTTGTATAAGTATGTGAACTAAAGTAAATTATATTTTACCTTTATTTCAAAAATTAAAAAATATTACCTGATACATTTTATATACATTTATTTGCTTATTTCAAATAGGAAAGGGAAGTGGGGAAAACAAGATGGAGATGGATTGGAGGGTTGGTTGGGAGGGAAATAGGGACAAAAACATGAGATGGGGTATCAATGTGTGAGAAGTAATGCACTTATTACCTGGCTAATGTAACTGTAACCCCTCTATGCATTAGCCAGACAATAAAAAAAATTGTAACATGTGATTTCTTATAGCTATACTCAATATTTTTTTATGAAATTACCAGCTGTATATAAAATTTCTATTGATGAGGACATCTGGCAATAGTGGCTTTACACAATATTAAAGGTATCATTAAAAACTTGGATACTGTGAACATTGGAATGCTGTATTAACTTGTATCTTTATTTTTTTCCAGTCACCTCATGGTTTATTGTCAACTACATTTATGGAATGATTGAGCCAGGCAATAAACTGTATTATTCCAGCATCTTTCACTAATCTAATTCTATGTGATTTCATATACCTATTAGATTGTTAAATGTTGACATCAGTCTCCTCACAAATAATTTGAGAAATTAGAGACATCTGAAGTAAATCTCTTCATCAACCAAACGTCATAATCATACACTGGCATAATCCTTGAGTAGGCTTTCCGGAAATAACAATTATAGGTAGAATAAAATGCCATAAGCCAAGGGAATTAGCACCCTAAAATTCCAAAATTATCTGCAAATTGTAAAATTCTAAACAGCAAATCTTTGAAGTTCTTTTGGAAAAACATATTTGCATATTACCAATGTCTACATGTGAATAATTGAAGAACTAAGTATATGGAACAGAACCCTAAATTTCCTAGTGAATATATGAATTGAAGAACATGACAAAGTTAAATGTTGTTTTCCAAAAAAGATGGTTCTGTTGGAAATCCAATTTGTATGCAGAGTTTCTGAGGAAATCCAGTGCCATTCTAGACCTGGGAGCTCATTGTTAGGTGATTTGATAGTATAATTTAACCTATTTTAATGTGAGGGAGTCCAAGTCCAGCAGTAATCGTGAGCTACAGAGAGGAACAAATCACTCAAAGAATGCCTGCACCTGCAATTTTGCTTCTAAACCTAACAATTGGGCTGAAAATCTCCCATTAATGATTAGAGAATGGAGTTTGAATAATTCTCTCTGCTTGATGTTTAGTAAAGAAAAGGAAACCTGAATGGCAGGTACATCTGGCAGCCCTTGCCACCAAATACCATGCAATTACTTTTTTCATTCCAAATTTCAAAGCATTATAGGGGAAAATGGCATAATTCTGCTTTAGAATAAACAATGAAATCAATATGGGGACATGCAATTTTTAAGTCATTCTTTTTATTTTCTATAATAGAAATGATTTTGTCTCTGGCTTTTCTTTTTATGTGCTTAGTATACAAAGTACTTCAAAAGCAATGAAATACATCAGTACCAATACTTCATTATAATGAATTAGATTAGCAATTATTAAATATGTGAATGGCTTCTGCATTTTATCATTATATACAGCAATCAAATCTCATTTAAAAATAAAATACTTAATCTCATAGGTTTCAATGAGGTTTGCAAATTATTGGGGTGACAGATTGCCAAAATAATAGATGTAATAAATATCTCGTTTCATTTCAAAACACTAGTAACAAATAGACAAATAGATACAAGTAAGACAATATAGTTATTAAAGTACATGTAAAATAAGGAAAATAACAAAAGAACTTTATACTGAAGCCTTAACATAAAACATTTATGAAAAAGAATCAAAGGATTAGCCCCCATATATAAAGTTTTGCACTATTTCCTTCTGTATTTAAAATCTTTGAGGATATAATTATGCAAATAAAGACAGAGCCATTTTGAAGTAAAATACCTTTAAAGTTTTCTTTCATTTAATGTAATTTATGTACAGAATAGCACATTAACTACTGCGACAGGATGATGACATAAAATAAAATTCTTTCTTTATTCTTTAAGAAAGCCTAAAATATAACCATATATTTTTATTATATGGTGAGGAACAATTCTATTAAGCAGTGTTTAGGAGAATTACATGACATTGATGATTGGAGCTTAGTGCTACAAGAATGCCAACTGGGCAAGCATCTTTTGCTCTGGGGCTGCCTGGAAGGCAGTCCGTTTTCAATTTCCACAACAGATCAATCACACATCTATCCTGCTTCAAACGTTTCAGAAGAAATGACTTGTCAAACAACTCTTTGCCTGCCAATTATAAGCAATATCTTTTTGTTCAGTTCTTGACTCAAATATATAACTAGCACGGTTATTCAATCAAATCTATTTTTGAGGGACACTTTTTTGCATTGTTAGCTCTTACAAGAAAACTCCAATTTGTTCCAAAGTGAATATATTAGAAAATAATTGGAACATAATGTGATTTTTGTATTTGCTTAATATGAAATTTTCTTCATTACATACACTTGAATGATGGACAGGTATGTAAAAATGTAGACTTTAGACAATAAGAAAATTTGCTAAAGGAGAACTGCTTTGGGGTACCAATGAGAAGACAGGAAAAAAGCAGAGTATGATATGAAAGAAACTGTGTGTGTGTGTATGTGTGAGTGTGTGTGTGTGTGTGTGTGTGTGTGTGTGTGTGTGTGTGTAAAAGAAGAGGATAAAGAAGCTGAGTACCAGTATCTAAAGACAATAATTTTAGCTACTCAGGAACCTGAGATTGAGAATCAAGATCGGAAGCCAGCTGGGGAGAAAAGTCTATAAGACACTTAACTAGCAAAAAGCCAAAAGAGTTATAGCTAAAATGGTAAAATACCAGCTGCGAATAGAAAAAAGCCTGAGTTCAAGCCACAGTACCATGCTCATCAGACCCTCCAAATATAAATATTTACTTCCAAAGTAAACTTGAGCCTGTTTCTACTTCATGTTATTTTTATCTGAGTACATATGTATTTCTTAATAGATTAACCATGTTATAGCAAACTAGCCAATACCACCAAGAATCAAATGAATTCAGAAATTATGGCAGGATATAGTCCTCCCTCAATTTCACAGGATACATTTGTTACAAACTCTATGGGAAACTTAGAAATAACTACAGTGTTTCTTTTATAGAAAATTACCTTACTTATCCTTGATAAAATTATTGTTATTACTTTTAGCTGCTCATGCTATAATATCTACACAATCATTACCATTATGAAAGCACAGACGGAATCTAAAATAACCACCCAGTGCTCCAATCACATAGATTTTCATAGTTTATTCAGTCTTCTTGAGGCAGGCAGAGTCTAAGCACATAAACATTTTTCTGATAAAGAAATAAGAAAGAATATATCAAGTTGGGTGCGGTGGCTCATGCCTGTAATCTTAGCTAAATAGGAGGCTGAGATCTGAGAATCAAGGTTCAAAGCCGGCTCAGGCACAAAATGCCTGAGACTCTTATCTCCACTTAAGCTCTAGAAAATGGAAACTGTGGCTCAGCTCAAGGGTAGGGCAGTAGCCTTGAGCTGAAGAGCTCAGGGACAGTGCCCAGGCTGAGTTCAAGCCCCATGACCCACAAAAAAAAATATTTCAAGATATAAAATAGTATCTTTCAACATGATGACTACAGTTGATAGCAATGTTATATGTTGAAAAATGTTCCAAGTGGCTATTATATGTTCTCCTGTTAAATTATAATGTATGAGATGAGCCATATGTCAATTACAAGGTATCTTATCTGTCAATTATTTAAAAAATAATATAATACAAAATGAAACATGCTGGCTCAAATGCTGTCAAGCCAGAGTAGCATTTATACTCCTTTAAGAAATATATGAATACTTTCCAAGATAATAGAGAATGTTTGACCATACTTACAATTTGTTGTAATTACACAATAAATCTTATGGTGAAAGAAAACTTTTTTTCCAGGTGGAATGGATAAAAAAATAAATCTTCTTATCTGTAAATAAAATCATATTTCATGTAAAGTTGAAAGATTCATAATTAATACATGGATGTTCATTGTGTATATAATGCAGTGTCAATTAAAATACAATAATGAAAGAAATTAATTTCTTTTCTAGAGAAATTTTAAATGAAATTAACTTCTTTTAAAAACTTCTTTTAAATAACTTTAGAATTAAATTTAACAAGACATTCAAGTTTTGTACTATTGAAAATTATAAAATATCATAAAAAGCAATCAAGGATGTAAAAATGGGAGTGTAACAAGTTGCATGGTGAAATAAACTACATTAAGACAAAAACTTCTGTTTTATAATTGGAGTCAGAAGTCTGAAATGGGGTAACAAGTTTCTGAGAGTGTAAGAGTGAATCCATCTCTTTTTTTTTTGCACCTTTCATTTCCTCTTCTCTTCAATATTCTTGCCTTCTAATTTCTTGAGAGGCTAAAAATTGTAACCATCATTTTGTAGTCACTAATTGCTAATTCTGCTTCTGTAACCCGCTTCACTGCCTTGTTGCTGAGGCCCTATGTTGTACTGTGACCCTTTACCCACTTTCTGCCCTAATACCAGTAAAAGTCTAGTGCGAAGCAATTTCAGGAACCACAGATGGCGACTAAGCTGTCAGTATCTATAGTACCAGAACAGCCCCTCCTGGAGTCTGGCAATCACTATCTAGACCAGAAACCCTGAAGGTTAGCCCGCACCCCCTGAGTCATCCTAGTGGTGTCACCCGACCAATTCAAAGTACATCAACCCTCGAACCTCACCAATAATTTGTTTCTGATCCTTTCCCGCTTGGTGGCATGCCTATCCTACTATAGAGTTGTTTTATGAATTTCCCGCGGTGTGTGATGATTTGTTACAAGGTAATATAATATATGCTCAGCCCCTGCCTCCCCAAAAGAATGTGTAAAAGATGCTGTACCCCTAAACTTGAGGCCTCTCAGCGTTGTGGCCGTAGAATACTCCCTTGCTTTTATATTGATGATGGTCTCTGACCATCTTTTGGGATAAGGCTTCCTGAACTCGAGCTAAACATTCTATCACAACTTTTGTAATCATTTTCCTAGGTTAGGAAACTCTCTTTGATTTAGAAATCTTAATTCAACCTGCCAAGTTACTTTTATCCTGGAAATTTACTTATTCTCAGGAAAGTTGGTAGCTTTGAAGTGCCATTTTCTACTTACCCCACGCTCAGAGATTACAAAGTTATGATTTGCTAAAATTCCAGTCTTCCTCAAATTTGTAAGCAGTTTATATCCACCCAACTGCAGAGTCAATCCCTATCAAGAACCTAATTACTGTTTCACAGAAATGGGCAAGGCGATCTGAAAATTCTTAAAGGATGCCTGCATACAAAAGAGCAAAAACAAAACAAAACAAATCTTCCAAGGTAGAATGAAGTTTGAAAAATTATGGTTATAATTGATAAATTACTTCAAAGCTCCATCAAAAGATAATGAACACAGAAATAAGAACACGTATATACATATAGATAGATCTATGGAACAGAAATATGAGTCTAGTAATAAATCATTCTGTTTAAGGTCAATTGACAAACAATTTGTTCTGTGGACTATTTGAGACATTCTCTACTAAAAGTGTATTTATCACTGGGATGAGAAGGTTAACAGAATGTCCTGTATATTCTTTGGGAATTCTTGCTCTCATTTATATGAGGACACGATATAAGTGGTAAAAAGTTGTGTGTGGGCCTGCTCTGTACCAAATAATTACTCCAAACTAGTTGTTTGAAAGCTCCTGTTACCATGTTTTCTGAGAAAGTTAAAAATTACAAGTTGTATTAGTACTTTTAATTTCAGACTAAATTAGCAAATGCCTATTTCCTATTTTTCCTAATATTTACATGACCTAATTTTTTTAAAAAAAAATGCTAGAAAGAGAACAAAAATGTTAAAAAAATCCCCACTCCTCACTGTTTTTCCTACTTTGAATAATAATGCATATAGTTGTTCACTGAAGTGAATGGTAGAAATGTATAGATCCAGTATTCTATTAATCCAACATTTATGGCACAGTGGATTTTACTCCCCCAGAAGCCTTTTTCTAATCATTTACCATAATTGCAAATATTTCATTTTTCTTTTAAATTATTGGATGCAATGTTGGGTATTGCTTTGCCAATTGGTACTTGAATTACTTATCATGGATGATATGAAATTGCCTTTTTTGTTATAAATTGAGAATCTTGATAAATGACTATTCTTGTCACATTCATATTTGCCCACTGACTCTATTAACTTTCCAATATCTTCCTATTTATTAAATCATTTAAAAGATCACAATCCAAAGACTTGTATTTGTTTAAGCAAAGAAAAACTTTTGAAACAGTACTGATTAATAAGATAACAACACCTTTCAACTACTATTACTTGGGAATTTAATTGTATTAAGCAAATGAGGGAGCAATATATGGATCCATTTCACAATGTGTGTAATTGATTTCACACATTTTAAATCAGAGAAGTAAAGATCGTGACAACTTTTTTAGATTACATCGTTTAACTTGTTATTAGAGACTCATAATTTGTGTTCTTTGTTACAACCATATGCATGACTTGATACAAGCTTATCATAAATTTGAAATAATTGAAATTAGCTAATATAATCAAATTCGTTAAGAAGATGTGTTTATCAGAATTCTGCTACTCAAATATTTTGATCATAGAATTTGTATGTGAGTAGTGTTTATTCTTACACGACCACTTTTAGGGAACATGAATCAAATTGAACTTTTTATTCTATTCAAAATTAGTTACAATATAGTAAGTTGCCATGATTCAATTTTTTCAAGGTATAAATATTTATTTATTATACTTTTTAAAGCAGGACAATATTTTACAGATATTCTATAGACTATATTTCCCAGTTCTAGAGGATGAATTTTGAATACACACACACACATACACATACTCACATACACATGTACACAATTCCACAAAACACTTTTTATTCTGAATAGAATAAGTATCACATTTAGTATACAGTCCTAATTCTGAGGTAAAACTATCTGTGAGTGTTTGAAGTTACTTACTAATTAGATTAAGTTATGTAATATACTATTAAGAAATAATTCACATCAGGCCAGGAGCTTGTTTGGCCTAGTGGTAGAGTGCTTGCTAGCATGCATGAAGACCCAGGCTTGATTCCTCAGTACCACATGCATAAAAAACCAGAAATGGTGCAGAAACTCAAGTGGTAGAGTGCTAGCCTTGAGGAAAGCCCAAGGACAGTGAAAAAAAGAAAAAATAATATACATTAAAGGTTAATGATGCAAATAAACTATATATTGTGAAATAAACTAATCATTACAAGCAGAAGGTTATATTATATTTTTTATGGAATGGCTTCTAAGAAGAGAAACTTTATTACTGTGATGAGTGTTAGCCACACTGAGCAAACTCTCTGCTGAAATTGTGGGTTCTATCAACATTAGGATCAAAAGTTTTTAGAAGTTGGAGCTTTTCCAAATTCACATTTGATCTTGTGTGCGTGTGTATGTGTGTGTGTGTGTGTGTGTGTGTGTGTGTGTGTGTGTGTGTGTACACATTCCTGAATTTGGAGTTTGAACTGAAACCCTGGAACAAAGACTGGGTATATTTTTATGGTGTTTATCTCATTGTAGATACTAATTTTTTTCTTTTTCTTTTCGTTCTTTTATGGAGGCTTGTGTTGTTTTCTGTACTCTTATCTGTAAGCTGCATGACAATGAGAAGTTTCTAGACCATGCTGTCAACTATGTCCTATGTCATATGGATTGGAAGGTGGCTATCCTTCGACCTCATTACTGATACTGTGCTACATGTGTCACTTGATAATTTTTTGATTGAAATAAAGAAATAAAACAACAAAATGATCAAATCCTCATATACATTTAAAAATGCATTTAAAAAATAGTAAAATGCAGCCAGAAATTGATGGCTCATGCCTATAATCCTAGCTAGTCAGTAGGCTGAGACTTAAGGATCATGGTTAAAAGTCATTCTGGAAGAAAGTAGATGAGACTCTTATCTCCAAGTAACCATCAGAAAACCAAAAATGGAGCTGTGCCTCAAAGTGGTAGAGTGCTCAACTTGAGCACAAAGCTCAGTGAGGGTGCCCAGGCCCTGGGGACAAGCCCTATGATCAGGAAAAAATAAAATAGAAGAATGCAGAAAATAAGAAACCAAATAACTTATTTACTATTCATTTTGACTTTCATTCTCCTATCAGTATCCATAAGATTTCAATATAACACAATATTCTAGAGATTACTAGTTTGAGGAAACAAACATTTATCATCTCACACAATTTCTAAGAGTCAGGAGCCCTGGCATGCTTTATTTAGTCAGTAATGGCTTGAAATTATTCATGACCACTCGTGTAGCCAGCATGTTTTCAGGAACTGCAGTAAGCTGCTGCTTGACTGGGTATCCAGAATATGCTTCAAAAGCTACATAAAGATTCTCTAGTTGGTAATTTGGGAGGTAGGTTTCAATTCCTTCCATGTAAACTACCCACAACAAACCCAGTCCACAGCAAAGAAATTTTCCTGACATGGTAGAGAACTCTTCCCAGAGGAAAAAAAATTGAGGAAGAAATCAAGAGGCATTGGTTTTTATGACCTGATTCACAGATCCTAATGACTATACTGAAGCAGGAAGTTACTCAGTCTAGCTGACTCAAAGAAGAAAACCAGTGTCACCTATGAAAGGAGTTAGCATCAGTATACTCTCTTTTTTTTTAATTGTCAGGGTAATGTATAGAGGTGTTACAGTTACATGTGTCAGGTAGTGGATTCATTACTTACCAAATATTGATACCCCTTCTCATGTTTTTGTCCCCCTTTCCCTCCCTCTATCCCCTCCCAATCATCTTGTTTTCCCTTTTCCCTTCCCTATTTCAAATAAAAAAATAAATTATATACAACACACACATGTAGTAACCGCAAGTGATAAACCATAAGGGGAAAAAAAGAGAAATTCTGTACATAGTACATTGAGTACAACTGTCACAGAGATAAACTTCTTGTTTCCATATCCTGGAGTTCATTTCATTTGGACTCCTCCTATATGGCCATATGTGCCTAGGTTTTGAGCTATTGTGATACTCTGCTAGGAGAATCCTAGATGTGTACTAATTATTACAAATGAGCATAACCATGGAGCCTATATTCCTTTGGACCTGGCTTACTTCACTTAATATGATTTTTTCCAAATCTTTCCATTTCTTTACCAATTGGGAGATGTCATTCTTTCTAATGGTATCATAGAATTCCAATTCTTGATCCATTCATCTACCAAGGGGTATCTGGGTTGGTTCCATATGTTAGCTATGGTAAATAATGCTACAGTGAACATTGTTGTGTTAGTGGATTTAGTATGTCCTTGTTTCTGGACGTTTGAGTAAATGCCAAGGAGTGGAATTGCTGGGTCACAGGGGAGCTCTATGTTTAGTCTTTTGAGGAATCACCATACTGCTTTCCAGAGTGGTTGAATGAGTTTACACTCCCACCAACAGTGTAGTAGTGATCCCTTCTGGCTGCATATCCCTCCCAGCATTTGTTGTGATTTATTTTTTTTGCCAGTCCTGGGGCTTGAACTCATTGTCTGAGCACTATCCTTGGGTTTTCTCAAGGGTAGAGCTCTACCACTTGAGCCATAGCACCGCTTCCGGCTTTTCTATGTATGTGATACCAAGGATTTGAACCCGGGTCTTTGTGCATGCTAGGCAAGCACTCTAACACTAGGCCAAAGTCCCAGCCCTCGCAGCATCTGTTGTTATTAGAGTTCTTGATAATGACCATTCTAACTGGACTGAGGTAGAATCTCAAAGTTGTTTTGATTTGCATTTCTTTTATGGCCAGAGATGCCCATGATCTCTAATCTTTAGTGTGCTATGACAGATTCCTTGTAGGTCTGCCTGATTCAAACTTTTGTTTTTACCAAAAAGATCCAAAAGCTGAGTATCAGCCAACCTGATTGTCAGTGGTTTATGCCCTGTAACTCTATTTGGCACACTGATATTCAGATTTTAGCTTGGGGAGAAAAGTCCAGAAGATTATTTCCAGGGAAGAAAGCTGAATGTGGTGGTAGTGGGTGCATGTGATGTGAGCAAAGACTAAAAACCTAAAGTAAGTAGACTGACACTCAGGCATACTGATGGGCAGGAAATGAACCCCTACCTCAAAAATCACCAGCAGGGCAGTGGCTCAAATGATGGCATGCTCACCTTGCTCAACAAAAGCAGAGTCAGTGTGTAGGCCCTGCATTCAAGTCCCAGGATCAACATTCCCCTAAAAAAATAAAATCACCATCAAAGTGTGGATGAAAACATGTTTCAAGTGGTGGAAAGTCAACCAAACAGAGTTAAGGCCCAGTTCACTCCCCTCCCCTGCTCAAAAACTAGGAACATCCAATTGTCAGATAGCAACCAAATTACCTTCTAATAATTTTCTTTCTTGTATTGCTTCAAGGCTTGAGAAGTTTCTTGTGTCCCTGTGCTGGGTTGACACTATCATCTAAATTCTAATGATGCCAATAACTTTCTTTTGAAGTATAATAACTAATTTACAGCAGTAGTGGCTTTTTAAAAAATAATCCCATTTTACATTAAAATACTTTACTGGCAGACAGGAAATATTTCCACAGATCAGTGCAAATTCAGATTTTGCCTTTTATTTCAATCTTATGCCCCATTTCCCTTTCCCTTTTACCAACTCAGATCTTTCTGCCTGGCTGAGGTCCTGTCCTCCATATAACCCATCACCATTCTCTCATTGACCTGGGGAACCTTTCTCCTCTCAGTCCTCATTAGAGGTACTATAAGTGTCATGTTTTGTCTAGCACAGGACTGTTCTTTTTGTGTTACACCTGTAATTGTGTGTTCCCTCCAAATTGATAGTAGCTTTCTTGAAAACGGGATATTTAAAAACATTCTTTTACAAAGATATTCAGCAAGGTATTTTTTCTATTGTGTTTTTTTTCTGATTGTGAGACTGAATAATCCTCTTGATAAAAATTATGTATAAATGTTCAAGGTGACAAGACAAAGAAAAAACAAGAACCTTATTTTTCTTGCAAATATATTCTTTTTTTCTTTCTTTAGTATAGAAACTCAAACTGTCCAGTAAAAGGTTATTTTGTAAATTCCCATTTAGCTTAATACCAGTGATAATTTTGGTAATAAAACCTCTATTTCCAAGCTTGCAATTCAAAATATTTAACTGATCCTGTTTGTGAATAGAGCAAAAAAAAAACTATGTATTCTCTCACTTTTCTTAAAATATCATTATTAATATAAGGGAATATAAGGAAAGTATTATTGTTTCTACTTAAGGACTTTTAAAATATAGGAAATTATCTGGGCACAGGTGGTTCCTGCTGGTAATCCTAGCATCTCAGGAGTCTAAGCTCGAAGCTAACCCAGGCAGAAAAGTCCAGGTGACTCATGTCTTCACTAAACTACCCAAAACAGCTGGAAGCTGCAGCTTAAGTTGTAGAGCACTAGTGTAGAGCAAAAGAAGCTCAAGGACGTTGATAAAGCCTTGATTTCAAGCCCTAGAAGAGACAGGCACACTTGCACAAGTATACAGGCACACACACACACACACACACACACACACACACACACACACAGAGGAAATTATGTTCCTCTAAAACAACAACAAAAACCTTAATTATATAGAAATGCATCTTTTTCTTAGTTCAAATGGGAGTCTTTTGCAAAGTGCCTCTTTCTCCAAAGGCCTTTTGAGACACTTTTATAAAATGTTGATTGCCAGTAGTATTCCTTCTCACAAAATTTAATTAAATTGTGCCTTTTATATTTTCCTATGCTTCTGTTGAAATTCTTTAAATCTCTCCCCCTTATGTAAGTAGTAGTTATGGAGATAAATACATTTTAAATGACATAATTCAGGATTTAAAAAAATCTTTTGTTGTGAAACCTTTCAATATAAACAAAAATGATAAGAGGAAACACAATGAGTCTTTACCTATTACCATACTTGAACAATTATCAACACATAGCTAACTGTGTTTATCCTCTCATGCTCCCTGTTTAGTAAAGGCACTGTGATTGTTTCTACAACAAACTTCTGTTGACTCTGTTTTTTTCTGAGATGCATAATTATTAAATATGAGTCTGCACTCTGTTATATCTGTATGAATTGGAATGTGTGAACAGATGCAACTGATAGCTCATGCTTTACCCTTATTACTTTTGGATATGGTTACTGGATTTTGTGAAGGGTCAATTTCTAATGCCATTTTCTGATCAAGTAAGGGGCACATAGACCAAGGTAATAAGATAGAAGACCCCAAAATAAACCACATGGCTATTATCATGTTGTAGATAGCAAAAGTGCCAATTTCATAGTATCTCTATTGATGCTTCAGCTTCCTCCTTAAAACTACCAAATTATCAGTTTGTCAGGTACTACTTTGGTGATCTCTGCTTCTGTAACACATGGCTAGGCTCCTAGGTTTTCCTTTGAAATCTCACTAGGAGCTTTCATATGGCTATAACTCTTGGCTTCAACATTTCTACAAAACCAGAATCTTATGGACAAAACCAGTGCTTGCCACTGGCTCAAACCATAGCTCAGAGTACATGGACCATAAATACAGTGGACTTTGAGTGCCTGAATAATTAAATGCAATTAAAAATATCTAAGCAAATAATTTCCTAGGCTACCAAAAGGGAGCAGAGTACCCAATTGTTTTCTCTTTCTTTCTTTTTTTTTGGGGGGGGGGGTTGGGCTGTGGGACTTGAAGGCTGGCTCTGGGTTCTGGCCCTCTGCTCTTCAACTCAAGGCTAGTACTCTACCACTCTGAGCCACAGTACCGCTTCCCCCAATTGTTTTCTTACCAAGTGAAAGTTTGCACATTCACAACCTACAAATTAGGAGCAATGATGACATTAATTCACAGCATACCCTGGAAGCATCTTTCCCTTTATCCCCAGGGAACGTGTTTGACTTCTTTATAAAGGCACTCATCTCTTTAGCCACCATACTCTTCTCTGCTGCAACTTTAAACACTCTATTGGAGAAACTATTAGTTTTTCACAAGTTCTTACTCTGCTTTTGTCCCTAATTCTCACAGTTAATCTGGCTAAAAGCAGTCACCAACACTCATGCCACTTGAAATGCCCTGTCAGACTAATTAGTTAATCACCTTCAAACTTAGCTTTCCCACAAATCCTTAGTAGATGAATAAAACTTACCTTTTTTTGCAGAATATGACATAAATAACTTTTAATCCACTTTCCAAATAAATCTTCATTTCCATCTAAAACTTCATCAACACAGACTTTGTTTGAGCTCTTACCAGCATTTTGTTCTGAGTTTCTCACATTTCTCCCTCAAAATTTTCCAAATGCTTTCTATAAATCAGTTTGGAAGGATTCAAGACCCAAAGGCTCTAAATGATGGCTACTCATCCAACACCATTTTTCTAAGTTCCTCAGCAGTGTGAAAATATCCTTGAGAAAGTCTACTTAGAATGGGAGAGAATTAGATCAGAATTGTTCACCTGATGACCACATAGCAGCCAAGGAAAGACAGGGAAGGGGAATGAGAAGGGGGAGAGAGAAGAAAAGGGGAAGGGGAGAGAGAAAAGGGAAAGGGGAGGGGAGAAGGGGAGAGAAGAAGGAAAGGAAGAGAAAGATGGAGGGAGAAAGAGAGAGAGAGACAGAGAGAGAGAAAGAGAGAGAGAGAGAGAGAGAGAGAGGCAGGGAGGGAGGGAGAGAGAGAGAGAGAATATACCATATCTCCATCATGTCCAACTAGTTCCTACTCTCCAATGTTTCTACAAATTCCCAATAGCCTGATATATAATGAACCATCAATAAATTAAACCACCTGTAAGTCTGAACCCTCAGGATCCAATCAGCTTCCAATGCCTCCCCTGGGACACTGTGCCCACATGGAGAAAGTCTGATATAACACAGGAAATTTTGGAGCTTTTCAGACCCAGTTGCATATTATACTCATAATTTGCATTACACATTGAAGAGCTATATTTGGAATTTCATGATTAGATAAAACATTAATTACAATCTGTTTAACATCTTTTTGTTTATAATTTTTAATCAAAACATAGTAAATTTTGAAGTCTAAAAGTAACTTTCCTGGTTACCTGCAGGTCTCTTTATGAACTCATTATGCATAGGAGTATTTTTTTGTCTTAATAAAATCTATTCTGATATATTTTAAAGTTAGCAATAATGGTAGGGTGGCAAAAAGTTCATGCATAGGGGAAAATTCTTGTCACAAGAGGAAATAAGCCCAAAGCTTCTGGCTACAATTCATCTGATTAGACTGGTATAGTACATTTTTAGAAACACATCCAGAAAGTCATTTTTGAGTCTGACTACTCCTTGTACTCATTAAAGTATACATTTTGACAAGTGAAACTAAGCATAGACTCTTATTTGGACATGAGACATAGGACAAGAGGGGGAAGTCTTTCAGGTTTGTGAATGTGTGTCATCAACATCTTGAGATAACATTTAGCCTTTTCAAACTCAATCTGCTTGTTCAAAGAATTTTAACAATTCCCTGATAATAACACTGTTTAATAAACTACAGTGTGGAGGCAGCTCATTTACAAATTCTAGCATCCCTGTGTAAGCTATGCAAAGTTCTGTCACTGAGATAAATCGATGGCTGAGTATTCTTGAGATCTGAAACATAAAATTCACACCCAGTGTTTAAAATCCAGTATCTTGACCTGATTTAACACTCTTTCTTCTTATGTGAGATGTTCTGGTAGGTTCCCATTGATCCATCAATTCTGGACAGAACATGCCATGACCAGCCATTCTTACTACCTGTCAGAACATGCATGATTCTTTCTCTTTGGTCACTTCTACTGATTATTTAATCTCTCCCTTTCTACAGTTTTACTTAAATGGATAAATATACTTTCAAGAAAATACATAATTACATATTTACTTTTTAGTCCAATAATCTATTCTAAATGAATTTCTCATATTAAAGAAAAAAACTAGATTGCACAATCTTTACTCCAAGTTTTTTAATTTTTTTGGAGGACCTTGAACAATATGGCTTAAATTTATAAAACCAGTTTATTTGAAAGTTCTTTGATTATGATGTTAAGGGTTATATTCACACATGAATCCTAGAATAAAAAAAAGCATAACCACAGCATATGTTGTGTGTGTGTGTGTATGTGTGTGTGTGTGTGTGTGTGTGTGTGTGTGTGTGTGTATGTGTATGTGTATACCCTTATGTGTATGGGCATGAACATGCAGACATGTGTATGCATAAGAGTGTTCCAGTCCTAAAGTTTGAGCTCAGAGATGCCTGTAAGCTTTATTTTTTGTTGTTCAAGGTTAGCAGTATATCACATGAGACACAGACTCACTTTCAGCTCTTCTGGTGATTAATTGGAGATAAAAGTATTGGGGACTTTTTTGCCTATGATCTCAGCTTCCTGAGTAATTAGGATAATGGGCTTCTAGGATTGACCCCTCTGGTACCCTGAAACTTCAAATATTTTTAAAGTTTCACAATATGTCTTTTCTACTCTAGAGCTTAGAGGCTAATCAATGAGATTTTTAAGAAACAAATTATATTCATAATTAAAACTGACCTGTATTAATTTTCTTTTCTTTCTGGCCCAATTTGATGGTATTTGTTAAACATTTCCTTTGAGGCCTAAATGATTCTTTGATTTGCAGAAATTAAAAATACTGAGAATAATATGCTTCAATTATTACCCCATAACTTGACTACTTCCTTGTTATTTTTCTGTACTACTCCACAAATATTTGTCACTTCTAGGTAGTTAATTGTAAAAGGTTGCTCTATCCTTAACACCAAGAAAACTGATTCCATCAGGTCACATATAGAGATCAATTTATTCATGCTTTTGTGAGATCATGCATGGCTCCTGAGAAGACAAGAATCAAGTAAAGTTTGTATCTCCTTCTTTAGGACATACATTGTTTGGGAACTTTGCTGTTTAGCCATTAATTAATGAGCTTGCTAGAAAAAGAACACTTTTTGTTTGCTTTGCTGCATAGTAAAATAAACTGAGCAGTAAAAACAGAAAGTATGAAAAAATAAAGAATTGAAAAGTCATAGCTGTAATTATGGGAAAATAAGATTGTATTCTGCTATAGTTGCATAAATTAAGCATCAATATGTATTGTAGCACCAATGAGTAAACAATCTCAACCTGGCACATAATTTCTTACCTATAACCCTTGAGGAATACAGATTTTAAACTTCAGAATATTTCAGAGCTCAGGAAGGTGGCTTTGTTCATATAGTTTACATGTTGTAATGTCCTGAGTAAAACAGGCAACATTCTGTGTTGAAAATAGTGTATTTGCCTGCTATTACTCAGGAGGTTGAGATCTGAGGATCACAGTACAAAACCAGCTATGGAAAGTATGTGAAACTTATCTCCAATCAACTACTCAGAAAATGTTAAAATGGCACTGTGGCTTAAGTGGTAGAGTATTAGTCTTGAGCACAAAAAGCTCAGGGATAGCACCTAGGCCTTGAGTTAAAGCCCCAGGATAGGCAAAGAAAAAAAAAATAGAATATTTACATGTGATGAATAATACTAGCAAATTTGTATTGATCAAATCAGATTTTATCCTTAAATGACTTAGCAAAATAAAACAAAGAAGAAACTTAAACTATTGATATTTAGAGATGCTATTTTGCAATTATAAATAAAACAGATTCATATTAAGATAAAACAATGTACCCATTATAGTTTAAATATTACCCAAATTGCCTACTCTGAAGACCCTTTTTAAAGTTATTATTTTTCTCCATATCCTCATTCTCAACATTTTGATTTCTATGGAAAGAAAATTGAGTTACACAGATATTCTTCTTATTATTATTAGCTTCCTATGTGATTCATTCTAGAAAAGCCTTCTTCCACAAAGTCCTTTGGTTGAGTTCAAGGAACATAACTTTTCATGTTGATTTCTTGTTTCCTATATAGTTTTGAAAGTGTCTCTCTTTTTGTCTCTTAAAGTTTATTAGAAAAGAGTGCTCTTGTATGAGAGCTGGGCTATCACACTCATCTCTCTATCCCTTATCCCTGATGGTTTGCTGTCTAAGAAAGCACCAGACAATTGAATAACCCTTGGCAAAACTTCAGGGAACCTATCATTAATAAGTTGTCAATTATGAGAAAATTTCTGTATTCTACTATTCCCAGAATGTTTCAAATATACTAGCATAAAGATATAAAGATGGAACTTAGAACCAGAAGTAGGCACAAATTCAAATGTTAGAGACTTTATAAAGCCACTCAAAATTGCCAGACTTCATCGTAATCTTGAGATGATCTTTAGACACAGGGCCTAAGAGAAATTCCTTTAATGTGACCAGAGGAGACAGACATAAGAATGTTTTCATAATCCACAAAAATGGTCAAAGTCTCACCTGGTATGATAGCTAGCATTTAATAAACATTAATATTTATCAGTGGAGTATATGGCATAAAAAGGCTAATTATATGTATGGATATTTAAATAACACAGGCTAGTTTCTGAGTAAATAAAAGATATTTGCTATCTTTCTATCCTGGGTCTAGTCTCATTCTTTTCCATTTGTAAATCACAAAGAAGACTGGTATTAAGATTCTGTAAATAAATTCAAGTTTAAAACCTTACCTTAGGGCCGGGAGTTTGACCTAGTGGTAGCATGCTTGCCTAGCATGCACAAAGACCCAGGTTCGATTCCTTGGTACCACATACACAGAAAAAAGTCAAAAATGGTGCTGAGGCTCAAGTGGTAGAGCTCTAGCCTTGAGAAAGTCCAAGGACAGTGCTCAGGCCCTGAGCTTAAGCCCAGGGACTGGCAAAACAAAACAAAACAACAACAACAACAAACCCAAAAAACAAAACAACAACAACAAAAACCCTTACCTTATCAAATGTAACCCAAGTGAAATTTGATCTCTGATGAAGAATTATTTTTCTTCTCCTATCTTTGCATTGTACTTGGCCTTAAGGATCTAACTTGAGACTTAGACAAAAAAAAAATTCTCTTGTAGTTCTTACTGTTTTTGGTGGATTAAAGATGACCCTCAATTACTTGTTTCCTTCCACTACAGTTGATTCTCCCTCGTGTATGCATTTGCACAGGTTCCATAAGGACTTCAATCACTGCATGATGGGATAAATAATTCTATGTTGGTGGTGGACCAAACCTTTAAGAAGGCTGTGATTTTTCTTCCTTGTTGATGTTGCACGACTACCTGAAGAAGAGGAGGTCACCAATTACCTGGAAAGGAGAAAGACCCAGCATGACATTTGAGTCTTCAAGTGATTTCCATGCTACTTTCCAGACTATAACCTAATGAATAACCCCAAGTACAGAACTTCCCAGTCAACTCATAGAAAAAGCATGGGAGATGATAACAGAATTATGCTTTTAATTTGCTCCTTTTCAACATACAAGCATAGTTGTTTAACAGATTCTTTGTGCTCTCTACTTCTCCTTTACACTGTTAAGGTTGAAGTAAAATCTTGATCCACTAATTGCTACTGCATAAATGCTGAGGGGGCTGAGACCCTCAAAAGTCCTTTACTGGGAATATTTACTGTGTTCTTTTGTGTTCCCATCTTCTATCAGTGGGAATCTTATTTTGTAATGAAGATCTTTGCCCAGCAAGTCCCTCAAGCTACACTATTTGTCTGCAGTCCACTTGAGCTATGCCAAGCTCCACTGTCAAAATTTAGGCATATCACAGCCGCTCTGTTTCTCCTTATCTGTCCACACTTCTTTTATTTTTGCTTATATGTTGAAAAAGAGAGAAGTCATATGTATTTTATATATATGATTGTATATCATATATACATATATTGCATATAAATGGCTCATATCTATACCTCTTCTGTTGGTCATGATCTTTCAAATTTGTTACATTTGCTCTCATATCAAAGCATATGATTGATAGAAAAAAATTTAGAGAACATAAAAAAGTAGCACATGAACAGAATAAAACTTTCCTAACGCCTTGGTAATTATGAAATGGGCATTGCTGACTACTGCTCTAAGAGGATAGATCACTTTGGTCATTAGTATATAGTGCTTGCATTCTTTTCTGTGATCTCATTCATGTTCATGAAATTTAAATTATAACTATGCATATTTTGAAGCATTCTCCTTTATACCATGCCATTGCATTCTGAATATCCCCCAGGCATCATTTTCTAAACATGTGTATGCTTATTGTTACCTTGTCATGATAGAGGGGGAAATACATCAAACAAAACATTTCTCAGTAATCATTTTTGCAATTCTTTACCTACAACAAAATTGTCCTCAGTGTGCTTCTGGCTGTCCACAATTCTCTTCTGCTTCTTAATTTTGTTGTAAGAACGCTGGGATTCTAGTCCTTTTGTTACGATAATAGCCACAATATTCAGTGCCTGTGGTGAGCTATTTGTATTATAAAACACAGAGAGATGGCCCCTGGTGGGATGATTATTCAGCCAATATAACACAATCCCATAACTGACACATAGTCAATATTTTGTCAGGAAGCAGTGAGGAAAATGTCAATGTTCTCAATTTCTTCTTTGGGAAAAGATCTACAGGGCTTGAGGAGAGCTTTATTTCAAGACTGATAGAAAGGATGTAACAGAGAGAATATGGTAAGGATTACTTGGGAAAGACAAGGGTACAGAATAAGAGAACTTGAATTAAAATGATGATCTGAGCTAGGTATAGAGACAAAAATCTGTAATACTAGCACTTGAGGGAATAAGGCTATCTTAGGATACAAAGCAAGACGCTGTCATAGAAAATGAAAACAAGAAAAAATGAGCAAGAAAAAAAGGGGTATTTAAAATAATAATGAATGCATATCTGATCAGTTACCATGAATCAATTGAAATAATCATTGTTCACATCACTGGATGGAGAGCTATCTAGGATTGTAAAGTACAATTCTAGGTGTGTTTGTAAAGGTATTTCTAGTGATAATTAGACCCTGAAGTATCTGTGAAGTTGCCTCTGGAAATAAGTTAGGTTATTAAGGTTCTCAATTAGTAACTGGAATAGACTCATAAGAGGAGGTAGAAGAAATGTGAAAGGTGGACTCAGTTGGAGAAAGCATATCACTATGGTAGTGCCTTTGAAGGTGGCATTGCTTTGTGCTGGCCTCTCTCTGCTTTCTGTTCCTCACTATTCCTGGACATATGTTGTCACAGTGCTGTTCTGTTCAAGGGCATGAGGTTAAGCAACACAGATGGAACCCTTGGGAACCACAGGCCAAATAAATCTTTTTTTCTCCTTAAGTTGTTTATATCAGGTACTTTTTAAAGCAATGCCCGATAACTAAGACAACCACGGAGTAAAGAGAAACTTCTGTTCTCAAGCGTAGTTCAGAAAATATATTTGTTTTTCTTGAGTCTGCATCCTATCTCCTACCATGTTAATTTTAACCTCTACTAACTTCCTAAAATGACAAATTCTCATTCTTTTTACAGATGAATAATATTTCTTGTGTGTGCATATTACGTTTGCTTATTCATTCATCAACTGAAAGACACCTATCCTGATTCTGTAGTTTGGCTATTGTGACCAGTGTTTCAATTCACATGGCTCTATTGTATACAAACTTTCATTCCTTTGTATATAGGTCCAAAAGTAGTATAATACTTTTTAGTTTACTGAGGACCCTGCAAAAGAATTTCCCTGATAGCTAAGCTAATTTTAATTTGTACCAAAAAGATGTAAGGATTCCTTTTCCTTTGCATGCTCACCAGAATCTGTTGCTTCTCTTCTTGATGGTGGTCATTCTGACTAGAGTGAGCTAGAACTTCAATTCCTTTAAACACATTGAACATTTCTGTAAGTACATCTTGGCCTATTTGGTTTCTTTAAAATACTTCGTGTTGAAAGCCATATAATGAGTGATTGTTGTCTTTAATGTACTATTATCTCTATCTCTTTTGCTGTCCCTTGGCTATCTCATATTGTTATAGTATTTCACCTTGTTATTTGATACATTGTATATATGCTTATTTGGTTATTTGAAATCGGAAAGGGAAGGGGGGAAAACAAGATGAGGGGTGGGGGTGGGGGGAGGGAAATGGAGACCAAGAAATGAGAAAGGGGATCAGTGTTTGTGAAGTAATGCACCTTCTATCTGGTGAATATAATGTAACCCTTCTATTAATTACAATAAAAATATATATAAAAAACTTTGTGTTGAATTCATTTCTGTCTGGTCCTGTTGGTCTCTAGGAAGGCCATTGAAGTAGAACTGCGCAAGCCATTCAATTGTCCTTTAGTACTTACATAACATCCTAGAGCCCTAGAACTGGTGCTGCTCCTGGAAATAAAAATAGTCCCAGGTATATTCCTTATAACTATCTTCAGAATTCTCACAGCAAGGTAAGACTTTTTCCATTACTAGACCAAAATGAATGTTAATATTTAACATTTGGTATAACAGTAAAGAGATAATGTTAGTGGTGTTTCACACATTTGTTCATTCATTCGTTTATTCATTTGAAACGTGATTGTATCTTAGGCTTTTATGAGCCATTCCTCCAGATTCCACACTTATCCCTTCTTTTTCTTTTCTTTTTTTTGTATTTTGTTTTTGAGTTAAAAATCTCATATGGCTTCAAATTCATAATCTTTTTTTTCTTCTGCCTTCTGATATCTGGGATTAAAATCACGTGCCACCACGCCCAGTTTCTTACCATTTCCAAAAGGTTTTATTTTGCTTCATTTTCTTCCTCTTTGCTTATTTTCTGATAAAACTTCTGTTTGGGAAGCTACTATAATTAAAAATAGTTTTGATCTGATTGTAAAAGAAATCACCGATTATTGAGATTGCTAAAATTTACTTAAAGTGGAACATTTTAAACTTTCCCCAAAAGTGAGTATTTCTTAGAATATGTTACATGAAGATGATGGCTTTGCTTTTCATGGAGAAATTCTAGGAGATTTCAGTGCTCCAGGGGAGAAACTGAACTCTATGGCACAGAATTGGGTTAATATTTTTTCCTAAATCAGATATTTTAGTCAGAAAATTGATTATTGTAACTTGTGTCTACTGAGAGTTGTTCTGGATCCTGAAAGGTTTGCCAATATCTGAATGACAGATGGCTGTAGTATAAGGATGTTGAAATCTGGCAAGCAAATAACCCTGTTATTAGGCAAATTTCTTCATGTCCAATAGCATATCTGGATATGAGTTAGACACAGTGAGATCTAATGTAAGTGCCTGTGATTTTGGTGAAAGCCCTACATATGCCTTCTCATCTCTAGTATGGAATAGTTTTACTCTCAACTGGTAAAGTTAAAGCCACTACATAAATGCTATTTCCTTGAGCCTACAGAAGTGTCTGCCTTTTTTTTTTCCTAATTAAGGAGTCAGACTTACTTGAGGAAGTGCTTTGCTCTTAAGGGAAAAAAACATCAGTCATGGTCAAAATTCTGTAGCTTATCATAAAACAAAAGAAAAACCTGATATCAAATGTCGATTACAAATGGGTTGCTACTGCTGCCATTAAATAGAACTTTGTGGTGACTGTTAAATTTCTTGTGAGGAGGGAAGAGTGATTGCTTCCCCAAACCAGACAAGCTTTAAAGGATTTTTTGATTCTTGAGATGCTGTTTGCTTGTTATGACATAGGAAGCCATTTTGTGGAAAGAGCCCACTTCTCAGCCCCTTAGTATAAGTGCAGGAGTCTACCATCACCAGATATCCATGCTAGATGGAGTGTAAAGTTTGAGTTAGATATTTGGAGATGATTTCTGCCTGCAGATAAATAATATCATCCGCGTTTTCTTTTCAGTCATTGCTTTTGATAGTGCAGGCCCCTTGCCTGATTAGGTAGATAGATGGGAGGCCTGCGGTCAGACATTGATTAGGTGACAGCCTGAATTCTGAACAGGAGCAAGGCCTGTGGACTGCAGAATTTTCCATTGACAGTGGGAGTCTTGCTTTTGCAATATGGACAGTGTAATGGTTTTGCACAAATTAAACCACTCCATCTTCAGCAGTTGCAGTTGCAAGCCAGCGGGTTTGGTAGACCCTAGGCACTTCTGAACAATCAACACTGGTGTAATGCAACTTTTCAAGCTCTATTTCGTTGACTTCTTTTCTTTCTTTTGGGTGAAAACTGCTTCACAATTGGGGAAGTGGATTGTGAGCCATGAGGGATATAGTTCTTTTTTAATAGAATGAGCAAGAGAAACTCTTATCTTTGTACTCATCAATATAATTATTTGAAAAATAGTTTCCTTCAATTTTCATGCAAGGACAATCTCCTAATGTGTTTTTAGTTGGTGTTTAAGTGTTTAGTAAACAAAGATATTATGCTAGCTTACAAGTGCCTCTTGGGAGGAGGCTTGTGAGAAAATCATAGACAAAGGCTTCAGCTCTTCTATCTCTGTTGTCATCTGTCTCTCTGATAATGCTTTTTTGTTAATCTCTTTATCACTTGTTACCCTGTACTTTTAGTCAAAGAATAAAGATAAGATATCCCACACTTCTTTTGTTAATCTGTTTATTACTTGCCACCCTGTGTGTTTCTAGTAAATAGTCAAAGAATAAAAATCAGACATCCCACACTGGAGATGCCACACAACGTGAAGGGCACAGCTCTGTGAGCCTCTCTTTTAGAATTCTTGCTTGTATATATTGCCCCATTTCTGTCTCACAGTGGATTCTCACAGGGTGGAATCCAACACTTCTTCGAGAGGCTTGAAATTGTCAACAGCTATATCCTTGAATATGAGACACAAGTATTTAACAAATGCATAAATGAGAAAAGAAGAAAGCAAGGGTTGGCATTGTTCATTTCAGATATGAAATTTTATTCTATTCAGGTACTTATTTTATTTTTCTTTGAAGATATCTTGGTTTTATGCCTTCTAGAACCTGAAAATTTGACCCAGAGGGGAACAAGTTTGGGGATGTAGAATGAGATAAAGAGAAATAATTCAAGTCCTGTGTTTGCTAGCTGTGCCTTTTTCATACACTTTTTCTCTCCTCCTTAACCTATAAGGAATTTATCTTTCATTTTCCTTTTCAAGAACAATTTCTCAATTGTCACTTCTTCCTGTTATTTACATGAGATTTGCCTTTTCTTTCCCATCATACTAGGATGAATGTATAGAATTAATTCTCCAAACCATTGGGCAGAATAGAAGCTGAGTAATCAATAAAATGTATCATTCTTATTACATTAGTTTTCCATGTTTAGCGTCAAGCTATTGAGAAAATAAGGCAGTCTATGACTACTGGACAAAATATTAATAACTTTGACCACACAACATCTTAAATAAGTTACAGAGATTTATTAGCAAAAATTATCCAAATGGTGCAGTGAATGCCTTCTTTCTATAAAGTTGGGGGTCATAAGATTCTGCCCTGTAGTACAAGGGGAAGAAATGAAGATTTAAAGTCACCATTTACAATTCCTTAGATCAATAGAAAACTATTAGAATAACAGTGTGATTTTATGTAAATAACAGATAAATGAATAGAAAGAAACCAACAGATGACTTTTCAATTTTATGGTTCAAGAAGCAGGTATTGACTCATAATTCAGTCAGAAGAGATTACTACAAAGACCTAATGTTTTCTTTTTTGTTTGTTTTCTTTTTGTTTTAATTTTTTCTCGATGTTTGTTTCTGGGGAGATAGCGTATAACATTGGAAAATGTTGCTTTGAACTTAGCTTTTTCCTTTTCTTTCTTTCTTTTTTTTTTTTTGCAAGTCCTGGAATTGAATTCAGGCCCTGAGCACTGTGCTTGGGCTTTCTCAAGACTAGAACTCTACCACTTGAGCCACAGCACCACTTCTGGCTTTTTCTGTTTATGTGGTACCGAGGAATTGAACTCAAGGATTCATGCATGCTAGGCAAGCACTCTACCGCTAGGCCACGTTTCCAGCCATAAACTTAGCTATTTTGTGCAATTTTCTCTTTTTCCGCTTTAAAAAATGTAAAACAAAAAACAGACACCAGTGAGACATACCTGTAATTCCATTTATTCAGGAGATGTGAAATATGAAAATCTGTTCAGAGAGCCAGGCTACCCAGACAAATCCATAAGGCTCTTAGTTCCAAATAATGTGCAAAAAGCTGAAACTAGAAGTGTAGTTCAAGTAGAAAACTGAGTGAGAGCTTCAGGACCTGTGTTCAAGCTTCAGTATGGGAAGGAAAAAAGAAAAAGTAGAGGAAGTATTTACTTGGCTCTTTGTATTCTATGTTCTTGTGGAAGACTTCAAAGTCAGTCAAAAAAAAAGCAATAAATGTAACAAGGACACTCCTTACACCAAGAGATAAATAAATACTAGAGTGGCTGGTCCTTAGAGTTTCCTAGATGATTTCAGGCTATGAATCATCTTTTCCTTATGTTTACGAACTACACCATCCTGCTACACCTGTAGCAGATAAATCTTCATTCCATTACTAGTCATCAATTTAACTTATAGGACATAACTCAAAAAACTGATTGAAATATTTGTGGTGGTTCATATATATGAATACCTATCTGAACATTGAACATTATTTGCAATGGGAGAATTTTAAAAGATAACCTACATATTTAATAGTAGACTTTTTATACCATATGATCACTAAAATATTTCTTGTGGACATAGTTTCATAATATTTTGTTAAAATTAGTTTGATATGGTATTTTTCCATTCTTCCCTCTTTCCTATCTATAATTAATAAACTACTCTAAAATCCAACCAGTTGGAGTTATACTTGGGTACTGGGATTAATTATATTTTTATTTCTGTGCTTACTTTTACAAGTTCATATGTTACTATGGTTATTACATGGGGTATTTTATAAAGAAGGAATAAACAAAAATAAAATAGTAATAAAGGAAAGCGTACATTTCATTATTGAAAAGTTCTTACAAACAGAAAAAAATTTAAATGTAAACTTTATCCTTTTGAAACTATCAACTCTTAAAAATTCTCATTATTAAGTATGATTTAGTATTGTGAAAAATTCACTTTTGGTATTTTGTATCAATGGTAAAATAAAGAAAAATACAGCTATAAATTTTCCTTTTCTTTAAAACTATTTTCTTTGGTGGTAATCAAACTATTTTTCAGGGTCAGTTAGTTCTTTAGGTTAAAAAGGGGGGGAGAGAATAGAAATAGTCAAAGTATCCAGCTAAAGGAACTCAGAAATGACTGAGTGAGTTACTAGAATGAAAGGGCAATAAATATTCACATTTTATAACAGAAAATGAATAGCTTCCAACTTAACTTAATCATTATAGTAACGATTTTAAATCTATTCAATATATAACAATTGTTGCGATATATGGGCCAGGAGTTTGGCCTAGTGGTAGAGTGCTTGTCTAGTATGCATGAAGCCCTGAATTCAATTCCTCAGTACCAAATCCACAGAAAAAGCCAGGAGTGGTACAGTGGCTGAAGTGGCATAGAAGTAGCTTTGAGCAAGAGTGCTCAGGGACAGTGCCCAGGACAGGCAGACAATGAAAAAAAGAACAAAAAGAAAAAAGAAAAATCACATTTGATCTGGAATTCTATGACTACTGAGAAAAGTAAATCTCCCCTATCTGTATTCACATTTTTTTTTGGTTTAAACTTTCATTAGGAAATTAGCAAATTTGCATCCTTAGTATTATTACTTATCTAGATCCATTCATGTAAGTATCTATATAAATGTATAATAGATAGTTTGTATATTCATATAATAAATGTCTTTCAACATCACTACTTTTAATTTTACATTTATTTTAGCACATCAATTTATCACCATAATTATTCTGTTAAAAATGAAATACTTATTAATATATCTATATAACCTATGTATTTTACTTGTTTTAAAGATTAAGTATCTCTTTTCCAAATTTCTACAACCACTTCCCTAAATTATCTTCTAGCAACTTATCAATGCAGACAGAAAAAATTACATAAATTAAAAGATGTGAAATCTGTAATAAGACTAATATGGCTGAGTTAACATTAGTGAAAATATCTGCAGTTTGATCATCTCCAGTTTTCTGTACATTGAAATTTTTGTGGTTTGATATTTAAAATAAAGTTTCTTCTGCCAAAAGACATTAGAATGTGAATTTTTAAACACTTTGTCTTTTGTTAATGCTATATGTCAAGAATGAACAATTTAAATCTATTCTTTTAAAAATAAAATTATAATATGACATACTAAATGTTTCAGAGTTGTCTTTTTGGCCAGATTTACCTTTTGATTCTCCATGGCTACTTACAACATTTGTTATAAAATAGCCTTTGGGCCCATAGAGCAGTACTTCTGCTACCATGATTCTGATTCCACAGGTAGTAATATACAGGCAGCGAGGCATCAATGTAAGGAAACAGGAGCAAAGTATCCATCTAGGCTCTCCAACTCATAGATCATTCCTTTTTCTACCCAATGGCACTGGTCAGTCCATAATAGAAATATTCCTTGTTCCTGAGTTCCTGCTGCCTATATGTCTCATTCTGTTATTCTGTGTTAAATTATCATTTTTTCTCTCTTCCTATTAGTAGCTTTGGGTATTCCATTCTGTTCTGTTACACTTTTTTTCTATATGTTCAAGCATTCTTTCAATGTACTTTTATGTATTTTAAATGTTCCTATATTTATCTATATTTGTACCAATATCAATATGATTGGAGTTTAGTTGGAAAATATGATACTTATTTAACAAATCAAAGAGGCCTCACTTCTCATTTTACAATGTGTACCATTTATTTTTCTTGCTTCTCACATCTCTTCCTCCTTTAACAACCTTTTGGTGAACTGATCAAATTGCTATCATTTTCCTTCTTCTCTCTCTTGTCATTTTCTTTTAATTTTTCTTTTCTTTCTTATTACAGAGCATGTTCCTCCTTAATGTTGTTGCTCTTTCTTCTGAGGTTTTCTGTTTGTCTACCAGGAAGGAACAAGGTCTCAGCACCCTGCTTCTCCTTTACCGACCCTACTGGGTCTGCAACCACCCTGGCATATCATCACTTTACTGTGTTCATGAGACTCAGGTCCATTTTCTGCAATGTACTATCTCAGCTGTCCTGTGGGTGAATGAACTTTTAGCAAAAAGAGTCTTTTGGGAACGGCCATATCTCTCCGCTCCCTAGTTTCTTCATATTCTCTGTTTTAAATGGAGCATTATGAAGCTCTCTTGGACAGAGAGCCCCAATACTTGTTCCCAGACTCAAAAGCTCTTGTCTGGCTCCTGAGGAGAAATTTCTCTGCTACTGTTTTCTATCACTCAGGGTTCCATTGGCCTGAGTCTCACTTGCATCCATTGACCTTTTGAGTCTTTGTGGCCAGCCAATAATAAGCAGGATTCATTATCCCAGGGTATAGCTTTGTAGAATTCAGTCTGCTATTTTTGCTTCTGTCATTTACCATTGACCTGAAATGCACGAGTTATATTGCAAGCATCACCTTGCTAAAATTCATGCTTTTTAGGACCAAATTAGAAGTTAATGGCAGAGCCTGGAGACCTACTTGAGATGAAGCTACTATATCCAGGATGCCAGACTGACTGTGGAAAAGGAATAGAATAATAATAAAAGAAATATGAAAAATACGTTTTAGTGCTTATTTATACTAAATTGATTAGGCAAAGATGCACTGAGTCTTTGCTACTTGCTAATGAAAAGCTATTATGCACAAACATTAATAAAATATATTTGAAGAGAAACACATTTTTAACCTCTCTAATTACTAGGTTTAGGACTACAAAGGCTGATTGATCTATCTCTTCTTAGAAATGTATATTTATTTTTGTTGTTGCTGTTTTTGGTATTTGTGAATAAAATATAATTATTTCTTAAAACCAGTTAACTTTGTATGAGTGAGTAATTTGCATACACTTGATAACCCAGTGCTCTGCAGCTCTAGGGATCTACAGCTTATTCAAAGCTCCAATTCCAACTTGTTGGTGGTGAATTGGAGATAAAAGTGTCATGGATTTTTCTGCCTGGACTGGCTTTGAACTTCAATCCTGACCTCAGTATTCTGAGTCACTAGGATTACAGGCATAAACCACTGGAGCCTAGCTAGAAGTTTTATTATAGTAGGAGGAAGATAATAGGATATGTAGACGTTGAAACAATATAAAATAGTCAGGGTTCTTAGAAGGTGTTTGATTATCAAAGAGTTTGCCTACTGTATGTGAGGTTCTGTATTTGACCCCTCACACTGTAAACAATTAATGTACTATGTTATCTTTCATCTCCTTTGCTGTCCCTTGGGTATCTCATATTGTTACAGTACCTCACTTTGTTATCTGATATACTGAATTTATTTGTATTTGATTATTTGAAATTTGATAGGGAAGGGGGGAAAACCAAGATGGGGAGGGGCGGTGGGGGGGGAGGGCAAAGGGTACCAAGACATGTGAAAGGGTATCAATGTATGTGAATTAATGCACCTTCTATATGGCAAATATCATGTAACCCTTTTATTAATTACAATAAAAAATATATATAAAAAGAATAATCTGGAGGGACCAAAAAAAAAAAGCTAAGAAAATTGAAGAGCCAGGCTTTGAGAAGGAAATAGATAATAGAGGGGCGTGTTGTTATGTAGTCAGGTAAGTTAAACACAAGACAACATTCATAGTCTTAGCAGTCTAAGAAGTTGTTAGTCACTCTGAGAAAGCTTTTGTGATTTTTGCAGAGCATGGCCACCATACAGCACAACATGGAATGAATGAAAAGTGGGCAGAGCATGAATGGACTATAAAAATCAAAGAGTTCATTTGTCATAATCAGTAGAAACCTTGGGCTCTCCTAGCGGACATTTACAATAGAACAAAAGCTAGAGGCATTAGGCCAAATAATATGACATTAAATGTAAGGACCTCCAGGATAAGGAAACAAAAGCCATATAATGAATGACTCTTGTTCTTAATGTACTATGTTATCTCTCACCTCTTTTGCCATCCCTTGGTTATCTCATATTGTTACAATATTTCACATTGTTATCTGATATATTTTATATGTGCTTCACTGGTTATTTGAAATTGGATAGGGAAGGGGAAAAATCAAGATAAGCGGGGGGAGGGTGGGAGGGGGATGGGGAACATGTCATAAGAAAGGGTATCAATGTTTATGAGGTAATGCACCTTCTATCTGGTGAATATAATGTAACCCTTCTATTAATCACAATAAAAAATCAAGGTGTTCAGGATTCTTGTAAATTAAGAGATTTTTGGAAGCAGAATTTCAGATTTTAGTGACAAGAGTTTTGGTCACCCTGCTTCAATGTCATTTTGGAAATACTCAAATCCATCATTATGGCTTGTGAAGAACAGATGAGAAGTGCGGAAGTATTCCTCTGAGTGGAAATCCATTCAACCTTTATCTTAACATTCACAGAATTCTGGGAGCTTTCCTGATAAAGAAGGACAGGGTTTTTATCACATTTCCTTACATCTTTTTTAATGGTCTCACAAAAATGATGGTGAATTATAGCTCTCTATGTTGCAGTGACTCCAACCTGTTACTCTAACAGTCCTTGAGTATTTAAGACACTCATAGAGGCTTCAAATTTATAAATTCTCAACCACTAACAATTTTACATCCATGTTTACAATAATTGAAGAGTTCTATAGCATTTTTCTCGATGAAGCACTTTAGATGGAATGTTTTTAATGTATTAAAGACTTTTTCCTTTGTTTAATGATAACATGTTGTATTAGATCTCCAAGTAGGCATTGGAGTGCACTTAACCAATCTATAATTCTTCCAATGCTTGCATAATTAGACTAAGTAGGCCTCCCCATGATAGCATTCTGCAGGCTTCTTCTTTAATTTTAGCAAATCTTTTTTGTTGGGGGACATACATTTTTGATGTCTTTAAAAAGGTGCTTAATTTGGGTAACACTAGACAGATGAATGTGCAGTTTACTTTGTTTAAATAGCAAAATTGGAATACAGTTAACATACCAGACAAAGTAAATCATTAGTATGAGTTAGATTTATTGAATTTGTTTGAGTTAATGTTCCAGTAATTTATATAAGACTTGGACAGCTTTAAAATATTGTGATATGGTGATATATTTACCTTTCCATTGAGGGAAAAATTAAGAAATTCATCTTCTATTTTTCTGTCCAAGTCAGATTCTTATTTATTATTTGCTTTGGGATAACTTACCATTGCTTTATGAAAGGATTTAAAAGGAATAGAATTTTAAAATTCTTGGTCTGAATACTAATTGTATATTTAGAGAGTAAATAGAGCTAACAATAAACAGAAAAGTGTTTTCCTTTGTAAATTTTAACTTCTTTAGATATTTCAATTTGTTTTGGTGACTTAAGAAAAGACTTATAACTGGGATCTATGAGTTTATTAGTTCCTAAATTCATTTAAAATGGTGTAATCTGGAATTGGGAGTGTTTTTATCCAGCCAAATGGCTTAAGAGTACTTAGATTATAGAATAGCATACAAAAATGGAATGAATTTGCACAAATTGAGGGTTTTTCCCTCCTTATAAAGTATGTCATGTGGGCAAAGTATTCCATAAAAACTTTGCTTTTTAAAAATCACACAGTATGCAGCCTGACGGGAAATAAGGGCTATATCACTAATAAGACATGTATCACTGATGATACATTATATCTGGGGCATAAATGAAGGAGAAATGCAGTTATTATTGGTTTTGAGATATATTTTGTAATGAGCATTTAAATAATAAGCATAATTCTGGTAGATAAGAATGATGGCCGTTACAAATGGACAAGGTAAAACAGATGTCAGTAAAGAACACCATTGAGAGGCTTGGGAATTGCACGGGTAAATAGAGATGTGAAAAGTATGATTGCAGTAGGACTGGTAGTTACTGCGTCAGATATTTTACCCGAATTTCCTGAGAAGGCATTCTAATACATGAATACACATCTGACTTTGAGAAGAGCTCTAACCTACCATTCAGTAGACTGCCAGATCTGACCACAGGGAGGCTGCCTTCCCACAAGCAACAGGTTAGCATTTTACTTTCGCACTGCATAGTTTTCCTTTGATTTGCTGTATCTTGAATACAAGTCTTTGTTGAACACAAAATGGCTTTTCTGAAAAAGAAGAATTACAGTCAACTCTGAAACACTGAAGATGCTTCATTTAAATGTAATCCACGACAACCTGTAGGTGGTGGGCTTTGTTGTGCTCCCGCTGCACACAGAACAATGCCTATGCTAAGATACATAACCATATTCAAAAGTTGCACCACTCTGTTCTGTATTGGGGAATTCCTTCTGTGAACTTGTATAAGGCTCATTCTCCACTAACACACAGTTTCTTCATTCTTTTCATGTCAGAATTCTTAATATTCCCAACCAAATGGACATCTGCCTACTTCTCTAAATAATAATGCTTTCGAGCTTGCCTATCCTGAGTATTTTCTTTTTAATATTTGTGATGAACTCTAATGAGCAGTAGCAAAGGGATCCTGAAGTTCAGCTTTTTAATGAACAGTATAGCTTCTGGCTACTGTTAGGTCGAAAATAATTGATTTACATTGCAGTGGTATATCATAAGCATGTTTCCACACAGAGGTATTAGATAATCTTACTGCAAATAGCCTTAAAAATACTCTCCAAATGGTATGTTTTTTTTAAGGCTGGAAGGGATGTGTTTATGATTCATTCAAGTGAAAAGATTTTTCCCATGAATATCTGACCTTCTTTTATAGAATTTGAAATGTAATAACATGTAGGAGTTTCTCCATCATTCTCGGTATTCTAAGATAGGAATTGAAATGCTTCTGTAACATAAATGATGTGATATGATATGCATGAAGGCACTGTCAAATGAATATTTGGATTTAAGACAAAATTTATAACTGAGATTGCATATTATCATAAATGTATTAAGGTTTTCTTGGCATTGTAGTCCAGTGAAAAAATATTGAGGAAAAGAGAGAAGAATTAGATTCTACTACTGAGGTATACATTCTACTGCTACTGAGAAATACATGTTTTGGCCAGCCATTTTTCACTTTATTTTTCACTTTATTTTTATCAGTAAAATGATACAAATTATCTCTGAAGCCAAGGAAAGTTTGCAGTTATAAAATTCCATAAGTTGATATTTCTTCTTTCTATTTCTTTCTCCTGATCAGAGTATTTATAATTAATAAACTGGGTGTTTATTCTTATGGCAATATTAAACCTATTTGATATTATCTATATTTTGAAATGCTTTCTACATCAGATCAGATTTCCCTAGACATGTCAATATCAGTATTTTTAACTTTCCTTAAAGAATCATAGACTTTGTTCACATGTATAAGAATTTATGGCCAGGGGCTGGGAGTTTGGCTTAATGATAGAGTGCTTGCCTAGCATGCATGTAGCTGGAAATGGTGCTTTGATTCAAGTGGTAGAGTTCTATCCTTGAGAAAGCCCAAGGACAGCGCTCAGGCCCTGAGTTCAAGCCCTGGGACTGGCAACAAAAAATAAATAAAAAGAATTTATGACCCTATTTTAACAGATGTACCTTTGATTTGTGCCTTTCACTTCTGTAAATACAGTACACCTATATTCCAAAGAGCATTCCAGTAGTTTTATTATCTTAGAGTTGGTAGAAGTAATAAGCAGAAACATCATCAACAGAAAGTTTGGTGAATAAGCAATTATAAGCCACCCAATTTGTCTGAGCAAATGTTAAATTGAGAGGGCAGAAACCGTGCATCTGAACATCATAATCTCCACAGGACTTCTGGGAACTAACAATAGAATAAGCTATAGAAAGGAAATATCAAATCTTTCATTGTGGCAAAAAGAGAAAAAAAGTCAAGAAGACAAGTTCTAAATTACAGTTTTTAATTCACAGGAATAAACAAGAAAATATATATTTCCTTACCTTTACATGTATTAACTTTCTGGTATTGGACTTTGTGCATACCAGAAATACCTCTACCTCCTGTATTTTGTCTTATGTTTCTGAGATGGGGCCTTACTAACTTTGCCTGCCCTCATCTTAGAATCTCATCATCCTGTGTCTGCCTCCTGAGTGGCTGAGATTAGAGATGTGCCCCACCCTGCACAACTAATTATCTATAAACTAGATTACATTAACATAGGTACTATATTTGGGCATTAGAAGAGACTGTATTAATTTCTGTCACATTTGGACATTTTTATTTAATATTGTGCATAATTATTCAGTTGACTAAAGCAGCAGTAAACTTAAGTAGAATATCATACCTAAGAAGAAAAATTACCAATTTTAGCTGGCCTTCAGAGTTAACTTAGAAAGTAAATAAAAATGTTTGAACTGTTCTTTTACTAGTAGTGTCATGGCATTCACCAAGCATATATAGGGCTTTTATATATGAATGCATAGTTGGGATTAAAGATGATTGAGAGGGAGTGGAGGAGGGAAATGGGAACAAAAACGTGAGAAGGGCTATCAGTGTGTGAGAAGTAATGCATCTAGTACCTGACGAATATAACTGTAACCCCTCTATAGATTATCCTGACAACAAAATTTTTAAGAAAAGCAAATGTAAAAATAAGAGAGAACCATAAATATACTGGAATCATTTTATTGCCCAGGAAATGTAGATAGGAATATAAAATTAAATAATTTTTATAGTTGGACAACCATTGAGCTATTTTAACAAGTAGTCTCTGTATTTTCCTATGAAGATCTGTACAAGAATCCTCTTTTGTAATGCTGTACTGGGTTTCCATGATTTAAAATGCTTTTCCATAAATAATATATTTAGCTGGTGTCTATCTTGGATTCAAAGATCCTTCTCTCCTTTCTGTCATTACATTGCATGGAGAGCTAGCTACCAATAGGTTAATGTGAGTGAGGGAAGGAGAATTAATGTTTCAAGACAGACTAACAGCAGGCTTGAAGTTAGGGCTCCACATCAGTGAAGAAAAGGGACTCTGATCTGGAGAGAATACTGGCATCGGAAGGTTTTGATCCCCAGGAACACAGGTAGAACCCCAGAGCTTGGATGGGGAATCCCTGTACCAGGACTCGGCTGGAAGAGGACTCCCAGCTATGCAATGAGGCCACATAGGGCTTTTAGCAGAAATCTCTCAAAGAAAAGAAAAAAAGTTAATGGAAAAATCTTTGCTCTATTTTTGTGTCCTCCCCAAAACAGATAAACAAATGGACAAAAAAATAGTAAAAACAGCAACAAAGAAAAGAACCTCTTGTTTCCATTTTCTGGAGTTCATTTTGATATATATTATTTTATTATTATATTTATTTTATTTATTATTATCTATATTATTAATATGAGGATTTTTTTATGATCAGATGTATGTAGAAATTGTACCATTGTGTTCTTCTCCTAAGAATATCCTCTTTTGGCTTCACTGTATGTGAATGACCAAAGACCTGAAGAGAGCCAAGGCCAGAGAAACATATATCACATAGTTTCTCTCTTTTGTGGTAGCTAGAATGTGCCTCCAAACCTACAAATAAACACAGTGGATTGTTAGAAAATTAAATAAAAATAAAACAAAAAAACACTGGGACATGATAAATTATACTAAGCTTCAATTTATAGTCTTTTAGTCAGTAATTTTATTAAAGACATCCTCTCTTTGTTTCTATCTCTCTGTCTCTCTCTACGTGTGTGTGTGTGAGGGGGGTGTATTTGTGTGTGTGTGTGTGTCTGTGTGTGTGTGTGTTTCTGTGGAAGTGCCCAGACACACAATGTTACATAATCTTTAACTAAAAACTCACATTCCATTTCCTTGAAACAGGATCCTTTATTGTGTTTTGTTTATTTCAAAGAATTTTGGATAATGAGACTTCAAAGACCTAAACTTTCATTTGATCCGAGAAACTATACTCTTAACTGGAATCCTAAAGTATTCGCTCGTATGTTTTATCCAGGAAATAAAACTTACACTGAAAGCAAGAATAGAACAGAGACATAGGTTGTTTTAGCAGAGCTTTTATTTAAGGTACATTTAATTTCAGAATTGTATTTAATGCTTTCACCTAATTAATGTTCACTGCATTTAAGAGGAAAAAAATTCAAATATTTTACTACCTTCTTAGCATAGTAGTAGAAAATTAGTTTAAAGAAGGATGACAGTAAACAAAACAAAGGAAGGGCACAAATGACTTCTGCATTGCTCTGACTGTAGCCAAAATACCTAAGCAATACTTTGAGTGTCCTGAATAACACTAGAATCAACGTTATGATCAATCATGTCCCTATAGCTAACATATGTAATCCTAACTACTCAGAAGGCTAAGAGCTGATGATCAAGTTCAAAAGCCAGACCAGGCAGGAAAGTCTATGAGACTCTTATCTCCAGTTAACCACCCAAAGAACTGGAAGTGGACCTATAGCGCAAGTGGCAGAGCATTAACCTTGAGAAAAACTGCTCAGATACAGAGCCTAAGACTTGAGCTCAAAGCCCAGGATCAGGCCCAACCCCCAAACAACAAAACCCAATTATAATGTGTGATAGTATAATGGATGGATATTCATTATTGTGGTATTTTGAGATTTATGGCTTTTCAAAATGCTATTGGAGTAAATTTATTACACTTATTCACTGTACAAAAGTTGTTATGCTGATGTTGGTGGTCACTAAAAGATTCTGACACAAATACCTTGATTATTTCTTTGATGAGCTTAGTGACTTTTGTGGCAAACTCAATCTATATTTGAATGCAATATTTCCCTCAATAAGTTCATGTCATCATGAATATAGAAGCCATAGAAATGATGATTGATTCTTCTCTTTTGCACAATGTGCTATTGATTTTCTTTGTCAGCATAAATTAATTCACCCTTCCTACTTTTGAAAAACAAAATAAAGAAATCTACCTCCTTTCCTTTTCAACTAGGAACAATTGCATAATCACTAGCAACTTTGTTTTCATTAAAAAAACTGCAACAGTTGTACTAAAGACAAGGATTTTTAAGTCAATTAAGTGTGTTTTGTTAGAAGTTATGAGCCAGAAAAAATTGGTAACAGTAGTGATCTGTGTGACAATACCTCCTTAAATATAAGGAAAAATGAAGTTCTGAATACTACACTTTGTGAAAACTGGACTTTGATGGGCATGGGAATCGGTTGAGAGAATAGTTAGGCAAAAAGCAATAGAAATAAATTTCTATATGTAGGGAGCAAGCATGTTATTGACAAAATATCACTAATCTGACGTTCTTAATCAACTCATTTTGATTTAAGGTGCATTCTAAAAGTTCAAAGTCATGTAATTTGAGAATCTTGTTATTCATAGAGTCTTTAACAAGTAAAATTATACAGACTGATAAGTATATTAAAATTTTCTCTTACAAAAGAATTTATAACCCAAGGTGATGGTGCCCATCTGTTTCCTAAGATTTCCTATTTCTATAATTAAATATAAGTTTAGAACTTCTAGAATAGAACTGAAAATTTATAGCACTTTCAAGGCTACTATTCCCACTTTGACTTCTAGGAGCAAAATTGTTTTTAGGTCAATAATAAATCTTGGTATTGCCTGATCTTATAACCCTCAGTGGATAGTTTGTATCTCTGATTGTTTTATTGTTAAATATGTTGATTTACAATGTATTTTAAAGTTATTTATAAACTCAATTTACATTAGAGTTTGGGAGAACATGAAATGCTTATAGCATTTTTTTTCTCAATTTTGCTGTGGCTTAAACTTTTAGCCTTTGCACTCTTTCAGTTTTTTTCTCCTCATGGATGGAGCTAATGGCATTTGTCAGGGCGCCAATTTTCACTTTTGGGGGGTTAATTAGTGACTCATGGATTTGTGTGTCTGAGTCAGCTTCAAATCATGACATGAGGCAGAGATGCATTTGATTCACCTTGTATTTGTGATGCAATTATTCATACAAGACTGTACTTGGGATAAATTTCAGTTGGTGTCTTGCATCTAAAAATTCATATTTATGTCCAATTCTCCATCTTTTTAATGTGGCCCAGAGGGTAACTCTTTAGGGCAAATACATTACAAGGTTTATTACTACTATTGGTTTCCTCTTCATTCTTCACCTGGCATTTGATGCATTTGAACTAAACCTCCAATGACTTTTTTTCTAGTGAATTCTATTCCTTACAACGAGATAGGCAGAGCTGATGGATAGTACACATTCAGTCTGCAAAGCTATTTCTCTGGCAAGTATAATTTCGAACACCCATACAATGTCGTAGTATTCTTGCAGGGTTACAATGAGACTTTTATGAAGTCAACTGGAAATTCAGCACAGTGAATATACCTTGAATACTGGGGTTTCTTGCCATCAAATACATTCAAAACTCACAGTGTTAAGTATTTATTTTATGAAGAACTGTGGGGAAAGATTTACCTGTTGCATATCTGCATTTCTCAAACAATGTGCTATATATTTCCTCCTAGTATCTGAATAGAATTCCATTAACCTCATTTTTTAGGATAGTTTTGTGTTTTCTCTTGAGAATGTGTAACAAATATAACACCAGGTTTAAATTTCTTAACATTTATTGGAGATGCTATATATCAAACTCAATGCAAATAAAAAGTACAAATGGCAATGACTAATAGGAGAACTGAAAAAATAATTTTAGAATTAGAACACAATTAGTATTAAGAAAGATGTCTTATGTTACCTATCTTAAGTTTAAAACCACTTTGCCAATGATAATTACCTACTTTAGTAACTTTCAAATATTCTTTCTTTTTTTTTTTGCCAGTCCTGGGCCTTGAACTCAGGGCCTGGGCACTGTCTTTGAATTTTCTGATGCCTAGAGCTCTACCATTTGAGCTACAGTACCATTTCTGCATGCTAGGCAAGCATTCTACCACTAGGCTAAACTCCTAGCCCCACTTTCACATATTCTTAATATCAAATCAAAGTTAGTATCAAATACATACATCTTTGACAGATGTTAACAGTTTATTTAACTTAACCTTGCTCAGCTCAGATTATCATCCCATCTTCTTTCAGTCCTCCATTTTTTTCAGATATCAGAGATTTGATCTGTGTTGCTCCACTTGTTTTGTTGTTGTTAATATATCAATGATAAAAAAATTTTTACAGATTTATCTCAAATTAGTTCCTCTGTTTATCAGAGAGAAACAACTCTTTCAATGAGTTTCTTAACTTTCACATCAATTTACCTAATATTTCACTCTTCATTTATAGTTTTCTCTATCTTCATTTCATATTTTCTGCATTAAGCAAGAGAGGATGTGACATTCATTCCTGTTCCCCCATTCACTTCCTTCTGAAGCCACAGACTGTTCTTTTATGAATTGATATGGATAACAAGTGTTCTTACCAACAGTTATATTGATATTAATTTCTTGAATTTTCTAGAGTGTAAAACAATTGTTAAAATGTGACTCCATGAGGTTTCAGACAAGATCACCTCACTGGACTGGCTTGCTTAGCCTAATGGCATTATTAATTCAGCAGTGTCTGCTATTTAAGAATGACCATGTAGTCTCTAAGGGGAGTGAGAGGTAAAACAGACCATTCTTTAATTGTCTAATACAGACATTTTCCCTAGAGTGTGCCAATCAACTAGATGACTGGTGATACATTATTTGTACTAATTCTGTCTTGCTGTTCTTGGGTTAATTGGATGAATACATGAAAACAGACGTAAGATTGATTAAGGTAACTCTGTTCCCTAATTATCTTTAAAAAATAACTGGCTGTATTTTCTTCTTCTGCATACCTTTTCTGGCTGCTCTCAACTTCTATGGTCCGAGGAAGGTTTGTTTCCTAAGTCTGAGTGTCCAACACAGCTTTCTGCCTGGTGGTAGTCAAACACACGGTGATATACCTTTGCTCCTTCAAGTCTTGTGCCAAGTCAGCCACGTAACTGTAAATTCTATCTATCTCACTCTCATCTCCAGCCCCTTCTCAGTCCTTCAGTAAACAACTCAATCACATTATTTTTTTATTTTAAAAGATTTTATTAACACTGATTTTTACATCATATTTCAAATGTCATTTAACAAACAAGTATTCAAGAATGGAATCTCTATATTCAATAACTGGCACATACATTTTAGAACATAATTAAGATTATTTTTTAGGTCCATTGCAGGACCAGCTTCTTTCCACTTTCCACTTTCAATTCCATTTGTTTACCTTTAAACATTAAAAGATCTTTTACCAAAACAAAATCACCATATACTGGTCTTTACTTAATTCCTTTGACCAATGTTCATTGTATACACACAAAAATTCAAATATCCTTAAGATTTTATCCTCAGGCAATTGCCCCCCATTTTGCTTTTGTGCTTTGCCTTGATTTCTGATTCCATATTTATGACAAAGCTTTTTTGTAAAATTTCTATTGGTAATATTACTGCTCCTTTCTTGAGAAGCATTCCTTCTTTGCATTTTGATAACAGGGTTAAACATTTTAAAGTCTTTCAACTCCTCATAAGAAAGATTACCTCGTGTATCACCTAATATCTTTTGACTATTGAATAAAGTAAGGCCTGGAGATGTTTAATGTCTTTCCTAAAGTCAGAGCAGGGAATAGGCAGGAGTTGTTATATATAGTCAACAACAATGAATATCAACAAGGCTAAAATCTTTGCCCAGATAATGTAGCTTGAGGGCATTGGATATTACTAGCCAATGTTTTCCAAAAAGGATCTTGAGTAAAAGACCTTGACCTCCTGCTGGAGCTCAGGGAAGAAGATGATTGGTAGCTTTTTCTTATGCTCGGTCTTTCTCTGTCTTTCTCTCCTCACTGCCATCAAGAGTTTGCCATTCCATGTCCTTCCTGCTCTGATGGGCAAGAAGCAACAGAGCTGACTATCCATGGACTGAATCCTTTGTATCCCTGCGTCAAAATAAAAATAAACTTTCCTCCTTTTTGAGTCATCTGTCTGGGATTTTGCCTCAGCAACCTGAAGTGTGAGTAATACAGGTGATACAAACTTAAACAAAAAAGGAAAGGTTTATCACCCCCACCCTGCCCCAAAACAAACTAAATGCAAAGAATTACTTTCAAAATATTTATTATATTTATGTAGTTATTTGGGCCATAGTGCTTGTTTGAGGGATACATACACACCCGGTGGCTTAATTTCAAATAGATACAAAAACAGACTTTGTTGGAGAGACAGTGTAGGATAACAGAGAAATGTTTGGCAGAGTGCACAGACACGATTCTGATAAAGTAACAATAAGGAGTTATTGTTCCAATCATCTTCTTTATCAGAACAGAAACTCCAAACAGAAAATATTGAAAACCATACATCAGTCTCCTAGGGGGAAGTCTTCATCTAAAATAACTACATGTTTCTGGATCAGTTTCAGAAATCAGAGCAATTCTTTGTCACACGAAGGAAGGTAATGTCTGTCCAGCCTAGAAAGATAATGTTGAACTGGATGGACTGTTTGACTACTTTAGTTTTTTTCATTTTAGTTATAATCATCACAAACACTTTTGAATAAGAACAGGAGAATTGTGATTTTTTAATTTCTGAAAAAGTAGTTTTATAGAACATAAGATAAGAAACCTGGTGTAAAAGGTACTTGAAAAGAAAATCTTTAAATATTTCATATGTATAATGTCTTCTAAAAATCATGGTGTTTTCCTGATACTGCACAAAAATTCTTTTTCTTTTTGACAGAGAGCTATATTGGAATGCCGGAGCATTTTTGAGCAAATAATTTATTTTGTATATTTATTCCATTCTTGGGATATAAGAGATCACCCTTGTACATCTGACAGAAATAAATAGAGCTATACACATGATTTTTTATTATTATTGATTGCTTTAAGCACAGGCATTGCAGCCTTCTAGCTAGACTTTCAATGCCCTCCCGTCAAGTCACCAGATCTACTTTTTTCTATAAAATGGTCAATGAGTTACGAAGCAGCCTCTGAGTTTTGAAGAGTAGATAGATAGATAGATAGATAGATAGATAGATAGATAGATAGATAGATAAATGAAGGATAACATTTCAATTGGAATTCCTTTGACTAGAGGGTTGGGTGATTAAGCTGGTCACTTGTGGAAATGTATTGATTTCATGATATATTTTCAGGAACCGATTTTTCTTTTCTGAGACACTGCGTCATTATGTGCTACTTAGAATTTCTTCTCTTCCCATAGGGACCTGGCACAGCTTTCAGCAACCTAAATTAAGATATAACAATGAGAAAAAGAACTATCTCGTTGTTATATTTCAATCCTTAAAGGCCTACAGAAAAAAATCCACATACGACATTATGTTTTACTTGTTTCTGCAAAGCTTGTGAAGCAAATGCATTTCAGCTTGTTTTGAAGTAGTCATAACATCTAGAAAAGCCCACTGTGCCCAACGCAACATGTTAATTTATAAAATTATCATCGATGTACAGAACTATGTTAAATAATATTTTGCAATATGCATAGAACCTTGCTAAATCTTAGATGTATGTATTACTTTTCACCCCTTTGTTCCCTGATTTCATACTACCCCAAAAACCACTGAGAACTTATTTAAAAATGACTATTTTAAATGAAAAGTCCTGTGTGAATTATGTGAAGATTTTCTTTGCATGGAGATTTTATTGAGCCTACATCTATGCCAGATACTTCCAAATATTATATTTTCATATAATAGTCACTAGAAGTTTTTGAAGTTAGAATTACTACTCATTTGCAGGTAAGAAAAACTGACTCAGAGATGTAATATATCACAGGTCCTTCAGGTACTGTTATAATAAAAATTAAATCAATTATTTAAACTCAAAGACAGGTTTTTATTTCAGATATTCCTGTGTCAGAGTATTATTGTCTCTAAGATATTGTTCATGAAAGATGATGGAAGAAATTTTTCAGATAATGATAGGTGTCAGCAAGTTAAATCTTTATATTGTATGTATACATACATGCATACATATATATATCGTTGTTATTGTAAAGGTGATATATAGAGGGGTTGCAGTTATTTCAGCCAGGTAATGAGTGCATTTCTTTTTGAACAATGTCATCACTTCCCTAATTCTCTCCCACTTTTTTCCTTCCATCCCCACCCGTATTAGTATAGTTCATTTTCAACAAAAGCTGAGTGTCATTGTTGCATTGGTTCAATCTTTGTCCTATCCTCTCTGTGCTCTACTTGACCATCTCTAAAACAGATAAACTTACAAAAAAGACAAAAAATTAAGAAACAAATTCAACAACATAGACAAAAACACCCACTGGTTTGCATTTGAAGTTCATTTCGATAAATATTTTACATGATCATATGCACATAATGATAGAACCTTTATGATCCTCTCTTTAGATCCTTTGATTTCACTCTGTGAATATCTAAAGACCTGCATGATTTATAATGTTTCCCTGTATTTTTTTGCCTTTGACCTTGCACTGTGTTTGTTTGTAGATTTATAGGTACATTCTCGTTACCATAAATGAGGAATACTCTGAAGCTTATGTTTCTTTGGGTCTTTCTTACATGATAAATGGAATTACATCAAACTGCAGAGTTTCTACCTAGCAAAAAGCTAGCTAACAAGATAAATGGAAAAAAAACAGAATGGGAGATTTATGCCAGCTATGTATCAAATAAGGGCTTCATATCTAAAATATACTTGGGTCTCAAAAATTAATCCCCCCAGAACAAGCCCTCAGAGAAACAACAACATGATTAATAAATGGGCTTAAAGATTTAAAGAGAGACTTCTTAGAGAAAGAAGTAAAAATGTCCAATGAACATATGAAAAAAATGTTCAGCATCTCTGACCATAAAAGAAATACAACTCCTCTCTACCTGACCTTGGTAATAAAATAAAATAAACAACACAAAACACTGAGATTCTACCTCACTCCAATTAGAATGGCCATTATGAAGAAAACTAACAATAACAGATGCTGGCAGGGATGCTGGCTGCACTGTTGGTGGCAATGTCAACTTGTTCAACCACACTGGAAAACAGTATGGAGTTTCCTCATAAAATTAAACACCGAGTTTACTTCCCTATGACCCAATGTTTGTACCTGGCTATTTATCCAAGGCACCACAAACAAGTCCACACTAAAGTTACCAGAATAACCATGTCTGTTGCAGAATATTTTTATTATAGTGACTATTTTATAAGATAAACAAAACATTAATGAAGCTCAGCACATATTTTTTTGCACATTCCATAGCCAGTCTAACCTTCTTCTCCTTTGCCTTGCTTTAATGGAGATTTGACTCCTTTTTTGCCAGTCCTGTGGCTTGAATTCAGGGACTGGACACTGTACTTGAGTTTTCTAAAGGCTGGTGCTCTACCACGTGAGCCACAGCACCACTTCTGGCTTTTTTGTGTATGTGCTGCCAAGGAGTGAGATCCAGGACTTTATGCATGCTAGCCAAGAGCTCTACCACTAGGTCACATTCCTGGCCCAATTAAACATTTTTAATATTGGATTTTCCAGCTACTATTGCAGCTGAGGGCAGGCAGCTTATTGCCACCATGTTATGAAGGAGATATAGGCAGAAGTTCCTATGAGTTGATGCCCCTTTATCCTTCTGCCCGAAAAACAGATTACACACCTGAAAACAAGGTACTATTATACAAGCACCCAAAATTGGGAAGGCAACATATGAGAATTTTCAGATATCCTGAAGTAGTATTGTTTTCTGGTTACACAACTCGGAACTTAGTATGTAGATAACTAAATTACTTTTTGAAAGGGCATAGTAATATAGCTTTTTACTACTTTCAGTCTAACATGTTTTAACTGACATAAACATATGCGTTAATTACGTAACTTATTTTAAGATGGATTTAAGCAAATATAAGAATATCATTAAGCCAGAATTGTTGAGTTATGGAACTTCTTTCTTTACTACACTTTCTGCTTCTACCAGGCACTCTCATTGCACTTAATTCATCTTCCTGCAAACTACATAAAGGTTTGGTAATGTTGAAAGCTAGTTGTAAGATTATTACTAATAATAGTTGGCATAATGTCTTCTATATTTGAATTTGGTAGTTTTTGTAGTACCCAAAATATATGAAGTAGTATTTGAAGTTACATTATTCTCAAAATTCAAAAGATGAAAGCAAAAATTTTACTTAGAAAAGTGCAACTATTCCTGGTACTAATTCTAAGAAATGTATTTTTCAACACCATGGATCAGAATGAAAAATTTTCTTAAAATGTCAAAAGCACACCTACCTCAATGTCTATATACTGAGTTCATTATATGGGTTTCTTACAACCATCGTCAGCATGTTTCACAGGATTATATTACAGTGTATGTTTAACTGGAATTACTAAAAATCAAGCATTAGAATCCAAAATAATAATAAAAAAAGACAATGTCTCTTACTTTGGTTAGCTTTGTCTTTCCTAATCAGGCAACTTTTTCTGGCTTACAGAAGGGAATATATGAGTTTGCTTTGATCATTCATTCTTCTCTCTCTAACGTTTTACATTTTTTTCCTTCCACTCCCTTTTTTGTGTTTCATATCTTTATTTCTACATGAATAAGACTTGTTTATTCTGCTTTATATTTTGCTATTTCTATTTCTTCCCTCTTAAACACAGATGACATTGCATTGTAATTTGGACTTAGGATATTTTGGTCACCGTTTTCTGTATTTCCTAGAATTTAGCATAATGGTTACAAATACAAAAGGATTAAATGTTCTGCACAGAATAACTGATTACTAGAAGGAATAGAGTTCATGATTTGGTGCTTTTTCCTTATAAAATTATGACTTGTATTTTTCTACAAAATAATCCTTATTAAATAATATATGAAAACTAGAGCAAGCAGGCAATTGAATAGAAATGATTAAATCATTAAAAATTTCAGAAAGATTCAGGTAGCAGCTCTAAAACCTACAAATACAATCTTATATTTCAACAAAGACCATGTTTGGAATAGTTTTTACACCATTTTTATCCCTCCTTTGTAAATTGCAAAACGATGGTAGAGTCATGGTTCATCTAACAGCTTTGCTTTCCATTTACAGCAATTTTGAGGGAAATGAAAAGTATGACCAGAGAAGCTGACTGAGCACTTTTAAATATCCTTTTCATTTATTAAACACAACTAGAGATTACCTAACACAAAGCCTGAGATTTTAAAGCACAAATGAGCCATGTGTATGGAGACATTTTAAGGAATGAGAAAGATTATTAATAACTAGCTAATGATTTGGGGTTAAGATGTGATGAAGATAATGCTGGGCACAGAACAAAAGGAAACAAAACTTATTCTTAGGGACTTGCTTTATAGACATTGGCAGTGAAATAATTGTTTCAACTAAGAAACTCAGTTGGAAATTTGCTAAAATGAGCAGTAAACTCCACAAAAGTTTCTTTTTTCATATATTTTTATTGTAATTAATAGACGGGTTACATTATATTCACCAGATAGAAGGTGCATTACTTCACAAGCATTGATATCCTTTCTCATGTCTTGGTTCCCATTTCCACCCCCCAACCCCTGCTCCTCATGTTCTTCCCCCCCCCCTCAAAAAGTTTCTTTTTGAAGAAGGAACTGAAGTGGAAAGTAAGCTCAGGAAAGTGCAAATTGAAATTGTTATCTATTTTCACTATTGTAGAGCTATAAGAGGATTTGTTGTTTAATGAAGAACAACAGGAATGAAGGCAATGAATGATTTTGTGTTATATCAATGCTAAGTAAAATTGAATTTCAGGTGTGAGAAGGCTAAGGCACTTTGAAATATGAAGGGAAAAAATTAACAAGTGAAATGTGGGAAATGAAGATTTGTATTGTCCTTACAACCCAGCTTGATTTTTCACTGTAGCTGTGCCTGCAATGCTTGCCTTTATTTCTCTTATGCCTTCTAATTCAGAGTAACCACAGAACTGATATTCTATTCTATTCTAAATGGTTCCTATCCCAAATTAATCACAACTGGATTGCTCTTAAAATATTTCTTATAGTTCTGAATTTTAAGGTGATGTTAACAAGTGATAAAATGTGAAAAATCTAATTGGAATGCCTCCAAATAAGGTCTATTAAGAAAATACGTTAGACACTTTAACTTTTCAAATGATCTGGTAGTTAATCTTGTAGATAAAGGGGAAAGGATTGTAATAATTTGTAAATTTTATTAAACTATTTATGAATATGTCTTCTGAAGAAATCTAAATTATGTGAGAATACCTATGGTAACTACATAGCTATCTGTAAAATTATAATGTAAATTGGGAAGACAAGGAATGTCTATTCTCCTGTGTGTCTATATATGTGGTTAATCTTCTAGTGGTAGTTCTTCAAATGTTTAAAGATTATAATTTTGCCAACCCTCACAGTTCTGATTGTCTCTATTTTCCCACAGATTACATGACAGAGTCATGTTTATTAACATCTTTAAATTTTTTTCATGTTATATTTTTTTGTGGAGGTTACATACAGAGGGTTTACAGATAGTAGATGCATTACTTCTCATACATTGAAACTCCTTCTCATGGCTTTTGTCCCTGCTTTCCTCCTCCCACCCCCTCCTAATGATCTTGTTTCCCCTTTCCCTTTCATATTTCAAATAAACAAATGAACATATATACAATATACCAGGTAACAAAGTCAGATACAGTAACAATATGAGATTAACGATTAACCAAAAGGCAACAAAGGAGAAGTGAAATAACATAGTTTATTAACAGCAACAATCACTCAAGATAAAGTTCTTGTTTCTATATCCTAGGGATCCTTTCATTTAGTCTTATCCTAGATGACCTTATGTATTTAGGTTTTGCGCTATTGTAATCCTCTTCTAGGAGAGTCCTAGATATGTACTAATTATTACAAATGAGGGAAACCGTTGAGACTATGTCCCTTATGTCTGTAAAGATTTTGCTGGACTTTTGATAAGAATTATATATATATATATATATATTCAACAAACAAAACATGTATATGTTAAATGCTTACACAATGTTTGGATTACACTTGAGAGTTTATTTTCACAATTAAGCAAATTAATAGAACAATCACTTCACAGGCAGGTTTCTTTTTATCTTTGGGGAAAAGACTTAAAGATCTCACTTTGCAATCTTCAAGTACATAATACAACACAATATTATTAGGTATCGACATTTACTTGTGTCTCCGGAACTCTAGAGCCTACTTATTCTGCATAACTTAAATATTGTACTAATACCTCCCATTTCTTACATCTTTCATCCATTGGACACCATATAGATTTTCTGTACAGCCAAGCCATCTGAAATTGCTGTCAACATTTGTCTTTTTTATGTATATGTCTTTTATTTTTTCTTGTTCCTTCCTGCCCAGACTGGAACATCTAGCCTTACATTGAATGAGAATAGTGATCATATTTGCCTTATTCTCAAGTTCAGTGGAAAAGTAGTTATTCTTCCACAATTAATCATAGTTGCCAAGTATTGGTGGCTTATGCCTGTTATCCTATATTTTCGAGTGACTGAGATCAGAGGATCATGGCTCGAAAGGCAGGCAAGTCTGTGAGAGTTATCACTAACTACACATACACGCACACGTACACACACACTCACATGTTTAAAAAGCTAAGGACTTTTGTGAATGTTTTTATTAAGTAAATGTTTATTTTAATAGTTAATTTTTCTGTAATAATGTGACTTATTTTTTGTGTAGCCTGGCATAGAAAAGATTAGTGTTTGTTTTCCAAATCAAAGACAATTTCATATTCCTAGGACAAAAAGTTGGAGTATATTTTACATATTACTGAATTCTATTTCATTACTATTTTAAAATGGATTTGTATCTAAAAAAAGTTTATAGTGTTGACTCTAACAATAAAATAGAAATTAAAAAATACCCATAAACCTGAGATGAAATCTTACTACAGCCCAATACAAATTAAAAAGGGAGCTGAAAAAAATGTTTATATTGAATCTCAAATTCCATTTTATAAGAAAATCCTACATTTCACTGGGCATCTCTCAGACCATACCTGTAATCCTCGCTACTCAAGAAGCTGAGATCTGAAGATTGAGGTTTGAAGCCAGCCCAAGCAGGAAAGTTCATGCAATCCTTATTTCCACAAAGCCAGAAAAATTATTGTGGCTCAAGTGGCAGAGTGCTGCCCTTGAGCTAAAGAGGTTCAGCCTGTCCCTGAGTTCAGGTCCCCTTATTGACACTTAAAAATAAAAGCTCCTACGTTCTATTCTAGCATCCTGTTTGGTGGTACAGTATTCTAAGTCTTCATTTATTTTTATTAACGATGAAGCATATTGGGAAGTGAGATTTTAGGTATACTAGTGATGACTACATAAAGAAAAATAAATTTCTCCATTTATTTAAAAAGCAGGGCAAGTTAAACTATGTATTGGGTATGCTTGTATGGATATGATATGTGACTGATTTTATTTTTGTTATAGAACTCTTCCCCCTCACCTAATGTTATTCTCTTTTCTCTCTGAAGCTGAGCAAAGATTTATTTTAGTAGAACAGCATTTATTTATCAGTAAATTTATTTATTTAGTAAAGTATGGCAAATGCAAAAGAGAGGGATAAACATATCCTGGACTTCACATGTGAGGACAAAGATACATACAGCACTCTGTCTTCTCTTCTGAACAGTTTTCCACTGCTTCAAACATGTACATGGAATCACTATTATGATTTGCAATGACATTCCAGTCTGTGGACTTACTAGAAGTTGAAGTATCTTGGAGATTTGGCAATTGGATTATTTCTTTTTACTGTATCAGTTACCATTGTGAGAAATCTGTGTCCCAGCATTTATATAATATCCTAGCTTCCTTTTGGCTATAAGATATTGGAGAAGAAAATAAATGTACTGCATTGAACCAGAGTAAAAGGAGAAGCAACTGAGTAAAGTGGATGGGGAAAAATTCAAACTTCTTCCAGTGAGGGTGATGTTCTTTCAGCTCATTAGAAGGGAATAAACCAGATGAGGAATAGACTCAGTCCTTTGAGCGGATGGCTAACCTTGTTATTTGTAGCTGAGTATTTCCCAAACATAGAGTGTAAATGTTTGCACCAAGAAGTTATTAACAAGTATTTTTGTTTGTTTGTTTGTTGTTACTATTGTGTGTGGCTACTGGGAATGTAGGATTTGTTGGTAACAATTATGTGACCTTGGGAAGGGAAAGAAATACATGGAATGACTGGGGGAAGGTTGTGCTGATCTGCTCTGCACTCCACCTGGCCTGGTTTAGATATTAGATTGGGCTCTTTGGCATTCCACCATTGTCACCAGAGTTTCCTGCTTTGCTTTCCTCCCTTGCTGTGTGAATGCCCAACGAATACAGTCAGAGCTGGTCAGTGCCATCCAGAGATTTCCCAGCATCAGATTATAAATCTGAGCCTTAATTATAAAATTGTCAGTGTAACTCTTTTATATTGCTGTTTATTTTTAAAGCTTTTGTGGAATTTTATTTTTTAATTGTGGTACTAAATTTTAATAGGGTTGGAGCTGGGAGGGAAAAAAAAATCCTTAGCAGGCATGGACTTCGATGTGTTTTCTGTGTTTGCCAAATACAAGAGTGGGATTATCATGCCTTCTAAGTAAGCAGTGAAGCAAGTAGAGCTTAAAACATGAAGCACATTTCAAATATTCAGGCTCAGAGGTGAAGGGTGGCTTTTGGTTCTTGCTCAAGTCAGCAACAATACCAGCTCATTTCAGGGAAACCTATATCTGCAATCTTTCCTCTGTAGGATCTATAACTGATTTTTTAAGATGTGAACTGGACCCAACTTCCGTCTTATTGCAAATTTTGAGTTCAAACGAATGTGATCCGAGGAATTCCTCTGCAGACAGAATGTTCTGATTTTATCAGACAGCTATGAGCTAAGTAATTTATTTGATTTATACATTGTGATTGCGAAGAGTCTATTCATTACTTCATAATTCAACAACATCCTTTAATAATATTTAGCTGTGTTATAAAATCAACACGTTTAAGCTGAAATCACTTTAAATTTTAATTGCTTTCAATTTTGCTAGTAATATGAGCAACTGGTATATCCTTAGTGCCTGCATTTTAGCGGCTAGGCAATATGCAATGTGACATAAATACTGAGGTTGATAGATCATTATTTTCAACTGTAAATATTTAATTGTATTCTATGATTTTTTTTGCATTTTTCCAAGTTGGTACAGATTTAGAAATTACCAACAAATCAATATAATACAGAACCAAATTTATATTTTTATGTGCTTATTATAATTATTAAATAAAAAGTGTTAGAAATCCTATATCTCATCATAATTCCCTATGAGACACAGTTCCATAAAATATTGCTTTGTAGACATAATTTTCTGTGCAAGATCAATGAGCAGTGCATGGAAGCTTGACAAATATATGGCTTTAATTAATAATCAATAACAATGATTGCAACAATAAGACATTCTCTGTCATAGCCATCATTCCCAAAAGTATGTGGAAATCTAAGCAAAAACTGAGTATAAAAAGATTTACTTTGGAGAAAATAATGTACTTTGTTCTATGATCTTTCAAAATTATATGAGCGGGGGCCGGGAGTTTGGCCTAGTGGTAGAGTGCTTGCCTAGCATGCACGAAGACCGGGGTTCGATTCCTCAGTACCACATACATAGAAAAAAGCCGAAAATGGTGCTGAGACTCAAGTGGTAGAGCTCTAGCCTTGAGAAAGTCCAAAGACAACAGTGCTCAGGCCCTGAGCTCAAGCCCAGGACTGGCATATATATATATATATATATATATATATATATACATATATATATGTATATATATATGCAGATGCTACCACTTTAAAAGGGGAAAATTCGTATATTTTTTTACTAGAAAAATGTAAACATTTATTCTTGTATCAAAAATGATTTCTTCATGCATTAACAGTATCTCGAAGGTCATAGTAGCTTTAAATAGGGTTCAAGTGTCAAGAAACTTGCCCTCGATAAATATCGATAAATATATTGGAAAGTCATGTCAGACAAAGAAAGATGATGGTGGTTAAATAATAGAATGTAGTGACAATGGTGACTTTCAATATTGCTCTGGTATTAGAAATACCGATAACTGCATGGGTTGAATCCTAGAGAAGAGAATTAAAATAAGATTAGATACGCTAATCACGTGTTCAATTTACCTTCTTCATATTTATGATACTGTTATATACAAAAAAAATCTCAAAAGAGAAAAAAATCTGCAAATTTACATAAAGTGAAATCAATGTATTCAGAGCATTATATATAACTGAAACGAAAATGCTTTTCATACAAAAGTGTTATTAACGGTCGGGGAGCATGGCCTAGTGGTAGAGTGCTTGCCTAGCATGCACTCAAGGTCGATTTCTTTTTTTTTTTCTTTCTTTCTTTTTTTTTTTTTTTTTTTTTTTGCTTGTCCTGGGTCTTGAACTCAGGGGCTGGGCACTGTCCTTGGACACTTTTTTCTCAAGGCTGGCACTCTGCTACTCGACTCAAAGCACCACTTCCAGCTTTTTCTATGCATGTGGTACCGAGGAATCCAACCCAGGTCTGCGTGCATACTAGGCGAGCATTCTATTACTAGGCTACGCTCACGGCTCAAAAGTTTGATTTCTTGGTACCACGGAAAAAGCCAGAATTGGTGGGATGACTCAAGTGGTAGAGCACTGCCTTGAGAAAACCTAAGGACAGTGCCAGGCCCTGAGTTCAAGCCCCAGGACCTGACCCAAAACAAAAGTGTTATGAATTTAAACTTTAAATTAGTTGGTAGTTTTAATGAAATTTTGTTGTTCTCAGGTTTTGAAATTTATTTTTTAAATGTATTTGTTATTTTTGTAAAGGTGATATACAAGAGGGGTTCTGGTTACATAAGTCATATAATGACTACATTTCATTTTGAACAATATCAGCGTTTTCCTCACTCTCCTGATTTATCTCTTCCATCCCTATCCACAAGTTTATATAGTTCACTCTCCACAGTGTCTAGTGAGTGTCACTGCTGCATTTATTCACCCTTTGTCCCTTAATTTCTGTGCCCCCATTTACCTTCCCAAACAGACATACATGAACAAATCAGACAATGGAAACAAAAACAGCAACAAAGAAAAAAATCTTTTTTCCACTTCCTGGAGTTCATTTCAATAAATATTATTTTATATGATCAGATGCATATCGCTATTCTACATATGTGATCCTCTCCTTTATTACTTGAATATATTTAAGTGAAGTCAGAACTTCGAAGAGCTGGGGTTTTAGCCGCAGATATCAAGGAATAGACAAATTCTTGGTCTTCCCTCTTTCCCTGCCCATTGAATCTTTGGCGCCTCCCATTGGCTGCATGCTAGGAATCCTCTTGGCTGGGGTTCCTGTGAACATAATATAATTCACCTAACTAATGTCCTGAGATCTGAAATAACAGGAGACAGGTCACAGGATGAAAACCAGCGAAGAATTGTCTTGAACACATCAGCCACACCTCCACTTTCCCTAGATGACTATAAAATGACTTGTAGATATTATGAGCAGAAAGCATTCCATTGCCTTTAAGAAATTTATACCTAAGTTGCAAAACAACCACAGCCTTTTAAAAGTATGTGCAAAAGTGTATACAAAGTAGACAGAAAATATGTTGCAATGTGGATCACATATGACTTGATTGGCTTTTACATTCCCAGCAAACCCACTATGCACTGCTAAAAACAAATTATTTTCCCCAAATTATGATATGCAGAATGTATCTTCTCCATCATTTGCTCCCAAAGTTCAGGCCCTCTAATATAATGCCTTTGCATGTTATTTTCACTGCCACTGTCTCCACTAAGTCCTATGTGCTTTTCAGAGTCTTGATTTTTGTGGCTCATCCATGTAGATTCTTCATCAACTGCAAATTCTAAAGTTCTGCAGTGGAAAAAGAGGAGAAGGGTAGGGGAGAAAAAATTGCTTATCTACTTTAGACAATTGTTTATTATTAACAGTGTATTTATAAAATAGAATAGTTACTATAATAATTTATTATGAAGGGTATTCTTCAATTAATAATGTAATATATCTTACAAAATCATCTAGCAAGTTACTACCTAGGACTCATCATTTTTCCCCATATATTTTCATTGTAATTAATAGAAGGGTTACATTATATTCACCAGTTAGAAGGTGCATTACTTCACAAACCTTGTTACCCTTTCTCATGTCATGGTCCCCATTTCCTTCCCCCGCTAAACCCCTGGCTCATCTTGATTTCCCCTCCTCCCTATGCAATTTAAAATAACCAATTAAGCATATATAAAATATATCAGATAACAAGGTGAAATATTGTAACAATATGAGATAACCAAGGCACAGCAAAAGAAATGACAGACAACACAGTACATTAAGGACAGCTATCACTCATTATATGGCTTTTGTTTCTATATCCTGGAAATCCTTACATTTAGCATCATCCTATATGGCCTTATGCATCTAGATTTTGTTCTATTGTAAATCTCTGCTAGAAGAGCCCAAGGTTTCTACTGATTATGATAAAAGGACTCATCATGCTTATATTCTCTGGAAGATCTACATTATTATGTAACTTGTATGGTCTTCAATGAGACTGCCTTGTTTAATGAACAACACAAGGAAAGTATCTAAGCAAAAAATTACATTGTCTTACATTTAAAAATTATCAGATTTGATATACATTTTTGATCATAATGCATTCTTATCTCATCTCTTTTTATATTCTAGGAAATTATCACCATGAAACCCCTTTGTAAAACTAATAAACACTAGGAAAAAAAGACAAAAACTGGCAATATACAATATGGTTTAATAAATACGTAGTTTTTCATTTTGTTGCTACTTTATGAAATCAGAATTCTCTCCCTGACAATTCACAGTACATTTTTGCTTTAGTCTGTAATGATGACTGCCCTCCATGACTTGTATGTTGTGGTGATAAAGTCCTGTATGAGACCCTTTGCCATTTACTCTTCAGATTACTGAGAAATAGATCTTAATACTATTTTAGGGATGAAAATGATTGATTGTGACATTAAGTGACTTGACCCAAATCCTGTCATCTTTAACTCTCAAGACTATTTGTTTTCAATGACTCCAAATACTTTAAGACATGACCTCACATTAAGAAGAAATTGATAATAAAACTGATATTGCTAAGAAAAGATGAATGGAAATAAAAGCAATTTTCACATAGAGCATGTGGTAATGTATGTCTATAATCCCAGCTACTTAAGAAGTGGAGATTAGTAAGATTGCAGTTCAAGGCTAGCTAAAGGTAAAATGTTAGTGACAACTCATCTCGATCAACAAGCAGAACATAGTGAATCAAGTCTGTTATTCTAACAATAGGTGATTGCATTCCCAGAGGAAGCAAGAAAAATCCACAAGACCCTCTGAAAAACAACTAAAGCACAAAATTAAAACTGGGTCATGGTGGTAGAGTGCTTTTCTCAGTAAGTAGGATGAGTGAAGTTAAAATCCCAGTACAAGATAAAAACAAACAAACAGAAAAAGAGAATTTTTCAAGATGGGCTTCATTTGGAGTTGAAGTTCATAGACTTTTAATACATTACAAAGCTTGTAGTTAGAGATAAAAAATAAACTATTCAAGCCTTAAAGTCAAATGATAAGATGGTCCACTATAAGCAAATAAGCAACTTCCTTAGCTTTGTTCTGCCAGGTTTTTTTTTTACTAACAGAACTAATAATACTTGCCTTCAAATTACATCAAGCATAAACTGAGATCGAACTTGAAGTATCTAAGACATATTTGCTCAATATTTATTAAATCTTTCTGATCTCTCTTTTCATTGTAAATGTTTGCAAAAATGCTTACTAAAGATGTGACTGTGAAAAGCTTTAGAATTATCCCATTAGACTGCTTAAAGATGAGGATAGTTAACAAAATTGATCTTAGATCTTGGAGTCATTTTCACCTTCGCTGGAACTTGGACAAATATGTTGAAGACCAAAAGATGCCAAATTACATTTTACATTTGTGATGAGTGGAGATCTCAGAAAACGTTATCATCAAACCTGCCTGATTGCCTGAAGGCTGTAAGATAGGAATTTGTCTCTAGGAGTCCTGGTATATGCAGGGGAAGATTTCAGTGGTGTAACTCCTATGAACAGCTCACCTATAGTTGAACAAAGTACAAGGCAGCTGGAACATGTGTCCTGGGGTAAATGGGGTGAAATCAAGGGAAACTTAAGTAGATGAATGAAGAAAATGCAGTCATAATATTTGATGTTTATTGAAAGGAAACTGAGTAAATTGAGATGGGTTTGGGGTTGGGAGAGATGGAGGGATAATGATCAAAAGGGAAACATTAATCAAGATGCACTGTGTTAATTTGTTGGGATAATGATATAGAGGTATATAGCTATGTGTCTACATGTATTGAAAGTGGCTAATACAGAAATAACAGTTTCCATGCACTCCATTTCCAGGAAGGGTGACAAGTGGTACTTTATTGGAAATGCTTTAGTGCCAATAACTACGTGATTGCATTACTAGCGATTAATATTTTAATCAGTTATATTGTAATACAAAGAGAGAACCAGAATGCTGATTACTGTAAATATCTCAAAGCATTACAATGCATGCAATGAGACTGTGTGAGTAGGAGAAGCTGCATTGCCTTTTCCGTTACTTTCTATTCATTAGTTTCCCCTCAATGTTTGCGCTGAGATCAATATTCACAGAGCTTATAATGTAATTAGAAAAATCATTAGCTATTAACAGAATTAGCTTAGGTTGCAAGAAAAGAATAATAGAAGATTAATGAACTCTCTGAATTGTCACCAAACATCTGTAATGCTTCTGGATTTTTTTAAACAAAATAATGTAACATCAAAGCAAGAAGTTATTAAGACACATCCACATACATTTTCCCCTTTCAGCAAATCTTTTGGCAATCACTTAATGTTTGCATCAAATAAGTACTGATTACTATTTCTTGTTTGGAATCAAAATACAGAAATGATGATTTGAAATTCTGTCTAAGAGAAATAAACTGGTTATTTGCTTTTATGTGATACAATTGAAGTAAAGTGTTCTCAAAGGAAGGAGAGAAGGAAGGAGGGAGGGAGGGAAGGAGAAAAGGAAGGAAGAAAGGAAGGAAGGAAGGAAGGAAGGAAGGAAGGAAGGAAGGAAGGAAGATGGAAAAGAGATTTCATTACTTAATCTGCACAGGACCGATCTCCAGTTTCCACAAATCACGTCTTTGAGCCCCAAATTTGACTGTTCTCCTGAGTGTACACATAAAATCCAGACTGTTGAATTCATTTATTGTCTTTGTCATTGTAAAACCCTTGGCCCAGAGTTCTGGCTGACCGTACTTAGAATCTGGCCTAAAAAACTATAGAGTAATAAGCTGATTCTTTCATAAATCTTTTAAGCTTGTGCATCTTTATTATGGCAACAACAGAAAATCAATACAGGTCCCAATTCCTACTTGCAGTTTCTGTAGGAGCTCATTCAGCCATTCTCCTAGGTCCTATTATTTCTAGATCCCTTTATAGTGAGTGCAAAAAAAAAAAGAGTAATCAGATAAAATATTTTAAACTAAGGCTAGTGATGCATTAAAATAAGGATGTTTGTGCCTTAACCTCATATTATTGATATTAAGCCACCAGAGATGTAGCTCAGTGTATGTTTTTATATGCACAAAATAAAATCCTGATGAATATACATTTGAGGGTTGACCTCAGTAATTCAGATGGCCTGAGTTCAATTACCAGTGTTATAAAATAAATAATAAAATAAAACAAAACATTGATTTCACTGGGGAAGTCAGTAATGTGTTATAAGCCTTTTGGACAATAAGTCTATCACCACTCACATAATATACCATATGCCCTATCACAATGCATATACACACCCTTCAGGATTCCTACACTGGTTGTCAGCCTACGTCTGCTTATAGCCTTGAAATATGAAGCCTTGAGAATTTGTCCTTTGTATAGTCAAAATCCTCCAAGTCTCTAGAAAATACCATTTGGCTTGAAAGGTGGTCAACATAGGAGACAGACCTAAAGTTTATGGCAAATAGTGCTTTTTAATGGATTTCTCTTGTTGTTAAATATTATTCCCTGAAAGATACCTTATCCTATTTAGACAAGTCATTCCAACAGTGTATTTAGCACATAGCTTCATAAGGAAAGGAATTTATGTGTTATGAATATAGATGGATAGGTACAAAATTTGAGGATACAAGAGACAGATCCTGTGGGAAATAGATCTTGTAGTCTTGGACACAATGTGTTCCTGTCTTTCAAACTAATTTACTAATAAATACTGTCAGTTGGGCTCCTAGTAAAATGAAGTTGTCCATAGAAAAAAAAGGAGGGAGTTACACCAAATATAATTCCCCAATCCTTTTGGCATCTATTGGAAGGTAAGATTATAAAACTAAAACAAGATAAAATGCAACCATTGGTTTTACAAGTCTTTCAGAGGTTCACAAAGTCTCAATTATGGATGTAAATTCTACTGTGTCTGTGGATCACTAGACAACATTCATTCTCATTTCTACCTTAATATCCCATTAATTATTTCATTCTGAATGCAACCATTAAGCCTATTATCTAAAGCAAAAACTCAACCTTTTTAATTAGTTCTCCTACTAATTAAGACCCAGAATCTTTAAGTCAGTTGTATAGACAACCCCCTATTGTTGTCTACGCTGTCATTTAATGGTGTCAGTTAAGAGAAGCGGTGGACACAGCCTTCAACAAGAACTCAGAAACCAGGAACCATCCTCCTTGACAATGCCAAATTGCATCCTTTTACTTAACCTTTTCCTTGCACGTAACAGATCTGACTTTAGTCCTGGTCAGATCCGAAGTTTCTGGGTGGCACCACTGGGGGAAAACTTTATTAAATCTCAAAAGCAGCCAGCTGCATGGATGCTCTCTAGAGTCCAGCAATGATTCGGAGGAGCCCTATTCTACTTCAATCTCTGCCAGATGTGGAGAAGTAAAATGGAAATATTGGTCAGGAGAGGGCAATACAGCAGTTCTGCCATGGAAGGGGGACAAATTGGGGATGGATATTTTCATGCAGGGGTGGTAAGCAGATTTGCAGTTACAAAGCGCTCCCCTAGGTGGAAGATAATTTAAAACTTCACACGTGTGTTCATCACAGCCTCTGACTGCTCCTGTCTCATTTCCTCCCTGATCATCAAGGAATAAGGACGGGGATCACATGAATATTATACTGTGGTGTCTGGGCATTGCCATGGATCTCTAAAGATCTTCATAATCACCCTTTTAAAGGGAATCATTTTTCTAATGCTAAAATATAGGAAACATGGACATCGTCCAACATTAAAAATGTACAGGAATCCTTATAGTAAATCAAAAAAACCCAGAAAGAAAAGGCAAGTGTATCAAGCAACAGGGCATGTTTTCTGGAATCCCGATCTTTGTTTTGTTTTTAAAATAATCAACATCTTCAGAAGCTGTAAAAAAAAGATTAAAGTTACCGTACTTTTGTTACCATTTCTGGCATTTGTTTTGTGACTCTCAAAACAATTATTTTTTTTCTTTTTGTCATTTCCTGAAAATAGTGCCAGGGACTTGAGTACCTAAGATTTTTTTAATCTGTAGTTTTATTATCTTTAGTTATCCAAGCAAGTGAGGGTGGCAATTTAATGTATCACTACATGTAAAAATGCATCTTGATCAATGTCAAAGTCCCTTTTATCATTCTCCCTTTCATCATATCTAGTAATTTTCCCTGCTGAATTGGTTGCCTCTTTGTCAAAGCTAACTTACCCATGCTATTTTTGTGCTGAGTTAGCGTTATGTGGAGGCCCAGTTTATGCATTTGATGGGGTCACCAACTACAACTGAAAGATATTTACATTATTATATTGCTCTATTCAGAGCTTCAAGAGTCTCTTCTAAGGTGTATGTCACCACGCTCTTCTCAATTATATAAAGAACTCTTTCCCTTAAGATTATTTGACTAGTTCAAATATTAATCTCTTCTGCAGAGAATGTTGTAGTCTGCCCAATTTTACACTTCCCATTCAGGCCTGGATCAGGCTCTCTAGAACTTTGGAGGGAATTGAGTAACAATTTGCTCTCCAATTATGCCATGTTCTTCATAAAATGTGAGCTGTTGCTATTATTATTTGATTTTAAATTTAAAGACAAACTACCATGTGACACATCATTCCCAGCGGTTCAGAGTAAGGCACAAGAAAATAAAGCTCTGGTGAATCAGCATCTCAGGAAGAAGTGAGATAATGCTGAAGTTCTATAGAGGTAACTAATGTAAGAAAAAATGTAACTAATTCCAAGTAAAGTGTTCTATTTTTCAACCAGTCATCATACTATCTTATTTATTTTACTGAACATTTTAAAATAATATATGTGATGGCCTATAATTGCAGTGCAACTTTGTTATGTTCTTGATTGTGAGATCATTCCAGAAATAACAGAGAGCCAAGAGCAATGAATAAATCATGCCTGTAAAATAGTAAATGCAAAGGTAAACGTTTATTTTATCTTTTACCCATTTTGAACATGCACTGTTTTGTTAAGTAAGTCACTGGATCTTCTTTTATATTTTTCTTTCATTTTTCCTATATATTTTTATTGTAATTAATAGAAGGGTTACATTATATTCACCAGATAGAAGGTGCATTACTTCACAAACATTAGTACCCTTTCTCATGTCTTGGTCCCCATTTCCCTCCCACCACACCCGCCCCTTATCTTGTTTTCTCCCCTTCCCTATCCTATTTCAAATAACCAAATACGCATATATATATATAATATATCAAATAACAAGGTAAAATTCTGTAATAATATGAGATAACCAAGAGACAGCAAAAGAGATGAGAGATGACATAGTACATTAAAGGCAGAAATCACTCATTATATGGCTTTTGTTTCTATATCCTGGAGGTCCTTTCATTTAGAGTCATTCTATATGGCCTTATTTATCTAGGATTTGTTCTATTGTAAATCATTGCTAGAAGAGCCCAAGATTTCTACTGATTGTGACAAATGAGGGAAACCATTGAGCCTATGTTCCTTTGAGCCTGGCTTACTTCACTTAATATGATTTTTTCTAAGTCTTTCCATTTCCTTACAAATGAGGTGATGTTGTTCTTTCTGACAGCAGCATAGAATTCCATTGCATATAAATACCACATCTTGTTGATCTAATCATCAACTGAGGGACATCTGGGTTGGTTCCATTTCTTTGCTATGGTAAATAGTGCTGCAATGAGCATCGTTGTGCTAGTGGATTTAGTATATCCAATTCATCTAAACTAGCTATTTCATTTTTTGGTGTGTGATGCAAATTGAGAATAAAAATGTCATGTGTTTTTATATGCTTATGTATTTGCCATCTTTCTCCCAATGTAAGATGTTCAATCACGTTAGCATAGAGGTGTCACTCTGTTTCTATATAATGCAAGTCATTCATCACAGTGTGTTTGCATACATAGCACTAGTATTAACTTTCCCCATGATGAACTGCTGAAATAATTCCTATTCTTATTGGCCTTAAGCCTCCTGCTGTTTTTTTCCTGTTTAAGAATGATTTGATTATGGATTTTACAATCAGATATTTAGCATCATTGGCTTTCTTTGTGTAGTCTTAAGCCATTAGAATTTTTACTTATTTTCTATTCCATTTTCCCTCAACTTTATTATTTCTTTTTTTATTTTTTATTGTAATTAATAAAAGGGTTACATGATATTTGCCAGATAGAAGGTGCATTAATTCACATACATTGATACCCTTTCACATGTCTTGGTACCCATTACACTCTCCCCCACCCCCCCACCCATCTTGGTTTTCCTCCCTTCCCTATCAAATTTCAAATAACCAAATACAAATAAATTCAATATATCAGATAACAAAGTGAGATACTATACCAATATGAGATAACCAAGGGACAGCAAGGAGATGAGGGATAACATAGTACATTAAGGACAACAACCATTCATTATATGGCTTTTGTTTCAATATCCTGGAGGTCCTTTCAATTAGCTTCATACTATATGGCCTTACGTATCAAGATTTTGCTCTATTGCAGATCTCTGCTAGTAGAGCCCAAGGTTTCTACTGATTATGACAAATGAGGGAAACCATTGAGCCTAAGTTCCTTTGAGTCTGGCTTACTTCACTTAATATGATCTTTTCTAAGTCTTTCCATTTCCTATCAAATGGGGCGATGTCATTCTTTCTGACAGCAGCATAGAATTCCATTGTGTACAAATACCACAACTTGTTGATCCATCATCAACTGAGGGACATCTAGGTTGGTTCCATACCTTTGCTATGGTGAATAATGCTGCAATGAACATTGTTGTGCTAGTGGATTTAGTATGCCCTAGATTCTGGATGGTTGGGTAAATGCCAAGTAGTGGAATTGCTGGGTCATAGGAAAGTTCTATGTTTAGCCTTTTGAGGCACTGCCACACTGCTTTCCATAGTGGTTGAATGAGTTTGCACTCCCATCAACAGTGTAGTAGTGATCCCTCCTGGCCACATCCCCTCCAGCATCTGTTATTATTTGTTTTCCTGATCCTGGCCATTCTAACTGGAGTGAGGTGGAATCTTAGAGTTGTTTTGATTTGCATTTCTTTTATGACCAGAGATGTTGAGCATTTTTTCATGTGTCTATAGGCCATTTTTGTTTCTTGTTCAGAGAAGACTCTCTTTAAGTCTTTGGCACATTTTTTAATGGGATGGTTGTTACTTTGGAGATTAGTTTTGGAGTGATTCAATTTTTTGAGTTGTTGATATATTTTAGATATGAGGCCTTTGTCCGTTATTTGGTTGGTGAAGATCTTCTCCCACTCTGTAGGCTTCCTAATTAATTTACTAGCTATGTCCTTTGCCATACAAAACCTCTGCAGTTTAATGCAGTCCCACTTATCCAGCCTTTCTCTGATTTTCAACTTTATTATTTCATTCCACTTGTATTCTTTGGGTTGTGTCTTCTGTAGAAAATAAACAGTTGAAATATTACTTTCTTAAACTTAGGGATTAAATATTATTTTTAAACTATGCATTTCTGTCTGATTCCTGCTGTGATCTTATTCCAGGCATTTTGATAGGCTGTGTGTATTATGATTGGAATCTGAATCTTTCAGGTCTTCTTCTGATTTCTTTATTGTTTGATAGATTCTATATATATGTGTGTATATATATGAATTATTTCAGTAATATTTATTCTTAATTGATGTATAATTACAGTATAGTGGATAGTCACAATATATTTAAGATGCTTCAAAGTCTAACATTTATTTGCATTTCTCTTACAATATAATAAGTCATCAATTTAATTAAGGATTTTATGAGTCCCTGGAAAATGTGAATACTTTCATTATTGGCTATACAGTTCTAATTATGATTATTCATTATGGGTAGCCATTATTTATAAATGGTCCTATAGATAATGATGTGCTTATTTGTAAACAGGATTCCAATGGAAACTGTCTTATGAAAAAGAAGAAACGCCAACACTTTATCCATATAAAATTGAATTATAAAAAGAGATGATTTTATTATTGTTTCTATACAGAAATGCTTCTTGGCACACTGCTAGTAATAGAAAAATTAAACTTTTCCTAAGGAAGGAGTTACTATGGTGCAACAAAATCTCATTTACCCAAACCCAAGCTTTATACCAATAATATTATTTTTGTGATCATGGGGCTTGAACTCAGCCTGGGCATTTTCCCTGAACTCCTCTGTTCTAGGCTACCACCCTAACCTTTGAGCCACAGCCCCATTTCCCATTTTCTAGTGATTAATTGGAAATAAAGAGTCTCAAAGTCTTTAGTGCCTGGGCTGACTTTGAACTGCAGTCCTCAGATCTGAGCCTCCCTGAGTAGCTAGGATTATAGGCATGAGCCACAGTGCCCAGCTAATAGTTTTTCAGTATGATTTTTATCTAATCCAAATCTAATTTCCTATTCTCTTTCTGCTTCCTACATATGTACTTATTAGTGCATGCTTTGTCATCCAAGTGTTTATACATTCTCTATTTCCTTTTTACACTGTTTGTTTGAAATTAACATGCATTAATGAAACAGGTCAGATGTACTCAGTGTCTTCCTTTTTATTTATTTATTTTTTTTAATTTTTATTGTAATTAATAAAAGGGTTACATGATATTTGCCAGATAGAAGGTGCATTAATTCACATACATTGATACCCTTTCACCTGTTTGGTACCCATTACCCTCCCCCCAACCCACCCCCCATCTTGGTTTTCCCCCCTTCCCTAACAAATTTCAAATAACCAAATACAAATAAATTCAATATATCAGATAACAAAGTGAGATACTCTAACAATATGAGATACCCAAGGGACCGCAAAGGAGATGAGAGATAATATAATACATTAAGGACAACAATCATTCATTATATGGCTTTTGTTTCAATGTCCTGGAGGTCCTTTCAATTAGCTTCATACTATATGGCCTTACGTATCAAGATTTTGCTCTGTTGTAGAACTCTGCTAGTAGAGCCCAAGGTTTCTACTGATTATGACAAATGAGGGAAACCATTGAGCCTAAGTTCCTTTGAGTCTGGCTTACTTCACTTAATATGATCTTTTCTAAGTCTTTCCATTTCCTAACAAATGGGGAGATGTCGTTTTTTCTGACAGCAGCATAGAATTCCATTGTGTACAAATACCACAACTTGTTGATCCACTCATCACCTGAGGGACATCTAGGTTGGTTCCATACCTTTGCTATGGTGAATAATGCTGCAATGAACATTGTTGTGCTAGTGGATTTAGTATGCCCTAGATTCTGGATAATTGGGTAAATGCCAAGTAGTGGAATTGCTGGGTCATAGGGAAGTTCTATGTTTAGCCTTTTGAGGCACTGCCATACTGCTTTCCATAGTGGTTGAACGAGTTTGCACTCCCACCAACAGTGTAGTAGTGATCCCTCCTGGCCACATCCCCTCCAGCATCTGTTATTATTTGTTTTCCTGATCCTGGCCATTCTAACTGGAGTGAGGTGGAATCTTAGTGTCTTCCTTTTTAATGACTACAGTGGGTGCTCCTCACATCTAACCACACTAATCTACTCTCCCTTCATACCCTACATTCACTATTCCACTTTAAGATCAACTCAAAAAGTACCTGTTAAGGGACCTGGAGTTTGGCCTAGTGGTAGAGTGCTTGCCTAGCATGCACAAAGAGCTGGGTTCCATTCCTCAGTACCATATACATAGAAAAAAAAAGCTGGAAGTGGTGCTGTGGCTCAAGTGGTAGAGCTCTAGCCTTGAGAAAGTCCAAAGGCAGTGCTAAGGCCCTGAGTTCAAGCCCCAGGACTGGCAAAAAAAAAGTACTTGTTAAGATGTAAAATTCTCATGGTGTCCATTTCTTATAATAGGTCTGTCTCCTATTGCTCAGATCTTCCTCCTAGTAATGTAATGCGAAGCTTTCTATCCTTTGCCAAGCCAGAACTAGAAAGATAAGAAAATGGAGTTAGAAATTGGACTTCTTTTTTTTAAATGTTATTTTGAGAATCTCATTCCTAAAAAAGAAAGATATTTCAAAAAATGGGAAAAGATATCTGCTGGCTACACTCTAGGAGCATACTCATAGTGGTGTAAGAGCTTGACTTCATATACCTTGCAAAGTACAAGTGACTGGAAAGCATTGTGTGAGCATTTACTTTGACAATCCTCAATGTGTCAACATTGCTTATGCCATGTTTCTCCAGTCTTCCTCTTTCCCCCTAAATTGCCTTCCACTCTGCTGTGCTGATCCCCCTCCTTTTCTTCCTCTTCTTGGTTACTCAATGAAATGAAGTGTGCCCATGTTTCCCTATAATCTATTGGTATGTTATATGAATTCCATTATTTTTCTACTGTGTTAACTTTAACTGCCTTAAGCTGAGTTTTGTATCATGGGACCAAAAAAGCTAGAGTTTGTGAAAGTGAACTTATCATCAAAGTGATGTATCATCTATAATTTAATAGATTGCCTATTCATTCAGGTGTCTGTTAGATTTCCCAAGGAATTTCACAAGTTATGCTATTTTAATGAAACTCATCACCTCTAATGTTCAGTGGAGAATAAAGTGGATTTATTTCAAACAATCAGTGATGACAAATATTGAAATGTTGAGACACTCTGAATGCAATGAAGCTTTCAAAGACAGAACAATCTAACTTGCTTTCTTTGGTCTGTTTGTCTGCATTCCCTTTGTTGTATTTACTGGAATTAAAGAATGATGACGTTACATTCATTTTGATGGGGATTCAATTAGTAAACCTTGTAATTAAACTTAGGGAACAAATAATGGCTAACTCAACTCTCTTTTGAATCACAAAAATTGAGCACCATAACTATTTTTTCTAAAGAAATATGAATGGAATTCCTAGCATATAGGCTCATGGTTTCCTTTTTAGTTAGATCTCATCCCTGGACTTGCAACCCTCTGTTCAAGTCCCAGACCATCATGGTCAACAGTCTAAAAGTACATTCTGTGGAATATATGCACAAATTGTATTAGCTCCTTAAAATGTTAACTTTCAGATTGGAAAAATGAATACCAGGAAGGTGGAGTTTAAGGTGTCAGGGAAAATGAGGTGAAGGGGCCAGGACTAGACAAATAAGAAAAGGGTGAGCATTGCAGTCTTACTCCATGCATATATGTAAGAAAAGGAAGTAGAAAAGGGAATGCGAATGGGATGGGTTGTATGGAAGGGTGACCGTGATCAAGATGCATTGTACTCATAAACCAACATATGGACTTGAAACCTCTTCATGCAAACACTTGGTAATTTTGAGAAGTCTGTAATTTAACAGTATTAAAGCATGAATGTTCTTTCATTTAAAAATACACATTTTATCTTCTCTCCAAATGTATCTATTCCTGAAAGGCATCAGGAATTTTCAAGTCCTGGTCACACTGGAACATGGAGCTTATTCCCATGCAAGTAGCAGTTCTTATGGTAACTCAAGGGTCCATTATTTCTTCAAAACTTCTCTGATCTTACAAATCATAATTTATCTTATTGTCCTTAATCTTGTCACAAAACCCCCCTTGTCAATATTGACCCCCTTTATAAAGAGGCTCCTATTTCTTTCTCTTTTTTACTTTTTCTTAACTGTATTTTATTGTCAGGATGATGTATAAAGGGATTACCTTTATTTGTGAGGTAGTGAGTACATTACTTCTTGAACATTGTTACTCCTTTTCCTGTTTTTCTCCCTTCTCCCTCCCTCTACCCCCTCCCAAGTTGTAAAGTTTATTTCCAGCATATTATCCAGTCAATATTGCTGTTACACTGATTCACCTTTTGTCCTTTGTCACATCAACTTATTTTTCCCTTTCCATTCCCTGACTCAAATAAACAATCCTTTACCCTAGTTCTCTTTTCCTTATCTATTTTCTTTTCCTACATTTTGTCTCTCCTTAGCAGACTTGGTACTTCTGTGATTCAGTCATAATAAAACTGTTTGTTTTTGCAAGCAATCACTTTGTGCCTGATGTCAGACCAGAATGTGGAGTAGGAAAAGACAGTAAACTTGTATGGATCCAGCATTTATTGTGTAGCTGAATAAAAATATCTAAGCCCGGGAACTCTGATTTAAAGATGAATGATGAGAAGACTAGATGTAAAGTGGGCTCATGTGTCTCAGGATTTGCTCTAGCATGGAATATGTGTACTCATAGATTCTTTCCAGTGGAAATAATTTCTCATTTGGAATTAAAACTTACAAGTGATATTCATATTCCACTGCTTCAAAAACAATTTTGCAGGTAAAATTACAGCCTTCCTAATGTTGCAATTTCTGATTACTGTGTGACTGCCTCACTATTCCAGACAAGTGTTACTATGGGGTGGTCACCACTTTCATTTCTCAATCTTCTTTTCTGCTTCATATTTCAATTCACCCATACTTTGATGTCTCCTCTTCTATTTAGTACTCTTATCTCAAAGCCTGAACTGATTTCTAACATATCATTTTGATTTACCTTATTAAACAATTTCTATTTCTTCTCATTGAACTATAATCTTCATGAAACTTTATAATTCTGAAGAATCTTTATGATTTTAAATTTTCTTCCCTAATACATTACCATGATCTAGGAAAGTGTTTGTCCCATGAATGTATTGAAATACAAATGCTTGCAAAAATTCAGGATAAAAGAATTTATTTATTTGACAAGGGTTTTATGCTTTCTTTTCTTCAAATAATATAGGAACTTTATTTATTTATTTATTTATTACTGATTTTCCTGTTTGGAGTGTTATTAATACTCAAAGTTCAAAACTTGCCCAACAGAACTAATCTCTCTGTAATTTAATCTACCCACATCTTCTCACCCTGAGTTAGTCAAAGATTTTTTATAGTTGCTTAAATAAGAAAAATCTAGTCATCCTTGACTCTCTTTCTTTGTCATAACTTTATATTTTATATTTCTTCTGAAACAGATACCAGATGCTACTAACCCCTAAAATATTTTCAGATTTTAATTATTTTTCACCTCTACTGCTGTTACACTGATAGCCTCATCTTCTTTTATCTAGATTATTTAAAAAATCATTTTAAGTGAAGTAAGCCAGACTCAAAGGAACATAGGCTCAATGATTTCCCTCATTTGTCATAATCAGTAGAAACCTTGGGATCTCCTAGCACAGGATTACAATAGAGCAAATCCTAGATAAATAAGGCCATATAGGATGACACTAAATGAAAGGACCTCCAGGATATAGAAACAAAAGTCATATAATGAGTGATAGCTGTCCTTAATGTACTATGTTATCTGTTGATAGATGGGTGGTAGATAGAGGATACATCTTGCTTTTTAATTACAATTATATTTTCCCCATTTCATATTTGAACATAGAGTCCAGAAAGGGCACATTTTCCTTACCAAGGAAAATATATATATATATATATATATATTAAAGTGAGTAAGACAAAAAATACCTGTTCCTTTTCTGTTTTACAATAAATTCAAGTGAATTAGATTGGTAAGGCTATGGCTACGTCCTGCTTTGAGTCAGCTCATGGTCTTTAAAAATGAAAAGTGTAGGGCTAGATAAATGCTCGGTTCTTTTTGTCTTTAATGATCTGCAAAGCATTGCCTATGAATATACTTGGAAGAGGAAACACTAATTCATGTGATTTAATTTATTAGGATTTAAGACCCCTTGAACTTGACATGTAATTTTGAATATTTGCAAGTTATTCACAGTCAAGAGCTTTTGAGATGTTCTCATCAGATGGTGGGAACTATTATTCTTTGCTTTCTTGCCCAGGTTATTGATCCCAGGGGTCCAGGCATATTTTTTTATCATCCTTGATGATACTGTCATTTTTTAGCAATTCTGTTCCCATGTAGCTACTTCAAGGACAACTTCCAGAGCCAGCCTGTCCCTGGCTTCTTGTTTTATATACCATCTGGAAACTTCATCTGGTGCAGAATTTTAACCCTCTTTATTTAAAAATAATTATCCACTTAAGCTATATAACTACCCTCAACAACCAAAAAATATACTCATCATACCTTCTATTTCAAGAAGGAGAAGGACAAGACGAATCCCTTTAAATACTTCCCTATGTTCTTTCATCCAAAATATCCTTCTAGGGGAAAACAAATATATATATATGTATATATTGTAAATATATACACAAAGCAATAAAAATCAAGTTTTGAATGACTCCCTAGATAAAAACTTAATATTTAATGTGTAAAGGTTGTTGTCAGTAGAAGCAGCAGCAATAATAACAAAAACTGTAAATGGTCTTGATATCAAAATAAAATTTCAATTGCTTTTCAAAATGAACCATGAACTATATGCATGTAATCAAGGCTATTAAAACTGAATGCACTACATAAAGTGATTACAGATTCTCTCTCACCTAAAATTCCCATCAGGTACCATGTGTGACCTCTCCAAGGGGCTCTTTTTTTGACCTTTGTGTTTTGGGAAGAGCCGTGGCACAAGAGAAACTGAAGGCTTGTAATTATGGTTGTAGTTATAATAATTGTACTGATAGCAGGTGAGGAAGATGCTATCAAGATATTTATTCTTAAGCTGTCTTTGAAGTACTCACTATTTTATGTTTGAAGAGGTATTGCCATGTCCTTTGTTCTCTGTAACAATTTGAATAACAGGTATTTCAAGTAATTTAGCCAGATTCTTTGCAGAAATACATTGAATCACTAAAATTATACTTTGATGCATCAACAATAGATGAAACAAAGACAAAATGTTCTCTCTGCATCTTTATCCCTCTTTCTATCTCCCACTCCCATTCTCGCTGTGTCTATCTGTTTCACTGGATATATGCCCATAAATTTGCCATGTTACACAACAGTGTTTGTGCTTGACGTAGTGATAAATGAAGATGGCGACATCCACTTTGGAATGGCATAAAACAGCCTTTTTAAGTATTCCATGAGGTTACAATAGATGTACTTTTAGCTTAGCTTCCATCTTTAAAGTGACTTCAGAGAAAATCAGTGGAGTTTATTTTTCAAAGTTCACAATTTTTATAACTGATTTAAATATAAAATCTTCTGTAAACTCCTCTAAGTGAAATCTGGAGATTTTTTTTCTTTTCACTTTCAGACTATTAAATTATTATTATGCTAGTAGTTTAACTCTGAAGTTAAAGCCAGTGTCATTTTATATTCAGAATTGCCTCTTTCTTGTTCTTTGTCTTTGTCTTTACTTCTGGTATTCTCTCTCTCTCTCTCTCTCTCTCTCTCTCTCTCTCTCTCTCTCTCTCTCTCTCTCTCTCTCTCTCTCTTTGTTTCTCTTTCTCTGTCTCTCTGGGTTTGTGTATAGGAAAGAAAGAGACAGAGTAAGAGGAGTGAGTTTAAGACTGAACGAGAAATATTATGAATGCATATGCAGAAAGAATAAAATATTAATTTACACAGTTAATAAGATCATGTTATTACTTTATACACAATGCATTTCCTTCTTACCCTAAATATTTAATTGTATGGTTGGAGTCATTGTTTCTGAGAAGTGTTTATCTAATAAAAAAATTATTTGTTGGTGCATATTGGCACCTATTCATGTCTCACTTGCTCAGTCCTAGGGTGCACATTTGGTAATTAACAGGCACCTTTCCTCAATAACAGAGAAATAATTTTGAAATCATACATTTCGTTGTTTAGATTGCTGGAATTGTGCCTCACCTTTGCTCTTCAGTTACATTAATGGTCCTGCTTTTGCATTTAAGATGTGATTCTGTCTCGGTGGGCTTATTGTCATTGCTAGAAAGAAGGTAGCTCCATGCTCAGAAACTTCTGGGATCAATCTTGAGTATTTGAATTGTTTGCTTAAACCTTACTTGCTTAATCAGGCTTTTAGCTGATTGCTCCACAGCTCAATGCGTGTTTCATGTGGCTCTACAGGGTACTGTCATAAAGCATGAGATGAAATGCTGGTGAAATGTGCATTAGTGTCCGGGGGACTTAGTGTACTTGGTCATATTCTCAAATCCTCATTAGAGCATATGGGGAGTATTCAAAGCATTTTTTCATTAGAATAACAATGAATTATGAAAACACATGATTCTAAGACAAAGAAAATTTGGGAATTACACCTGAAGGTTTACTTCATATCTTTACTTACTTCATAGCTTTAAAGTCCTTTAACATTTTCAAGTGCTTGCTAAAGCATTTAGAATCTGAAAATAAAAAACAAACATAGCATAGGTTCAGCATAGGTATCAATCCCATATTAGAAAAGCACTCCAACATTTAATTTGAAAGTGTGATTAGTACATTATGTAACAATGGGAAAGACAAGATGGTGGGCCCAAAGTGTCTTGGGAGATGGGTGCAGATGACTCACAAATGAAGTTTTAGCTACTCAGGAACCTGAGATTTAAGAATTGTGGTTTGTAGCCAGCCATGGTCTGTGATATTCTTATCTCCAATTAGGCAGCAAAAAGACAGACATGGAACTGTTGGCTCAAGTAGGAAAGTGCTAACAATGAACAAAAAAGCTAAGAGAAAACTCCTAGAGCCTGAGTTCATGCCCTAGTATCTACACACACACACACACACACACACACACACACACACACACACACACACACACAATTCAAACTGTACTGAGCACAGCTCAGTCATTCTGCATGACATCAAATAATTTGTATTTTAATAGATACATGTTTTCATAATGATGGTACAGCTAATGGATAAGACAAACTGCTGTTACAAGAATAAGGCAAGGTTTTCTGGGACGTGGAATATTCAAGGCTTGGGATTTTATTTGCTTCTTTTCTTCTTGTCATTCTGTCTTTACTTCAGTTATTTTGACATTGTTTGGGATACATTTTACCCGTCAACTGACATGTTGAATTGAAACCCCTTTGTACAGCTATTTAACAATAATGAATATAAATTTTTTAAAAGAATAACAGGTAATGTAAAGAAAAAATAATCACAATGTAGAGACTGGAAATATGTCAAGATAGAAGCTCTAGCATATCCAATGTCTGATTAAGACCCTCTCCTTTCTCTTCATAGTTTCCCTGAATCTCTATATTGCAGAAAGCAGACAGCCAGAAAGCCAACACTATTATTGTGTTTTGTGAAGTCCTGATTTAATTCAGGAACATCAGCCAGTATCATAACAGTGAGGTTAAGATTCCAACATAGATATTTAAAGAAGGCACAGAAGGTACAACTATTAATTTCTCCCCCCCCCCAAATAACTAAACTTTGGTTTTCAAATGTTATGTCAGATGGAGGTGGTTTTTCATCATCCCATGGCCATTTTGAGGTCTGTATGTGCAACAGTTCTTAAGATGTATAGTGTAATGGAAACTCAATGTATATAAATCATCCCAAACCAGAGAAGTCATGAGATTGTAAGAAGTAAAAATAAACTCATGAGATCTGTATTTAAAACAAGCCTGAAGGTGTTACAGAAATCTGTGGTTCACAGGTAGAAAATGGAACTTTCACAACAGAAGGAATTAGCAAGTGGGGGCAAGTGGAGCCTGACAGTCACACCCACCCAGGTCTTCCAGCACTAATTAGAGCTGTGATTTAATAGGCATTGATTCAGATCACTCAATTCTCTCTCCTCACAATGAGAAGATTCGGTGGGAAAGTCTCTGGGATCCTTGATTTTATGACTGATTTCCTGTTCCAAGTTTGAAGTCTATAAATGCATGTGTTGCATACAAGATGGAAAAAAAAACACATTAATTTTATGTCCCTGGAAATCCTATGTTGTCTTAGCAAAAGTAAATCCAATGCAAAAGAGTGAACCTATAGTATTTGCAATTTGACATAATATACTCAAGCATAGCCAAGTACAGGTAGTTTAAATCATACTTTGGTGGATACATAATCAAACTTTCCTCCCTTGTGGAAAGTTTCACAGTGATATGCAAAGGAATGGCTAGATTGCTTATTTCCAACATAGAAATGGAGAACAAAGAAATATTGGCCTGTAAGCTATTTAAATTTTAAAAAAGCAACAGGCTTCATCATAGAACTCAAAAGTTTAAATAGAAATGAATAAAGATTGCAGAACAAGTTTTGATTCATTTACTTACCCAAACCAACTCCAAAAGTGATGAAAACAATGATTCTATCTTCTCATTTGATTATAGTTGGTCCTAATTTATCAGATAGGGCATTTGTGTCTGGATGACTTCTGAACAAAGAATTCTCAGTTGAAGCGGATACAATCATTGCCTGTATGTTAGTACTGTACAATGTACCATCTTTACATCCTCATGATAACTTTGAGTGGAGGTTATTATGAACCTAAGTGGAGGCATGATTTAGCAGAGCAATGTCTATTTTCCAATTAAGAGGTTTTCAGTTCAAACCACAGCACCGACCATCACTAAAACACAAACAAGCAAAAAAGAGATTTAATAAACTCTCCTTTCAAATAGCAATTCCTTTTCTACACTCACTTAAAGATGATAATTTTTAAAAATAAAGATAGTTTTAAAATACATTTAGAGAACTTTATCCAGTTTCCTGAACAGTGAAACAATATACATTATGGAGTATATATACTTTTACTCTTCACTTTCTAACTCCTGGTTCCCTGGGTCCAAGAACTCTGTATTTCCTTTCTGATTTACTTTCAGATGATTAGCAAGGTTGACAAAAACTGGGCTTGCTCATGACTGCATTCTTACTCGTAAGAGCTTTGGCTGATTTGTGTGTAGTGTTTGTTGGTTTAGCCTCCATAGTGTGTAGACTAGCTGAGAAGGGCACAGCACACTGAAATATAGTGTGATAAAAATGACTTGTGTCCTGTCCTTCAGCAGCAGCCCCAACAAACAGAGCTAAGCAGCCACCACCACCACTCATACCCAGGGATCCAGACTGAATTCCAGAGCATGGTGTTACCATCTCTCCAGTGACATCATCTGTCTGGCCTTAACCATCTTCAGAACAAGGCTTAAAAAGTGTTAAAAGATATTAAGGAATCTTTCTCCCAATCTCATGTAAATTTGTCTACTCAAAGTTTGTGCTTATATAATTTTAGTTCTGCAGTAAGAGGTTTTAAGGATGATTTAATAAATGACTTAATCCAAATTTTATATGGCACAGTCTTAACTGGAAGAGAGTTTAATGATCTCTTCCAAATTTGCTCAATCCATAAATTTGCAGTTTTAAAAACTATTGCAAATGTAATTTGCTTATTTAACAACTTCATATACATATATATATATATATATAAAATTGTCGGGGTAATGTATAGAGCGGTTAAGTTACATTTGCCAGGTAGTAAGTGCATTACTTCTCACACACATTGATACCCCTTCTCATGTTTCTGTTCCCATTTCCCTCTTCCACCCCTCCCGATCATCTTGTTTTCCCCACTTCCCTTTCTTAGGAGAAAGGGATATGAATTTTAATTGCTATGGACAGTTCACATCAAACTATAAAATCTTTTTTTGTTGTTAGCACATAATGGTTTTGGATCTGTACTCAATAATATCTTTTTATACCAACATTCTTGTAATGGATCCTTTCTGGAAAACGTAATTTCTCAAATCAGGCTCATACTTGTAACCCTAGCTACTTAGAAGGCAGAGCTCAGGAGGATGATGATTTGAGGTCAGCCTGAGCAAAAAAAAATATTATAAGCAAGACCTCATCTCAACAATTAAGTCAAACATGTTAGTTCATATCTGTAATCCCAGTAACACAGAAGAAATCCAAGGATCACAGTCCGGTTTTAACCACAGACTAACCATTTCAGTTATTTTTTTCCTTTAGGTTAGCATTAAAAGAATTTTTATATGTTGTGTTTAATTCTCTACAACAGGATACATACTTTATGGCATATATTATGGAGTTACTGATATCTATGCAGTAGTGTTAAAATAGCTATCTTTTGTGTCTTTATGAAAGAATGAGACTTCATTAGACTGACATTGTTAATGGATCTGGAAAATAATTGCTTGATAGATTATTAAGTAAATTGTCATGTTATAGGTAAGCAATGATGTATTATATAATAATTAAAGGACCATTTTTTATTAAAGGAGCTTTAGCTATAGGAGAAATGCTTATATATAAAATATAATTTCAGTTTATTACTTTTAAAGCAGTTAATCATATTAATATAGAATATGAGCTTTATGTTGCATGCATGGCTCACTCAAGCTCATCCTCCTAGCAACAGAGATGGGGAATTGTGGTTGAAATTTAGCCCAGGCAAATAAAAGTTCTGGAAGACTCCATCTCAGCCAATGGTTAAGCAGAGTGGTGCATATCTGTCATTCCAGCAACAGTGGAAGCAAAATGACTGGACATAGTGGTGTTTATTTCTCATCCCCAGTGGCATAAGGAAACAGGGAGAATTGCAGCCTGTGTCTGTGAGAGCACAATATGAGACCCAATCTCAAACACTAACCAACACAAAAGGGGCTGGAGGCCTGATTCAAAAGGTTGAGCATCTACTTCATAATCATAGGGCTGTAAATTCAGTCATTATTACCAAACAGTAACAGCAACAACAAGCACAAATGGTTCAGCTTATATGTGAGTAAACAACAAATTCCTGTGTTTGACTCCTGGTACTGCAGAAGAAAGAATATAAACTTTGGAATTGACCAGAATTAACTTTCTTAAATTATTAATTGTTGAACTAGTACAGTTATTTACCCTTTCAACTAGTTCATACTGTATTTGGAAAATTCTTGTCACAAGAAACTTTTGTTTTTATATTGATACCGGGAATCTATATAGAGCTATCTTAATTTAAAAAGATAGTGTAGACAAATTATCATAGCATCTAGGATATACTGTGATGAAAATGCAAAGTTTTACAATGTCCACATTTTGTATATTACAGAAAATTAGTTGATATCACAAATAACATCAATTTGTTTCCCTTTTTGAGGGGTGTGTGTGTGTGTGTGTGTGTGTGTGAGTGTGCATATGTGCATGTGAATGAGGCCTGATACAAGGAAATCAGTTGTTTAGTGAATGTCTTTACTACCACAGCAATATAGAAGACAATTCCAAAGTTTCTTTTTATTTTTGAATAGTTTCACTGAGTAATTCATCTAAATATTCTTACTGATTATATACGAAACTCTTCACAAGATTGAACATCATATATAAAATGTTCTCTTTTCATATAAATAATCTCTTTATGAATATTAACTGTAGTATACACACCAGTGGTTAGCAGAGTCTTCCACAGGAGTTTTGTTGCCAGGGTTAAACATCCTCCTCTTAGCCACTAGCGTATTATTATTTAGATATTTATTTTTCTTTCATTATTATTACTTTAAAATCATTGTGCAATGTTTTAATTCATCACATCCATTTATGCATATAATGTTTTTCTATTCATATTACCCTCCTCTCATTCTTACTCCCTACCTATCCATCACTACCTGCCTTTTTTACATAGTGTAGTTGCATAAATATTGTTTCTACTTTTAGAATATCTAAAGATCAGCTCACTATTGAGATAATAAAGGTATGACAGGAGCATTTTGAGCATTTTGATACCATACATTTGGATCAACTGCTAATGGACATCAAATTGTAACTAATTTTGTAACTGAAATTTTATTGCAAGTATGTCTCACTTTGCAATGTTAAAAGCAAACATTCCCCAGCATTAATTTTAAATGACATTCTGTGCAATAGCAATATGATATACTTGTTTTTAACACTTCAAAGGAAATTTACAGGACATACTTTGGGAGCCATACATGTTAAAATAAATTTTAGGAAAGGAGAGATATCAGGGATTCTATTATAAAGGGAAGTACACTTTGTTGTGAGAATTATTATAATTACCTGTTGAGAGGTATTTGTAATAGAAAGGAAATATCAAACTGACTAATACACTTTTTTGTGACTGAATATAAACTCTTCCACCTAGCCTACCAAAGCAATGTTTGGCTTGAGATATTGATTTAGAAAGTACTGGGAAGAATTCAAAGAGAAGAAATGAGATGATTTCCAGGCTCGAACATTCAGAACACAATGATGGAACTGGTGAACAGTCTTCCTTGTCAAGTTTATTGTAGAAAGAATAGAGTTGTTGATCTAATATCATAGATTTTTCCACAGGATGGTGGCAAAATATTTCAAATGGAGACAATTTTCCATGGTGTTGATACAATAATAAGATACATAATTAGGGATGAAAAAAACAAAAGCAAGTTGTCTTCTGGCTCTAAAGAACATAAACTGAAAGCAAAAATGAGAGTGGAGAAGAAGAAAGAGAAAAATCTGTGGCCAGATTTTCTGGTGCTGAGAACTTAGGGAGAGTATGGGATAAAATCTGAAGAAACTAAAAATAACAGAAAGACGAGAGGATTTCTCAACTACAAATTTGTCCCAAATACACTGTTCAAAAAGTTCCTTGACATACCTCCCTGAGTCACATAAGACAAAGTTTACCAATGACCAGACAAAGAGGAGTCTCTGATTTAAGCTTCTGTCAAGTTAATTCCTGCTGCTAGAACAACTTGGGCTAGAAAAAGAATAGAAATGTATTTCTCAGAGGAAATCTCAACTTTTCATCTTGAAGACAGATACAAGGTCTACTGAGATCCATTGCACAAAGCTATCTTGTCATTTTGTTTCTACCTGGCAGAAGGCTAGGAGGGAAAAAAAATTGTCCAACAAACCCACATAGGCCTTAAGAAGGGCAGTAATTACATCCTGGGTGAGGCCAAAGATCTCATGACCTAATTATCTTCTCATGCCCCACATCCCTGGAGACAAGTTTCATCTTGATTTGTGGAGTCACTGGAGCACTCAAACCACAGTAGTTCCCCAAAGACCTTCTTAAACTCTATATGTAGATACTGAGCAAAGAGCCAGGGAGACAGGCATGCAAGATGGAGTGACAATAACCCGCTGCCATTGAGACACATTTCTCATGGCTTGTATGTTGTTTATCCTCTCCAGTTCAGGCCCTGGAAGTTTCCAAGTAAGGCGGCATTGAGCTGTTGGAAACTTTAGGTGGTAGAGGCAAGAGAAAGGGGGGCTCCATTGTCATGAATTCATTATTGGCATCCCAGAAGAAGGGGTTGGATATTGTGGTACTGTATTAGTTCCTTGGAAGGAAGTGTTATAATGCAAGTTCACTTTCTCAGTCTGGTTTCATTTCTCATGCTTTTCCCATCTACCTCTCTGTAATTTGATCTGCCATGAAGCCCTTAGAAGTGGTTGCTTGGATCCTGATCTTGGACCTCAGAACAACAGACTATGTGAAACCTCCCTCCTCTACACATTACGGAGCCTCTGCTATTTTGTGATAGTAACATAAAATTGACAATGTCACAACTAAATCAATAACAACACATTCACTCATCACTTATTATTTGCCATGCATGATTCTGAACACTTTAAGTGGATGACTTTAGGTGGTGCAATGACTTGTCACCTCCATTTTACAGACAAAGAAACAGAGGGATGTTATGTATTTTTTCCAAATAAGCATAGCCATGGACATCTTATTAAATGAACAAAGATGTCTTATTAAGGTATACTCACCCCACTCATTCAATTAATGATGTTACATTATTTCCTGCTGAGTGCTTTCAAAGTTTAGATGATTAGGGCCCATCTGAAGACACTGCTACTACCTCACATGCATTTTGTCAGTAGCAATTCCCATTGTTGATAATGTTAATACAGAAAACATCAGAACTTCAATATCTGTATCTGAGGCTGGTTTTAGCTTCACATTATGAATTTCAGAAGGGATAATTGAGTAGGAAGTTTGTGCACTAAGACTACCAGTTTTTGTTTGTTTTCTCAGCTTTCCTACACTCTCCCCAGAGTTAACCAATATCTCTTTCATTTCTAAAATTTTATTTAAAATGTATTTCTTTTTTTACCCACTATTTAAATGTGAATATCTTTTCTTTTCTTTCCCTTTTTGTCAGTCTGGGGGCCTGAATCTGGGCTTCCTTTGCTCAAGGCTAGCACTTTACCACTTGAACTACAGCACCACTTCCAGCTTTTTCTCTTTATGTGGTACTGAAGAACCCAGGACATCATGCATGCTAGGCAAGCACTCTATCACTAAGCCACGGTTCCCAGCCCCATAAAATGTGGGGTTTTGTTTGATTGTTTACTTTAGTAATGGGAGAGTGTATTTTTCAAATAAAATTTTTATTATCCACATTAAATGAAAGCCAGGTTTATCTTTCTCATGGGAAAGCCTATTCCACACATTTTAAATCCTGATAGATATGTTTTTGGTTGATGGAAAGAGGTAAAATTACAACCCAGGAACCCTAGACAACAGTAGTAAAGAATATCCCACACACCATGTGATAAATGCAATGTTTTAAAAGAGGTTTGGGGTGGCAGATCCATAACTTCTTTAATTAACAGACATCAGAATTGGAATGTGGATGGGAAGTAGCTTTCGTGTTTAGGGAAGGAAACGAATACAAAACAAACCAGCTAGGTAGAAGAGTTTCTATTTATGCAAATTATGGCAACTCCATCACTTGTGAAAATTAGAAGGCACCATTTGGGTTACTGAGCTTGCTGCTCTAGGAGAAGATGGCTGAATAACAACCTATTTTATTGTTACTGCTTCCAGTTACAAATAATTCTAGGAAGAAGTTAGGGAAACACAAAAGGAGTCAGTCAAATGGAAAGTACAACAAAACACTATAGTATTCAGAAACATAAGTCTTGAAGAATTTACAGAAAGAGTTATAGAATAAATGATCCTCTATGTGGCTTGAATAGGTTGTCAGTGATAAAGACCCTTATGACTTCTAGAAGCTAGTGACCCATAGTATGTATCAAAAATGAAATAAAGTGTATCTTTCCACAGGACTCTATTAATAGTCAAATTGTGGCAATAAATTGGAAGAAAGAGGGGCATGTAGAAAAGACTACAGAACTATAGCAAAGAAAATAACGCTTCAGTTAGGGATAGAGTGTGTTGTTGGAAATCCATTTGTATTAGGATAGAGAGTGATTAAAGCCTTTTTAAAAGTTCTTGATACTCTTAGAATTTAAAGCAATCCTCGATCAGAAAAAAAAGGATGCAATTAGTGTCACCACAAATAGATGAAGAACCTTTTCCCCTGCACATTGCTAGAGAAAGCTAGAAGAAAAATCTACACAGAATCACAATTGTGGCTTATATGTGGAACTTTCCCTCTCCCAGAGATAAAGGTTTACATTACCCAGAGGAATTTCAAAATCACCCTGTAACTGCGGCTGGAATAAGATATTTAACTGTTTCTCTTTATGAAGAGAATTGCTTTCATTTTTCCCCCTCAATATACTTTAGAACCAAAAGTCTTATGCTGAGTGGAGAACAGGCACTGGCCAGAGGACCTTGTCTCAGGACTAGAGATTTTCCTGATCATAAACTCATGGGGGAAGAAGTAGTTGGTTCTTCATTTTGAATAGTAAGAGGGAAAATATTTACTGCCAAGTATTCACTGTGTCTGTAATTATGTTCAGCAAAATCATTTCATTGTCTTCTTTTGTATGCAAAAAAAAGACAACTTTCAACTCTCTTATAGTTAGTCTGGGGTCATGTGATTATCTGTAGGGCATATCCATGAAAACACCCCGCCTGTAACTCTCATGTCTGTCTTTCCCCTGGGATGACCTCAATCATGTTGTCACCAAGAAGTATGAGTTATTTCTTTTATACATGGTTCCTGCATTACTAAAGAGGAAAATTTCTTTTTTTATTGTCAGGGTAATGTATAGAGGGTTTATAATTACATTCACCAGGTAGTAGGTTCATTACTTCTCACACATTTATACCCCTTCCCTCTCCCCACCCTCTCTCAATCATCTTGTTTAAAGAGGAAAATGCTAAAGAAATTACTCCCTAACTTGGCTATCAAAAATCCTACAAAAAATGTGTCCATAAAAACTTCTGAGATTAAAGAACAAAAATGACAAAGTTAATGTCCAGAAAGAGAGTGGTGATTGCTTATTAGATAAGAACATGAAACTCTTGTGAGAAATATAGTAGTGTCCTTCAATTGTTTTTCCTTATAGAATAAAGACAGAATATTTTCCTTTTCCAGGAAATCATTACTAAAAGCACTGGGTAGAAATGACAAGGGGTTAGTCTCTGTTTTCACTATCGAGTTTCATTAAGACCAGAAAAGCAGGTTTCTCCAAAGCAGCACTCAGCTAAATGTGATTGGCTATGTGCTATTAGAGACATCTTGCCAACATTTCCAAACTGGTTTTTAAAAGTATAGGGTTTCAAAGGGTATCAATGTATGTGAATTAATGCACCTTCTATCTGGCAAATATCATGTAACCCTTCTATTAATTATAATAAAAATATATTTAAAAAGTATAAGGTTTCAAATAATGTTATATGGCAGAACATTTCAATAAATAATGAATATCTTTATATATTCTCCTAAAAAGGAATCATTAAAGAAGGACATCTTAAATTAATGCGAATATGCCTGAAGAGCATTAATAGAAAAATTACCAGTCTCATAAAATAGTATTTTAAAAATTTCAAAAGATAGATTATAAGAGACATTCTAATAATATTTAAAGAATGAATTGTATGCTGTAAAATATATTTTTTAATATTTTTATTGTGATTAATAGAAGGCTTACATTATATTCACCAGATAGAAGGTGCATTACTTCACAAACATTGATACCCTTTCTCGTGACATGGTCCCCATTTTCCTCCCACCTTTCCCCCCGACTTATCTTGATTCCCCCCTTCCCTATCCAATTTCAAATAACCAATTAAGCACATATAAAATATATCAGATAACAAGGTGAAATATTGCAACAATAAGAGATGAGAGATAACATAGTACATTAAGGACAATAATCACTCATTATATGGCTTTTGTTTCTATATCCTGGAGGTCCTTACATTTAGTGTGATACTATTTGGCCTTATGTCTCTAGATTTTATTCTGTTATAAATCTCTGCTAGGAAAGCCCAAGGTTTCTACTGATTATGACAAATGAGGGAGAATATTGAGCCTATGTTCCTTTGAGTCTGGCTTACTTCACTTAATATGATTTTTTTCTAAGTCTTTCCATTTCCTTACAAATGGGGTGATGTCTTTCTTTCTGACAGCAGCACAGCATTCCATTGTGTATAAATACCACATCTTGTTGATCCACTCATCAACTGAGGAGCATCTGGGTTGGTTCCATATCTTTGCTATGGTAAATAGTGCTGCAATGAACATCATTGTGCTAGTGGATTTAGTATGTCCTTGTTCCTGGACTATTGGGTAAATGCCAAGTAATGGAATTGCTGGGTCATAGGGGAGCACTATGTTTAGTCTTTCGAGGAACTGCCATACCGCTTTCCATAGTGGTTGAATGAGTTTGCACTCCCACCAACAGTGTAGTAGTGATCCCTTCTGGCCACATCCCCTCCAGCATCTGTTGTTATTAGTTTTCTTGATCTTGGCCATTCTAACTGAAGTGAGGTGAAATCTTAGAGTGTTTTGATTTGCATTTCTTTTATGACCAGAGATATCGAGCATTTCTTCATGTGTGTATAGGCCATTCTTATTTCTTCCTCAGAGAAGACTCTCTTTAAGTCTTTGGCCCATCTTTTAATGGGATGGTTGCTACTTTGGAGATTAGTTTTGGAGTGATTCAACTTTTAGAGTTGTTGATATATTTTAGATATGAGGCCTTTGTCTGTTATATGGTTGGTGAAGACCTTCTGTAGGCTTTCTAGTTAATTTGCTAGCTATGTCATTTGCCAAACAGAAGCTCTGCAGTTTAATGCAATCCCACTTATCCAGACTTTCTTTGATTTGTTGTGTTTCTGGGTTACATGGAAATTCTTTTGTACAACTATTTAAAGATAATAATTAAAAGAAAATATCTATTTTTGGGTTCCAGAGAAATGTAAGTCACTGAAGTAAAAGCAAATCACATTGACATACTCAAAATATGAGAAGTAACATTTTTCTCAAGTGCAATTTTCTCATTATAGAGCTTAGAAGTGATAATGAGATTATTTTGATTGCTATACAGAAGCTGTGCAGTTTAATGCAGTCCCACTTATTCAGCCTTTCTCTGATTTGTTGTGATTCTTGGTCCTTATTAAGAAAGTTTCAACCTGTGCCAAGGAGGCCTAGTATATCTCCTATTTCTTCTGGTAAAGTTTTCAGTGTTATGGCTTTTACCTCAAAGTCTTTGATCCATTTAGAGTTAATTCTAGTGCAGGGTGACAAAGAACGATCCAACTTTAGTTTTCTGCAGGTGCTTAACCAGTTCAAAAGGTATTTTCTTAAGAGATACTTCACTACATATCCCTTAAAATGTCAAAAATAAAACATATCCTCTGGAACCCAAACTTAAATTGAGTGAAGTTTCATTCTTCATGGACTAAGAGGTGCTCATTAGAATTAATAAAGGAAGCTGCATCATCTACTATTATTTTTGTCAGTTTGTATTACAGAAATGCTCATTTTTTTTGCTTTTAACTTGTTTTTATCTTTTATATTTGAAGTGTGAAATATTTTATAATTTGGTTTTATGTATAATCTTTAACAAATATATCCTCAATATAATTCATTAAAGAAATCTTGATAAAGATGTATAAATTTCAATGTCAATAAAAATCCTGTTTTCAGTGCAGCAGGGGAGGTCACTAGATACTGGTAAAAGTGAACTAACTATACAACTGTTTAATGGAGATGGGAGGGACTGGGAAAGAGTGAAGAAATAGAAAACATTCTATAAAAGGAAATGTACTCATTACCTGACTCATGACCTTGTAAACTGGTATACATCATCTCTATAATAATAAAGTTCAAATAATTAAGTATATTTCCATGTGGAAAAAGGAATAGTCATTATATGTTTGTGTGTGTAAAAGTTATATTATTTACATATATAATCCAAATACAGAAAGATGTAGCCAATTACATTCAAAAGATATTCTGTTCTGGGAGTATAAACATAATCCTCAGCTTTCAAGTTTCTGATTATTGCCTGACAATGTTCTTTAAATGCACAACTGTTCAACATGGCAAGCACAATGAACACATATTTTGAAACACATGCATTTATATCAAAATCTTGATATCTAGTACGTTAAAAAGTCTTTTTCTGACAGTTGAATTTAAATCTTTTTTATTTGCTTTCAAAACTTCTGAGATCCATTGCATTTGTTAATTCTCTAAACTGACATTATGGCTGTATATTGTCTATAAAGTTAAATCTACCCACACACAAACAGAGGAACTAGTAGAAATTTCCTACTCTATAGCTGATAAGCACAGGAAAATGTTTCTGGTGGTTTTACAGTATCCTGCTCCATAATCTTTTGGATAAATGCCCAAGAATGGAATTGTAGGATCAAAGGGTAGTTCTATTTTTTAGTTTTTGAGGAACTTTCACCCTGCTTTCCGGAGTGGTTAAAACATTTAAATTCCTACCAATATTAAATTATTAGAGTTAGCTAGTTACCCCTCAGTAGTTGGACAAAAGAAGAAAAGTTGTACATATATACAATAGAATTTTATTTATCCCTTAGAATGCCAAAGCAGTGGGAAGACCTGTTAAAAATTATGCTACTTGAAAGAAAGGCCCAGAGAGACAAGGGATGTACATTTTCTATTATGTGGAAGAAAGATTTCATTTACAAACTCATAGTAAATACAGTGGGTGGTATGCAATTATATGAAAATATATTTATAAAATATGGTAGATTCAAGGGAGATCTCAAATACCATATGTCCTTAGAAAGTCAAAAATCAAACATTAGGAACTGGGTATTCAAAAAGGGTGGTGTAGGTAAATGAAGAGGAGAAGGGTGCAGTCTGTAACCCTTCTATTAATCGCAATAAAAAAAATTAAAAGAAAAAATTAGAATTCAATGTGTAGTCTACAAAATTAGGAATCAGGAATGGGATGGACAGGAGAGGAATGGATGAGAATGTTGAAGAGATGGCATTGATCAAGATACATATCATTTTCATGAACTGCTTTTTTACATAGCAACTCCTTTTTTGGAACAGAAAATTGTGTCATTTTATTTTTATCTAATAAAATATAGAATTTTGTTTTTTACATATATTTTTATTGTAATTAATAGAAGCATTACATTATATTCACCAGATAGAAGGTGCATTACTTCACAAACAATGATACTTTTCTCATGTCTTGGTCTCCATTTCCCTCCTCCACCCACCTCCCTTATCTTGTTTTCCACCCTTCCCTATCCTATTTCAAATAACCAAATACAAATATATCCAATATATCAGATAACAAAGTGAGATACTATAACAAAATGAGATAACCAAGGGACAGCAAAAGAGATGGGAGATAACATAGTACATTAAGGACAATAATTACTCATTATATGGCTTTTGTTTCTATATCCTGAAGGTCCTTTCATTTAGCCTCATCTTATATGGCCTTATGTATCTAGGTTGTGCTCTATTGTAAATCTCTGCTAGGACAGCCCAAGGTTTCTACTGATTATGACAAATGAAGGCAGCCTATGTTCCTTTGAGTATGGCTTAATTCACTTAATATGATTTTTCTTAAGTCTTTCCATTTCCTTACAAATGGGGAGATGTCTTTCTTTCTGACAGCAGCATAGCATTCCATTGTGTATAAATACCACATCTTGTTGATCCACTCATCAACTGAGGGACATCTGGGTGGTTCCATATCTTTGCTATGGTAAATAGTGCTGCAATGAGCATTGTTGTGATAGTGGATTTAGTATATCCTTGTTCCTGGACTATTGGGTAAATGCCAAGTAGTGAAATTGCTGGGTCATAGGGGAGCTCTATGTTTAGTCTTTTGAGGAACTGCCATACCACTTTCCATAATGGTTGAATGAGTTTGCACTCTCACCAACAGTGTAGTAGTGATCCCTCATGACCACATCCCTACCAAAATTTGTTGTTAGTAGTTTTCTTGATCCTTGCCATTCTAACAGAAGTAAGCTGGAATCTTAGAGTGTTTTGATTTGCATTTCTTTTATGACCAGATATGTGGAGCATTTCTTCATGTGTGTATAGGACATTCTTATTTCTTCTTCAAAGAACACTCTCTTTAAATCCTTGGCCCATCTTTTAATGGGATGGTTGTTTCTTTGGAGATTCCTTTTGGAGTGATTCAATTTTTTGAGCTGTTGATATATTTTAGATATGAGGCCTTTGTCTGTTATATGGTTGGTGAAGATCTTCTCCCATTCTGTAGGCTTTCTAGTTAATTTGCTAGCTATGTCCTTTGCCATACAGAAGCTCTGCAGTTTAGTGCAATCCCGCTTATCCATACTTCTTTGATTTGTTGTGTTTCTGGGTTACATGGAAATTCTTTTGTACAACTATTTAAAGATAATAATTAAAAGAAAATATCTATTTTTGGGTTCCAGAGAAATGTAAGTCACTGAAGTAAAGCAAATCACATTGACATACTCAAAATATGAGAAGTAACATTTTTCTCAAGTGCTATTTTCTCAATATAGAGCTTAGAAGTGATAATGAGATTATTTTGATTGTAATAAATATGCTAAGGATAATCACAAAACATTTAAAATACAGAATGTATATTTATAATTAGTGATGTATAAAGACTAATCTGATATCTACTCCATTTTCAGCTTTGGAAAGAAATCTTTCTCTCAAGAGAAACACAATGATAACTATATAAGTTATGAAACAACTAAAGTCCTTTAGCCGATAATTTAACTAAAAAAAATCAAGATGTAACTGGAAAAATAAATTAAAATGCTATAAACTAATGCAAGTGGCAGAGGAGCAATTTATCCTCTTGAATTTTGCAGGATATTTGAGAAAACTATCTGTGTCGTTAGCTAACATTATTGTATTGTATTGAATATTGATTATTCCAGAGCCAAAGTACTGGCTGAGAAATATGGATGTAATATTCTGAGCTTAAAAAATAAGGGTATATACATTAAGCAATCTGTTCATTTTGCTGATTTAATGATCACTATCATTATTTATGTTCTTCTAGAGACAAGAGGTTGCCTTCTGAACCTTGAGCCTCCTTCACCACAAAGTTAGAAATTATCTTTGCAGCTGACTGTGAATAATAATTCTCCATCCTACCTACACAAAAGAGACCTCAGGGAAACCAAATATGGTCTGAGGTATCAGTGCATCTGTTTGTCTTCTTCCATTATACCAATGATAGGTGCTAGACAACAAAATTAACTTAAATTACATTAAGTACCCAGAGACAATATGGAAAACTTGAATATGTCTCTCTGTCATGTGACAATCTCCAAAAGTGATTTTGTTTAGACAAACTCAAACCAATTAGTGCGTATAAATTTTTATCATGCAATTCATCAATGAATTAATTGATTTTTGGACTGACATAATTTTGAGCTTTTTCTGGAAGTACTTGTTCTCACCAGGCAAGCACTCTGTCAACTGGGCCACATATCCAATTAATTTACTTTTCAAATAGAAGCTCATATTTTTTGCCTAAGGTTGACTTTAGGTCATGACTTTTTAAAACTATGTACCCTAAGTACCTGAGATTACGGGTACACTGTCACACCCAGATATTTTTATGTCTTTATATCTGTCCAAGTATGAGAAATGTAAACTTTAGCAATTCAGTAAGTGACTGACTAAATGACTAATGAATAAAAACTGAGATTTTCTACAGACAAAAACAGAGAAAGTATAATAGGAATGAATATTAAAGGTGGATGTTCTATGAATAATAGTAGAAAATATGTGAAATTATCATAAATAAGTATGTAAGGCAGGAAAATGTTTACCATAAGAAAAGGTAGGTTATGTGTAATGAAATTCAACTAAAAGTGCATTATTAAATAAATAATGCACTAATTTGGTACATCTATTTAAAATGGGACAAAGTGCTGAGTACTTTCTTTAATCACTAAAAAGAAATAGATCAAAGATGAATGCTAAGTATAAAAAATTATAGATTGCCGGGGCCAGCTGGCAGCGAACCAGGGTTCACAGAATGGGATTCCTGAAATAGGGGGCAGGGACTAGGAAAAAATAGAAGAGAGACAAACAGATCGGGTTCCAGAGGGCTACAGCCCAAATCAGGAGCCACAGCTTAAGAAGCCTGTAGCCCAAGACTGTAGCCCAGTTTATTTCCAGTTCTGACCTTAAATACACTTCTTTAAACTAGGGAACTGCCAGGGGCTACATTCGTACAAACAGTATCAAGTCTCAAATAGGTTGAATGAGAAGCTATCAAGTCCCAAACAGGTTAAATGAGAAGCTATTGACACAGCCCAAAATCATGATAAGAGCTTACTTCCTTGGGTACTCAATTGTGCCGGTCCAAGGTCACTGACCCCGCAGTTGGTCCCCAACAATAGACTATTAGGATGAGGTGGGAAGAGGGAAATGGGGACAAAAACCATGAGAAGGGGTTTTTCCTCAGTGTGTGAGAAATAATGCACCTACTACCTGGCGAATGTAATTGTAAAACCCCTCTATACATTAAAAAAACTATAGAAAAATTAGAAATCATGAGTAAATTTTGCTTTAACAATAATGGTAGCAAAGATAATTTTAAGTAAAGAACCAAACTCACAAAATGATAAAATATAAATAAATTTGATTACTAACTGAGCATTTTCCCAAGGGGGAGAAATATAACTGATGAGATATGAAGAAAAAATGGAAAAGTATAAACTATTTTACCAAGTAGTAGCCAATACTTTGGAAATCTATTTTATATTTAATAAGAAGAAATATAATAGTCAATATAAAATACATAAAAGAGATAAAGAAGTAGTTCTCAGCTGTTTACTTATTATTTATTTTTACCATGGTGTTCAGAAAGATCAATATTAAAATATTAGCAGATGATAAACTTTACCATGATAACCCTATCCCTGTATTTGCATCCTCTGTGTTCTCCAGGGGGAAAAAACAATGCATTGGGTTTTAAAAGTGTGTTTCAGTATTTTATTATGCAGACATAAGAAAATGAAAGAGCTTTATGCTCCTTTAACTTTATACATGATACAGCATATAATATCAATTGTCTTATCCCACACATTTTCTGATGCACAATGTGAAGAATATCCTTTTTGCCTGTAAAGAAGAGTCTTGTATTCTCACCACAGATTCCTCTTTATGAATATGCTATAGTTTATTCTAAGACTCCTCATGTGGATGAACCATGGGTTATATTCAGTGCTGTGTTGTTATGAAGAGGAGGCCCAGGGAGAACAAAGTATTGCACTGGAATCATTGTCTAGATTTAATGATATGTTTGGAAGACTTTCCAGGAGGGATTGTTGAATCAAAGACTAAAGGTGATTGTGGTTTTCAAAGATGCTATGATGTTTCCTTCATTAGGGATTGGATTGTTGCATGGGTCAGACAGAAATGTGTGAGTCCTGTTAGGTCCGCCTGGAAGATATGACTTCTTCCTTTCCCTCTCTTCCCCTGCACCCTGGAAATCCTCACCCAGCACCTGTAACCCTGGCAACTGGCATGCCTGGGGGCAGTGGGAGGTCCCCCAGTCTGAGGTATTTCTCTGTCCTCTGAGATCACATTCACTTTTGTTATGACTATATCCCTCCCCATATATAATCTCTCACTTCCCACCATAAGCTCTCTTGCTCACCCGACTTCATCTTGGGTGGCAGGAGTCTGCTCTCTCCTCACACAATAAACCCTCTTCTGAGCTGTGTGGAGTTTCCTTTTGGCAGACCTTACAAATCCCTCTTCTCAAATCACTAGAAAGAGAGTGTTACTGAACACCTGGCATTCTGACAATCTGAATAAGAAAATGTACACATTTTCTTATTGCAATACATCTTCATAGGAACAAGATTAAGCCTCTTTTCATGTGATGCTTTCATTTTTGTCTTTTATTTGTGTATTCCTATGGATGGGCTTTTGTATTGAGTCTAATTTCTAATTCTGGGATATACAATTTTAATTTCTAGGTGGTTAAAAATTCACAGTTTCTGATCTCTGGGCACTGTTTTTTAAGCAGCTACAGAGGACATTGTTAAAGAAATTGCCCAATACAAAGCCACGAAATAATCTCGCTTTGTTTCAGGTCCTTATACTTTTCATAGTTTCCAATAACTCCACTACTGGAAATTTTATAGTATGCATTATAATATGCTCTTAAGATATGAATCTAATATTACCATTTTTAAATGACTACAAATTTCAGTTAAGATAAGAACATTTGTGTGTTTATTTTAAAAGTTTTTGGTGTTACTGGAGTTTGAATTCAGCTTTATGTTTTCTAGGAAGATGATTACTAGCAGTGAAGCTATGTTCCCAGACATACATTGATTTATTCATTTATTTGTTTGTTTATTTTTATATATTTTTTGCTTAAGGTCTAAGGTGTTGCCCAGGGCTTGCCTCAGACCAGATCCTCTTAGGGCCTCCCACATAACTGGAATAACAGACACATGCTGTTGCTCTCAGCCTATTGACTGAATGGGGTCTCACTAATTTTAGAGGCATCAGTACTCCCTTTTAACTGTGTACTTTCCAAGTAGTCTCCAAGTACCTGTAATTAAAGATATAAGTCACTCTGCCTACCCAAGATTTTTAAATAGCAAATTGATATACCAGCTTGACCATGCATTACAAATATAGTAAGTCAGGTGCCAATAGCTAACCTCTGTAATCTAAGTAACTCAGAAGGCTGAGATCCAAGGTTTGAGGTTCAAAGCCAGACCTGGCAGAAAAGTTCATGAGACCCTTATTTCCAGTAAACTACCAAAAAAAGAAGCTAGAAGTAAAAGCTCAGGCCCAGGCCTGAATTCCATGCCCCAAACTAGCATACATATATAACAATGGAACATGACTTTGTATCACATTTGCCCTACATAATATTACTGATTAGGAAAAACAATAGATCCAGATGTATCGATGTAATAGGTACTAGGTGATACAGATGTTCAGTCTTAATGGAGTGCATGTTGGCAATATCTATCAAGTAGTTTATCTACAGATATACTTAATAAAGCAATTTAGCTACAAGGATAAACATTGTCACATATACATATATGCAAAACCAAAATGTATTACCATTAACATGAGGTTGCTTAAAACATTCAGGATTCACAGAGTGCTATGATGCTAGCTGTTTGAAATATGAGTAAACTGAATCTCTATGTGCCAACATGAAATTTTTTCTAAGAATTAATAATAGCTAACATTCAAAATTATATGTTCATAGCAAGCCAAAATCTATGAAGTAAAAATTAATTTTACAAATATATGAAAATATTTATAAATATATATGCTTTTAATTATACAGAATTTATATAATTGCATAATTACATAACATAAATATAATCATGTGTCTACTTATTCATCTGTGCATACATATCCATCTACATATCCATAAATGTATTATGGAGTATTATAAACATGTAGACTATGAAAGGTAGGAAAGAAATTAGTTCTGATGCTGAATCTAGGCCCTTTCTCCATATGAAGTCTAGAGTTAGTTTGCCAAATAATTATTTTGACACAATAATTGATTTATCAAATTTAGAATTTGTTGCTTAAAATAACTTCCTGGGATGTTAAGGGCAAATTTTTGGTGGGTTTAGCTTTTGAGCTTGGGGCCTCACATTTCTTAAGTAAGCAATTGCTCTATCACTTCCTGCCTTTTCATTATATTGTAGATAGTCTCAAGTTTTGGCTCAGGCCAGCCTTAGACTTCAATCTCCTTCTAACATCTCTCTCATATCAGATATTATGGGAATTATTCCACCACAGCTGGATGCTCTCTTTACACAGATAGTCACTAATTTTTTGTAACTACTAGTCTCAATTCACAATCTCATCTTGACTCCCACGGTAGCTGAGATTATGGGCATAGATCCCTGCAACTGGCCAAATCATATATAGGTTTGTAATCTTGTAATATCTAGACATATCTACTATATATAGATAGTTGATAGTAGATATATATAGTAAATATATATGTGTATGATATATATATACACACACACACAAAGAGGTAGAAAGTAAAATGATAATCATATACAGATTGAAATGGTGGTTAATCAGTATTAAAGACAAAAGGAAAAATTCACTATTGTAGACATTAAAGGAATTGTCATTAAATAAATATATTCTTTAAATTATTGTCTTTGATCTTGAAATGATTGTTTAATTGCCTGTGTGTACATGATATGAGAACGTGAAGGAGAGAGCAGAGGGGGAAGAAAGGGAGAGAAAAGAGAGAGATACAGAGAAAGAGAGAAAAATCGCATCATTCAATTCAATCCTATCACCACTACTGCAATGTGATACTGCTATTTCTGAAAGGGCATTTCTGAGGACTAACTTTCCTCATTACAGCTCTGTGTTCACTCCACACCCTAAAATCAATCCAACAGTTATACTTCACATTTCCTTTGGTCTTACATCATTGTAAGAAATTTTTTCTTATAAAATATTTCCCATAGAAATTGCTACATGTTAATGATTTAGGAGTTTGCTGGTTTGTTTACGTGTTATCTTTCTCTTCTTTCTTATTATTGTTTGAAGTTGCTTTTTGTTTTAGCATGGGCTCTTAGTTGCAAGCAGCAGCAATCAACTGGTTAAATGAGGTAGAAAATAATAGGTGGAAATGATGCTTCAAGGCTCAAAAACATGCCAGAATAGTTGACGAATCATGGATGCATGTTGGGTAGTAACCAAACAGACTGATCAGCAGAGAATTCAGACGATACACTCAGGAATACTTTGCACAGCACAGCACCAGTAGAGACTCATGTTTGAAACACACTTGTGCTGCTCCTGTTGGACCAAATACTACTGCTGTGGCCTCTGTAGATAATGTATGAAATGACTATGTATCTTTGAATCATTCCTGCACACTCCCAGTTCTCTAACAGACAAAAGCTTGAATTATGTGCCTGTGTCCTATCTCCCAGGAGTGATCTGAGAGAAAATATTCAGTGTCAGACATGTAATGATGAGAAACTTTGCCTCTGATCACATCCCACACACTGGAGGATGCTCTTAAGATCAGAATGGTATTTTCATATGAGGCTGGAATAAAAGCCCACAGATCACCGTGACAGTCACTTCCAATACATTTCACTGGGTTCTCTATGTAATGCTATATGAGTTTCAATATATTAGACCTTTTCTCCAATGTTTAAGCAAAGAACTTCTGGATTTGTTACCTAGGTAAGAACTGCCTCCCTCTTTGCAATCAGTATCATTCTACTCATAGCTTCTTTTGAACAAAAAGGCAATTCTTTCTCAGTATCATTTGTGGTGCATTGTAGGAGAAAAAGAGAATCATGTTTGGCTCAGTTGGTCTGGAGCTGAGAATATGAGTGTAATGAAGCAAGCACATGTGTCAAAAAGTCACATTGAGAAGTCTGTCCATCTACTTATAATAACAGGAAAAAAAAGTATGAGCACTTTCATTTCCAGTTACTATTTTTGCCAGTCTTGGGGCTTGAACTCAGGGCCTGCGCACTGTCCTTGGGATTTCTCAAGACTAGTGTTATACCACTAGAGTTACAACAACTCCTCTGACTTTTTCTGTGTATGTGATGCCAAGAATCCAGGGCATGCTAGGCAAGCACTCTACAATTAGGCCCTGCTTCTTGCTTGATAATTTTTTTTTCCTAGAATGAAACCTTATTGCAAAGGAGAATAGGAGTATTTGACATTATGTTGTATTCAAGAAGCATAATTTTGGAATGGCTATTTTACCATTATTTGAGAGAATTTTCATTTTTATACTTAACATGAATCTTTTAAGAGTTACAATTGTATTTAATAACGTATCATTAAAAAATGTGGGAGCTAGTCATATGGCCTAGTAGTAGAGTGTTTACCTATTGTACATGAAGCCCTGTGTTCAGTTCCTCCATACCACATACACAGAATAAGCCAAAAGTGATGCTGTGGCTCAAGTGGCAGACTGCTAGCCTTGAGAAAGTTCAAAGACAGTGCCCGGGTCCTGAGTTCAAGTCCCAGGATTGGCAAAAAGAAAATATAGGCAGTGGCAAACAACTCTAAACCTAAACTACTTAGGATTAAGATTTGAGGATCTCAGTTCAAGGCCAGCTTATGCAGGAACGCCCATGAAACTCTTATCTCCAATTAACTACTACTGCTACTTCTATTACTACAAACAAAAACAGAAACGAAAAGCAGGAAATAGGGCTGTGTCTTAAATGGTAGACTTGAACAAAAGAAGTTCAGAGACAGTGCTTAGGCCAGAAGTTCAAAATCCAAGACCATCACACACACACACACACACACCCATCCACACACACACTATGTATGCATCTCCTCAAAGTTCATCTTTGCCTAGATTAATATGGTAAATAAACATTTTACCTCCTCTTCTTGTAATGAATATATTATTTGATGCTCTTCTGAGAGGATTTTACATTCATAAGGCATTCTTTTTTATTAAAAAAGCATTTTAGATGAAACAACGTAAGTAAAAGAGCTAGAAAAGAATGTTAGTTTATGATTTGATATTGTATGATATCTATTACATCACAATTCATTGTATAAAATAAGCCATGAATGGCTAAACTACCTCTGAAAAAAGTTTTAAAATTATTCATTTTTTAATTGCATTTAGAAAAATGCCACAAACCATTCCAATACGAATCAGGAAAAACCATTTCACCAGGAAATCCCAAGAAATTTAGATCCCTGAGATTACAAGAAGATCTGGTTTAATAAATGTGATAAAGAAACATGTTCCCTTTGCATTTATTTTTCTCAGTTCTGTGTTGATGGTGGGTGAGCTGGAGGTGGGTTGGCGCTTCCTATACCTACTTTGTCTTGCTCCTTTTCACGATTACCTTTTGTTCTCCAGATTTTTTTCTTTTTTTAATTCTAATTTAAATAAATTTTATTTTATAATAGTTGACAGAAATGCTGTAAAGTTATTTACTTTCTTGGAAATTTTCATATATATACTTTTTTTTTTTTGCTTGGGGATTGAACTCAGGGCCTGGACATTATACTTGAACATTCTCAAGGCTAGCGTTCTACCACTTGAGCCACAGCATCACTTCTGGCTTTTTCTGTGTATGTGGTCCTGTGGAATCGAACCCAGGGCTTTATGAATTCTAGCAAGTACTCTACTACTAGGTCAAACAACCCACCTTTCATATTCAAAACCTTTTTAAAAGTCATTTTTACTGAATCCTTATTCTGGCTGGTGTAATTTTAAAGTTTTTTTTTTCTAGTTAGTTTGTAATTATTGTCTTAGGGATGCTTCAAAACACAGTAACTCTTTCTTTACTGTGACTAAAATCATCAACATGTGAAAAAGTCTAAATTCTTTTATCACAAAATAGCAAAGGCCAGGCACCAATGGCTCATGCTGTTGGGAGCTGAGTGCAGAGTCAGGCTGGCCCATGAATCTGCATCACTGAGTAAGATAACCACACAAAGAAATGAGCTGTTATATGACACCATGCCTAACTGTGAGCTATATTGTTGATATTGTGAATCACTTTCTGCTGAGACTTGATTACCATTGGATACGAATGTGTTATTGCTTTATCACTCTCTGCTGAGAGCTATAGTGAGAGTAAACACGTTGACCTCCCCAGCTCTGCTCACCTTTGTGCTGATAGGCTCCTGCACCCTATATTAGCTGAATGTACTTCCTCAATAAACGAGCTCCTGCCTTGATGGGTCTCTGTTTTTGTTTTTTTTTTAGAGCATCCCATAAGTCTCAGGGCCCAGTGGATCAACAACCTAGTTCCTCTTGGCCTAGGTTTGGCATTCTTCATTTAAAAAGGCACACAATACAGGGGGGCAGGGAGCACAGCATTGGTTAAATTTTTACAGTCTTCAGTGGTGCACTGCTGATGAGCAAGGATAGAAACAGGCCTTGAAAGCGACAAGGTCCAGTCGATCCCGAGAGGAGGGTAATCTCTGTCCTTCTCACCAGGCATTCTATGTGGTCTGAGGAGGTCCAATTGAAAAGAAAAAAGAATGTCGGGGTTTTTATTCCTCGGTCCCTCCAGACCCGCAGGAGAAATAGGGAGAACACGCCCAGACCAGGAAGAGCCAAGAAAGGAGAGTACCTACTGACCGCCTGTACCCAGCCCTCCCTCCCGGAGGACTATCAGACATGTCAGGGAGACCCATCAAGGCAGGAGCTCGTTTATTGAGAAGTACATTCAGCTAATATAGGGTGCAGGAGCCTATCAGCACAAAGGTGAGCAGAGCTGGGGAGGTCAACTTGTTTATTCTCACTATAGCTCTCAGCAGAGAGTGATAAAGCAATAACACATTGGTATCCAATGGTAATCAAGTCTCAGCAGAAAGTGATTCATAATATAGACACTATAGCTCACAGTTAGGCATGGTGTCATACAACAGCTCATTTCTTTGTGTGGTTATCTTACTCAGTGATGCAGATTCATGGGCCAGCCTGACTCTGCACTCGGCTCCCAACATCATGCCTGTAATCCTTGATACTCAGGAAGCTGAGATCTGAGTTCAGGGATAATTCCAAGGCTCTGAGTTCAAACCTTTTGATGAACAAAACAAGACAACTTAACACAGCTAAGAACTGAACAAATCAGTGAATGACAGGGCATAGTGTTTTAATATAATTAAAAATCTCAGGTATAAACTCCAATTCTTTTAATAAACTGCTTTAAGAAAAATGACTGTGATTATTTCAAATTTATTACATTTGACTATATTATTCTCCTGATGCTGGATGCAATTTGCATGATTCTGACTGTGAATTTCAGAATATACAAAAGGATATGGTGTCTGTTAAAATAAAAATTGAAATTATAAGACAAGTGTGGTGACTCATGGCTGTAATCCTAGCTATTCAGGAGGCTGAGACCTGACCATCACGGGTCAAAGCCAGCCTGGGCACTACAAAGCCTTGACACTCTTATCTCCAATTCATCATTACATAATGGGAAGTGGGACCATCGCTCAAGGGGTAGGGCAGTAACCTTGAGCTGAAGAGCTCAGGGACAGTGCCCAGTCCCAGATTTCACGCCCCAAGGTCCCCCCAACAAAAAAAATTGAAATTATAGATGGACACACTACACATAAATGAGAAATGTTAATGCTTTTATTTATATTGACAATCTATAAATATTAAAGAAAATAAAACCAACATATTTATAGGTGCATTTGGGAAATACTTTCATCCCAGGTTTTTCTGCCAGTCCCTTCATCATCTGGTGGATTCCCTGAAGGATGGGAACCAAACTGCAGTGACACAGTTCATTCTATTTTTTCCAGATCTTTTCTAGTAATCAATTGTTCCATTTTTAGCTGTTGTATACCCCAAAGGTTCTTTTTTTTTTTTGCCAATCATGGGCTTGAGCTCAGGGCCTGAGCAATGTCCTTGGACTTTCTCAAGGTTAGTGCTCTACCACTTGAGCCTCAGCACCATTTCTGGCTTTTTTCTATGTATGTAGTACCGAGGAATTGAACGCGGGTCTTCGTGCATGCTAGGCAAGCACTCTACCACTAGGCCAAACTCCCGGCCCCCCCAAAGGTTCTTGTACTCATTGCTTCTCAGTTCTTGTCCTCTTCATCTGTTTTCTAGTCATCATGTACTGTTTTACTGAAAAATCCCAGCATGTTGCTGTAAAGAAGCTCTGGTGGATACACAACCCCCTGCAGTGAGCAAAACCAGAGCATGTGGAGCCTGCTTAGTCTTCAGTATATCCCCAATGTTAGTATAGATAGGAGATAGCCAGTCCAAGGAGAGGAAAAGGAAGTGAAAGCACACACATGCATGCACTCCATTAAAATTCCCTCATTCTCTCTCTTCTTCACCACACTGTAATACAAAGGTTTAGTGATTCTCTACATAGGCTACTCCAGAGAAGGTTATGTCCAGAAATACCTGTGGATCTTCAAGTGAATTCTCCAGCAAGTCTTTGAGTGACATGCAGAAGCAAGAAGTAGTATATACTAAAACCCTCATATCACGGTGTCCACAAAGTAGAAGGATTCATTTGGCAATTGACCCATATGAAATAACAAAAAAAAAACTATTGGTTAATGGGACTTAGTCATTTCATATTATCCACATGGAAAAACTAAGACATATAGTTACATTAAGCGTGAACATAGAATGAGAAACTGTAAGAAACTTGAATAATAGATATAAAGTAAATTTGTACATTTTCTTAGGTTATCATGAAATTTTGTTAAATATTATATGAATGATCTTGTAATTTCTTTTTTCCATATATATTTATTGTAATTGTAATTAATAGAACGGTTACATTATATTCACCACATACAAGATGCATTACTTCACAAACATTGATAGCCTTTTCTTATAATGGTCCCAAATTCTCTCCCCCTCCCCCTGCTCCTCATCTTGTTTTCCCCCATTCGTTATCCTATTTCAAATAACCAAAGACATATATATACAATATATCAGATAACAAAGGGAAATATTGCAACAATATGAGAAAACCAAGGGACAGCAAAAAGATGAGAGAAAACATAGTACATTAAGGACAACAATCACTCATTATATGGCATTTGTTTCTGTATCCTGGAGAACCTTTCATTTAGTGTCATACTATATAGCTTTATGTATCTAGGTTTTGTTCTACTCTAAATCTCTGCTAAGACAGCTCAAGGTTTCTAATTATGACAAATGAGGGAAATCATTGAGCCTATGTTCCTTTGAGTCTGGCTTACTTCACTTAATATGATTTTTTCTAAGTCTTTCCATTTCCTTACAAATGAGGAGATGTCATTCTTTCTGACAGCAGCATAGAATTCCATTGTGTCTAAATACCACATCTTGTTGATCCACTCATCAACTGAGAAGCATCTGGGTTGGTTCCATATCTTTGCTATGGTAAATAGTGCTGCAATGAACATTATTGTGATAGTGGATACAGTATATCCTTCTTTCTGGACAATTGGGTAAATGCCAAGTAGTGGAATTGCTGGGTCATAGGGGAGCTCTATGTCTAGTTTTTGATGAACTGCCATACTGCTTTCCATAGTGTTTGAACAAGTTTGCAATCCCAACAGTATAGTAGTGATCCCTCCTGGCCAAATCCCCTCCAGCATCTGTTGTTATTAGATTTCTTGATCTTGGCCATTCTAACTGGAGTTAGGTGGAATCTCAGAGTTGTTTTGATTTGCATGTCTATTATGGCCAGAGATGTTGAGCATTTCTTCATGTGTCTATAGGCCATTCTTATTTTTTCTTCAGAGAAGACTGTCTTTAATTCATTGGCCCATCTTTTAATGGAATGGTTGTTTCTTTGAAGATTACTTTTGGAGTGATTGAATTTTTTAAGCTGTTGATACATTTTAGATATGAGGCCTTTGTCTGTTGTATGGTTAGTGAAGATCTCCCACTCTTTAGGCTTTCTAGTTAATTTGCTAGCTATGTCATTTGCCAAACAGAAGCTCTGCAGTTTAATGTAGTCCCACTTATCCAGCCTTTCTCTGATTTGTTGTGTTTCTTGGTCCTTATTCAGAAAGTTTTGGGGCTGGGAGTTTGGCCTAGTGGTAGAATGCTTGCCTAGCATGCACCAAGACCAGGATTTGATTCCTCGGTACCACATACATAGAAAAAAAGCCGAAAACGGTGCTGAGGCTCAAGTTGTAGAGCTCTAGCCTTGAGAGAGTCCAAGGACAGTGCTCAGGCCCTGAGCTCAAGCCCAGGACTAGCAAAAAAAATAAAGAAAGAAAGAAAGTTTTGCCCTGTAGCGTATCTCCTATTCCTTCTTGTAAACTTTGCAGTGTATCTACTTTTACATAGAGGTCTTTGATCCATTTGGAGTTAATCCTAGTGCAGGGTGACAACTAAGGATCCAAATTTAGTTTTCTGCAGGTGCTTAGCCAGTTCCACCAGCAACACTTGTTGAAGAGGCTGTCTTTCTTCCATTCTATTTTTTTTTTTGCTCCCTGATTAAAGATCTTGTGGCCATAGGTCTGTGGTTTAATATCTGGGTCCTCAGTTCTATTCCATTGGTCTTCAGGCCTGTTCTTGTGCCAGTACCAAGCTGTTTTGATAATTATAGCTCTGTAATAGAGTCTAAAGTTTGGTATTGAAATTCCTCCTGCACTGTTCTTTCTGCTAAGAAGTGTGTTTGCTATATGGGGTCTTTTATTATTACATCTGAAATTTTGGAATTCTTTTTCTATTTCTTTACAGAATGACATTAGGTTATTGATGGGTACTGCGTTGAATTTGTAGATAGCCCTTGGCAAGATTGTCATTTTCATGATGTTAATTCTTCCAATCCAGGAGCATGGGAGGTTTTTCCATTTCCTCAGTTCTGCTTTAATTTCCTTTTCAGGGTTTTAAAATTTTCATCAAAAAGGTCCTTTATATTCTTAGTTAATTCCTAGGTACTTTATTTTCTTTGGGGCTATATTGCAAAAGGAGTTACTTTCCTGATTGTTGCCTCATTCCTCTCATTGATGGCATATAATAGGAAGGCAGTTGATTTTTGAAGGTTAGTTTTATAACCTGCTACCTTGCCAATCAGCTCAAGCAGATTGGGAGTGGAGTCTATAGGGTTCTTTAAATACAGGATCATGTCATCTGCAAAGAGGGAAAGTTTCCCTTCCTCTTTCCCTATTTGGATCCCCTTTATGCTTGCTTCTTGCCTTATTGCACTGGCTAGGAATTCTAATACTATGTTAAAGAGAAGTGGAGAGAGTGGGCATCCTTGTTTCATCCCTGATTTTAGAGGAAATAGCTTTAATTTTTGTCTTTAAGTATAACGATAGCTGTGGGTTTGCCATATACAGCCTTTATTATACTGAGGAATGTACCTTGGATTCTTAGTTTCTCCAGTGCTTTTAGCATAAAGGGGTGTTGGATCTTGTCAAATTCACTTCCTGCATCTATTGAGACAATCATGTATTTTTGTCCCTGCTCCTGTTGATGTGTTGAATTATGTTAATTGACTTGTGTATGCTGAACCAGCTTTGCATCCCTGTGATGAATCCTGTTTGATCATAGTGTATAATTTTTTTGATGAGTCACTGAAGACATTTGGCCAGTATTTTCTTGAGACGTTTTGCATCAATATTCATCAAAGAAATGGATTCCCTAGTTCTCTTTCTTTGATAAATCTCTGGTTTGGGGATGACGGTTGTAGTGGCTTTGTAGAATGAGTTTGGCAAAGAGCCTTCATTTTCAATTTCATTGAAGAGCTTGAGGAGTATTGGTGTGAGCTCTCCTTTGAAGACCTTATAGAATTCAGCTGTGAATCCATCTCTCCCTCGGCTTTTCTTGGACGGGAGATCCCTTATTGCCATTTCTACTTCAGTGCTTGAAATAGGTCAGCTTAGTTGGATTAAGTCTTCTTGGTTCTATTTGGGTATGTTAATATTGGCTAGAAATTCATCCATTTCTTCTAGATTCTCAAATTTGTTGGCATAAAGGTTTGAAATATATTCCCTCATGATGCTCTGGATCTTGGTAATTTCTGTCGTGATATTACCATTCTCATCTGTGATTTTGTTTATTTTGGTGTGCTTCTTTCTTCTTTTGGTAAGTTTTGGTAAGGGCCTGTCAATTTTGTTACTTTTTTCAAACAACCAACTCCTTATTTTTTTTTATTCTTTATATAGTTTTTGGACTCCAATTCATGTAATTCTACTTTGATTTTTAATAATTTGCTACCTTCCACTGGGATTAGGGTTCGTGTTTTGCTCTTTTTCCAAGAGCTTATGGTGCAACATTAAATTGTTAGTTTGTGATTTTTCCAATTTGTTAATGTAAGCACTCAGAGCTATAAATTTTCCTCTGAGTACTGCCTTTGCTGTGTCCCAAAGGAGCTAGTATTCTGTGTGCTCCTTTTTGTTAAATTTCATAAACTGTTAGATTCCTGTTCTGATCTTTTTGATGACCAACTGGAGATTCAACAATGAGTTATTCAATCTCCATGACTTACAGGATTTCGTTGGTGGAGATTCACGTTAAATTCCAATTTGGTGCCCTTGTGGTCTGAGAGAATGCAGGGAATAATTTCAGTATTTCTGTATCTGCACAGGTTTGTTTTATGCCCTAAAATGTGGCCTACTTTGGAAAATGTTCCATGTGCTGCTTAAAAAAACGTATATTTTGATGTTGCTGGGTGGAATAATCTGCAGATGTCTGTTGGATCTAGTTGATCTACACATTTGTTCAATTCTGAGGTTTCTCTCTTGAGTTTTTGCCTGGTTGATCTGTCCATAGGTGAGAGTGGTGTGTTAAAGTCACCAACAATCACTGTGTTTTGATCTATGTGTGGTTTTAGTGAAAGTAAAGTTTGCTTGATGAAGTTCAGTGCTCTCAGATTAGGTGTAGATATTTAGAATGGTTATGTCCTGCTGAAGGAGTATCCCTTTCTTAATATGTAATAACCATCTTTGTCTTTTCTAATAATTTTAGTTTGAAGTCTATTTTGTCTGATATGAGGATGGAAACTCCAGCCTGTTTATGCTGGCCATTAGCTTGATGATAAATTTTATTCCAGCTTCTCACTTTCAAAAAATGTTTTGTTTTTTTTTTTTTGGCAAAATACGTCACTTGAAGACAGCAGAATGAAAGATCTTGCTTTTTGATCCAACTGGACAGTTTATCCTGTTTAATTTGAGATTAAAGTCTATTGATATTGAGGATTAAGATTAACAAATATTTATTAGTTGCTGTCATTTTTAAAAGCTTTCATTGGGGTCGGTGTCTTGACAGTTCTTGCTTTAATTAGCTGGTATGGTTTTTAGATGCCATTTCTTTGTCAGTACCACGTTTGTGTTGGTTTTCAATGTGTAGAACATCTTTGAGAATGTTCTGTAATGCTGGTTGGTTGCTATGTAATGGTTCAACTTTTCCTTGGAATGGAAGGTTTTCATTGTTCCCTCAGTCATGAATGAGTGCGTGGCTCAGTACAGTATTCTTGGTTGGTAGTTATTTGTCTTAAGGGCATGATATATATCCTTCCAATCTCTTCTTGCTTGCATGGTCTCTGCTGATATCTGTGGTTATTCTGATTGGTTTTCCTTTGTAGGTGATTGTTCTTTTCTCCATGGCTGTTTTAAGTATTCTTTCTTTGGTCTCTATTCATCCTGTATGGATTATAATGTGGTGGTGGGATGTCCTTTTCTGGTCAGGTCTGTTTGGTGTTCTAAAAGCTTCTTGTATCTGGATAGGCCTGACCATCTGGATAGTTGGGAAATTCTCTGAGATGATTCCCTGAAGTATATTTCCAATACCATTGATCATTTTCTCCAGGCCCTCCTCAATACCAATTAGCCTTAAATTAGGCGTCCTAATTATATCTTGGACCTCCTGAAGCGTTCTCTCATATTTCCTATATTTGGTTTGACTCATCTTCTGTTCTTTCTCTATAACAACTAGATTATTTACCACCCCAGATATTCTCTTTTCTGCATTGTCTAACCTGCTATCAATGCTTTCTACTTTATTCTTCATCTCCCTGCCTTCCAATTGCTCATTTTTAATGCCTTGCATCTCTTGCTTTGGATCATGTATGGACTTGATTTCCATTGAGTGGTTAGCTCAGCAGCATTACTCTCATTGGAGAGTTGTTGGACTTTGGTCAGCTTTTCTTTGTGGATCTGAAGAATTTGACCACTTTTCTTTGTCTAGCTTCCTCATGTTCACATAAATCCTTTATTATGGCCTCCTCTTTGGCTTCCTCATGTTCACATATCACCTTCTTTATTGTTTTATCTTGTTTAGATATGGCTTCCTCACGTATCTCTTTCTACATGTTTTCAAACTTTTCATTAATCATGTTTATCAATTGCATTTGTATAGCATTTAGAGTACTCTTCTCTAGCTTTGCTATTGACTGCTACATTGCCTGTTTATATTGGGTGGGAGATGCTATTCCTTGATTTTCCATTTTTCTCAAGTTTCTTGTTCTGCTCATTTGTATATGGGAGCAAGATTAATACTGCACAAGATTACAACTTTTAAGATATGATCAACCTAGAGCTCTTTAGCTGGCCAGACAATAGATGTTCACAATTTTAGATTGGTATTATCACTCTCTCTCTTTTTGTGCACTTCCAACTCTAATACCACCACCAGTCTCTGTTTTATGACCAAAAAAAACCCCATAATCTGATCTCTATTGTATTTAAGTCCCTCTCAACCTACAGTATAATTGAACACCCAGATATACAGTATTGCTCAACAACCATCAACTGAAGATCTATACATTATAAAAGTTGAAGGATGAACAGAGGACCAGAGATAGAAAAATAGTATGAAAGACAGGAGGTGAGGTAAGAAAAGAGTAATATAGTAGTGTAAGATTAATATAGTAATGAAGACAAGGGTTAGCATAAGGATAACTAACCTAAGGTCATAGAAAGGTAAAATAGTTGCATACAAAATTTAGAAAAAAATAAGATAAAACTTATGAAAATAAGAAGAGTAATAAGAAGAATGTATAAAGAAAAGAGGAAGGTATATATAGGAAAGATCAATGGTAAATTTTTTTAAAGAAGGAAAAATAAACAACAAAAAGAAAAACAAGAAAAAAGGTGGGGGAAGATCTTACATAATTTTAGATCTTAGACAAGAAATACTAGGATTAAGAACCAACAGATTAAAAAGCAGGTGACTGTATCAATAAAAATATCATTTGTATCCAGTCTATACCCAGTGCTGTCACTACGTTTCTAGGAACAACCACAAAGACAGAAAAAAAAATGGAAAGAATCATAACATTAAAAAAGTGGGTGGAGGTAAAATGGCAAAAAAAAAATAAGAACACATAAAAATGCAAATGAAAAATGGTAGTAAAAAAGGGGATCTTCTTCAGTTTGGTTTTTTGGGAGGGGGCGGAGATGGGGTATGAAACTTGTGTCTCCACTAAATTTGGGATCCAAACACTTCAAAAAGTCTTTTTCTCTTGTGATTTGGCTTTGCAGTTTTTCTGATCAGTTTGCTTGATTGGGCAGAAAAAAAAAAAAAGCTGGTGGAGTCATGAGCAGCTTTGTTTACCAGGAGTACAGCCCCGCCCAGGGGGAGGAACTTCCTCTAGTGCCCGGGGTGCGCATGTCTGGCTAAGCTGCCTCTGGGAAAACCTTTGCCCTTTTGAATCATGGCGCTGCCAGCACCACTTCTCAGGCTCCAGTTGGTTTGGCAGGGTCTTTGCCTGCAGTCAAGATGTTGCTGCTCTCAGCTGGTGGGGAGGGGATTCCTTCCCAATGCCATTCACCAGCAGAAGTGGAAACTTCTCCATGGAATTACTCACAAATTGCTGGATTTTCTGGTTCCATGAAGCTGGCAGGTCCTTGCCATGGCTGGGTGCCGGCTCTGGACTCGCACATGCTCTGTGTGGCTCTGTCTGGAGCTGGCATGTCTGCGCTGCCCAGAAACGCTTGTTGGCTCAGGTGCTGGAGGGAGGCTTTGTCTCCGCGGCTGCTCCACATGGCTGGCTGTTTTCTTGCACCAGTTTCCTGCCTTTCTACTCTCTGACTGAGATCTCTGTGGTGCTAAAGCTTACTTAGGATGGATCTTTGGGTATGAACTTTCGCCTAAGATGCTAGAACTGGTATCTTGGCAAGAGCTCAGAAAGACTCATACTGAACCACCACCATCTTCTGCAGATCTCTCTTTTGTAATTTCTTGAAGAATCTTCTTTCCTCCTCCTCCCCTTCTTCCTCCTCCCCCTTTTGCTTGGTCCTTTTTTTGTATTGAGATCATTTGTTTTTCTTCTAGATGAACAGTTGCTATTTTTCTTTGAAAGTTGTTGATTTAAGTTTTATTCTAATAACATAATTTCTTTCCATTTGTGACTTGACATTTATTACCTATCTTATGATTTTTTGATAAAGATAAGTCTTTTTTTATTGCCAGCCCTGGGCCTTGAACTCAGGGCCTGTACACTGTCCTTGGACACTTTTTGCTCAAGGGTAGCACTCTGCCACTTGAGCCACAGCACCACTTCTAGCTTTTCCTGTATATAGGGTTCTGAGGAATTCAACACAGGTCTTCATGCATGCTAGCCAAGCATGCTACCATTAGGCCACACTCCTGACCCAAAGATAACCCTTTTAATTTTAATATTCACAGGTCATTAATGGCTTCAAACTTCTGTACACTGTTTAAGAAATCTCTCCATACTCTAATATATTCTCATGAACTATCAAATAAATATTTTAAATTCTAACATTTACTATTTTATTATTATTTAGAATGACTATTTACGACATTTATTAATGTGACATGAAGTTCTAGTTCAAGGCAGATGTCATGCTCATGATTTCCATATAAAATTTTATCACATCATAAATAAAATTTCTATTATTTTCTACTAATCCTGATTAAGTCCCTAAACAAGCACTAGATAGTGTTTCAGAACTGTCTGGATTACTTATTTTTTTTTGTTCTAATTATCTATCCTTGTATTCAGAATGCCATGTTATTCAATAGAAATTTCTAATACATATATTTTGATTAATTGTGTGTCTTGAACTCAGGGTCTGGGTGCTGTCTCTTGAATTTTTTTACTTGAATCTAATGTTCTACCTCTTTGAGCCATGTTGCCACTTCCAGTTCTCCAGTGGTTAATTAGAGATAAAAGTCTTACTGAATTTCCTGCCAGGACTGGCTTCAAACCTCGGTCTTCAGATCTTACCCTCCTGAGTAGCTAGGATTACAAATGAGTCATTGACACACAACTGAGCTTTCTAATATTTTAGCTATACGAAGCCTGTCAAGCTACTGTGTTCTTTTTAATGATATGTATATTTGCTATCAATGATATTTTTCTATGTTAAAATAAAATCTGTGTAGGGACATAGTGTAAGTACTTAAGTCTTTGTGACCTGTATGATTTCTGTTATAATTATTCAATTCAGTTACTACATGATACAAAAATAAATAGTTCTGTGTTTTAAAAAATACAACTTTATTGGCCAAAACAATTTGTGTGTTGGATATCATGTGAAAATTTTGCTTTGTAGATCTTATTTTATCTGTAGTATTGTCTCATAAGCTTGAAACTGTAAATGCCACATTGCTTACAGAATATATGTATTATGTACATAATATATCATTGCATAGATATTTCACAATCTATATGACTATGTCCTTCTACAGATGTACAACATTGTCTTAAATGATTTTTTCCACCGTATTAAAAGCATTTTTGACATGTAACAAAGTTGCTAGGATCTGGAGAAAATTCAAATTTCTGTTCTGGGCCTCAGTACATAGATAAATATATATAAACTTTGGAAGTCATTGGAGAATATCTTCTTCAGCTTGAAATATTTAGGGATTCTGTCCTCAGTGTGGTTCTTACTACAATAAATGTAACACAAATTATCTTTGAATAAATACTGACCTGACTCAGAAATTTTACAAGTTTCTTGTATACTGACTGCAACTTCCTTGAATCAAGAAGATAGTGAGATGAATTTTGGGCAATGAAATGTTTTATTTGGAAAAAAATGGCCCCTTAGAAATCCAGCCCACAGAAAGTAGTCCCTTCATGTTGACTGAATAGTACTGCTTTGAATGCCACATTCAGACAAAAGTCATAGGTACCCATTTTCTGAAAACAGTACACTATTTATTATCCTCTTAATTTATACCATTTCCCAATAGAATGGGCATTGGGAATAATATCATGTGAAAGAAAACTATTACAGCAATGGAAGTCATTAACAGTGTCATTCTGGCACTAAAAAAATGATCTAAATAATTACTATTTCCTCTTACTTTGTATTATGAGCAGAGGACTGTTCTCCTATGGGTTTTATGTTCTATACATGTCTAGATCTCCACAGGACAAAGATCATTGTGTACAGTTCTTACAAATTAGGCTGTATGTGCATTACAGTGAACAGGTAGGAAAGTTATAACTGAAGCTAATAGTTGACTGTGTGTACTGACACCAGTTTATTCTGAAATATAAGCAATGTATTTTAATTTTAGCTACTTTATTTAATTTTAGCTACTTTAGTTTCTTCTGTATCCAACTTAGTGTTGGGACATGAGTACCAATAGTAATTCTCCTTTGTTCAAAAATGGCTTATGTATCACATATTTGTGTCATTGATTCAGGTTTCCATTAATATATTTTCTTAGTATGAAATACATTTTTTTCCAGAGCTGAGGACCAAACTCAGGGCCTTGCACTTGCCAGGCAATGGCTCATCTGCTGAGCTATATCACCAACCTCTGAATATTTTCTTTAACAGAAAAAACTAAATTAAAAATAAATTATAGGGCACTTTAAATTCTTTGAACTTCTCCTGACCCTGTTTTCTCAGAATCTCTTAAGATTCTTACTCAATTACTATCCCTGATAGTTCATTTTAACTTGAATAAACTCTTGATTAAGAATTCCTTTTTCTTAACTCTTCCAATGTATATTTTCACTTTTAAATAAACTTTATTTTCCTTTCTTTCTGACACTTGGTTTCTTGTTCAAGAGCACCCACAGAGAAAATACTTAAATTCTCATCTTGATAAAGCAGGCAGGCATTTTCAATTGCCAAGGAAAAGCTGAAGTCTTATCTACACTAAGTGGAATCATGCAGGGTTGTTTTTTTTACCGTCACTTTGCTCTTTGTGGTTATATATGAGCTCAAGTTTTTTCAATTTACTCTCAATGTCTGGCTGGGCTAACCATGGTGAGTGTCTTAAGCATCGCTATGGGATTTTTTTCCAGCCAAGGCATGATTCTTCTGCCAAAAAAGTGACAAAGTAAATTGAATCAGAAATGACCTACTGCCACATTTGACGCAATTCTCTTTTGTATAACAATAAAATACACTTGGGACATGTTCTGTTGTAAAAAGGCTAACTATGAGGGACTCTTTAAGCATAAAACTATTTGAAATATAATGAAATACATGAAAGAAGCAAACTTTGAGTTTTCAAGCTTTTAGAGATAGAATATCCCTTTACGTTTTTATTTCAGACTTTAAAGTTTTAGAACCAATGTTTCTCATCGTGTAAAGATGATATCTGAGTGGCTAAAGTGAGTAAGACAAACTAGCCATGATCTTCAAAGCTGAATTCTGAAATATCAAGTAACAGAAAACATAGTGTGAAAACCACACTTTCACAAAAGAACAATGAACAATGCTAATGTATGAAAACAACAGAGATGGGATTGAAAGTGGCTCCATTCATCTGTGCCAATCCACCCTTCTTCACCTTGTCATCCTCACCAGAAGGCTGACATGTAGGGGTTGCCTTGTTTGCTTTCTTTTGATTTCTGTCTGTCAGCTGACAGGAAATCACAAGAAAAAGGGAACGTTTACTTTTCTGCTTTCTCCCTCACGTAAACTGCATTTTCTTGTGCTGACCTCCATCTGTCTATAATTGATGCTAGAGGAATGAGGGAGCAAGGAGACAGGCTGAATGAAAACAGGATAAGGTCAGGAATGCTCAAGGGAAGAAGACCTCTAAGTACTGACATACCACAGAGGGGCATTAGGGTAGATTAATCTTTTAATTTCATCTAATCTGGATTGTATTTTAGTTTATTTGGCATTCTGGTATAAATTATAAATAAAAACACAGACCTTTTATGAAAGAAGGCCACTCCTGAGGAGAGCGTAGCAGAAAGAAAATCCTTTCTCTGTCAGGACTGATGCCGTATCTCACAGGACTGACAGTGTGTGGAACATGACCTATATTTGTCACTTCAGCAGAGAGCCCCTGTGGAGGACACACTAGATACCAGGGTGCCATGTTGATTCATGCACAGTGGTGCTTTACCCAAATGACTTCAATGTGGCATGAAATATGTATCCTCAATGCCATTTTCATTATGAAGTATTCAATAATATTATATTGTTAAAAAAAACTGCGTCTGTGGGTCCACTTACTTTTTTTGATAGGAAAGAGTTCAAAGAACATGAGGTAAGAGCTGAAATCTGGATGTGCTGGGCATAATGTTATATCTGTTATTATATTAATAGATAGGATATGAAATACAATTATATTTTTGAGAAAGAGGAAGAGTCAAAGCTGAGGATGGTATGTAACACTTTAAATAGAATTTCTTGATGATTATATGCATGATTGTAGGGCAGGATGATTTGAGGATTTGAGGATATTCTGATCTCAAGGGCTGTGGCCCAACAGATTGTGTCATGTTATAATTGCAGCGCACACCTGGACTCAACCATAAAGCAAGAGCTGGATGTGCAATGAGACACATATGTTAGGAGTAAAAATGAACAGTGAGATGATTACAGCCATCTGTATTTCATTGTCAATGTAAAATCCCTTATAATTCCCCCACATCTTCTCTTTTCTGTTTTGTTTATTCACTGTTTTGCTTTGATTTACCCTGTATGTTATATTTGCAAGGCCAAATTGACTAGTGTCAATACAAAACCAGTTCTGAGTCCTTTCCCATTCAGGTTTTGTTTATACAAAATGTACGAGCTCTTTTACAATAGATATTCACCTTTCTGCTTTTTCTACTGAAAATATTCAAGTATAAACATTCTTTCTTTCTCATGTCAAATATCATAATGTCTTGCTGGACCTATTCTTTACCAATCTGAGTCAAATATAGCTGTTTGTATAAATGACACAGGTACTAAGGATCATGGCATATCTTTCTAGTTTAAGGAGCATTCAGGTTTCAGATATACTCTGTTGGTGAATGATACAGTGTGCACAAACTGGAGATTACACAGTGTGGTGGCACCCCATCCACACATATCATTCTCAGGCAAGTCATCACTAAATCAGTCCTAAGTGTGATTTAGTCCCCTTTTCCCTTGTGAGTTAATGAAGCTCAAGTTTTTAAGACATTCTATATTTTAGTTCTTGTTCACAGATATGAAATTATTTTGTACTACTTCTGTGCCTCTGGCAAACAGAAAGAATTGCTCTCACCTCAGGCCATCTTCAGGAAGTTCCAATCTATTTCCTTTTATACTTTCTTCTCTTCTCCTCCAATATAAAATACCATCCATTCAAAGAACATTTCTGCACTAATTATATCTAGAATGCCTCAAGTAATGGGGCAGTCTTTCTCTGAAATGGCTTGGCACTAGCTTTGTAGAACGTGGTAAAGAGGACACTTAATATGAAGCTAAATGTTGGAAGACAGGCAATTTCCTTCTGGCTTGTTAATGCTACACATGTCATTTGAAATCTCTCAAATTTTTCCTACAGTCCATGAAATCGTTAAGTGACATATAGTTATTCCTAGAGTAAATGAGGAGATTAGTTCATCACCTTTTTACCCAGTGTTTCACTGCCTGGGTTCTGATTCTAGCTCTTACTAACTTTTCCCACCTTTGGGGAAACATTGAGCCTTTTTGAGACTCAGTTTCTTTACCAGTAAATTGTATGTCATAATAAATTCTCTGTTATGGTTTAGGTGTGATGATACATTAACAACTAGCAATAGGTAATAATAAGTTACTATCTAGAAGAACTATCCTATAAAGCATACTATTATAGTGACATAAGTGAGAGGGATATTACCTTGAGTTGAAATATGAGGACACTCATATTTTTTCTTTGTAGACTTATACACTCCTTGAGAATTTATTTTGTTTCAAAATTTCTTTTTATCTACTCTACCACTTGGCATAGTCATACAGGGTGAGTAAATACTTTCTTAAAGAGAATGTATTGAGCCATAGGATTGAATAATTCATTTTGCCACAGTGCATAACTAATTAAAATAAGGTAGCCTAAGCTTGAGCGAAAGGTGACTGGACAGAAAACTAAGATATGAACACATATATAAACAATGGGGATTATTTAAACTTGAGGATCTACATAGAAGTCACTATGGCTCATTAAACAGGGCACCATGGTAGAAAAAGAAATTCTTTAAAAAAAATTTTACAGCCCATCATAGATTTTTATGTCTGTGTAGTTATGTTTATATAAATAATGTAAGAATATCTTGGAGGTCCTTTCAATTAGCTTCATACTATATGGCCTTATGTATCAAGATTTTGCTCTATTGCAGATCTCTGCTAGTAGAGCCTAAGGTTTCTACTGATTATGATATTGAAACAAAAGCCATATAACGAATGATTGTTGTCCTTAATGTACTATGTTATCTCTCATCTCCTTTGCTGTCCCTTGGGTATCTCATATTGTTACAGTATCTCACTTTGTTATCTGATATATTGAATTTATTTGTATTTGGTTATTTGAAATTTGATAGGGAAGGGAGGAAAACCAAGACGGGTGACAGGGGTGGGGGGAGGGTAATGGGTACCAAGACATGTGAAAGGGTATCAATGTATGTGAATTAATGCACCCTCTATCTGGCAAATATCATGTAACCCTTTTACTAATTACAATAAAAAATATTAAAAAAATAAAAATAAATAATGTAAGAAATAAATGCATATGAAAAGTAAGACATTTTGCTTAATCTTGTCTATCTGAATGATATTTACAAAATAGAATCTAAAGTCAATTAAATATTTTATAATTTATCTATCTAAATAATTTCATGCAATTATAGTAAAAATAACTTCCTGTATTGTTTTGATTGTATATAAAACCAACCTTTGAGATTTTATGCTAAGTATTTACATTTTTATGAACTTTGATATTATTATACCTTAACAGATTCCTGCATGATACATTGAAAATATCTACTCTAGTTAGCCCAATAGTTAGAAAATATTCATTAACAAATTTTTAAGAGTGATAAGAAGCATTTCATTATGATCGCAATGTTATAAGGTTTTATGATAAGAAAACACAAGAAGCATAAACATTAAATAATAACTGCAAAAAGGTTAGAATTCTTTACACATTGCTGAAATATGCAAAAATTGTTCATATTGAAGCTAAAATAAATAATTATCAAAGAGGTTACTTTCTGTTGTGATTGAACTTCTTGAGGTCCTAAATTATCCTTTATCCTCATAATACTTATCCAATAATCCAAATAGCATTTTGATTTCTAAAGAATTATGAAATGTAAGAATAAAAGTACGACTTTTGAAATCACGTACATTGCACAAGACCATGAAGATCCAGGCCAGGAGGAGAATAAAGCTTATTAGGTGGGCCATGTTACCCAGGAGAGGGAGAAGGGACAGAAAGGAATGGTGACCATGCCACTGGGAAGATAGGAGATAGAAAGAGAGGCAGGAAGCCAGGCAGAAGGGGAGATCAGGTGGAAGGAGAGACCAGGTGGGTGGAGGGAGCAGAGTGGAGTTATAAACCTCCCTGGGGGAATACAGTGAGAAAGGCTGAGAACCTAATGTGGGTGTATATAACTAACAACATATTTAAGAGGGAATTGTGGGCCTTCATTACAAACTGATCAGTCATTTTGTGTACATCACAACTCACATATTCTGACATTTACAAACATTTTCAAGGCCAAACATTGCTAGCATACAAGTAAATATTTAACTGAGTCTGGTAAGTCAAAGTTGCCTGTCAGAAATAATTGGTAATTTATCCAGGCCCACCCAGACCCACACACACAAAAAAGAAAGAATCGGTAATTTTGTATGTCTCTAATTGTATTCGTTTGGTGCTGTTTTTCTCTATCTTTGAATCTGTCTTTCTAGGTAGATGGTGCTGTGCTTGAACTCTCAACCTCCTTGCTTCTACCCTCTGAGTGTTAAGATTATAGGCATTAACCATCACAGGTGGCTCCTCAGCAAAAGACCTTCCAGTTAATGACATAGAAAAGATATTGGTATATTTTAAACCAACACTTTATCTTACTGTAGGATGAACAAGCTCATAGATTGAGGTTGATTTCCTTCATTTGTCTTTAAAATGGGTTTTGTGTTTGTATTGGCACTTACTGGAATAAGGATCATTTGTTCAAGAAACACTAAGGGATTCAAAAAGAGAAGACCCATATTTTCACTGTAATGAGTAAACTAATTCATCTGGACTAAACACAAACTCTTATATAACCAGTTCCCTATATAACGTGTTTTAATTACTACTAGTGTGTTCATAAGTGAAGCTCTGTTATTTTTCTGAATTGAGAGAAACCATTTCTGTTTCCTTCTGAGTCTTTGAATGGCCCTAAATCTGCCCCTGTACAGATTCTTCATTGTGCTCTAGGGATCATGGATGAATGAGATGAGCTTTGTACTATTATCAGTTCAAAGTTTCTGTCCTCCTTTGTGTTCATTGTTTTTGAGTGTATTATTACTTTGTAGTATTTTTCTTTATTTCCCACTTAGTGTGACAATGAAAACCACCAGCTATGTATTTAAAGGAACATACCTGTGATATTTTTCTCTACCTTTGCTTTCACATTGCTATTTCAAGTATTTTCTCTAGCCATAGCTCAGCCAGCCATGCTCAGGGAGATTTTTTCTTCCCTTCCACTAAGTAGGTCAGTTTTATGGGGGGGGGTATGGAAAGTGGGAGGGAGTAACAATGTTCATCAACAAGAAATGTACTCACTACCTTATGTATGTAACTGTAACCCCTCTGTACATTATCATGGCAATAAAACTGAGTTAAAATAAAAAAGAAGGAGCTGAAAAATAAAAAATGGTAAGCACTCCTTCCTAGTGCTTTTTTCATCTGGGGATTCAGATTTAAATATACAATTTATTTCACTAACTTCAGTGTTCTCTATAAACTCCATAAGACTAGACTCTGTGATTCCTTGTGCTCTTAGGGAAATCCCAGAACTTAGTACGGTACCTAGGCATTTGGTGGGAACTCAAGTATTCACTGATGACATAATAAATGAATGCATAATAGGCATTACACTAAGGGGAATAGAGATTCTGAAACTGAGAAGTTATCTTCATTAGAATTATTAACATGAGGAAAATTCAAGTTGAAATTAAGAACAATGACCAATTCTAAAAGTATGACAGCATATTGCCAATTAATACTGCTGACTCCATCTGAAACAAGTACCCTGTAGGTATCACACGCTAGAGAAATGATACTTGATGAAGATAAAGTGGAAGAATCTTCAGAAAGATGCTGAGAAAGATTAATGAATTCCAGAGCTGGATTCAGGAAAATAATGATCAGCCAATGATCACTTCTGATGCACTCTATAAAAATGATGCAAGAACTTGGTTTCCACATGCTGGCTACACTTTTGCCAATTTAGTTGTGGTGTATCTCATCCAATTAGATTACTCTTTTCCAAAATAAAGTAGTTACATGAGCAAAGCATAATTCAACATTGGTCTAAGGGATATATTATCATCATGTATAATTATTGAAGAAATGCAAATACCAATCAAGGAAAAAATGTTTGATGGAAAGATTAATTCTAGGATTTAAGAGAATGAAATTAGACTTGAGGAAATAATTAAGCATAACTTTATTCAAAACTTTTAATTTTCTCAGATAAATAATTACTGTTAAAATACTAAAATAATGTTAAAGACATTGCTTAAAAATTCAGAAAATAAATACAATCAAAATAGAGAACAATTTGTAGACAGTACTGTTTATAACCATTTACTTTCAAGCATGAGTTTCCTTTTATTATTGTGATTTTGGTAACTATATATACTAACAACAATCTACGTTAGGAATTGAATTCCATCTTTCAAACTTCTTTGCTTTTGAAGTTAGTGATACCTAATGACAAAAATGTTACTTGTTTCTTAAAGGAAAAACAAATCAAGGAAAATTGCATTCAGTTGGAGACATTTGTAACCTTGGATGCTGAAACCAATGTATCACCATTACTCTGACTTGAAATATGAAATACATATTATTAGTATCTGAATAGTGTTCATTTTTCTCTCTCTTTGCTAGATTCAATTTTAAGTGTCATCCTTTTCCATGCAAAATAACAAAATGGAATCACTGTATAATGCATAGATGAATGCTATCTTTTTTTTCAGAAAGAAAATTGTTCTCTTAGAAGTATGAGTAGGCTATTTTTTTCTAGGCATATTGCCAAATATGACCAGCTGAGAAAACTTATGCATATAGAAAAGAGAATAAAAAGCATATATGCAACTTCTACCTTGCGTTTGAAGGAAAAAAATAGGGCTCTATTCCTTTTAGCACAAGACAGAATGACAGCGAATCAAATCCTCTTACATACTATCTGTGAGTGTGGCAGACACACCTTCCTGAACTCTAAATATCTGCTGATATATAGGCTGACCATTGAGTTTGTATGTGTGTATAGTTCATTGACTCCTCTCTGAATTTTTCCTGAATGAGAAATAAAATTAATATTTTGGTTCTGCAATTAGATTATTACACATGCAGTCACACACACGTGCATGCGCGCACACACACACACACACACACACACATGTATGCACAGAGTTTGAAATCCTTCTCATTGTGTGTCATAATATTCGAAATAAAACTAAAATATACCAAACTGTAGTTGTGTTTTGGGCTTGTGTTTGGTACCAAGATGTTTTGCAATTATCTTGAGATTGTTAAATAGTCTGTAGCCTTATTAGTATTTCCAAATTTTATATAGGGGTGGTTATCTGCTTTTCTTGCCATTTAGAATTAAATATTCAAAGAAGAAAAAAGTTGTCACTTGAAATGTGATGTTTTCATTTACTGCTGATTCTTAGGACAAGTTATCAACAGATTACTTAAGGATAACAGATAGATTTCATGATAAGGACATTTTAATCCTGTGTCAGTGTAAGTTAAGCCTCTGAGAACAACACTGGGTTTACAACCAATGACAGAAGGCTGTTTTGTTTAAGAGAACACACAAACACAGTAAGTTACAAGCCCATGCCACATGCAGAGTTATTAAGTAGGCTGTCCTTAGTTTCTTCGTTGGAGGTTTACTGTTTCTATTTAACTCTCATTTCATCTTGAGGAAGAGAGATATTAAACGTTCTTTTCTCTGTGTGCTTCCTTGGTGTCATTTTGTGGTATTTGCTGGCCTCTCTGACATTATCAAATGGATTGACATTTTAAATATTTGCAGCGCACAGTGGGTACTAATTCAGCAAAGGTGAACCACAAACTTCTTTCTCTGTGGCACAGCTAGTGATGTGTGTCTGTTTAATCACAGCAGCAGAAATGAGATCAAAAGTCATTATGATGTTACACTTCTAAAATGACTGCCACCTCAGCCACACCTTGGAGGGGTCCTAGAAAGAAGAAGTTAAGTAGCAAACAACCTCCTTAGACCTTAGCCTTAGCAGACCCTATTAACTCAGCTCAGCTCCAAATATATAATGTCTCCACATTTCTAGTAAATTTTTCAAACGTTGACTTCCATCATTCACAGGCCTCCTAGAAAATGTTCAATTTTCTTTATACTTTATAATTGCAGTTTTACCTTCCCTGTTTTGTCAGACTTTAAAAGCCAAATATCTGAGAAAGATGAAAAATATAAATCATTTTGACACATTTACTGTCACAAATTTTGGGGTGTTTATTCCAAAAGGAATTTTAGTGAGTAAGAAATGTCTTCACTAATTTTGTGGCTGTTGGGATTCTCTGATTCATGGATTATTAACAAATTTCTACCATGACAGATATTCCAATAACAGTAAGTGGAAAGAATATTTAAATTTTCATCCTAAAAATCATATTACAGCATTTTAAAACAGTCTTGGAAATAACCATGTACTTCAGATTAACTTCAGTATGTTTAGCTGTCAGCTTCCCATTGAAATAGGATATCTTGGCCACGTGGCACATGATAGGAAACTGGATTTAATCTGGGCCATCTTGTGTACATGGTAGAGGAAGGGAAGTTCAACCCCCAGGTGATAGGCTGCCTGAATTTCTAGAATCTTGTGCTTCCAACTGGCCAGTCTCTCAAGTTTCCTTTGACCTTCCTCTCCCTCCCCCAACTCTTACATGATTTAGGCCCTGACCAGCCTGGGTGCTATGGTGCTGTGCCTTGTGTCTCCTGTTCCTTGTCTGCTGGCTCCCCTCTGGTCACCAGGCATCCCACTTCAGTTCTCCACTGGAGTTGATCTGATTTGTTGATATTATTTTTTATGTTATTCTTTTTTATTGTAATTAATAGAAAGATCACAGGTATACTTGCCAGATAGAAGGAGCATTACTTCACACACATTGAAAGCCCTTCTCATGTTTCTCTCCCCATTTCCCTCCCCTTACCTCCTCCCTTTGTCTTGTTTCCCCTTTTCCTTTTCCTATTTCAAATAAACAAATAATCATATATACAATATACCAGATAACAAGGTAAGAAACTGTAACAACATGAGAATAACCAAGGGACAACAAAAGAGATGAGAAATAACATAGTACATTAAGAACAACAATCACATATTATATATATGGCTACTCTTTCTTTGCTTTACTGATATCATGGCTCAGTATTGTAGCCATGTTAAGTGCATTGGAGGGACTATAGATTTTGAGCAAACTTCCACCTGCTTTTGCCAGCTTTCCAATAAAGGCTTCTGTTTCTTGTGACCTAGTTTCAGCATAACAAGTAAAAAATGCTTCCCATTTTCTCTCCCCCCACCTGCTTTAGTGCTGGTATGAAGGATTGAAGAAAGACATAGCCACTGTGCCTAATTCTTGTTTTTTTTAACTTAAGATTAGTGCTTTACCACTTGAATCACAGTTCCATTTCTGTCCTTTTGCTGGTTAGTTAAAGATATAATATAAAAAGTAATTACTTTTCTGGGCATTTTTCCAAGTAGTCTTTCCTCCAAGTGGGGCGGTGAGTTTATGTCATATCCACATCATCATTTTCCCACTAGGTTTCCATCAAACAGCAGTGAGAAATATGCAAGTAAACCCAAACCGTAGGAGATAGAGAATGGAGGCTATGGGGTAGAAAGAGAATAGAAACAATCAGAGTAAGAGAATGTCTCTTCTTTGATGGACCTGAAAGAAAATATGATTAGCTGTAAAATCTGTGATTGAGAAAATATGTATGTATATGGAACCTGTGATATTTACATTCCAATGATGTGTATGTTTAAGATCATTTAATGAACAACACAAGCAGCTTGACCATTTATGGATCTGTCATTTTAGCTGAAGGAAGTTGATAAAAAACCTGATAAATAAAGGCATCCTGTCCAGTATTTTTTTCTTTTAATTTTATTGTCAAGGTGATGTACAGAGGGGTTACAATTACACACGTAAGGTAGTAGGTACATTTTTTTTGTTGATCATTGTTACCCTCTCCCTCAGTTTTCACCCACTTTCCCTCCTCCCACCCCCCAAGTTATAGTGTTCAATTCTAAAATATTGTTTTCGGAGTATTGATGTTGCATTGGTTCACCATTTGTCTTTTGTCTCATCATTTTTATTGGATCTCCTTCCTTTTCTTAATTCAGATAAACATACATACAATGTACCAGGTACAAAAATCAAAGGTAATGACAACAGGGGATAAGCCAAAGGCTGGGAGTTTGGCCTAGTGGTAGAGTGCTTGCCTAGCATGCTTGAAGACCCAGGTTCGATTCCTCAGTACTACATACATAGAAAAAAAAGCCGGAAATGGTGCAGAGGCTCAAGTGGTAGAGCTCTAGCCTTGAGAAAGTCCAAGGGTAGTGCTCAGGCCCTGAGCTCAAGCCCAGGACTGGCAAAAAATAAAAGCCATAGGGAAAATGAAATTAAAAAATGATGTCACATAGTACATTTTGTTTCCATATTCTGGAGTTCATTTCTCTTAGCATCATCCTATATGGTCCTATGCACATAGCTATTGTAGTATTAGAATCCTCTGCTAGGAAAATCCTAGACATATACTAATTATTACAAATGAGGGAAACCATGGGGTCTATATTTCTTTGGGTCTGGATTATTTCACTTAATTTTTTTCCAAGTCTTTCCATTTCATTATGAATGGAGCCATGGCATTCTTTTAGATGGAAACAGATGTTTGTATGTATGCATGCTTATAAAAGTATGTGTTTTAGAAATCTAGATGGTTATTACAGAAATATAGAGATATGAGGAAAGATAAACTAGACCAATCATGCTCTACCATTTAGCTCTGTGCATTCTGTTGACAGTGCCTTACTTCTTGAAGCACTTTATTTTCCATATATTTTTTATTGTGATTAATAGAAGGGTTACATTATATTCACCAGGTGGCAACTAACTTAATCTGAAGGAGAATATGAGTGCTATATACGAGATATCAAGGCTCGCAGTCTACCATTTTGAGCCATAGTTCCACTTCCTGTTTTTTAGAGGTTAATTGAAGATAAGCATCTCTTTGGACCACCATCTTACACTTACATCCCAGTCCCAGCCTCCCAAGTAGCTAGGATTACAGGCATAAGCCACCAATGCCCAGCATTACACAACTACTGTTTGAAAAGTAATTTCTAAAATACTATAATTACATTTTGTTCATATATTATAAAACACCTAAGTAGTATAGACTGAAGATAATTTAAATTAAACAGATTTAATTGCAAATGCTCATAGAAATGTACAGGAAAATTTGAATTCGATTGTGGTTTCATTGGTATTTTCTGAGTATGCAAATCATTTACAGTGCATATAAAAGAAAGTTTGCAGGGGCAGGAGTTTGGCCTAGTGGTAGAGTGCTTGCCTTGCATGCACAAAAACCCGGGGTCATTCCTCGGTATCATATACATGGAAGAAGCAAGAAGTCGTGCTGTGGCTCAAGTAGTAGAGTTCTAGCCATGAGAAAGCCCAAGGACAGTGCTCAGACCCTGAGCTCAAGCCCAAGACCGGCAAAAATAAATTGCATTCCTTTGGGAAGACAAAGGATTGGATCTACTTTTTGCATGATATAGTACCTTTCAGAAGCTGTTCTTTAATGTAAGTAATCACTTGCAAGGGTAAAAAGGATGTCTTTGCAAAGTTAGGATGAGGTAAGTGAATAAAAAGTCACATGAGAGAAAAGTAAAAGCTCAAATACCACGTAAGTTTATCAGACTTTGGAAATTTATTTGCAGTGATAAAGAATCAATAAAATGAAAGACTCATCTAAGGACTAAAGATCATAAGAAAAAATTCTCTCTTGCTCTAATATATTGCTTTAAGAAGGGCATCACAGTGGATATTGATCATGTCGCATTTTCTTTTCCACTATACTATTTTTGAATTATAGATACAACTTTTCAGTGGAAAAAATATAAAAGAGATTTAGGCACCAATGTTGAGTTATTGTAGATAGGCTCTATATAATAAGAACCCAGTCATTATGAATTCAGAAATGTAACAAGAAAAATGATGCTGTAACTAAATTCTGTGACAAAAATAAAATAATAGGCTATTATTATATTTAAACCTCCCTTTCTTTGCTTTATACTGGGTTCAGAGAATAGCATAATACTAAGTCCAGGAAGTTTTCATAAATGGAACTCCCCATAGACTATAGAAAAAATGAAACTATCTTTCAATCCTCATATGTCTTTGGAACTGAACATTAACTTGAATATGACTGTAATATCTGAAATTTGATGGTTGCTTCTATTTTCTAAAATGGCAAGAAGGAGAATAATGTAGTGATGCTGGGCAAATTATGTTCATTTTCTTCTAACTTTTTTTTGTCTATTGAAAGTTTTTATAGCTATCATATAAGTCTCTTATAGTCTCCATTATTCACATGATAAACGATGACACTGATAGAATGTTAGATTAGTTTTTGTGAAAAAATAATTTACTTTTTTTGAAATTATGCTGTTGGGACTGTTAATGACTTGAGTACCTTTCCAAGCTGAGTTTCTTCAGTCAATGTTCATTCTGTTTTCTTTAACCTATCAGCAAATAATGCCTTTATTCTTGAGTTTCACAATCAACATATACATTCAATTATACTCAACATGTTACCTTTAGTGTTCAGGACATATTACCTCAGTTACTCTGCTTGTCTTTTAAGGCTGTACAAATACCTGTTTAAAGATTTTGTCTCATGACTTCAGTCTATGACTGTCTGAGGGCACTGCTGTGGATTTATGGGGAGGTTAAAATGTCATGGCAGAGAGGCAATATGAAACAAAGTTGCTCATTCTGCCACAATAAGCAGAATGAGATGGAAAGGGAACCAGATCAAGGTGCATCTTTCTTGGTCATGCATCAGTATTCTACTTCCTGTAAATAGACCCCATCTCCAATAATACTCTCATTAATAATTTGTCAATGTGGACTTTGACTAGTTGATTAGGATCTATTGGGCACTCTGATGGATCTCCAGATGGGGGCCAAGACAATACACACAAGTTTTGGTGACACTTCATCCACAGCAATTGGTTGTTACTGTGAGTATAGTGGCCAGTCAATGCAAGGACAATAACATATATGCAAGAGAGATGATTATTTTATTTTCCTGATTAAAGGATTTTTTTTCTTTTCTTTGGACTTTCTAAAGTTTCAGTATCTTTGTTCACAATTTCTTTTTCATTATCTCCTCAAAATTCTAGTTTGTGACCAGTGGTATTTTCATTCGCTTGATACTGAGGTAATAATTTCTGTATTCTTGAGTCATAAAAATATCACCTGTCTAAACTATATTAGTAAAGAAATTTAATTGTAAGTAAGACATTTTCAGAGATTATTGCTGCAATTAAATATTATTTCATAAAGTTTGAAATCATCTCTTCTCAGAATATATATATATATTCTCCAGAATGATAGAATATTTACACACATACAAACACCTGCACTAATATACATGTAATGTCCCTTCAATTTGAATGGACTCTCTGAGATTTCTGCTAAAATTCAATCTCCAAATTATATGTATGTTAATGGTTTTTGCAAGAAGGAATTTCATACTTAGCTACAATTAGGCCATCAAAATAGGGATTCTGCAAAGGCTGATGGCAGTTTAAGAACAGAAATAGAGACATGACAAATGTGTGCTTTCTGTCTCATTAGATTCATTAACTCTCTCCCAGAGTTCTAGACTCCAAAATCATGAATACATTTCTGTTGTGTTTAAGTTACAGAGTTTACAAACAGGAGGGTGGTTCAGGTGTGGATAAATCAAGCAAGTGTAAGACATTGAATTCAAATCCCAGTGTCATCAAGGAGAAAAGAGGAGGAAGAGGAGGAAGAGAAGTTTCAGGGTAACATATTTTGTGTCATTTTATTAAAGTTAGCCACTCAGTCAAGTTTTGTGATGTCATCACCCCACATTATCACAATGATTCAAAAGAAAACTTACAGCAAAAGATTTATTATCTTCTACTCAATTACTAGCATAGCTTTTAGAATAAGTAGCTAATTAGTGATTATGGAAGCAAGTTTTATATTACAGTAAAGGTTTCATAGCCACTCAATAATAATGAGACACATATGGTTAAGACAGAGACATAATACCTTTTGTAAAAATAAAAAAGAAATAAGGGAACTGTTTTCAGGGATAGCATCTAGTTCCCAGAGTCAAGAAGCAATAAAGATACAAGGAATCATTGACAGGTGGCAACTAACTTAATCTGAAGGAGACTACGAATGCTATATACGAAATACCAAAGTTCACACTAATTTTTGATGAATAACTTGAAACTTGCCAGAACAAAGTGAACATTTGGAACAAGAGTAAATAGCAGCTTCTAGAGCCTGGACCCTTAGATCATCATCAAATATTTTTATCCTCAATGAAGCAATAAAGGGATGTGATACGTGCTGTGATGTTTCATAACATATGTTCACACACACACGTACACGTATATATGCCTAAATGCCACATTACTGAAAACTTCCTTCATGAAGCACTTTACACATAAGAATAACATTTTTTTTTGTGGATCATAGGGCTTGAACTAGGCCTGGGTACTGTCCCTGTGCTCTTCAGCTCAAGGCTACCACCCTACCCTAGAGCCAACCCCACTTCCCATTTTCTACAGGTTAATTGGAGATAAGAGTCAGGTCCTTTTGTGCCCCCGCTGGCTTTGAATCTTAATCCTCAGATCTCAGCCTCCTGTGTAGCTAGGATAACAGGCTTGAGCCACCCTGTCCGGCAAGAATAGCATTTTTAGGACTTGGGATTTAGCTCAGCAGAAGAGCATTTGCTTGGCAAGTGCAAGGTTCTGAATTTGGTCGTCAGCTCTGGAAAGAAAAATTCCCTAAGTTCAGGTTAAGCAAAACTTAAAAGTATACATTGGAGATAAGTCTCTGATTGTCAATATGGCTTGTGCTAGCTTTTAAGTTATGATAAAATGATAATATATTCATAAATGATAATATGATAATACATTGTAAAATTAGATTGTGACATAAACAGTGAAAAAAATATCCTTTTTGTGAAATTTACTTTCCACATTTAACTTGACACTCTCTTGAGTACACTGCACTGAGGCAACTAAAACAGTTACAGAAATAAAGTCATTTTTTTCTCCTAGGGCACAATTAACAATATTTTGGAAAATTTGTTTCCTCCCTCATAATAGCAATGCATGACTTATTGGTTGCTAACAGAAAACAATGAAATTAAATAAAAATCATACAACGTTATCACATAATATTCTTGTATTGTTCTCATAACTTTTCCGCTCATGCTTCTTCCAAGCCTATGGGCTCCATACATGCTTAGGATGTTTCCAAACTGATTTGCCTCTCCTTACACAATAATTTCTCTGCTCTTTTGCTCCATCCTTTTCAGTAAACCTTGGTTTAACATTAGTCCAAAAATACATGGGAAAATAGACGCTCGATACTGTATTAAGATCGAAAGAAGGAACTGAGGCAATAATGACTGTGCCAATCAAAGCTCCTTACTGGTGATGGAGAAGCATTTCTGTGTTCATATTAGATAAAACAGTTTTTACTTCCTTCTCATGTCTTATTGCTGTAAGGGTTTCCATGTAGGTGACATCCTAGTTACCTTTTAAAAACAATTTTTTTTGGTCAGTAGTGAGGTTTGAACTCTAGGCCTGGGTGCTGTCCCTGGGCTCTTCATCTCAAAGCTAATGCTCTACCACTTGAACCACAGCAACATTTCCAGTTTTCTGATGGTTAATTGGAAAGAAGAATCTTATGGACTTTCCTGCCCAGGCTCGCTTTGACCTGAGATCCTCAGATCTCAGTCTCCTATAGCTAGGATTACAGATGCCCAGTTCCTAGTTATTTTTATCTCAATATGCAGCATCACACCAGATCTAGGTTTTGCTCAATTGTAAATCTCTGCTAGGAGAGGCCAAGGTTTCTACTGATTATGACAAATGAGGGAAACCATTGAGCCTATGTTCCTTTGAGTCTGGCTTACTTCACTTAATATGATTTTTCTTAAGTCTTTCCATTTCCTAACAAATGGGGCGATATCATTCTTTGTGACAGGAACATAGAATCCCATTGTGGATCAATAAGATATCTTGTTGATCCACTCATCAACTGAGGGACATCTGGGTGGTTCCATATCTTTGCTATGGTAAATAGTGCTGCAATGAGCATTGTTGTGATAGTGGATACAGTATATCCTTGTTTCTGGACTATTGGGTAAATGCCAAGTAGTGGAATTGCTGGGTCATAAGGGAGCTCTATGTTTAGTCTTTTGAGGAACTGCCATTCTGCTTTCCATAGTGGTTGAATGAGTTTGTACTCCCACCAACAGTGTAGTTGTTATCCCTCCTGACCACATCCCCACTAGAATCTGTTGTTATTAGATTTCTTGATCATGGCCATTCTAACTGGAGTGAGGTGGTATCTCAGAGTTGTTTTGATTTGCATTTCTTTTATGGCCAGAGAAGTCAAGCATTTATTCATGTGTCTACAGGACATTCTACTTTTTTTCTTTTCATATATTTTTTATTGTAATTAATAGAAGGGTTACATTATATTCACATTACTTCACAAATATCGATACCCTTTCTCATGTCATGGTCCCCATTTCCCTCCTCCCTACCCCCACTCATCTTGATTTCCCCCCTTCCTTATCCTATTTCAAATAACCAATTAAGCATATATAAAATATATCAGATAACATAATATGATTTTTCTAAGTCTTTCCATTTCCTAACAAATGGGGTGATGTCATTCTTTCTGACCGAGGTGAAATATTGTAACAATATGAGATAACCAAGGAACAGTAAAAGAGATGAGAGATAACATAGTACATTTAGGACAACAATCACTCATTATATTGCTTTTGTTTCTATATCCTCGAGGTTCGTACATTTAGCATTATACTATATGGCCTTATGTAGATTTTGTTCTATTGTGAATCTCTGCTAGGAGAGGCCAAGGTTTCTACTGACAGTACAGACCATTCTTACTTCTTCAGAGAAGACTTGGCCCATCTTTTAATGGGATTGCTGTTTCTTTGGAGATTAGTTTTGGAGTGATTAAATTTTTTGAGCTGTTGATATATTTTAGATATGAGGCCTTTGTCTGTTGTATGGTTAGTGAAGATCTTCTCCCACTCTGTAGGCTTTCTAGTTAATTTGCTATCTATGTCCTTTGCCATACAAAAGCTCTGCAGTTTAATGCAGTCCCTCTTATCCAGACTTACTTTCTCTGATTTATTGTATTTCTTGGTCCTTATTATGAAAGTTTCGACCTGTGCCAAGAAATCCTAGTGCATCTCCTATTCCTTCTTGTAAAATTTGAAGTATATCTGCTTTTACCTCGAGGTCTTTGATCCATTTGGAGTTAATCCTGGTGCAGGGTGACAAAGAAGGATTCAACTTTAGTTTTCTGTAGGTGCTTAACCAGTTCTGCCAGCACGACTTTTTGAAGAGGCTGTCTTTTTTTTATTCTATTTTTTTTTTTGGCTTCCTTGTCAAAGATTAGGTGGTCAAATGTCTGTGGGTTGATTTCTGGGTCTTCAGTTCTATTCCATTAATCCTCTGGCCTGTTCTTGTGCCAGTACCAGGGTGTTTTGGTTACTATATCTCTGTAATAGAGTCTAAAGTTTGATATTGAAATTTCTCCTGCACTGTTCTTTTTCTTAAGAACTGTTTTTGCTATATGTGGTCTTTTATTATTCTATATGAAATTTTCTCTTGGCTCTTCTACTTCTTTAAAGAATGACATTGGGATATTAATGGGTATTGCATGAATTTGTAGATAGCCCTTGGTAAGATGGCCAATTTCACGATGTTAATTCTTCCACACCAGGAGCAGGGGAGGATTTTCCACTTCTTCACTTCTACTTTAATTTCCTTTTACAGGGTTTTAAAGTTTTCATCAAAAAGGCCCTTTACATTCTTAGTTAGGCTAATTCCCAGGTACTTTATTTTCTTTGAGGCTATTGCAAAAGGAGTTGCTCTCCTGATTGTTGTATCATTCTGCTCACTGTTGGCATATAGGAAGGCAGTTGATTTTTGAGGGTTAGTTTTGTACCCTGCTACCTTGCCAAAGTTTTGAATCAGCTCAAGCAGTTTGCGAGTGGAGTCTATAGGGTTCTTTAAATACAGAATCATGTCATCTGCAAAGATGACATCTGCTCTTTCCCTATTTGTATCCCCTTTATGCTTGCTTCTTGCCTTATTGCTCTGGCTAGGAATTCTAATACTGTGTTAAAGAGGAGTGAAGAAAGTGAGCATCCTTGTCTCATTCCTGATTTTAGGTGAAATGGCTTTAGCTTTTTGCAATTAAGTATAATGCTAGTTGTGAGTTCTCATACACAGCCTTTATTATACTGAGGAATGTTCCATGGATTCCTAGTTTCTCCAGAGCTTTTAGCATAAAGGGGTGTTGGATCTTGTCAAATGCCTTTTCTCCATCTATTGAGACAATCATGTGATTCTTGTCCTTGCTCCTATTGATGTGTTGAATTATATTAATTTACTTGTGTATGTTGAACCAGCTTTGCATCCCTGTGATGAATCCCGTTTGACCATAGTGTATAATTTTTTTGATGAGTTGCTGAAGACAGTTGGTCAGTATTTTGTTGAGAAGTTTTGCATCGATATTCATCAAAGAAATGGGTTTATAGTTCTCTTTCTTTGATAAATCTCTGTCTGGTTTTGGGATGAGGGTTGTGGTGCTATCGTAGAATTAGTTTGGCAAAGAGCCTTCATTTTCAATTTCATTGAAAAGCTTGAGGAGTATTGGTGTGAGTTCTGCTTTGAAAACCTTATAGAATTCAGCTGCGAATGCATCTGGCCCTGGAATTTTCTTGGATGGGAGGTCTCTTCTTGCCATTTCTATTTCAGTGCTTGAAATAGATCTCTTTATTTTGATTAGGTCTTCTTGGCTCAGTATGGGTATGTTAATATTGGCTAGAAATTCATTCATTTTTTCTATATTCTCGAATTTGTTGGCATAAAGGTTTGAAATGTATTCCCTCATGATGCTATGGATATTGGTAGTTTCTGTTGTGGTATTACCATTCTGTTCTGTTATTTTGCAGTCAATTTTTAAAACTGGTGTTTATATATCTGGTCATTCACCTATAGGCAGTGAAAGACACAGTGGTTTCATTCCTGAAGCATTAGGAACTGTCCTCTGTTTACAACTCTCAAAGGATTCAGCAAGAAAGAACTAGTTAACAATAACAGCAGCAAAAGAAGAAAACCCACTAATGGCAGCAGCCCCTCCCAACACCCCCTTGGAAAAGCAATAGGAAAAACTGGTGATTTTGTACTTCATTCTGACTTTAAACAGGCAAGAAAAGGGACAGACAATTGCATTTCTGTTTCCCTTCATTTGTATAATACTTGCCCTTCCCATCTGCTCCACCTTTTCTAGCACGTTCTAATGTGGTTATTAGAGTTACCATTGGGGACATCATTGACACCATTCAAGTAACACTTAAATCTCTATTACACAGAGGTTAGCCAATCATGCATATCAGTGATTTCAACTGAAGACAACTGAACCATGAAAGGCGGTTTAAGGGAGGGACAATAAGTGTTTCGAATGTCAAACTCTCACCTAAAACTGATAAAAGAAATGATGACTTAGGGAGAATTTTCTGGCAAAATAGTCCACTGTAAGAAAATGTGACATGTAATGCCTATTTTCCTTTGCAGAAAAGATTTAAAGCAGTTACTTAACCATCTCGTCTTTCAATCAAGAGACTAAAACAAATGTTTATAATTGCTGGTCATAAGTGAATGCATTTTATGAAAATGTTTCCTTGTTTATAAAAAAACAGCAGTTATTTAAACATTTTTTACAATTGCAAGTAAATGAATTTTATATAAATGTTTCTGTGAAGCTAATTTAGAGAAATCAAAATGTATGTAGAATTTAAAATAAAAGGTTTCTACTTTATAAATGTCCCTTGAAAATCCTTTTGAAATGTGAGTAATATTGCCCTTATGCAACCAATTTCCCATTTATCTGTTTATAACATTTAGCAAAAATAAGACTAATTTAACACATGCTTTATTTGTGATGGTATCAGGTTATATTCGTTCACCCTCTCTAACTCCTTTCTCTCACCCAGAAAAGGTGAGGACAACACAATGATAAAATGAAGCAAACTGCATTCTTAGTGAGTCATTAGTCTTTCTTTCACACATGTGAGAACGCTATATGCAAAGCTGAGAGGACTGTATTGGGAGCCATGTGGGCTCTGATAATTAACCCCAGAACTTAGGAATTCATTACATTCTTAAGAAGTGACAATGGAATACTGGAACCAGGCAAAGAAGAAATTTGAACTTTTTAAGAGCCTGTTTGATAACATCTACCTGTACTTAGATACAAAAAAAGACAATTTGGCAAACAGCAAAAGATAATTTACACCCACATAATTGCATGTGTATGTATGTATTTGTGTAAAACCCTTACATACATACATGAAAGTCATTCAAGTGGTAAATATTCTCTGGAGAGAATATCTCAATGGGAACAGTATGTAAATTAAATGAACAACTAGATATGTGGAAACATTTTTATGGAATTTCTCTAGCATATTTAACATAACAGTGATGGATTCTTGAGAAATTAGGTCATAATCCTTTCTTAATTCTCATGGTTTAGGACTTCCTTCGATTTCAGTATTAGCCTAATGGAAACGTCCAAGGGAAGCAAGAACATTGACAAGTTTCCATGTGAACTTCATGCGATTCAGAAGTCTTAACATAAGCATTTTGATAATGTTTATGCTGAGAGGGCTGAAGTCTCTCTGTAGAATTTTTGTGGATGGGGAAGGCAGTCAGGGAAAGCCAGTTGTGAGTGGACAACTGAGTGACAAAGTGCAGGCAGTGCTGCTATCTCTGCAGGTATTTTGTCATGGTTTTAAAATTGAAGGAGTTACATGTTGGCACTGAATACCTTTTTTTATAATTTTAATAAATTTTAGAGTTACTTTACAATTCATTGCATTAAAAAGAAGTCAGGAAAATTAGAGCTTGGGCATCATTCATGTGGTACACTGCCTGCTTAGAGTCTGAGAGTTCAACCAATAACTGCCAAAAAGAAAGAAAAAAGCAGAAAGATAACTTTTAAATACAAAAGAATTCCAAAATCCTATATTCTAATGATGTTTATGATATTCTTTTAACCTTATTAGTGTACAATTAATACATATATATGTACATGTAATATATGTGTTATATGTATATATGTATATATTTGTTCTAGTTTTCTGTTAAAATTCAATCCACAGTCAATGAATATGTAGTATAGTTTAGAGGTTTAAATTTTTTTTTAGTTACTATAGCTGGCTCACATCCTTCCATTTATTTGGCATAACTCAACCTCCAGCTATGCTGCAACCTTTTGCTCTACTGGTTAGTTTGAATGTGTGTGTGTGTGTGTGTGTGTGTGTGTGTGTGTGTGTCTATACTGGTCCTGGTACTTGGTCTGTGAGTGCTATCTCCCAGCTTTGTTTGCTAATGGCTAGCACTCTACCACTTCCATCTGTTTGACTGATGAATTAGAGATAAGGACAGTATCGTGGACTTTCCTGCCCAGGCTGGCTTTCAACTTTGATCCTCACATCTTGACATCTTGGGTAGCTAGGAATACAGATGTGAGCCACTTACTTCTGGTTACTTTTTCTTTTTTTTTTTTCCTTTTTTAAAATACTGGCTGCTTTTGCAATAGGGTTTCTATTCCAGCCTTACTTAGATCTTTGCCTGTGTCATGACTGCCTAATTTAGGCTTCTCTCCCTAGCTGGTATGACAGACACATGAAATTAGGCCTAGCTTCTTTCCTTTCACATAGAATCTTATTATCTTTCCCGCTCTGTCTCCCTGAGGCCTTTTCTTGCCTAATCTTAGCCTCTTACCTGGCTAGGATGATAGACACTTGCCTCAATGCTTTTGCAAGAACAGGGTGTTCTTGAACAGTAATCTTCCTGATCTTACTCTCAATTAGCTAGAATTACAGATGTGTGCCACTGATGTCCCAAGATGTTTTGCATTTATTGACTTGTCTCTATGGTAGGAAATCTTAAAATCATTTCAATATAAATAAACTTCTTGTTTTTTTTGTTTTCATAGATTAAACATTGTTATCAATTACAATTATATTTTTAAGTATGTCACAGCTCCTATCTATCTATAAGTTGCTTTTTTTAAGCAAAGAACTGGGCTTTAATTTATTCCCAAACATATAAAAACACCAAAACAAAGAAACTGAAACCAAATAAAAAGTCCAATAATTTGGAACATTAAAGAACACATCTGACAAGTTAAACCTGTAAGAGTTTACTCAAGACAGTTGCAGTAAAAGGATAGACTCTATTAAAATAATTAAGGCTGAATAAGTTTGAAAGAGTACTAGTAGATGGAGATTAGATTAGGTGATTAGATTATTTTGTTGGTATATTGATACTAATGGAAGGTGAATTTCTTCTACAAAGACCAGAAAGTTGAGATCTTATTTCTTAATTTTTTATCAAAGAGTTACGTTCTGAGCATTTAAGAAATATTCTCCAAGGTTGTGAAACTAATCCACAGGTATATTTATATTTCAATGTGTCAGCATACAAAGTTGTCGATGGAAATGTAAATTGGTTCAGCAAGCATGAGGAGAAAGTAGTATGGAGGAGGGATCCTCAAAAGACTAAAAATGCAGCTCCCTTATGACCCAGCAATCCCACTCCTGGGCATTACCCAAAGGAAAATAAACAAGAATATACTAAAGCTACCAGCACAACCATGTTCTTTGCAGTATTATTCACCATAGCTAAGATATGGAACCAACTCAAAAATCACTCAGTAGACTGATAGGTTAAGGCAATGTGGACTATACATAATAGAATTCTATGTTTCCATCAGAAAGAATTACATCACCCCATTTATAAGTAAACAGAAAGACTTGGAAAAAAATCATAGTAAATGAAGTAAGCCAAACCCATGGTTCATGCTTCATCTTGTGATAATTAATATATGTCTAGGCTAGTCCTAGAGGAGGATCACAATAGCTCATAGCTATGTATATATGACCACATAAAATGGTGTTAATTAAAATGAACTCCAAATATGAAGTTGATGGTGTTTTTTTTCCTTTGTATTAAGTGAACTTATTTTTTTTATTTCTTTCCTCCCCATGGGTTTATCCCTTATTGTCACTGATTTTGAATTTTGTACCTTGTGATGTGTGTGTGTGTGTGTGTGTGTGTGTGTGTGTGTGTGTGTGTGTGTGTATGTTTATCTGATTTAGGTAAGAGAAGGGGAATAATAAAAGGGTGAAACAAAAGATAATTAAAAAAAGAAAAAATGATAACTGCTTTCTTCCCCAGTATTTGAAGACATTTGAAAATATAGCATTATCACAGTAGCTACACTCACAGAATTTTACTACTGAGTATACAGTATGTAGCCATGTTGTCCAAATGCTTACATGGATATTCATTCATGAATTTTCTACACATATATGTTAAGTAGGTAATATTGAAGGTGAACACAGTGATGCCTAATGTCAGGAATAACATGTATTCAAGACCAGCACAATTCCAACCCAGTCCATTATCACAAGGTGCCAAAATGTCTTGCATGAAGTAAAGTTGCACTTTATGATATGTAAGATTCATTAATCTGCTTATGATGAGGGAGACAACTTAATCAAAAATGCTACAAAATAGTGCTACATTATCAAACATTTTCAAATATTGGGGAAGAAAATAGTTATCATTTTTTTCTTTTTTGCATAAATTCATTATTACAATTAATGTATACTATAGAGGGACTACAATTTCATAAACCAGATAATAAGTAAATTTTTGGACAATGTCACCCTTTCCTTTCCTATCCCCAGTTTGACCCTCACAAACCTGCCCACAAGTTACATAGGTCATTTTCCACATGGTCCATAATGTATAGAGTTACACTTGTCCTCCCTTTTCTAAGCATCGCCCTCCCAGCCCAATTTTTACCACACTTCAAAAAGAAAAAAAAAGATAAGACCAAAGCAAAACAAGCAACAATAAGGCAACAAAAACAATAAGAAACAAACAAACAAAAAACATGTATCCATTTCCCGGAGTTTAATGTCAATAGATAGAATTTTCAGTGTTCAGAGAAGTTTTACTTTTGTGTTTGTCCTTTAGTCTGACTATGAAATCATACATATTTTCTCTCATATGTCCAAAATACAATGGTATCCAAATATAATATATGATAACTTATACAGGCCTCTAGGCATTCACACACAAATAGGATTGATATTGAGTGGAAGTAAAATTTTATTCAGTGAAATTAAGGTCTTAGCAATGTCCTTATAAACTACACTGTGACAGATTTTAAAAGATGGTATTGCAAATGTAGAGAACTTCAGTAACACCTCACACATAGCAAATTAGTGAAAATGTTCACTTTCCATTTCTGTGAGTATTTTGTAAAGGTGAATACTTTCATCCAATACTAAATTCTTTGTTAGATCTAAATTGGATTAATGAAAACAAATCAAGTTCCAGATAAAATGGCTCCTGAATAACTTTTTGTGTATATTTATGGCTATAGCATGTATTGCTTCTTTCTTGCTACACATGTCCTAGGAGGTAGAATACTTGGCTTTTCAAAGTTGAAGTGACTTTCATTTTGTTTACTGTTCTTCTGTGTGTGTGTGTGTGTGCGCGCGCGCATATGTGCTTGTGTTGTGGCTTTACTACTATGTCATCTCTGTGTTATCTATATTTGCATTTATGACTCCAATTTGTCCCTAATCCTTGCGTACAATCAGTCATTTATTCTTGTGATTTTTACTCCCTGTTAGCATAAAAATTGATAAGGATCTAAAAGATTTTCTGACCTATTTTAAGGGTCTCATAAAACTAGATTTTATTGCTGGTTTTCTTCTTTAATTTTCATACTCATAAATTCTAGTCCCCATTTTCTAAGTGACCACAGGAGTCTTTCCACATAGAATTTCAAAAGAGATGCTGATTTATATAAATTATAGACTGTGTTATTGAATAATAAGATAGAAAGAGATGAAGGAAGAGGAGGAGGAGAAAAGAAAGCAAGAGAGACAGCTGGCAGATAGAAACAGAGTCAGACAGACTATTGCTACTTAGAAATGAGGGTTCAGCCTGCACAGTTGAGTTCATTGCCATACTCTTCACAATAGCCAAGAGATGGAAACAATCCAGATGCAGTGGGCAGGAAAGTCTGTGAGACTCTTGTCTCCAATATACTACTCAGAAAATAACAAAAGTAGCGCTGTGGCCCAATTGGTAGAAAGCTTGCCTTAAGCAGGAGCACAAAGAGGCTCAGGGACAGAGCCCAGGCCCTAAGTTGCCTCAGGATTGGCAAACAAACAAACAACAATAACAAAAGCCAACAGATAACAAAAATGCCAAAAGTAAAAGAAAAATAAAAGCAAAGGGAAAAGTAGAGATTCCAGGATAGCCACTTTCATATTCAGTAGAAAATGGATTATTTTGACATAATTAAACCAGCAAAAAGATTGCAATATGTTGAGTTACATTAATGTGGACTTTTAATTGTATTTTTTGTTGTTTTTTAAAATATTTTTATTGTAATTAATAAAAGGGTTACATTATATTTGCCAGATAGAAGGTGCATTAATTCACATACATTGATACCCTTTCACATGTCTTGGTCCCCATTACCCTTCCTCCCCAACCCCCATCTTGGTTTTCCTCCCTTCCCTATCCAATTTCAAATAACCAAATACAAATATATCCAATATATCAGATAACAAAGTGAGATACTGTAACAATATGAGATAACCAAGGGACAGCAAAAGAGATGAGAGATAACATAGTACATTAAGGACTATAATCACTCATATGACTTATGTTTCTATATCCTAGAGATCCTTTCATTTAGCGTCCTACTATATGGCCTTTTGTATCAAGGTTTTGCTCTATTGTAAATCTCTGCTAGGAGAGCCCAAGGTTTCTACTGATTATGACAAATGAGGGAAACCATTGAGCCTAAGTTCCTTTGAGTCTGGCTTACTTCACTTAATATGGTTTTTTTCTAAGTCTTTCCATTTCCTAATTTTATTGTTATCTGTAAATAGTTTACAAAGGAGTTGCCATTTGACAAAGCAGTTGATGAATCCAATGCATCTTGATCAATGTCATATCCCTTTCATCATTCTCCTCCATCTATCTCAACCCTACCTATTTCCTCACTTTTCTTAATTTTGTATGGTAGTGAATTTTATGTCTGCATGCAGGTATATCTCAATATTTTCTAGATATAGTCTCCTTCCCTTATATATTTTCCTGTTTTTTATTGTTTATCTGTTTGCCTGTCTCTCTTATTCTTGCTCTCCTTTTCTCTCTCTATGAAAGGCAAGGAAAAAAGCTAACTTTAACACTCTGAGTTGCATGTATACTGCTTGATTAATGTGCTTGTGAATAGTTAATAAGGACATGCGAATATTCACAGTAATGTTTATTAATTCATAAAGCAGCTGCTGGAAGGCAGCTAGCAGAGAGAAAGAGAGAGGGGGGAAGAAGGGAGAGGAAAGAGAGAGAGAGAGAGAGAGAGAGAGAGAGAGAGAGAGAGAGAGAGAGAGAGAGAGAGAGAGAGAGAGAAGGAAGGAGGGCGAGAGAGAGGGAGGGAGGGAGAGAGGAAGGGAGAGAAAAAGAGAGAGAGGAAGTGCCGGGGCCAACCGGCAGCAAACCAGGGTTCGCAGATTGGGGTTCCTGAAATCAGGGGCAAGGACTAGGAAGAAATAGAAGAGAGACAGACACACCGGGTCTGGGATGTCCGCAGTCCAGGTAAAGACTGCCGCGTTTATTTTTCACTCCCACTTCTTCCCTCCTCCAGACCCAGGGAACCTCCAGGTGTTACATTCATATGGTAATTCTCAGGTCATTTACATAGAATAGGGCCAGAAAACAATAAGACAATAAAGCCATCGTCTGATGCAAGTCAAGGTACAGTTTGATTCCACTCTGGCTCCCAACAAGGAAGGGAGAGAGAGAGGAAGAGAGTCATCTTTTCTCACACAGAAGCCTCTTGGCAGCTATCAGGCCTTTTTTCCCTGCATGGTCATTTGGAGAGCAGTCTTGATATGGAAACTGATGGCCCTTTATCTGTCCTGGGAAAAGGATCTCTCCTGCCAGCAGGAGGCCAAAGCATGGGAGGATCAAACTTGAATCCCCCAATGTGTGCAGAATGAAATAAAATGCATAATGAGACTAGTAGAGTCCGCAAGTCATTTCAATTATTTTTAATTGTTTTCAGATGCTGCCCAGCATGCTTCATTTAATTCTGCAATAAATGGAGCATACAGCAATGGTGGTGGATCTCACTGAGACCCTAAGGAAGCATCCCACAGGAAATGATGAAAAATAATCGGAATGTGGCATGCATTGGAGCATGCATCACACAGATGAGATGGTAAACAAAGAAAGACAGGGGGTAGGAGAACTAAAGCCCATGTATCTTCCATCACCTAAGAAGCACAGGAATACTTCCTCTGAAACTCTCACTGCCATTCAGGCAATTAAATGTCAACCCTATTTACTCTCTCCTGCAATAGTTCATCCTGTCCATTTGGAGAAAAGACTCATTATACTTTAAGTTATTTCAGAGGCCAATGTACATACAAGGAATACAAAGGTACAGAATATTTATCAACAACATAAGGTGCTTGTTAAAACAAAAACACCCCCTCATACCACCCCGGACTCAAATTTGAGCCAACATTTACAAACTTGCTTGAAGTTTTAACTTTGTTAATTCCAACAAGGTTATGTCAGGCATCATTTAGGATCATGGCATCTGGAGAACTTGAAATGTGTGATTTCTATGACTTTATATTACTTTGTCACTTGGAGTAGAAATTCAAGACAATTTTTAAGATGTTGAAGTTGGAATTTTTTACATACTAAATGAACACTATACTACCAAGATATATCCTGAGCCCTTGTTTTCTCACTGAAGTTAATCTATTTTGGTCTGCTTTGAAAAATAAATCAAGATCATATAGCTAGATGAAGTATATCAAAATTCATATTATCCACAGCAAAATTAGAAAATGCTTCTTAAATACTGATTAATGACTCTTTAATTACCACTACTACTGTTCACTTTTCAGCAATTCTACAGAAAAATTTGAAGGAAATGCCTTAGAATCATGGAGCCTGTAGCCACAGTAGGGCAAAAAAATGTTTTGCACTCTGTTTACAGGTTGTAAAAAATCTAGCACAGCAAGCAATGACATAGCCATTTCATTTTTACTTCATGTATAATTGATGTATCTATTCTTTCGCAATCATGATTTTTGAGATTTTTTTCCATGCATTACTGATGTTCATAAAATCATTCATGAACACTAGGGATAACATTTTGGGGGACAGATGAAAGCCAGAATATACACAAGCAGAGACAAAACTTCTGAAAACTAAACTTGAATTTTCCCTTTAGTATTTATATAGGGTAGTCCCGTGTTCACTCCACAACGTCACAGATATCATATCATATATGTTTCTTTTCTTTTTCTTTTTTTTTCTCTGCTGGTTTTTGGCTTTGAACTCTTACTCTCCTGTTGCTTTTTTCTTTTTCTTTCTTTCTTTTTTTTTAATGCCATCCCTGAGGTTTTAACTTGGGGTCTGGGCACTGTCTTTGAGCTGCTTTTGTTCAAGACTAGCACTCTGCAACTTGAACCATAGAGCCATTTCTGCCATTTTCTGTTTATGTAGTGCTGAGGAATTAAATCCAGGGCTTCATTCATGCTACTCATACACTCTACCACTTAGCATATCCCTAGCCCTGTCTACAGCTTTTTCAACAAAGCCTAGTGCTCTATATCATTAGCCACAGATCAGTTTCTGGTTTTTAGATGGTTAATTGGAGATAAGATGTCAGGAACTTACCACCAAGGCTGATCTCAAAGCACAGACCATAGATCTCAACCTCTTGAGTAGCTAGGATTGTGGCATAAGCCACCAGCTCCTGGCTTCAGGTGCCTATTGTCTCTGTTGCAAAGAGAAGATTCTGATGTATCTGTGTTCTGTTTCCAAACTTTACAATGATCTCATCAACAACCTTTGATCTTCAAAACAGCCAAAGAATGTTAGTATTTCTCTTTCGTATGTGTGTTTGTATATTTGTAAATCATATTTTATAATTCAGAATATGCTTTTTTTTTTTTTGCCAGTCCTGGGCTTGAGCTCAGGGCCTGAGCACTGTCCTTGGACTTTCTCAAGGCTAGAGCTCTACCACTTGAGCCTCAGCACCACTTCCGGCTTTTTTCTATGTATGTGGTACCGAGGAATTGAACCCGGGTCTTCATGCATGCTAGGCAAGCACTTTAGCCACTAGGCCAAACTCCCGGCCCCTCAGAATATGCTTTTACAAACATCTACTTCCTATTTTATACCTCAAAGTATTTCTTTCAATATCATAGAATATTATCTCCAAGAGAAAATGTGTACAAAACTTATTCTATCCTTAATTTTACATATAAACATAAATCAAGCCTACATTTAATGGCTTCAGAATTGTTTAGTTAACTGTACATAATTTACAAATGCTTTCATATTTTTCAAAATCCGAGCAATTCTTTCTCCTTATATATTTAAGATATTAAAAAAGAACTATTTCGCAGTTAGATGAATAAAGGTTTGTAGTGCCTCTTATTTGTAACTGAAGTTTAATGAGATTAAAAGTTCAAATTTTAATCACTGATATTTACATTAATCTGAAGTCATATTTATCTTGTTTATTTTGTTTCTATGGCCGCCTTACATTTTTTGTCTTTAATACAAGTGTCCTTATTGCTTCATGCTAAATCCAGGCTCCAGAGGTTAGTAAATAGACACAGAAGGTCTAGATTTCAGGTCTGAACCTGGCTCCTCTTGATGATATAATTCAAGATTATCATCTCTGTTTTACCAGAACTCACTCTGTACCTCATTGCTTTACTCTCTCATACCTACTGGGGTTCTCTTACCTGAATCCCAGTTGACTGACTGCTCCTTGCCTACAACATGGTACACCAAGTATGCATTTGGGGTCATTTGCCCATTTGTAGATTTCCTTCACAGTTCCCAGCTGCCCCTTTCCATGTTTTTTCTCCCACTTTCCTTCTACTTACCCCTTTCCAATCATTTTCTATCTCAACCTGCAGGTATGTGTTTAAATCTCTGGGACCAATGAAGAACTTAGACAAATAACATTCAGTGAACATTATATAAACATTAAACTATGTAAATTGAGGGTAGGGAGGAGAAGAACAAAGTGAGGAGAGGTGACTGATCAACCTTCATTGTTTTCATATCCTGAGTTATGAAACTGGAACCTCTTTGTAGAACTATTTAACAATATTTCTGTAATAATAATAATTTTGAGGATAATTTTCCAAGACTAAAATGTCGTTTCCAGAAATTCCACAGCAGACTTCAAGTGATTTATTCCCAATTATAAGAAGAACATACTTCAAAAAAGTTACAAGATATATATATGTGTGTGTGTGTGTGTGTGTGTGTGTGTGTGTGTGTGTGTGGTATATAAGTGTGTGTGTGAGAGAGAGAATGCAGTGAAAACTTTAGAAAACTTAGAAATCATTTATGTAAATCTACAGAAAAGAACAGTAATAATAGCACCAGAAATCAGGCTACTTTGGGGATGATGCAGCATATTTGTACAATGTCTACGAATTGATACAGATCACTGCTGTCTTAATGAAGTTTAGTGTTATGTGGTCAGTTTATGAGATAATTAAATTTCCAAATCATGATGAACACATTTACATAATTTTAAGTTGAATACTATGGTTATATTTTCATTGAATATAAATTATTATTTATAATACATTAAAATATGCTTACACTCCAATAAATTTCTTCAAATTGAGATATTTCTAAAGAGTTCTAAAGTACCTAAAATGGGTGTAGGCTTACTTGAGAGTAATAAATTTAAGATAAGCATTTGAATTTGTTTACATACTGAAAAATAAGTCTAATAAAATTTTATATGCATATATTTTGGTGTGCATTTTTTATTGTAATTAATAGAAGGGCTGCAGTTATATTAGCCATATAGAAGGTACATTACTTCACACACATTAATACCCCTTCCCATATTTTTGTCCTCATTTCCCTCCCTCCAACCCCTCCCTCATCTTGTTTTCCCCCCTTTCCTTTCCTATTTCAAATAAATATATACACAACATACCAGATAACAAGGTAAGATACTATAACAATATGAGAATAACCAAGGGACAACAAAAGAGATGAAAATTAAATAGTACATTAAGAACAACAAACACATTACATGGCTCTTCTTTCCATATCCTGGAGGTCTTTTCATTTAGCATTATCCTACATGGCCTTGTGTATCTAGGTTTTGAGCTGAGAGTCCAAGGTTTATACTAATTATTACAAATGAGGGAAACCAAGAAGCCTATGTTCCTTTGGGTTTGGCTTACTTCATTTAATATGATTTTTTCCAAGTCTTTCCATTTCCTTACAAATGGGGCAATGTCATTCTTTCTGATGGCAGTGTAGAATTCCATTGAATACATTTTAAGATGTCTAATCACATAGCTTTGGAAATATTACCTCCATCCCCTATGTTGTAGCAATATTCCCAAGGATTCAATTTGTCAAGTTTGTGTAGATACAAACAGAAGAGCCACTCTGACAGGCTTTTCCTCATTCTGTTCATGCTGGAGTCCTACCCATTTGGCTTTGCCCCAGCAACCAGAACTGCCAGACAGAATTGTCCTGGAGTACCACTGTGAAACCCTCACACCCAGAGGAAGACATCTGGACTTCTCAGTTCTAGAAGCCTGGCTTTGTGAATTCTTGTAACATGAATTCCAATCCCTATTAGAAAGAAGTCTGTCAAAGATATATTATTATTAAATTATGAGGATGGTATTGACTATTAGCCAATTGTCAAGATTATACAGTGGTTCCTTGATATTGTGGACTAAATGATTGAAGCAGTCATTTCCCAGCCATAAGTCAAGATTCATGGATCTTCCTAATGATAGAAGCTTAATTACTTATTTTTTCAAGTGCCCTGTAATTAACCTTGGGAAGACACTCCACCAGGATTAAATGTTTTCATTCTTCAAGCCTAAATTCTTCCAACTTAGGCAATCCAACAACTATGTGCTATGTTACAGGCCATGTGGCACTCAAAAGTTCTAATTTAGATGAGAAATGTTAAGAGCAAAGCTCTGTTTCACCAAGAAGGTCTGTTAACATTGGTCGTGTGAAACCAATGGTATTGGGGTTCAGAGTGTTTCAGCTGTTAAAAGTAGCCATTAAACCATATGTCAGTGGCTCATGCTTGTCATACTATTTTGCAGTGTGATATTTGAGGATTGACATTCAAATCCAGCTGGGGCCAGGGCTAGAAAGTTCAGGGACAATGACCAGTCCCAACCACAGGACCAGCACAAAAACGTGCACATACAAACACAGAGACATACAGATACACACAAACACACACACACACTTATTGAAATTTAACTAACTAAGCTAAGAAAATTGCCATGATCTAGGAGTTATTTTCATTATTTATAAATATCATGCAAATTTACAAAATCAGCTTACATGTGACCAGATATATTTAAATATATTTGGGGCTTAAACTCAGTGTGTTGCTATTGATAGGTAAGTGTTCTACACTTGAGAATCCCCTTAGTCTTGTTCCCTTGCCTTTGTTTGCAGATAGACTCTCAAGTTTCTGCCAAGGGCAAGCTTTGGATTGTGTTTTCTCTATGTCCACCTTTGGAACAGCACAAATGGTAGATATATGCTACCATGCTGTCTTAGTCCTGGAGACAATCTTGCTAATTTTTTTTCAATTTAATTTTGTTAGGATGATGTACAGAAGGGTTACAAATGTAACGTATTTAACAAGAGTTATATACTTAAGGTATTGTGTACATTTCCTGTCAAGTTGCAAAGTTTATTTTCAACATATTGCATTGCTAGTTGACCCTTTATCCTTTGTCTCATCATTTAGTTCCTTTTTTCTTCCCCAATCCAAATAAACATATATATGATATACCAGGTACCAAGATCACATACAATGATAATAACAGATAAACCATGGGGGCAGAAAAAATGAGAAATAACTTCATCTAGTACATTAAAAACAATAACTACGAAGAAAAATTTCTTGTTTCCTTATTCTAGAGTTCATTTCCTTTAGCATAATCTTATATAGTCCCAAATACATAGCTATTGATCCAATGTGATGCTCTGCTAGGAAAATTCTAAACATGCACTAGATTTTATAAATGAGAGAAACCATGGAGCCTATGTTTTGTTGAGGCTGGCTCACCTCATTTCATATGATTTTCTCCAAGACTTTCTATTTCCTTACAAGTGTGGTGGTGCCATTCTTTCTGATGGCACCATAGAATTCCATCGTGTATATATACTGCATTTTCTTGATCCACTCTCCTACTGAGGGGCACCTGGGTTGGTTCCATACCTTAGCTATGGTAAATAATACTGCAATAACATGGTTGTGCTGGTACGTTTAGTGTGGCCTTGTTTGTGGACATTTGAGTAAATGCACAGAAGTGGGATTGCTGGGTCATATGGGAGTGCTATGTTCAGTCTTTTGACTAAGTAGATCACAATAATGTATATGCAAATAAAAAGGAAACATATTTTCCAGTTTTATCTGTAATTCTCAGTCAGCTCCCTCTGTTGATGGTTTGAGATGTGTTAAGGAGAAAATAAAGATGTTACTTTGTCTTGAAATAATTGCATTTCCATTTGCTGAAAGGATGAAAGAAAAAAAATAAAGACCTCCATTTTACTGCTTGAGATACTTGCTACACAAAAATAGAGAAAATATAAAATAACCATATAAATAGATGACTTTGAATAGTTGACTTTTCTGTTCTTTGAAGAATTCTGTCTGAGGACCTAGAGAAATAAATTTCAAGTTGTCTTTGGTTAGATTCCCCAGAAGCAGATTCTGGACTGATAATTTATATGCTATTAATTTATTAAACACATAATCCCATAAGAAACAAAGAAGGAGTTGAGAAAGAATAAAGATAGCAAAGTCTAAAGAGAATTCCAAAGGAAAAGCTTGATTCTTATTTTAAAAAGTTGTCCTCTGTTTATTCTTACATAATGCCTCCACCTGTGTTTAGATCTCTTTTCTTTCTATAACCTAGGGATTTCAGTATTTATGTTCCATTTTCCTTTCTATCTACATTACATTTTTCTTTTATTTATTGGTTTCTTCTCTTTGGCATTTTAATATACTAAGTTTCCATCTGGTTTAGGGTGTGTGTGTGTGTGTGTGTGTGTGTGTGTGTGTGTGTGTGTGTGTGTACTTCAGGATTTGTGTGTCAAATTCTCTCTAAGAACATCTTTATTTTATAGTTACTGCTTTATTTCCTTCTCTTCACAGACAAAATCTTGCTAACCTTTTTTCAACCTACTTCTCCTACTCACTAGAAAAACTAATGTGAAAATAGGTCAACTATCAAAAGCAGTATATGTATTAAATGCAGTCTCAATTAATGTCCAAATTATGTGCTTTACAGAACAGAAAAGTCAGTCATAAAAACCATGTGGAAGCACAAATATCCTAAATAGCCAAAACAATTTCAAGCCAAGAAGTGATGCTAGAGGTATTGACATACCAGACTTCAAAATATACTACTGAGCCATAGCAACAAAAACAGTATGTCATTGACATAAATCTGCATATTGACATGAAATCACACCAGTAGAACAGAATAAGTCAGAAAGAAATCCAGGAAGCTGTAGCCTCGTTGATAGTATTAAATGCTTACTTCAGGAAAGAAGAAATGGTTCAACATGTTTGTCTGAGAGAGATTATTTTTTACTCCTAGGAACCATGGATCTACCTAATTAGCTTTACATAATTAGTATCATACCTGTTGACAAAACAGTTTTCTCTTTGAAATTAACTAGTGCTTTGTGACATTCTATTCAGCATTTAAGTGGCTGTATTTCATGTTCTTATTCATTTCCAGAAAGCAAATTATTCCTTCCTTGAACTATAGCCACACTCTGCATGAACGTCCTTAGCAAAGGTGAGTATATCTGAGAATAAAAAACAATCAGGAAAGCTATTGTGTAAACAGAAATAATTTTTTCAATGAAAGCCAGGCTGTGTATTTGTATGAATATGGGTTGGAAAAAAACTTCAAGTTATTTCATCTTCTCAAAGAATATTGTCTGATGGGTAAGTAAATTCGACTCTCATCAGCAACTTATGGGAAAACATTGGTATGTAATGAAAAAAACCAGCATGTCAAATTTCTACAGAAATTTTCCCACTACCCATGTTAAAGGCATTTCACGAACAAAGCACAAGAAATTAATAGGTCAAAACCAAATTCAAGTCAGTAAAAAATAATTTATCTGATATAATATAATAAAGCCACATCATATTTATGATTTTCTTTTTTTAATTGAATTTTATTTCTGGTTTGATATGTAGAGGAGTTAAAGTTATATAAGGTAGGTAGTGGGTACATTACTTCTTGAACATTAATATTCCTCATGATTTTCTTGTAAAATTATTACCCCACATCATTCACAGATATTTAATTCTCACATTATAAAATTTTATCTAAACTTTAAATATTGCATAGGAAATATGTAAATATTTTCTGTCAACCATTGTTTCTCAACTTTAATTACAATGCATAATTTATGACTGGGGTTTCCAAAAATAAGTCTGAAGCATCAGAGGTGAATATTCAATATAATTTGTGAGTGTTTCATTAATATCAGTTAAAAAAAAAGATCTGAGGATTGTGGCTTGAGAGCCTCAATTTATTGAGCAGGCTGCAGATGACAATCAATGATACTTGTCCATGCTGTACGGGTATTGCTCTTTTGTATGATGGAAAGTAATTTTTTCTGGCATGCTGATGTTAATGGCTACAGAATTCATACTGACAACATTGGTGAACCACATTTGTTAGAGAACTTCAGTAGTCATCTCTCCTTCTGAATTTTTGTCTACTTCTCTCACTGCTCATCTTCCTTGAGATTTTAATGTTTCAGAAATTATTTTTTTAAATGCTTCAGGAAGGGAAAACAGAGTTCTGAACTATCTCCCGGAAAGGCGAGATTCATGTTAGAAAGAATCCAGAGAGAAGACTTGAATCCAATTCAGTCATCTTAACATCCTGATGAACCTGGGCCTCTGCAATCATTTCCTATTGATGTCCTAGTAAACAAGTTTGAAGCTTTGTCCCAGAATATACACCATGGTTGATAACGATAGCACAACCTCCCATTGTAGGAGTGAAGCTAGACAGATTGTCTGGAGAAAGACATCTTTCAAGTTAGAATGAGTAGATCAAAGATGCCCACTCTTCCAAAGTCTCAGTGTTCAATGAGTACACAGAAGTCACGGCATCTGCTGTAGTGATAAGATCACTGTCCCCGTGGCTTTTCTATTTTCTAGAGAAAGAATAAGAAATAATTTGTGCCATTTGGAGAACAAACAAGCCATCAAAAAGCCTGGATGGGTGATGTCTGCTATTGAAAAGAAAATACTAGGAAAGCACTCGACCAGTAGGCCCAACTCCCAGCCCTAGACCAGCTCTTTAAGCAAGTGGTTTGCTTACTCCTGTTGGATGGATCAATCTGGACTTCCTGAAGTAGGTGACATTAAATACATCTCCTCCAACTGAAAGAAGAGGTTCTGATGTACCTTGACACCTAGGCATTCCACAGAATGATTTTCATGTCTTCTTCAAGCAACTTTCCTAACTGTCCCAATAGACATATGTTAAACAATCTCCCAAATTATATACGTGTACTATACATGTATTTACAATTTATGTATGTATTTACAATCATGCAACAGTTAAAACTGTAAATTTAGCATATCTGTATAACATACTCAAATTATATAAATTATATAATATCCTTAGCACAATATATGTTTGATAACTATGCACATGTACACAGCACATATATGCCAATAGTTTTCAAAACACAAAAGTTATTTGAAAGCTTCATTGCAAACTATACATCATACAAGATATGATGGAAACTGAGGGATAAACTATCAGAATGTTTGAATGTGACTTCCCTTACAAGTGTGGCTTAAACTGAGAGGAAACAAGGGAAGGGGTGCTACTATCAAAAAAGAAATACATTCATTACCCGACTTATGTAACTGTAACCCTTCTGTACATCATCTTTACAATAACAATAAAAAATAAAGTATTAAACAATAAATGTGCCTTAGGGCAGTATAATTTTCCTAAACCTCAGTTTTATGAGGGTATAGGCTCTGAGTACCACAGACAATCATTTGTAGCATAGTGTAAGGCTTAAGAAGAGGAAGAATATTATCTAAGCACAATTTATGTTACAGAAAGATTTCCTTCTGTATTATGGCTCATTTCCTAGAACAAAAGCCCAGTGAAAACAGGGACTGGGATATTGTCTTCTGTGTTTTCAGAAAGTGTAAAATACTGTAAATGAAAAGAAATAGTTCTTAAGCATATGACTGAGATGAATTTTGCATTCTCTATTAATAATAACCTGGAAATAGCTGCATCTACCATACAACAATTACACTAAGTACTTTATAATTGTTCTATTGAGGCCTCAATCAGTTTTATAAAGGATATTATCCTGTAACATTAATTGTGCTGATAGTGATTTAAATCTGCCTTCGTCCAGAGTTTTGGTTTTGGTTTTGATGTTAATAGTGCTTAAATAGACACAGTAGAGACAGTTTTCTCTTGCATTATACAGTACTAAGTTGTCAAAAAGACTAATGTGGGCAGGTGAAGTATGTGGAATAATTGGGCTATCTCTCTCGAGGGCTTGATACAACTATATGAATAGTTTGTCTACAACCTCTGCCTTACTTTTAATAGGTTAGTGCAGTTTTTTTTCCTAAGTAGGTATCTATTCAGATCAATTATTGAAGCCTGGAAGTCAACAAACCTCATTTTGTGTAGAGATAAGGATTACTTTTTACTTTTTGGTCTTCACAGATCTTCAGTTATTTAAACATTATAAAATTAGGAGCTCTTATATGATAGTGAAATTTCTGGCTCAGTCTACAAAATGAGAATGCTGCAGTCACTGTAATTTGAGCAGTAATGGTCTCCTTCCTACATGGAGTATATTCCTTTCTGTGTGTTCTAGGGAGGTGGTTCTTGGTCCTCATAGGCATAGGGTTTGAGCTTCCTTGTATGAGCATGCTTGATGCATGTTCTTTGGATTACATCATTTACTAAGCTGTTCATCCAATCCTCTACCCACACTATATTAAAAAGTCATAAAGCCCATGAAAAAAAGAACAGATGTAGTTGTGTGAATAGAGATGAAAGAGGAAACCAAAGAATGCAATTCTGTGGGCTTGAGTCAAATAAGAAACAATGGATGGTCAGAATGATATTATGGCAAAAGTAAATAAAATAATAAGAAAGATTGAGATCATAGGAATTAATTGAATAAAGTGATGAATTGTGGAAATCCATTTCACCTTCTTTTCATTATTTTACATCTCAACATCCCCATTCAATTAATTCAGTAATGAAACTCACATTTTCTTATTTCCTTGTCTTCAATTAATTAATGCAGTAAATGAAGAAGTCAAACTTAGGAGAAATTTTCTATAAGGAATAACTAGATCCGGTGGAAGAGATTATTAAGCAGAATTTAAAGAAATACATTAAAATAACCATCCATTTCTTCATATTCGACTTTGCATAATTTCTCCCAAAGTGTTAGATATATGTCCTTAATATATGTCATAATAGAATATATTATGCTGTATTCAATGAAAAGTTTCTTTTAGAACCATAAATAAGGAATTTCAACTTTTCTCTTACTTTCTTATAAATGACAGAAGCAAAGACAAAGGAGTGTGAATGATTAAAAGTAAGTCATTTTCTAAAAGATAATTTAGGAAATGAACAGGAATGAACTTAAAGTACAAGTTTGTGCAAATGAGAAGTCTCTTACATTCCTAGATACTCATTTTCCTTGTTTAAAGTCTTCATGCTGATTATGTTTCTTTTAATTTCTTGGATTATTTCATCTTTCATTCCTTGGAATAATAATCCACATTATAGCAAGTTGAAAGACTTTGGGTTTTTTTCCCCCTAGACCTAGCATTAGGCATGTGAAATATGCTATCAGGTCTGAATATTTACCTGAGCTACTATCTTGGACTATGATCTTCCTATCTTTACTTTTCATGTAATTGGGATTACAGGTATGTAACTAGAGCTAGCTTGTTGAGATGAAATCTATGAGATAGGTTGGTTTTATTTTCTAAGCCATCAACTGTAGTTTTGGTCTTGAAATCATCCTCCAGTTCTTTGAATAGTATTGCTAAATCAACATTTTATCTTATTTTGGAGGGTTCAGTTTCTATCCTTTTCTTGTTTACTGCTTTTGGTTTTTATGTGTATTCACAAGGAGCTGATCTTTGTCATCAGTGATATAAATCATCTGAGAGTTCATTAGAGAAAGAAGGTGAAAAACTGAGGAGGAGGGAACAGAAAGAGAAAAACAATAAGAGAGGTAAAGCAGAGAATGGAAGAAGAGAGGGAGAGAGAATGAGAGAAACCTAGAGTTTAGAGTGTGAGCCATAAATAACCAAATAAGAAAAAAACATAACTCACCCATTTTATTTCAATCCATTTCATAATAATTGTATCATTTTGTTTCATGCAGATATTGATTTTATGTGGTAGGCCAAGGTATTAATGCTACGGCTCTGAGAAAATCAAGGCCCACGCTCTAGATACCAGTATTGTCTCCTTTCCCAGTACTGTTATCCAAAAATGTCCTCCAGGGTCTAAATAGTTTCAACAGGTAAGTCTATATCTCATTAAATTTTCAGTAAGTGACCGTTGGTAGAATCACCACAACACAAAGCAAAGGAAGTTCTTATCCAATAATGGGACCAATCAAGCAATATCATAATGTATCTACATACATAATAATTACCTGCCTGAATTGTCTTTTATTTTCTATAATAAAAAGAATAATTTCTGTTCAAATATAAATAACTGGCTAAACACTAACTTATGATATATAATTTTAGAAAATAATTTTGTGATAAGAGTTCACTGTAATAAACAAATACAGGAATATCAAAGACATAGTGTCATACTGCAATGCATTCCATGTCCAGCATATGTTGGCATGGTCATAATTCAAATGCTTAATAAAAAGCACAAATAGAAATTAAAGACAGGGAAATATTATTTCTTCTTAATCAATGCATTGATCAGTGATTTCAGCATTGTTTTCAGATTAACCTATGTATTTAACAATTTGAGAAAATTACTAATTTATGGCATAAAATGCAGAAACAAATTTTTTACAAGTTGAATTAAAGATTATCATTTAGTATTGTTAACCTCAAATTACTGTGTGTTCAATCACATTATTAAATTCCTAAGGGAACCATATCTCTGTGTTTTTCCAAATTCATCTATGCCTTGTGTTCAGGAAAGAATTAATTATACCTTTCTTTATGCTGTACACTTCTCCATCATCTCTCATATTTCATTAAATTGTAATTTCTTAATTAGAATATTCGGCCTTGTTTCAGATATCAGTCATATTGATTTAGATTTCAAAGACTACAATGGTCATCAAATAACCATTTAGAAAAAGAAAAACCAAGACTCATAAGGGAAATAATTTTTCCAAATTCCATAATGGTTGATCCTGACAATAGTCAGATTTCTTATGTCCCTACTCTTGCACTATTCTAAAGTGTAGAAGTATCTTACTTATGTCTACATGATTACTAAGTGAACTGGAATATGACACCCTTGGAAACTCTGGTACATCTAGAGAATTTCACATTTCCATAGCCTCACTAAGGTTCTGATACCATTGACCAATTGTTAGAGATTAGGAATTCTCACAGCTACTAGAAAATTTCTCTTAAATGATTCTAAAGGAAAGCACCAGATAGCTACACAGAGCAACTATAGAATCTGAACTACTGTACAACTCTGGGGACATTTATTTCCATGCTAGTGAATGAATCCCAGAAGTATTCATCCCAAGCCATATTGTCCTGAATCACAGCTCTAAGGCAATATAAGCTTTTATCTGTCTTATGCAGGGAAAGATTAAAGGGAAAAAACACTTTGATTTAGACAACATCTACAGAGATATTTGATTTTATGAATCCTGCAATTTATAATCCTTCCTGGATTCAAGTGCCAGTTTATTTCTAGATTTGGGATCAAAAATCCAATTTCTAGCTGGACACTGGTAGCTCATGCCTGTAATCCTAGTTGTTCAGGAGCCTAAGATCTGAGGATAAAAGTTCAGCTCAGGTGGGAGAGTCCATGAGGCTCTTATATTTAATTGACCATCAAAAAATTGGAAGTGGCTCTTTGGCTCAAAGTGGTAGAGCACTTACCTTGAGCAAGAAAAAGAGCTCTGTGACAACACTAAGACCACAGGTTCGAGCCCCATGACTCAATATAAGTAAGTAAATAAAAATAAAATTCAAATTTTGAATTCTCACAAAGATATGGAATGACTAATTCTCCCTAATGGTCTCTGCTTTGAGATAATACCTAAAATCCAAGAAGTAAGAAATGCTCCTAAACATATAGAGGAACAAATAGACATGCCCATTTTTGGTAGGAATGTAAAATGGCACTACCATAATGGGAAGCACTATGAATGCTTCCCAAAAAGTTAAGAATAGAATTATCATATAGTCCAGCTTGGTGTATATCCAAAAGAAACCAAATCATGATGTCAAAGAGACATATTATCCAGCTATTTCTAGGCACACACTTAAAAGAAACAAAATCAGCTTATTTTGGAGATAATTGACCACCCACGTTTCTAACTTCACTCCAGTATTCACAATACTAAGTGATACATCAACCAAGTACCTATTAATAAAGGGACATATGGTAAATATAACCAACAAGATTCATTCTTTCATGAGAGAGTATGAATACAATGAATCTTGTTCAATAATTTTGTTATCCAACTACTTAAGGATCAAAATCATATTTAAGTAAAGAAGCATGGAAGTCTGTTATTTAAAAGAAGATAGATGCATGGTCATCACTGTGTGATGAAACATGCTCGATTTAGAAAGACAAATGTCATCTACCTTCAGAAAGACAAACTTCCCATTTTCTGTCTTAGGTGGTAAGGCCATGAAAATAAAAGGGAGATTACTAGGGAGAAGGAAAAGGAAAAGAGGGAAGCAGAAAAGGTATTAGAATTGTGATTTCAAAATATGAACGTAATAAACATTCATATACAGAATGGAAATGTAATAGTGGAATATCTTGTTTGCATAATTAATACACACAATTAATATACATAAATACTAAAGAAAAATTAACATTTAAATGAATTTCAGGAAATGGAAAGGAGGTTTTTCTGTTGTCCTTTTTTAAAATTTTTGTCCTTTTTTGTTTATATAATTGGGAGGGCAGGCAGGGGCACAGAAATGGAAAGACAAAGGGTGAACAAACAAGCAGCAATACCCACTAGATATTATGTTGAAATAATGAACTATACAACCTGTGAGTGGGAACAAGAGGGAAAAACTGGGAGAGAGCCAGGGAGTGAAACTGTCCAAAAAGAAATGTTATGTAACTGTAACCCCTTTGTATATCACTGTTTTAATAACAATGAAAGAAACTAAAAGAAATAAATTAACCTTAACGAGGAAAATAAAAGCACCTACCCTATCATGTTCACTGCAGCACTTTTCACAACAGCTAAAGAACAGAAACCGCTAAGTGTCTATCAGCTAATGGATGTACAGAGAATGAGGACGAGACACATACATTCAATGCAATATGATTCACTTGTAAAATAAATGAAATCCTGACATTCACAGCAATATAGATAAAGGCAAAGCTCTTAATGTTAAGTGAAATAAGCCAGATGCAGAGATACTTGTATCACAGGACCTCGGGCATATGCACAACTTAATCATACATACAGACCTCATAGGAATTCAGGCTAGAAAAGTGGTTAGTTGAGAATAGCAGCCACTAGAATAGTGGAGACCTGATGCTTGGAAGGAGAGAGAGAGAGAGAGAGAGAGAGAGAGAGAGAGAGAGAGAGAGAGAGAGAGAGAGAGAGAGAGAGAGAGAGAGAGAAGAGAGAGAGAGGAAGAAGGAGGAAGGGAAGGAGGGAGGGAGGGAGGGAGAAGCAAGGCAGGGAGAGGTGCATCAATGAGTGCTGTTCCAAAAACTTCTGATGTGCTCTGTAACTAGCTCACTTAACCTCATATAAATATTAATCCATTTCTACATATATCAAACATCTCACAGTAGCTCATTAACATGTAATTTAATGGTTTATGTGTCAGTTAAACTACATTAAAGTACTGTTCAATTCAGTTTGCTACTTTTTTATTGAGAATTTTTCAGTCACCTTTTTCAGAGATTTCCATCTGTGGACACTGCCTGTGGCTCTACACGTGATGTGGAAATGCAGTTGGAAACGGAAATGGAGGATGAGATCACAGGGTTTCTGAGAAACTATTGATTAAACTCCCTGTCTCAGAGATGACTTCAGCTATGTAAGGCTAGACTAGTAACAGGAATTTTTTCAGAGCAATCTCAGTAAATACCCGAACACCAAAGTAATGCTGTGATTCTCACCCTACAGACAAACCTGCACTTTCAGTGCTTTGAAAGTGTATTTGTAACAGGTACTTAAAACTATTTTTTCTCTTAGTAGCAGAAAATAACTAAAAGCAGAAAAAAGCTTGGCATCTCTAGTGCATTTTATGCTGGTGTTTTCTCTGAGTCTTCATCACCATAGACACTTTGTGGTCACCCGGTTTACAAGAGCGGTCAATAACCTCTTTATAACCAGGATCTAAAACTGTCTAAGGAACAGCAGTCTTCCAGGCAGCTGATCTCCAAATGAGAACAATCACCTATAAGTCAGGCTGTACTCTGATGCCATAAGTATTATCTCATAGAAATCAGACAGACTCTCTCTAATGATAACAGGGATAACAGCTCTGGGACTGGGTGGGGTGGGAGATAAGAACTGGAAAAGTGATCCCGGCAGCCCATATCTGTAACTGAGATTGATAAGCTGAGCTAGTGTTTGTACCCTGCCCCCAGTTCATCTTCTACTTAAACTCATGTCTTTACTCTGAAGATGTCTGGAGATGAACTGAAATCTTCTAACAGCAGTATGCCTTTCGATCTCTTTTCTCTGCTAAAGGTCTTCCTAATGAACTTTCTATCACTTTCATGACATTTATCCTAGCTGGAATTCTCTCTTCAGATGCAAGAGGACTGAGATAGTTACCTAGGCCTACTTTCTGATAGCATTTTCACTCAGTCTGATAACAACTTACATATTTGATTTTTTTTAATGAAACTTGAGGAAGAGTGACAATGTTTGTTTTTGATCTTGCCTTTAAATCCAGTGACCCTCCCTTTATTTCATGCAGTCATATTTCTCTGCGGTGGAAATTCCCATGAGACTTTCATCTACTCTGTATTCAGAGCTCACAGAAATGTGAAACCCTCATACTGTTCAACAGACCACAGTTTTTGAGGGGTGTTCAATTTTGTGTTATTTTCCATCTACCATTTAAAAAATATTGTTAAATCATTGGGTCTTCTTTTTTTTTAGTTCTAAAATGTACATGGAGTATGGTTTGATAACCTTCATTGTGTAAATCAACATCATCCAAACCACTGGGTATAGTATAAGCAGGTACAGTGTAGGAAGTGACAGTAGGCATTACTACCTGCATTGCTCTAGGATCAAACTGCTTTTCTCACTTCTTATGGGTTACCTGGACTGCCTTTTTTTTTTGCTTTTGCCAATCTATGCCCTTTTATTATATACATATAATGCACTTCAATCCAATTGATAAACTGCCCCTTTACCTGTAAGAAATATATTTCAATATTTGCCAAACTCTAAGCATAGATCATTGGCTGTATTATGTCTCAAAGTAGAAAGTGCAGTAACTGCCAGGTACCATGGCTCACACCTGTAATCCTACCTACTCAGGAGGCTGAGATCTGAGGATCAAGGTTCAAAGCCAGCCTGGGCACAAAAGGACCTGAGACTCTTATTTCCAATTAACCTCTAGAAAACAGGAAGTGGGGCTTGGGTCAAGGGTAGGGTGTTAACTTGAGCTGAACAGCTCAGGGACAGCGTCCAGGCTGAGTTCAAGCCCTATGACCCACAAAAAAAGAAAAAAGAAAGGACACTAACTATATTCATTTGTGCCCAGCACTCTCCTGTGAAACTCTTGAAGGGCCTGAAGCTCAGCTAAATTTCCACAGCTGACAGATGAGAGTTGTAGAAGATCTCATTTGTTTTCTCTGGCCACTCCTGGGCCTAAAACTTGACTATGAGTTAAAAAAAAATTCAGATGTTCACTCAAGAAGTGAGTTTTCTTAAAACATAGGTATTCTATTAGTCGAGAATGCTGTACCATACGTTTTGATTTGCATTTTTATGAATTTCTTGGCCCCCTATGTTGCTCTATTCAAACATGCACAAAAGTCATATATAATTTGAATTCATCAAAACCTTCATCATATGCATTTCTTAAGAGTGTGCAGAGACCCCCTCCCTAAAGTTCTCTGTGCAGCACAGCAGTGAGCACCCAAATATGCTAGTTTGCACAATTTAGGACATACAGATGATCAGTATTACAGTGCCAGATACATATATAATGCAAACCAAGCACTGCCTGCTGCTAGATGACACAATTATTAAAAACAGTGAAAAGGCAATATTCATTTTTCAAGCCTGAGTGGCTATTCCCCTATGTTAATGCAAGCTTAATCCATATTTAATATTCTAGAGATATGGGAGTCCCTGTTTTCTTCCTGTTTCTTTCTGGTTATTCATTTGGCAAGTTTGTTACCATTCACAAAGTTTTCAAATTTTTGTGTTTTTCATAGTTTCACAATGATTTCTTGGGCTTATTACAGGCATTTCTCCATTTTATATGCAGCCATAAGTATATACAGTTTTTAAACACTGTTTTTCCTACACTGCTTATTTTGGGCTTTTGTTAATTTTCTTCTAGAAAAATGCATTCAATTATTTCTTAATTGCAACACTGGAATTTGCTGAGGGGAGCATGGTGCTCCAGAGCCATTGTCTGAGGAAATGCAGGTGTGGCAGAAATGGGAGACACTGTTGCCTTTTCTTCTGCTAATCAGAGACACAGTTTGATCAACAGCTAGGCTCTGTGCTTTGCCTGTGGTGATGTGGCTTTAGTTTTCTCAGTTTGATGCCATTTGGAAACACCTCACAAGGAACAAAACAGCAGCATAATTACTTTGTAGGGAAAGAAAGAATAAAGTCATCCATTGTAGATCTGTGTCCATGTAAACAAGGTCCTGAAACTATGTGACAAAATAATGGCCAAGTCTTTATTCACTAAATAGTTCTCATTTTCTTCCATATCATACAGCATATGAAAACTGTCTGAATGTATAAAATACTTTTACCTCAGGGTACTTGGAGATTGTTCCGTGGGCTGTTTTTTTTCAGAAATTATATGTCCACAATGGAGTTCTACTAATTCTGTTAACATTTAAACAAGTAAATTAATGTGTTAACATTTAAACAAGTAAATTAATCATGAATATATTTAAATTCAAGATGAAGATTCCTAATAAAACCAAATAATCGTTATCTTCTGAAATAAACAAAATTTACATAACAACCCCATTTTTCTTTTATACACTATATATAAAGTATCATGTACAAAGTTTCCAAATAATGTGGTAATGAAATGCTGATCAATTTTGAATATTTTACCCAAAGCCAATATTTACATTCAACTGTTTATAACTATGAATATTGAGCTAAAATTGCTTATAGCAACTATTATGTTTTTTATATAAAACAGAAAACTTTAAGACATCAATGCATATAAGAAAATACTGTGCAACTATTTTGTACTATATATTAGATTTGGAGGTATAAAATAAATAACAGATATTTAATGTGTTTATTATACGTAGAGGTACCTGTTAATAAATTTGGACACTTTGGAAGAAAAATGACTTTTTATTTGTTTTGGAAGCTCTTTTCTTATAGAAAATTAGTTCTAAGGATAATAGATTCCAAAACACTTGTTGAAAATGTGCCTTTGAAAATAGCTTTCTTATTTAAGGAGAAGCTTGTATGCCCAAGTACAATCAATAGCAACATGTGCATAGTCACAAGTAATGAGGATAGAAAAGAGGATAGAAATGAGAATGTGTGGAATCACGAGTATGAGAATAGAAAGATTTATAAAACACCTTCTCCAAGAATTACTGAAAGTAATAGCAGGATGACCCCTACAGCTCTGTTGTATAATTCTGGAAATATTTTTATTAACAAATTACTTAAACTCGAGTTGTAAATTTTAGAACCAAAAAGATAAAAGAAAAACTCAATAATGAAATATGTGTGAGTTTAGAAAGAGTTAGCTGTTGACATGGTCATTCATGTTTTTATCTTTTAATTTTTGCCTTTTCACAATATCTGTGATTGTCTCGTTTTTTCAGAAATACAAAAATTAGATATAAAAATTCAGCAAATCAGCTTTGTTTATTTTTTTTTTTTAAGATTTCATTCTGGCTCTTTTTTTTTTTTCTTTTTGGTTGGTCGTGGGCTTGAACTCAGGGCTTAGGCTCTTTCACTGAAGGCTAGCCAGTTAGAGCCACAGCTCCACTTCAGACTTTCTCATGGTTAATTGGATAAGAGTCTCATGGACTTTGGTGGTCATGCTGCCTTTGAACTGTGATTCTCAGATCCTCATATCTCAGCCTCCTGAGTGTCTAGGATTACAAGCGTGAGTCACCAGTGCCTTGGCTGGATTTTTAATGTTAAGTCATAATATTGTATTTCTTCTTGTCCTACAGTTTCAGATAATCTCACAGGAAAATGTCTATCAGACTGAGTTACCATTACAAGTTTTGAAAATCTGATACCTTTAAATGTTTCATCTGGTATAAAACAGCAGGTTTGCATAGATAGAGTAACCAATAATACCCTAATACAGTTAGTTAGGAATGTCATTTTAAGGGGAATCTGATTCCTTCTTTTCTATAAAGAGCAATCTCATTTGAAAGTGGAAATTACAGATGCATAAAATAGTCACACATACACACACACACACACACACACACACACACACACAGATAAGGCTAGGAATCTGAAGAATGGATGGCTTCTCCCCAGATGAATAACTACTTAATTGATTATAACCTAAGAAAATAGTAATTCTAATTTTGTTAAATAACAGTAGCAAATGAAACGTATGGAAATCTTTCTCTTGATAAGTTTGCTTTCAATGGTCAACATATATTAAGCAGATTATCCTATAACATCAAAGGATATTTTATTAAATAAAAGAATAATTTTATTATGTCCAATGCACAACTAATATTTGTATGATGTTAGGGATGTATCAACAATATATAGCTATTTTTAACCTGTTTATTTAATCCTTAAAAGTCATAAAAGCAGTATAATGCAATCATTAACTTAATACAACTCAATCATTAATTATATAAAGGATCTAACTATGTTATGTTCTAAAGGGTACAAGGTGTTAATGTCATATTTTATATGAATATTAAGGTAGAAATAATATATGAGAGCTAATTTTTACTTAATAAATTTGTATAATATCACATTTCAATCAATAACAGAGACTATAAAGAGGGTTGTCATTAGCACATGAAGGATAAATGAACGAATATGTTCATTGACTCATCTTGTACACTGAGTGGACTGAATCTCCATGTACAAGCATGTGACAAGAGTTAAGTAAAGTAACTACTCCCCTGGCATTTTGGATTCTCATGGTGTTTCCATCAGCCACAAGATGAATGAAATGATTGGTCACCTGTTTCTCAGCTGTTAGAAGGACTGGGGCAGGAGTGACTCTTCTTGACAAAAGTGCTCTAAATATTTCTGAAGAAAAGAAAGCAAACAACCCTAGTAAAAGGCTTTTCAGTTTTATTTCTAGCTACAAGAAAATGTATTACCTCTGGCCTAAAAAAAGGAACATGGGCATTCAATTTCTAGTTGCTATTTATTATTATTATTATTATTATTATTATTATTATTATTAAAAGAAATGATCCACAGGCTAGGAGTAACAGTAAAGCTTGGAAATTGTTTAGATGTATTATATCCTTTAGATCACTAATGGAAGAACAATGTGTGTTGATGATCTTGGGCCTCTGAGACTCCCAGCAATCTTTTATCCCAACAGAACACATTATGAAATAATTGCATCATTCATTCATCATTCACTTATTCATTTTATTCATTTTACAGACACTAAAAGTGCATTGGGAAGGTGGAGGCAACTGAATGAGGAAGCACAGAAGGCAATTTGGGGTACATATATTTAGTGATGAGTCCCAGGAAGGAATAATCAGACTGCAGAAGCCATTTTCTATTTTGATCAGTTTCTGCACTGTATGACATGCATTGTTCTTTCTACCTTTTTACCTTTTGTATGCTTAGGATATCTTTCTGTACTCTGCTTACCTAACACATAATTATGACTCAAACATCCAACAGAAATAACACATGCTCTATCAAGCTGTTTGTATTCAACTGTTGGCAAAGAAAGATGCTTTAGGAAATAATATGCTTTATGCAATGCTTATGGTCATGTTTTTGAAATATGCTGTGATGTGGGGTGTTTCTGGATTTGAAATGGAGAACTCTTGCTTGCTAGGAAGGTATGCTTTGACTTAAACTATGTCTTCATACCTTTTTCTAGGTAGGCATTCCTGTTCTTTCCTGGGGCAAGACTCAGACCACGTCTCTGTTCTTCCTGTGATGTACAGAGCAGTTACAGTTATACAAGTTTAGGTATTAAGTACATTAAGAATGATGTCACTTCTTCTCTCATTTTGCTCCCAGATTTTTCCCTACCAACCCTTCTTTCCTGCCCCAAGTTGATAGTTAATTTCCAACATAGTGTCCAGTGAGTATCATTACTAAATTAGTTCACCTTCTCTCCTACCATTTCTTTGTAACGATTTTGTGTTCCAGTCTAATGTAATGCATAGATACATTCTAGTTTGAATTAAATATTCATAATAGGGGACATACAATTTACTAAGTTTTATATATTCACTAATCAAATGTACTCCATATGACATTTTTGAAGGTTTTTAACTACAAATAGAAACGTAGAGCCTTCTCAACCTTACTTCATAAGGCTAGACTTCAGAGCTTCTAATTCCCATGAGTTTATGTTTATTTTCTGTGTCCTGATATACTGTTTCAGTAGTCTGACTTCCATGCTTAAATGACGTATGATGTGGTTATGAGATGACACATAATTCAGCTCTAGTCTGAAGTAGCCTCAGGCATTTATGTTAGATAAGCTAGGTAATAATCAAAAGTCAATGATGGTTGTGAGATTCTAATTACATTAAAAGTTGGCTTGTGCTTCCTCAATAGACATATGGAAGAATTATTAATCCACATTCCATTACACAGATGTACTTTGAAAGTGTTTATACAACCAAAATACAATAAGCAGTGTATGTTTTAAGAGTTAGAGTAAACCTGTGTCTCTAAAGGAATCACAAGTAAGAATAATACTGTTCGTGATTACAACATTAATAACCTTTCATATTAACATTCTGAAACTAAAATTATTGAATCAATAGCTATTCAAGATTTATAATGAAATGGAAAAATAGTAACAAAAATTTCTTTTTTTGTGTACTGGTGCTTGGGCTTGACACAGGGCCTGGACATTGTCCCTGAGTTTTTTTGGGAGGAGGGCGGGTCTCTCAAGACTAGTCTACCAATGTAGTCACAGGTCCACTTTCACTTTTCGGTGGTTAATTGGAAATAAAAGTCCCTTTGTTGCTCAGCATGCCTTTAAAATTTAATCCTCAGATTTTACCTGCCTGATAGGATTATAGGTGTGAGCCACTGGCACTAGCTCAAGGTTATCATTTTTTCTTGTCCTTGCAATTATTCTTTGCAAGTTTTCCTTTACTCTGTTATGGAGTGTGTCCTAACATGTAATCAACTGGGAGAATATTGGAAAAGCAGAAAAAGAGATAGTAGTACCAAAGGATTTCCAATATTTCACAAGATAATGTTGTACACTCAAAGAAAATTTGTGAGGCTGTCTGAGACCTTACTTATACTGAGTCTGGCAGATCCTTAAAGCTGCTCAGGCAACAGATAGGTATATTCCTGTATTTGCAAACCTAAAATAATTTCTAGACCTTTGGGCAGAATGAATTCTAGAGATCAAAGTCCTATCACCAAAAGGCGTTTGCTCTTAATCCCTGGCATGACACACACATATTCAGTAAGTTTCAAAAATGTGTATAAAACACTTCATAGCCCATCTCAGAGCCAGAAATCTGATAGAAAATGACTATGTATAATGTAGAAATGGGAATAGTACTAGTTGCATTTGTGTTTTTTTCTCAGAAATTATCATTTATTTTTGTTAATAAATGAAATGTCATCATTATATCACTAAATCACTTGCCTCCCTCAAACCCATTAGCAATGAATAAAGTGAATTAAAGTCATTCATAAAAAATCTATGAATTGTGTGTGCGTATGGCTCACTGCAATAATCCTATTTAAGAAGGAAGCCGAGATCTGAGGATTGTAGGAAAGTCTAGAAGACTTTTGTCTCTAATTAATCAGTAACAAACTCAAAGTGGAGCTGTGGCTTAAGTGGTGTACTGCCAATCTTGAGGGACAAAGCTAAGGGACAGTGTTCAGGTCTTGAATTCAAGCCTTAAAATTGGTACATGCACACACATGCATACACACATATACACATAAAATCTATAAATGACTTTTGTCCAAGGGAAGAAGCTGAAAGATGACAACAACCCTCTACGCATTTTAAATTGAAAGCATTTTTTTTCTATAATTAAGGCTGACAGGAAAGGATTCCTTATTGATTAAAAAATAGAATGGAAAGGACCAAAGGGTGAATTGACAAAGTATAGTGGAACTTCCAGTGATTCAGTGTCTAGTACACAGTTACAATCATAGTAGAGTTTCAAAATCGTTTTTTTTTCCAGTCCTGGGCTTGAGCTCAGGGCCTGAGCACTGTCCTTGGACTTTCTCAAGAGCTCTACCACTTGAACCTCAGCACTACTTCTGGCTTTTTTTCTATGTATTTGGAACAGAGGAATCGAACCTGGGTCTTCACGCATGCTAGGCAAGCACTCTACCACTAGGCCAAACTCCCGGCCTCCTCAGAATCAAATTTTTCTTTCAGGTCATTTACTCTTCTGAAATTTTGTCCCTTAGTCAAAGCAGTTGCCACCAGCAAGGGAAATATAAGCATAGCTGTATACATATTCAAATATATATGTAAAATATAAATAAATTAAATATATTTCTTGTCTTCATACTATTTATGAACTCATTTTTTTACTAGATACAGATAATATCAATGCTTCTGCTTAAAAATAATATAGCAAGGAGCCTCAATTTTCTTACATGTTAATACATTGGAAGTTATGGCTCATTAGAAATATATGGAAAATCAAGTACTTTCCTTGTATCTTTTGTGATCCAGCCTGAGAGTCTTCTGAACTAAGGAGTACTTTACAAGAGCAAACTCAGAAAACATTATTCAGCAGAATCTGATGGCCTTTCTCATGTAACAGACAAAAAAATTACTCAAAAAGTGATCCAGCTTCTAGCTGCTATGAAAAGCCCATTCTTGGCTGATTTCTTAACTCTCTGATGGTGAATAGTTGATCGGATATACATCTCTACTACATATGAATTTCACTTCCTTTGATTGCATACCCAAGAATTGCGTAGGAGAATCATATACATATTTAAATTTAGCTTGTGAGGAACCTCCATACTGATTTCCTTAGTGGCTGGAATAATTTATATTCCCTACAAAAGTGTTTGAAGCACCCTTTCGCCCTAGATACTTTCGAGCATTTGTTGTTACGTTCTCCAGGATGATAGCAATTCAGAATGGAATAGTTTTCATCTATATTTCCCTCATAAATAAAAATGTACACTGAGTATTTATTAAACATTAGTAAGTCTTCCTTTAAAAACTACTAATCCATGTAACCATTTCTTGATTGGATTACTATGTAATGGATATTTACATTTTGAGCTCTTTATATATGCTGAGTGGTAATCTCTTGTCAGATGAATGGCTAGTAAAGATTTGTCTCACTTTTTTTTAGACTTTCTCTTCACTCTGCTGTGCAAAAGCTTCTGAATGTGATGAGATTGATCTCATTTATCAGTCTTCCTTTCATTAGTTCAGTTATTGAGAGTCTCACTCAAAAAAATCATTGCCTATGCCTATACCTTGATGTGTATCATGCTGTTCACCTCTAGTTGTTTCAAACTTCAGGCACTACACTAACATCTTTCAGCTATTTTGAATTAATATTTTCACAGGGTGAGAAATGGAGGTATATTTACAGTCTCTTAAATGTGAACATACAGTTCTCCTATTTGGTTGAAGATGTTGTCTTCCCTTCATGGGTTGTTTTTGGTACCTTTTGGAGGTAGCCATCTTGAAAGTTTACATTTGTGATTAGATTTGCAAAGAATAAAAGATTTCTCTTTTTCCTTGATATTACATATGTACTGAAATAAAGATGTGCTAAATATTTATCAAAATATGTAATGCCTTTAAAATTCTCTACTGGTAGACATGAAATATATGATAATAAATATATAATATAAATAAATATATGATAATAAAACAACTAGTCTTGCTTTTTGCTGCAACTGAGAGTTATACTGGAGGGAGTCCCTTATGCTTTTATATTGAAGTAGTTTAATTGTTTAAAAATAATTGAATAATTGAAAACTTGGTTCTAGACTACTTTATTTGTTTATAAGTGCATTTCAATGAATTTCAAGCATTTCAAAAGTAAAATAATTTCCTTGGTCTCTGAGTTTTTCACTAGAAAAAATTGTCTAGTGGGAGAGATAGACACATAAACAAGTAATTCCTTCTAGTACAAAGTTCAACCATATTTACACATGCTGGTTTATTTCAGGAACAACAAAGAAGGATTCATGGCCTAACAGGAGAGTTTGGGCAAAGTTGTCAGAAGTCTGTTCCTGAATTGAGTCTATAAGGGTTTCAACTGAAGATTTCTAAAAAATGGTTTTACATACCATGTCTATTTTAACAAATTTATATTTACAGTTCAGGCCCTCCTTAAAAATTCCAGATTTTGTTTATCTTATCACCTCTTTAGTATAGGCAATGAGATTAAGTGGTGTCTAATAAATGTCACAAATTGAATGATTAGAAATTTAAAAAAAACAACCTTCCAGTCTCTTCATTTTATTCTTATAGCTACTTTGGCTGAGTTTTTCTTCTCTATGTTTCTGGCAACTCCATGTTCCAGGCTCAAATCTGATCCTATTTCTTGAGTAATTGTGACAGAGATGTATTTTTTTTTAAATCTCAAAGATTAAAAGAACAAATGCCATAGAGATCTAAGAATCCCAGGCACAGCTTCTACAAGCATTATCAATCAAGCTACATGTATTTTGTTGTACAATGGGAAAAAATGTGAAGATACCTGTGATATATACTGGTTTTATAAGAACTATATGTTTTCTGAAAGAGTGTCTTTTATATCTTTGGTCATAAGGCCAAATTAGGTTACATGAGAAGGTTCAAAAACCCAAATCTGACAAACATTATAGAAACTAGGTGCCAATGATCAATTTGTGTATTATTTATGAATTTTTCTAGAAAGGTTAGTATGTATTATTCTTATTCTATTTTAGAATATAGCAAAGTATATTAATCAACAATTACCACACATTCAGGTTCATTCAAGGGTGAACATCAAGATTTTTGACAAAATATTTGCAACAGCCTTACTAAGGTCATCTTTATGCTTCTATACCTTATTTTTTGTCTGTCAAAAATGCTAAGGTTGTATTTCTGAAATACATTAAAAATCCTACCAATTTTAATTATGTTCAATATTATTGCCTTGGTTTAAGCTACCATCATGTATCTATCCTGAATCTTTGTGGTAACATTTTAGTGGTTGTATCTAATATTCTTGTTGTTCCCCCCAAAATTAACTTACTTAACATTCAGTATGGTCATTCAGAAATAATGTGCAAGTTAAGTCTTTGCTCAATAGTTTTCATTGTTTTTCTTTGTGTTCCAAGTGAAAGCCAGGCCTTTCAGTGACTTAATTCTACAGTGTTTGACTGCCTATTTGTTGCTTGTTGGATGGTATTTCTATCATTCACACACTTGGATCATCTTCCACTTTTACTGGATTCTTTGTTTACTCTTTCTTGAACACACAGGACCCATATTCACCACATTTCATTTATGCCAGCAGAAGTTTAGGTCTGTGGCACTTTCCTTGATATTTTTCAGATCACTTGTATGAGGTTCCTAAGGCTTTTTTTCAATGTTGCTTTTTTTTCCAGTCCTTGGCTTGAACTCATGGCCTGGGCACTGTCCTTGGGCTTTCTCAAGGCTAGTGCTCTGCCACGTGAGCATACCATCACTTCCAGCTTTTTCTGTGTATGCGGTCCAGAGGAATCAACTGCAGATCTTCATTCATGCTAGGCAAGCACCCTACCACTAGGTCAAGCTCCCAGCCCCTGCTTTCTGTTTTAAGCTTATTGTAAACGTGCTACTTAATACTATAAATGTCCACCAGGACCATAGTTTCTTCTTTACTCTATGCTATTTTTCTACAGAACTTACCACTTTCTCCTTCACTATATAATGCATAATGTGTATTATGTCAAATAAATATAATATCACAATTACAAATTCAGGATGAAGAACCTCATTTGATTCATTAGGTAATGAATAGATAAGACCTTAAGGATGAGTAAAATCACAAGTAGACAAAAGACAAAAGTGGAATAGCAACAAGCCATGAACAATCTTGGGAATGAGAAATCTGAACAGCTCCATTAGAACACAGACTCCCAGAGAAGATAAATTTGATAAGAGAGAGAATGAAAAAAGCTTAAGGACAAAAATATTCTATTATATTGCTGATTTAATTCCTTACAGCTTATTAACACTACTCATTTTAGGGTCAAATGTGAAGTTTTCAACCAGAGTTCTATTTCATCTTACTGTATTAACTTCCAGGACATTAGAAATGGGACAAATATAGCTGGTATATTCCATCCTGATCTCATTTACAATGGTAATTTTCCTGGGATGGATCTCTTCCCCAATGGTCCTGCATGTGGACATGTCAGTGGAAATAAATACATTGCATTATTTACTAGCTAAAACTCTAATTAGTGTACCTATAAGTTTCTATCCATTTTAATAACATTTTACTTATAAAAAGAAATTATGATGAGACTGTCAACACTATGTCATAGTCCGGTGTTAGTATAAAATGGGACAAGTCTTTATTTTTAAAATGAAAATGCAAAATGTATTAAAGCAAAGAAGTAAAAAAGTCTACATGGAAAATCTCCTTGGAGTGAACATGTTGAAATACTATCGTGGTAATAAAAATGTGAATTTATTAGGTAGGGGAGAAAAGTAAAGATTTGGAAATGAGTGGGATAATTTAATTTGAAATATTTCAGTTAATCTAATAAAATACCGTAAGCCTAAGTAGTAACAACCACTCCTGGGTGTTTCCCCACTGCCCAGAGGGAGTTCACATAATCAAATTAAAATTCGAAAAGAAAAGAAAATGTCTACTGATCATATCATGTCTGAAATTGGGATTTGTCATTTTCTTTCATATTTAAAAAATGAATTTTTGCTTGTTTGAGATTGTATTAAACTAGAGATAATGGTTAAACTGGGTGGTCCCAAAACAGATCCTACAGGAACTTAATTTAGCCATTAAGTTAGCAAAGGTAATTGTTTTCCATCCTAAATCGCCCAGCCTGCCACTGCTTAATATCACCAGTTGACATTCTCCTTTCTAATTTCCACATTTTCCATATGTAAATTAGGCATGTCTTCTCCCACTGTCAAGATGAAAGAAACATAGAGCATGTGTAAAACTGTACATAAAAGCAAAATGCAAACTAAAGGTCATAAAAGAACGTGAGATTTAAAAAAAAAATGTGTAGGGGCCGGGAGTTTGGCCTATTGGTAGAGTGCTTGCCTAGCATGCTCGAAGACCCGGGTTCGATTCCTCGCTACCACATACATAGAAAAAGCCAGAAGTGGTACTGAGGCTTAAGTGATAGAGCTCTAGCCTTGAGAAAACCCAAGGAAAGTGTTCAGGTCCTGAGTTCAAGCCCTAACTGGCAAAAAAAAGTGTAACTTGATAAAGTAATTGTCCAGGAAGCACTTAGTCATGCTGAAATCTTCATGATCTAAGGAAGTTCAATAAACTCAGCATCATTTTCCATCATATAATACCTGTCCTCTTTAAGATGTTAATTATGCTGACCAAGATGATATATGATTTGTGATATTTTGGGGGATATTCCCATAAGTAATTGGTTTTTCATAAATACCTACCCTTCCCTTTTCTTAAGATTGTCTTTCTTCGCTTGTTTCTGTTAACATCGTTAGCATATCTAGCTTATTAAGGGAAGGATGAACTAAAGATTCTTGCCTTTTGCGAAGTGTCTTTGTAGTTTTAATACGTACAGCCTGCATGATAATTTATTCTCAAAATGCCATGACTAAATCTAAAATATACATGAGACTTCCATGAAATGACTCATCTAAGAAAAATGTAACTAGGAAAATAAGGTAGGGATAGAGGAGTGATGATAGAGGTGACATGAATGGAGAGATACTGTATTCCTGAACTGAAATGTTGACTTGAAACTTCTTGTGCAATGATTTAAGTGGAACAAAATTTGAAAAATAAGCCTCCTGTTGTTAATTTTAAGCAAGAAGAGGAAGCGGAGAATGGGGAAGAGAAGAAAGGAAGAGAAGGAAGCCAAAAGAAGGAACTTGAGCACTGGCAGAATCTTCAGGAGATGCACCTTGCCCTCCTAAGTATCATTTGGAAAATGTACAAATGAGATAAGAAAAATTCATTTTTCAGGTTATAGCTGTGATAGATTGACACATGCCTGATTGGTGTGCAAGCCTTCTCTCTGACTTTCCGTCTTTATCATCCTTAATCGCTTTCAATTTTGGTTTTAGATCAGTCACTCAACAGAGACTCTTACTGGGAACATTTATCACTAGATTTTATACACCTAGGAGACACAATGAACCCGAGAAGATACGATTAAATCAAACACATGAGAAAATGATACATTAAAGAGATGAAGTCCACAGAAAATATAAGATGCTGCTGCCACTGTAAGATGGCATATATATATGCAGTAAATAATTCTTATATATAGGCATGTATCCCAATGATAAAAGTAAAAACCATTAACATGGTCAGCTATTATTATCACAAAGTGTATCTACTCTACATAATTACAGATAATACTACAACACTGATTCTGACCTTCCAGTGCTTCCTGGTCCCTGGAGTCAGGCTTCCAAAACACTTCATTCTGATATTCAACTAAAATTCCCGGATGTGTCCTATGTACTACCTTCTAATTTTCTGTCAGGACAACAAATACGTTGGCAGGGAATTTATACAACCTTACCTACCTTTAAGTAGTTGAGAGGAGATGAGATATTCACTCCAACTAAACCAGAATTGGCTGTGTTGTTTGTTTTGGGAGATTGGAAGGAGGTCATTCTAGGATATTCATTTTTGCATTCACTTATTAGTTACACATTCCAACTCATATTTTCCTCATTATTTTTGGGTTAGAAAACACCTAAAAACAATTTTAAAACACATAGAAAGTATATCTAAGTATCTGAATCAATACCTTGACATTTAAAATATTTATCGCTATACATTCAATATTTTCACCCCTAGGAATTTATCTATCAATGTTAAGTAAGCAATAGTCAAAGATAGATGATAAGCGAACAAACATATGTATAGAAAATTAAAAAAAACATTTAATGAAATAGTTTATAAATACAAATATTCTCTAATTCTCAAATAAAATACCATTTAGTAGTATGATATTTTTGTATGCATATAATCCTTTCATATTCATTTTATAAATAAAGGTTTGATCTATTTGACTCCTAATAGAAAAGAGCTCCTTTTGTTACTTGGTAGAAAAAAAATACTGACACTGAAGAATATACTACTGTGTAGCACTCATTTTAAGAAGAAAAAATATTGAGAAAACATGCACATCAATATGAATCAGTTCACTATGACATTTTTCAGAAAATCAAATTAGTCATTCATTCTAATGAATGGAGAACCATTAATACACCTTATTGTTTTGTTCATTATTCATTAATTCTTTACTATTCACATATAAACTTCATTGTACCTAATGACTTTGGCCTCTTCAACAAACAAGTTAATTCATAATGACAATATATTACAATTATTGTGACAGTGTAAACAGGAAAGAATTGGACAAACCAACCTGAAAATGTAATATACCTTGCAGGAAATACAATGTAATATACCTTGCAGAAGATACAATGTAATGTACCTTGCAGAAGTTATCTTTAAGACTCTAATGTTCTGACCTCAAGCCATCAAAAGTGAGTAATATTTGTAATTTCAAATGACACAATATGTATAAGAAATAGATGACGTTAATGCCATACTTCAGTTAGGCAACAATTTCATGATATCCTCCACTGGTCTGTTTAAAAAATTCAAATAGAAGTAGTGAGAATGAACAATGAAATTGACTTGAATTCTCCTAATTTTTCCCCCTCTGGCTAGCCTGTGATGGAGATACCCATTGATGCTTTGAAATACCCAGATGTCAGGCAACAAGGTCTGGGGCAAGAAATTAAACTTATAAGCTATGGGTAGCTGCTCACAGCTAATGATTTTTAAATATGAAAAAATGAAGGGCATATACAAGAATCATTGTTTAATATCCTAGTCTTCACCACAACTGATCATTATTTTCTGGAACTGATTTATAGGAACACATTTATTTATAACATATTTGTATCATACTAAATAAAATATGATATTCAGCAACTCTATCAAATTTTACATATTTCTGTTCTATTTCATTATAATTAATTCCTCAAGGATAGACATTTAAAATGAAAGAAGTCTCTATTTTTTAAATTTTAAGTTATTTCTAGAACTTCTCATTTTTTCAAAGGCATTAATACAACACGTATTACTGTGGGGATAAAATACTTATTTTAAAAATGCTTTAAAAAATCTGCTCATGTTGTATAAGAGATGTACCTGTTTTTACTGAAGCCTTCCTTTGGTAGAATGAAAGGCACTTCAATACCCCCAAATCATCTAGCTGACAGAAACTAGTCATTCTCTAGGGGTGCCAAAAGATCACACCACCCAAAGCTCCTTCGAGCTGCTTGCCAATTACTCAATTATTCCTTAGAGGGATGGTAACTGCATCATAGATTACAGCTTAACTCTATTTTCTACAACATGATAGTTTATAAAATTATAGTCTAGGCTATAGCATTTCTGTTTGATTTATGCCCACCCTGAGGCATGAAATTTCCTTCCTTCCAGGAGGAAATTATGCTTTCTTGAATGGAAAGAGTAGATGACAACCATAAAATAACTCAGATTCCTTTCCCTCCCTCAATTACCTAGAGCCTTTATTTCTCATAAAAGCAAGAGGAATTACAAGATCATTAATACTTTCAGTGTTGGTAAATGAGAAATGACAAATCTCTTAATTGATTTGCCTTGACCATATTTCTAAATATTGCATACTACGTAGCCAGTGATTATGTTAAAGCTAGATAAAGAATGAATAAATTCCAACTTTCTTATTTGATTCATTTTATGCTACTGTATCATTATGAAATACTTAATCATTTGTGAGATGTGCTATATAGTAACCACGTTTAAAACTGACCATGACAGATGAGAGGATATTTTAATTCCCTATAGTAATGCATGTGAAATTTAAAAACCTGTGGCATTATATTTCATAAAATATAGGATCTAAAATTGCCATGTTGATAATCACCTGACTTTTATTATTTTTGAAGTATTGCTAAATGCCCTATTTTTTAGTTTCATGCTATTTTAATCAAAATCTATTGTAAGACCCATAAAGCATTAATATTTGATAGGAATCTGTGATTGTACTTTTATCTCTTTATGTGCTCATGCTTACATCTACTTATCTGTAAAATGTCTTATCTTTGTTAGCCTAAACTAAAATTTTACCTCAGCACCTGAGAGCAAGAGGTTTGAGTTAGTTCTATTATGTTCACAAAAATATAGCACATAAAAATGAGTTTTACAATAATAAAAAATAATTTAGGTAATCAAATCTAAAAATCTCAATTTGGAAATCAAAAAGAATACATACAAAATATTCAAACAGCCAGTGGGATTACTGAAATATATTTTAGGGACATACTACCTCCATACATATAGAGATATCCCATATTCTAAGTAGATAGGTTACATGTCGGGGAGCAAAGAGTTAATATTTTCATCAGTATGGTACTTAATTTCATTTTCATTCTTTATAGAACAAATATCTAATTGTCATGGGGACTACATTTACCCATTGTGCAGTGTAATTCCTACACTTCTCTCTTTCATTTACTGTGATACTGGTTAAAACAGTGGGGCACCTACACCTGGTTTCTCAAATCTATTGCTCCTTGAAGGGTCTTTTGAATTGGGTGGAAAAATTTGGACGTTGTAAAGCCAGATGGTTCAATTAAATATATAAATTGAAGGGAACCAGAGGGTAGTTTGCTGATGCTCTGTTTTCTAAATCAAACCTGGTGTGAAAGTCTGTGCATAAAAGTCTGGCCTGTATTTCAAATGTGATTTTATTAAAGGCAGATTTTTGGAAGATATGGCATATATGAGAGCCCTTTCTCCAACAAAAGAAGAGATTGAGAAAGTTATCTTGGAAATTTTGAACAGATATAGATTTAGGTGTTTCTATGATAGGCATATGTACATGCAAATAATAATGGTTATTGAAGTTTAAGACAAAGGGTTTTACTTTGTGTCAGTTGTAGTTACTGGAAAGGTCTAGAATCCCTCTGCTAAAGAGCCTCACTAGAGTCAGAAAAAGTGCTCACTCCAGAAGAACCGATGATGGGTCTTTTACAATGCAGAGGAACAGAATTTTATCCAAATGAATCTTAAATAAAGTAGCATTGTATTTAGAGATTTTGCATAATCTATTTGAAACATTGCTTTGAAGGAGGGGAGAAAGGTCATTGCTGGTAATTGAACTCAGGCCCTCAGCCATGCTAAGCAAATATTCTGACATTTGTGACAGAGGTCCAAACCATTTTATTTATATATTTTTATTTTCTAAATTTCAAATAATTGTAAAGGTAAGTTAAAAACTAGCATGGGGAATATGTCTGTCATTGTATATTTTTCTTTGTTTTAAGATACGGTTTTGCTAATTTTGTTCAGGTTAGCCTAGATTACAAGCATAGGTCAAATACTTGGTTGCATATGGGATTTTGAAAGCCAAATCCTATCATAAATATCTGTTTATTTAAAGATGACAAGATGTCTACAAATATATCAAAATTGAAGAACAATTTAGCAAAAAATATTGTACAAAAGAATCAATAGTATGCATGTATAGAAACTACAGTAATTTATTTTGATGGACAGGAATGACTTCTTATTTGTCAGAATTTTATTTCAAGAAGCACTGGGAAACTATCATTTCACTGTTCCCTTTTTGTCCCTGGTTTAAAATATAAATCCTATGAAACACACAGAAATGTAACAAATTTTACTATGTTTAGCAAGAGCTCAACAAGGAAAAAAAGTCAGAAAGTGAATTTTCCTTTTTTTAATAGCTTAGAATAGACAGCATGAAGCAATTCACTTCAGAAGGATAAAAAGATTCTGCCTGAGGACATAGCTAGCAAGATAAATAGAAAGCCCATAGAATGAGAAATGATTTTTTTTACTAGCAATGAATCAGAAAAGTGCCTCATATCTAAAACACACTAAAAAGCTCAAAATCATTAACCCTCCCCAAAGTAAACCATCAGAGAGACAACAGCCCAATTAATAAATGGGCTGAAAAATTAAAGAGATTTCTCAGAAGAAGAAAAGCCAATTGATATATGAGAAATTTCAGCATCTCTGGCCACAAAAGAAACACAAATCAAAACAACATTGAGATTCTACCTCATCCCAGGGAGAATGAACCACTATCAAGAAAACTAACAATAAAAAATACTGGCATGACTGTGGCCAAAAGAGAGCTCTACTACACTGCTGGGGGGAATATAAACTTGCTCGAAGTCTGGAAAGCTATTGTGGAGGTTCCTCAGAAGACTAAACAGTTTCCCTATGACCCAGCAATTCCACTCCTGAGTATTTATCCAGTAGACCACAAACACTAAAGCTACCAGCACAATGAACCACTGCAGCATTGTTTACCTTCCTCCTTATGATATAGAATCAACCCAGATGCCCCTCAGTGGATGACTGAATCGAGAAAATGTGGTATATACACACACAATGGAATTCTACTCATCTACCACAGAGATCGATATTATATCATTCATAAGGAAATGAAAAGACTTGGAAAAAATTAAGTAAACCAGACTCAAAGAAATATAGGTTGCATGATTTCCCTCATTTGTTGCAACTAGAATGTGTCCATAAATTTACAAGTAAACATACTGCAAGGCAAAAAATAAAATATACGTTTGGACTTGATAAATTACATGACTCTAGTCATTCACACAGTGAAACTAAGGGAGGATATTCTTAGGAGAGGATTACAAGGTTTCAATTCCTGTATGTATATGATCATAACATTGATGTTATCTAAATGAACAACACAAAATGGAAGCATGAGGTTTTTGTTTGTTATATTTTGGTTATTTGTTGCTGATATTTTTGAGTTTTGTACGTTTTATCTTGTATGTAAGTTTATCTGTTTTGGGGAAGCAGAACATTGAAACAATGTGGCAAAGTAGAATAAATGTAGCAATGATACTCATGATACACAATGTTGAAAATGAACTATACAACTTGTGGGCAAAGGAATGTATGGGGGGTTGGGCAAATGAGTAGAAATTGTTCCAAAAGAAATGTACTCATTCCCTGATTTATGTAATTGTAACATCTTAACAATAACAATCAGAATTTTTAAGAAAGAAGGAAAAAAAAGATTTTGTTTGAGTATAGAACAAAAGAACAACATGTGAATTTATCTATCACTGCAATAAAGAAACTGAAATTCTGAAAGAAAGAATAACAGAAAAGAAAAAGCAGGTTGCTAAGCAAATTCTCAAGGAAAAATTGACATGACCTCCTCCCCAAATATAAATAAAATTAGCTAGGGAAATTAGTGCATCAACATAATCAACAATGTATAAGTTGTGCTCTGCAATACATAATTACCTAATTTGACAATGGTATGACCTCATAGACATTGGATGGGGTTCCACTTAAATTTCTCTATGATCACTTGGCAAATTCTAGGAAACAGGTTGTGACAGGGAATATGTCCTCATTTCCTTTTTTTAAATTTAGTATCTAAAATAAAGCAAGTTGTCAGGTTTAAGCATTATTTACTTGATAAAAAGATAAATGTGTCTTAAAAGAACATAATTATTTCATGGTTATGTGAATATTAGTAAAGAAGCTTATTTTAAAACCTACTGCTTCATGAATGCTGCCTACCTAAATAGAAATTGATATCTTGCATTATACAGTCCATTAAAGTAAAGGTGGAAATAAAAATAAAGTGAAATTAATATTACAATGAATTCGTTAATAAGAATAGTTATGCAGAATGAGCATATTTGATAATTCAAGCTGGATTTTAGTCTACTACAGATGCAGCAAAAATTAATGCGAAATGCTACACAGTTTTCCTGTTATGAGAACTCCAGTTCCTTCTAAGAATTATATGAATCTTTTTTATTTGAAAAATAAAAGTCTTTCCTAACCAGGTGCCAGTGGCTCAAATCTGAAATCTTAGCTACTCAGAAATGGAGACCAGAAAATTGTGATTGCAAACCAACTCAGGGAGGAAAGTCTGTAACTTTTATTTTTTATCTTTTTTGTTTTTATTTATTTTATTTATTTTTTAAATATTTTTATTGTAATTAATAAAAGGGTTACATGATATTTGCCAGATAGAAGGTGCATTAATTCACATACATTGATACCCTTTCACATGTCTTGGTCCCAGTGGGAGAAGATCTTCACCAACCATACAGTGGACAAAGGCCTCATATCTAAAATATATCAACAACTCAAAAAAATTGAATCACTCCAAAACTAATCTCCAAAGTAACAACCATCCCATTAAAAAATGTGCCAAAGACTTAGAGTCTTCTCTGAAGAAGAAACAAAAATGGCCTATAGACACATGAAGAAATGCTCAACATCTCTGGTCATAAAAGAAATGCAAATCAAAACAACTCTAAGATTCCACCTCACTCCAGTTAGAATGGCCAGGATCAGGAAAACGAATAACAACAGATGCTGGAGGGGATGTGGCCAGGAGGGATCACTACTACACTGTTGGTGGGAGTGCAAACTTGTTCAACCACTATGGAAGGCAGTATGGCAGTTCCTCCAAAGACTAAACATAGAGCTCCCCTATGACCCAGCAATTCCACTACTTGCCATTTACCCAATAGTCCAGAAACTAGGGCATACTAAATCCACTAGCACAACAATGTTCATTGCAGCACTATTCACCATAGCAAAGATATGGAACCAACCTAGATGTCCCTCAGTTGATGAGTGGATCAACAAGATGTGGTATCTGTACACAATGGAATTTTATGGTGCTGTCAGAAAGAATGACATTGCCCCATTTGTTAGGAAATGGAAAGACTTAGAAAAAATCATATTAAGTGAAGTAAGCCAGACTCAAAGGAACTTAGTCTCAATGGTTTCCCTCATTTGTCATAATCAGTAGAAACCTTGGGCTCTCCTAGCAGAGATTTGCAATAGAGCAAAACCTTGATATATAAGGCCATATAGTATGAAGCTAATGGAAAGGACCTCTAGGATATAGAAACAAAAGCCATATAATGAATGATTGTTGTCCTTAATGTACTATGTTATCTCTCATCTCTTTTGCTGTCCCTTGGTTAAGTGTGTGACTTTTAATTTCCCACTAATTGCTTTCTGTCTCTGTCTCTGTCTCTGTCTCTGCCTCTCTCTCCCCCCGCCCCCCTCCCACACACCCAGAAAACAAAAATCAAGAGATCTTTCCCACATTAAATGATATGAAACGGAAGAATTGTGGAATGGAATTTGTTTGGTTGTAGTCTGTCTAGCAAACTAGAGGGGTTAACGTCGTTCTTAGGCATTTTTGAACTTGGTGAAGGAAAGTGTTAGTGTCTCTAAAACTTTGGTTAAAAGTAAAATCAGCCAGTGGCTGGATTCTCTAAGCACGAACTGATTCCAGATGAGAGAAAGAATCTAGTAGCATAGGGACAGAAGCAATGAGAAACCAGACTTCTACTCACTTCACATGTTGTGATATGCTTCTGTAATTAGGCTTGAGTTGAATTTATTTTAAACACATAAAACCTACAGAGACAAACCAGTGACTCGAGTGTAAGTCCTCACTGAAAGCAGATTTGTTAAGAAAGGTCTTTGTTCACATTACTAAATGGATTTCAGTCCATGGTTCTAGGGTAAGTTCAGCTACATCCACTTCACACACTTACATAAAGAAAAGCACATACTCAATGTGTTACAGAGTCACCGCAGATAGGGTAGAACTTTCTAGAAGGCTACTGTTCTGTCTGACATACACCTTATGACAATTACTGTATGAAACTACCTATCATTGTCTATACCTAATACTATATATGTCCAGTATTTTAACAATACCAACTTGGGAATCTAGTCACAAATATGGAAAGATGCAACATATATTTATCTAAAGATAAGTAAGCAAAGGTCATTTTGACACTCCCAATTTTCAGAGCAATTGGAGATGCTCTGTGACTTGCAGTTTCAAAAGCAGATTCTTAGTAGTAAAATTCCTAGGCTTACTCTAAAATTGATATTAACAGATGGATAAAATATCAAGTTGTCCACAGTAAAATAATATTATCTGCTTTTTTATATATGTGTACATTTTAAAATATTTAATCTGATTAAAGACATGCATCAATTCAAACACTTTCATTTCATTATGGCAAGAGCATTCATGATCATTTCTTTTACTGTTTTGGAATAAATAGCAGGTATTTGTCATCTGAGGTGTTGAATAACAATCAGTTCTTCTCACTTTTACCTACCCATGACTTGGTGTATGTAGTAAGTCAGTCTTTCCCATCCCTCCTCACCATACTCCATGCTACTACCATTCTCCTGGTAACTATCATTCAACTCTCAATTTCTGTGATTCTTTCGTTGAATAGTGTTGCTGTGCTCTTGCATTCCCTTCATTCTCTACTAAATATTGTCTATCATGACTATTAGTTCTACCTATGTCTCTCAATCCCTTCAAATGCCACAGTGAATTTTTTTACTTATTCTCTTGAAGAAACTGTGCATCTAAATCTAGCTAGTAGCAGAAAAGACAGAGAACTAAAGAAGACAAATTGTAGCTATTGGATGGCAAAGGGAAGAAGGATTTGGGATTTTCTCTGAATTTCAGAAGTTTATATGATGATCTGTTAACATCAGAGACAGATAATAAAAGACAGACAGACAGACAGATAGAAACAGAGAAATAGAGAGATCAATAAATTCATAGATACATAGATATATAGATAGTACATGTTGATCCTTTAAAATCTTAGGGACATGGATATTATCTGCATATTTGTATATTAACAGTTGGACTAGAGACACAGTTTCATCCATTTTGTAAGAATTTATTTTTTATTGAAATGTATAGAGGGGTTACAGTTATATTTGCCAGATAGTAGATGTATTACTCCACACACACTGATACCCCTTTTCATGGTTTTTGTTCTCATTTTCCTCCCCTACCCCTCCCAATCCTCTTGTTTTACCCCCTTCCCTTTCGTATTTCAAATAAACAAATAAACGTATATACAGTATACCAGGTTACAAAGTCAGATACTATAACAATAGAAGATTAACCAAAGGCAACAAAAGAGAAGAGAAATAACATAGTACATTAAGAACAACAATCACACAAGCTAAAGCTCTTGTTTCCATATCCTGGAGATCCTTACATTTAGCCTCATCCTATATGGCCTTATAAGAATTTCTTATAATTACAGAAAATGCAATATCTGATCTATGATGAAGAGATGAGGAAAGGAAGCCTAACTAATTTTGTAATTCTGATACTGATAAAATAATTTGGATTGAATATATGGATATATTGTTCATATACTTGTTTTGGGCCAAAACCCATTAGAATATTTAATTTGTATATTGGTTTATTTTGAGAAAAGCTATCATTGCTTTAGTGATTATCTTTTAAATTTAAGAATCATGCATTGCAAAGGAGAAGGATCGCAAACTCTTGGAAGAGAACTGAAATATATTATTATCAAAATAAACAACAATGATGCAATATTTTCACATCACTCTTGGGTAATAATCAGTGTGCTGCTGTCATGGAGAAATAAATAACTATTTATGTAAAGCTCAGCCCAAGACAACTAGATAATAGATAATATAATTAAAATGAATCATCAATAAAAGAAGCTTGTAACGATTTTACAGATTTTTTTCTCCATATGCCAAATGGATTTAAGCTTTTGAGACTCATGGAAAAGATATTCCTGGGAAAAATTCAGAAATTTCTATTTTTTCTTGTGGTTCAAAGTATATTTAGCAATTTGTACTTTCTCTTCCTTTGATGCATATTGATGCTATTTAAGTAGCATTGCTTGGAACCCATAGAAGATATGTTATTTGGAAAATATAGATATAATGATCCAAAGAATAGCTTTTGTGAGCCCAATATCATTAAATTATTATAATCCTGGAGATTCAAATGTATATATATACATATATATATACTTATATACTTTACAATTTTAAATGGCTTTTTAACTTGAAGTCTGACTGTATGATTTTTGTTCAGTGTCATTCTAGTCATAGTGGAGGTGAATGAATTCATTTCATACTCCATTTGATCCACCAAAAATATGGAGAAAATATCTTTTAAATTATCTTCTGTTAATCTTTAAAGAAAGGAAGCATTTTTGCTGGAAGGTTGGGCATAAATGTAACCAATCAAAATTGTAGTATTTTTTTCTTCTTTTAGTTTACACATTGGGATTAAGATTTTTAAAGCATGACATGCAAATATATGCAAATAACAAAAATTAGCTATTCTCTACACTTGTGACACTCAAGGAAAGAACAACAAAACTAAGAAATGTAAATAATACTACAGAATGCTCAAACCAAACAGGATAATGGGGAAAGTTGCTATGTTTAAGGAACTTCATTGAACTTTTCAAACAAATTGGTAGTATTTATTAAATTTATTTATTTATTTTTTAAATTGGCTATTTGCCAATCCAGGTTTTGAGCTCTGGGCCTGAACATTGTCCTTGGGCTTTTTCAAGGCTAGTGCTCTACCACTTTATCACTTGTGCCCCAGCACTAATTCTGGCATTTTTCTATGTACGTAGTATTAAGGAATTGAACCTGGGTCTTTGTGCATGCTAGGCAAGCATTCTACCGCTAGGCAAGCACTCTTCCACTAGGCCAAACTCCTGGCCCCAATATTTATTAAATTTAAACAAATTGAATTTTGCCAATATGTTGCTTTTGTCAGTTAAGGTTTAACTATTTATCAGTAGAATAATCTCAGTTTGATAAATACTTTCAAATGCAGTATGGTAAGTCTCAGTCTTCAAAATCCCAAATGTGAGGATCTTTTCACATGGCTAAAAGTATTGAATTTACAAGGCCATAGGTTCAATCCCCAGAAACATAAACCTGAACATGAACAAAATGAACATAGTGAAGCAGTAAAAGCTTTTTACTCATTTTACTAACTTTGAGAAACCAAGCTCTATATGATAGAAGGGAAGTATGTAAGTAATAAGTAATAACTGCTGCATCCCAAAATGCAACAGCCATTCAGTATGAATAGCAAAATCGACAGAAACTTAAGCTCTCTTCTATTAATTTAGACATTAAATAATACTAAAATGCATTTCCTTGCCACTTGTTTAGAAAATAGGTTACTTTACTTACTTATTTACTTATTTGTGTTACTGGAATTTGAACTCAAGGCCTCACACTAGTGGAGGCATCTGTTCTACCACTTCAACCTCCAGCTTACACTTGCTTAAGTGTTGGTGGATATTTTTTTTTTGGCCAGTCCTGGGCTTGAGTTCAGGGCTTGAGCACTGTCCTTGGACTTTCTCAAGGCTAGAGCTCTACCACTTGAGCCTCAGCACCACTTCCGGCTTTTTTTTCTATGTATGTGGTACTGAGGAATCGAACCCGGGTCTTCATGCATGCTAGGCAAGCACTTTAACCACTAGGCCAAACTCCCGGCCTGTGTTGGTGGATTTTTGTGCTATTGTTTTTCCTGCAGATGTGTAGCAAGAAATAACAAAATGATTTCCAATGTGCATATGACATTGTTAAAACAACAGCAAAAAGTCAAAAGCAAAAACAAACCTGGAAACCTTCCAAAACACCATGAATGAGCTGAGAACTGAAATGAAGTTGTAGTCAAAAGAAAGGCAAGTATTATTGGATTGTAGGAAATGACTACATTCTGTCTCCATCTTCCCTGACCAGTGCACAACCCACAATATAGCATTTCACTACCTGAAACTCACACCTCTGATGAAATCACCACATGTAATGCAGGCTATGACATCAGTGTTTATTACTTTTCTTTCCCTTTTTTCATAAACAGGAGATTCGCCCATTTACTCAGAGAGATACAACTAAGAGTACTTAAATTAAAAAATGGGTAAAAACTTTGCATTATTAGCCGTAGTAGTCAGTCATGGGGCTTTAACTCTGGGCCTGAAAACTGTGCATTATTTTGGTATCAACGGTTATTTGACTCCTCATATCAGAAACTCTCAATGTGGTGCTGACGTTTGTTAATTTAACTTCAACAAAGCACAATTGTGCCTTAAGGGTAGTATAAGCTAATAACCAAATGAAGTTACATCTAAGTTTCAGTGTTAGAGGGCCAAACCATGTAAATAAGAGGTAAGGAAATGGATGTTTCATATGAGCAATAAATCTGGGTTTAGCAGTAACAGAATTCAGACCTGCATATTATTTGAACTCACTTAAAAATAGAGCTTATTTCCTTGCAAATTAGCTTGCTGTGTTTATTTGAAATGTTGTTAGCTGTTTTTCTTGATTAGAAAGAAGGGAAAGTAGTCACCTCTGTGACTTCAGCCTTATCCACTTTTAAATGTCATACACAAACAGCAAAAATGCCAAGAACATTACAGATAACAATTTATTCTTTTGTTTTTATGCTTCCATATTTGTTTAATTTTTGTTTGTTTTATTGCTTTTTAAGCTACATATCCCAGATTTATCTCTAACTCACAACATTTCTTTTTCAGCTTCCTGAGTGCTTAGAATACAAGCATGTACTACCATGCCCAAAGGACAGTGCTGTTACTCTAAGTTCATAGTATATTCTTCTCAAAATGAGGAATATGTAAATATTCAGAAATAACAAAGATAATACATATAGATAATTGCTTTGTAAAACATTTAAATTGATTTTGGTGTTAATTATATATTCACATAAGTTGCATTTTGAAAAACATATATTCAGTGACATTTGATTGTCCAATCCTTTCTCCACCTCAGTTTCATCCAGGAAGCAAACACAAATTTCCTGGACTAGGAAAATGAAATTTTGCCATTTTTCTTCTTATGACATTTTTCCTATGTAATGTATGTGAAAAGAGGGGTTTCACTAATCTTCTAAAATTGATATTGAGCAAAATGTCAATTTTAAACTAGTGATGTCTTAGCATATTGCTTTTCAATATTTGTTTTCAAAGAAACAGCAAAAACACAGGCCAGAAGCTTCATGGTGATGTATTTAGAGAGGTTCAAATTAATAAAGCAGGTAGTATCAATTTCTGTTTGATAAATTTTTTGCCTGAATTTTATTTTACATTTTTCCTCATCCCCTGGCCCACCCTTCATATAAAGAGACCATGAAAATATGTGTTTCAATATCCAAAACCCTCACACACTGTCTTTCTCACTCTCCCTCTCCCGCTCTCCCTCTTTCCCCGCCTCCCTCTCTCCCTCTCTCCCTCTCTCCCTCTCTCCCTCTCCCCCCCCCCCTCTCTCTCTCTCTCTCTCTCTCTCTCTCTCTATCTCTCGTGCACACACAATGTAATTCATGAGAAAAAGTTATATATGTGTGTACAGTTGGCATAATACTATACAAAAGGATTGAGTTGATTTAATTTGAAAAAATACTTATCTTTTAATTATTTCACTTGTTTGTATTTTTAAGGTACAATTCTCACTTATCTACACTATACTTTTAGGTACTATCTATCATGTATTTATTTTGTTCCCTCTTTGTTTCAATCTTCTCTGCTCTGGTTTCTTTCCCCTTTTGACAGGACTCAAGCAGAACACAGCTTCAGCTCTCTGATTTCCATCTTGTTCTTGTCTATCTAGTTGCCTCAATTGTTCTGAGCCCCTTGGTGATGGGACAAGATATTGATGACTTGTGTGTAGAGGACATGCATTGTGTCCTGGAGGGTTTCTTTCTGGATCCTCTCTGTGACTCTGTTTTGAGCAACATGTAGCAGCTCCTTCTATATCTAAGTGAAATACTGTACAGAAGAATAAAAGATCTTAGTTTTTATGTTTTATGTTTGAACAAAGCTTTTTGATTAAAAATGTATCTTGTTCTTACCGATAAATTATTAAAATAACTATTTTTGTTTTAACTTTTTATTTTAATTAATAGAAGGGTTACATTATAGTCACCAGAGAGAAGGTGCATTACTTCACAAACATTGATACCCCTTCTCTGAAATAACTATTCTTAAAGAACTTTTAAAATTCAGTTTAGAAATTTGTGGAGATAGAAAAAAAAATAAACCTTGCAGCTTTGTAATGTTCAGGGCTTATTTCAGTGGTAGCTGCCCTTACAGATTATATAAGATGAAGAAATCGTCCTTTAAACTTTGTAGGAATAAAAAAACAATCCTATCCTAAAATAGCAAGTTAATTTTATGGTATTGCATAGCATATTTACCATAGATGTAGCTACATTTATAAAGCATATAGAGCAATTGTTTTTACTTAACTTCATAATCAAATCGCTTTACAATATACAGAAAATACCTTTCTGATCTTGTAAACCACTATGATATTTGGAACATATTTTTGAAACAAATTTGCAGATAATCAGTAATCAAAATTTTATTTTTTTCTCTTTCAATTAAAATAATGCTAGAACTAACCTTCATTTATTTTAGTGTCTTGCTTTTATAAGCTTAATATTTAAACCTTATGTAAAAATTATATGTTTATTTCTGTTTTTCTGATTTATTGGGCAATATTATAATTCTTTAATACAACATAAAAAATTTTAAAATGTGTAGCTAACTAGGTGAAATTTTGAAGCAATAATCATTTGTGATTTTTATGAACAATTTTAGCTAATTGAAAATAATTAGGATAAAGTACATTCCATTCTCCAAATTCATTGCAAAACCTAAATCACACATACAAAAATGTTCATTTATCTCCTTTTTAATGTATTCTCCCTAGAGATTTGACAAAACCAATGCTTATATTGGATATTTTGTATTTGCTTGATGATGAGAAACAATATATTACATTCTGATAGAAGTATTTTTAAGCATTGATTTTGATGGCTTATATGCTACATTTTTTGACAAAAAATAAAATAACCCACAGAATTGAAGGCAACAAAGCTGCATTGGAAAACTGTAGTCAACTGGTTAAAAGCAAATGTTCATTTGCATTAAATGTGACATATACATATAAGAAATATATATAATATATATTATATATACATAACAAATATATATATAATATATATTTCTTATATATATGATCTAACTTTATTCAGCCATGGAAAAGGATGGAATTAATCATTTGTGTAAAAATGCATGGAGCTAGATATTATGTAGTAAAATGAAATAGGCTCATCTCTTCCTTAGCATCACATGACCTCTCTCAATTGTGGAACCAAAGGGAAACAAAAGAAAATTTCATGAAAGTGAAACTAGGATTCTTACAGAGTTTGTAGGGGAGAATGGGGGAGAAAGAATAAGAAAGACTAATGGACTGTATAGACGGTGTAAAAATGATGGAAATTGGTAAACATGGAAATACCACAATGAAACCTACTTTGTACAATTAGTATTCAATAAATTGCAAATTTGTCCTTAACTAAATTAACAATCACTTAACAGCTGAGTGACGCCCAATAACAAATCATTTCTTCAAGCCCACTTTGTAAGATACTGTTAGTTTAAATGAGATAATAAGTGGGAATTACTGATGTTTCATGAGTGTTGGCTTTCACTCTAATCAAATTGTTGATAGTCATAGCATTTTGCTGATACTGTTCACAGTATTCCCATTACAGTGATTAGGATTTTTATATCCAATCTTTTGAGCAAAATCTCTATGGTATATTTGGGGTTATAGGTAGAAAGTACACATGTGACATATGCAATTTACAGAGGGTTAATTTAAGCTACAGAACATGTATATTATACATGATTTCAACATTTTTTTTCAAGGAGAAGAAATGTAAATCTCATTTAAGAAGCAATCTTTTCTTCTTTAGCCAACACAAAGAGCAATTGCATCAAAGTAAAAATATCAAGAGCAGTGGTTATGTTCAATTGAATTTCTTAAGTAAGCTTAAGTATGGCTAGATAGCACACAAAACAGAGGAATCATATATCTAAGTAGTCCAAAAGAGAAGATATGGGATATTTCAGTCACCTCTAGCCTAAGATCATGTTCCCCAAAGACATCAAATGTCAGCCAGTGAATAAGGAAGCCACAACTTCTGTCTGTGTGCTTTACACAGGACATTGAGGATGATACTGAGTTAGACACTACGAAGGGCACCACAATGGCTGTTTGGTCATCTGGTAGCTCTCAGTCATTTCCTGATTAATAGTACATATTTCAATTGTGAAATGACCCACTAAGTCTGGAGGAATAATGAAAAGAGGTAGAATTAAGAATGGCCTGGAAGCCAGGCATGCTGGCTCATGCCTGTAATCCTAGCTACTTAGAAGGCTGAGATCTGAGGATCGAGGTTCAAAGCCAGCCAGGGCACAAAAGGACCTGAGACTTTTCTCTGCTATTAACTGCATTCTCCCCATTGTCTTTAATCAATGTCATATCTAAACAATTTCAGTGAAAATTGTTTTTTTTCTATGGTAGGGCAAAGGAAAATGCATGATTCTGCATTATTTAAAGATACATGTGAAATCTGAAAGTATTTTTTGGCATGGTCTTTGATCAAATATTCTTGAATTAAAATGATGGCTACTAAGTTGGACTGTGGATGGAATGGTACAGAACTTAGCAAGTACAAGGCCATAAGTCCAAACACCAGAACCACCAAAATATTCTCTCAACCAATTTAATAAATGGAGTTGAAGTGAAAATTACAATCAATAGAAGATCACTACTTTGTAGGCTGAGTTTAAGCCCCAGTAATCAAAACATGTGAAATTAAATAAATGAAAGGAAAATTTTGCTTCAGCTAACACTTGTAGAATTTTCTCTCCCTCTGAACCATGTGTTTCTACAATAGGTTGAAAAGTTCAAGAATCAAATGTAAATTTTTCATATCCCAAAAAGGAGATGAAATAATAGCAATAATAGTAACTGTAAAATTAATAACTAACATTTGATGACAGTTAGTTTTATCTTCTTAACAACTTTCAAATCATCTTGCCTGATTAGCCCATAATTATACATGTGCTATACAGTAAAAATCTGAGGTATATAATAATTAAGCAACTCATTCACAGTTCTGTATCAGATGTGTTCCAAATAAACAATGAGGTAAAGATTAAAATTTAGCCATGACTGTATCTTTGATATAATAAGTTTTAAAGAAATTGTATATGAATGTGAATGACCAAAATGCACATCCTTGAAGGCTCCCTATCACTGATTATTCGAAAGAAAAGCTCCTGGTAGATTAGGATCCTTTTCTGTGGTTGTAGTGCATTTTCTAGAGCCTGTGCTGTGTCACCAAGACTGTCAGAAATCGAGAAGTGCTAGATTTTTCTTGCTAGAGTTTTCAACCTGCTCTATCATTCTTTCTTTTGGTATGCTTGTCTTGGATATGTATCCAAGCTTTTCTTTTTTTTTTTTTTTTACCAATCCTGGGCTTGAGCTCAGGGCCTGCGCACTGTCCTTGGACTTTCTCAAAGCTAGAGCTCTACCACTTGAGCCTCAGCACCACTTTTGGCTTTTTTGTATGTATGTGGTACCGAGGAATCGAACCCGGGTCTTCATGCATGCTAGGCAAGCACTTTAACCACGAGGCCAAACTCCTGGCCCATCCAAGCTTTTCTTAAGGTTAGAATTCTTTCCTGGATTTGAGTTCCAGGTGTCTTGACTTCTCACATATAAGTTATTTTATTTTTATTATTTTTTTAATTTTCTATTGTAGGGGTAATGTATAGAGAGGTTACAGTAACATTCGCCAGGTAGTAGGTGCATTACTTCTCACACATTGACAATCCTTCTCATGTTTTTGTCCCCATTTTCTTCCCTCCACCCCCTCCCAATCATCTTGTTTTTCCCCCTTCCCTTCCCTATTTCAAATAATTTTTATGGTTGTGATTTCCTCTTTTTCTTTTTCTTTTATAGTTGGGGTGATATATAGAGGGGTTACAGTTACATTCATTAGGTAAATGGGTACATTACTTCTGGAATATTGTTACCATTTCCCATGTTTTTCTCCTACTTTCCTTCCCCCCACTCTGTCCCACTCATCTTGTTTTAGTCTTCTGTTCCCTATTTCAAATAAACAAATAAACATATATACAATATACCAGGTACTAATGTCAGATACAGTAGCAACATGAGATAAACCATAAGGGGAAGCAAGAGAGAAAAGAAATAACTTCACATAGTACATTAAGAACAACAATCACAAAAATAAACCTCTTGTTTCCACATCCTGGTGTTCATTTTACTTATCTTCATCTTATATGGCCATATATACATAGCTTTTAAGCTATTGTGATCCTCTGCTAGGAGAGTCCTAGATATACTAATTGTTACAAATGAGGGAAACTATGGAGCCTATATTTCTCTGGGTCTACCTTACTTCACTTAATATAACTTTTTCCAAATCTTTTCATTTCCTTATAAATGGAGCAATGTCATTCTTTCTGATGGCCACATAGAGTTCCATTGTGTACATATGCCAAATCTTCTTTATCCTTTCATCTTGAGGGGCATCTGGGTTGGTTCCATATCTTTGCTATGGTAAATAGTGCTGCAAAGAACATTGTTGTGCTAGTGGATACAGTATGTCCTTGTTTCTGGACTACTGGGTAAATGCCAAGTAGTGGAATTGCTGGGTCATAGGGGAGCTCTATGTTTAGTCTTTTGAGGAACTGTGATACTGCTTTCCACAGTGGTTGGATGCGTTTGCACTCCCGCCAACAGTGTAGTAGTGACCCCTCCAGCCCTGTTGTTATTAGATTTCTTGATCCTGGCCATTCTAACTGGAGTGAGGTGGAATCTTAGAGTTGTTTTGATTTGCATTTCTTTTATGACCAGAGATGTTGAGCATTTCTTTATGTGTCAACTGGCCATTTTAACTTCCTCTTCAGAGAAGTCTTGAAGTCTTTAGCCCACCTTTTAATGGTTGTTTCTTTGTTTTAGAGGGATATATTTGAGCTGTAGGTATATTTTAGATATAAGACCCTTGTCTGTTGTATGGCAAGTAAAGATCTGTTCCCACTCTGTAGAGCTTTCTATTTATCTTGCTGGCTATGTCCTTTGCTGTTTGGAGCTGATTCTGGTGCAGGGAGACAAATAAGGATCCAATTTTAGTTTTCTACATATGTTTAGCCAGTTCTGCCAGCAAATTTGTTGAAGAGGCTGTCTTTCTTCCAGTCAGTATTTTGACTTCCTTACAAAGATTAGGTGGCCATGGGTCTGTGGGTTGATTTCTGGGTCTTCGGTTCTATTCCATTAGTCCTCAGGCCTGTTCTTCTGCCAGTACCAAGCTGTTTTTTTATTAGGATAGCTCTGTAGAGTTTGACATTTGGTATTGATATTCCTCCAGCGCTGTTCTTTCTGCTAAGGATTGCTTTGGCTATTTGGAGTCTTTTATTATTCCATATGAATTTTTGGATTTCGTCTTCTATTTCTTTAAGAATGACATTGGGATATTGATGGGTATTGCATTGAATTTGTAGATGCTATTGACATTGCCTTAACCCCACCAACTTCTGCTCACGTACCCTTGAGGAGAAAAATCAAATAATTGAGGCATTTAGAATTTGATTCAGAACTATTATTGTGCAAAATATTTGTTTGCTTTTTCTAGAGCTGAAATCTGAAGATAATCTCTCTTCATTTTATTATTTCATAATAAATGATTCCTATACTAACAACTAAAATATCACAGGTCTTTTAATTAATATGTTTGAACCATTTTGATTTTGTGTATTAATGATTTCCATGTTGTATGGAATTCTAGTTTGATTAATTTGAGACAATGTAGTAACATTTAACTAGTGCTATGAACTTTGTTTTAAGCTAATTAGGAAAGTCTCAAGAATCTAATTGATGAAGCTAACACGTTTTTCATGGGTTATTTTTTCCCTTAATGTACCTTGGATTCTTATTTGATTATTATCCTTTAAATCCCTGGAAAATAACATCTCTGAAATTGTCCACCAAATAAAATCCATTTGTTATAGAAGAGCAAAAACTATAAGATTATGTTTAATATATAGAAAAGTTCATGTTTACATTTGGTTTAAAGATGAAATAAAAGAATCTGAAAGAAAAAATTGAACTCTACAGATTAATTCTTCAGATATCTACTTATCCTCAATGTACTTACTGTAAGTAATGAGAAACTGACTATTGCAATGTTTGTGAAACTTCTGGTTCTTAAGGTCAGTGAAGTGGAAGAATTTAACCTAGTTTTCAAAGAAGCTAGCTAGTCACTGGACATCGCCCCTTAACAGCTATGGCAACGGAAATCTGGGACTGAATATCCATAGGCTGTATAACCTGTGTTTTTATCTTAGTTCTTATAATTTATCTCTCATTTATTGAAATGGTGTTTTAAAACAAGTAAGTCAAATAAATAGAGCAACTAAAGCAGGAGATATCAGTTCATCAATAGACCTTCACTGTGGGCTACATGTCTGATAGGAAATATTAGTATGTATTTGATCAGTCCTTTAAGAGGAAATGAAGCACAGTGACTTTATGAAGATCAATGTGTGGAGCCTGAAATTTGTTGTTAATTACAAGCAGCATGACTTTGAGCAAGTCTCTAAAGTATTCTATTTGTCTGTGTATGTGTGCGTGTGTGTGTGTGTGTGTGTGTGTGTGTGTGTGTGTGTGTGTGTGTGTTTCTTTGGGCTTGAACTTGGTGCTGTCCCTGAGCTCTTCAGCTACAGGATACCTCTCTACCCTTGAGCCAAGCCCCACTTCTGGTTTTCTAGAGGCCAATTTGAGATAAGAGTCTCATGTTCTTTTGTGCCCAGGCTGGCTTTGAAACTTGATCCTCAGATCTCTGCCTCCTGAGTAACTAGGATTATAGGTGTGAGCCACCACACCTGGCTCTACTCTTCTCTGTAAATTAAGAGAAGCATTTCAACTTGCTTCCAGGCTTTATTGTGGCAATGATGCTTAAATTTTCACAAGAGTAAATTAATTTATTTTGAGGCCTTGTGGTGGAAGGCATCTGTTAAAGAGTTGTACATATAATGTGGGTGGTGCCTACACTGGCATTTCTCTTTTATACTCGAATGGGATTAAATTCATATTTCTTGTTAGCTAATGTTTTTTAAAATAATTTTTATTGTGATTAATAGAAGGGTTACATTATATTCACCAGATAGATTGATACCCTTTCTCATGACATGGTCCCCATTTCCCTCCCACTCTCCCTCGACTTATCTTGATTTCCCCCCTTCCCTATCCAATTTCAAATAACCAATTAAGAACATATAAAATATATCAGATAACAAGGTGAAAAATTGCAACAATATGAGATTACCAAGGAATGGCAAAAGAAATGAGCTAATGTTTTAAACATGCTGATTGATACATTTTCAAAAATTTGAATCAATTTATGTCAGAGTACTATTTCAATAACCAATCATGGTGAATTTCATATCGCAACAATCCAAAGTTGGCCATCAAACATTTTATCCCCAAATTCTGATTTCTGTGTATTACTAGCTCACAATTATTTTGCATTTCACAATATTTCATATTTATGTCTTTCCTCACATATCCACTATATTTCTACTGTGTACTTAATATGTTCCACATGAGTAGAATGTATGGATAAGCAAAGCAGAAACATGTAGTGCAAAGAATGATGGAAACATTATGTCTTACATAGGTTTATCATAGCAGTGAAAAAAAGCAAAGCATGTTTTTATCTGTAAAATATGGGTTTTACAAATTTTAATCATTCCTTCAAAACATTATGGCAATAGCATTTAAGATGTGATCCAAGCATAGAAAGACATTCTAGAATTTCCTCTAGAATCTGTGACATATTTACCACATTATCTAGCCTAGCCCATATTAGGCATATAATAAACAATGAATAAAAGCATCAATATAACTAAAGACATTGTGGAAAATGAGAGTTTGTTTAGGAGTATCTGTCACAGACTATTATGATTAATTATGCTTTCTGTGGCTGAATTTTTCTCCACATACTACCCATATCCTCTGTATAAAATACCTTCCTCACAGTCAAAGTAAATTTAGCATTCAAAAGCATTACAGGGAATCAATGTAAGTATTTTAGTTATAACTATAACACAACAAATAATAGCCAGCTTGTACTAGTTACTCATCTAACATCTAATTACATGGACTACCTGAAATAATCTTCATACAACAATATAAGGTAGAAAGATTCTATCCTTAGTCTGTCAATGAAGAAACAGAAATAAAGTTTAATCTGCTCCAAACTACCTATGTAGTTGCAATCAGGATTTAGAATTTGAGAGTTCCAGTTTGTGACTAATAAAATTCTTCATTACATTGCTACATGCTAGTTTACTTTACATTGATGTCATTTTCCCATTTGGTATTGAGTATTATTCTCTACAACAAGTGAATTATTGCCTACAAGTAAGCCAGCTCCTGAAGTTTGTCCTTTTGATTCACAGCATACGTAATGCCATACATCTATTACACAAGGCAATCCACAGAAGAACCCAGCTGTGTCTGAGCAGTGTCGCTCCCAAATTGCTGGGAAATCAAACAGACTATGTCCACAGCTATTCCACTGAGTTGAAAAACTTCAAATCTAGTTGGACTGGGAAGTAATTTTGTCAGTCAATGCCTTAGTGCAAATTGCTAGTTTTGAAGATGACCTGTTCTTTTACCTAAAAGACAAATTAGGAGAAAAAAGACATAGTATTAATTTTTAAAAATATGTTGCTCTACTTAAAATCTTTTTTAATTTTTTAATTTTTTAAATATTTTTATTGTGATTAATAGAAGGGTTGCATTATATTCACCAGATAGAAGGTGCATAACTTCACAAACATTGATACCCTTTCTCATGACATGGTCCCCATTTCCTTCCCACCCTCCCCCGACTTATCTTGATTTCCCCCCTTCCCTACCCAATTTCAAATAACCAATTAAGCACATATAAAATATATCAAATAACAAGGTGAAAAATTGTAACAATATGAGATAACCAAAGAATGGCAAAAGAGATGAGCGATAACATAGTACATTAAGGACAACAGTCACTCATTATATGGCTTTTGTTAGATTTCCCGGGTCTTAGAGCTGTAGAAAACTTTGTTTCAAATCTGTAGATTTTGCATATATTTTAAACTTTCTTTTTTATAAATTGTATCAGATCATATTCAGAAATCACCATTAATAATATTACTAATGCAATTATTAGTTATGCATTCACTTGGTCTTCCCAATAGCAGTTATTGGGAGAGTGTTTATATGATAAACCATTTTGAGGAAAATGTTAACATCCCTAAGTAGTTCAGTAACTTATTAAGCTAACAAATTATGGATCAAATTATTTATGTAATTCATTTATAAAATTTTTAAGTAGTAGTAATATTTTAATTAATTTGGATAATCTAAAACTTAAAATTTAAGTTGCTATGTTGAATAAATAGTCTGTTGCCTACTGTAAAAACCATATTTCCGTTTCAGCCTTCCTTTAACCATATCATTTCCACTTTAACTTTTAAACTATACTAGTGGATAACTTTTTATGAGTTGGTATTATAAACATGAAAAGTCCTAACACATCTTTTTCTTTGTTTCATATACAAAGAAAATGGTTCAAAGCACAAGGAAAGCACCAGTGGTTACACATGAAATGTTTTACTCCTTGAGAAAGAACAAAAATATAAGGATCTTGTGATATACAACATTTCATGCTTGTTCTTTCTATATTTCTGCTACTTTTAGTTAACACATTTATTCACATTTCACCCAGATAATCTTAATAGTCTAAAATATTAAACTTCTAATGATTGGGAAATCCAACTTGAAAAATACAGTCAATCTACAAGCAAGTTAGTGCCTGTAAGTCTAAACTGATCTATTTTACAGTGACCTGGAGTCAACATAAACCTCTTAGGTGATATGGAATTATGTTTTGTATGTTTTAGAATTAATAATGATTTTTTTCTGAGAAAAAAAGATTTAATTTGAGTGCCATGGCCCAAATTTAGGAGGTCTAACATGATATGAGGCCAGTTCAAGCCCAGAAATTTTATGAGAACCCTTTTCAATGTATAGCTGGGTACAGTGATGCACTCATATCATCGCATACTATATGGGAGAAAGACGTATGCTAAAAATAATCAGTGAAAATCGGAGGTCTGTGCCTGACTGGCTCAGTGGAAAGCACACAGGCAAGTTAAACCCCAATCTTGAAAATAGATTTGATTTTTCTTAATTCAAGAACTTGTGCTTCTTCTTCTAAAGGCTTCTATTATTTTCTATACCCATCATCTCCTTCATAGTATTACTATTATTGGATCTAATTTCAAAATTTAAAAGGGAAATTCTTATATATCAATTTTTAGCTCTCTTCTACTCTAAGAGAAATGCGATAGTCTAGCTGACAGTAGCAGAATCAAAAAAATGTGTGTAACACAAAAATCTCCTTGTAACAGACACAATAGGAGCCAGAAATTCAAACTGGAGGTCATTGTTGAATTTAAAAAATACTCAATATTTTAAAAAAATATCAGCAATAAGAAGCTGGGGTGAGGATATATTGAATTAACATTTATTTTTAAATCATGAAATGCATACATTATTGTAAATGTTAACACTCCTAGGAATGGTAATTAATCATAGTGAGTTGTGTGGTGTTTTGGTTTTTGTAAAAGAAAAACCATGCTACTAAGGAAAACAAAACAAAACAAAACAAAAGTAGGACTATAGTTCCAAGCATCCATGCCAGGCTATTTCTTAACATCCCATATAACTTATATCGAAAATATTTCTGTTAAAGCTATTCCCTCTAGAGCTATTTTAAGGTATTGATCTTCTGATTCTTCAGTCTGAATGCTGATTGATGACAGGGAACCTGCCTTTACAATGGATTGGGGGAAATGCATTGTGGGAATCATGTTGGAATATCCAAGACATTTACTGTTTTTAGAGCAGAACTCGCCAAAATGCAATCCATTCAAAAGTAGCCAGTCTGGAAATACCTCTTTCTTGTTTATAGATGATGCCACGTAGTTTTACTGAGTTGTAATGGAGCTGCAGCCTTTTTATTCTGACAGTTTAAGCACTGGAAAGAAATATAAAAGTGCTGTGTGAGACTCTTCGTCATAAATGACTTCATGTGATGACTCCCTATTTACAGGTTCACATTAAAAGCCACAGCAAGACTGATGTCTGCAAAAGGGAAAGTCTCCTATGGTATAACGAGAAGCGTTTCAAGAAGCAGCAGCAAATTAATCTTAGAAATAAATGCATGGTGAGCTATTTTGGAGTAAAATTAAAGTTTCATGAAACCAAAGCCAATGGGGAAAGGGGGACTTTTCATGATACTTACCTGATAGCACAAAATTGTCTTTGTCTTCCATAGTGGAAACCAAAATGTGATCATCGATACACTTCCATATACTTTTTACAAAAATTGCTTCAGTGTATTGACCAGCATGTATGAGCTGCTGGAGAAAATGAGAGCTTTTCCATTGCAGCCCATAAGCTTGACTCATAATAACAGACAACATGCATTAATAACTGTATCAAAAAGGAAAAATAGCATTTAGAGCTGCAAAACAGCATTTTGAGGTTTGCTAGGTACCATAATGATAGTTTTTCTTCCCACTGAATATTCATGACACCTCATAAAACTAATGATAAACATAAAAATTGATGCGAGCGTTTGACTAATCTGCTCTTATTTGTTTGGAAGAGCTGTCGTAATTGCCTGGTTTGTAAATTAAACATCTGCTATGGGAATAAACAAAAACATAACTGAGCATACTCAAATAAATTGAATTCACTCTGGTTCCATAAATTTTATTATATGGGCTCATCAATTTTATTATACCTGAGCACTGCGCCACCATCTAAATCAATGCATTTTGGGGTGTCCTATTTGTAAGAATAAGTGCTATCTTTAAAAAAAAGAAGAATGAAAGTACTATTTGGGGTCATTTTATAAAGGGGTGTTTCAGTAGCCAAACTTGACTGGGATTCCACTACTCAGTTCCTGAAGAATTTTAGCAGACCACGAAAAATCTTCTGTATGTTGCAGTAACACATGTCAAACATGATAACAGTCATTTTGTCTTATCAGAATTAATGCTTTTTGTTTGGCATTAGGCATATTTTTCTAGTTTCTAAGTCGTATAGAGAACAGTTAACCACATCAAAGGACACAGTGAAAGAAAGCAAATAAGCCTGGAAGAATGTGAGAGTTACATGGTTCATAAATGTCCTTATGTGTATATATATATATACATACACATATACATACATATATGTGTAGATTTGCATATTTTGTTTTTAGCCAATACTTACCATGTTTCCTAATTCACTCCAATATTTCAATTTTTAGTAGTACTTAGCATTTGAAGTCTTCCAAGTAATAGAAAGTAAATGTTGATTAGAATTACTATGCTATTGATATAACTAATAAAATCAACGTGAAGATGGTTGCCTGTGAGAGTAAAATGATGCAAGTAGCATGAGATAGAATATGAAATGGATCAGAAGTTCTTGACCTTGAATATTTAAAATGCTGTCCTCCAAATTCCACATTGTTCTGAAGATAAAATGTGAAGTGTCAGCAAAAGTAATTGTGATGATTCCACTTAGTCTTTGTATAAAGATGATACGTACATACAGGATAATGCATCCCATTTTGAAAGGAGAGCACCATTTCCCACTTGGAGGAGAACCCCGAATGTTGGAAAGTGTGACATGGATTCAAAAAGCATTGTATTCATAAACTACCTTATTAAGTGGCAACTGCATTACACAACTACTTAAAAGATTTTAAAAAGGGCAGGGAGTGTACCCTAGTGGTACACTCTTCTGGCTTGCACAAAGCTCTGGGTTCTATTCCTCATACACGTACACAGAAAAACCAGAAGAGACACTATGGCTCAAGTGGCAGAATGTTAGCCTTGAGCAAAAAAGTATTCAAGGACTGTGCCCAGGTCCTGAGTTCAAGCTCCAGGACTGGAAAAAAAAAGATTTTAAAAAAGACCAAACACTTAACTTCCCGAGTGCTGGTGCAGTGGCTGGATGCCTATAACTCTGACAAGCATGGCCTTTTCTCAGTCTCCTACTTTCTTTGGGAAAAGAGGCTCAATGGAAAACTCTCTGCAAGCTGAAGGAAACCTATGGAAGCCAACTTGAGAGAGACTCATTCTACTGTGATTTATTACTAATCTTAGTTCACCAAGGACATCTCATTTCTAGATCTCTGTAACAAACTGAGAAATACTCCTTCCCTGAGTAAGTGAGTGCAGAATACCAATCAAGGTCCAGTCTCATGATTTAGAAATAGAACTAATATAAAATGAATGCAAAAAGATTACTGAAGGATTGCACAGAGACAAAATACACACTATCTTCTCATGTAAGAAAAGTGTCTCATTAGATAAAACTTGGTTTAAAAAATTCCATATTCTACTCTACTGGAGACAAATATACAAGAAATATTCATCTCAACTTTCATACTGTTTGACAAGCTTTGATTTAATAACAACAAGAACTTCTTAGAGGAAATTCATCTTGTTTCAGTCCATGAGATATGAATAGTATTTGAAATAGCAATTGTTGAATTTAATGTTTCAAGGTGGTAGAAGAAATTAGAACCAAGTAGTTTTTTTATGATAGCTGGTAGAAAAGAATTGACTTTCATGCTCTTGAAATAGTTTTTGTAAGATTTTCGATTTCCAAACACAGATTTAAGCCTCTCTTGTACTTGAAGAGGTAGAAAAAGAATGGTCTTGCCTTTTATATTGCCAAGGATAAAGGAAAACTCTTTGCTTCCCATATCATAGGTGAGAAACAAATTGTAATGGAAGAATATAGATTGCCTTTCGTGCATTCTTTTGAGACCATTTAAATTTTTAGGCATAACCATTTGACAGTGTATCTGCAAATTGTGTTTTGTGGGTAAGGTATTAAAAGTTTGACATGTCAGAATTTAGATTTGTAATTGATATGTAGTTGAACTTAATATAAAAGGGTATGCTCTTTATACGGTGTTATAATAGGGATAGCTTATCTGTATTTTTTATTTCTGAGCATTTTCTGCTCTATATAAAATATATGAAATGTGGTGATAGTTCACCAATTATTTCTTCTAATTCTGGACAAGAACTGCAGGAGAAATTGTGATTATAACAGCAAAAATAAAAATGATAAATGAGAAGTTTTTCCTAATGAAACTCACCTTTCTATGAGGGAGAGCTATATTCAACAATGAATTTCGATCATGTTGTTACGATTGTGACAGGTCCTTTGAAGGTATGGCTTCTTAAGCCTTGTGTGAAAGTGGGTCATCTGGGATTCTTATTAAAAGACTCTAGTTCGGGAAATCTAGGGCAAAACTCTGAGGTTCTGTATTTCCAGTAAACTTCTAATTAATCCCAATTAGTGCTGCAGTCTGATCTATGTATCACACTGGAGTTAGAATCAGGAGTGAATTGATAAATGGAAAGTGATAGAGAATTCTCTCACGTAGAGGGAATAGCAATTGTGAAGATGCAGTGTGATGGAATTATAATTTAAGAACTGTTATGACTAGCATGAGAACAAGTTGAAGAGAAGATTGAGGGTGGAGGCCAATGACCTTGGTAGAGGTTAGATCACTGACAGGATAAGAGGGGAGATGGAGTCATAGTGGAAAAAAAAGTTTGAAGGGGTTGGGAAACGTGAGAATGTGAAGGTTTGGAGTTGTAGGAAATGGATTTTGCAAAGAAGAAAAATATATTTGACGGCCAGAAGGAATTTATTTAGCTACAATTTTTAGGAACCTTCTTAGTGTTCAGAGTCAGAAATGAGCCAGAAAATTTAAAAGTATTCCAAAGAAAAATTCTTAGAAATTTCAAAATATTTGAAGTATAAGTAGAGAAATGAAAAATGGACAAACAAAATAATTATCTCTGAGTTTAAGTCTTAGCCAGTTGCTATATAAACACTAGTAAACTATGAATGCTAACTGCTTAGCAGCTTTACATTCTATCTTCAGGATGCAAAGTGAGCCTGAGCCCTGTATTCAACTTTTGTTGTCAAACCCACTTGCTCTGCCGACACTCTCCCACATAAACCATATCGCAGGCCATGCTGGTTAATGTTTTTCATGGTTTAATTTCTTTTTATTAAAAAATTAAAGTAGTTACACAAAGGTGTATTATTTCAACATGTAAATAGATGACGATAGATATATATTATTGTCAGCCCATTCATCATTCTTCCCTCTATCTATCTCAATCTCACTAAATGCTCAAGTAACCTGGTTCTATTTTCACATATATACATTGAGTATTATGAGTGCATGTTTGTTATTTGAAGATTAAGCTTTATTTTTTTTCAGTCATGGGACTTGAGCTCTGGGCCTGGGCCTTGTCCCTGAACTCTTCATCTCAAAGCTACCGTCCTACCCTTGAGCCACTGCGCCACTTCCAATTTTCTGGTGGTTAATTGGAGAGAAGAGTGTCACAGACTTAGCTGTCTTGTGAACCTTGATCCTCAGATCTCAGTTTCCTGAGTAGCGAGGATTTCAGGTGTGAGCCACCGTTCTTGGCTAAGATGGAGCTTTTGTTGGTGGACTTTTCTGCCTGGCTGGCTTTGAACTACAATCCTCTTAATCTCAACTTCTCAGTAGCTACGACTGCAAATGTGATCCACCAGCACTGTGCAAAAATGTTTTTCTCTTTTCTTTTATAAAGTGTTATATTGTTAAGGTGCATACAGAATGCATTCAAATATTTCTGAATGAATGAGCTACCTTTGAAACCCACTAAAATGTGTGTGCAGTATAGTTAAGTGATAATCATCTCAAATATAGCTTCAGAAAGCAACATTTTGATATCACAGAGAGAACATTAAAGATATTAATCTCCTAAAGAAAGTAGCAGTATAAAACAGGTCTCTGAGACTATTTCAACAAATGACTTGCTCCAGAAAATTAAAAATACCAAAGGTCTATCATCTGGAGTTCTTGTATTTTATTGAAAATAGTTCACACTAATTAAGGCATTTTGTTTACTTTTTCTCCATGCAACTGTGTTAATCTTGATTAATATTCAATTGGAGATTTTCTGCATGTTTTTGTAATATCTTTCGTATATAAAACACATAAAATGCAATATGTTCAAGTCTTACAAGAGTTCAAAAATAGAACACAAGTTTGAATGAAAATTACATTTTAAATAAAAAACAGGTACAGCAAAACAATACCAATTTGAATGTTTCAGAAAATAAGAGATATGGTATATTCCTTTTTCAGGATGAAGTTGAATTTGTTGGCCTTCCTATCCCATCTATTTTTGCATTAAAAGCAATTTATAAGCCCATGTATCTCAAAGCCAATGTTGTCTAAGTTTCTCATTTAGCATCCTTGAAAAGAAGTATCACCTCTAGTTATTTTAATATCTCAGTCTGTGATTTGTACACATTCTAGAAAATAGGACATGTTTTAAAAGCAAAAATAAATTCTATATTAAAATTTGAGGCCAATTTCCCAACTAAGTATACTGCCTAAGTTAAGAATACCTTTTTCAGAAAATATTTGCTTACTAAATTGGGGTTACCAAAACAGGATACCTTAATGAGTTGCAAAATTGTTATTGATTAAAAAACTAAAATGATCATTTACAAATTTCCAAGTTTTTAATTCCTAGTTCAGAACTTAAGTATAAATGGAAATCAACTCCTTTTCTTTATGTGTAAAGCTTTCTGAATTTTTGAAGATATATATTTTTTCTTTCAGTTTCTTGCATGCATGGTCCCAATACATTTTACCAGATCTAGTATAATTTGTAAATTCCTTACATCAAAGGATAGTATTTTCTTGATTAATCTACACTGGAGACTATTCTCTCCTGTGTGCAAAATGTCTTAAGGGTAGCACATTCATGAAAAGTGGATAATCATTAGATTGTATCTTGAAAGTGGCCCCATTTCTATAGTAACGTACATGTCTTTCATAAATACATAATAATGAAATTAATTTCCACAATTTATACTGTTGATAAGTTTTCTAAGGCTATGAGCTACTTAAAGATGAGGAAAATATCCTAAATATGCTATTTCTTAGTGAGAACTCTAAACAAATTAATCAACTGATTGTTAATGATGATTGAAACTTAATCATTGTTAATGCTATCCCTATAATGACTTCTAAAAGGTCAAAATTTAATGAGTTTTGCTTTTCATATATTAGTAAACTGTGGTGATACAATAATATGTATGTAATACATGAGTAATATTTTAAATAATATGCAAGTAATATACTAAGCAATACATCAAATCTTTTCTATAAAAACAAACTACCAATTTTTATTGGAATGAAGCCAATGATACTACTTATGTGCTTTTGCAAATTATGATGGAAATGTTTTGGTTTCAATTAAAAGAATTGGTAATAACCTCGGAAACTATGTCTGCCATATTGGCATGCACTGTCAAGCTATGTAGACAGGAATTAGGAGTTTTATTTTTGGAAAGAATATATGCTTAGCTACATTTATAATGAATAGCTTGGAATAAAAACCTTTAAAAAATATTTTAGTTGAAATTTCCTGAAAATATCTAGGATTTTACATTGAGACCTTCTAGGACATTTCTTTCTTATAATCAAAAATAATGAAAAATGTCTTTACACAACTTTATGTGGAGGTGCAACAAAGTTCAAATCGTTCTGAGACAAAAATGAAGAGGTTTCCCTGATAGTTTCATCCTTTGTAATTTAGCACATTATACTTAAAGTCACTTGAATTGTGTCTTCACAAAACTGAAGGTCATTTAAGTGTCAGTAAATGTAAACTAAAATGAAACATGGCTTCTCTTTTATAACCTCAAGCCAAATCTCATTTATAAGGACAGACATATCCTTTATTTATAAGGACATACTTTATGATCAACATGTTTGTTGTCCTAGGGTAAATTTATTTTGATAAAACAAGAATTTATGCCATGTCCATAAATATTCTATTTATCATGGCTGTTTCCTTCCAGGCATCTTTTCAACACCTTTCCCAGCAGAAACAAAACTGCTTCTGACTGCCCATGGAATATTCCTTATCTCTGGTTCTCCACTCTCAGAGCCATTACTCTGAAGCCACTGCCACTAATCTTTCTGCCACTACTATGTCAGTCAGGACAATAACCATGGATATGGTATGGAAAACAAAAGTCACTGTCTCTTTCGTCTATACATTCCCAAGCCATTTTCCATAACTTTTCCAAATGGTGAAATATTTTTTGTTTTATAATTGGGGCTAGGTTTTTCAAGTGGATTCCTGGTACAAAAGGATTTCTCAGTCCTCCCCAATGTCCCTTTCTGTGTTAATATTACTGTGGGTAAACTAACTTTTGTCTTGGTTCAACCACATATTCTTACCAGTCTGTCTTTATCACTAACACAGATTGGCCTATTTCTCAACCATTAGAGTTCTTTTGACACTTAAAATGAGATAGTAATTAGAAAAATGCCAAGCATGTTTTAGAGAGCAGTTGTAACGATAAAAGCAAACACAAGTGACATGGGTGTTTCAGGTAATTAACTCAGCACTAAGATGAATGAGTGGCTCACACGTGTCCACAGGATGGATGACAGTCACTACTCTTTCAAGAGTGTTAGTGATATAGTGGAGACATCTTAATATGATCTAGCATCATAAAGATGCATTTGAGAATGTGGCCATGAGTGAAATTACAGGGAACATATTTTTTCACATATTTTTTTATTGTAATTAATAGAAGGGTTACATGATATTTGCCAGATAGAAGGTGCATTAATTCACATACATTGATACCCTTTCACATGTCTTGGTCCCCATTTCCCTCCCCCCCACCCCCACCCCTCATCTTGTTTTTCCCCCTTCCCTATCCAATTTCAAATAATCAAATACCAATATATCTGACATATCAGGTAACAAAGTGAGATACTGTAACAATATGAGATAACCAAGGGACAGCAAAAGAGATGAGAGATAACATAGTGCATTAAGGACAACAATCATTCATTATATGGCTTTTGTTTCTATATCCTAGAGGTCCTTTCCATTAGCTTCATACTATATGGCCTTATGTATCAAAGTTTTGCTCTATTGCAAATCTCTGCTAGGAGAGCCCAAGGTTTCTACTGATTATGACAAATGAGGGAAACCCTTGAGCCTAAGTTCCTTTGAGTCTGGCTTACTTCACTTAATATGATTTTTTTCTAAGTCTTTCCATTTCCTAACAAATGGGGCGATGTTGTTCCTTCTGACAACAGCATAGAATTCCATTGTGTACAAATACCACATCTTGTTGATCCATTCATCAACTGAGGGACATTTAGGTTGATTCCATATCTTTGCTATGGTAAATAGTGCTGCAATGAACATTGTTGTGCTGGTGGATTTAGTATGTCCTTGTTCCTGGATGATTGGGTAAATGCCAAGTAGTGGAATTGCTGGGTCATATGAGCTCTATGTTTAGTCTTTGGAGGAACTGCCATACTGCTTTCCATAGTGGTTGAACGAGTTTGCACTCCCACTAACAGTGTAGTAGTGATCCCTCCTGGACACATCCCCTCCAGCATCTGTTGTTATTACTTTTCTTGATCCTGGCCATTCTAACTGGAGTGAGGTAGAATCTTAGAGTTGTTTTGATTTGCATTTCTTTTATGACCAGAGATGTTGAGCATTTCTTCATGTGTCTATAGGCCATTTTTGTTTCTTCTTCAGAGAAGACTCTCTTTAAGTCTTTGGCCCATTTTTTAATGGGATGGTTGTTACTTTTGAGATTAGTTTGGGAGTGATTCAATTTTTTGAGGTGTTGATATATTTTAGATATGAGTCCTTTGTCCATTGTGTGGTTGGTGAAGATCTTCTCCCACTCTGTAGGCTTCCTAATTAATTTACTAGCTATGTCCTTTGCCATACAAAAGCTCTGCAGTTTAATGCAGTCCCACTTATCCAGCCTTTCTCTGATTTGCTGTGATTCTTGCTCCTTATTAAGTAAGTTTCGACCTGTGCCAAAGAGGTCTAGTGTATTTCCTATTCCTTCTTGTAAAGTTTTCATTGTGTTGGCTTTTACCTAGAGGTCTTTGATCCATTTGGAGTTAATCCTGGTGCAGGGTGACAAAGAAGGATCCAGCTTTATTTTTCTGCAGGTGCTTAACCAGTTCTGCCAGCACCACTTGTTGAAGAAGCTATCTTTCTTCCACTCTATTTTTTGGCTCCCTTGTCAAAGATTAGGTGGCCATAGGTCCGTGGTTTAATATCTGGGTCCTCAGTTCTATTCCATTGGTCTTCAGGCCTGTTCTTGTGCCAGTACCAAGCTGTTTTGATAATTATAGCTCTGTAAGAGAGTCTAAAGTTTGGTATTGAAATTCTTCCTGTGCTTTTCTTTCTGCTGAGAAGTGTTTTTGCTGTACGGGGTCTTTTATTACTCCATATGAAATTTTGGATTGCCTCTTCTATTTCTTTAAAGAATGACATTGGGATATTGATGGGTATTTCCTTGATTTTGTAGTTAGCCCTTGGCAAGATTTTCGTTTTCACGATGTTGATTCTTCCAATCCAGGAGCATGGGGGGTTTTTCCATTTCCTCAGTTCTGCTTTAATTTCCTTTTCAGGGTTTTAAAGTATTCATCAAAAAGGTTCTTTTGAAAAGGTAAAGCCATTCCTTCTAAATTCAGGAATGAGACAAGGATGTCCACTCTCTCCACTCCTCTTTAACATAGTATTAGAATTCCTAGCCAGTGCAATAAGGCAAGAAGCAAGCATAAAGGGCATCCAAATAGGGAAAGAGGAAGTAAAACATTCCCTCTTTGCAGATGACATAATTCTGTATTTAAAGAATCCTATAGATGCTACTCCCAAGCTCCTCGAGCTGATTCAAAACTTTGGAAGGGTAGCAGGGTATAAAATTAACCCTCAAAAATCAACTGTCTTCCTCTATGCCAACAGGCAATAATCAGGAAAGCAACTCCTTTTGCAATAGCCTCAAAGAAAATACTGTATCTAGGAATTACCTTCACTAAGAATGTAAAGGACTTTTTTTGATGAAAACAGGGAACATATTTTTTAAGAGTAATGGTGAATGTGTTTATTATAGGAAGATCAGAACTGCATCAAGTCAGGACAATTTTTCAAAGTTTTGTGAAGAGCAAAATTAATTATATTTTGAGAATATCCTCTTCAGTAAAAGTAGGAAGGAATGAAAATAGGTGGTTTAGCAAACCCATGTTTCATAGCGGGCTTTATTTAAAATCTCCAAGAATATGAAAATATTTACATTGTAAAAATATGGAAACTATTTGGAGAAGATACATTATAATATGCAGGATTAAAGCCAGACAGAAAGATAATTCTTTTTTTCTAGATGCATTCTTTTGTAGACTGTAGATATCCATATTTGATTAAGAATTATATGATTAATTCTGGTTTTGCTTAGGATAAGAGCATTAAGTATAAGTAAACATAAGTAAAAATTAAAAGATTCTTATTCAAAGCTAAGAAGGAGTTGCAGGAGGAGGGGAAGTATGATGTGGAGAAGGAGAAAAAGGAGGAAGAATAGATGAAAGTGGTTTAGGAGGATAAAGAAGAAAAGGAGGAAGAAGAAGAGGAGGAGGAAAGAAACAAAAGAGAAAGAGAAAGCTGTACTAGATGCTGTGCAGGAAGGGAGACAGTTGCCAAATAAGTTCTATTGAAAGCTAAAGGAAATGGGTCCTGGAAGGTAGTCCTTCTCTACAGAGAAGCTAACAGAATCGTTCAGAGAAGAAATGGAAAGATTTTCAAGGTATATTGTTCTCCCTATGGGATATGTTTGTATGCTTGCTCACAGCAAAAACCTTCTTGGAATCAATCCCCATGGGATGAGTTTCACTAAGGTGACTTAGCATTGTGTCAAGCCCACAAATAAGCTGTTTAAAAGGATTGGGTTAATAACTCAGCATTTTTTTCTATCAGACCGCATTGCTTTGCTTTTGTAATTGAGGTGTGCTCTTGGCGCTACGCTATGTAAAACAGACATTTGTATTTCAGTATCTCATAGCATAGGGTACAGTGCGATTATACTCACAGTATGTGATTATAAAACTATGTGATTATAAAACTGGTCTGCACCACCCAGCAATTGGAAAAGCATTATTTACACTCTATTGTGTGTATCTGACACTTCCTATAGCACTTCAAGTTCTCTCAGACTTATCTCTGTTACAGCCACTGTTGGATCAATCAGATACTTGGAAGTAAGTTCACCACAGGAACAAACTGAGAGTCTTACTTTATGTCCACACTTTTACCCCTTCCCTTCTTCATCAAATATCCAAGCTAATGGCAAATCACAAGGTACCATGTCAACAAACATGCTTTGCCCTGATGCAAGCCAGATGCTTCATGGGGTTAAGATCTTGGGAGGACAGTTGTGAGATAATAAAATACAGAAACCAGTATACAGAAGCAGAGAAGTTTTCATTTTTCATTTCCTTACTTGTACGATCTTTAGTCCTAATATCTTATACATTCCATGTTATAAGGTATCCGATGTTAATCCCCAAATGAAATATTCACACTTGATATGAGCTGGTACTGTAATTATTAATGCATGCATACCATTTCTTGTTCTCTAAGAACTTTGATGCTCTTACTCTCTAAAAGGCAGTGATTTATAGTTTAGACAGTTGAGAGTTATCTGTATTGTTTGCTTGCATTCTTACTATAGGTTAAGAAGAAAACTTGAAAGCATATGGAACAATCTGAAAATGTCTGAAACATTTCTAATTTTAATTTTAAGAAGAGAGAGGGAGTGGGCAGAGAAGTATTTGAACAAAGAACTATAAAATATGCATTTATTGAAAGATTGCAAATGTAAAGTCTCAAATATTATATTCAGAAAACACCCACACCTATAGACAATAAACTAAATCTGTAGAAATCCCAGGATAAAGGAAACAACAATTTTATATGTGGCCATGGAAAATTCCCAGTACCTGATGGATTCACAGTTGCAATCTAGCAGATCTTTACAAACCTCATGCAAATATTCCTTAAAAGAGTAAAGACACTATCAACTTCATTTTTATTAAGTATTACATTCATTGCAAAACCATAGAAGGGTAAAACAAGAGAATAAAATTATGGGCAATGTCTTTAATAAAAATAGATAGAAAAAGTATCTCAATAAACACCTGTAAATCACATTCAAGAGTACATTTAAAATGATGCATCATGATCAAGTTGATTGCATTCCAGAGATTCAATACAAATATATCAATCAATAAATGTAACAGCAATGCAATGAAGTCCATCGTGTGTGTGTATGTGTGTGTGTGTGTGTGTGTGTGTGTGTGTGTGTGTGTGTGGTGGTAGGGCTTGAACTCAGGGCCTAGGCATTGTACAAAAAAGAGAATCTCATCAGTATGTATGTTTCTGCAGACATGCTGGAACATGCTTACATATCCTACTACTTGGAAGATAGAGAAAGGAATAGTGACATTGGACCACTGCCTGGACAAATAAATTAAAAAACACTACTAACCCCTACATGCCCAATCATGGTTTATGCCTCTAATTACAGATACTCAGATAAATAAAATAATATCTCAAATACTGCTGATTCTGTTCAAAATCATGCTGACAATCTGCCAGTCATCTTTCAACACATTGTGTGTTCAGCTGCTAAAATACTCATCGAATCTAGCAATTTATTATTTAAATCTATACTTCATACATGAACCCTGATAGTATAATTTGAAATCCAATGTGTCTTACAGATGAATAAACTCTCTATTAACAACTTTCTGCCTCTTCCTCAGTTGTAGTTGAGTTCAGAACTAAACATACAGCCTGGGGACAAATACAGTTCATTATTCCACTGACAAGAAGGGTTTATGAAGCTGTTCTGAAAGGTAACAAAATGTTGTTTCGATATTAACCCATAAAAACCAAATAAAATATAAATTGATGACTACTACATGTTTAGTATTCTATACTGCTGGTAGCAAAAATATCCATAAAACTTAAAAAATCACATTTATTTTAGAAACTTAATATCGAAAAGAAGACTGTCTATACTATTTCTACTAACTTGATGAATATCTGCATTTTGAGTAATAGAACCCTCTTCCTGTTTTCATAGTGATTTGAACACTGATTAAAACCTAGGCACTTGCTCTTGGTCCGCGGCTGTGGGTACACCGTCTTTCCTCTCTCAGGGATGTCACCTCTGGGCCCCTTCCCGCACCCGGAATGCTAAATAAAGGACCTCCAGGATATAGAAACAAGAGCCATATGATGTGTGCTTGTTGTTCTTAATGTACTATGTTATTTCGCATCTCTTTAGTTGTCCCTTGGTTATTCTCATATTGTTTCAGCATCTTACCTTGTTATTTGATACATTGTGTATATGTTTATTTGTTTGTTTGAAATAGGATAGGGAAGGGAGGAAAACAAGACGAGGGAAGGGGATAGGGGGAGGGAAATGGGAACAAAAACATGAGAAGGGTATCAATGATTGTGAAATAATGCACCTTCTATCTGGTGAATATAATGTAACCCTTCTATGAATTACAATAAAATATATTAAAAACAAAACAGACAAGAACAACAAAAACCTAGGATGTCTGGGTGCCTTTGGCTCACGCCTGTAATCCAATTTACTCAAGAGGTTGAGTTTTGAGGATCATAGTTCAAAGCCAGCCTGGGCAGGAAAGTCTGAGAGACTTATCTCTAATTAATCAGAGAAAAAGCTAAAAGTGGTGCTGTGGCTCGAGTGCCGAAGTCCAGAGTTCAAGCTTCCAGTACCAACAAAAATATTAAAAAGCTAACAACCAAACCTAAAATCACCAATAATCATAGTGTGAAATGTCTTTAATAACAGTGTGGTAAGCAGTCATTTGATTAAAGCTATATTTCTGTCAATAAATACAAAACAAAGAAAATAATGGATAATTTCACATCTCAGTCTGGGTAGGCTATAGTATCTTGCTGTATTAGCTAACTAAATGCTAGTGTATTATCATGCTGTCATGTTATAAATGGGGTTACTGCCTAAAATCTGTTAATTACTTGATTCTAAATAAGATATATTACATTCCCCAATTTAGATAGACTTTATCCAATTGGGTACAAAGTATTAAACAGAGGTTTCCTAGAAACAAAATCTGCCTCAGGATTGCTCACCTGCAATACACATTAATCAATCCCGTAAAATCTCTCAATAGACAAATAGATCAATAGAGAGATAGACAGAAAGACAGACTGAAATCCTATTATCGCTGTTTCTTGGGTTACCTTCTCTGATTTAATGGAATTTTATTATTGTGATAAAGGATTGAGAGCAGAAAAAAAGATATTATAGATAAGGAAAAAGAAAAAGATGAATAATTTCCAGATTTCTGGATGCCAAATAATATACTATACCACCACATTTAAGAAGTGAATATTCAGATTTATCTATAGTCAGTATTGCATTGGAAAGATCCATATCCCTGACTTAGTTCATTTATTCTGGTATGAACATAGCAGATTAGGTCAATGGGAATCAGGAAGTAACAGACTGGCAAAAATAAATAAAGCAAATGTTGCTGAGTTACAAATCTTTTAAATTGAGTTAATCATAAAAACTCACCCTATTTTGCCCCTCAGGTCTCCATGATCATATCAACTCCATTTTATATAATCCCTTCTTACTAGTTATTTCAAGTCTATTCTTGATAGCCTCCTCTGTTAAAAATTCCTAGAAACTGTAGAAAAGGCTTAGAAATTTATACAATTATGAAAGAATGAGCTATTCTGATGTTAAAATGCAATGTGATTCTAGATGGGAATATATCTTTGCCACTGACAGACTCTAAGATTACAGACATATCATATTCATACTTTGATGCATCCGTGGATTCTGAATCATATTCCTAGCTAGAAAGCAGCGGAGGCAGGATTTGACACTCAAACTTCTTTGTGTTGAATAAGGATTTGTTCAAGTGTGTGTTATTTCTTTCATAGATTTAAAATGAACACAGGAACACAGTCCAATTCTAGGAGCAGAGGTTTCTCTGGAAAAATTTAGAAGTTAATTGAGGAAGCAATCTCATTCCAGTTTACTTCACTCATTCTTGAGTCAAGAATTTTCATAGACATCTAGAAAATTTCTGTACACACACACACACACACACACACACACATTGTTGGAAGTGACAATGGTTCTCTTTCCCCATCCTTCACCAAATAGGAACTTTTTGTGTTATCAGAGATGGAAGAATACAGCTTTTCTACTTCACAAATCTAAAGAAGCACATATCTGGAACCATGTGGTTATTCGTGTCTTTCTTCACCTGTCACATATTAACTTTCTTTCACAAGGTTTGTTTGCCTGTTCTACAAAATTTTCAAATAGTTTTTTTGTACGACACACTCCTTAGATGTCAGATGAAATAGCTGGTTGATGGCTTAAACCTTATCTAGCTCACATGTGTACCTCAGACATTCACTCACATTCACTACTTTTAAAGAAAACCCAACATATATGCAACTTGGCCCAGTTAAGAATATAAAAGCTTTTATCTAGCATCAAAGAAGTGACATTAAAGATAGTGCTGGACTCCTAAGATGACAATGATGTCAAACACTAACACTAAAGATGGAAGGACAAGGGCTTCTTGAAGAAGAGACCAGTCCTCTTTTAAAAGAGAAAATTATAGGACTATACCTAGAAGTAAAACCATTGGAATTGCTACAGTGAGAAGTTATGAAGTGGCTTGTCCAAGAAAATTTAATTGACTTATTCCTTTCTAATGTGTGCCAAGAAAGTTTTCATATTTATAAGCCTAATTCCAGTGTGAAAATATTACAAATATTGGGTGCAATAAGAAAGAGTAGGAAGGGAGGGAGTTGGGAGGTCAATGAGAGATTTACAGGTGTACTTTTGGGAAAGTTTTTTTTTGTTTTAGTGAAAGTATACATTTAAGATAATTTGAGTTAAATTAATTATTTGTTGTGTTTTAAGTGTCATGGTAATGTTGACTGTCATTTTATTAATGGCAGCTTATGATAAGTCTCAGGGTAATTTAAAATAATTTTACTTTGGCTAGGCGTGGTGGCTCATGCCTGTAATGATAACTACTCTGGAGGCTGAGATATGAGGATCAAGGTTCTAAGCCAGCCCAGGCACAAAAGGACTTGAAACTCTTATCTCCAATTAACCTCTAGAAAATGATAAGTGGGTATTGACTCAAGGGTAGGGTGGTAGTTTTAAGCTGAAGAGCTCAGGGACAGCACCCAGGCTGAGTGTAAGCCCCATCACACACACACACACACACACACACACACACACACACACACACACACACAATTTTTTTTTCTTGAATGTACACTTAAAAATGAATTTTCAGGGCTGGGAGTTTAGCCTTGTGGTAGAGTGCTTGGTTAGCATGCACGAAGACTAGGGTTCAATTCCTCAGTACCACAAACATAGAAAAAAAAAGCCAGAAAAGTAGAGCTCTAACCTTGAGAAAGCCCAAGGACAGTGCTCAGGCCCTGAGTTCAAGGCCCAGGACTGGCAAAAAAAAGAATTTTCAGTCCATTCACAATATTTTCCTGAAACAAAGACAAAATGATTTAATCTGAGTTGAATTTTTACAATTTAAAACAATTGTGACATAACATATCCATGCCTCTCTGTTCCAATCTGTACATTGTTTTCTTCTCAATTATAATATACAATCTAATTTTAAAAATCAAATTTATTTAAATCTCTTTATTCAGAGAAGGATTACTCCAGGAAAAAGTGAAGGTTGTCTGCATAAATAATTATAATACTTTTAAATAAAATTAAGCCAAAGGAAATAAACTGAAGCAAAATTAAAGGAGACAGAAGATGATAGAGTCAAAGGTGAGATGGATATGAAATCTAGGGAATATACTTTCTAATTGCAATGGAAAAATATGCTTCTTTGCAAGCTAGTGTCAAAACACAGATAATAAGCTAGATAACTCAGAAGAAACCTCACTATTCCATCTGGCTAACATTCTGAAACTGTTATAAGACTTCTCATAAAGAAAATAGAACCCCATAGAGCTATAAGCATTCCTTTCAGAACAAGGCAATAAGATTCTTAAAGGCATTTGTGAAAAATATCTTTCCAGGTGGGCTGAAAACACAATAGGAGTAATCATTTTGGCAATCAAAGTTATATAGCCCAAATTTCAGATCAACTGAAGATGGTAAAATACATTCTGTCTCCCATGAGTTATAATTAAAGCCCTAGATGAGACATGTAGTGGGCAGAGACAGATCTTCAAGAGTTAAATATGAATGAGTCTAGAGATCATGAAGAAAACACTCTGTAGGATGGATCATCTAGGAGGAATTCCTCGTTTCCTTTCACCTTTTCCTTTCTCAGAAGCACTTGCTTTAAAACAAGATGCTCCCTGGAATCTGTCTTCCAGTGGTCCAGCAGTTAGTGGAGAAACAGCACTGATGATGGAAGTGGATGTTGTCATGAAGGGGCGGTAGAACTGACAGTCACCTTCACACCTGAAAAACTGATAGACTGAAGAATCTGAAAAAGAGCCATGGTGAACAAAGCCCATGAATTAGTTGTCCTCGCTCTTCTTTCAGCACTTTTCTTAAACACAGACCTTGTGAAACCTCTTCAGTAAAGAGCACAAACCCAATCCAGCTAAGTTAGAAAAGAAGAGAGAATTATTGAGGCAGGAAGCTGGGGAACAACCTCACACAAAGTTCTGGATTCACTCCTGGTGTGACCTGCTGAGGACCTTATCCCAGGAAACAAAGAAAAAGCAAAAGGATTTTACTGACGCTCAAAGAGGTACTATTTTGACTCCTGGAAAATGAACACGAGAAATAGACAAGGACAATGACACTTTAAAATCAAATCTGAAACTGGACCCCCAGAACATGGATCGTGAATCTGGACTTGCTATCTAAACTAATTTCTACTCCCATGGAGTTTGTGATTCTATAGGTCTGGCTTAGTGCACTTTTTACCGCTTTTCTCAAGTCTTTTTCCATTTCCTTACAATGGGCGATGCCATTCTTTCTGATAGAAACAGAATTCCATTATATACATATACCACATTTTCTTGATCCAAAAGACAATTAGTGATAGTCAATTTAGACTTTGGCTTAATTGGACAATTTTTACAGTATGAATTTTAACTTTGCTTATAAAAAGTCTTGAAATATAGCAGAAGATAAAATATCTTCAGAAAAGAATTATTAGCAGTAAAAATTTCCAGGGGCAATTGAAAGCATTTTCAAGAAAAGATGGAAATGTATTTTAAAATCAAAGTATTACCATCTATGAATATATAACATATTGTCATGTTCATGAGATTTTCATTGCCAAGTCACAGTATCAAAACTTGTAACTTTAAGTATATTCATGGGTAATTTTCAATCACCACTTCACTGCGTATCATAGGACTTAATAGTTCCTAAATGCAACACCGAAAAGGTACAAAAAGAGGCAGTGTACAAAAGAGGCAGAACAAACAAACAAAAAATAAGAGGCGTAACATTTTCAAAAACATGCTATGTACGCTATGATAAAACAAACACTACCACTATGCTTTGTTTGGACAATTTATTTTGGTGCTGTTCCTGGGGCTTGAACTAGGGGCCTGGGCTTTTTTATTCTGTCCCTGAGATTTTTTGCATAAAGCTAGTGATCTACTGCTGAAGCCAGAGATTCACATCCAACTTTTTGGTGCTTAATTGAAGGTAAGCATCTCATGAACTTTCCTGTCCAGACTAGATTTGAATAGCAGTAAACTTCCTGACTGGCTAGGATTACAGGAATGAAGATACTGGTCCCATGCTTGTTTGAAATTTTTATATTGCTTTTCACTAGATCATAAATTAGTATTAGTATTAGTTATTATGAACTTGTTTGATTTTTAGAGTAAATTATTCTGTATTTTTAGAGAATCTTTGGCTGATATGATCCCATAAGCAGATAGAAGAACATGCTACAGCTACACCCTTGCTTATATTCCTTGCAACAAGTAATAGCTTGGATTGCTGAAATGCTAAGATTGCGTTATGCTAGATGTCAAATAGGTTGGCAGAGGAGACATTGGGATGGCTTGAAGTTAATCCAAAAATAAGTTCTTATTTCTAAATCTTTATTTATTAACAGGTAGGAGATAGCTACCTGACACTTTGTTCCCCTCCAGAATGGTGAGAATTAACTGTTATATCTATCAACCCATGAAAACAAATAAAGAAATAGTGATATACAATGGAATATTACATTGGAACAATATAATAACAATGGAACAACACATATCCTGCCATATCCAGAAAACATTAGAGGAAATATGCTAAAGGAAATATGACAGAAATGTAAAGGAAATATGCTCAAAATGTAAAGAAAATATTTGCACACACCTATGGAATCTATAGAGAACGCTGACGACTACCAGGCCAGGGTATGGTGGGACATGGTGGGGGGTGGGGAGGATGGGGATCAAGGAGAATAAAGTCAGCTAAGCACAGGACAAGTCAATGACGACTGTCATTCACAATATTGCATTGTAAATGGTTCATTTATGAAAGGAGCAGATTTTGAGTATCCTTATTACAACAAAGGAAAAAGATGCCCGTCATGGATGATAGCGTATTAATTTTCTTGACTCTAATATTCTCTTCACTGTTTATAAGTAAATAAAACAACTTGTCATAACTTAAATAGACTACATTTGTGAAGGGAAAATGTTCTTCCGTATAAGCATATAAATGTAAGATTATATTTGACATTTTCATATGTCCTCTGGACCTAGATTAATGTGAAGGACATTTAAGTTAGAAGTCAGAGAAATCAGCATTTTTTTTTTTGCCAGTCCTGGGCTTGAACTCAGGGCCTGAGCGCTGTTCTTTGGACTTTCTCAAGGCTAGAGCTCTACCAATTGAGCCTCAGCACTACTTCCAGCTTTTTTCTATGTATGTGGTACCAAGGAATTAAACTCAGGGCTTCTTGAATGGTAGGCAAGCACTCTAGGCCAAACTCCCGGCCCCAGAAGTCAGCATTTTAAAAAATGTGGATCATGAATATCAGTGGTGATTCAGGAATGAACAAAATGTTGCATGCTTTCCCCTTCCCACTTTGTTATTCTGGTGTTAGCCTCGAAATGAGATTCTAGTGTCGATTTAACTCATAGCCACTGCTCATGCTCTACAACTTGATCTATGCTTCCATGGCTCTTGGGCTGGTTAGCTGGAGATGAGATTTCCTCAGGCTTTGCTGCCCTAGCCAGCTTTGAATTGTGATACCTCAGGTCTCAACTTCTATGAGTTTGGACATGAGCCACCAATGCCAGGCTGTTGAGTAACTTTTACTCTAGCATTACAGAGAATAATAAACTGTAAAGACCCTCATAAGATGAGAACTTTATTTTCAGGAAAAATGAAATGAAAAACTTAGTATCAAAAGTACAATGTGAATATTCACAAATTTTAATTTAGAACAAGTCAAACCTCACCCAGGTCATGATGCTTATAGTAAATATGATGACATAATTAACAATATTTCACTTACTTCACCAACTTAGTCTGAAAAGAAAATGTAAAATCATGACCATTATTTCATGGCTAGTTTAAATTCATTCTACTAATGATTAAAGATGTTCAAAAGTATGCAAAAGACTACTGTAGGACATTCAAGAAATCTATCACTAACTGATTAAATTTGTTTTTGCATTTTCAACTATGATTGTTTTAAATTTAATGCAAAAGGAAGACTGATTTTTTTATGTAAAACATGGCTTTCACACAACCAGTTTAATGTACTCGATATTGTGTAAAAACTGGACCTTATCACTTGTTTAAATTTGTTTTGCATTTGATTTTTTTCAAACAATAAAAATATCTATCTTTTCGAAATAACAAAAGTGGTTGAATTTATTTCCTTTAAAATATTTTGATCTTTTTATTCAATATCTGTAGAAGTGTTTACAGCATAGTATAAGTATCATAAAGGAATGAGTACATATATGTCAGTGTGATAGTGTGTTCATCCATAACTGATCAATTTCATTATTATTACTCAAGGGTAGATTGGCTAGGAGGTAGAATTAAGTGTTTAAAAATATATTTCTTTGTACACCTTCATTTCTGTTTTTCATGCTCTTATTCTGAAGTTTGCTTTAATATATGTCCTTGTAAAATTATTAAAACTTCTAAATTACAAAGCAACTGGCTGGTTTTTAATGATAAGCCGATATTCAGAATTCAAGGATGTTAAAATGTAAGTGTAGAGATATCCTTATTTTATTGAAATGTTTAATCTCAAAGGGTCTTAGTTGATTTCAATCCTGTGAATTTATCAATTTTATTTCAAGGACACTCTGAACATTTCGGAGAATGAAATAATGCAGAAAAAGAGCATATCCAACCAATTAAGCAATTATGAAAAACGCATGTCATTCTCAAAACATTTTTCATACTTCTTTGGTTACTTGCCTAAAAGTATTAAAGTATTGCATTTTATTTGTTCAAAATATGCTATAATATTTTTCTTAAAACTGCAGAATTAAGGAAATATATTAGGAGTGTTTTTAATAAGAAAAGTATAGTTGTTTTTCATAATTATTATTAGCACATTAGATGTACAAGGTGGATTCCATTGTGACATATTTATGTATATGTGTAGTGTATCCAGATCAAATTCACTCCCTTTATCACTTTCCCTTAACCTCTTGAAAAATTTTCAGCAGATTTTATTGTTCCGGTTTTACATATTCACATAAACCACTTGAACCATATTCATCCTCACTCACCTTCTCCTTTTGCCTTTCCTGCTCCTACTCATTTCCTCCTCACAGAAGAACTACTTTTATTTTCTTGCCATTCATTTTTGAACTATGTATTAATTGTACCCAAAGATTTCACCATGGCATTTTCAGGTATGTAAATACCATATTTAAATCACACAGTAGTCTAAAGAGAGAGCAAACATAACAAAAATATAGTTACAAAATGACATAGAAGAGATGATACCCTAAAATGAACAGTGAACTGCAAGAACAGGGAAAACATGACCCCATTTATTCAGCCTCTGGAGACAGCAGGGAGGAGGCTATACTTATCTCATAACACCTTCACTAGGAAAGAACACATAAAAAAAATCTAAGTTATAAGGCTAGAATTATGTGCACTAAGATGCTGAACAAAAATTAGGCCAAAAAAATCCAGGAAACATCTGAGTTATCGTGGGTGCACTAGTAGCAAGTCAAAACCCACCCTCATGCTTTAATATCCCTTTAATATCAGCTATTTAGGCTGCTATTATTTTAAGCTTTTTCTTTGCATATATTTGGAATTGTATCAGAATTTATATATTTTTTCCTCAACTATTAATTTAAAGTAGTTTAAATTAATTTGATTTAAGTAATTTAAAATACTTAAGAGGAGAAAGAAAATATATTTGATTTATTCACACTCTTGTTTATTGTTTTCTTCTTTTTTCATGTTCTTATATTTGTTCCTTTTGCTTTCTGTTTAAAGAAGATTGCTAGACATTTTTTCAAGGCAGTTCTTCTTGCAACACACTCATTTTTTCTTTATCTAAGGCCACCTTGATTTCTCTTTCAATTGTGAAGAACTTTTACACTGAATATTGGTTCTAGTACACAGAATTTTCTTTCAATACATCAAAATTCTGTGTCATTTCCTGTGGCCTCCATGTTGTCTCATGAGAAATCTGCTTTCTATTTTTTTTTTTAAATCCGTGAAGGCAGCAATCTTTTGATTGTGGCTTCTTTCAAGAACTTCTTTTGTATTTGGTTTCTAGATTTGTTTTTTTGACTGTTAAAGAATGGAACCAGGCTTATGCATGCCAAACAAGCACTCTAATACTGAACTACACATTCAGCCCATCATTGCTAGATACTGAAGATTTATGCTTTGTTTATAGATTCATTTGGATTTTTCTGTGATTCAGTTCCAAGCATTAATTTTACTTAATCTGTGAATTCTGTTCTCATTCTCCTTTCCTTTCTTACTACAGAAATATGTTTATTGAACCATTCTTTCCAACAATTGTCATTAAATAGTATCAAGTATATCCAAAACAATGTCATAAAGAGTTTTTAATTGTAGGAGAACATTTCCAGTGATGGCATATATCTAGATGTATCATAGATCAGTTGTCAGTATCTCAGGAAGTTTTATGAAACTTGTTTCATACCTACAATCTCACATGTATGTAAGCTTTTAGAGTGAGTTAATTCACAGCTTTCTTCAGGCCCCACATGATTCAGTGTCAGAGGAAAGGAAAGGAATTATTGTATTCGAAATCACTTTGTAGACTATTTGTCCCTAATTATATTTAATGGATTAATAAAGCACTAATATAAATGAGGTAGTATTAAAATATTAACCTTAATAATTCTTTAAAACATAATAAATTATTTCATTATTCTGTGTATTAATATAAGTATTAATGAATAGAATTATCTTTTCCCTACTCTTTCCTTTCATCTTCATCAAAATAAATAATAACCCAATCTTACCCTAAAATAGAAAATGATGTCCTCTGTCCACTTTTTGCCAACTAATGTGTCTTTGCAATGACTTTCACACCTAAAGATGGGTATTAGAAAATGAATTTTTGTTACTGTAATAAAAATTTCTTTGCTGCTTTGACCCCAATTTAGGAACTTTATGCTTTCAGGTATCATAAATCATCACTGAAGTAGCCTTCAAAAAAACCAAGCCCTCATTTTCTACTTTCATGGGCCATCTGAAATAAAGGCTTCTTATCAGTGACAGCCACATAGAAATATGGAACACCTTTCACACATTAAATGTGTGCTGACTTCGTTTTCAAGTAAAGAAAATGGAATATGCATGAAGATAAGTAGATATGAAAGTAACTGTTTAGATTTCACCCCTCAACATCACAACACAAAAGTCCATCCACAGAATATTTGAATCAAAATAATTAAAAGTGTGCCATTTCTTAGCGGGAATCAATAGCACAGTTCGATGAAGTATGGAAACTAAATTCTAACATCAAAGAAATAGGGGCCAAGAAATGGCTTACTTAATATAATTGTATCATATTAAAAACTTGCTTTGAAGCTAAGCCTTTTCTTTGCATGCTGGGAATTTTGGCTAAGGAGTTGGCAGGACTAAGCCACACTTTAGTTTGCTAATTTGAAAGTGTAGAATGTTTTATAGCCATTTAAGAAAGAATTACAAACCCAGAGAATTTATGGCAATGCACTATAAAGTGTAAAAATAAAAGAACCTGTCATTGTTTCTCTCTTTTTTCATGCTTTGGTAACAAATAGTTGAGATTTGATTTTTAGTTTAACTCACATTTTATAACTTTTGATGGAAGAATTTAGAACGTAAACACTATTTATATTGAAAATGCTGTAGCATTTCCTGTCATTTTCTTATAGAGGCAAATATCACAAAAATAGCAAATCTTCCAGTGGGATTTCCTATTTCTTGTGTTTTCCTGGTTGTGATTATCATTCTCTTCTCCTTATAGAAGACTTTTAGTTGTCCTTGTCAGTACAATTTTAGTTGTCATAAATTCCTTTACTTCTGGTTTATTGTGAAAGGTTTTCATTACTACTTCAATTGTGAAGAATATATTTTGATAAATTTTAATAGTTATTGCCATTCAGGGTTTGGATTATATCATCTCATGTAATCTTTTATTTTTAAAGTGCCTATTAAAATCTACCATTTTGTGGAACATTTGACTTTTATATAATGTCTTGCTCTTTCATAGTTTTCAGTATTCTTTTTTAAGTACATTTACAATTTTTTAAACTACATTATGTCTAGGAGTGTTTCTTTTCTGTTCAACACTTCATGAACCTAAATGACTATCCTTTCTCATGTGATATATGTTTTCTATGTCTTTAACTTGCATCTCATCTTGTTGGTTTCAAGAGGTCTTGCATACCTTAATCATATTTAGTATTTTTTTCAGTGTCTTTTTTCTGATTGACCTAATGACTCTACTTTATCTTCAATATTTTTTTCAACTTATTCCATTCTACTAAAATTTCAACTGAAGTTTAATTTGGCTTATGAAATCTGATATTTTTCATACTTGATATTGATTTTTCCCTCTCATATCCTGAGCTATATGTTTTTTACATTTTATATGAATTAATCAAGATGCCTACACACGGCCTCTTTAATTTTGCTTAGTAGCTTTTGTAATCACTATTTTTATTTCATTTACTTGTTTAAAACCCCACCCATATCAGTATCATTCAAATCCTTTGCTTTGGCATTGTTGGCAGAGATATTCTCCCTTGTTTTCCTCATATTACTTACGTTTCTATGTTGAGATTTATGCATGTGAGGGCAAGTTTAAATCTGTACTTTTTCAGTTCAAATGATTTCAGCATTCAGATTTGACATTACAGTTGATAGGTAAAAGTGTTATTTCCTACCATTGAATTATAGGTTCGCACTCTATTGCCAAATATTCAGTTATGATCAGGGAACTAGACTGATTTCTAATGCTTCTCAGATTAGGGTACTGAGGTTGGATCTTCCATAGAATAGATTTACCATTCCTGGTTTGCTTTCTCTACAGAGGTTTTTCTTCTTCATGCAATGGGAACTGTTTATACCTGCAGAAAGCTTTCCATGAAGCACCCCATCAGTGTCTTGACAACCAGGAAAGATTCAGGTCTTAAGAGGACTCCAAAATGTGTCAGACAACAGTGGATACAAACAGAGAGTTGTTCATTCTGCACTTAAGGGGGATCGTAGAACTGAGATGATTATTTTCTCTGCCTACTGGTCTCAGGACTTATAGACCATAAAAATAAATTCCTCCACATGTGAAGAGGGTAATGTTCTGGTAGTTTCATGATTCAGAAGATCTGGAATCTGGGATATTAATACCAGTGACAGCAAAAATATGCCAGGATGCAGTTCCAAGGAGCCTAAGTAATTAAAAAAATTAATTCTGTGACTCAAATAATATGTCAAATACTTTTTAACTATATGGTAATGGCTTCCATACATCATGGTGCAGAGAAATCTATACATGATTGCCGAAATGTACCCAATGCCATAAAATTACATTTCTGTATCCCTCATGTATCACTCAGGGAAAAGGTAAATAACATACAAAGGACATTCTTCAAATATTGTCATAAAATAGATTGGAAATAACAGTGGTAATAAGTAACTGCAAATAAGACAAATGTTATCTTTGCTGATTTGAAGTGTCAGATATGGAAATACATCTCACAACACTAATAAATTGTCATTTCCTATTCCCTATTTTACGAACCGTAAATCTCACAAATAAAAAGCTAAAATGTGATCTCTTTGTAGAATCAAATTCAGAACAAATCTAAGCTTCCTTGAACCTCTTCAATACCACTTTACTCAAGTCCTAAAATAATTCTTCTAATGCCTTCTTTTGTTATCAGTCCTAGAGATTGAACTGAGAGTCTGAGCACTGACTCTGAACTTTTATGCTCAAGGTTAGCATTCTACCACTCTGAGCCACAGCACCACTTCTGGTTTTCTTGTGATTCATTGGAGGTAAGAGTCTGATGGATTTTTCTGTTCTGCCTTTCCTTGTACAGTGATCCTCAGATCTCAGCCAGGATTTCAGGTATGAGCCAGCAGCACCCAGCTTGGTATAGTCTTAATGAGATGAAACACTATCTTATATAAAAGTTAATTTGCTGAAAAGTCAATATATAAAACTTAATTTTAAATATCACTAACATAACAAATAAGAATATTCATGTTCTTTATTTCCTTTTGCACTGTCAAGAAATAAAGAGACATTTTACCTCCTGGATTCTGCTTTTTATTACATGTTTTAAAGGAACAGGAGTATTATTTTATATTGAAATATATGAGAACATTACAGGAGTGAAAATCTAAAATTGTTATAAGTTATAGGATGAAATCATAATATTTATTATTAAGTTTTTAATATTACTAATGAGTTCATCATGTCACTGATTTTCAGTATATTATTGTGGCTTTATATGATTGATCTAGTAGTGAAATTTAATAACCATTAGATTACTTCTTCTGTCTCAGTGTGTATAATATTTGAATGTGTTTGGAGGATTTTAAAAGTAATCTTTGTTTAATGTATTCCTTCAAAAATAAGCATATTTGGCCAACAACAGGTTGAAATTCCATAATGTAGGGCTTACTACCTGTGCCCAGGGAGCTCATAACAAAATTGAATCTTCAGAAATTGTTAGCTGTTTAGAAATACATGATCTTTGTGCTTTGCTTTTCAATTCAAATAAATACACATTAAAATAAGACAAACTAGTTAATACATTATATTGATTCTTTTCTTTTTTTTAAGTCAGTGTTGGGATTTGAATTCAGGACCTGAGAGCTGTCACTGAGCTTTTGCATTCAAGTCTAGCAATCTATTCCTTGAGCCATAGCTCCACTTCCAGCTTTTTGGTCATTAATTGCATGTAAGAGTCTCATAGACTTTCCTGTCCCAAATGGCTTCCAACTGCAATCTTCAGATTTCAGTCTCCTGGTTATCTAAGATGACAGTCATTAGCCACTGACACCCAGCTAGTTGATTCAATTTTAAATATCATAAGTTTGGACAAATATTAGAGATTTTTTATCACACCATATAATAAATGACTGATTTTTAAAGTTAGTTGTTTATGATATCTGGAATTATGCTGTTGATATGTATGTCCTTGCATATAAGAAAACGTTCAAACAAATTTCATATATAGCTGAAAAATAAATTTTGTGGGATAAGTTAGAAGTAGATGCCAAACACAAAGAGAAACTTCTTCCATGTCATTTAAACATTAATTTCAATATCATTACAATTCCCACAGCACAAGTGCTCTGTGTCTTGGCTATGGATTTGTAAAACACTATACCATGTTTGTCAATCTATTATGCATAGGCAAAAATTTAGAGTTATGTTTTACAGTGTGGCCTAAAAGTTTTGAAGGGTATGGGAAATTTTAGATAAAGAAAAAATAGCTCATTTCCATTTGAAAGTGATGTAAAACTCAACTTCAGAGTCTGTAAATATTTATCTGCAATTGTTCATTGTGTATAACTGTGTTATTGCTACAACAGCAGAGTTGAACAGTGAGAACCATATAGACCTCAAGCTTAAATGTTTCCCATCTTGCCCTTTATGGAAAAGATTGCCAACCCCCGTTCTAGACTCTCTCTTGGTAGATTTGTTCTTAACGTCTGTTGATTTCATTTCATCATATGCTTCCTATTAGATCTGGAACTTGTTTTTTTGGCACAAGTATATTTTACTTATACAAATTTCTGGTAGTCTCTAATGGGGGTCCAGTGGTTTTCTCTGGAAAACTTAATTAACTCAATGTACTTTCCCTAGTTTATCATTACTACAATTAAATATGCATAGACTTACTGACTGAACAATTATTGTTCTCTTCTGAAAAATTTGTGTACCCAATACTATGGATATGGTATTGGAAATATAAACACAACTACATAGACATAAAAATTTATGACTATAGACATAATGCTTTATTACATAGATTAATATGTATCTATGACATACAAACCCTCAACCTAATTTTAGTTATGTTCTAAAATCTAAGTGCCAATGATTGTAAACAGAGATTCCCTTCTTGAATACTTGTTTGTTAAACATGTCATTTGATATATGATGTAAAAATCATTGTTAATAAATTCTTTAAATTAAAAAAATGCAATGCTGGGGGCTGGGACCATGGCCTACTGGTAGAGTGCTTGCCTAACATGCACTAAGCCCTGGGTTTGATACCTCAATACTAAGTACACAGAAAAAGCCAGAAGTGGTGCTGTGACGCAAGTGGGAGTGTTAGCTTTAAGAAAAAAGCCCAAGGACAGTGCCCAGATCCTAAGTGCAAGTTCTAGGACTGGGGGAAAAAAATGAATGCCATTCTGTGAATACATTTTCTGAATTTTTGCTAGTTTTACTTGAATATAAACAAATCTCTATTAGAAAATAACTAATTGGGTTGGCATTATATAACAATGGTAAACATTATTATTTAAATTGCATCACAATTTTTTTAACTTATAGCCATATTCAATCCATTTTGAAAGTAGATCTTAAGTTCAACTATATATTTTAAGTGATGACTTTTAAACATCATGGAGTAGATTATTTGGCTCTAGGGATATGATAATGCACATCTTTCCTGATTTCTACAGCTAAGCACAACTGAAATACCTGGGTATTATTTATGTAACTAAACTCAGAATATCTTAATGGTGATGAGAAAAGGGCAGACTATGTAAGGAATGTAAAATCTAAGCAACAAAATGTTAGTAATATCCCTTAATATTCTTTCATATCTCTGGTACTAGGCTTGAAATCAGGGCCTAATATCTCTGCTTAGCTTTTTTTTCCCCCTCAAACTCTTGTTCTACCATGGGTACCATGCCAGTTCTAGCTTTTTGATGGTTAATTGGAGATAATAGACTCACAAACTTTTCTTTCCAGACTGATTTCAAACCATGATCCTCAGACTTTAGCCTCTAGAGTAGGTGAGGAAGCTGACAATGCAGAAACACAATTCATGCCAACAGAACTAGGTTCTCTCCCCAGTTACTGAGTTAAGAAATGGCTAGCATAGCATGAAAAGTCTTTTCATCAATAATTACTCTACTTCATCCAAACTCTATAGAAAACCTGTTTCCCTCCTTATCTATGTCAGTTGACCTTGGAGCTTGGGCTTCTACTTCACCAGACTCTAAAGAGGCAAACCTGTCCGCCTTCTCTTCTCCCAATCGTTTATATTTCAGGTACTGAAAAAGCAGAGAACAGAAAAGATGTTTCTATCTCAACCAGCAATATGGAGCCCTGTTGGCATATAAAGATCCAAGAATTTCTCTTGTACCTAAACATTAACAAGCCTTTTCTTCCTACTGGACTGTTGTTTAAAGACATCTGTAGAAATGTGAGGAATTTGACATCAGCAAGCAGATGTTTGTTCTCCTCTAACTCCTGCATACAATGGTGCCAGTAAAAATCTTCTGGGGGAATAGTGATTTTTCTTTCATCAACCAAGGGAGTGATCAGTGGAGTTCTACGTGAGAGATAAAGTTGTACCTTCGATGCTCCCTTCAGATGTCATCCAAACTGAATGATGAGCCCAGACCTGTATTCTCACCAGACAGAATATGTCCAGTCTACTGAATTTCAACACATAGCTCATTTCTACTATATTTCCTGTTTATAAAATCATATATAATTATATATTGGTCATAATGTAAACCTCCTGTTTGCTAATTCTCATGCCTGTACCTTATCTAAATCTGTAATTATTTTCCCCCTCGTAATTCTTTTCTAGCATTTTTGTTTCTTGCCTGGAGTCTTTCCTTGAAAATAGCAGGCATTTTTGGGCTAATAGACACTCAAGTGCATACATGTCTTGTGTAAATCCATTAAGGATTCCAGATATCCTTAATGTGTACTATAACTATAGATGCCAGGGGCTTTATGTTCCTCTCCTGATCCTATTTACAGGTTCTCCTTAGAACTTCTGAGGCAGGACTTGTGTTCTGTTACACTTTAAGCTATAATTTTCTACAAAAAAATATGTGGCAAGTGTGAAGAGAAAATGTTTTGTAATTTTCCAGTATGTTTTAGTGCACCTATATTTCTAGCATGTAATCATCATAAGTATTGCTTCTGGAATAGATTTTCTGTACTTGAATGCCTTATTGGAGTTAGGAAGAATAATGGAAGTGATATAAGGAGCAAAAACCAGGACAATATCCTCATAGTCTTCCTCCCTTTGAGAAAAGACCTGGGTGGGGGTCTAACCTGTGGGAATGTTAAACAAGGACTGTCCTTCCCTTCATTTAAAAATATTTCAGAAGACTTTCCAGGAATCTGTACCCAAGGTCCTACTGTACTTCCTAGTTTTCAATCTTCCCTATACATAGATATCAGAGATTCCCTGAGGAGTTAAGTTCCAAAGTTTCTCATTTCTAAGATACGTTCATTTTGTAACAATAGTTAAATTACCATTTATCTATCTATCTATTTATATCAGTTTATAGTTCCAGGAGCTTCTCTTTCCCAGTAAGCACATCTTGGCAGAAACCCCTTGAGTCATGTGTCTTTCCAGATGTTGAAGTGGGTTTCTTGATTGGCCCAAGTAAATATAATAGGAGTTTTAGGACCCAGATCCCCATTCCAAGGTGATAAACATCAGAAAGGCCACTTGTCCCAATATGCCAAATAAAAGGCCGAATAATGTAGAGAAAAAATATAGAGTGATAGCTTTTGTAGTGCTCTGATACATTGTACCTGCCTGGAGAGTCTTCTGATCAATGGAAATACTGTTTTTGGTATGAATATCCTGCCTATATGTTAGTTTTCTCCATAAGAAGAAAATGAGAAAAGCTTATACAAGACATACCTATTACTTTTCAATAATTTCATGTCAATCTTCTATTTTCATAAAATAAAGTCAAGTAATATAATGAGTCTTGACTAGAATTCTTATCTATTTTAAAGTGAGTTGGATTCAGCACTCATAAGTATATGTTCTAATAAGTGGATGTAATAATCCATTTTCAAACTTCTGTGAACCTGAGTCCTATAGTTGCACAATGTTTTGGTTATTTTGTTTAAAAACATGTATCTAATCCACCAAACACATGGCCTTGTGATGCATATAAGCAGTTTGTCCAAGGTATAATTTTTCTCAAGAGTTATTGTTCAATTCTCCTTTCACTGAAAACCTGAAGTAAGAAACCATTTAACATTTTGTAACAAGGACCTTTTGTCACTTTATTTTCAAGGACAACATTGAATGCTTTGAATTCTCAGCATAGTTCAATGTCGAACAACCAGTAACTGCTCCAATGAATAATGGATAGGTAAACAAATAAATGCCAAAATGATGTTAACGTTTGGTAATTTAGATATCAGCGAGGTGAATGACACAAGTGCTATTTCTAACTTCTAACTAAAGAGAACATGAAGACTTCTGAAATGTCCATCACCCTGAAATTTCAAGTTTATGACCTTGAATCTCTTTTCTTCAAGCAGAAATGAGTGTCAGGAAAGTTAGCTATGTTTTTCTATTTTCCTTAGAAACTATTGCTTAGGATGGAAAAAAAAATTGAAGTCTAACAGGCTCAGTCAACAGGTATCTTTTTAAGCTTTCAATTGCATTAATCCATTAGTCGTCATTAAACTTTTGTACTGCCCAGAAACAATAACTGGTTCTGCAATATGTGAAAATAAATGTAGAAAAACAATAGTTCATTTCAGAATCCAATTCATTTTTTTCAGCTATCAGAGAGCTTAAAAACGCAGACCTGCAAAGTTTTGTTGCTGTAGTTGTTGCTTTGGTTGCAGCTAGCAGCATCTAATTCCACAGCTGCCTATCACAAGTACTTGTGTTTACACACTGTAAGTGCCTGGAGATTCTCTTTACCTGGTTCTATGGTTGTCTTTTCGGGCAATGTTTCTCACATGTTAGGCCATCTCAGAGAATCCTAAGGAAATTTTTCAAAATGCCAACTGCTGGGGCCTTTTCCAGGGTTTATGATTTGCCTATTATTTTCATTTCTATTTTGTTTGGTTTGTTTTGGGCTTTTTTATTCAACATGATAAATGGTTTTTATTTTACATTTTGAAAATTACCTGTAAGTAGCTGTATACAGGATGTGCCACGTAACAGAACAGTTTATGAATACAATATGTCTTAATCCGTGTCAATATTCTCACCCATCCTTCCCTTTCCTGTCTTAACTTTGGAGGGTATACATTGAATTTTCGCCTGCATTCTGCCCCTCTTCTTTGCATTCATGTGCTCCTCTACCCTAGACCTCATCCTATTCCTTTTAAGTACCACTTCCTGGTGTTCACTTTGTTGGACTTTGACTTGGCTTCTCTAAGGTATTTGAGTTCTTCCTATATCTGCCCTATCTTCTCAGGTAGTCTTGGGGCCCACTGGAGCACAGTCCACACTGCCTTAAGCTCTACTTTCCACTAGAAGTTTAAAAATGTGCAACTTGAATTTGCATTTACTATGGAGCAAGTATTTCAGAATTGCTATGATATTTAAGAGCAAATTTTATCTCTATTTTTATGATATGATTCAAAACTACCTTTTGAATATACCTCAAAATCAAGGGAATGTGTAAAACCCCACTCATTTGGGGGTATGTGTGCAAGATTTCATTAAAAAAAATAGAAATGGTTGCAGTCAACATTTTTCTTGCTGTGAAACATTTGCCAGGATTATTTGCAGTGTGATTCTAAGCTTCATTAGTGGAAAAAAGACAAAATGTGATCCTCTTGCCAAGTCAAAAGGCAAAGGGTACAGGCTGCACTCAAGCCCCATGCCTTCTTCTCCTCCAGCACCTGGCTTGTGAGCCACTATGGGCCAGAGCAGAACAGCCAGATATCCCTGCTTTGATCAGCAGGTATTATGTCCTTCCTGTGCAGTGGTGATTGACCTCTCACAGCAGAACAGCACTGAGCAGTCCCCTGCACTGTGCTCAGAGACCGGGCTAGCATATGGACAGTCTGTTGGGGTTAGAGTACTGATGGTGATGACTTCCTCTGCTCACCCCACTAAACCATTCTTAAAAGGTCACTAAAATGCGCGTTATTATAGTCTAGTTGTTAACGTGGCTTTTCTTTTATTTGTGGAGGATAAGTCACAGAGTGCCCAGTTGATGCCAAAGGCCTGAAAACACACATGTACATGTGCGCACACACACAGACACAGAGAGAGAGAGAGAGAGAGAGAGAGAGAGAGAGAGAGAGAGAGAGAGAGAGAGAGAGAGAGACAGAGAGAGAGAGAGACAGAGAGAGAGAGAGACAGAGACAGAGAGACAGAGACAGAGAGAGAGAGAGACAGAGAGAGAGAGAGAGAAAGAGAGAGAGAGAGAGAGAGAGAGAGAGAGAGAGAGAGAGAGAGAGAGAGAGAGAGAGAGAGAAAGCATGTTCTGAACTCCATGGAGTTTTTATTCTTTCTTACGTGCTCTGTAGAATATCCACGTATTAAATGTTCCTATAGTTTATGACTCCTCCTGTATTTTAGGCCCTGGTTCCACTTTCAGATAGTGTCTTTTAACTTTGGGGTCATTATAAATAAAGGTCGTAACTTGGATACAAGCACTGGTACATGAGGTCAGTTTGTTTACAGACATTCGAGGTTTCTTTTTACTGGAATTGAACAGAAATCACAAACAGGCAAGGATCAACTCCTTTAGTGTTAGCAGACCAGAATTCTTCAGTGCCTGCATCATATGGGCTGAACTTACAAACCCCAAGAACTAGATAGAGAACTGGAAGCTTATAGCTCCCATTCTAGAGCCCTAGCTCCTCAGTTGGAGCAAGCACCGTGCCTTCAAAACAGCGTCTTATTGATGTGTGTCTCTAAATTCAGAATTTACAGCCTCAGCTGATAAAGCCAGAAACCCGTATCACATCAACCTTTCAATGTCATTTGGTACTCCACCCAGCAGCTGGTTTTGCAGACTCTGATCTTTGGTCACCAGAACCTTTGCCTCTTTGTTCCTGACTTCTCTCTGGAACTCTTGCCCTACTTTGAGATTGCAATCTTGACTCTGAAAAGCTTTACCTTCCTGAGCCCACTACTTTGTTCCTAGTGGCTCCCCAGGCAGAACTCTTTGGCTGCCTTCTGCTGCTGTTCTTGCTGTTGCAGCTATGGCAAAAAATGTCAGATTTCTGATTTTGTTCCTCTTCTACTTGGCCAAATCATCTCTATCAATGGAAAAACCCCACAAAGAGACAAAGAGATTTGGAAGATGATTTTATTGGCCTGAATGTTGCCAGGGAAATACAAGGGAGAAAGCTCAGTAGAAATGAATGATGGCACACTTGTGTTTGGATTCTAACTCCCAAACTCACGGCCTGGTATGTAAGTCGATGACAATGATATTCTCACTGATGAACCAGTTGTGAACCTTCTATCACATTGTCATAGGTTTTGAGAATATCTGATAGTAACCAAAGTCATATGGAGTTCACCAAGGCTTATCTTGTTTAGGATAGAGTCTTCTGAAGCTAGGGGCGAGCTGCCTAGAGTGAAAGTAATGGAGCAAGTTCTTCTTAAGAAAGAGAGAAATGTAGACGGGTTCGAAAGTTGTCAATCAGTCAGCAGAGGGGCTAACTTCTAACAGCTTATTTAAAGGAAAAAAATCACATTAAAGATTTCTTTCAATAGAGACCTGTCATGGAATTAACATTTTAGACAGTACTTAACAGTGTTTAACCCCTAGCTAAATATCCTTAGGGAGAATTGATTCCCTCTGTTATGTCTCATGTTGCTATGGGAACCAAAACAGCTACTACGTGACTACCAAATTACATATAAAGTGTGGATAGGAGAAATAAAAGTATGATTCCCTATCCTAGTCAGGACTGAGGCGAGGTAGCAAGATTTCACCATAATTTATGGTTTATGAAATATTAGGATGGATTTGTTTCTGGGATTTTGAGTTAAATGATTTCAGGTTTAAAAAAACATCAATATCAATGGCCATCTGGGGGTCTAATAACAATGGTGGATTCTTTATTGAATAACTGATTCTGTATATTCTTGAATAATTTATTTTTTACCAGACACAACACTTCAACTCAGGGTCTGAGCGCTGTCCTTGAGCTTTCCCAAGGCTAGGCTCTACCACTTGAGCTATAGCATCACTTTTGGTCTTTTCTGTTTATGTGGTACCAAGGAATCAAACACAAGATTTCATGCATGCTTGCCAAGTACCCTACCACTATGCTATACTCTCAACCTTATATAAATTTTTAAGATTTTAAGATCAACAAATTATTATTTATCACATTAGTTGTATAGCATTTTTAGTTCTGTGTACCAATAAGATCAGGTTTTTTCCCCCTTTTTTTGTGAGTCATGGTGTCATTGGGCTGGAACTCTGCCTGGGCACTGTCCCTGAACTCTTCAACTCAAGGCTACCACCCTACCCCTGGGCCTGGGCATGGTCCCTGTCTCTGTAGCACAAGGCTATGCCCTACCCTTTAGCCAAGTCCCACTTCCCATTTTCTAGAGGTTTATTGGAGATAAGAGTTTCAGGTCCTTTTGTGCCTGGGCTGGCTTTAAACCTTGATCCTCAGATCTCAGTATCCTGAATAGCTAGGATTACAGGCATGAGCTACCACTCTCAGCTAGGTGTTTGTTTCTTTACTTTTTTTTGTGGAAGCTTAGCTGGATGTGATTGGTTCACCCATACAAACCTAGCTCTCAGGAGGCTAAGTTTGAGAGTAGCCTTGGCTATGTAGCAAGCTCCAGTCCATATGCAGAAACAAAGACTCTGAAAATATTTGTATGCTTTTTAAAAAACAACACTGAATATTTCCTAGTATACTTCTAAATAAAATTCAAAATGAGTCTTTGTGTTTGATATAGGCTTTTGAGGTTTCTACCATTCAGTGTTAAGGAGATAATAAAAATATTCTAAGTTATTTTTCATAGCAAAACAAACTCTTTACTTGGACAGTACCCAGCATTAGTAATTCTGTTTTGTAATTTCTGAAACTATGAAATTTGTAAAATTTACATATGACAAGAGCAAGGAAAGAATACTTCTGTATACTTGTCCATTTTCTAAAGAGGTCAAAGATGCTTTCATCAAATTGAATGAGGCAGGAACCAGAGAGGCCCCTTCTGTCTTTGGTAAAAACCCTTTTAGAAAGAACAAATACACCTGTAATTCCCCCCAAACGAATACAAAATGTACAGAAAGAAGAATAATGGGGCAAATTACTGCTCCAGGAAGAAAATATCTGACCTCAGTTAACAAAAGCAGACAGCATGTGCTAGGGTAGCAAATAACAGGCCATCAGCTCAGCCTCCTCTGAACACTTGGTCTATTTCCTGAGCACAGTGACTATTTTCCACTCTTTCCATAGGCAAACCTCGGGGCTCAGACTGCTCGTCATCATATCAATGTTCCATTAAAAAATAGAAAGCAAGTAATTTTCCTCTCATTCTTGAATCCATTCCAGACTTTTAACACAACCAACAGAGAGAGCTATGTGGCTCCTGGGTATTTTGCACTCCCTTCCTTTGTTGTCTTTAGCTTCATTCAGGCCCCTTCGCTCAGTGCACCTTTTTCTGGTGGTCACTGCCCTTCTTGTATCTATTGCTCCTCTTTCTACAATGTTCTCACTGGATGTCTTCATCAATGTAGGAAGTTATAACACAAATAAAGGACTACGTGAACTATGAAATTGCAAAATTGTTTCCTGAAGTTCAGAAGGTTGGCAAATCAGTGGAAGGCCTGCTTCCTGATAGAGAATTGATTTTTCTCTTAGCCCCACCCACCCACAGGCCAGGGCAAATGTGCCAAACTATCTATCTCTCTGAAATTATTTTATGATTTCACTCACAAGGTCTGTTCCGGTACAACATAATCACACCTAATTCTACAGTTTTCAAAACCAGTACCTGTGGGTAGGTGTGATTTTTAACATTTTGAGAAAACACAGATATTCAGTATCTCACATTTGGCTAACTCCCAGTCATAATCTCTTCCTCACAGTGACCTATTCTCAAATTTAACTTAGATAGATGCTTCTGTCGTGTCTTCTCCCAGAGCCTTTAATTTTACATAATTATATTTATTGTGATTTTCAAACTATTGAAATGTTTATTTAGCTTCAGTCCCTCCAGGCCCTGACCATTCAACACTATTCATATAATCAATACAATAAGTTGGATTGTTTCATCCAATGCTGTTTATCTAGCACCTGGCTCAGCGCCTGGATTAGGCAAATTCAGTTAATACTTGCTGAATCAACTGAAACCAGGGTGTCAGCCTTTCCTTGGAAAGTTCCATGAAAGCTATTTAGACCATATGGTTCAATGTGATCTACTAACAGATGCATATAGGTATTTTTAAATGTTTTAACAGGACTAGTTTTTAAGAGCAAGCAAACATGAAGTATTGATCATATATTTTATTTAATCTGATTTAAAAATGTTTCTATGGAACCAGGTGCTGATGGCTCGTGCCTGTAATCCTAGCCACTCAGGAGGCTAAGGTCTGAAGATAGAGGTTCAAAAACAGACTGGGAACAAAAGATTCCATGAGATTTTAATCTCCAGTTAACCAGTCAAAAACCACAAGTGATACTATGGCTCACATAGTAGAGCTGCTAGTACAAGGAAGCTCAGGGACAGTGTCCAGAGTCTAAGTTCAAGCCCCCAAACCAATTACATATATATATATATATTCTGTTTTTACTTAAAATCTCTATGATAATTATTAATGGATGTGTTATTTTATTTTTTTAAAAAAAGCCCCTGAAATTTCCCTTCAGTTTGAAGGATACCACTTGTAAATCTTGTAAATGCTCGAAATTCTGTATAGCTGTTGGCAGCTGCAATCTTTGGAATGAAGTTTCTTTCACATCTGAATAGTCAATCACAGGACAGCTTCTTTCTGATGATATGCTCTGCCCTGCTGCTCATTGCTCTCAGGAGCCAGCTTTCTCTGCATACTGGATACTTCCTATACCTTTATTTATTTACTGTTTGAAACATTATACAAGTTACATAGATATATATGAATATATGATGCATATATATGTATGGGTATATATCTGTGCCCAATTTAAGAGGAAAACAAGCAAAAGTAATGACTTCATCACAAAGCTACTCCTGAGATCCATAGTTTGGCCCCATCCTCATTGTATTGAGCCTGTTTGTGTCACTGAAGGTTCCTCCCTCTAGAAATTCTCCTGATGGGTAGAGAGCTTTCTTTAGAAAAAGTATATTCTGCTCCATATCCAAGCTGAAAATAGAAGTTATCAACAGAGAAGATAATTTACAGTATATCCACTTTCCCCAAAATTGGAATTTAAAAGTCCCAAGGTGAGATGGTGGTTTTCCTGCAGTATTTAGTAGGAAAATGATTTTCCCCAAGAAAAATGGTCTCTTGTTCATAAGAAAAAGTGACATATTTGAATCAGAAAGTAGTAATGCTTATTTAAAATAATAATACATATCTATAAATGTGTGTGCATCTGTATGTGACTGTGTACCATTTCTGGGGCCCCAACACAAGGCCTGTCCCTAAGCTTTTTTCTCAAGCCTCACAACACTCTACTATATGAACCAGAGCTCCACTTTTAGCATTATCTCATACTTAATTGGAGGTAATGATCTCCTGAACTTTTCTGCCCTTGCTGGCTTTGAACATCAGTCCTCAGATCTCATTCTCCTCAGTAGCTAGTATTACAGAAATGAGACACTGGCTCACTGTACATCCCTCAAGTTTTAAATGAGAGTTATACAAATTATTGGTAAATATCACCCCTTTCAAACTATTATACGCATATTTTTTTAAGTTTCCCTTCATGTGAAAGGAGAGAAAAAGAAGGAGGAACAAAAATTCAATCAAATATGCAGCCAGGATTGAATGGAATAAGGGAGGATCCTAGATGCTTAACTTTTGCAAAATGTACATGATTGCACACGGACAATTTAGGAATTAATATTAGTACATTCTATGTTTCTGGCTAATTGCTTTCCACAGCAAGACAATATATCAAATATTTTTGCATATATATTATTTGAAACAACTATAAATATAACACAGATATAACACATAATTGCAATTTTCTATGGATAATAGGTAAAAAACTTGTGTGTGTAGAACGTTAAGTGCTTTATTAAGGAAGGCTCTTTGCATAAGCAATTTTTCCGTAAGCCATCTTTGTATAAGCTATTTTCACAACTAAGAGGATTCATCAAGGTGACCTGTTAATTCAGGGATGAGCAAGAGAAGTTCAAGGAATGCAGAAAGATTGGCAAAAGAAAAGAAGCATCTTGCGACTTACTAAGCCATTCCTCTGATTTTCATCCACTTACGTCAAATAAGAAAAAAGCCTGACATGCTGAATTTCTTTCACAGCTCATTCCACTCCAGTTCACTGTGACCTAATTAAGCCATAAGGCACACACCTATGATATGTGTGGCTTATGGGGCCCTTCCACTGGCCCTCTGCATGTAGGTGCAGCATGCGTGCTTGCAATGATGATGCCAGCTGTGTGTGTGTGTGTGTGTGTCATTGTCACAAATCATTCTGCCAAGACAGCAAGAACTAGAAACTTGAGAAGGACATTAAAGCCCCGGGACTCATTGTTCCATCTCCACTGAACTGTTGGCCATATGGCTATCCCAGCACCCCAGAGCTCACAAAAGGGAACTCACATTCACAGTCTTTTCAGGAGACCTGTTTCTGTTTCTCAAGCTATCATTTCTGAGTGCTTGTTGTAATAGATTCTGAAGCCATCCACAGTTTATCAAATTTACTAAATTCATTATCAGAAATGTTGAGAAATCTTAATGGTGATCTTGGTGATTACTTACTTAAAAAAAATGGAATTATGGGCCAGAAGTGTGGCCTACTGGTAGAGTGCTTGCCTAACATGCAGGAAGCCCTGGGTTTGATTTCTCGGTACTACATACACAGGAAAACAAAAGCTGGAAGTGGTGCTTTGGCTCAAGTGGTAGACTGTTAGCCTTAAGGAAAACCCAAGGACAGTCATTGCCCAGGCCCACTTTTTTTTTTGTTTGCCCAGGACTGGCAAACAAACAAACAAACAAAAAATAGCTAAATAGCAATAAGAGATAGGTGGTAGATAACTCCAGTGATCCAAAATGAAAAACCATAAGAGAAGACCCAGGATCATAGAAGCTTTGGAGGTTGAACATAGAAATGAAATAAATATTATCTAACTATTGTTTACTTTTCCTGTGAAGACCAAAAAAATAGGGATCACAAAGAAGTAGAGATTTGTCCAATGTATTGAAGACAGTAAAGACCAGCTCTGAGAGGATTGGATGTTGGACCATGTTACTGCCAAGATCATCACATCTACCAGCAGACACATGGATGCAGAAAGGAAAAGCAGAAATTTCAGTTACAGTCTCCAGATTGTGCATTAGATTTCCAACCTGTAAATGGTTATATTTTCATCTCCTTTACTCCCCAACTCCCTGTAAATGGTCTTTTGTTTCTAGGAATGACTTTTAGATGGTATAGATAAGTGACACATGTAGCATTTGTTTATCTGTATCTGTTTTATTTCAAGTAGCATTACAGACTTCAGGTTCATCCATACTGTCACTAAGGGCAAGATTACTAAAAACATTGCATGAAATGCATAAATAAAGCAAAACTTTAAATTCTTCCCACTGGTAGAATATAGAATATATAATATAAGAAATATATTATGTACCTCAGTGGCCTAAGTCTCCAAAAGGCTACATTTCCACAATTTATAATAAAATTGCAACCTAGAAGTATTCTGATCATTACACTTTGACATTCTTTCTTTCTTTTCTTTTTTTTTTTTTTTTTTTTTGGCCAGTCCTAGGCTTGAGCTCAGGGCCTGAGCTCTGTCCTTGGACTTTTTCAAGGCTAGAGCTCTGCCACTTTGAGCCTCAGCACCACTTCTGGCTTTTTTCGATGTATGTGGTACCAAGGAATTGAACCCGGGTCTTCGTGCATGCTACGCAAAGCACTCTACCACTAGGCCAAACTCCCGGCCCCTGACATTATTTCTTTAAGGATAAGAACCTAACAACTTTCCATTTCATAGGTTAGTCATGTATTTTGCTTATATCTATTTACGTAAATACTTGAGGACTGATCTCTATATTTACTTCAAGTGCTACCCTGGTTCATCTGGGAGATATGGAACAAAAGAGAGCTCAGAATTCCACAGGAGAAATTATATACATAACAACCAGCCCATAAAATGCTGCTAAAATTTTTTTTGTATGTGTGAGTTTTAGTTTCACTGAAATAGAAGCTATTTGGGTGATATTAGGTGATATATCATTTGTTTTGTGTAATTATTTTGCTTGTCAACTCAAATACCAGGTGTACAGTGTCCTTTTGTAGTGTGTATGTCTAATCTATCTATCTATCTGCCTTTATATCTCCAACATTCTTTTCACTATCTTTTGATTTTAGATATCACACACACACACACACACACACACACACACACAGACTCTTTTGTGTTCATTAGTTCTACATCTTCATATTCAATTATGGTTTTAAAATATTTGAAAAAAATCTGTACAAAACATTAAGATGCTTTGCCTTTTTTCCCTAGACAACATAACATCTACTGACATAACATTCAAAGTGTTTTGAATATTCTAGATTTTAAAATTCTCCAGTATCACGGGAACTAATTTCCCATGTATGAGTCAGGTATATATTTAATGCCTCAGTTAAATACAATAGTCTGCCTTAGAAAAAACAAATGTTGGGCAAGGTACAAAGCCACAAAAGTAGCAGCATTCACTGGAGCCAACTTCCAAATAGTACAGGCTCTCACAGGCAAAGAGTTTTGTGGTGCTTAATAGACAATTGTAGGTTTGAGACCTTCATAACCCTTGATAAGAACACACATACCACCACAGCCTGGCATCCATCCACCACCATAGTCTGCCATCTTTCTTTTTTTTAGTTTAAGCTTTTCCTTCATAGCTGGCTAAAATGATGTGTAAGTGGAATCAAGATTCTACAAAGTTATTGTCTCTCCATCTACCCGCCAAACAAAGAAAGCCTTCATATTGACTCATTTTACTTGCTTTCTGCTCCTAAACTTCCTCAGTTTTCCTCTTTCTTCCTCCATGTCACACCCAGTTAAAACCGTAGGTTACTCAACTAGGACAAACAGAACCCACAACCTCTCAAAAGGCTTACTTGAGGTGGTGTTGTGTCTCCTTCAATACAACTATTCAAGTATTGCCAGTAAATTACATTCCTAACATGCTAATTAAGAACCTAGCTTCCTGCTTGAAATTTGCAACTTTATCTCTCTTTGTAAATTAAACTCTTATTCTCCAGTGTGGCATTTAGGTTTCTTGAGACTTCCCAATGCTACCCAACTTTTTCTCCTGTATCCTCTCTAGACACTTCTGCCCAGCTGATCTAATTAGACATCCTCAAATATATCTTGCCTTCCCACCTTCCTCAGCTTGACTCCTTTTCTCCTAGTTAACTCAATCCAAATTAGATTTTCTGGGTTCTCCAAAATCAAATATAAAGAAGGAGCTCCTGCTTGCATCCCTAACCATTTTCTGATTTATCTCAATTAGTCTATCACTAGGTATTAAACTCTTTTGGTCAATCTGGTTATCTGCCTACAGATACTGATTCTTTTTTTTTAACCAGTCCTGGGGCTTGTACTCAGGGTCTGAAAACTGTCCTTGGGCTTCCTCAAGGGTAGAGCTCTATCACATGAGCCACAGCACCACTTTTGGCTTTTTGCTATGAATCGAACCCTGGTCTTAGTGCATGGTAGGCAAACATTCTACCATTAGGCCAAACTCCCAGCCCCAAATACTGATTCTTTAGGTTCAGAAACTTTTTTTTTTTTCCTCTGACTTTGTTATAGTTTCCAATCATTTTTGGAATAGCACCAATAGGCATAATTTCAATACATATTCAAATGAATTCATGAGCAAATCAAGAATGAAGATGTCCTTCTCCGGAATTTCCTAAAATCAGACTAGGAAAATGTTATTAAACAAGAATTGTAATATGATCATTCTATCATTAACAAGAATATCACATTGGTAGAGTCTTGGCAATATCTTAGGTAATAAAGTTCAGAGGTGAATGGATACACAGTGTGAAGATCTGGCTCAAGTCGTGTAATGTAATTCTCAAGAAAAGTGTGGGATGAAGTGGACATAATAAAATTAGCAAAGCAATGGTCTTTAAAGCAATTCATGTTAGGTAGAACTGGTGTCTTGCATCAATAGCTAGATGTTTCCAAAAAATTACTTATAGGAACAAATGAAAAGTGAAAGTTTTATTACCCGCATGAAGCCTGGCTTCATTCTTAATATTTATTTATTTATTTTTGTCATTGGGCTTGAACTCTGGACCTGGGCACCATCCCAGTGCTCTTCAGCTCAAGGCTAGTACTCTGCCACTTTGAGCCAGAACACCTCTTTGGGTTTTCTGGTGGTTAACTGGAGATAAGAGAATCATGGACTTTTGCCCAGGCTGCTTTTGAGCTGTGATCCTCAGATCTCAGCCTCCCAAGCAGGTAGGATTCCAGGCTAGAGCCACCAGCACCTGACTCTCATTCTTAAGCTTAATGGGTATGTCACATTGGCACCTGTGATACTGTTTTTAGTTCTGTTGTTCTTTTTTCCCTATAGCTGCCTGTCCCTACTCCAACCTGATTTTTAAAGTCTATCCAGGCAAGAAAAGAAATGCTACCACTAAATACATCAGTTCCTGAAGTGAAATTGTGGGTTTTATAGAAATTTCATAATAACACAGTAGAAACAAATTTCTCCTTTCCCCACAGGACAGGTATAAAAGTCAGGGTATAAAACTATTTGTCCAAGAACAGTTATTTGCTCTTTATTTTTCTTGAAAGCCAATTCTCTACAAATCCCTTATTGGCAACTTTCCATATGCAAGAAGGTGGTTTAAAACTATTAGTGGTACGTGCTTCTATTTATTTATTTATAGCTCTCACAGATTTGTACTGCTTCTGTCAATCTTTTCTTCGGGAGGAGTACAGTTTTACACAAATTGATGTTATAACGGAGAATTCTGTACGCTTAAATCTGAGACTAGAGTAGATCAGTGGTGTTCAAGCCAGTGGAACATGTAGATTCTGGGAGGGTTAACCCAGTAGAGGAGAGTTTTCAGTTAACAAGAGAATATATTGAAAATGAACTTTACAACATGGCAGGGGTGGTTTAGGGTGGAGGGAAAGTGGGAGAAAAATGAGGGAGGAACAATGTTCAATAAGAAGTGTACTCACTACCTTATGTATACAAGTGTAGCCCCTCTGTTCATCACCTTGACAATAAAATTAAGAGAAAATAAATAATAAATGTACATAAATAAACTGCACAATGTATACTTCTACCAAATATCACACAGTATTCTATAAATATACTTTAGTTAAAATGAGTCTAAAAATAAAACTTAAAAATGTTTTATACATAAAATAAAATGAAAAGTGTGATTTCCTAATTCACAGTACTTGTTTAATCTACCCTATCAATTAGAGAAAATACAGAATCTTCATATGGACACATTTTTGGTTGTAATTCATTTACGCAGTAGAGTTAGAGAAGGTAGTCCAGAGAATTGACTGAAAATTTAGACACGAGTAGTCAATACTAAAAAAAAGAAAAACAGTCTTTTTGTGGAACATTCAGTTGTAAAAATTTACAGGTTAATTTGTACAGTTAATTCACATGGAGAATATTTGCACTTTTATGTAATGTACAAGATCCAGGAGTTTTTTGTTAGCTTAAATTGCCACCTTTGATAAAATGTTATGCAGTGTCTTATTAAGCACAAGTAAATTAAAGTAAAAAGTGTGACTAATGGTTTCAAGTAGGTAAGAGTTAAGACAACTGCTTTCAAAACTTTATTCACAGGTACATGATATAAAAATACTGGTGTGTTAAGAGACACCAAACTGTATCAGGGTTCTAACCTCACAGTGACAACTTCCTTATAGACATGTACCTGTGAAAACTGGGATTAGGTCTTCACAGCCTTAATTAACTACTTACAAGAATTTAATTAGGGGATAAAGAAGGAGGCAGTTGTAGAAAATAGATGTGCTGTTGGGAGTTTAACGTTTTTGTTTGTTTGTTTTGCCAGGCCTGAGGCTAGAACATAGGTCCTGAGCACTGACCTTGGGCTTTCTGGAGGCTAGCACCTTACCACTTTGAGCCACAGCACCATTTCCAGCTTTTTCTATGTCTGTGGTATTGAGAAATCGAACCTGGGTCTTCGTGCATGCTAGGCAAGCACTCTACCACTAGGCCACTCTCCTGTTTGATCTAAATATACTCAATCTTAGAAAAAAAATATGCATACATAAAAGTAATTGCTCTATCCAAGTATTGGAGTTTTTAATCTAAGTATACTTTTGACTATGTGGTAATCTGTAAGTGTCAGTCTAGTTACCTCAGCTTTATAACTATATTATAAAACATCCTACAAATGTATTTTAGAGAGTTTCCTAAAATCTATTAACAAATATTCTATCATCTTTAGTGATCATCAGAATGTAGGTGTATTCATACTGTTGATAATTAAGTAAGTAATTATCATAGGTACAATAAAGACATAATCATCTACTGAGGAATTTCTAAGGAATAAAGACTCTTGTCTGTCCCTCAGCCACATGGTTATGTCTAGCCAGAACTTGTGCCCCATCTCCCAATCTGTGTCCCCTGTCAAAAAGATAGTATATTACTAACAGAAATAATAGCAATTTCAAGTGAGGCATCACAAAGTTCTCCTCTAAACGTATATGTGTACATTAGTGCTTTAGAGCATATACCTTCTTTTCCTTTTTTTCCCTTCAACTTGTACATAGCTTTCAGGGAAGAAAAAGCAATAGCAAAGAGTCAAGAAACTTGTACACCATTCCAAAAATCCAAAATAAGAGAATACAAGGAAACCATAGGAAATACTAGCTATAGTTTGTACATGAAAATGATTAGCATGAATTATATACTTACAATGGATCAGAAAACATATGTACTCATATTCTGATTATATTACATAGATCTCTCTGTATTAGTTTCCTTTCCTATCAGCTAAAAATAGCATTTCAACCTTAGCAAATGGCCAGTACTAAATTTCCACAATATTCTGGTATCCTTTAAGAGTTACTCATCAATAATGTGCTAGTAGCATAGATTACAAAAAAAGGTATTTTATTAAAATATTTTAATGAATTAATGATATTTTTAGCATGTTGTTTCAAAAAAGTATAAGATTTGATATTTGGATCAATTCTAAATTAATTTATTTTGGTACATTTTGTAGACGCTATATCAAATCAAGCCAAGTCAAGATCTCAGCATACTACTCCCTTCTTTCTACTTCTTTCTATTTTTTTTCCATTTATACATTTGATCAAGCAAACTGTTTTTATTACAAAATGTAATTGTGATTCGAAAAGAAGTTTGTGAGGACGCATTGTACTTACCCAAGTCTCACTGGGTGATTAGCAGTTTCAGGAACTTTCAGCAGCTGTCGCACTTGTCCAAGCCCTCATCTGGAATTAGTTCATTTTACCATCCAATACCACCAAATGTCAGAGAATAAAAGGAAACATGTCCAACTATTGTGTAAAAAAGCAAGAAAAATGATAAATGTTTCCATAGCTACAGATTTGGAAGAAACAGAACATGCTGAGTTCTAAATCAGCACAAAAGTGGCGGACAAGACAACCTAAATTCCGTCTTCTAAAAGAAAATGGGATAAATTACAATGGGCTATTAGTGAGGACATCATTCTCTTTATCAGCAAATTCAAAAGAGTGTATAAAATCTAGAAATAAATGGGGTAAACTAGTACATACATACACACACACACACACACACACACACACACGTACACAAGCATACACATAGACCTACAATAGCCAGCAATAATCATGTTTCAACAATAAAATAACTGGGAAATGAAAAAATGATGAAGATCACAAAGGGGAATAATTGAGACCTTGTTCACTTGGCAATGGGTGCTGCTATTTTGCATCCACAGCAATGGATGGGCATAAGTAATAAAGGAAGTCACTCCTAAGCACAAATTACTAGATTGTTTCTGTCTCTCAACTTTGCAGACTGTGTTTTCCTCTCCAGCTTTAAAAACTGCAAAAGAGAGATACTGTGGTCCTGTTCCATTGTGAGATGGATTAGTTTTTACTAACCTAGTCAGTACTTTAGTGAAGACAATTCATGGGCAGCCTGTAGGATGGAGAATGAATTGTGTGCATGTACCTTAGATGGGCATAGAGTAAGTGATTCTGCCCTAGGCACTCAATTTGCTTTCTATATCATGTGTACAATATATATGGATTTCTCTGAGATATTAGAATTCTTCCCTTTGATGTAAATAATGATATCATGATATTATGTGCATAATTTTTAACTTCTCAAAATTGCTTGCATATTTCAGAGCTGGTAAACTCTGATGAAGTTTTGAAGTAAGGTGACTATACATTCCTTCACCAATATAGAAACACATAAATAATAAAAGGATATTATTATACTCATAGACTATACACACAATAAACTACCACATAATCACACTGCAAATAATAAAACTACCTGATCAAGCAGTGTGATATAAAGAACATTTTGAAAAACATACTTGAGTGTCAAAGAATATTTTACTATTCTCCATATAAAAGAAAAAATGTATTATCTTTCAAACACATAGATATGTTGATGGGAAAAGAACTGAATTTCTTAAAAATTCAAGTGTGACTTTGAGATATGTAAATTGTGGTAGTCAGCAATCCAAGGGACAGGTTAAGGTGAAAATTTTAAAGCACTTTGAAAGGCTTTGATTAACTGGAAGGCATACTTATAGAAGTTACTCAGAATGAGGACCACACGCCTCTGGTGATAGCAAATAATGAAAGTGATGTTTTAAGCTATGGGGTTTCTCCCATGCATATACACCATCAATAACAGGAGGATCCAGTTTCTTGGGGAAGAGATTATATGATGGACAAAAGGCAAAAACCTAAAGGATGTCTAACAATAATCAAATTAAAAACCTCACAAAAGGAAATAAAAAAATCCATACCTATGATATTTTTAAATTGATTACAAAGGAAAGAGATAACTGCAAGTAAGTTCAAATTCTTCTCTTGATCAATTTGAAACAACAGAGGCCAACAGTAAAAGCATAGGTATTTTCAAAGAGCTAAACAATAACAGGTATTAACCAGTAGTATGTGTCTAAAGAAATTGTATCTTACAAGAAAATTTTAAGTTGAGAGTTTACAGGTGAAATAAATAAAATTTATTCTAAGCCATCATCCATCGAAAAGACTTCTCGACATATGCAGCCATAAAGCAGAACAGAATAAATGGTCACACATGAGAAAATAATATTTTCTAGATTTATATACTCTTTATGAAAAGGCAGTAACTCTTTGGTGTGGCTCAAAACAGAGACAGAAACAAAATGCCAAACACAATAATGGAAGCTTCTGAGGGTTTATGTAAGACAAAGTATTTTTGAAAAATCCTTGCATTATTTATGGGTGTTAGCTAAAGACATATATTTAAGTTGCTCTAATAAATATGTGTGTTAAATAGTTGAGTGAGAGAAACATGTATTTTTTAAAACAATAAAAAAGATAAGTGACAACAGTAAACAAATGTATAAATTCAGAATATAAGGGGGGAAAGATGAGACAAAAGTGAGTCACAGAAAGTACAAAATAAGACAGTAAAAAGACTAATGCAATAATAATCATAGGAAACATATCAAGTATAATAATGTCAAATTGCACTTTTGATTCAACTATCATTGCTTTCAAGATTCATCTATGAGACATAAGGAAATTAAGAGAGTTACTAATGACTGAAAGATTTTTTAAAAAATCAGAAGAAACTGCAATTGAAACTTTACCATACTTAGAAACATAATTAAAATATAAAACTACATTAGAGTAATATGGCTTTTGAAAGACAGCTTCTACAAGTCAGTTTTATAGAAATCCTAATAAAATACAGAATTTTCTATCAAGATTGATCCAAGAGAAACTACAAGAAAATTAGATCTGTTGAGAATAAAACTTGGTTAGCATCTATAGTTAGAATAAAAATGAAAGATAATATTATAAAGTACTTTCAGAAAGCTTGAATTATTGTCTAAATCATACAGAGAATCAGCATTTTAAATCTTTTGGAAAAACACACAAAGAGTTATGAACTAAAAATGATCAAATGTTAATATGAACTCTTTCATTCTTGTAGAAAGTACTCCTCCTAAGATGACAAATGCAATCCACTTATTCTGCAATGACACATAAGATATAACAGAGAAAGATAGTATGTAAAATGAAATTATAGGCCAATATTATCAATGGGATATATATATATGTATATATACACACATTTTTTGTTGTTGATCATGGGGCTTGAACTCTAGGTCTGGGCATGTAACACAATGATTGTCATAGAACTGACCACAGTGAAGGTACTTCACCTGACTGAGTGTAATAGACGAGATGGCTCACTCTAGTAATAAGAATGTTCACCATCAAGAAGGGCAACAACAAATCCTGCCAAGGTCAAGAAGAATCCTAATTCCCTGATACACTGTTGGTGGGACTGTAAATTAGTGTAAGCATTTTATGGCAGACTGTACTGAAACTCCTCAGAAAAGTAAAATGGGACTACCTTAATTGCTCAAACAATACCTTTATTGACCATTTAACCAAGAATTCAATCCAAGATACTGTAAAAGAGTAAAGAAGACCTGAACTTTTATGTTTACTACAGCTCTATTCACAATATCCAGGTTAGAAACAGCCTAGACATCTTACAATGGACTACTGGCTAAAAAAGTAAAGCATATATTTACATAGGAATTTTGTTCATTTATCGGAAAAAAGTCATTTGTAGAGCAAGGGATAGATGTGGGGAAAAAAAAGTAGAGTAAATTAAGCCAGGTACCTAACTAAGATATTCGATTCCTGCCTGCAAAATTCCTGGGATTTACCAAATGAGCCATTGAGCCTACCTTAAGGTTCCTTTTTAAAAATAACTTGAAAACTGAATATATAAAATAAAAACCAGTCCTTGAGATCATCACATGTATAACATGTTAATTTAACAACAAATAAGTTGTTTTTCATTTTAAAATGGAAATTCTCAGTTCTAGTTGTTTGCTACCATTATGAAATTACTCAGTACCCAAACAGATTATTATGTAATTAAGTGTAATGTTAAGTTGTCCTTAAAAAAGCAGGAATATTTTTAGGCAACATTTCTTTATAGTAAAGCTGACAGCCCTCATTATTGACTGTGGCATAGGAGTACTGGGTTTATTTAACCTAAAAAAGTAGGTCTTTATAGTCTGGATGGCCCTTTCTCAATTTAGATTCATTTTTGGTTTGTGATGGTGTCTGTAGTCTAAGAAGAAAAGGTTAAATGAGCATATTATTATAATACCAGAACGTACACATTAATGTACTCGGTTATAAAATCTGATCACTTAAGAGCAATGATAATTTAAGTAGTTACTATAAAAAACACTACTGGTTGTACTAGACCTATATGCATGTAGCTACAGAAGTATTATTCAGTATTTCATTAATTCTATACTTCCAAGCATACTTATCTAAATGAAGTTGAAATATTGCTTCTGTCTTATATTTATAAGATACTTTTTGATCATGTCAATAATGTTAATTGAAATGAACTCCAAGGAATGAAAACAAGAAGATTTATGGCTTTTGTGTGTGTGCACATGTGTGTGTGTGTGTGTGTGTGTCCACACACACACACACCTGCAATGAGTTTGCAATCAGAATGTAGATGCAGTGAAAACCACCACTAATTCGAAGCCAAAATGGAAAAGGAAAAGACCCATATCAACATTGTCATCATTGGACATGTGGATTCTGGAAAATCCATCATCACTGGTCATCTGATCTACAAATGTGGTGGCATCGACAAGAGAATCCTTGAGAAGTTTGAGGAGGCTGCTGAGATGGGAAAGGGCTCCTTCAGGTATGCCGGGGTCTTGGATGAACTGAAGGCTAAGAATAAGCGTGGTATCACCACTGACAACTCCCTATGGAAATATGAAACCAGCAAGTATTATGTGAACATCATGGATGCCCCAGGACACAGAGATGTCATCAAGAAATGATCACAGACTCATCCCAGGCTGATTGTACTATCCTGATTGTTGCTGCTGGTGTTGGGAAATTCGAAGCTGGTATCTCCAAGAATGGACAGACCCATGAGCATGCCCTTCTGGCTTACACACTCAGTGTGAAACAACTCATTCTTGGTGTTAACAAAATGGATTCCCCTGAGCAACCCTACAGCTAGAAGGGATATGAGGAATCATTAAAGAAGTCAGCACCTGCATGGCTACAACCCTGACACCGTAGCATTTGTGCCAGTTTCTGGTTGGAATAGTGACAACATGCTGGAGTCAAGTGCCAATATGCCTTGGTTCAAGGGATGGAAAGTCATCTGTAAAGATGGCAGTGCCAGTGGGACCACCTTGCTTGAGGCTTTGCATAGCATCCTGCCACCAACTCGTCCACTGACAAGCCTTTATGCCTGCCCCTCCAGGACGTCTACAACATTGGAGGTATTGGCACGGTCCTTATGGCTCGAGTGGAGACGGGAGTCCTCAAGCCTGTCATGGTGGTCACCTTTGTTCCTGTCAATGTCACAACTGAAGTGAAGCCTGTTGAAATGCATCACAGGGCACTGAGTGAAGCTCTCGCTGGGAACAATGTGGAATGCAACGCCAAGAAGGTGTTAAAGATGTTAGCCATGGCAACGTTGATGGTGACAGTTAGAATGAACCGCCCAGGGAAGCAGCTGGCTGCACTGCTCAGCTGATTATCCTGAACCATCCAAGTCAAGTCAGTGCTGGCTGTGCCCTGTGCTGGATTGGCACACTGCTCACGTGGTTTGCAAGTTTGCTGAGCTGAAAGAGAAGACTGACTGCTGTTTTGGTAAAGACCTAGAAGTCGACCCTCAATTCCTGAAGTCTGGTGATGCTGCCATCCTTGATATGGCTGGTGAGACCGTTGCTATGGGTGCCATCAAAGCTGTGGACAAGCAGGGCGTGGTGGCTCACGCCTGTAAGCCTAGCTACTCAGGAGGCTGAGATCTGAGGATCAAGGTTCAAAGCCAACCCAGGCACAAAAGGACCTGAGACTCTTTTTTTTTATTGTATTTAATAAAAGGGTTACATGATATTTGCCAGATACAAGGTGCATTAATTCACATACATTGATACCCTTTCACATGTCTTGGTACCCATTACCCTCCCCCCCACCCCCCCACCCGTCTTGGTTTTCCCCTCTTCCCTATCAAATTTCAAATAACCAAATACAAATAAATTCAATATATCAGATAACAAAGTGAGATACTGTAACAATATGAGATACCCAAGGGACAGCAAAGGAGATGAGAGATAACATAATACATTAAGGACAACAGTCATTCATTATATGGCTTTTGTTTCAGTATCCTGGAAGGACCTGAGACTCTTATCTCCAATTAACCTCTAGAGAATGGGAAGTAGGACTTGGCTTAAGGGGGTAGGGGGTGGTAGCCTTGAGCTGAAGAGCTCAGGGACAGTGCCCAGGCCGAGTTCAAACCTCATGAACCCCCTCCCCCCAACGCACACAAAGACAAAATAAAGCTGTGGACAAGAAGGCTGTCAGAGATGGCAAGGTCACCAAGTCTGCCCAGAGCGCTCAGAAGGCTGAATGAATATTTCCCGTCACACTTGCCACTTCAGATTTCACCAGTAGTGGAAGAACGCTCTCAGAACTGTTTATCTCAACTGGCCATTTAAGTTCAATAGTAAAAGACTGGTTAATGATAACAATGCATTGTAAAACTTTCCAGAAGGAAAGGAAAATATGTTTTCGGGAGCATTTTTTGTATGTGGCAGTTTTAAGTTAGTTTAAAAAAAAAATCAGTACTTGATGGTTGGGTAAATGCCAAGTAGTGGAATTGCTGGGTCAAAGGGGAGTTCTATGTTTAGCCTTTTGAGGCACTGCCACACTGCTTTCCATAGTGGTTGAACGAGTTTGCACTCCCACCAACAGTGTAGTAGTGATTCCTCCTGGCCACATCCCCTCCAGCATCTGTTGTCATTCGTTTTCCTGATCCTGGCCATTCTAACTGGAGTGAGGTGGAATCTTAGAGTTGTTTTGATTTGCATTTCTTTTATGACCAGAGATGTTGAGCATTTCTTCATGTGTCTATAGGCCATTTTTGTTTCTTGTTCAGAGAAGACTCTCTTTAAGTCTTTGGCCCATTTTTTAATGGGATGGTTGTTATTTTGGAGGTTAGTTTTGGAGTGATTCAATTTTTTGAGTTGTTGATATATTTTAGATATGAGGCCTTTGTCCGTTGTTTGGTTGGTGAAGATCTTCTCCCACTCTGTAGGCTTCCTGATTAGTTTACTAGCTATGTCCTTTGCCATACAAAAGTTACCCAACCATCCAGAAACAAGGACATACTAAATCCACTAGCACAACAATGTTCATTGCAGCACTATTCACCATAGCAAAGATATGGAACCAACCCAGATGTCCCTCAGATGATGAGTGGATCAACAAGTTGTGGTATTTGTACACAATGGAATTCTATGCTGCTGTCAGAAAGAATGACATCACCCCATTTGTTAGGAAATGGAAAGACTTAGAAAAAGTCATATTAAGTGAAGTAAGCCAGACTCAAAGGAACTTAAGCTCAATGGTTTCCCTCATTCGTCATAATCAGTAGAAACCATGGGCTCTCCTAGCAGAGATTTGCAATAGAGCAAAACCTTGATACAAAAGGCCATATAATGTGAAGCTAATTGAAAGGACCTCCAGGATATTGAAACAAAAGCCATATAATGAATAATTGTTGTCCTTAATGTACTATGTTGTCTCTCATCTCCTTTGCTATCCCTTGGTTATCTCATATTGGTATAGTATCTCACTTTGTTATCTGATATATTGAATTTATTTGTATTTGGATATTTGAAATTTGATAGGGAAGGGGGGAAAACTAAGACAGGAGGGGGGTGTGGGGGGGAAGAGAAACGGGTACCAAGACATGTGAAAAGGTATCAATGTATGTTAATTAATGCACCTTCTATCTGGCAAATATCATGTAACCCTTTTACTAATTACAATAAAAAAATTAAATAAAAATTTAAAAAATCAGTACTTTCTAATGGAAGTAACATGACTAAAAATCTGTCACAGAATTTTGAGACCCATTAAAACAGTTACTTCCTCTCTCTCTCTCTCTCTCTCTCTCTCTCTCTCTCTCTCTCTCTCTCTCTCTCCTTTTTCACTGATTTTGTTTTCGGTGCCATTTGTCTTGGGGAGGGAGAGAGGGAGCTCAAAAATGGTGGGACAAAGGTAGAAAAAATGCAGCAGTGATATTCATTAGACACTATGTTGAAAATGAACTATACAGCTTGTGGGAGAGAGAGGTCAGGAAGGAAAGATGGGAGTAAACAATGGAAGAAGGAATGTACTCATTACCTGACTTATATAACCATAATTCTTCTATACATCACCTTTACAATAACAATAAATTTTTAAAAATTAAATTACCAAGTGAAATGTCTGCACTTACCAACAGGTAAAACTTTGTAAGTTTGATTTCCAAAATCGCTATAAATAAATCAACAGAAAGATACATAGACAGGTAGAAACACGATAAACAGATATTATCTTGAATTAAATATGTACTTTTTATATTCCACCATGGAAGGTGTGAAAAATTACTTCCAAATGTCAGAACACAGTGAACATAAAAAACACAAGTGATTGATTTTAAAATTTAGTAGTCCCCTCAAAACAATAAAAACCAATCAATCAATTGTGGTATTACTTTAGTGTAAAACTGCATGGAATGTTTATGAATAGAGTACATCTGTTTCTCAGAGTAAGCAAAACAACCAGCAATATATACTGTTTTCATTTCCATTATAAAGGGAGTAAAACATGAAGTAAACACAACTTCTCAAGACTATGACATCACAACTGGCAGAAGTAAAACTGCACGTTGGTGGTCAAATCCTTTGATCTTGATATGTTACCATATTCTGTATTCAGAGACTGGTAAGATTTTGGAATAGAAATTAGCATAAGATTTACCCAGCTCACCATTTCATGTCACTGAAAAATACTGATGAGCAATAGCTAAGCTGACTATGTCCCAAAGACAGTAACTGGCATTCACTTAAGATTTTTCTATTACATATTCAGCTCCTTTGCTGGTGAAGCAGTATTAATGTTTTAAATATTTAAACCTTGTTACATTATGTAACACTCTCTTCCTATTATAGCATTGCTTTCCTAGTAGAACAATCTCTTCTTATTACAAACAGATAATAGGATATCCTATATAGAGGATGCATGAGGATAATGAAAGCTAGTTTCGAGGCATTTCCCTCAGTGCTTTCCACATGTACTCCTCATCAGTTCATAAATAAGTAGATATATTCTCAAAACCTCAATGTTGTTGACATTTTAGGTGAGAAGTTTTTGTACTGTTCAGGGACATCCTAATATGAATCATCACCACTGAACTGTGACCACTGTTAATAATTTCCACTTTGTGATAATGATAAGCAAAAGATATCTCTAGATAGACATCACTAGATATTGAAATGAGGACCAAATTACTGCATGTTGGCATCCTGCAAATACAGCCCCGAGCTGCTCACCATGTGTTGTCTTTCTCTGGAGCTTCTTCTTAGTCTCAAGGACCTCGTCTCTTCTTGAATCATCAAGAAGGTGTAGCAGAGAGATTTTCTATCATTGAATTTCCATTTTGGCTGCTTCTGACCCCTCCAAGCCACAGCTAACAATAACAACAACAACAACAAGCACCTGAAAGATCTAAAAATTTCAGAATATTCTCTTGATCTAAGTGATAAACACCATCTGTGGTCACCATTGGGAGACATAGGCTGTCATTACTTAAGAATACAGAAATGGTAGGACAAATGGAGACCAAATGCAGCAGTGATTCTCACTAGAGGCTATGTTGAAGATAAACTATGCAATTTCTAGGGGATGAGAATGGGAGGGAAAAACTGGAAGAAAACAAGGAAAGAGGTGACACTGTTAAAAAAGAAATGCATTCATTACTTGCTTTGTACAACTGTAATCCCTCTGCCCATTGCCTTTTACAAGAACAATGTAAAAAAGAATAGTTTCAGAGATATGAAGATAAGTGAGCAGAAACCTGCTTTTAGCTGTGATTGCCATGTACAAACACTGAAAAATGATCTAAATTCCCACTAATAAGAACATGTGTAGACAAGGAAAACATGTTCTTAGTATGTAAAATAAAGGGTTCATTTAAGACAATGTAAATATACTTCTGACATGATATATGCACTGAGATATAAAGTGGAAATAAAGTACAGAATAATATGTATAATCTGATTTTCTTTATAGTTCAAGAATATGGACACGAAGAGAAAAAAGTATATGAAGGGAAGTGAGATATGAATGTATATAACATTCATAAGATTGCCTTGAAATAAGTAATTGATAAGCTACAAAATGTTTTAATTTTATTGTGTATATTTTCACAGTTACAAAATCCAATAATTGGTACTGCAATGCTGGAATGAATGGACATTTTGCAGTTAATTAAATGGTCTAAATATTACTACTTTTTCAAGGTTAACTGTTTGAAATCGAAGGGAAAACATTTTTATTGTGTGTGTTTTATTTTATCCTTGAGCAAAAAAAAAGCCAATCATTTTCTATTCTAACGCTTTACATTAAATGGACAAAAAATGATTTTATTCAGCTGGGCTTTCTCTGTGCGTGGGAGTTGAGGTGTCTGACATCTTACTGTTAATGGAAGGCAATAGAAGCCAGTTTCCCCAAGACTCTGTCATGTTCTGTTTTCTTTCCTTTTGGTTCCATCTTGTTAGCTTTGTTAGCCTTGAAAAAATGCAGTGCAATGATGGTTATGTGTATTTGTCTGCCTGGATAACTCAAGCATACAAAGTATACAATTGGGAAAACAAAGTTCACACATTCTGTTTCTACTTCAATTAACAACTATATTAAAAAATGACAGATAACTAATGAAAACTAAAGGGTTATGAAAACGTAATAGCTCCATTGAATGGTTCACAATTAAAAGCTTATCAATGCCCACTTGTGTTATCGTACTGTGGTGCTCTGAAACCTCCAGAATGTAATTAATATTTCATACGATTCACAGCATCTAAATGAAGTTTATAGTACATCAATGGGCAAAAAATTAATTAACAATCATCAACAGACTACATAGGAATATCTTGTTTACACGAAGATTATTGTCCAACTCAACTTTCGAAACATAATTACCTGCTACACACAAGGGAGAATTTTACATTGTTATGGAGACCTCCACACGGGTGACTTTTTGAGTGAATTATTGTTCAACAACCTGTTGGAGAGTTGAAACCCTTGTGTTACATGTAATAGTAATTAAGAGATTTAATGAATACCCTGTGTAGAATACTTCAGAGGAATAAAAAATACAAGACTGAACTATTGCAATGAAAGTGTATACAAATTTCACATAATGTCTAGCCTGGTGCTGACATAATTTTGCTTGACTAATGTTTTTAACTCTAATTGGAAAGTGATGAAATGCTCTTTGATAATGAATTTATGCACGTCAACATCAGTTTTAAGTGAATATGGATTTCTATTACTTCTAAACTTCTGACTTACTATCATGCAATTAATTTTTTTAATTTTCATTGTATTTCTCAAAAATCTTACTGTCTCTATATGGTGACATTATTGTATTGTCAGTAAACACATACTAGTTACAATTGATAAACGTCTAAATTCTCTATGCTCTTTTCCTAAATCTATTTCAAATGACTATGCTAAATTACTCGTGGAATTTGGCAGAGGTCAGGTAATCATAAAGATGGATAGACAGACAAACAGCTAAAGAGCAAATGGGTGACAGATAATTAGAATGATGTCTAGAACAATATAAGGCATTTTACACTTTTCCAAGAACACATTCTAGCAATATGGAAAGACAGTTTCTATTTGTACAATCCTAAACTCCTGCTATGCAGTAAACACCCTATTCTTGACATACATATATATTACTTGTGTGTGTATGAAAAGAATGTTATGTAATAAATTCATTTTTTGTATGTATGAGGAAATGGTTCTGTACTTGAACTTAGGGCCTTCTGTCCCTGAGATTTTTTGCTCCAGGCTAGTACTCTACCATTTGAGCTTACAGCTCCACTTCTGGCTTTTGAAATTTTGTTGGTAGTTAATTGGAGATAAGGGTCTCACAGAGGTTCCTGCCTAGGCTTGTTTCAAACCACTATCTTCAGATCTCACCCTCCTGAGAATTTAGGATTATAGGTTTGAGTCTCCATTAACTGATTAACTGCTTATGTTTGACTATTTAAAATGTATATGACTATTTGAATGTATATGAATATTCTTTGGGGGCTACTGACTCCAGTAGGAGCTTTAAACAACATTTATAGTCTTCTAAATGTTACACTTTGGAATACAAAATCTCATCCCTCTGTAAAGTTGCTGTGTGATATTAAACACACCTACCGTATATAGAAGAAATATATCAATGTTTTTGAACATCCCTTGAGCATCTTTCCACTCAAGCAAGCTATTTTGTTTTAGATGTATCTCAGAAATGACTCAGAGAATTCTAGGTGGATGTAGTAAACTCTGTTCCCTGAGCTCAGGAGTATGTGGAAATAGTTGCACAGGGTACATAATATCCTTCAAACTTCGTCTGGCCTCTTTGCCAGAAGCTTTCAAAACTAATTCTGACCTTGAGCCTGACCAATCAGCCACAACTAATTTACATGAACGTGTAATTAAAGGCATCCACTAAGATTAGTTGTTTCAATTAGGACAACATGCAGATGTACCAAGGCTGACTAGTTTGATTTTTTAAAAAAAGTAAAGTAAAACATTGAAATATGCAGGAAGACTGAACTTCATTCAGCAAATCTTTTATTTTGTCCTGTATCACCAAACATTTAGACCTAATACAAAATTTACTGTAAAACTGAAGCCTATGAGACACTGACCCATGATGTAAACTCTATCTTTTTTTAATTTACAAAAAATAGAAATGTTTACCCCTTACTCATTATTATAGAGCTGTTCATAGTACATTGTATTACAGTTTTTAATTAAAGAAAACACGCTTTCTTTTTGCAGTGTTTCTCCTTATAAGTAAAATGTTTTACAATTCAAAAATTAGATAAATTATAAAATCAAATAGTTTTCTTCAGAAAAGCTGTTAACTGCAAAAAGGCAATATATAAATCAAAAGTATTAAAAAATAAGAGCAGGCTAAGAGACAATACAAAATTATGAAATAATATGAAGGGTCAAAATAAGTAACATATCTATGCAGGAAAAAATGTGATTTATTTACTGTTCTGAAATTTCTTTATCTTATAAAAAATGAATACAACACTGTTTCTTTAGTAGAATGGCATTTTGCTCTTAGAGGTATTTGCAAAAATGGAAGAAAACATAAAATAATTTCATTTACTACAGTAAATAGCAGACAATATTCCATTTGCATATGTAATCTTGAATTGGTGATTTGATGTATTCATGTATACAAATGGGACTATATAAACAACTATATTTTAGGAAGAAGTTTTCTTACTAATTTTAAGAGTAGGAGATAAACAACAGTACTGCATAAGGGAAATTTTCTTCTAATTATTTGGTAAGTCTTCAAGTCTACTAAAGTAGTTGCATGTGAACTGGATTGTCATCCCTCCAAATATAATATGATGAGGTTTTATCTGTAGGTAAAATGAACTATTATAATATAGTTAGTTATTATGATATAATAGCAGATTATGATAGATTGGTTTTGTTCTATTAGCTAATATCTGTATAAGAAAATAAAATATTTGGAAGAAATATATCTATGAGAAATATATCCATATCGATATCTAAGGGAAAAGGCAAAGATAATAGTGATTGATCTAAGAGTCAAAAAGTAGCAAGTTGAATTGGTTCATCCTTTATCCCACTATTTCTGTGATTCTCCTTCCCCAAATCAGCTAAACTTATATACAAATCAAAGGTTACAGAAACCAGAAATAGTAATAACAAGGAAACAAAGGGGAGAAAAAAAGATACAAAAAAGAACTGCAAGCAATACAATAATAATAATAATTCCACTTGTTTCTGTTTCTTGGAATTCATTTTGATAAGCATCATTTTGTAACATCATATGCACATAGCTATTGAGACATCATAATCCTCTCTGAAGAATATCCTTCCTTGTTCTCAATATGCTAATGCATAGAGTACTGTTTAGTTAAACATGTCCAAATGTAATCATTTGTCTTTTATTATCCATTGAGTTAACTTGTAGATTTATAGACATATTCTAGTTATTATAAAATGACATAGCCCGGGCATGGTGGCTCATGCGTGTAATCCTAGCTACTCAGAAGGCTGAGATTTGAGGATCATGATTCAAAGCCAGCCTGGGCGCTAAAGATCTCGAAACTCTTATCTCCAAATAATCACTAGAAAACTGGAAGTAGAACTGTGTGGCTCAAGGGGTAGTGTCATAGCCTTGAGCTAAAGATCTCAGGGACAACACCCAGGCCCAAGGGTAGAGTGTGGTAGCCTTGAGCTGCAGAGCTCAGTGACAGCGCTCTTGTCCAGAGTTTAAGCCCCACAACTGACAAAAAAAAAAAGATAAACTATGCAGCCTATGTTCCTTTGTACAACTACTGAAAGATACTAAAAATTAAAAATATAAAAGTATGAAACTTTTAAAAGACTAGATAATTGACAAATGTGTATATATGTAAGTATATACATGCATGAATATACCATATATAATATATTCACATGCATATAATATTTTCATGACATATATTATACATAACTACATACCATTAAATATTCCTTCAAAATTTATGTAAGAAAAATAATTACACAATTAATTTTAAATTTTGTATGCTGTAAATTTTCCTGTTTTATATCAAAAAGCCTAAAACTAAAAGCTATGAAAAATTCTTGCTAAATATCATATATTTATATTTTCTTTCCTCCAATATTGTGCCCTAACTTGACTATTGTAAAGATGGTAGTACAGAAATAAGTAAAAACTTAATAATGAACAACTTAAGGAGAAATAGTAGCTTGTTCCATTTCTTCTTGCCAAGATTGGAATATTATGTTGACTAACTTTCTTTGATTTGATAAAGTACATTATCTAATCTTTTCTGGAGTTTTGCTCATGCAATTACTATGATTAGCTATTTGTGGAGCTTAGTTACTCTTGAGCAATGAAGTTAAAATATAGGAAATGAGCTTGATCAGGTCAAGGGATGTATAACTGGAAAACTTTATTAGTTTATATGACACAATGAGGCAGTTTGCTTTTATACATTGAATAATAAATGGGTTTGCAAGCTGATACTTACTGTCTGTATTGAATTGTACTCATTTCTTTAAACTCTTTGCATACTAAATTTTTTTGACAGCCAGGCACAGTGGCTCACACCGGTAATCCCAGATACTCAGGAGGCTGAGTTCTAAGGATCATGGTTGAAAGCCAGCCCAGGCAATACAAAGCTCCAAGACTCTTATCTACAATTAATCACTAGAATGGGAAGTGGGACTGTGGCTCAATGGTAGGGGAGTAGCCTTGAAAGCATCCAGGCCAGAGTTCAAGCCCCCTGACCCACCTCCCCCCCGAGAAAAGGAATTTTTTGACACAAACATATGTACATATTAATGGTTCCCTAAGTTTTCCAGGAAACATCAGGGACATGTCAATGAGTGATGAATATAAAAGTCTACTTACAATAGCTCTTTCTTCCTCTCAACTCCCTCTACGTAGTATCAGTCCATTGCAAGTAGCTCCTATGTACATCCTTAGAACAGAGCAGTTTATAAAGTATCTAACATTTGATTTTTCATAAGAGACTTGTTTTGTAGGGAAGATAATTGAAAATGGGATAATGTAGTGGTAGGTCAATGGGCAGAATCCCAGGGTGAGTTTTCTTCATACTTCTCAATCTCCAAGTATTTCCAGATGAATGTTGTCAGGAAATGAATGGTGCAGTAGGAAATGCTTTTTGAAGATGGCATTAGGTGTTGAATTAATAGACTAAAAGGAAAGCAAAGATCTTTCCAGTGTCCCAGTCAGGCTCAAAACTTCCATGACGTTAGTCATATCTCATTTTTCTCATATACAGGAGAATAAGGTTTTATTTATCTCACATTACTTCTGCTTTATCCCCTATAGGTTTTTAGAGTCACTTTCTGTCTCTGTCTGTCTCTGTCTATATGTTTGTCTTTGTTCTGTCTGTCACTCTCTCTTTTTCAGCAAGATTTTCATTATAGATCTAAGTTTAGACATAAAAGTTATGAATTCTCATTTTCCCAGATTTTTCTTTTATGAGATGAAGAATTATACCCACAATTTTACGTTTCTGAGTGGAAGCTTCCACTCTGTGATAGCTTTTTCCATAAAAATCTAAACCCTCCTATATTCCAAAATGACACAAAGTAGTTTTTATGTTTCTCTGGTGTCATCTGTCACTGCCACTAGCTCTGCCTTTCAGTCATTCTAGCCACAACAACTTAAGCATTTGTCATTTGTTTTCTACCTATCTCTAAAATGCAATAATGTATAATATGCAATCTCAACTCTTTAAGGCAATGACAGAAGAGGCTTATTAATATGTGTTAATTTTTGATACATTTTGTCATGTTGATTTTATTGTGACAGAATATATTATGCATGTTTGAGGAGTGTTGCTTATACAAATTAATTTTTTCTCTGCATTTTTGTCAGTCCTAGGGCTTGAACTCATGGCCTGAGCACTGTCCTTTCTCAAGGCTAGGGCTCTACCACTTGAGCCACTGCACCTTTTTCTTTGTATGTAGTACAGAGGAATCAAATCCGGGTCTTCGTGCATGCTAGGCAAGCACTCTACCACTAGGTCAAACTCCCAGTCCCTTCTCTGTATTTTTTTTATAGAAAAGTTACCACTACCAACAGAAGTGAGAAATGCAGATTAATATAAGAATGGTTATGGCTAATGAATTCAATGTGATCTAAAAATCATGAATATGTTTGTAAGATTATTCAATTAGGGATAAGAAACTTTATTAGTCATACAGAAAACAACCAACAAGCATTCTAACTTCATTTCAATAAAACATTTTACTAACTACATGGTATTTGCATATCAACCAAAGTTTGAAGATGTGTAAAAAATATGTGACAACTTTTATGTAGTTGTTGGATAAGGACAGTTTTCTCATAATATTCTAAAGATAAAAATCTATGGTTTTAAGTTATATAGGTTTCAAATTTCTACATGTCCAATTAACAAAAAGTCAAGCAGCTCATTTTGAATATGTATTGTCACTGACAGCAATCCATTAATGCTTTGCTAAAACTTGGAATTTTTGTGAGTTTTCTGAATTTTGTTACTATCTGGGTCATCATCAGATGCATAAGGAATCTCCTATTTCATTATCACTTGAAACAGAAGTCAGATATCTGACTCCTTCCCCCTTCTCTTGCAACATACTGAAAACAACATATGGAATAATATTCAGATCTATGAAGACATAATGATATAGGAACTGCTTACTTAGAAAGCAGAGAGTAAAGAGCTCATTCAGTATCTGATGGTAGCACCCAATTTGCAAGCATCTATTTCCATAATAAGCATGGTTCAACCAATTTTAAATCACTCAGTTGTCAGTACCATATATGTTCATAATCATTTGCCATACCTACAAGTCCCTTTAAAAGACTCACCTCTTGCTCACAAAATAACCCTCTGATTGGGTCATGAACTGACCTTTTACCCCTCTAAGATTTAATTTCTTCGTACATGCTTCAACATTCACCTTTTGCTTTTGTCAAATCCCTTCTACTTATATGCACATACAAAATATACTATGCATATTTCCAGTCTTTCATAAATGATTGTTTAGCAGACTCTAAAAGGAAGCCAAATGCAAATAAGTCTGAGAAATACAATTTTTAGAGTGTTAGCACCAGAATCAAAGGACATAGAGATGAAATTAAGGAGTTCTTTAAAAATATATAGTACCGTATTGTTTGTTTGGTGATTGACTTAGTTCTGGAATGATTCTTACTAAGTAAATTTTCAATGACAATAACTATTTTAAAAATCTTGGCTTACCATTTTATGCATGGCTTTTCTTTTTCCTTGTTGAAATGGCATCTATAAATTATGATGAGCTGCCTTTAAAAACTTTGTGAAATGTCTATTTTGAGGTTGTAATTTTCAACACCTCAGAATATGGCTTTATTTGGAAACAAATCCTTTGCGGATAAAATTCTTTAAGATAAGGTTAAAATGTAGAGCCATCATGTGTGATTTTCTTATATATAAAAATGAAGCACCATTTCCAGCTTTTCTGTATGTGTGGTACCGAGGAATTGAACCCAGATCTTTGTGCATGGTAGGCAAGCACTCTACCACCAGGCCAAACTCCCAGCCCTCAGTTGATTAGTGGATCAACAAGTTGTAGTATTTGTACACAATGGAATTCTATGCTGCTGTCAGAAAAAAACGACATTGCCCCATTTGTTAGGAAATGGAAAGACTTAGAAAAAATCATATTAATTGAAGTAAGCCAGACTCAAAGGAACTTAGGCTCAATGGTTTCCCTCATTTGTCATAATCAATAGAAACCTTGGCTCTACTAGCAGTGATCTGCAATAGAGCAAAACCTTGATACATAAGGTATGAAGCTAATTGAAAGGACCTCCAGGATATTGAAACAAAAGCCATATAATGAATGATTGTTGTCCTTAATGTACTATGTTATCTCTCATCTCCTTTGCTGTCTCTTGGGAATCTCATACAGTATTTCACTTTGTTATCTGATATATTGAATTTATTTGTATTTGGTTATTTGAAATTTGATAGGGAAGGGGAGAAAACCAAAAGGGGCTGGGGGGGGGGTAATGGGTACCAAGACATGTGAAAGGGTATCAGTGTATGTGAATTAATGCACCTTCTATCTGGCAAATATCATGTAACCCTTTTATTAATTACAATAAAAAAAGAACCACAATCACAAAGGTAACCCTCTTGTTTCCATGTCCTGGAAGGTACAAACAATGGAAATTACAAATAAAAGGAGGAAGCAGTCTATTTATCTTCCAGTTATTAAAAAAATTAAAATGAAGGATCAGGAGTTTTTCCTAGTGGTAAAATGCTGGCCTAGTATGCACAAAGATCTGTCATCAATTCTTCGTTATCACATACAAAGAAAAAAACAGATGTGGTGCTGTGACTCAAGTGGTAGAGCTATAGCCTTGCAAAAGCCCAAGGACAGTGCTCAGGCCCAGAGTTCAAGCCCTAGGATTGGCAAAAAATTAAATTGAAAGCCTAAGATGAATGGACAATGTTATAACAGATACAAAAATCCAAAACTATCATGTTCTTGTATATATCTAAGCATTGTATTGCATTTTCAAAAATCTTTCCCTAAAGAAAACTCCACTCACAGCTGCATTTACTGGAGAATATTTTCATTCTTTTAAGAAAGAAGTGTGACTAATGCTATGTAAAATAGAAAACGTTGGAGAACATAAGAAGAGAATATTTTCTAATGTATTTAAAGAGACCAGATGACCTTGATACAAAAACATGACAAGGACACTAAAAGAAAACATCATCTCTCATGAACTCAAACATGGAATCTTAAATGAAATGAGAAGATGTGAAATCCAATGAGGGATGATAAGAAAAACCTTCAAAATACTCATGAAAGAAATCACTCAATACAGAGCTGTCCTGTGATTATGGATGGAGTCATTAATATTATTATGAAGGGCTCTATCAGCTTCAACAAAACCATCAAAATAAAGATTTCATTGCTTACTAGACCTGAAAACAATTATTGAAGTTCCTAAGGATCAACAAAAGACCTGACACAGGCAAAGTAACATTGAAAAAGAAACAGAAAACTAAACTTAACAAGAACATATTTTTTAAAAAGCTAGAGGCATTTTTCTGCCATAAAACAAATATATATATTCAAAGATATAGTGATCAAACAGACTGTGGTGTTGGCACAAAATGAACAGACAGACCAATAGAACAAGGAAGTACACATGCCCCCTCTCCCTTAAACAGACAACAGACATTTGACAAAGGAATTCAGAACATATAGCAAAGAACAACCATTCTTTCAATAAATAGAACTGGGTATACTGGATATTCGCACACCAAGGAATGAAACTATCCCAGTCATCAGTTCAATAAGACGGAAATGGGATCTCTGTCACCACTTCCAAATACCATCTCAAAAGGTATTAAAGACTTAGCAATTGTGCTAAAATATATAAAACTGCCAGGAAAACATAAAGGAAAAACTTTTAATACATCTGTCTGAGCAAAGATAGGTTGTCTCAAACTCCAAGTATATAAGCAACAAACCTAAAAGTTGGTAAATGGTTCTATATCAAGCCAAAAAGTTTCAGCATATCAACAAGACAACCTACATAATGGAAGAAATATTCCTAGACTATATATCTGACAAAGAGCTAATATCTAGAATATATAGGAATTTATTTAAATAACTCACTAGCACACCTCTCACAAATAATCCAATGTAAGAGAAGAGCTAACCATATAGGTACATATTTCTCAAAACTTGGACTCATCAGGCTGGGAGTTTGGCCTAGTGGTAGAGTGCTTTTCCTAGCATGCATAAAGATCCAGGTTCAATTCCTCAGTACCACACACATAGAAAAGCCAGAAGTGGTGCTGTGGCTCAAGTGGTAGAGCACTAGCCTTGAGGAAAAGCCCAAGGACAGTGCTCAGTCCCTGAATTCAAGACACAGCACTGGCAAAAAACAATTAGACTCACCAACAGCAATATAAATTAACCAATATAATTAATCTTTAGGTAAATACAAACCACAGAATACTACATTGTCCCATTTAGAAGGCCTATTATTCAGCAGACTAAGTGCCAGTAAAGATGGCTAAAATTATGCAGATAAACAACTTGAAGAAAAAAACACTGAAGTAGTTCAGAGTAACATTCTTGGGAAACTAGTGGCAGTGAAGCAAATATATGCTGAACTTCTGACCTACCAATCTAATTCTTGGCAGGTGACCAACAGAAATGATTGTGCATGTCTATCAGAAGGTGTGTATAGAGATATATATCATATCATTTTGTAGTATCTCATATCTGGATGCAGTCTTACTTCCTGTCAGTAATAAACAGGGAAAATTGTAATCATGTGATGATCAATGAACTAAACAAACTAAAAACAAAAGCAGGAAGAATCAGGCAAAGATAAACCTTCATGAAAGAGCAGAAGAAGCAGATATTGCAAAAGAGCATATTTTGCTGATCAGTTTTATAAGGACTTGAAGTAATGGGCAAATGACTGTAGTCTGGGCAATTAGAGCTGTTACTAGGTGAGTGGGTACTGATTGAGAGGAAAGATAATAGAGTCTCCGGGATATTGGGAATAGTCTATATTGTATTTTGCTTAACAGTGGCATACATATCTGACAAATATAAACTCACTGATCTGTAAACACGGAAGTATGTGTATGTACATATGAATTCATTCAGGGCACTCAAGCTGTGATCCAAAAGTTCCTAGCACTGAGAAATGTCACATGCCACATGGTACTCAGCTGATTCATTCTCTCTGCCCTTAGCACTTCCTCTCTTTTCACCAAATGTCTGAAACTATATTCTTCCTCTCCCCATGAATTCTGGATCTCTGGTTAGGTTTCCTTTCAACCACTTTTGTCTGTGTCTCTGTGTCTGTCTGTCTGTCTGTCTGTCTCTTTCTCTCTCTCTCTTTTTTCTTATTTTTATTTTATTTTTTTTATTATCAAGGTAATGTATAGAGGGGTTACAGTTACGTTTGCCAGATAATAGATGTGCTACTTCTCATACATTGATACCCCTTCTCATGTTTTTGTTCCCATTATCTTGTTTTCCCCTTCCCTTTTCTATTTCAAATAAACATATACAATATACTAGGTAACAAAGTCAGATACATAACAATATGCGATTGACCAAAGAGCAAGAAAGGGGAAAAGAAATAGTACATTAAGAACAACAATCACTCAGGTTGAAGCTCTTGTTTCCATATCCTAGAGAATTTTTCATTAGACTTATCCTATATGACCTAATATATCTCTTTCTGTCTCTGTCTCTCTCCTTCTGTGTTTGTGTGTGTGTGTGTGTGTGTGTGTGTATGTGTGTGTGCGTGTGTGTGTGCGTGCAGTCGCTCAGTGAATTTCTAGAGAATAAGTATTATGCTGTCTGATAAAGCTGAACTTCCCTCGATTTCCTCTGGACTTTCCTCAGTTTGTTTCTCCCTTCAGGAAAGTTTCCCCTTTCTTTGTTTATCCACAATCTATTGTTTTCTACCATTCACTGAAATGTCAGGATTAGCAGAGAACTCTACTATTCACACATGTCTAGCTTTCAGTGGATACACAGTACATATTTAATAAATGAATTATTATAAAACATCACAATTTTATTCACAGGATAGTGTTATTTCTTACTTTGTTCTAGTTGCTAATATTTTTATGGAGCATCACATTTATCATTGACTCATTTACCAATGCATATTTTTTCAAAGCTATCTAAAAATTTTGGACATCACTGTTAAATTAAGTGGGACTTCATTTCTTTTATGTCTATTTAAATAAATGCATCTATAGATTAAAATTCACTTAACATTTATCAGCTTATTATATCCAATGGCAATGGCCAGAGCAGAGAAAACATACTCTTTGCCTATATCTGAAAAGAAGTAATTTAAAGAAATCTCAAATCATATTTAAACCAGTAATGTGTGATTTTAAAATCATAAGTTTATATTTCTCACAGGAAGATGTAGTATATATGGGTATGTAATCTGAGATGACCTCGTATTCAAACATAAGAATACATAAAGCATTGTGGGAAGAAATAGAACCCATCAGGTAATGATACTTTCTTTAAAACTGTCATTTGTCAAAAACAATTCTTAGCAAAAGGAACAGCGAAGGAGTATTTCAATACCAAACTTGAGACTCTATTACAGAGCTATATTGACTAAAACAGCTTGGTACTGGCACCAGAACAGGCCTGAAAACCAACGGACTAGAACTGAGGACCAGATATTAACCCACAGATCCATGGCCACCTAATCTTTGATAAGGGAGCCGAAAAAATAGAATGGAAGAAAGACAGCCTCTTCAACAAGCAGTGCTGGCAGGACTGGTTAAGCACCTGCAGAAAACTAAAGTTGGATCCTTCTTGGTCACCCTGAACAAGAATTAACTCCAAATTGATCAAGACCTCGAGGTAAAAGCCGACACACTGAAAACTTTACAAAAAGGAATAGGAGATACACTAGGTCTCCTTGGCACGGATCAAAACTTTCTTAATAAGGACCCAGAAACACAACAAATCAGAGAAAGGCTGGATAAGTGGGACTGCATTAGACTACAGAGCTTCTGTATGGCAAATGACATAACTAGCAAATTAGCTAGAAAGCCTACAGAATGGGAGATCTTAACTAATCATACAACAGACAAAGGCCTCATCTCTAAAATATATCAACAGCTCAGAAAATTGAACCACTCCAAAACTAATCTCCAAAGAACAACCATCCCATTAAAAGATGAGCCAAAGACTTAAAGACAGTGTTCTCTGAAGAAGAAATAAGAATGGCTTATAGACACATGAAGAAATGCTCGACATCTCTGGTCATAAAAGAAACGCAAATCAAAACAACACTAATATTCTACCTCACTCCAGTTAGAATGACCAGGATCAAGAAATCTATTAACAACAGATAGTGGAAGGGTTGTGGCCAGGAGGGATCACTATTACACTGTTGGTGGAGTGCAAACTCATTCAACCACTATGGAAAGCAGTATGGTAGTTCTTCAAAAGACTAAACATGGAGCACCCCTATGACCCAGCAATTCCACTACTTGGTATTTACCCAACTGTCCAGAAACAAGGACATACTAAATCCACTAGCACAATGATGTTCATTGCAGCACTATTTACCATAGCAAAAATATGGAACCAACCCAGATGTCCCTCAGTTGATGAGTGGATCAACAAGATGTGGTATTTATTCACATTGGAATTCTATGATACTGCTGTCAGAAATAGCAACATCGCCCAATTTGTAAGGAAATGGAAAGACTTAGAAAAAAACCACATTAAGTGAAGTAAGCCAGACTCAAAGGAACATAGGCTCAATGGTTTCCCTCATTTGTCATAATCAGTAGAAACCTTGGGCTCTCCTAGCAGAGATTTACAATAGAACAAAACCTATTTACATAAGGCGATATAGGATTAAGCTAAATGAAAGGACCTCCAGGATATAGAAACAAAAGCCATATAATGAGTGATTGTGGTCCTTAATATACTATGTTATCTCTCATCTCTTTTGCTGTCCCTTGGTTATCTCATATTATTATAGTATATCACCTTGTTACCTGATATATTGGATATATGCGTATTTGGTTATTTGAAATCGGATAGGGAAGAGGGGGAAACAAGATGAGGGGTGGGGGTGGGGGGAGGGAAATGGGGACCAAGACATAAGAAAGGGTATCAATGTATGTGAAGTAATGCACCCTCTATCTAGTGAATATAATTTAACCCTTCTATTAATTACAATAAAAATATATGGAAAGAACAAAAAAACAACTGTCATTTGCCTCATGAGCTTTTGTTTTGTCCTTTTCCTCAATTTTTCTAGAAAATATGCTTCCTTTAAGTATAAGTTAAACCTTGATTACATATTTACTAGCTATAATTATTTAATGCAGCTTAAAGCACAATTAAATTTCCTACTTTTCAATGGAGAACAAACCTTAATAATCATAAATGAGCAATACAGTTTAACAACTGGGGACCAATCTAATCATATGAAAACTGGAATAAATTAGATGAGAATCAATAACTGCTTAGTTTCTTAATGACTTCCAACTCCTTAATATAAATGAACTGTTTAACCAAAAAAAAAACATAGGGTAAAAATTCTCAGCATGACCTTATGCATTTCTCTCTGCTTCTAAAAAAGAGTTAGCACTGATAAATGTGGCAGATACTCCAAGTAGCACTGATATCTTTAAATTACAGTGATAGTTTTATTAATTTAAACCCTTTTGTTATCAGTCCCCACAGATGTGTAAGGCGTTTACAAGCTAAGTAGTGCCATAAAGGGAAAACTGAATAATATCACAATAAAAATGATGGCACGTTAATTAACATGCAACCCATGAAAATTCCTCTGGAACAGCCATTTTATCTTACATTTCACATCAATTTCTTCCTTCCTCCACTTGCTTTATATTTCCAAATTTAAAATTTCAATTAACAATATAACATTAGAAAATCTGAGTGGAGACTTACTTGTCAAAATAGATTAATATGTTTGGGCCCTTAAAAATTCTTAGCAGGCCTGGGAATTTGGCCTATTGGTAAGAGTGCTTGCCTAGCATGTACCAAGACCCAGGTTCGATTCCTCAGTACCACAAACATAGAAAAAACCTGGAAATGGAAATGGTGCTGTGGCTCAAGTGGTAGAGAAAAAAATCCAAGACCTGTGCTCAGGTCCTGAGTTTAGGGCCCAGGGCTGGCAAAAAAAAAAAAAAATCTACTTAAGCCGTAGTGGCTCAGGTCTGTAATCCTAGTCAGGAGGCTGAGATCTGAAGATCATGGTTCAAAGCCAGCCTGGGCACTAAAAGTCCATGAGATTCTTATGTGCAATGAACCACCAGAAAACTGGAAGTGGTGCTGTGGCTCAAAGTGTAGGGCAGTATACTGTAGTTGATGAGCTCATAGACAATACCCAGGCCTACAACCAACAAAAACAAACAAAGAAAACCCTATTTACCATCCCCCCACCCCATTTTATAGGCATGCATTTAAATCATTGCAAACAGCATATCAGATAGGTAAGCAATCTGTCCAGTCAAGCTGAAAGAAAAAAAAAGAAATAATGAATGAATTTGCCCGAGAAATAAAAGATATGTAAATTGCAAATGCCCCTTTTTAAATTGCTGTTTCCACTGTCTTTTAGGCAACTTAAAATAATAATGATGAGAGTATCATTTTTATCCACACTTTAAACAGTACACTTAATTTTTCCTGGTGCATTCACATTCAGTATCACAGTTTCTTAGAATGACTTGCAAACCATATGCATTTTTGAAATAACTTCTCAAATCAACTGTTCCTAGATGTTGGGAGATTTTTGTCATCTAAGACTTTTCTTTTGTGTTGAGGGTATCCAACCTGGTGCTTCTCTGCATTGGTGTGATGTAACAATGCCCAACATTGTAATTTGAACTTAGTAACAAGTAGAAATTTGGACACAAGTTTAACCAATGTAAATTCTAAATTTACACTGACTTAAGTTCAAGCGTCATGGACAAATGCTCTGAAAAAAATGTGATTCTTTTCATTTTCACTTTATTGACTAGCTTCTGAAAGCCAGGAGAAGATTCTTTGGAGAAAAGACTCTACATATTCCCCATGTCCAGCCAGAGTCCTGGAAAAAACCATTGCTATCATCTGAGCTCTCTCAGTGGCCCTGTTGTTGGGGAGATGTTTTCAGAGAATACATTTGACTTTCTCTCCATATAGTGCCACTATCAAGACCTATGACAAAGCATGAAAGTTATTTCTCTTCCTGACTCTCCCACACACGAGCTGTGCTATTCAGGTATAAGAAAGCCCACAGCAAGCAATCTTATTAGTATGAAGAAGTTTTACATAGCATCAAACAAACACTTTCTATGTTGCTCTGACTCTGATCTCTGTTCTTTGACTCATAGGAATATGATTTCTGAGATATAGGATAAGGCTTCAGAGCAAGAGGAAGAAATGCAATAGAAAATAATAATGATGATAATGATGATGATAATAATAATAATAAATGTTTCACCTTGTTTACCTTTGTCTTCCTGTGGATGCTTTCCAGAGACCATCTAGAGGGAAATTGTCATTTCCCTTTGGCTTTTTCATCTTTTAAATATACCATATATATTATATTTTATTATCTTAAGTAGTTTTATGAAGGAATTGCCACTCAACAAAGCAATGCATGAATGCAGTGCATCTTGATCCATGTCACCCGTTGCATTCCTCTCTCCTACACCACCAACACACCCGTTACTTCTACTCTTTTAAGCTGAGAGGATATGCATTGTTGTTTTCATGTATAGAAACTACTTTGTTTATTTCCTTTTCAACATTAAGATCTCAGTTTAACATTTTATATCTATGTTTCTATTATTTTTAATTTGCTTTGGCATTACTGGTTGGGGGAGCGGGTTGAACTCAGGGATGTGTGCTTGCTAAGCTGATGCTCTAGTACTTGAGCCATGTCTCTAGCCCCTTTTGCTCAGGATTTTTTTTTTAATTTATTGTATTACCAAAGTGATGCAGAGAAGGGGTACAGTTACATACATAAGGTAATTGTTACATTACTTCTTGAATGTTGTTACCCTTCCTGTGTTTCTTTTCTATTTTCCCTCCTCCCAATCCATTTCTAGTATGTTGTCTTACTCTGGTTCATGCTTTTCCTCTATCTTTTATAACAACATCCTTACCTTTCCTTTCTTCAGTTTTCCACATTTATGTGGAAAAGAATGCCTGTGTCTAAAGTAGACTTAGAACACGAACAAAACATAAAAGCTAGAAGAAATATACATTTTCTAGTCTTTAGTTCCTTTTCTTTTCCCCAGAGCCACAGCACCATTGCTCAGAGAGGAAGGATGCTGCTCTAGAGTTCCTTTCAATTTGGTTTAAGTTGAATTCCCAGGAACTATTTTATTGTGCTACCCGACTAGAATAGGCCATTAGTAAATGAATTTATGGAAGAAAGTTTTCCTCACAAAGGCCTTCATAGCAAGGCTTTAACAAGATTTGCTGAGTACTCGGAAAGTAATAGATTTAAGAAGGTCAGGAAAACAGACAGTTTTATTGTACACTGTGTGGTATTTTATTTCATCAGTTTCTTGGTCTCTATGTGGTAACCTTTCAAAAACTTTTTAGAGCAATTTCTTAAAAACCACTTATTGAATTTAGTTATAATAGAATCTTACAAAGCTTTGTATTATTTCTTTATGATGATATCCAGAATCTCTGATTAGCCTGGATTCCCAAAGCATAATTCAAATAAAGGATCGACTAAAGAATGCTTGTCATTGCAATATAGCTTTATCGAAAGATACTTTCAACTTTAATTATGCATTTGAAATCTATATTTAATTTTTTGATTTCATAACAAATGGCACTAAAAGTAAACTGCTTGTTATTTGTTGTTTAGTGTATATTGAAATCTTTTCCTTACCTTGCTTTTCTAATTAGGAATTAAATCATCTTCCTGTTCACACAGCAAATATTCATTAAAACATTATATAACCAGTAGGATCTAAAGATATTTCATTGAGCAAAATAAGCAAGGTCTTGGATAGAGTGAAGCCAACTTAACAAAGCAAAATAAAGAATTATGGTTACTCACTCTCATCAATTCATTTAAATGTGTTTTCTTTCTTTTAATTCCATTTTAGGTGTTCTTATTTTGATTGATGCTAATTGTATTCTAATTGTCATTCTTGACTCAGGAAGGCTAGCATCCTCTCTTTTACATGGTAAGAGTAAACCTATTTGCTTAAATCCTTCTGTATGTTTAGTAAATCTGTGAGTACTATTATTACCACCTTTTCATAGATGGAATTTAAGCAGCAGCTTAGTCAGTAGCTTAGTAAAGAACAATAATATCTTAATAATATATCATATTAAAGATAAAAATAATGAAGATCAACTTCAATTGTAATGAGAAAGATTGCCTCTTTGATACTAAATCCTTGTCTGTCTCTCAGGATTTATTTCTTCTCCCTCAATCTGTCACTAGATCTGTAACCTCAGGGATATACGAGTGAAGCAGCATAGTGCCTTTTTTTTATCAGAGAAAGAGAAATTAACAAGATGTTGGAGATATCCAGTGAATCCAGCTCAAACCACAATTGTATGTTGCTCACTGACATCCAGTTATTTCTCATATTTGCTTCCAATTGAGCACATTTTGACCTGAAAGTGTAAATTCTTTCTTAGAACAGAAAGACAGCAAGCATACACTTTGAGTTAGAAATTCAGTAAATAATATTTCATTATATCAATGTCCAGAATTCTGTAATGCAGATAAAATAGCATCACGAGAGGAAGGCTATTCTATGATTTTTCTTGAGTACTAAAATCTCAGACCCTTCCAGATGAACTTGGGCTAATAAACAATCAAAGCAATGCAGCCAAATCCTGTATAGAGATACTCCCTCATTTTCAAGGCTATAAATAAGAAGGCTTTTAAAATGATTGTGCTCTTGAAGGCATGGGTGTGATCTTGTGTCTCTACAAAGGACAGCAAGGTTCAAGTTTATTTGCTTATTGGAATCATCCTTCAAGAAATGTAAAATTGTCTGTGTAGTTGCAGTTTTACAGGTAAAAAAAAAAGGATTTTCAGTTCAAATACAGTTTACTAAAATCTCTTCTACTGAGTTGATTAGAGATAAAAATCAAACGTAAATTGAAGTCCATTCTCACTATTCCTTAGAAATCTGTCACTGCAGATTTCTTCCTTTGAATGCCTGTCCAGCTACTTCAGCACAGCTCTTTCTGTTAAGATTGTTGACATTCTGCTGTATATTTTATCTTGTGTTATGAAATGATACAGTTTTCTTTAAGGCTGTTTGTTTCTATGTATCAATTTTTGGCCATGTTTAGGGGGAAGCAATTTCAATGAGAAAAAAAAAACAGCACAGGAGAGCTAAGTTACTTCTTTTCATTTGTTCAATTCAGAAAAGCTGATTGAACAACTTTTACATTGAAAATCTATACAAACATTTACATAAAATTAAGAAAGAAGAGGCTGGGTTGTAGCTAACTGGCAAAGCACTTACCTACCTAGTGCAATGTCCTGGTTATGAACCCCAGTACCAAAACAGAAAGTAAAAACAAAAAAGAAAAAAAGGGAGATTATCTTCATCCATGACGTATGCATGTGTATTGTATATGCGCATGTATGTGTGTGGGTATGGATGTGTTTGTATGTGTATGTGTGAATATCTGGCAGTGGGTAATAAAGCCAAAGCCTAACATAGAGAAAGCATGCAGCTGATAACAGAAATGTATTCCCATGGCTCACAATTAAATTTTAAACATCTGCTGCACTGTCCTCATCCCCATACTGAACAGTTCACTTCTAAACTAATGCTCTTCTTATCTAGTTTACACATATAAAAACTACACTTTGTAAATCCCATTGTTTCAACCCATTCTTTAACTTCATGCCAGTCAATTGTCAAAATTGTGTAAATATACCTTGCCCCTAGCATGGGATGATTTCATGGAAGAATTTTCCATTTTTTCATGATAGGAAACATAGATGTCTAATGAATTTTACCTCTGGTATTCATATTGCAAAGCAAGAAATAAAATTACCATTTTCTCAGTATCATCCAATAAAGAAATATTCATATTGCTAACCATAACACTAAAATGATAGGGGACTTTGTTCATGATATGAAGCAAAACTGTGACAGTTTCAAAGATGACATTTCAAAATTAAGATATCTTTTTTATGTTAGTGCACAATTGTCCCATAAAATATCTTGAAACAACTTCTTTGACAAAACTAGAGAATTATATCCACTGACTCCTAAAATCCTAAATGGAAGCCATTTCTTTAATAGCTGTCATTACTATCATGAGAGAAAAGATATTAGATACATTGAGTAGACATTCCATAGTTTACACACACTTCCAACAGAAAGTAAGAAATAAAAAGACTGGTGCTAGTGAGTCATACCTGTAATCTCACCTACTCAGGAGACAGAGATAAGACAATTACTTTTCAAAGGTAGCCCAGCCAGAAAAGTACACCATATCCCAAATAAATAACCAGCATAGTTCAACTGATGGAGTAGCATCCCACGAAATGTGATGCCCTGAATCCTAACCCCATTACTGGCAAATAAAAAAAAAAAACAATATCCACCCACCAAATATTACATAAATGAAGCATTAATAAATTTAGCAATAACTTCCTTTCTTGCTATTTCAGATGTTGATAATTTTGAGGCACAAATAACATCTTTGGCTCATCTCCAGAATTTTTCATAGAAAGAAATTCATTAAGCTGTAATATTAATCTGTACTATTTCTGTAAAATATTTCGCTAAATTTGCTTATATGAGTGAACCATAAAAATGTGTGCAAATCAGTTAATTCTCTAACCTCAACTTGACTTTTAAAATACAGATGGCAAAAACATTTGAACAAGAAATTTCATAATTATTTTGCAGTAATTTTAATTTATATAATACTAAAGTATACTGAAAGTATATAATAGTCAACACAATTTTAATATTTTGTAATATAGCCCCAAAATTATCTAAAAATTATTTTCATATATTGAAACATCACTCCAAACCAGCAACAGTTGTGATTATGTGATATATATAATATTTAAAATATGATATAAAATATTTTATGTGAATAAAAATATGTAGAAAGTTATCTTTAAGGTATATATTAGTGGCCGGGAATGTGGCCTAGAGATAGAGTGCTTGCTTAGCATGAACCAAGCCCTAGCCTTGAGAAACTTCAAGGACATGCCCAGGCCCTGAGTTCAATCCCCAGGGATGGCAAAGAAAAAAGATGTACACTGGTTATTTGGGCACAGGGTGAACCAATGCAGCCACCATGTTGCTTGTTAGACACTATTGTTAACTATAAAACATGTGAGTGCAGATGGGAAGGGAAACTCAGAGAAATAGTGAAGGAAGGGCAATGTTATCAAAAAAGAAATGTAATGCTTACCTGACTTATGTAATTGTAACCCCAAATGTTCATCACTTTTATAATTGCAATGAAATTTTATTAAAAGATATATACTGATTAACTAAACTATAAACTATAGTCATATTTATATACTTGATTTTATAAACTTAATTCTAAAAGATTATTGCTGTTTTTTATCTTTGTAGTCTCAGAAGGTGTTATGAATAAAAGTGAGAACCAGCCTCTCTCAAAAAGTTAAAAACATATTTTCAATATTACATTTATTCGAAGCAGGGGAGGCTGTCAGAGCCAACAATACAACTATGTGCATTCTAATATTCAAAGACAATTACAGATGGGTTCAAATTCTAGGAAATGTTCAATGTGGGTTTGAATGAGCAAATTAAACTGGGTGTCTTTCTCCAAATGTCCATTAATGCTAATAAATAAAGATGCAGAGAATCCTGGAGCTCCACTAATCAGCACTTGTCAATGATGGGTCAAAAGAACTAAGTGATGTAGGAAAATTTTATACACTTAGTAATAAGTGGGAGATTATTATGTATGATTTTATCTTAATTGGTTTGAGAATTAATTGGGTGGTAACAAAAGCTGGCATAAACCTTTCCATTTGAGTAGAACAATTAAAAATCCCAAAAGACTTGGAGCTGATAATAACCACTCTATTGGATTAACTCCTAGCTATAAAATCAAAAGAGATTTATTATTTATCTGAAAATTGACTTAATGTGAATGACTAATACTTATCTGGGCCCTTTTCAACTTTTCAAAGCACGCTTCTTGGGACAAGGTCAAGTCTGAATAAAACTGATATAACAGTAAGCAATTTCCATGGCTATAATGTTTGGTCTCATTTAAATCAAAATAGGAAAAATGCATTGAATATAGTAGGAAAAAATATATCTTACAGTAGCTTCAAAAGCTTAACTCTTGCCAACTGTACCAACAGAAAAAGGAAATAAGGTTCATATTATATTAGAAATGAGGGCAATCAAGAGAAAAGAAAGAAATTCTGGGAAGTGGCGCTGTGATTCTAAGTGGTGTGGGGCTTAAAATAAATAAAGAAATTTTGTCACAAATTTGTGACATGAATGAATCTGGGAGACATTATTTTTAAGTACAATTATGAGGCAGATATAAAAATGCATATGTTACCTAATTTCATTCACATGTGATGCATTAAAAATTTGACCGACATAGAAGCAAGGAATGGAACCATGATTACCAAGGGCTCATGTAGTGAGGGGACTCGGGAGATGCTAATTGAAGGATACAAAATTTCATCTAGATTATGATGAAGAATACGATTCTATAAAACACAGTGAGTAATGAACTTCTTAATATTTGAAGGTAGGTACTTTTAGTGGACAGCTAAAGCTAAGAGAGGAGCTCTAGCATTGCTATTTGGGAAAGGTAAGATATTTGGGATGACCCACTGGTTTTGTCAGCCGTTGTCAATAGATTTCAAGCAAAAGACTGATTATTGATTTCTAGAATACCAAAACATGATAAAGATTTTGACAAAATATCCAATTACAGTTTGTTCATTTTTATCCAGTCCTGGGGCATGAACTCAGGGAGAGCCTGAGCACTCTCCTTGGGGTTTTTCAAGGTTAGATCTCTACCACTTGAGCCTCCAGCACCACTTCTGGCTTTTTTTAATGTGGTACTGAGGAATTGAACTCGGGTCTTCGTGCATGCTAAGAAAGCACTCTATTACTAGGCCAAACTCTCAGCTCCTCTATTTACAGTTCTAATGCAATTGTATGGTTTCTAGCATTATCCTTCATTGACTCATATTCAATAGAAAAATGGACACATTAGCTATAAATAAAAGGAAAGTATTTGTCTCATTATTCAATTCAATATTCATTGTGTACAGTTTTCTATAAGGAATTCATAATGGGGACAGAGAAGGATGGAAGATCAAGATGCATTGTATTCATAAACTGACACATTGAATTGAAACCCCTTTTCACAACTACTTAAGGATCATTTTTAAATTAAACAAGTAAGTAAAACCAATAAAAAATATTAAAGGGAAGAATCATTGCTCCAAATTCACTGTTGAATTTAAAATAGGTTTTTAAAAATTGTTATACATATGACTAATATTCTTAAATTATTATTATTCTAACAACTATTCAGAAAAGTCAATTTTGTACTACATCAACTCTAACATCTTGGCATCTAATGGAAATTGAGAGCTGCTCTAAACCTATAAAAATAGCAGAGTAAGACAGTGAGTCAGCAGAGTCAAGTAATGTAAGTTATATTATCTCAACGAGGAGTGCTGTATTTTGTATTTTGAAACTTGTTTCAAATCAGTAAGCATTTTCTCTTCCCCCCAGAGTGTTTATATTTACATTTTCATAGTCATTCAGCAGTCTTGCCCAAGATTTTTTATGGTTAAAGAAATTTAAACTTCTTTGAAATTCTATGAATAACTCCAAGATTCTATCATAACAAGAGTAACAAGAAATGTTGATGAATTGCCTCTATGGAATTGTGCCAAGAAACTCAATGAGGTTCTTATTCCTTTATTTTCAAGTAGCACTGTATACCAACTACCTTTTAGTTTTCATAGTTAAGTAATGCCAAAGATATTCTCATAGAACAGCTACTTCAGATAGTCTAAACCAGAAGAAGATCACTTCTTTGGATCTAGGAAAGCAACATATTGTGAGAGGGAAACAATAAAGTAGAAAAGCAGAACTGTCCCCACATTATTCAGCAATGAATATCATTCACATTTGGTCTTCATATCCAGAAAATAATAGTAGTGACCTTGTAGGTGTTCCAATCAACACTCAAAAGGAAAAGTTGACTCTATTTCCAACTAGTTAAATGTTGAGCTTTTTTTTTTTTACAATGAATGTTACCCAAACTGGATTATATGGATTTTCTAAAAACTGAAGAACCTGTTAAAACTCACAACGTACAAGTTACTAAGTTGACTAAGACATAGGGTGAGGGGAAAAGATAAAAGTAAAAGGGATGGGAAGAAAAAAGTAAAGAGACATTTTCTTTTTGTTTTTTACTTTTTTTTCTGATTTGTTACATTGAAGGTGGGGGTTGAAATTCTTTTTGATCCTCTGGGAAATTCATCTTTGGGCTGTTCAGATGCTTCTTAAATCCTTGGCTGCTGGAAATAGAGTCTACTGTACCCTGCATTATTTGACTTTTACTTACTCTCTCCTGTCTGTTTGTGATGAAGCTCTACTTTCTCCTCTCTGATTCAATCCTCTAAGTTTTACTGTGTTTTATTTCCTTACTGCCTGCAAAACTTTGCCATTACAGAATGGAGTAATTCTTACCTATTTCTGTCCCAGTCAAGTCTACTCATTCTTCTAAGTACTTAAGAATAAAAGCAAAGAATTCTCTGTCTGTTAAGTCACATTTTAAATATTCCTATAAGCATCATCTACCCTTTCCTCATTATCTTTATCAGAGTTGAAAACAAATTTATACATGGTTATGTTGATAAAATAGACTGTAAAATAAAAAGCATGGCTGATTATTGTCTAGCAATTACTGTGATGTTTAGTATATTGCCAGTTATTCATAGATATTAATTGCCAAGAGATTATTTTTTTCCAATAATTTTTTATTGTGATTAATAGAAGGGTTACATTATATTCACCAGACAAAAGGTGCATAACATCACAAACATTGATACTCTTTCTCATGACATGGTCCCCATTTCCCTCCCACTCTCTCCCCGCTTATCTTGATTTCCCTCCTTCCCTATCAAATTTCAAATAATCAATTAAGCACATATAAAATATATCAGATAACAAGGTGCAATATTGTAACAATATAAGATAACCAAGGGATGGCAAAAGAGATGAGAGATAACATAGTACATTAAGGACAACAGTCATTCATTATATGGCTTTGGTTTCCCTTACCCTGGAGGTCCTTACATTTAGTGTCATACTATTTGGCCTAATGTCTCTAGATTTTGTTCTATTGTAAATCTCTGCTAGGAGAGCCCAATATTTCTACTGATTATGACAAATGAAAGAGACTATTAGACCTATGTTCCTTTGAGTCTGGCTTACTTCACTTAATATGATTTTTCCTAAGTCTTTCCATTTCCTTACAAATGGGGCGATGTTGCTATTTCTGACAGCAGTATCATAGAATTGCTTTGTGAATAAATACCACATCTTGTTGATCCACTCATCAACTGAGGGACATCTGGGTTGGTTCATGTCTTTGCTATGGTAAGTGGTGATGCAATGAACATCATTGTGCTAGTGGATTTAGTATGCCCTTGTTTCTCGACAATTGGGTAAATGCCAAGTAGTGGAAGTGCTGGGTCATAGGGGAGCTCTATGTTTAGTCTTTTGAGGCACTGCATACTGCTTTCCATAGTGGTTGAATGAGTTTGCACTCCCACCAACAGTGTAGTAGTGATCCCTCCTGGCCACATCCCCTCCAGCATCTGTTGTTATTAGTTTTCTTGATCTTGGCCATTCTAACTGGAGTGAGGTGGAATCTTAGAGTTGTTTTGATTTGCATTTCTTTTATGACCAGAGATGTTGAGCATTTCTTCATGTGTCTATAGGCAATTTTTATTTCTTCTTCAGAGAAGACCTCTGTACGTCTTTGGCCCATCTTTTAATGGGATGGTTATTACTTTGGAGATTAGTTTTGGAGTGATCCTTTATTATTCTGACATTCAGTAGTCTCAGTTTGGTTTGAATTCTTCTGGTAATGCTTTTAAAATAGCTTTGTGCAAATGACAGGAATGTGAGAGAACAACCAAAGAAAGTGGATCCAATTGCCATCTCCCTCAGAACAACAAGGAAATAGAACTTGAGAGCATCTTTGGTATTTAATAATAGGGCAATCACTCTGGAAAGCAGTGTGGAAGGTTCTTAAAGAACTGAAAGTTGACCTTCCCTAAGATCCCGCCATACCACTTTTGGGGATCTACCCTGAACATCATAACCCAAGATATGATAAGGACACCTGCTCAGCTATGTTTATCTCTGCACTATTCATAATAGCCAGGCGATGGAACAATCCAGATGCCCTACTGCAGATGAATATATACAATGGAATTCTACATAGCCAACAGACAACATAAAATAATGGCATTTTCAAGGAAGTGGATGAGTCTTGAGCAAATCATGTTGAGTGTGACAAGTCAAGACCAAAGGAACAAAAGGCACATGGCATCCTTAATATGTGGCTATTAGATCCAAACAGTACAAGAGTGAGGACTCAATATTTGCATACTCAATGCTATGGACATGGTATTGGAAATATAAACACAACTACCTAGACATAAAACCTATGACTCTATAGACATAATGTTTTATTTCATAAATTAATGTTTCTATGACATACAAACCCTTAGCCTAATTTGATTATGTTCTAAAAACTAAGTGCCAGTGATTGTATATAGAGATTCCCTTCTTGAATACTTGCTTGTTAAACATGTCATTTGAAACATGATGTAAAAATCAATATTAATAAATTCTTTCATTAAAAAATGTAAGAAAAATATAAAATATAATATATTAAAATATAAAAAAATTAAACGACTGACAAAAAAAAGAACAAGAGCTTAAATTATGTCATTTTATTTGTCTCAAGAGTTTCCATTTGTCAGTTTTTAAAACCTGGAATATTAGCCAGGAGTTTGGAATAGTGGTAAAGTGCTTGCCTAGCATATATGAAGACCCGGGTTTGATTCCTCGGTGCCACATACATAAGAAATAAAAAGTTGGAAGTGGTGCTGAGGCTAAAGTGGTAAAGTTCCAGCCTGGAGAAAGTCCAGGGACAGTGCTCAGGCACTGAGCTCAAGCCTAGGACTGGCAAAAAAAAAAAAAAAAAATATATATATATATATATAAATCAGAACAACAACAACAACACAAAAGTGACATATTGTATGTCTGTATACTTGTTTATTTGAAATTGTGAAGTGACGGGAGAAAACAAGATGATTGAGACTGGGTGAAGGGAGGAAAATGGGACAAAAAAAATGAGAAGGGGAATCAAGTTTCAAGAAGTAATGCATCCCTTACCTGACAAATGCAACTGTAACTCCTCTATACATTATCCCTACAATAAAATAAAATTGTTACAGAAAAAAATAATAGGGCAATCATCCACTCACTCATTAACTAAAGTCTCACACAATGATTATTAATCTCTGATTTGCCTATAGCAGCCAAAGTATGTTCAGGTTGACAAATTCATGAGGACAAAAAAAAAAAAAAGAAACCTTCCTTCCTATAACATTAACCAACAACTCAGGGTGCACAAATCTATATGCTCTTTATATATTAATTTAATCTCTTTGATTCTTTTGTTCCTATAACTGGCATTTTTATCTCTTTATGTGCTTCTGCTTGTCCTTGCACTTGCTGTCAGGTTGTTTCCTGGAGTTTAACACTTTCAAAGAACCATGCATAATTTTACTGTAACTTTGATTCTTAGGCTCGTTTTTACAAGATCTTTAAATTCTTGTTATTTTTTTCAGATTGACATGCTCAGCTCTAATTTCTTGACTATAGTTTTCACTTATGAGTGGACATATTTCTGGGTCTTTCTGGACTTTTATCCAGCTAACACTATACCTTGGAAACAAGAAAGTCTTTCTCAATTCTCTGAAGGACATGTAATACTGAATAGTATACTCTAAGTTTAACTATTCATGGAAAAGAGCTTAGCCACCTACTTCACTATAATTACATAAACATCTAAAGACTTTGCAACTCATTTACCCAAGATCCTGTCATCAAGGGAAAATATTCAGGGAATGTCCTCCTTCTGATTGTTTTCACTGGAACTTAGGCTGTGGATGTAGTGAAACAAAAGTATGAATCCCAGAACCATGACAAACTGAGCCTCACACAATACTCGTGTCACTATTTAGCAATCTGAATCTCTTCTTGCACTTGCTAATTTTCTTTCATTTAGGAAAACACCTGAGATCATGGAGTTATAAAGAGAAAAGTTAATTCTGGCTCACAAATTTGGAGATTTCAGTCTTGATCAGTTGGCTTCCTTGCTTCTGTCATCTGTGGAAGTTGCTCATCATGACAGGAACATGCTGTAAAGAGAACGATTTACATTGTTACCAGGAAATAAAAATGAAGGACAGAAGGAGCTGGGGATTCCACAAAAAAGAACACCTCTGATAAACCAAAGACTTCCCACTAGGCTCCACCATTAAAGTTTCATCATTCCTAATCTGACTTTCCTACATTATATCCCCGTATTATAATATAAAAAATAATAATTACTCAGTACTTGGAAATATTAAATGAGTTCATGTAGTCTAAATGCCTACCTACAGTTTATTTGGCAAACGCTACATTTATTTTCCCTTACTACTTATCCATTTCTAAGTGATAATGTAAATTGGTAAGAGGCAAGTGATTTTTGTTTTCTTTGTTATAATTTTTCTGTGCCTTAAAAATATTTGATAGCAATCGGCAGCACCCAAAGACAAACAGAAGCTGTGATGTAACCCGTGCTGCCATCAATTCAGAATGTAAGAAAGGGTGGATTCTGCATAGGACCTGGGAGAGAAAGACCAAGCAAGTGGATCAAAAACACACGCCTTCATGCCTGCATGGAAGGCAGGGTAGATCCAACTCCACACAGCAGCTTCAGAAGCTGGGGACCATGAGTCAACCAAGTGGCAGACGGACTTGCAGCTGAAGTCCCGAGGCACAGGCAAGTGACAGCTCGAGGATGAAACCCTGGCAGATGGCAGTACCTTCCGCAGGGAGCAAACTGCAGCTCAAAACCAACAGGGAAGGGCAGACCCAGCACATCCCCCAAATGACCAGGAAGCCCCACAGCATGGTCAACATCCACTGGCGACCATCACTAAGCAGCTCACCGCGTTTAGACTGTTTCTGGTGGCACAGTTTAAGGAGCCAGTGTCACTCCTCAGGGCACAGGCCCCCCAGGCTCCTCAGGCCGAGACCCCAAGCTACCCGTACAGGCGTGGGGGCCGGGCCTGACCCCGAAGGAGAAGTCCTGGATGCAATAAAAAAAATTTTGATAGCAAATTGTTTTTCTTTAAAGACAGTAATTTAACAGAATAGATAAAGTTGATCAAGGTTATTACATGTATATATGGAAATATCTTACTGCTCATAAATGATAAGGTGTCATCTTTAGGAATTCTATTATTCACTGTATTGTTATAATAAAGGTGATCTACAGAGGAATTACAATCATCTGAGTCATATAATGAGTTTCACACAGTTTCTTCCCTTCCCTCACTCTCTTCCAGTCCCTCCCTCCTTCCTCCACCCATAAGTTTTACAGTTCAACTTCATCTGTGTCCAGTGAGTTCCACTGCTGCCCTTTTCCTATGTTTTTCCCTGGAGTTCTGTGCCCTTTCCCCACCCTCCTGAAGATAGATGTACATGAGAATAGAAAAAGAGAAAGACTCATCAATTAATTTTTAAAGAGAGATCTATTCTTTCCATATTTAGGAGTTCATTTCTCTCTTTTATTCTCTCTCTCATATGAGAGTTCATATGAGCTCATGTTCATACATATATATAAAATATATATGCTCATACATATATTATAATGTATGTATATATATATATATGAAACAACACAAAGGCACATCGATAGGAATATAGGCATTGTGCCTTTGCTTCTTTTCTAAGGGTATCCTCTTTTAATCTCTTTTGAGGTATCTAGAATCCTGTATGTAATTTCTCATCTCAAAGTGTATTTTTAGATCTAATTTCTTCATATCAGAGAAAAATGTGCTGTGTCTCTCTGAGCTTGGCTTACCTCACTTAACATGGTTTATTCTAGTTTTATCATTTCCCTGAAAAACATATAATTTTACTCTTTCTAATGGCTGTTTAAAATTCTATTGTGTAAAAGTACCATATTTTTTGAATACACTCATCTGTTGCAGGGCATCTGGTCTGTTTCCACATGTTGGCTAACATGAATAGTGTGGAAATGAACATAGATGTGCAGATGTCTTTATGATATCCTGGCTCCGGATGTTCTGGGTAGATGCCCTGGAGTGGTATTACTGGGTTGTAAAGAAGATCAACATTAAATTTGTTGAGTGACTTCCAGACTGCTAACCACAGTGATTGTACTATTTACATTCTCACCAAAAGGTAGGTATGGTTCCTTTGTCCCACATTCACCTAACATTCATTGTTAGCCAACCCCAACCAGGGTGAGACAGAATCTCAGCATTGTTTTGATTTGCACTTTCTTTACAGCTAGGAATGATGAACATTTCTTCATGTGTTTCTTTGCCATTCTTTCCTCTTTTTCTGAGAAGTATCTCTTTCTCCAGGAATTCTTAAAGATATCCACATAGATCCAAATGTTACCATCCTCAGGAAAATACTATGGTTATTTATCCGTTCAGTCCTCTGTATCTTCAGATCAATATTTAGAATTATTGTTATTGACTAAGTTGGTATACCCAACTTGGCTGGATGTTGGAAAACTACTGTTAGTATTAATCACAGAGTCTTAACTAGTTTTCATTAACATTTAGTAGTTATTTAATTTATATTTACTAGTATTCAGGTATATTTTTTATTGTTTGTTTGTTGGTTTGAAACTATTTCACGCATATAGCTAGGCTGGCCTCAAATTCAAGACCCTTTCATCTAGGATTATAGGCTTTTGAAATGAAATATGGCTTTGTCTTCAAGATCATCATGCAAGTTTAACTTGCATAATTACGAAGTCTGAGCAATGATTGTGATGCAGTATTCCGTTCATCATTCCAATTCTCTGTTGCCATTAAAGCGTTAACACAAGCATGATCACAAGCATGTATAAGATTTTTCAGGTCATCTTTGAGCTACTCAATTTCGAACCACCAGCCTTATTTTCAAAGTATGAATGGCTTAGCTCTTACCCCAACATACCATGCAGTTTCTAGTCTTGAGTGTCATTTTGATGCTCTGTGGATAACAGCACCAAATGAGCTTCTCTGAAGTCTATCATTGTTCAAGAAATTATCTAGCTACCATTGCAAGCATAGCCACCATCACTGGTTAATCATCTACCCCTTTTATTCTTGTCCTATTTCTTCATTTGGAAATGCTCATGTTTCTAAAGTCAGTCCCTCTCTTGCCAGCCTAACAGCAATATCCTGCTGTTAGGCTGAAATATTTAATGCAAACTCAGCTAAGAGAAAATTGGTTCTAGTGGAGAGTATTTGAGCAAAAAAAAAATGTTCTCTGGTAAAATATTACCATTGGTTATTAGATAAGATCCTAATTAAGAAGATCAAATTGTTCTAGCAATTCTAAATCTAAAGAAAACAAGTTAATTGGATAGCAAATATCATAAGAAAAAAATTAAAACTGCATTTTCTGTTAAATCTACTCCTCCCAGAAGGCTACTCCCGATTTAGTAATCCTCTAGGGTGAATAAAAATGTCTCTATATTCTGTGTTAATCTAATGGCATTTGCACATCAACTGACCTGGAAATTCTGGAAAACAGAGTTCTCTCAGGTTAATAGCTTTTTCAGGTAAAATCCATGTACTCTGAATTGAGGCACAATGCATGTTTAGTGGCAAGTGTTGATTAGCCTGGCTGCCTCTAGAATCCTTGAGGTGTCAAGGGAGTAGCTTTAATCCAATTTTGGGCACTCAGTTCTCCCACTCTATATTCAAACTCTTCATTCTTAAAGCTATGTGTGTGTGTGTGTGTGTGTGTGTGTGTGTGTGTGTGTGTGTGTGTGTGGTATGTGCCATCTGCTTTCAAATCTGTCATATTTCAGACCATGATGACTATGTATAAACAAATCTTCCTCTGAGAACTTCAAGAATCACCTAAGAAGTCTGACGTAAAACCTAGAGACGTTATCAATCAAGACCTGAAAATTAAGTACTAGTGGTTGTCCATGTTCAATTGATTTACCAGTTTTCTTAGGAATCCCATATAAGGCACATGCCATTGTACAGGTCAGTTTTGGTTATAGTAGTTACAACAAGCAAATAAAGTAAATATACTAGTCAATGGAACTAAATATGAAAGGAATCAAACTGGAATAATAATACTTAAAAACATGTAGTAAAGGGTATATTTCTTCTCCACATTTCTGCTCATGGTTGGAGCACTATGACTTGGTCCACACTTTCAGTTCTGTCCTCTACACTTTTCTAACTAAAGTTTAGAAAATGGTTTACGAACACTAAACACAGTCAGGAAGACTGCTTTTAAATATTGTCCATTATCTGTTTAGTTATTAAACTCAGTAGCCTGTTTTGTAAATTTTATAAATATACAAGCACTTTAACATGCAATTGTTGTCCAATGAGCTGACTTATTCTGAAATTTAAGTTCTATACATGAATAATGAAGAGAATATAATTTTAATTCTAGTTTTACTACTCATAGGCCACATAGTTCTGAATGATCATTGCAAACATATGTAGTGATTTGCTTACTGAGAAAACAAAATAGTGACTATGAAATCCATGTTTGATGTATCAAACTATTACTATGAAATTCAACTGTTTATTTTTGTAATCATAATTTATTCCAACTGGCTTATCATTAGTTTATAGATATTTGAAAACAATAGCTGTTTCTCTTTTGCTCAAGGAACTTAGGTTTGCAAACCAATTGCCTATATGTGTATATTTGAAAACAATAGCTGTTTCTCTTTTGCTCAAGGAACTTAGGTTTGCAAACCAATTGCCTATATGTGTACTCAGTTCACAGTACAACTTTGATACCGAGCAGGATCTGACTATGTTCATAAATGATCTACTTCATAGATACAATTTCCCAATATATAAGTTTTGTAGATTCTTCATATTGTTCCCATCCTCTTCTTCAGAACCTGGTCTCATAAGGACAGTAGCCAAAAGCTGATGAGTGGTCCAAGTGAGAATTACATGCTATTTAATTCTTCTACAGAGATGAATTTTCAGGTTAAGGATAATTCATCACATGGTTAATATGTTAAGCTTTCCTTTGGGATGTGTGTTACAGTGAGACACATAATGGAGCTATTATTGGTTCATCTGGAACTGGGTTAAAGTCAGCTTGTTTTCTGGAGCAGCTTATTGAAACATTGGCATACATCCAAACTACATATTAGGCAAAAATCTTCTGAATCTGGGGCACATGCTGCTTTCAAATACCCTGATATACTCCATGCACAGAGCCAGTGCTCCCCTGCCAGCACTGAGAGTATATCCTGATCATTAGTCAAGTAAATTGGAGGGCTTGTGGATCAACAAACCCTTAGGTGTCTCCCAAACTTGTGCTCAATTTCAGTCAACATGGTGAGGGCAACTTCCCTAGTATCTTGGAGTTACACCTTATACAAAATTATTTATTTCTCTACTGTACTGATCAGCCAGTTACTACTAAAGAGAAGTTAAAAACATTTAAGAGGGGGGAATCCATGCACAACAGGGGTTACTCATGTATTTGGACAGCACTCAGCCACATGAAAGACCATTGGCACTGAACCAAGGTAACAGGTGGTAAACATTGCTCAGATGACAGATTGGGTTTGGTATCCACTGTTACATGATTACTACAGTCGGTAGTAGGCAATCAAATTAAGGAACCAAAAATGCTATGATTAACAACAGTCAGTAATTTCTGAAAATTTTGTGAAGTTTTCACATAGAAAAATCCCTTAGTGAAACTGGTTTCTTGGTTTTCCAAAGTTTAGAGAAATTCTAAAAATGACTTTCCATTGTGTATAAATCTCATATTGTTACAGTATTTCACCTTGTTATCTGATATATTGCATATATGTGTATTTGGTTATTTGAAATTGGATAGGGAAAGGGGAAAACAAGATGAGGGGTGGGGGAGGGAAATGAGGACCAAGACATGAGAAAGGGTATCAATGTTTGTGAAGTAATGCACCTTCTATCTTGTGATTATAATGTAACCCTTCTAATAATTACAATAAAAATATATGATAAAAAAGAGTTTCCATGAGAAGACAAGCCATTAACCAAGGTCTTGCTCTCCCTTGAGTTTCATGTCCCTTTAGTACCATTCTGCTTCCTTCCCATAAGCTTTATAAGACCTGGCCCTGGTATTCATGCTAATGATGTATCCTAAGCTTGGTTTGGATTTCAATAAGATGTCAGAGGAAAGGAAATTTAAATAATGAACATATGGTCAGAGCAAATAGCTTATTATTAGAGTGCTTATCTAGTGTTCAGAGGGTCATGAGTTCAAGCCCTAGAACCACAAGACAAAAGAACAAAAAACAGCATTGAAAATAGTTCAGTTTATGGAAACCATGTTGCTTCTCATGCCCCCTATTATCTGATATCTTGGGTCCACTTCATAACAAAGTACAGATCTTCCACTATTTCAGAGTGCTTCTCAATATGTAAGCCAAGTAATGAATAGTTTGAGTAGAAAGAATTTATTTTCATATTACTTAATTCAGCCCAATATCTAATTTTCCCATTACTATCTTAGTTCCATGTGTTCATCTATGTGATAATTTGGTGCATGAGCAGAGGAGAGGACAATACTGAACACTGTTAATCAGATATGTTTCTATCATCAGCTACTTGACACTGCCTATGTTTTCCCAAGTTTTGCTCAGTATAAGATAATGAAAGTTTGAAAAAATAAGCGCATAATATTCAATTTCTCATTAAATTTTTATTGAGGATCAGCATTAAATATTAATTATGAGAAAGGGGGCATAAATTTACAAGTAACTGCAAAATAGTTTTGATTATTAAATGACAAATAAGAAGCTTACTATTCCAGTTGTTCCTTAGGCCCCAACACAGAACCAAATTACAAAAACAAAACAAAACAAAAAATAGGATCAACAAAATAATCTAGAAGAATTAGGAAAATTTATATTGGAGTCAGTTATATACTGTAAGCAAAGCGAGGTCGTGAATGTCTCATAATCTCAATGACAAGTCTTTGTTTTTCTACGTTCAACTTAAGTCAACAGAATGAAGCAAGTCCAAGAAAAGTACTATAACTTTAGATAACCTTTGCTATGTCCTTCTCTTTTCAGTGGTTATTTCAGTAAGCTTTGCACTGGGCAGACATAGCTGGGTGCTTGATTTTGTTATCTCCATTACTTGAAGATGGCCTTGGTACAGTGGAAAAAGAATAATGACAAAACTAGTGAGGGGGGGCAGACATTCTTCATGTCACATGCTCAGTAGATCTCTAGAAATAGAGTAAAAAATATGAGATTTGAATCCCTGTTACATTTTATGAGAGTTGAGCAGTTTTAGGCAGGTTATTTTCACCCTTCCTGGCCCAATTTCTTTCTTAAGATATGACTACAACAAATGCTATCTTCTCAGTACTCAGGATTTCATAGACTGCAGGAGTAGAAGTAAACATGAAGTGGATTTGGCTTAATACATAAGACTCTAAAAATGACAATGTACCAATATCAGTTGCCTCTGAAAAGAACAAACTTTTCCCCAGTTCAGGGAGAAACTGGATAAACAAATACTTAATGGAGTAGTTGTTAAAATAATTTACCAGGTGCCCTGTAAATATCCTTCATGATTAAAGCATTTAACAATCCAGTATGGTCTTACAAGATACACTTGCAAATAGCTCAGTTAAGGCAACTGTTCATTTACTAACAGAATTAAACCCCAGCCACAGGAGACACTAGAGCTTGTTAAACACCACATCATATTCCAGTGAGCCCAGACTATTTGAAAAGTCTTTCATGTTCTTCAAATTATCTATATCCTTTTATTAAATCATGGGATGGGACAGGGAAAAATACTTTTACATAAACATTTCTCCCATTTTTTGTGTAATACAGATGTTGGAAGAGCAACAGGTAAAAATTAGTTGCCTAAAATACGACTCAACATTTCTGTGCATGCACAGATCTTTCTAGCTAGAATCTCTAAGACAATACTCAGACGAACAGTACCCTGTGGGCCTATACCATCTCAACAAATTAGACAAGAGCACACAGAGGAGGTCAAAAGAAAACTGATGCCACCTAGAAAATAATCATTTTGTCTAATCTATACCTTTTCAAATCTTGCTTTAAAAATAAAAAGAAAGAAGACAAAAAAGAGGAGACTATCTCTCATTAAGAATCCATCTCCCATTTCTAACAGAATATATCAGTTGTTATACTTAGAGAAATAATAGGAATCAATTCTCAAGCTTCAGGAAACAAGCTGAAGACTGAGTACGTTTTGTCTTTCTTGGCCTCTGGTTCTTAACAATTGGTTCAGTGGGGAGAAGGCAGTGCTTGGAATGCTTTGTTTCTTTTTTTTTTTTTTTTTTTGCCAGTCCTGGGCTTGAGCTCAGGGCTTGAGCACTGTCCTTGGACTTTCTCAAGGCTAGAGCTCTACCACTTGAGCCTCAGCACCACTTCTGGCTTTTTGCTATGTATGTGGGGTACCGAGGAATCGAACCCGGGTCTTCATGCATGCTAGGCAAGCACTTTAACCACTAGGCCAAACTCCCGGCCCCGCTTTGTTTCCTTTTTGCCACATCAGTATCAATTTTTAAAATGATCTTGATGACTGAGTCACCTAAAAGTGGACAAATTCTAGCTTCCTTAATCTGAAGTTGTTATGCAAGGAGGCAATAATTTGTTATTGATTACTGGAGATTTCTTATTTATAAACGTGTGAAAGCAAAGCTATTCATTTTCTAGATTCTCTACATAGCAAATGGATTATCACTTGGGGCAAAGCTTGTTTTCCTTATGAAAGCATGAGTGATGACTGATTTTTTTACTCACTAGCTTTCTCTTTCTGTAAACTTTTTTCATATACATGTGATGAACATCTACTAAGTTAGGGCCTGCTACAAAATAACGAACAGTTATAAAAATCCTTGAGTATTAACGCACGAACGTACATGCTACAATTCCTAGAAGAAATGATGGTGCATTTGTGTCTGGTGACTTTTTGCAAGGCCATATGGTAAGAGCCATATGTGGAGATGGCATGGCTAATTGACTCATATGCCGTCTTTCTGGAGTATGAGTCCAAGACATGACAGAAACCCTGCCCAGAGCCATCAACCTTGTTACCTTCTACTTCCCCTGGTCCACATGCAGATGAATGATAGGGTCACTAAAGCATATTCATCATGTACTCAATGAATGACACTATACTAGTGGAAATAATAGCAAAATTAGCATGGTTTTGTTCTCATGGGGTCTACAGATTTGTGTGCAAAGATGCATTTAGGCAAGAACCAGCTGGTGTAGTTACTGCTGTGATCTGAAGGAAAGGAGCCTATGAACAAGTGAATCTTTCTTTGGAGAAGAAATACTATGAACCAAATCCTGGAGAACAAAGCAAGGAATAAAAACAGTCTGTTGAAAATGATACATCATTAACAATGTTGACATCCTTGACTTTAAAATTGTTCTTTAGGGCTGGGAGTTTGGCCTAGTGGTTAAAGTGCTTGCCTAGCATGCACGAAGACCTGGGTTCAATTCCTTGGTACCACATACATAGGGAAAAAAAAGCCGGAAGTGGTGCTGAGGCTCAAGTGGTAGAGCTCTAACCTTGAGAAAGTCCAAGGACAGTGGTCAGGCCCTGAGCTCAAGCCCAGGACTGGCAAAAAAAAAAAAACAAAATTGTTCTTTAATTCCAAGAACAATAAGAAGCATCAACTTCATATCTTTAGGAAAATGAGAAAAGATTTTGTAAATCCAAAGCCCAGTATATTATGCTGAAACCAGATGAAATGATTACAATGGAACAGAGGAAGATAAAACTCAGTGTGTCTAGAGGAAAGGTCAAAAGAACTTATAGATCTTTCACCCTAGGGAATCCTTCCAAAAGAAGTAAGAAATCTGGGAAGGAGCTATGAGAAACTGCTTAAGAATGGGATTCATGTATGGGTAATTATATAAGAATCATTTTTAAGTATTCTGAGTTGCATATTCTAATCAGTGTACATGTGAAAAGGAGCTATAATACAGATACTTCCAACACACTGGGATCATAGTACAGTAAGAAAAAAGAAAAAATAAGCATGGAGTTATTTGTACAGTATAGCAAATGACTATAAGGGATTTCAAAAGAAGAAAGTAAAGGTTATTGGACATGATAATATTGTTACACAAAAGCAGAAAATTCCCCTGATTTCAATGAGTTTCCTGATTAAATGGATTCACTGACTGGCTAGTGCAATGCACAGAGAACAAGCCAAAGTCAATTGCAATTTATTGACATTTTGAATACATTGGAATAGAGAAAAGATCCTGATTTTATAATAAATATCAGGATAAATTTCTGGGAACTTTCAAATATTTATTTCAAATTAGATTTGAATGTAATCATAGAGCAAGTGCCCTGAGAAAAGAAATATGGCTCCACATGGCAGGATTAATATTTGAAACAGTCCACAGAGAAAAGAGAGCTTAGAAGAAAACACAGAAGATAGAATTGAGCTCTTTGATGTCATTCATTTTCATATCACAATCTTGAGGATAAAATTTGCAAACACAATGAAAAGAATAACTTTTTTTTATTACTTTCATATAACTTACCAATGTAGCAAAGACCATCCTTGCGTCAGAATTGTGATTTTTACATGACAAAATAAAGCATGCCAACACATTTCACTAGACTCTTTCTAGGACTGTCTGCTTCAAATGCAGCCCATTGACAAAATAGAAAACAAAATACTTTCTGAAAACTTTTTCTATGTCCTTAGTTCACATTCTATACACATCACAATATTTATTTATTACTCACAAAATCTCTCCAACAATGGCAATTGAAGCACTAGAGGAAGTTCTAAGACAGGCTGATCATGTTTGCCATTGCATGTGAGATCACACATGTCAATTTCTTTTTCTTTCCTCTGTTTCCTTTTTTTTGGGGGGGGTCAGGGAGCTTGATCTCGGCCTGGGCACTGTTCCTGACCTCTTCAGCTCAATGATACCACTCTACCCTGGAGCCAAGCCCCATTTCCAATTTTCTAGAGATTAATTGGAGATAAGAGTCTCCGGTCCTTTTCTTGGTTGTTGTTAAATTACAGGCACGTAGATTATGTTGTTTCCGATTATATAAACATTGGAAGGCACAGTGTAACATTGTAGCATTCTAACCTTGTACCTTGGAAAAATCCCACGCGGCCCAAGCCAGACAAACTCTCTCTCTCTCTCTCTCTCTCTCTCTCTGTCTCTGTCTCTCTCTCTCTCTCTCTCTCTCTCTCTGTCTCTCTGTCTCTCTCTCTCTCTCTGTCTCTCTCTCTCTCTGTCTCTCTCTCTCTGTCTCTCTCTCTCTGTCTCTCTCTCTCTCTCTCCTCTCTCTCTCTCTCTCTCTCTCTCTCTCTCTCTCTCTCTCTCTCTCTCTCTCTCTCTCTCTCTCTCTCTCTCTCTCTCTCTCCTCTCCCTCTCTCTCCCTCTCTCTCCTCTCCCTCCTCTCCCTCTCCCTCTCTCCCTCTCCCCCTCTCCCCCTCCCTCCCTCTCTCTTGCCTCATCTTGGTGATGCTGCTTGCAGTATCTACACATGATGTGATTATTAAGTCCTATGTTCCCCAAAAGACTGGAGAAACAACTTTCTGCTTATTTATGAATGATAAGTAACATCAGCGTCTTCAGGTCTTTCTGCACTAGAGCTCTGGAAGCAGAGTTGGCACTGCAGGTTACGATAACAAACCAGGAAATAGAGACAGAAAGAAAAACAAAATTAAAAAAACCCCACAAACATTAGTATTACCTACCTGTGTAGCCGAAGTAGTATGCAGTCAGGTGTTTCCAAATACATGGTCAGATTTTGGGGAAAAAAGTAAAACTAAAAAATAAAGTAAAATAAGATCTCCAAACCATCAATGAGAAAATTGCAAGAGCTGATTGATTTTGTTGATCCCTTGATTTTTTTTCAAACTTAAGTTTTTACTAAAATGTAAAATGACTTACTTACCTCCTCCTTGGTCTGAAAAATGCTGATATTCAGCCACCATACAGCATTATAACAAGCTTTATTAAGTCCTAAAGCATTAAGTTGCACCTTTTTTGAGGAGGGATAGTATAGTATTTCTCTGGCCAGTATGAATGAAGTTTATACGTAATCATATTTTATAGAACTATAGATCAAGCTATGGCACAGCAACTAATCAGATAGCTCTCTTTGATGTCTGGGCACAATTTACACCATAAACCTTTATAATGATTGACTTTGGTGTATAATACAGTAAACAGATAGTGCTCATCATTAAGTATTTGTCAGCATCCTTTTGTCTATAACTTGTTTCTATTTTTGCAGCCACACAATCTTGACATGCATTAAGGGAAAAAAAAATCCCTGTTCAAGTAGTTTTTCCACCTATCAGCACTGAGTAAATGACATAACATCGAAATGGTCTAAGTGGTCCATCTGTTCTCCTGTTTTACCAGTTGTATAGTAATGAAATACATTTGTAAATTTTATGTAACAAAATGGCGAACTTCTCATTATTTTGAAATTGTTTATGTAAAAGTTATATTTTTGCATGTAGACTCTTGTTATTATGCGTTTTAATACATTGTATCAGTTATTTTTCTAAACTGTGTGGTTAAAAAAAAAAAAGAGTCTCAGGTCCTTTTGTGCCTGGGCTGGCTTTGAACCTTGATCCTCAAATCTCAGCCTCCTGAGTAGCGAGGATTACAGGCATGAGCCACTGTGCCCAGCTACATATCAATTTCTTATGTGACTGACTGTGTGACTTAAAGTAAAAGCTCAAAAAAAGGTAATTATTTAAGGGAAGGGGCGAAAAGATGATGAAGGGAGGGGGTAAGGGAGGGAAATGCGGAGAAAACATGAGAAGGGGTATCAATGTGTGTAAAGTAATGCTCCTTATATCTGGTGAACATAACTATAACCCCTCTATTAATTACAATAAAAATGCATTTTTAACTTTAAAAAGATAATTATTAATATTTGATTCCTAAGCATTCTGTCTTTAAAAGTTCAAAGGTCTCATAAGACATGTTTGGTCCAGTAAGCCATTTGCTCTATATCAGTAAGTTTAAGTCAATCCTGGCTAACTTCATATGATTCAAAATTAGAAATAGCCTAATGCTGTAGTAATTTATATTGAACAAATTATCCCAGTAAATACAGTAACTAGACGGTAAAAAATGCTAAAATGCCCCTTTCAAACTAGCGTGTGTGAAGGCTATCAAAAATTCTCATCACTTAAGCATCTTTCTAAGTTAAATTTTAAAATTTCAACTAAAGTATCAACTACTGTAAGTACTGGACAAGAAAATGGATAGGACTGCAGTGTTTCCTTCGGTCATGAAATTTGAACATTATTTAATGAGCTGTTCCAGTTACATGGTGCCACAGCAAGGCAGGTTTTCAGGAGCAAGTTCTAGATTGTTTTTGAATGCCTGTACATGCTGGGAGGAAAATCTGGCATAGTAATAAAAGATCATAAAATCTCCTAATCTTCAAGCATAATAAAATCAAGGGTGTTTACTGCTGTATAATAACCTCTATATAACACACTGCATTATCCATACTAATTTGTTCTGCATATTTTATTCCAAGTATTTCAGATGGTCTTATTTTTAATGACTCACAAACAGTGGTGGAAAGACCTTTCTTAATTTCTACTGAATCTGTGGTTTAATTTTCTCTAATATATTTAAAAGAAAACCTGTAATTAGACACATCAAAGTTACCCTTAAACTTTCTAGATCATTTACTGAATTTCCAATCCCCATGCCAATTATAAAATAGCATAAAGTATACGAATCTACAAAAGCATATGCTTAGATTTGGTTATTTGAAAAGTGAAAAGGGAGTGGGGAAAACAGATGATTGGGAGGGGGTGGGGGAAGGCAATGAGGACAGAAACATGAGAAGGGGTATCAAAGTGTGAGAAATAATACACCTACTGCCTGACAAAGGTAACTGTAACCCCTCTGTAATTATCCTGACCAAAAAAATTTGAAATAAGAGTATGCTTAGAATATTGTATTTTTAATTTTGATAATATAAGTGAATAGCCAGTAAGTAATAATAATAAGCAAATAGTAATAACTTTTGACACTACATGAAAGTGTATAAAGTGTATTTTACAATTGTTCCTTCTATCTTTAACTCATTAAAACTATCTAATGAGTTGATTTAATGTTTACACTAGCTTTATCATTTACACTTGGAAGACTCATTTTTATATTTTATCATCTACTTTATTAGTCAAAAGAAAAAAGATAAAAAGAGGCAGAGGAAGACTCTGCCCTCTAGAGGGTAGTGGTAATGGTGATATACACAGTAAAATAGTAGAGTATGCAAGTGGAACTTACACATACTAGTTAACATTTTTTCACTTAGTGATGAAGTTGTAGTAAGTTTTTTTTTCTGTCATATCACTTAGACCTTTAAATTTTCAAATGTTATTTACATTTATTGAAAACACAAGAAACATCCCCAGGGATTCTTTAGAATTTGGCCTCCTGTAAACACCTCATTCTTCCTGTCTCTGTAATTTTAAACATTTCATCAAATAGGAATATGTTCACCCCATGTCTAGACCTATTTGATCATCTCAGAAATTCTATCATGTTCTCCTGGGTGGCAGGAGTTCAGTTCAATTTTATCCATATGTTCATTGTTGAAGTATTTTATCACTTTGTTTGTACTTCCTGAAATCATCAGAATTTAGCATTTTGCATCATAAATATGATTCTTAATGCTTAGAATGCTTTACATTTCTAAATAAGCTAGTTTTTAATTCTTCCATATGCTTTTCTGATATATTTCATGTTTATAATTTATTATTTAGTTTCTTACTATAGGGACAGTTGTATTCTAATATTATGATTTTATAATTACTTTAGCTTGTCTTTGGATATGGAATACTACAAACATTGTAAATAGCATTGTTTTTTCCTGTCTACCTTATCTACATCTCTTTTATTTTTCTATTTTTGCGATAAATATAACATGTTCTAACATCTCTTCAGATAAAAAGTTAAATCCTATAGATAAATACGTTCAGTGTTCACCATAGACAAACTTATTTTCTGGTAATTTTACAGTTACATTAATTTTGTGCTCCAGTAGGTCTCTCCATCCTATCAATAATGTTTCTCAAAGTATTATCATGTATAGAGATTTCTCAATAGCAGTTATATACTTACCTATTATTTACTTACTTATTCATTTATTCCATTGCTGAGGACAAACATATGGCCTTTCACATGCTGAACTACATCCTCAGCTTTACCTGAGTCCTTTACTCTTGATGAATAGTTATTTTTATTTAGTATTTTGGACACATTGTCCAGAGATTTCAGATGCAAAACATTTTAGTTAATGCTGATGTCATCCTGAGTATTTTTCTATTAACTTCTATTGACAAATCTTGCTAATTATGCTCTTCTGGGAATTGTCTCAGTTTTTCTTACCTCAATTAGAATTCTCAGAGAAGAATATGTATCTTTATATTATGCGAGTTCAATTATTTTTACTTTTAGAAAATTTCCTGAATTATAACTTTTCTCCAAAAATTTCATTGACAGTTAATTTGATTTTGCTGTTTATTTCCTTTCTCTTTTTTTCATTTCCTTTGCTATGATTCTTTGATAATTGTTTCCATCAGAGTTTCTATGTAGAATTTTCTATTGTGGTTTTTTTTCATCTTTCCCTTAGGCTCTTTCTTTCTTTCTTTCTTTCTTTTTTTCTTTTTTTTGGTCAGTTTTGGACTAGAGCTCAGGGCCTGAGCATTGTCCTTGGACTTTTTCAAGGCTAGAGCTCTACCACTTGAGCCTCAGCACTACTTCTGACTTTTTTCTATGTACATGGTACCGAGGAGTCGAACCCAGGTCTTTGTGCATGCAAGGCAAGCACTCTACCACTAGGCCAAACTTGCAGCCCCTAGGCTTTTTATTTCTTGACTCATTTGTTTCTATTACTAAAGCCAAATTATTTTATGAAATTGTACATGATTTCTAAAACCTGTGTAACTAATTTGCACATATAGTTTCAAAATTATCACTTTTGTGAACAACCATTTTTGGAATTCTTTATTTAAATACTTGAATTTTATTCATTTTATTTGCACTGATTTTATTTCAGAGTGATTATTTATTTTTCCTTGTGTTTATATGTGTGAGGATTTTCCAAGCTCTTAGGAAGGGGTTTCTGTCAGGGCAGCAATGGCATAAGATAGTTTTTGTTGCTTGACAGCTTAAATCTCCCTCCTATTTTAAAACCATGAATTATTCAAAAATATACTGTGTTTGAGTAACTGTTTTTCTGTCATGCAGGGATAAGCTTAGCTGATCTTGGGAAAGCTCCCACTTCTAACACTTTTTATCTATACTTTATGAGTTGCATTCTGCATTATTGGATGTTCTGGGGTTTGAGATTTATTGTGAATGACTTTTATTGTTAACTTATTCATATAGTTAATTCTTGTTTTATTCCATCGTGAGGTCTCATGTTACTTCTACAGTCATGATTCAAATCGAGATGTGACCCCTCCCCAAACTTTATAGTTTTTAAGTAACTGTTCTGCAATCCTCATAACAGAAAGCTTAGCGTTTGTTACTTAACCCATCAATGTTTAGCCACTACTCTTCTTATTTTTCAATATCTGCAGCAAATTAAATGCAGATTACTTTCAGGAAAAGAGGACGGGAAACCACAGTGAGAGGGATTCGTTTGCTGGGATTCTGCAGGAATGTATCTACCTTGTTTTTTTTAGTATGTGCTCACAAAACAAAGAGCTTAAGTAAGGCATTCGTACTTTTAGAAGCAAGTGAGCGAGCATCATCTCGAGTTACTGATCTTATTTTGTTTTGACCTGGCTTGTATGTTTTGCAAGATACTACCCTTTTACTTTTGGGTAGCAAAGTATTGAAGACTGTCGTATTACATGTGTATTTCATAACATAGTATATCTTATTTCATATGTACAAAATCTCATACATTATACACACACATATATATATTATATACATATGTAAAGATAGCATAATGAACCCACAAAGCATTTAAAAAATGAAGCATTGAGAAGGGTAATGTAGGAACCTAACAAAGGATATGATCTTATTCAAAGTGTACCATATACCTCTATGGAATTAACATAATAAAGCCTCCCCCGTATAAAAATACATGCCAATTTAAAGCTAATATTAAAAAGATACGCATAATTAAGCAAATTAAAAAGGCTGGCTTATTTCTGGAGTTGTGTGACTGATAAGGACCAGGCATCCCCAAATGCATTCTTCTGGTTGCTTCACATCTGTTGTCTTTGTTATTTCACTTCAGTGAGATTCTTCTCCCTCTAATTTCATTTCAGATCATATGGGGAAGACGTGATTTATAAGCTATGCCTGATGAGCAGCAGAGCTGTCACTTTATTGGAAAATAAAAAGTTCCATTTTCTATCTTTCTAATTTGTTAAGCACTAATGAAGTTTTTCTATTCTATGAGCCATATATGTGTGTGTGTGTCTATATGTGAGAGGACAGAAAGAATGTATATATATATATATATATATGTAATCTATATTGAAAAATAGAAAACACTGTGATTTTGTCTAGTTACTGACAAATTTTATTCCTAAAAGTAATATAGTTTGTGACCCTGAAGGCTGTTTTCTTTTTCTGATTCTAATTTCCTTTTCTGCAAAACCTAGTACACCAAAATGTATCTTGCAAGATAGTTTTATAAAGTAAGACTCAGCTCCTCTTATTACTGAAGCTGTTTTGTTTCTTTTCGATTTTTTCAGTTCTCTCCTCCTTAACATTAATAATATCATCATGCAGCTTGAGACAATTTTTGGCCATTCCTCCTTCTGAAGCTGCAGACTGTTAAATCTAAAAAGTCCTAATTTTATTCCGTGTGATAAGGGTCATGTAAGGAGATAGCAGGGATAAGGGCAGTTGATTTACCAATTAAAGTAGCTTACCAATCATCTACTTGTTCTCAGTATCTTTTAGTAGTTATGTCAGATTAATAAGAACAAGAAGACCATCCTTTAAGTTTTGGCAATGTTTGATCTTGAAATCCAGACTTTTTTGAAACTCTGAGAAATTACCAGGGACCCAGGCTACTTGTACTTTCATACTGACCTCTCATGATGTTTTACCTAGCCCTTTGAAATCAAAGAAATCATCCTGAGAGATACCATGTTCAGTGTTTTAATAAGGGATTGTATGAAAGACAAATTTAATGTGTTTTCTAAATCTTCTTGCACTTGCTTCCTCAAATCTCATTGACATGCCTCACTGCAAAGGAAGCTAGAGGAAGAGGTCCTGAACAAGACACTTAGCCATCACACCAATAAAGGAAGGTTCTATTAACTAGAAAAAAAGAGCAAATAATAAATGAGAAGCTGGTAGTTTTTCTAGCACTAATTCAGCTGGAGCTGAATTACCTATGCTTATACCAGTACCTATAACCTCAGTGACAGAATGTAGAACAGGAACAGTATGATATGAGAGAGTGATTTGTAGACATTGTGTCCTTTAGTGGGAACATATCAGGCTCATTGATCTGCAATCAAAGGAGGTCAAAGCTGAGTTGGTGTTGCCTTAGGGTTGAGTAGCATGATATGTAAATAAATAGAAGATATAGTAGAAGCTGGAAGAATTGAGGTTTTAGTAACTTCAATATTAAATTATATAAAACTGTTCTATCCAGGAGCAGAAAATTCTCATGCTTAAGATGCTATTTTTAAATGTACTTTATAGCACAACATTATATTATAATATTCTTGTTTTTCCTTTATAATAACTAAATACTAAAGTGATACTAATCAAGCAATAGGAGAAACACAAAATGCCTTATAGAAGACAAGATGGTACTAGAAAACAGCTGCGAGGTGTATGAAGTATCGAGAAGAGCAGGACAGAGTGGCAGGGATTTTAGTAAGTTCCCACTAACAGCAAAAATCATGCTTATGCAAATTTACATCAAAGGAAAACATTATGAAACTACATAGCATCCAATATTGTATGTATATAAACAATACTAGCTTTTAAAAATGCATAAGTCATTTGGTTGGTGATTCTAATGGAAATTTGATTATAATAAGCATGATATGAAATTATAAGTACTCAAAAACATCTCCTTTCTAATGTTGCAGCCCACATGTCAGCTGGGAAACTTCCACATGAATGAACACGTTCTGGACCTGAATCCACTGATTTTGACCAGGTGTATAAAGTAGAAAATAAATGGTTTCTATATGCAATAGGATGGAACAATATGAGAGACATTTGAGTTCTGGAGAAATAGTGGAGAATCATCTGACACTATGTTAAACAAATAACACTATGTTAAACAAATATCTCCTTATCATTGCACATTTTGTTAACTGTAACTTTGGAAAGCATCATTCTATTTTTAATGATATTTAAAATATGTTTGCTGGGTGTGGTGGCTCACTCCGTAATCCTAGCTACCCAGGTGTCCCAGACCTGAGGATCAAGGTTCAAAGCCAGGAGTGGCACAAAAGGATAAGAGACTCTTATCCCCAATTAACCCCTAGAAAATGGGAAGTGGGGCTTGGCTCAATGGTTGGTGGGTAGCCTTGAGCTGGAGAGCTCAAGGACAGAGCCCAGGCCAAGTTCAAGCCTTATCACCTCCCAAAAACATGTTATATTTAGTTAAACATAACATTATTATCAATTATTTTTAGTTAAAGTTAACATTAATGTGATGCAGGAGGATCAGCTCAGGAAGCTGATATCTCAGGACTGCATTTCAAAGCTAGCCCAGGCAGGTAGAGTTAGGAAACTCTTTTCTCTAGTTAACTATCAAAATTCAGTAATGGAGCTGTGGCTCATGTGGAAGAGCTCCAGCCTTGAGTGGAAAAGTTCAGGAACAGCACCTAGGCTCTGAGTTCAAGCCCTGATAGCAGCATGAAAGAAAGAAGGTAAGAGAAAAAGAAAGACAGAGGAAAAGATAGACAATGGGACAAAAGGGAGGAACTGGGGAAGGGAGGAAAAGGAAACATGGGGGAAAAAACGGACTGGCAAAACCAAACTATTTGATAGCTGTAAGCTTGAATTTGAGATAGGAAGGGAAATATAGTGACTAATGGCAAAATCCTAAGTGTAAGAAAATACTGCCTCTCTGGAGACAGCATAAGGTCATAGATTAAGTGTGTGATTGCTCAGAAAGTAAATGGCAGCCATTTTCTTAATATGGAAATTTACCAGAGACATTTTGTTTTAAAAAAAATACTTTAGGAGAAGGAAGAGACAATAGGGACGCTGCCTAGCTCTCTCTGACAAAAAGAGAGAACCAGGGAGTCCCACGAGCAAACTACCTAAAGAAATCCACAACAACAAACTCAAAAAGCAACGGAGAAGGACTCAAACCAGAAAAGGAATCCAGATAAAGCTCACATCCAACTTTCTCAAAGAATTCGGAACGCGAGGAACCCTCCCCCACCTCTCGCCGCTGGATCCAAGCCATGAAAGCCGCGGAAAGCCGCGGAAAGCGACAGCTGGCCCCGAACCAAGCCGCGAAAAATGGCTTGAGCCGGTGCCCGCTCCACTCTGGGAAAGAGGCTGCGGGCTCCGGCTCTAATCCACAGAAAGCAGTGGCAGTGGAGGGCACCAGGCAACAACACAATATACGTTTTTCTCAGCAGCACATGGAACATTTTCCAAAATAGATCACATCTTAGGCCATAAAACAAACCTGGTCAGATTCAGAAACACTGAAATTATTCCATGCACACTCTCAGACCACAAAGGCATCAATCTGGAACTGAACACACATCTCCACCAACGAAAACCCTGTAACTCATGGAGACTGAACAACACATTGTTGAATCACCAATGGGTCATCGAAGAGATCAGAACAGAAATCCAACAGTTTATGAAATTTAACAGTAAGGAGCACACAAAATACCAACTCCTTTGGGACACAGCAAAGGCAGTACTCAGAGGAAAATTTATACCGCTGAGTGCCTACAACAACAAGTTGAAAAAATTGGAAACCAACAAGTTAATGTCCCACCTTAAGCTCCTGGAAAAAGAGCAACAAACCAACCCTAATCCCAGTAGAAGAAAGCAAATAATTAAGCACAGGAAAACAAGCTCTTAGCAAATATTACCAAAAAAAGAAGAGAGCATATCGAAATAAACAAAATCATAGATGAAAATGGTAATATCACGACAGAAATTACCAAGATCCAGAATATCATGAGGGAATACTTCTCAAACGTTTACGCCAACAAATTTGAGAATCTAGATGAAATGGATGAATTCCTAGCCAATATTAACATACCCACACTGAACCAAGAAGAACTAAGCCAACTCAACAGGCCTATTTCAAGCTCTGAAATAGAAATGGCAATTAGAGAACTTCCACCTAAGAAAAGCCCAGGGCCAGATGGATTCACAGCTGAATTCTATAAGGTCTTCAAAGTAGAGCTCACACCAATACTCCTCAAGCTCTTCAACGAAATTGAAAATGAAGGTTCCTTACCAAACTCATTCTATGAAGCCAGTATAACCCTCATCCCCAAACCAGACAGAGATTCATCAAAGAAAGAACTATAGACCTATATCTTTGATGAACATCGATGCAAAACTTCTCAACAAAATACTGGCCAACCGTCTACAACAACTCATCAAAAAAATTATACACTATGATCAAACTGGATTCACCACAGGGAGGCAAAGCTGGTTCAACAAACGCAAATCAATTAATATAATTCAACACATCAACAGGAGCAAGGCCAAAAATCACATGATTGTCTCAATAGACGTGGAAAAGGCATTGACAAGATCCAACACCCCTTTATGTTAAAAGCTCTGGAGAAACTAGGAATCCATGGAACATTCCTCAATGTAATAAAGGCTGTGTATGAGAAACCTACTGCGAGTATTACAATTAATGGTGAAAATCTAAAGCCATTCCCTCTAAAATCAGGAATGAGACAAGGATGCCCACTCTCTCCACTCCTCTTTAACATAGTACTAGAATTCCTAGCCAGTGCAATAAGGCAAGAAGCAAGCATAAAGGGGATCCAAGTAGGGAAAGAGGAAATAAAACTATCCCTCTTTGCAGATGACATGATTCTGTATTTAAAGAATCCTATAGACTCTACTCCCAAGCTCCTTGAGCTGATTCAAAACTTTGGAAGAGTAGCAGGCTATAAAATCAACCCTCAAAAATCAACTGCCTTCCTTACGCCAACAGTGAGAGGAACGAGGCAATAATCAGGAAAGAAACTCCTTTCACAATAGCCTCAAAGAAAATAAAGTACCTAGGAATTAGCTTAACTAAGAATGTAAAGGACCTTTTTGATGAAAACTTTAAAACCCTAAAAAAGGAAATTAAAGCAGAACTAAGGAAATGGAAAAACCTCCCATGCTCCTGGATTGGAAGAATCAACATTGTGAAAATGACAATCTTGCCAAGAGCTATCTACAAATTCAATGCAATACCCATCAATATCCCAATGGCATTCTTTAAAGAAATAGAAGAGGCAATCCAAAATTTCATATGGAATAATGAAAGACCCCGTATAGCAAAAACACTTCTTAGCAGAAAGAACAGCGCTGGAGGAATTTCAATTCCAAACTTTAGACTCTATTACAGAGCTATAATTCTCAAAACAGCGTGGTACTGGCACAGGAACAGGCCTGAAGACCAATGGAATAGAACTGAGGACCCAGATATTAAACCACAGACCTATGGCCACCTAATCTTTGACAAGGGAGCCAAAAAAATAGAATGGAAGAAAGACAGCCTCTTCAACAAGTTGTGCTGGCAGAACTGGTTAAGCACCTGCAGAAAACTAAAGCTGGATCCTTCGTTGTCACCTTGCACTAGAATTAACTCCAAATGGATCAAAGACCTGGAGGTAAAAGCTGACACACTGAAAACTTTACAGGAAGGAATAGTAGATACACTAGGCCTCCTTGGCACAGGTTGAAACTTTCTTAATAAGGACTAAGAATCACAACAAATCAGAGAAAGGCTGGATAAGTGGGACTGCATTAAACTGCAGAGCTTTTGTATGGCAAAGGACATAGCTAGTAAACTAATCAGGAAGCCTACAGAGGGGGAGAAGATCTTCACCAACCAAACAACGGACAAAGGCCTCATATCTAAAATATATCAACAACTCAAAAAATTGAATCAATCCAAAACTAATCTCCAAAGTAACAACCATCCCATTAAAAAATGGGCCAAAGACTTAAAGAGAGTCTTCTCTGAAGACGAAACAAAAATGGCCTATAGACACATGAAGAAATGCTCAACATCTCTGGTCATAAAAGAAATGCAAATCAAAACAACTCTAAGATTCCACCTCACTCCAGTTAGAATGGCCAGGATCAGGAAAACGAATAACAACAGATGCTGGAGGGGATGTGGCCAGGAGGGATCACTACTACACTCTTGGTGGGAGTGCAAACTCATTCAACCACTATGGAAAGCAGTGTGGCAGTGCCTCAAAAGGCTAAACATAGAACTCCCCTTTGACCCAGCAATTCCACTACTTGGCATTTACCCAACCATCCAGAAACAAGGACATACTAAATCCACCAGCACAACAATGTTCATTGCAGCACTATTCACCATAGCAAAGATATGGAACCAACCCAGATGTCCCTCAGATGATGAGTGGATCAACAAGTTGTGGTATTTATACACAATGGAATTCTATGCTGCTGTCAGAAAGAATGACATCGCCCCATTTGTTAGGAAATGGAAAGACTTAGAAAAAATCATATTAAGTGAAGTAAGCCAGACTCAAAGGAACTTAGGCTCAATGGTTTCCCTCATTCGTCATAATCAGTAGAAACCTTGGGCTCTACTAGCAGAGATCTGCAATAGAGCAAAATCTTGATACATAAGGACATATAATGTGAAGCTAATTGAAAGGACCTCCAGGATAGTGAAACAAACGCCATATAATGAATAATTGTTGTCCTTAATGTACTATGTTGTCTCTCATCTCCTTTGCTATCCCTTGGTTATCTCATATTGGTATAGTATCTCACTTTGTTATCTGATATATTGAATTTATTTGTATTTGGATATTTGAAATTTGATAGGGAAGGGGGGAAAACCAAGACGAGAGGGTGGTGTGGGGGGGGGGGAGGGAAATGGGTACCAAGACATGTGAAAGGGTATCAATGTATGTGAATTAATGCACCTTCTATCTGGCAAATATCATGTAACCCTTTTACTAATACATAAAACAACAATCACAAAGATAAAACTTTTCTTTCCATAAAAAAAATACTTTAGAAAAGCATTACAAAGAACATTACTCAGGGGAACAGAACTCAGGGGAACAGAAAATGAGGGAGAATGTAACATTGTTCAAAGAGAAATGCACTCATTACCTGATTTATGTAACTGTAAGCCCTCTGGACATCACCTTTTCAATAAAAAATAAATAAAAAAAAGAAACATGACTTAGAAATCAAAGTCTCCCATATTATCTTAGATACTCTCCAGCAAATTTTACCATATTATCTTAAATACTCTCCAGATGCAGTATTCAGCAATACAAGATTGAGGTCAAGACTTCATACTTTCTAGGAAAATGTTCTGCTATTTTTTTTCCATTTGTTTCTCTATCAATTACCATGCTGTTGCCTTGTACTATAAACTTCCTACCTTTGCCTCACCAATATATAGTATACAATACACATGTGTAACACATCTAAATTCTTTTATTTCTTGTTAGGCCTCTTGCATTTCCCTTATTTTTACTGTTTTTAATGAGCTTCATATTTACTGTTTTTATATATAAAAAATATATTACAAGCATATCAACCTTCCATAACATCTCTTTTCTTCCAACTCCCACCATTTCAGGAGTTCATCTAATTGCATACTGAATTTACAAATAGAAGTTCTCATCTTGGGGATTCACCTCCCATTCCTATTTCACAGCCAGCTCCTACATGGCATAGTCCTCTGATATTCAGGCTGTAGAATACAGTCATCTGGATCAGGAAGTAAAGGATGTGATAAGCAAGGGAAATAGAGAAAACTGTGTAAGGAATGATGACACAGATTTATGAAAATAGAACAGACTAATGCACCAAAGATTTGTGATCATCATGACCTGAGCCTAAGCTCAGCCTCGGCAAAGTGTTGGACATTTTACATAGATTGGATAGTTAAAAATAGAAATGGGGAGCCATTTTAGACTGAAATATAGAATCTCAGACTCAATGTGATGGAGTTTAAATTTCTTTATTTATTTTTTAAATATTTTTATTGTATTTAATAAAATGGTTACATGATATTTGCCAGATAGAAGGTGCATTAATTCACATACATTGATAACCTTCCATATGTCTTGGTCCCCATTTCCCTCCCCCCCACCACCCCTCTTGGTGGAGTTTAAATTTATATATGTATGTATGTATATGCATAAATGTATCTCATTCGTTCTGGATTTACCTAAAGACTTCATTCACCCACTTGGATTTTTCACCCAAGGGGAACACTCTAAACTTGGGCCACACCTCCACTTCTAGCTTTTTGATGGTTTATTGGAAATAAAAGTTTCCAATCTGTTTACTCATGCTAGCTTTAGGCCATGATCCTCAAACCTCAGCTTCAGAGTACCTAGGATTCAAGTAAAAAATCACCAGCACACCAATCAGATTTATCATTGACCTGTACAAAATGTGTGACTTTGGAAAAGCTCCTGAATTAACAATGTGGCTCCAGATCTTTACATCAAAGTGTATACATAAAACAGAGTGATAGTTTCAGCTTCAGGCAGAGGGTGGTATATGTTAATGATGTAGATACAATGTAAGTAAAGCCTTAGAATAGAACCTCACACAAAGAAAACAAAATGAATCTGCTATTATTATCATTACTTGGGCATAGCTCTTTCATCTTCCTAAAATTTATAGATTAGTAACATTGGACTTTCTGTTCAGAAGCTTATATAAAATCATATGTAAGTATTTCTTATGTATATATTTTTTATTGTAATTAATAGAAGGGTTACATGATATTTGCCAGATAGATGGTGCATTAATTCCCATACATTGATACCCTTTCACATGTCTAGGTCCCCGTTTCCCTCCCCCCCACCCCCACCCCTCATCTAGTTTTCCCCGTTCCCTATCCAATTTCAAATAACCAAATACAAATATATCCGATACATCAGGTAACAAAGTGAGATACTGTTACAATATGAAATAACCAAGGGACAGCAAAAGAGATGAGATAACATAGTACCTTAAGAAAAACAATCATTCATTATATGACTTATGTTTCTATATCCTAGAGATCCTTTCATTTAGCGTCCTACTATATGGCCTTTTGTATCAAGGTTTTGCTCTATTGCAAATCTCTGCTAGGAGAGCCCAAGGTTTCTACTGATTATGACAAATGAGGGAAACCATTGAGACTAAGTTCCTTTGAGACTGGCTTACTTCACTTAATATGATTTTTTTTCTAAGTCTTTCCATTTCCTAACATATGGGGCAATGTCATTCTTTCTGACATCAGCATAGAATTCAATTGTGTACAAATACCACATCTTGTTGATCCATTCATCATCAACTGAGGGACATCTAGGTTGGTTCCATATCTTTGCTATGGTAAATAATGCTGCAATGAAATTGTTGTGCTGGTGGATTTCTAGGTTGGTTATATCTGAAAAATTATAATTTTGTTTAGTATTAATCTTGCTCCCATCCTCAAATGGGCAGAACAAGAAACTCAAGAAAAATGTCAAATCAAGGAATAGCATCTCCCACCCAACAAAAACAGGCAATGGAGCAGTCAATGGCAAATCTAGAGGAAAGCCTTCCAAGTGATATACAAATGCAATTGATAAACATCATTAATGAAAAATGTGAAAACATAAAGAAAGAGATAAGGGAGGAAGCCACAGCTAAACAAGAGGAAACCATAAACAAGGTGATATGTGAAAAAGGGGAAGCCATAAAGGAGGCCATAATAAAGGTTTTTCAAAGAAAAATGGACGAATCCATAGAATCCACAAACAAAAAGGTTACTGAACTCCAACGAATGTCCAAAGAGAATAAAGCTGCTGAGCTAACCACTCATATGGAAATCAAGGAGCTAAAGAAATACATACATGATCTAAAACAAGAGATGCAAGGCATCAAAAATGAGCAATTAGAAGCAAGGGAGATGAAAAATAAAGTAGATAGCTTTGATAGCAGGTTAGACAATGCAGAAGAAAGAATTTCCGGGGTTGAAGATAATTTAGTTGTTATAGAAAAAGAACAGAAAATGAGTCAATTCAAATCTAGGAAATATGAGAAAATGCTACAGGAGGTCCACGATACAATTAGGAATCCTAATTTAAGGCTAATTGGTATTGAGGAGGATTTGGAGAAAGAGGTCAATGGTATTGGAAATATACTTCAGGGAATCATCTCAGAGAACTTCCCAAATAGAAGGGCAGGCCCATCCAGATACAAGAAGCTTTTAGAACCCCAAACAGACCTGACCAGAAAAGGACATCCCACCACCACATCGTAATCCAAACGGGATCAATAGAGACCAAAGATAGTATCCTAAAAGCAGTCAGGGAGAAGAGAACAATCACCTATAAAGGCAAACAAATCAGAATAACCCCAGATTTCTCAGCAGAGACCATGCAAGCAAGAAGAGATTGGAACGATATATACTATGCCCTGAAATCAAATAACTACCAACCAAGAATACTGTACCCTGCTAAGCTCTCATTCATAACTGAGGGAACAATAAAAACATTCCATTCCAAGGAAAAGCTTCAACATTATGTAGCAACAAAACCAACACTACAGAAAATTCTCAAAAATGTTCTACACATGGAAAACCAACACAAATGTAATACAGAGAAAGACACCTAAAACTCATAACATCTAAGTACCACAAAAACCATCAAGACACAAGCCCTAATGAAAGCTTGTAAAAAATGGCAGGAACTAATAAGTATTTCTCAATCCTGACTCTCAGTATCAATGGACTTAACTCTCCAATTAAACTTCATAGATTATCTAGTAAGTAAGTATTTCTTTTTAAAGGAACCAGGAAAATGTCAATGTTTATGATTCCTTTGGGAAAAAAAAGAAAAGAAAAGCTCTATTACTGTCACCAAAAAAAAAAAGCTATTTGCATAGGCACTTCTTACTGACAACAGGCATTCCAGCACAACTGTGTCTTAGGAGTTGATCATGTGCATGAACTGAATAGCAACAACAATTTTTCGAGTGAGATTTCTTATCTAAATTGAGTTTTGAAAAATGTTAGGTAGAAAATGAAGATGTAGATGATGGAGGAGCTGGAATATCATCAATCAACAATCAAGTAGGAGGACACACCTTTGGCGGAAATTGTAATCAAGGAAACTTTCTTCTGTCACATAAATTTATCCATTCCAGTGTAGAGTACATTTGACAGAAATGGGAATACAGATTATCATCTAGAATAAATCTACTTAAGGAGCTATAATACAAAGAATATCAAGTCAGGGAAGTCAGTTCCTGCTGTAGTCAAAGCAAAGTTTTTGTTGATGATTGATATGAGTGATATTTTCAACTAAACAAGTTTTATATCTATACCTCCTGCTCAGCTTTATTTTTTTACAGGCAATACATCAGCATTCTCTGCTTTGTCACCATCTGTGCACAATTTTAAAGGACATTGTAAAGTGAGTAGAAATCCTTAAACACTCTAGTGTTTTCTGACCATAGGCTCACAATTTTTGAAATGAATCATCAATGATTTCTGGTTGTGGATACTACCAGTAATCCACAAGACACTAAAATCAAAGTGTATTACACCAACAAAGAAAAACAAATGCAATTTTTACTGATGACATGGTAATTGTTTAAGCACATTGCGATGGAAGACTTGTAAAGGAAGTCTTTATTCATGTATGTAGACAGATTCTACCCAAATGATACAAAGATTTTAGTAACTGAGTATCTCATTCAAAAAATTATAGTGATTTTTAAATTAAGATTATTTTTATGAAGTGTGATTATAGATTCATAAAACTATCTAGATACTCTAAAAGATAAAATACATCCATCTGGTAAAACTCAACAAAGTCAAATTTTTAGAAACTGCTATCAAAAGTATCAGTCCCAGAGACATTTTATATGGGAAAGTAATTTCCTCTTTGGGAATCATAATGCTGACATATACAGTCAATCCTAAAATATGCAAAATTTTCTTTATTTTACAAATTAGAGAACTGTTTTTCCTCACATCAAATAATAAGAAGGATACACTCTGATGGGCACTGGCAAATAAGGTTAGGTTAATGATTTCAATAAAAGTCTCCCTGATGTTTAATTCACAGGATACCTCATAGATTTTCAAGAGTGAAAGGACAAGGAGCATGGGATGGAAAGGACAGAGACAAAGCAGTGTCTCATTTTATCATAAACAGTTTTTAGAGGCTGATAAAATATGGAGATTAAAGATTTCTTAGAGCATCAAAATGAGTCTCACATAAAAATAATGCATTTCATTTCAACTCAGTAATAACTTAGAATCTTGTAAATAAATATTATTCATGAACAGAAATCTAAGTTAATAATTTATCTAGACACATCTTTGGAATTCTGCTATTCAGTCTTTCTAACAAGTAGAGTTGTGGTGGAAATTGAAATCATTATGCTAAAAGCTATGCAAAACCTTTATTTTTCTCTTCCTTTGTGAAATACTTCATACCATGAATCTCTCCACTTAGGCTTGTTTCAAACAAAATCAGATATTTTAGGGCAAAAAATAAATTCAAAGCCTACCTTTGCTGAAGGACGCATTTAAGGAAGTGACAATTTTTCAATTACAGATTATTGATGTTCTTATCAAAGTCATATAAAATATTCAAGAATTCTCTTAATATTTCTGTCTTGAAGCAGAAATAATTTTTCAATTTTTTTTATGCTTGTCCTGGAGCATGAACTTAGGGTTGGGGCACTGTCCATGAGCTTTCTCAAAGCTAGCGCTCTACCATTTGAGCCATACCACCACTTCCGGTTTTTTCTATTAATGTGGTACTGAGGTGTCAAATCCAAGGCTTCATGCATGGTAGGCAAGCATTCTACCACTAATCCATACTCTGACCTAGTTTTAAATTTCTTTGTGTCCAAAGATCCCATATGATTTTGAAGAATATTTCCCAGTATTTCTCAAGTATAATGTTTGGTTTTGAAAGTTCAGTGAATAGTTTTAGCCACTAAATTTCTTAGGTGTAGTTCATTAGTATTAACCCAATCATGTGTTGACCTGAATCTAAATCTAGATTATGAGAGAAGAATCTCCTTATAAATTTATGTTTTCTACTATTTAAATATTTCTAATGCCTCTATTTGGTTGTACAGAATATAATCTCAGTGTGTGAAGTACTTTTTGCATGTATTGTTTTAGATAAAAAATTGTATGTAGTAAAATATACAAGTGGAAGTACAGTATGGTTTTAACCATTTTCAATACCATTGACTAATATTCAAGTCCAAATAAATATACTCATCAAATAGAAATGTTTCATTGATTTATTCAAATGAAAGCATAGCCATTATGTAATTACTATAAAAGAAATGTATTATCATATGAAAATTATTTACTATTCATAGGCAAACAATGAAGGCTCATGTCACAATTACTCCCATATGGTCCAAACATCCATGTGGAAATTACTAACGAAAAGAATTAACCCCTGGAAGTAAATTATTGTAATATTATAGATGAGTTATGTAAACCTTGATAATTACTGTAGAATATGTTTGGAAAAACAGAAGCAAAAATCATTAAAGATAAACTATTAGCTTTACTTATGTGAAATATGCAATTTATTTAACTCACACAAATACAATTATTCATAATTTAAATAGTGGAAGTGATAGAATTAACCATTATATCACTCAATCCATTTTTCTGTGAGAAACATACAGGCTATGATGGAGAAGTAATACCAGCTTGCTATGAAAGAAAGATCTTCCCGTGGTCCTAACTTCTTCACCGCATCGTCTGGCTCACAGCTGCTTCAAGGTTGCTCTGGGCATCATTTTGAGCCAGTTAAACGTATTTTCTAGGTTTTATTATCGTATCCACAAATAAAGATGATCAGATTGGATTCACTGCAGAGACTGAGATAACATGCATATTTCCTATGATGCTATATGTGATGTGCATTTATTTTATTTAAACAATGACCCACTAAAAAAAGACACAACAGCTTGAAACTTTTTCATATACTACTCTCTCAAAGGACTATGTCTCTTAAATTGTATGTATTCTAGTGTGATGTCTATTTTTTATGTAGTTATTCTGTTGTGTTAAAATGTCTAATAGTAGCCTGTGGTGTTATTTAAATAATGAAGGATTTGTTTCTGAAATTGGAAGCATCTTTATCTCCAATTCAAAGAATTGCCTAATAGCAGTGGGAGGTTGATGGGACTATCTTGCATGCAGAGGCAATAAAAGGAATTCCTAACACTATCCAATGAGTTCTCTCAGAAGAGGAATTCTATATGTCCCTCCCATTGAGATGTTTTAATTCAGTGGTGACGACTGCCTCTACCAATTAATGTGTGCAGTGTTTATCTAGTTTATAGCAGAGACATTGTTTGATTTTAGAAAAGGTAATCATTTGAAAGTTGATACTAGCTAGAAGTAAATGTTTGAAGTGCTAAATAAACCCAGCCTCATTGTTCTTTTTCTGTGATTGCTGTGACTTCAGGGAATCTGAACAAAGACCTACATTATGGTAGATATTTAATAAATATTTTAGAAAATTTTAAGGAGAAAAAAACATGGGAAGATAGAAGGAAGGTTTTATTAGGTTCTTACAGGGATCCAGAAGTCAGTCATCTGCTCACAGAATCTTTCCAGAACATGTGACTTTTTCCAAAGAAATTGATTTCATTATTTTTTTAGAAAAATAATCATAAACCATGCATCACAGCAGTAGGAAGCGGCTACAGCCTCAGACAGAAGTCAGACTTCCTTCTGATTTTGCCCCATTTGGCCCTGGCCTGAAAGTCTTTCATGTGTACTTTGACTCTTAATGATTTGTTTTCATCCTCCTCCACTCTCCATTCACCTTGAAAAGCCATAATGAAACACAAAAAAACTGAAGTTTTGATACCACAATTGTTCTTATGTCATCGCTACAAATAGAATACCTGAGAAAATACAGTGAAAGTTAACACATCTTCAATATGAAATTCAATCAGTTCTCATCATCATTTAAACTTTATTCCTTTTCACTTCTTCCTCTGATTCTATTTGACTGTCCTTCATTTCTTCTGTGAGCCATCCTTGTAAGCACTGGGGATTTTTCAGGCTTTTGAATGCCTGTTATTTGGCCACACTTTCACCAATTCTCAGGAAAGAAAGAAAAAGAATAAGTCTAAAAGTAGCATCTGTGTTCCTGAGGGAAGGAGAGGCCTGCTCAGAAATGCTTAATGCTTTCCAAGTTTATTTCTAAAAGGCAGCATTTGGGCCATGGACCACTCAGCTCTGGGACTCACTTCTGGCTGCTTTCATGTTAAAAAGCTTCTTTGTCAAAACCCTTAGGCCCAGTGGTGATAACTGCTTCAGGAAATACTAGTGATAGCAAGATATATTTTCAATAACCCTTGACTTTTATTAGTTCAGCCAGTGCTGGCATAAAGGGTAAATGGACCCTTGATATTTTAAATGCTCCGTGTCCCCCTCCACATACTTCCCAGGTCAGCATTCTTTACTGATGACAATTCTGCTCTGGATCTTGTTTCACTGTCACAAGGAGAAGTGCCCACAACATTATCTAGCTTTGATTGTTATTTGGGGGGAGGGAAGCTGATGATCAGTAAGAGTTGCATGAGCTTTGTAGATGTTTCTTATTTTCATTATATCTGAAAATAAAGTAGCAGATTAATGAACCTCCAGTAGTGGATTCTGGATGGAGAATTTTTTTTTAGCCCAGCACAATTTCAAGTGATAAAAATTTAGATGCTAGAAGAATTTCAAAACACCATATAAACTTCTTAGAAGAGCTCTGCAGGGTGACTCAGTGCTGTAGATATTTCTTTGTAATTCTGTTACCTGTAAAATTTTTATGAGCCTATAACTTTTCAATACATTGGTGCTAGGGTGAAATCATTCAATGACAAATAGAACTTAGTAGATTCAGGAAAAGAACGCTATTATAAAAACTGGAAAGCGTAGGATTAAACAACAACCCTGAGTTCTAGATGAATTATTAAGATTCTGAACTGTTACTTAGTCATCTGTGAAAAAAGATATCCTGATTAGATGACCTCTGAATAACACTTACACTTGAAATTAATGCTCTTATTGATTTGTGCTGATCATAATTTTGTAAAATTCCTGAAATCCATTAAAGATGAAGTTAGTTGAAACTGTATAAAAATGAATATTTATGTGTTTCCAGATAGATTCCTTTATCTTGACATTAATGATATATATTTAATCCATTGCAAACAATTTTGAATAGTTTCTTCTGCTTTGTTTTTAGTTTTATGATAGAAGGTAATAAATAATTCAATACTGATTTTATTCTGTTGTCATTTTGATATTCTTTACCTGGCTTGATGAGAAAAATAAACCTCTTATGTGAATGGATGATGTGACCATCATCATGTTAGTTTAGAGACAAATTTGGTTGAGTGAATGATGTATTTAAGTTCTTTTTTTATTGTAATTAATAAAAGGGTTACATGATATTTGCCAGATAGAAGGTGCATTAATTCACATACATTGATACCCTTTCACATGTCTTGGTACCCATTACCCTCCCCCCACCCACCACCCACTCCCCGTATTGGTTTTCCCCCCTTGTATTTAAGTTCTTATGTGAACAAACATTGAGAGGAGAAAACTAGATCTGAGAACATCAACAGTAAAGCTTATATGAAATCAATCTCCATTGTAAAAATAGCAGTTTAATTTAGCAACAAAAGAATAAATGGCACATTATCCATGTTATCACAATTATAATAGAAGGTATTTGTTATATAAGCTTATTCTTTCTTTAAAATTTTCATAATTCAGTTGTATAATTACTCAGTCTTAGAAAATAGATTACTTTCAGTTTTTATAAAGAAAAATCAATAAATTCACACAAAAAACTTTCTGGCTAGAAGACTTCTTTTATTGCACCATTGTGTAAATGAAGTTAATGAGAACTAAGCAAATCTCTAAAAATGTACTTATTGGTCTAAACTTGCATCTAGTTATTTTTATTACTGATTTCAAAGTTTTTAAATTGGATTTACTTGAACATCAATATTATTCTGCATGACACTTTAATCCTTATGTTGCTGCAAATAGGAATATCATCTCTTGAGAGCTAATACTATTTCAATGTATATGCATACCAAAGTTTCTTTATATATTAATTTAAATATGAATAGTTAAGCTGTTGTCTTTTGTTAGTTATCATGAATGATGTTTCAGTAAAAAAACCACACACACACATTTGGAAGCAGACTTCTCTTTGACACATTAATTTTTAATCAACTTCACCAGTACAAGGGCTTGAACTCAGGATCTTTCGCTTCATTGGCTTGTTTGCCTTGCTCACCCTTCATGCTTGTCATACTGGATTGCTAATTGCTGGCATTCTACCCTCCAGATTGGCATTTTTTTCTACATAATTGGAGACAGAGTCTCTAGGAATTTTGGGTCCAGGATGGCTTTGAACCACTATGTTCCAGGTGTGAGCCTGTTGAGTAAACAGGACTACAAATGTAAGCCATTTCTTTCACAGTTATATTTTTTAATTTTTTTGACAGTTTTACACTTTCCCCCATAATGCCTGTGTTAACTTCCATTTCCTTCTCCAAGGTACAATGTTCTCTTTTCTCTACATTTTGGCCAGCACTTTCATCAGAAATTCTTACATAAGTGAGGTGATGATAACCACCTTTCCCTGATGATAAGCACCTTTCCATATACCTGTTATTTATTTGTATGATTTAACTAGAAAAAAATGTCTATTATATTACACTTCATTTCATTTTCAGGTATAAAGTCATATCAACCTGTAAAACAAGAAACATCTTTTGGACAAATATACTCCTAAAAACTGTATATAGTTATCTGAGAAAAATCTTATTTCCTCTATCATTCTCCATCTTTAATAAAATTACCCTCAAAAAAGATCAATTTGAAAATATTCACACATTATAAGAGTTAAAGTTTATGATTATTGTAGGTTTCAAAACTGATATCTGCGTTAGTGAAAGGCAAAAGATAAAGGTAAGCTAAGGTAAGATAACACACAGATCATCTTGGCAATGATGAAAGATTGTCTTATGGTTTAGTAACTCATTACTAGCCAATGACAAGCTTTGCCTAATGTGTAATTTTAAATAAGTAGGTAACTTAAACAAATTCAACAAAAATTTCCTGCTAGGTTGTCTGTGCTAAAGATACATATGAGTTAATTAACTGATAAGGCAAAATGAAAAACTATTATATTACTAGATAATAAGAATTTCACTGAGCAAATATATTGATATATTCATAAATAGCAAGAAAATGTATATGCAAGAACTCACACAGATTTCTTTTTTAATAATTTTTTATTGCATTTAATAGAAGGGTTACATTGTATTCACCAGACAGAAGTTGCATAACTTCACAAACATTGATACCCTTTTTCATGACATAGTCCCCATTTCCCTTCCACCCTCCCAACCGCTTATCTCGATTTCCCCCCTTCCCTATCCAATTTCAAATGACCAATTAAGAACATATAAAATATATCACATAACAAGGTGAAAAATTGTAACAATATGAGATAACCAAGGGATGGCAAAAGAGATGAGCAATAACATACTACATTAAGGACAACAGTCACTCGCTATATGGCTTTTGTTTCCTTATTCAGGAGTTTCATACATTTAGTGTCATACTATTTAGCCTAATGTCCCTAGATGTTGTTCTATTGTAAATCTCTGCTAGGAGAGCCTTTTTGATGAAAACTTTAAAACCCTGAAAAAGAAATTAAACCAGAACTGAGGAAATGGAAAAAACCTCCCATGCTCCTGGACTGGAAGAATCATTGTGAAAATGACGATCTTACCAAGGGCTATCTACAAAATCAATGCAATACCCATCAACATTCCAATAGCATTCTTCAAAAAAATAGAAGAGGCAATCCAAAATTTCATATGGAATAATAAAAGACCCCGTACAGCAAAAATACTTCTTAGAAGAAAGAACAGAGCAGGAGGAATTTCAATTCCAAACTTTAGACTCTATTACACGGCTATAATTCTCAAAACAGCTTGGTACTGGCACAAGAACAGGCCTGAAGACCAATGGAATAGAACTGAGGACTAGATATTAAACCACAGACCTATGGCCACCTAATATTTGACAAGGGAGCCAAAAAAATAGAATGGAAGAAAGACAGCCTCTTCAACAAGTTGTGCTGGCAGAACTGGTTAAACACCTGCAGAAAACTAAAGTTGGATCCTTCTTTGTCACCCTGCACCAGGATTAACTCCAAATGGATCAAAGACCTGGAGGTAAAAGCTGACACACTGAAAACTTTACAAGAAGGAATAGGAGATACACTAGGCCTCTTTGGCACAGGTTGAAACTTTCTCAATAAGGACAAAGAAACACAACAAATCAGAGAAAGGCTGGATAAGTAGAACTGCATTAAACTGCAGAGCTTCTGTATGGCAAAGGACATAGCTAGTAAATTAATTAGGAAGCCTACAGAACGGGAGAAGATCTTCACTAACCATACAACTGACAAAGGCCTTGTATCTAAAATATATCAACAGCTCAAAAAATTGAATCCTTCCAAAACTAATCTCCAAAGTAAGAACCATCCCATTAAAAGATGGGCCAAAGACTTAAAGAGAGTCTTCTCTGAGGAAGAAATAAGAATGGCCTATACATACATGAAGAAATGTTCAACATCTCTGGTCATAAAAGAAATGCAAATCAAAACAACTCTAAGATTCCACCTCACTCCAGTTAGAATGGCCAAATTCAAGAAAACTAATAACAATAGATGCTGGAGGGGATGTGGCCAGGAGGGATCACTACTACACTGTTGGTGGGAGTGCAAACTCATTCAACCACTATGGAAAGCAGTATGGCAGTGCCTCAAAAGACTAAACATAGAGCTCTCCTATGACCCAGCAATTCCACTACTTGGCATTTACCCAAATGTCCAGAAACAAGGACAGACTAAATCCACTAGCACAACGATGTTCATTGCAGCACTATTTACCATAGCAAAGATATGGAACCAACCCAGATGTCCCTCAGTTGATGAGGGGGTCGACAAGATGTGTTATTTATACACAATGGAATTCTATGCTGCTGTGAGAAAGAACGACATCACCCCATTTGTAACGAAATGGAAAGACTTAGAAAAATCATATTAAGTGAAGTAAGCCAGAATCAAAGGAACATAGGCCCAATAGTCTCCCTCATTTGTCATAATCAGTAGAAATCACACAGATTTCTTGAAAGTCATGGTGACTCATGCAAGTAAAAGGAGATAATTCCCACATATCTACTGGAGAAATTTTAAGAATAATTACTATCCTTTTAAAAATAAAAAAAAAACATGGTTTAAATTGTTTTCTCAACTACCCACAGTAAAAATCATAATAATTCTATATAACTTCTTCTGAAAAATAGGACTATGTTCTAAAGCATTTCAAAAAGACAGCATTTTCTTAATACCCAACTCAGAAAAAGATACCACAAAAAAGGATAATTGTAGTATACTATCTCTCAAGAATATAAACAAAAAACTGATATTACACAAGCCCTCAGTTCAATTATAACCTTCTCATTTACTTTCATAGTATGAAGCTATAACATATTGTCTCAATGTATGTTTTTTCACATTTTTATTGTAATTATTAGAAAGATTGCATTATATTCACCAGAGAGAGGGTGCATCACTTCACAAACACTGTTATCCTTTCTCATGTATTGGTCCCCATTTCCCTTCCCCGACCCATTCCCTTCATCTTGTTTTCCCCCTTCCCTATCTGATTTCAGATAACCAAATAAGCATATATACAATATATCAGATAACAAGGTAAAATACTGTAACAATATGAGATAGCCAATGGACAGCAAAAGAGATGAGAGTTAAAATAGTACATTAAGGATGACAATCATTCACTATATGGCTTTTCTTTCTATATTCTGGAGGTTGTTTCATTTAGTGCCATACTCTATGGCCTTATGTATGTAGGTTTTGCTTTGTTGTAAATCACTGCTAGCAGAGCCATAGGTTTCTACTGATTATGACAAATGAGGGAAACCATTGAGCCTATGTTCCTTTGAGTCTGGCTTACTTCAATTAATATGATTTTTTTTCTAAGTCTTTCCATTTAATTACAAATGGGGCAATGTTGTTCTTTCTGACAGCAGCATAGAATTCCATTTTGTATAAATACCACATCTTGTTGATCCACTCATCAACTGATGGGCATCTGGGTTGGTTCCATATATTTGCTATGGTTAGTCTCAAAGTATTTTAATGAATTCATTATTTAAGAGCCAGAGTTTGGTCTATTGGTAGACTGTTGGCCCAGCATGCACAAAGACCTGGGCTCGATTCCTCGGTACTACATACATAGAAAAAGCCAGAAGTGTTGCTGTGGTGCAAGTGATAGAGCTGTAGCCTTGAGAAAGCCCCAAAAGAGTGCTCAGGCTCTGTGTTCAAGCACCCAGGATATCTATCATATATATATGATAGATAGATTGTACCTATGATTAAATAAGATTTCAGTATATGTATGTGTTCAATTATACTGTAGGTCCAGAGTGATTTAAATATCACAGAGATTAGATTTTGGGTTTTTTGATCATAAAACTGTGTTCGGTGGTAGTGTTAGATTTGTCTGTAAGTGCACAAAAAGAGAGAGAGAAAGTGATAATACCAGTCTAAAATTGTGAACTTCTATTGTCTGGCCAGCTAAAGAGCTCTAGGTTGATTATATCTTAAAATTGTAATCTTGTGTGATATTAGTCTTGCTCCCATTTTCAAATGAGCAGAACAAGAAACTCAAGAAAAATGGCAAATCAAGGCATAGTATCTTCCATCCAAAACAAACAGGCAATAGAGCAGTTAATGGCAAACCGAAAGGAGAGTTCTCTAACTGCTACACGAATGCAATTGGTAAACATGATTAATTAAAAGTTTGAAAACAGGGCCAGGAGTTTGGCCTAGTGGTAGAGTGCTTGCCTAGCATGCATGAAGACCGGGTTCAATTCCTCGGTACCACCGGAAGTGGTGCTGAGTCTCAAGTGGTAGAGCGCTAGCCTCGAGAAAGTTCAAGGACAGGGTTCATGCCCTGAGCTCAAGCCCAGGACTGGCAAAAAAAAAAGTTTGAAAACATGCAAAATATACGTGAATGAGAGGAAGCCATAAAGAGGGATATACATGAACATGAGGAAGTCATAAAGGACATACGTGAATGTGAAGAAGTCAAGCAAAGAATAATGGATGAATTCATAGAATCCACAAAAAAAAAGTTACTGAATTCCAACAAATGTCCAATGAGAGTAAAGCTGCTGAGCTAAACACTCAAATGGAAATCAAGGAGTTAAAGAAGTCCATACACGATCTAAAACAAGAGAAACAAAGCATTAAAAATGACCAATAGGAAGCTAGGGAAATTAAGAACAAAGTAGAAAGTATTAATAGCAAGTTAGGCAATGCAGAAGAGAGAATCTCTGGGGTCAAAGATAACCTAGATATTATAGTGGAAGACCAGAAAATGAGTCAACCAAATCTAGGAAATATGAGAGATCTCTCAGGAACTCCAAGATACAAATAGGAAGTCTAATTTAAGGCTCTTCGGTATTCAGGAGGGTCTGGAGAGAGAGGTCAATGGAATTGACATTACTGCCAGTACAGATGGTTATCAGCACTCTTTATCATATTCAGTTGCCTCCATTCTTGTTTTTCCTGTATCATAAGGTCCACAGAATTCTACTGAGCTGAATACGTCTGCAGTCCCAGGCTCTTTCAGACCCATTCTGCTCTCTGCACTTCTCAGGAGCACATAGAGCATTTTCTAAAATAGGCCACATTTTATAGCATAAAACAAACCTGTACAGATTCAGGAACAATGAAAGTATTCCCTCCATTCTCTCAGACAACAGGGACAACAAATTGGAACTAAACACCAATCACCACCAATGCAAACCTTGTAACTGATGGAGACTGAACAACACATTGTTGAATCACCAATGGGTCATTAAAGACATCAGAACAGAAATTCAACAGTTTATGAAATTTAACAAAAGGAGCACACAAAATATCACCAGCTGCTTTGGAACAGAGCAAAGGCAGTTCTCACAGGAAAATGTATACTTCTGAGTGCCCACATTAACAAATTGGAATAATCCCAAACCAGCAAATTAATGGCACACCTTAAACTCTTGGAAAACAAGCAAAAAAACCAACCCCAATCCTAGTAGAAGGAAGAAAATTATTAAAATAAAAGCAGAATTAAATAAATTGGAGTCTAAAAAAAACTATACAAGGAATCAACAAAACAGGACTTGGTTCTTTGAAAAAATTAACCAAATTGACAGACCCTTTGAAATTATACCAAAAAAAGAAGGGAGCACACTCAAATGAACAAAAGCACGCATAACAATGGAAATAGCGCAACAGAGCATCATAAGGGAATAATTTTGAAACATTTATGCCAACAAATTTGAGAATCTAGAAGAGATGGATGAAATTCTAGTCAATATTAACATACTTAAACTGAACCAAGGAGACCTAATACAACAAAATACATCTATTTCAGGTACTGAAATAGAAATGACAATAAGAGACCTCCTAGCCAAGAAAACCCCAGGGCCAGATGGATTCACAGGTGAATTCTATAAAGTCTTCAAAGCAGAGCTCACACACTAATATGGCTTAAGCCCTTCAATGAAATTGAAAGCCAAGGATTTTTTTCCAAACTCACTCTACAAAGCCACCATAACCCTTATCCCAAAACCAGACAGGGATTCATCAAAGAAATAGGACTGTAGACGCATTTCGTTGATGAATATTGATGCAAAACTTCTCAACAAAATACTGACCACCATCTTTAGCAACTTAGCAAAAAAATTATACACTATGATCAAACAGGATTCCTCACAAGGTGCAAAGCTGGTTCAACATATGCAAGTCAATTAATATAATTCAACACATCAACAGGAACAAGGACAAGAATCACATGGTTGCCTCAACCATTTGACAAGATCCAAAATTCCTTTATGCTCAAAAATCTGGATAAACTAGGAATCCATGGAACATTCTTTACTATAATAAAAGCTGTGTATGACAAACCCATGGATAGCATTATACTTAATGATGAAAAGCTAAAGGCATTTCGCTTAAAATCAGGAATGAGAAAAGGATGCCCACTCTCTCCATTCCTCTTGAACATAGTATTAGAATTCCTAGCCAGAGCAATAAGGCAAGAAAAAAGCATAAAGGGGATCAAATAGGAAAAGAGGAAGTGAAACTGATTAAGTGAAGTAAGCCAGACTCAAAGGAACTTAGGCTCAGTGTTTCCCTCATTTGTCATAATCAGTAGTAACCTTGGGCTCTACTAGCAGAGATCTGCAATAGAGAAAAACCTTGATACATAAGGCCATATAGTATGAAGCTAATTGAAAAGACCTCCAGGATATTGAAACAAAAGCCATATAATGAATGATTGTTGTCCTTAATGTACTATGTTATCTCTCATCTCTTTTGCTGTCCCTTGGTTATCTCATATTGTTACAGTATCTCAATTTGTTATCTGATAGATTGGATTTATTTGTATTTGATTATTTGAAATTGGATAGGAAGGGGGGGAAATCAAGACGGGGGGGTGGAGGGGAGGGTAATGGGTACCAAGACATGTGAAAGGGTATCAATATATGTGAATTAATGCACCTTCTATCTGGCAAATATCATGTAACCCTTTTATTAATTAATAAAAAATATAAAAAAAAGAAACTGATGACATGATTCTGTATTCAAGGAACCCTATAGACTCCACTCCCAAGCTGCTTGAGCTGATTTGAATCTTTGGCAAGGTAGCAGGGTATAAAATTAACCCTCAAAAATCAACTGCCTTCCTATATGCCAACAGTGAGAGGAATAAGGTAACAATCAGGAAAGCAACTACTTTTGCAATAGCCTAAAAGAAAATAAAGTACCTAGGAATTAACCTAACTAAGAATGTAAAGGACGTTTTTGATGAAAACTTTAAACCCTGAAAAAGGAAATTAAAGCAGAACTCAAGAAATGGAAAAACCTCCCATGCTCCAGGACTGGAAGAATTAATATCGTGAAAATTGCAGTCTTGACAAGGGCTATCTACAAAATCAACGCAATACCCATTAATATCCCAATGTCATTCTTCAAAGAAATAGAAGAGGCAATCCAAAATTTCATATGGAAAAATAAAATACACCATATAGCAAAAACAATTCTTAGCAGAAAGAACAGAGCAGGAAGAATTTCAATACCAAACTTTAGACTCTATTACAGAGCTGTAATAAGCAAAACAACTTGGTACTGGTGCAAGAACAGGCCTGTGGACCAATGGAATAGAACTGAAGACGCAGAAATCAACCCACAGAACTATGGCCATCTAATCTTTGATAAGGTAGCCAAAAAATAGAATGGAAAAAAGACAGCCTGTTCAATAAATGGTGCTGGCAGAACTGGATAAGCACCTGCAGAAAGTTAAACTGGGATACTTCTACATCACACTCTACCAGGATTAACTCCACTTGGATCAAAGACCTTGAGGCAAAAGCAGATACACTGAAAACTTTACAAGAAGGAATAGGAGATACACTAGGTCTCCTTAGCACAGGTTGAATATTTCTTAATAAATACCCAGGAACACAGCAAATTAAAAAAGTTTGGACAAATGGGACTGCATTAAACTGCAGAGCTTCTGTATGGCAAAGGACAGACCTAGCAAGTTAAAGAGAAAGCCGACAAAATTGGAGATCTTCACTAATCACACAACAGACATAGTCCTCATATCTAAAATATATCAACAGCTAAATAAATTGAATCACTCCAAAATTAATATTCATAGAAACAAACATCCCAATAAAAGATGGGTTAATGACTTAAAGAGACTTCTCTGAAGAAGAAATAAGAATGGCCTATAGACACATGAAGAAATACTTGACATCTCTGGCAATAAAAGAAATGCAAATCAGAACAACTCTGAGATTCCACCTCACTCCAGTTAGAATGGCCAAAGTCAAGAAATCTATTAACAACAGATGCTGGAGGGGATGTGGCCAGGAGGGATCACTACTAGACTGTTGGTGGGAGTGTAAACTCGTTCAAATTCTATGGAAAGCAGTTTGGCAGTTCCTCAAAAGACTAATCATAGAGCTTTCCTATTACCCAGCAATTCCACTACTTGGCATTTAGCTAATCATCCAGAAACAAGGACATACTAAAGCTACAGCACAAAGGTGTTCAATGTAGCCCTATTTACCATAGCAAAGATATGGAACCAACCCAGATGCGCCTCAGTAGATGACTAGATTAAGAAAATGTAATATTTATACACAATGGAATTCTATGCTCCCATCAGAAAGAACAACATCACCCCATCTGTAAGGAAATGGAAAGAATTGGAAAAAATCCTATTAAGTGAAATAAGCCAGACTCAAGGGAACATAGGCTCAATGGTTTCCCTCATTTGTAATAATTAATACAAACCTTGGACTCTCCTAGCAGAGGATTACAATAACTCTAAACCTAGATACAAAAGACCATACAGGATATGGCTAAATGAAGGACGTCCAGGATACAGAAACAAGAGCAATCTGTATAAAGTATGATTGTTGTTCTCTATGTACTGTAATATTTCTTATCTCTTTTGTTGTCCCATGGTTATTCTCATATTGTCACAGTATCTTACCTTGTTATCTGGTATGTTGTATATATGTTTTACGTTTATTTGAAATAGGAAAGGGAAAGAGCGAAAACAAGATGATGGGAGGTGTTGGGGGAAGGAAAATGGGGACAAAAACATGAGAAGGGGTATCAATGTATATGAAGTAATACAACTTCTATCTGGTGAATATAACTCTAAACCTTGTATTAATTACAATAAAAAAGAACAAAAATGAAAGCAAAAAAAAGCATAGAAAGTACTAAGAAACAAAAATTATTTTCTCTTTGATTTAAAACTGTTTAAGAAATATTAAGCTAAAAAACAAAATCCCATCTATAGATGGAATCTATATAACAGCTGGAATCTACATAACAAAGCAGAAAAATATGATCCAATCACATTCACCTTTGGCATGATTTAGTAAAAGTTCTAATATGAAATATGTGGTAGAGGATTGATTGGCAATACAATAGAAATGGAAAAGATGTTTCTGAAAAATGCAAATAATCTTCTAGGAAATGAAGAGAATGTGATGTGTCATTTGGCTTTAAATTGAGAGTTCTTCCCTCTGAGGCCTGAGGCCAGAGTTTAGCCAGAAAAGAAATGGCTAGGTTCTAAGAAATCAACACTAAATGGGATATTACTCCAAGAAATCCAAGGAACAAAACAATAGGAGAAAAGAGAAAAGAACACGGTTTGACTGGAGCTCAGATGATAAACATATTGTATCTGTTTGCAAGACATAGGCAGGAACAATAGTCTGACTGTGGAACAATTGGTTTCTGTGCAGAAGAAACTAGACTTCCCAGGGTCACTCTCAGAGTCTTATGGAAGTACATTTTTCAACTGGTGAATCTTTAACATTTTTAAATGCATATATTTAATTACAAATATTTCATGGGTTCTGACCTGGTTGTAGATAGTTAATAATGACATTTTTGGAAATTGAGAAGTGATTTTACACTGAGAATTACCAGAAACAAAGTGGGAATAATGTGCCATAACATTGACCAGAAATCTGTACTTGGCTTGGGTGAGGGTTATGAGACCAGGATTTGTCTGTGGATGACATCTTTCGCACTCGTTCATATGAATGTAGACTTGAAAGCCCCAGGGAATGCTTTTTTTTCTGGGTTTTTTTTTTTGATAATACTAATTTCTCTGACAGTGAAACTTTCCTCAACTCAGGGAATGAGAAGAGTCAATGCATCAATAATTTGTATCATCAATGATTTTACAATGCTGTTTATAAAAATTCAACTTTGAAACAAAATTTTCATTTACACAAATCAAGACGCTGAGTTATATTCATTTGGGAGATAGCTTAAAGATTTGAAAATTATCTTTACTTGAGGTTACTAGGCTCATAAATAAATGTTTTAAAATCTATCCCATCTCTTGAAAAACTCAGATGGAAATCTTTCCCTTGATATTTTGAGAGAAGATGGGCAAATTACACGAAAGTATTAAAGAAAATTATTGAATTATTAAATAATATTATTGTTCAGTTTTTGCTTTGTACTTTATATGTTTATTCATTATATATTTATAGGGCATAAAAATTGTAGATAAATATTGTAATCCCCAATGAAAACACCATGAAACAAAAATCCACAAGACTAAAGCCAACATCAAGAAAAAAAGAATTAAAGTTAACACAAGCTGTTTTCTAATGAAAGGAATATCTGTCAAGAAAAAAAATAATAGAACAAAACCATGACATGAGAATAAACTTAAAGATCAATAAAATGAGTCAATAACAAAAATCCTAGCTAAGCCAAGCACAGCTTACTCAGGAGGCTGAGATCTGAGGACTGAGGTTCAAAGCCAGCCCAGGCACTAAAGACCATGAGACTCTTTTTTTTTTTTGAATAGACCATGAGACTCTTATCTCCAATTAATTTTCACTAGAAAATGGGAATTGGGGATGTGGTTAAACGGGGTAGGATGGTAGCCTTGAGGTGAAGAGCTCAGGAACAGTGCCCAGGCCCAGAGTACAAGTGCCATGACTCACAACACATAAAGAAAGAAAGGAAAAAAAATGAAAAAAACCTAGCTATTATAAAATTTAAAATGTTCCCTAAATTATTCATAATAAAGACAGTAGTCTTATGGAAAATAAAATATTACATGCATTTATTCATTTATTTATTGACAATCATAAATACATTTCCAGTGTTAATCTTTCAATCATGATTTTGAAAACATGAAGACGTATATGTCTATAACACCAAAATAAATGATACACAATTATTAGTGCATTTTACTGGGAAATTTACACTTTGACTAAAAATAAGAAGATGAAAAACCAATTATCTTATTTTCCATAATAGGAAACAGAAAGAAAAATGAAAAAACTTAGTAAAATGAGAAACAGAGCAAAACAGGAGAATAGAACATTTTGGCTTTTATGAGGTTAACAAAATAAGCAAAGATTTTTTTCATTATATCAAAGTTAAAAATAAAGATTGTGAATGACAGGAAACATACATTAGAAGTGGTCTTAGAAATGAAGAAATTAGGGATGTTAAAGGGACAAATAGTTGTAGATCCTACAGGCATTATAGACAGTAAGGCAATAACAAAAATTGTGCTCTGGTATTCAATTCAACAATTCTGACAAAATTGAAAATTAGATGAATATAATTAATGTCTCCCAAAACTACCACATTAGAAAATCTGCTGTTGCTTTAAAGAACTTAAATGCATATGAAAATATTTTTAAAGATTTTTATTAACACTGATATTTTACATTATATTTCAAATGTATAAAATATTTTAATAAAAACTTCTAAGTACAATTCATTTCCATAGAGTATTTCATTTATTCATGCATTCATTTTTTACTTTGAGTAATAATGGGGTTTGATCTCAGGGCTTGAGTGCTATTCCTAAGCATTTTTGCTCAAGAATAGCACTTTACCACTTGAGCCACAGCTATGTTTCTGACATTTCTGCATTTATATGAAGGAAAGTGTCTCACATTCCTATCCAGGCTGGCTTTGAACCACAATCCTTAGATTTCATCCCTTGAGTAGCTAGGATTACGACATTGAGCCAGTAGTGCCTGTCCTTGTAGTATGTTACTTTAAACTTCTAAAGAAATAATAATGCAAACCTCACAGACCCTTTTGAAAGAAATATGAGGAAAACTTACTTAATGTAGCCTGTTACAGACACATACTAAGATGAACAGGTCATACTCTTGATCTCCGAAAAATATATTCATAAACATTGAAATATTTAACAAAACATTACAAGTTACATGAAGCACCATACAAACTATTGTGAAAAAGAAGAACGTACTAGGAAAATGTTAGTTTAGGAAGTGATTCTTAACTTCATGAAATGAATATTAGTCCAATAATCAAATGCTATTTATTGAAAATTTAGACATCAAATATTTGACTAGATACATGGTGTGTGTGTGTGTGTGTGTGTGTGTGTGTGTGTGTGTGTGCATGTGTGTTGTATGCATGTGTTTGCAAATATATGTTGGTATTTCACTTACAATTTACAACTATGGTTAATCACTTGAGCCATGCTTGCAGTACCAATTTTTTCTGTTTAAATGGAGATAATACTATCTCAAATTCCTGAAAAGCTAAGATTACAGATATGAGCCACCAGTGCTTGGATTGCTCCTGGATGTCTTTTATTAATAAGTTTATCTATTGAATATGAATACACTTGCACAAAAGGATTGTTTCCAGTCAGGCAATGGTGGCTCACAACTATAATCCGAGATTCTCAGGAGGCTGAGATCTAAAGATCATAGTCTGAAGCCAGCCCAGGGAGGAAAGTCCTTAAGATTATTATCTCCAGTGAATCACTAAAAAACCAGAAGTAGAGCTTTTGCTCAAAATGGTAGAGAATTAGCCTTCAGCAAAAAAGCTCAGGGACAATGAGTTCAAGCCCTGTGACAAACAATGATAACAATAAAATTATTTCCGAAATTTTCTTCCATGCACATTTCAATTTGGCCTCTAAAAAGATAAAGTCACTTAAAATTATTATAAAAAAAACAATGAAATAGAAAATAATATGAATAATAATTATGGGGAGTTAGATAATTCTGAATAATATTGCTGTACAATAACAGAAAAAATATTTATGTAATGTTTTGGAAGAGAATGAACCTTAACTATGAATTTCATTTCTAAAATGATAACTCAGGAGAGTTTACATAGATGCAAGTATAAGAATAATTATTTCGAGATTTCTAATAATACTAATGGAACTAACCCTCTAATTATCTTGTAGTAGACAATGTGGAGGATCTTTGTCCATCAAAAGATTCTGTAAGGAGAAAGAAAGCCCACAGAAGATAGGAGATATTTGGAAATCATATACATGTTTTATGCCTTTGTAGAAGCTAGACATAAAGGACATACATGCTCATGGACATGCACATAAGTATCTGTATATATATATACACATATATGTGCATAGAATATGCTTCTGACAATAGAACTGTTAAGGTTGATGTGGGAGGGGGAGAAGGAAAACAATAATTACAGACCTCAGCCTACTGAGGAGAGCGAGTGATTGCGAAATACACTGCATAATATATTTCAATAATTTTTGAAATGTGTTGTATAACGATGGCATAAGGAATCTCAATGAGATCTGTTGGTCAAAAGAAGGCTGGAAGAGGAGAGAATGAAAGTTATAGTGAGGTTCATTGTGATTAAAATATTATCTATGTCTATCCGATGATATACCATAGTGAAACCTCTTTGAACAATTAATACACAGTGTAAGTGAAAAAAATGACAGGGATGAAAAATAGGCTCTGTTGGAGGCAGACAGAGGTGCCATCCAGAGTGTGGAGATAAGACAGAGGGCAATTGCGAATGAATATGGTCAGAAATTTTATTTGCATATATAAAAGTAAAACAAAAATCCTGTTGAAATTAATAGAAGAGGGAAGGCATAGGAGTGAAAGATAAGAGATGACAAAGTCAGTAACAATTTGATTGCAGAATACAATAATGCTAAGCAGAATCATTTACATCAGAAATGCCCCTGGAATTTTACAAAGGTTGCTTGGAGTAGACTCCATTTTAAGAATATAACAACCAACCCAGATGTCCCTCAATAGATGATTGGATCAACAAGATGTGGTATTTATACACAATGGAATTCTATGGTGCTGTCAGAAAGAACTTAATCGCCCCATTCGTAAGGAAATGGGAAGACTTGGAAAAAATCATATTAAGTGAAATAATCCAGATCCAAAGGAACATAGGCTCAATGGTTTCCCTCATTTGTAATAATTAATACAAACCTGGGACTCTCCTAGCAGAGGATTACAATAGCTCAAAATCTAGATACATAAGGCTATATAGGATGAGGCTAAATGAAAGGATCTTGTTTCCAGGATATGGAAACAAGAGCCATATGTGTGATTGTTGTTCTTAATCTACTATGTTATTTCTCATCTCTTTTGTTGTCACTTCATTATTCTCATACTGTTACAGTATCTTACCTTATTATCTAGTATGTTATATATATATATGTTTATTTGTTTATTTGATATCAGAAAGGGAAGGGGAGAAAACATGATGAGGGGAGGTGTTGGGGGGAGGGTAATGGGAACAAAAACATGAAAAGGGGTATCAATGTATTCACATACATTGCACCTTCTATCTGGTGAATACAACTGTAATCCTTCCATTAATTACAATTAAAAAAAGAAGTATAACAAGGGTGCAGACCTGGAGGAGCCACTTCAAGTGGCTTTGGATGAGCTGGGGCTGGAGGTGCAGTGGGTTTCATGTTCTCTGAATGATAAAAGTATAAACTGGAAAAGAATATCAACAGATCCTAATTTGCTCCATAAATACTTTGCACCATCGCATTTTCTTTTATAATATAAAAATATTCATTCTAAATCTGTTCACACCTGAAAAATAAAACCCATATGTTTTGTGGAGAAATGACGACCTAATGCATTTACATCTCAGCACTGCTTCCTCTGAGCTGAAATCATAAAGGCATCCAGGGACTCGATTTGAAGATTTCAATCAAAGCTTTCCATGTATAATGCTGAAATTCTCTTAAAACACTTTGAGTTTATGTACATGCATATCTGTATGTAATACTTAGATAGAGACCACTTATCTATGGATATTCTTTCAATGTTATGCCTATTTACATTAGATTTTTTTGGTTATACACAAGCAAAGAAAAATCAGACTGCACTTGTTATATTCATAATTAACTGAGATTTCCAGCTAGGATTTTTTAAAGTAAAAACGTGGTCAGTTTTCTAATGAAAAATAAATTAAATTATTTTTGCTGACCCTATGAGTTTTGCAGAAAAATCGCTACAAGTATTTTTTCATTTATGTTCACTAAAGTTTGCCTTAAGTTATAACCACAATTTGATTCATTAAAAGAACTACAGAAATAATTGCCTTAGTAGAAATATGACCTAGGCATATTTCTACATTTGGTATAGGAAGCCTTTAATACTGAAAGACTGATGAAGTAATTATGCAGCTTTGTAATCACAAACACTTCCAATTATTCAATAACACAAATCTTAGCTCAGAACTTCCATCACCAGTTCGTGGTAAAAAATATAAACTGGAAGGGTAATAATTGAAGGATATCTGTTTAACAGATTTTTTTCTTGTTCATACAAAAGTCAAATTATTCAATGCAAGAGTTGAACCTGACCCAAACCAGATTTCTGTTTATCTAACCGGCTTGGGAAGTCAACTAGAAGGACTCAGGAAATTTTTATTCACTTTATACTACACTTTTGACAATTTCCTAGGATCCAAACATGAAAAAACCCCAAATACCTACATTTGTGACAATAGTTCCACAGTGTTGGAATTTCAAGCAAAATAGTATTTTGACTCTGTAATATAAACATTATTATGGCATTCTTAGTAAATCAATTGAACTTGCTTAAGTTCTTTCTTAAATTAGAAAGGGCTTGTGGAAGGGGAAAAGATCCATGGAATGGAAGCTTTACCCTTGGCTTTTCATTGCTCAACCAGGAGAAAATAGCTACCAAATCCTCACATGGTTCAGAATGTCAGCCATAGATCACCCATGACAACTACTTAATGCTTTGTCTCACCAGGGACAATGTGCAACCTTCCATTGGAACTGAGGTGCTTTGTTCCATTCTAAAGCTGCCAACCATAGTTGTCTTTGTGGCCTTGCAGTAAGGTTTCTTTCCACTTTGTATTCACAGCTTCTTTCCTTTTCCACTAGTTTCCATGCTAAATCATCTCACCAGACTATTTATGACATGGTTGAATCTTCCCCAATTCTAATACCTTTCCTTGTTATGCCCAGAAAGCCACATACAGTATTTTGCCTCTGCTTTTGCCAAAAGAATACAAAGTAATGATGAAAAAGGCAAAGCAAAAAGTTGCATGTCTATCATCCAAGCTACTCATGGGGCTGAGAACTGGACTTCAGTACAAAGCTAGCTATGTTTTAGTACGATATGATATAGAAGCTGATCACAAGACTCATCCTACGACAGGGAGGATATAGGAAGAGTTTGATATTATTACAAAGAATAAATTTTATGCCACATTTTCATTTGGAGATGCATTTAAGACATTTTTAATGCACAAGTACAACAAAGCTATAGATGTTTATGTGAGAGATTCCCTCTACTAAGCCAGTGTCTTAAGAGGGAATAAAAACAGGTACTCTATAATAATATCCATCCTTTTTGTATTGTACTTTATTGTTGGGGTGATGTATAGAGGGGTTAAAATTACATATGTCAAATAATAGGTGCATTATTTTTATTGAAATTGTAATAGAAGAGTTACATTACATTCACCAGATATAAGGTGCATTACTTCACAAACATTGACACCCTTTCTCATGTCTTGGTCCCCATTTCCCTCCCCCCACCCCGTCCCTCATCTTGTTTTCCCCAAATAAACATGTATACAATATATCAGATAACAAGGTAAAATACCGAAACAATATGAGATGACCATATTCCAAATGAGAAACCATGTAGCCTATGTTCCTTTAGGTCTGCCTTACATCACTCAGTATGATCTTTTCCAAGTCTTTCCATTTTCTTATGAATGGGGTGATGTCATTTTTTATGATGGCAGCATAGAATTCCATTCTGTTTAAGTACCATATCTGGTTGATTGAATCATCTATTGAGGGGCATCTGGGTTGGTTCTATATCTTTGCTACGATAAATAGTTCTTCAATGAACATCATTGTGCTAGGGACTTTAGTATGTTCTTGTTCTGGACATTTGGGCAAATGCCAAAGAATGGGATTGCTGGGTCATAGGGGAGCTCCATGTTAATATTACTTTTTTGAGGAATACCCATACTGCTTTCCAGAATGGCTGAACAAGCTTTCACTCCCACCAACAGTGTAGTAGCGATCCCTCCTGGCTACATCCCCAACAGCATCTGTTGTTGTTAGATTTCTTGATGATGGTTATTCTAACTGGAGTGAGGTGGAATCTCAAAGTTGTTTTGATTTGCATTTCTTTTATGGCCAGAGATGTTGAGCATTTCTTCATGTGTCTATAGGACATTCTTATTTCCTCTTCAGAAAACTCTAGCCCACCTTTTAATGGGATGGATGTTTCCTTGAGAATTTGTTTTGAAGGTATTCAATTTTTTGAGCTGCAGATATATTTTAGATATGAGGACCTTGACTGTTGTATGGCTAATGAAGATCTTCTCCCACTCATTGTGCTTTCTATTCAATTTGCCACCTGTGTCCTTTGCATACAGAAGCTCTGCAATTTAATGCAGTCCCATTTATCCAATCTTTCATTAATTTGTTGTGATTCTGAATCTTTATTAATAAAGTTTTGACTTGTGCAAAGGAGACCTAGTGTACTTCCTATTTCTTCTTGTAAAGTTTTCAGGGTATCTGCTTTTACCTCAAGGTCTTTGATGCATTTGGAATTAATTCTGGTGTAGGGTGACATAGAAGGATCCAACTTTTGTTTTCTGCAGGTGTTTAACCAATTCTGCCAGGACCATTTGTTGAAAAGGCTCTTTTTCTTCCATGCTATTTTTTGGCTCACTTATCAAAGACTAGGTGGCCTTAAGATCTGTGGATTGATTTCTAAGTCTTCAGATCTAGAGCAATAAGGCAAGAAGCAAGTACAAAGGGGTTCCAAATAGAGAAAGAGAAAGTGAAACTTTTCCTCTTTGCAGATGATGTGATTCTGTATTTAAAGAACCCTATAGACTCCATTCCCAAGTTGCTAGAGCTGATTTGAAACTTTGGCAAAGAAGCAGAGCATAAAATTAACCCTCAAAAATCAATGGGTTTCCTGTATGCCAACAACAAGAAGAGAGAGGCAGAAACCAGTCGAGCACCTCTTTTGAAAATACTTAAGAATTAACTTAAGACATAAATGACCTTTATGATGACAACTTGAAAAACCTGGAAAAGGAACTTAAAGCAGAGCTGAGGAAGTGGAAAAGCCTCCCATGTTCCTAGATTGAAAGAAGTAACGTCGTGAAAATGGCAATCCTGCCATGGGCTATATACAAATTCAATGCATCTATGGAATGAGAAATTAGTGTTTTTAACTTTACCAGTTTGTATATAATAAAGTTCAAGTAATAAACTTAATTTGTTGATAGTCATACTTGCTACACTGATGGAAAAAATGATTTTCAGTCTCAAATGTTTCAAAAAAACTATAGAAAACTTTACTTTGAAAGTTATTTTTAAGAAAATATCTAAGTTATCTCATATTGTTACAGTATCTCACTCTGTTACCTGATATACCTGATATATTTGTATTTGATTATTTGAAATTGGATAGAGAAGGGGGGAAAACAAGTTGAAGGGTGGAGGTGGGGAGAGGGAAATGGGGAGCAAGACATATGAAAGGGTATCAATGTATGTGAATTAATGCACCTTCTACCTGGCAAATATCATGTAACCCTTCTATTAATTACAATAAAAAATATATGGAAAAAATCTGTGAATATAAAAGCTGGAATGGTTCCCAAACTTCTTTTTAAGTACAATCTAAGAAGAAAATAGGAAAGAAATCAATTAACCCAAATGTCTAGAATCACCTTTTTGTGAAAATATGAACTGGACTTCATTCCTTACCATAAATTATAGTAAACCATTATACAAAAGGGGGTATGACCAGTACTTTAATGAAATCACTGTACTTGCATCAGTACAAGAATTGTGGGAAAGTACAGCTGCTGCTACATTTGCTATGGACTTATCTTCTGATAAATCCATCCTAGAAGTAAAAATGCATTTCCTGCCTTTATCCTACCAAAGCCTGGACACCAGGATACTTTAGGATATCCACTGTCTCCATGGTTGACTGACCTGTGCAGCTGGCTTCCACAGCTGAGTATCAGAAGACAGTGCCATAGAACCTCACTACCCCAGGCAGAGCAATTCAGAACATGAATGATGGATGAAATTCATCTCAATACAACTTGTTTTCCCAGCATTATCAAGAAACCAAGGGAAAACATTCTAAACCAGTGTATATGTTTCCCCAGGGTTAGCTGTGTATTTGGGAATGAGAGATCAAGAGATGTTTCAAATTTCCACAACTGTAACATAGTTGGGGTTTGTATTCACAATAAACCTGCATTAAAAAGTAAACAACAAAAATAGAAAGAAAATATAAGTAAGAAACAAAAAAGGTAGAAGTTTTTGAAGTTTTGTTGAAATGCACTACTTCAGGGTGGTGCTTTTGCTGCAGCTATTTTGCAGAAATAAGTAGTTTGTGTGTGTGTGTGTGTGTGTGTGTGTGTGTGTGTGTGTGTTTCTAATCAATTATAAATGGAAAACCTAATTATCATTGAAGAAGTGTTTGGGGGAGGCGGCAAAATATTTCAAACAGTTGAATCACAAACAGAAAAAAATTAAAAGGTCTCTATGCAGGGAAGAAGTCATGGATCACTTGTATCAGACAAAGTCTGTGGTGTCTTGCAGCTTTAAAAATCAATTTGACAATGCATCATTCTAAACCTTGTGTAATTTCTGTATTAGATTGCATTTAAAAGGACATTCTGATTTTTGTTTCTGCAATTTAATAATTGCATAGTAATTCAAAATATTTATATGTTACAAAAATATTCACAAGAAAATAGGTTATCATAAAACAAAAACCAAAATTGTATACTGGTAATTCCAAATAACCTTCTTAGATTTATGCATTAACTACAGTTTTCTATAAAAGTATACAAATCACATTGCAGTAACTTCCAATTTGAGATAACATTACACATAATTTAAAAAACCTCTGAAAACCAAAGTTATTTTGAATTATGTACTGATTGTTGGAGAGAGAAAAAGAAAGGATGGGCATTTTGACATGGAAGCTCTTATCTATTACTTTGGAATGCAGAAGTATAAGCTCTGAATTTAGAAATCTGAACTATCCCTGTTATCTTCCTAACTCTATGACCCAAAGTGTTAGCAACTCAAATGTACTAGGGAATTTTAATGCATTATTCTACAGATTCTTTAAAGATTTTACAAAGACTCATGTCAGTCTATTTAAAATAGAATCAAAGAATCGTAGGAAACCTTGTTCTTTCTTTTATAAAAACATTCAGTATGAACTATTAAGAATGTTGGATTCTGTTCTTTACTCACAGAGGAATGGTAGGTTTGTAACACTGTCATTCTGGTCAAAGCAGACAAGAGCAGAGTCGACAGAAGAATTATGTCAGATTTTTGCCTCAATTTGTCTACACAATGTTACTGGTGAACTTGAGGGTTAGGCAACCGTCATCCCAGTCCTTGAATTACAAATATCTTGTATTTCATCCAGTATCGAATGCCCAATGTTTCCATGAGTATCCAAAATTCCAATCAATGTAAATGATTTCCTTATGGTCCTATAACTGTTCAGCAAAAAAATAAATAAAATTTTAATAAGCTTGGAATCCAGCTCCTAGGTCTCCTAACAAGGTACTTTACTACTACCAAAAGTTAAGAGATGGGCCTGGCATTTAGCTTATTGGTAGAGTGCTTGCCTAGCACGCACGAAGACCTGGCTTTGATTCCTTAGTATCACATACATAGGAAAAAGCCAGGAGTGCAACTGATGCTCAAGTGGAAGATCACTAGCCTTGAGAAAGTCCAAGGACAGTGCTCAGGCCCTAAGCTCAAGCCCAAAATTGGCAAAAAGAAAAAAAAGTTAAGAGCCCATTTTACTAAAAAGTGCCTCCTGCCCCCGTAACTTCCTTGTCATGTCTCCCTGTTCCCTACCCTTTGGAATTTCATTTGTTACCCTTGCAATTGGCCTCGTTTAATAAAGGGGGAGCTCATGTATCAGTCATACTATCACTCCCATCTGACATCCGAAGTTCATGAAAAGATACCCTGATTTGATAACACACATGCTTTCAACTTCCACGCAGCATTAACTCTGCCCTCTTCTTCACTTAGACTCCTAATTACCCAGTCCTTTTGGTTTAAAGTTGGTGATTCTTCCTAATCTTTCAATCCCCCCAAAATTCTGAGGAAAGTGCATGTAACACACTTAAACCTTAATGGCATGCCTGTTTGTTTTCTTGGACTTACACATTACTGAGTAGAATCTCTACTGAGGCCTCCTTGAACCAAACTTGTCTTTCTTCCCCCAAAGAGAAAGTTTCCAGGTCATGACACAGCAATGCGGGATATTCAGGCTTATGTATTCCTGAACTGTTCATAGCTTTTGCTGCCCTCTAGTAACCACTAGTAGCATGGCAGTAATTGAAGTATGAAAGTCATTATCATTGAATTGAGCTATTGGATAGGTTGTTCTGGCTTCATTCAAGTACAAGTACATGTGGTGTGACCAGTGGCACTGTTCTATGCTTTCCTGGCCAGAGATGTGCTTTAAAACTCAATTTTAAGGTTAGAGTTATAAATGTTAGCAGTGTTAACAACTACTTGTTATTACAGCATTTGGAAATCTGAGATGAGATCCACAAGTTCAAGGCAAGCCTACGCTATGTACCAGAGTGGGACACAAAGGAGACATTGTCTTAAAAACAAAGAGCTGGGGGCTGGGAGTTTTGCCTAATGGTAAGAGTGTTTGTCTAGCATACAAGAAGACCTGGGTTCGATTCTTAGTACCCCATACATAGAAAAAGCTAGACGTGATGATGTAGCTCAAGTGATACAGCTAGCCTTGAGTAAGCCCAAGGACCATGGTGAGTTCATGCTCCAGGACTGGAAAAAAAGAAAACGGAGGGAGGGGCTGATAAAGGGGTGTAACAATGCAGTCCTCACATGCAGTTTTTAATGTCTGAAATTCTAATTTTTCTAGGACAATTCTAATGACCATCAGTTCTTTTTTGGAGGGCGGGGGTCATGGAGCTTGAACTCTAGGCCTGGGCTCTGTTCCTGAGCTCTTCAGGTCAAAGCCACCACCTTACCCTGGTACTGGGTGTTGTCCCTGAGAGCTTCAGCTCAAGGCTACTGCCCTACCACAAGGCTATTGCTTTGAGCCACAGCCCCACTTCCATTTTCTAGTGGTTAATTGGAAATAAGGGTCTCATGGACTTGAGTGCATAGGATAGATTTGAACCAAGATCCTCAGATCTCAGCCTCCTGTGTAGCTAGGATTATAGGTGAGAGACATGTGCCCAGCTGACCATCAATTCTTTAAATCACCTATCTTCAAACTTAAAACTCAGGCAAAGACCAATTCGAAGGGAAGAGGGACCAAGCAAGCTAGTTTTTCCCAAATCAGAAATTAATTGAATATCTAGCAAACTGCCATTCAATACTAGATTCTGAAAACTCTTGAAAATTCCATTTTTGTGCAGATGCTGGAAACTCATGTGATGGGGCTGAAACCCTGAAGATCAGAGATGAACGTGACTCTAGGCAACTTTTGAGTGCTGAAGATCAAACACAGGACCTTGCACATACTTGGTACATATTCTATCGCTGAACTATATCTCCAACTCTGAAAAAATTATTTTCATTAAAGAATACTTTCAAAAAGATATTTTAATGGAATGCATGCTTCCAATTAGAACGCATTTTGTTATTAAGAACTTTATTGGGGAATCTTCTGAAATTGAATGAGTTGGAAGGAAGCAATCAATACTCACATGCTAATTGTGATGGTGTTCTAATGTCACATGGGAAAAAGTCCTTGTTTGGTGAAAAAAAATATGAAAGGCCTTCATCAATTTAACAAAATAAATCATGAAATCAAAAGTTTCTTATAATAACTTTGCATTTTGTTATGGAGACTAGAAACTACATGTTTAATAAGTAAATAAAAGAAAGCACAGGTCTACTGTCTTCTTTATTCTCTTCTCCATTTCTTGCAGATATTTATGTGCATTTGGTATATTGGCACTCTCTTTACCTGTTAGTGATCACAGTGTTTACAGATTTATATATTACTTTTATTGCAAAATTCTACCATTTGCAGCACTGTGTGTGATGCTCAATAACTCGGACCAATGGATCAACTCTGTATTCAGCTGAAGAAGGGCTATCAACAGAGGATCAAGCAGAGGTTGCCCTGTCAACAGGCAAGATAGCAGGGACAGGTGAAAAAATAATGCACTTAGCATAAAAATAGCATATATTGTTAAGCACATAAACATTAGATTTTTAAATATCTAATTCAACTTTAATAAGAAACAATGTATATGCCTGTAGAATATTTTTCCAAGTAGCCATTTTGTAATTTTACACATGTAACTTCATTGTCAACAACTACCATTAGAGTACAGTTGGAAACTAATGTTGACTTATATACCATATTGTTGGTATGAGATAGTCTCATACCAAATCTGAAGATGTGGCTTAGAATTCGCATTGCTATTATTTACAGGAAATTCATTCATATATACAAATTATATTATTTCTGTCTAAATTTGATTTGTACCAAAAAACATTTTATTTGCGTTTGCACACATTTTCTCTCACTAATTAAATAATTTCCCAACTCAACTTGAATTTGTCATCTCTGTTCCTAGATGAGAGAAACAACAAAATTGCATTATACTAATTTACATAGTAAGAATATGGGAATTATATTGCATATAAAGGACCAAATGTAAATATCAGTTTCAAGGAATGAAAAAGAATTTTGCAACAAAAGTAACCTAATGAATCCATATACCTTTATATTTAAAGCCCATTAATTATTGAAATAAATAAAAATGTTACATGGTTTGCTTTTGTTTTGAGTTAAAACAAAGATATCCTATTCTAGGCCTCTTCTAAACCCAGTATTATAAAACTGATGGTAGGTAAAACTAATTTTCTTACTTAAAGTTAGATGGAAAATGTTTGCAATTGTCTCAGATCTTCTTATTCAAACCCACTTGAGACAGGAAACCATACACTGAGGGCTGAGATGTGCAATGTCAGCTAATTATTCTGAAAAAAATATCCAAGAGGTTCAAACTGTGTCTAAAGTATCAACTATAGTATGTATGATAAATATAGCATATATTTATTTTTTTCAGGCAGGATCTCATTTTTGTTGCTTGGACTGGCCTCTAGCACATGATTTTCCTCCCTCTGTCTCATGAATAATGACATTATGGGCATGGGTGGCCAAGCCCTGTGAGTATAAAAAAATTTGCGTAAGTAGTTGTATTTGTAATAAGGATGAAACAAATATTGACATAGTCAAGACTGGGGTCTGAGATGAAGATCAGTAGAAGCGCACTTATGAAGCATGTGTAAAAATCTAAGTTCAAGTTGGCTTATGCCTGTAATCTGAGGATCATGATTCAAACCAGCCAGGACAGTAAACTCTGAGAGACTATTATGTTCAATTAACCACCAGAAAACCAGAAGTGACAATGTGGCAATGTGAGGCAGTAGCCTTAACTGAAGAGCTCAAGGACAGCACCCAAACCTGGAGTTCAAATCCCACAACCAAAATAAAAAAGTTCAGAGAGTACAGGAAAAAACTTCTGGTAGAAGGATTTCAAAGAAATACAAAATTTAGAACTGTTATATCAGGACAGGTGAGTGATACAGAAAGAGCTGTACTCTTTTACTACAAATTATACCAGATCAGTTGGGGTTGTTGTCCTATACATACAAGCTAGAAAAGTCTCCCTAAAGAAGGGAGAGTAGTAGCTTACAAACTACCTCTCTTAAATTTTTCTCACAAATTATATCCTACACTCACGCTAGATTAATCAAGTCCTAAATAAATGCAAAGGTATCATAAAATGTAATCTAATTATATATCGAAAAGAAAGACTCCATAGAAAAATTTCATGAAGTGTATTAATGACTACTATATTATACTCTAGCTTCACTACATGTCTAGCATTATAACTCAAAGCCATCCCACAGAGACAATTCAAAAGGAATATCATGAAAAATGGAGTACCTGGTCTTTACGTAATCTGACCATATCTTATATGTGATCACTACCAATCTAGGAGTCTAAGAATTTAAAAATAATCTTGTAAATATTTGTTGAGACAATCCAGTTGCCATCTTTCTAACAAATGCCAAGCAGGCATAGAGATGTCCTTGCCTACTATCTTTATGAGAAAGGCTGAGCAAGCCTGAAAATTATCCATCTTTCTATGTCCGATGTCCTGAATGACCTTAACATAAGAATATCCAAATATAGGCAAGGTGTGGTGGCTAACGCCTGTAATCCTACCTCAGGAGACTGAGATCTGAGTATCATTGTTCAAAGCCTGCCTAGATACTAAAGAAAGTGGGCACTAAAGTAAATTAGAGTCTTATCTCCAATTAATGACTAGAATATGGGAAGTAAGGCTATGGATTCAGAAGTGGGGCGGTAACCTTGAGCTGAAGAGCTCAGGTTCAGCACCCAAGCCCATAGTTCAAGCCCCATGGAACACACACACACACACACACACACACACACACACACACACAAATGAAAGAAAGAAAGACAAAAGAATGCCTGAACATGCTTCTCCCATAATTGCTTCTTAAACTATACAGTTAAAAGATAAATGTATTCATTATTGGGTGCTGGTAGCTCACACCTGTAACCCTAGCTACTCAGGAGGCTGAGATCTGAGGATTGCAGTTCAAAGCCAATCTAGGCACAAAAGTCCTTCAGATTCTTATGTCTAATTAACTACCAGAAAACCCATATGTTGCTGTGGTCAAAGTGTTAGAGTGCTACCCTTGACCTGAAGAGCTCAGGGACAGTGCCCAGGCCCAGAGTTTAAGTCCCACAGCAATCACTACCACCACCAATAATAACAACAAAAAACAGATAAATGTCCTCCTAAATTGAACATGCTTATGTAACCTATCCTAAAGTGCTTTCATATATGAGTTTACACAGATTCATCAAATAAAATTGCTGTACTTTTGTTCAAGGAAAATATTACCTTGAAAATAACTCATGTTGTCCTTTACTCTTGTAGGTGATAAATGTTGATCCACTCATTTATATCCTAGCCATTTTCACTTGATGTACATTTCCCTACAGCAAAATGCAAAGCTACTTACCCTTGGTTACCCTATTCTAGCTAATACCTCAGAAAGTCAAACAAGCAGCTTTGGAAGTTACAATCTAAAAATCTACTCTCATAAATAATAATCATGACTAACTTTCATTTTCAGTATTCAACAATATAACAACCAGAAGACATGCCCACCCCACTCCTTGCCCTTGTATGAATTTAAATACTTATTCTGGCAGTAGAATATTTGGCTGATATATATGATACCCTGATTTCATTCCATAGGTTCAAAAGGAAGTAAGTACTGCTTGCTTGCTATGAAAACATTAAGTGTTAATCTCCTTTCATAATAGTTAGACCAAGAAGTAGTGTAAGTGTCTGAATACAAATATTTCTATATAAAAATACCCTCTTTTCATTCATCTCAAATTTTTCTTATCATTGCATTTGCCAATGACCAATTTTTAAAGATATTTGGGGAAAAGCACTTTCAAACTGATTTCAATTTTTGTAAAATAAGTCATCCAAAAGAATTTCCTTTAAAATTTTCTTACATGAATATATAAGTAATGTTTAACATTATAATTATGACTGATGTTTTAAATGTACTATAAGTTAACTCTTTTTAATCAGGAATTCATATGGAAATTCCAAAGAAAAAAAAGGAATCAATCATGAGCGTAAGGTAGGCAAGTAAAATACTTATCTTCCAAGTGCTAGGCATTTAATTCAAAACCTTATAATACAAAATAAATGGATTGAAGGATTATGAAAATAAAATTAAAATTTTAATGAATTCAGCAATGTTCTACAAAGCCACTGAAGGAACCTGTCTACAAATGGAACGCTCTAATACTATAACCTTGAATGTCTACCTATAGGACTGTGAGGGAAAATCACTGTGTTCAAATGGCCTGGACACCATGGCAGCAGAGGCTTGCCAACACACCACACAAGAGAAGTTCCACAGTATAAAGATAGTTTGTATGTCTTCAAAGTAATCATTCCACCTATAGAAGGGAGGATACCTAAATGAACACAATCATGAACTAGAATGGAAATATCACAAGTTGCCAGTATCCAGAGATTCATAGGGAATACTTTTCAAAGTTTTATGCCAACACATTTTAGAATCTAGGTGAGATGTATGAATTTCTAGCCAATATTCACATATACAAACTGAACCATAAGATCTAATCCAACTAAACAGACCTATTTCAAGTAGAGAAATAGAAATGGCAGTAAGAGACCTCCCATCCTAACATAGCCCGGGTCTTGATGGACTCACTGTGGGATTCTATAAGGACTTCAAAGCAAAGCTCACACCAATACTCCTCAAACTCTACAATGAAATTGGAAGTGAAAGCTCCTTATCAAACTCATTCTATAAAACCAGCATAACCTTTATCCCAAAACCAGACAAGGACTAATAAAAGAAAGAAAACTATAGATCATTTCCTTGATGAACATTGGTGCAAAACTTCTCAACAAAATACTGGCCAATCGAATTCAACAACTCATCAAAAAATTATCTACTATGAACAAACAGGATTCATCACAGGGATGCAAAGCCGGTTTAATATACAAAAGTCAATCGATACAATTCATCACATTAACAGGAAAAAGGACAAAAACTGCAAGTCAAACAACATAATTCATCACATCAACTGGAACAAGGACAATAACCACATGATCATCTCAATAGATGGCGAAAAAATAAGCATTTGACAAGATCAAACACCCCTTTATGCTAAAAGCTCTGGAAAAACTAGGAATCTGTGGAGCTTTCCTCAGTATAATAAAGGCTGTATATGGCAAACCCACAGCTAGCATTATAGTTAATGGTAAAAAGCTAAAGCCATTTCCTCTAAAATCAGGAACAAGACAAGGATGCCCACTCTTTCCGCTCCTCTTCAAGATATTATTAACATTCCTAGCCACTGCAATAATAGAAGAAACAAACATAAAGGGGATCTAAATAGAGAAAGAGGCAGTGAAACTTGCCCTCTGTGCAGATGACATGATTCTATATTAAAAGAAGCATGTAGATTCCATTCCCACATTGCTTGACCCGATTTGAAACTTTGGCAAGCAGCAGGGTGTAAAATTAACCCTAAAAATCATACTAGGCACAGTGACCCACACCTCTGATCCTCCATACTCAGGAGGGTGAGATCTGAGGATCACAATTAAAAGCCAGCTGGGGCACTCAAAAACCTGAGACACTTATCACCAATTAATCACTAGAAAATGGGAAGTGGGGCTGTGTCTCCAGGGTTAGGACAGTAACCTTCAACTGAAAAGCTTAGGGACGGTGACCAGGCCAAGAGTTCAAGCCTCAAGAATGACAAAAAGAAAAAAATCAATGTCTTTCCATATGCCAACCAAAAGTGACAGGCAAAAATCAGGAAAGCAACTCCTTTTGCAATAGCATCAAAAAATGTAAATACTTAGGAATAAACTAAGGATGCAAAGGAACTTCATGATGAAAACTTTAAAAATCTGAAAAAAGAACTTAAAGCATGGCTGAGAAAGTGGAAAAGCTTCCCATACTCCTGAATTGGAATAATTAAAATTGTGAAAATGACATTCCTGCCAAGGACTATCTACAAATTCAATGCAATACTCAGCGCTGGAGGAATATCAATACCAAACTTTAGGCTCTATTACAGAGCTATAGTAATCAAAACACCTTGGTACTGGCACAAGAACAGGCCTAAGAACCAATGGAATGGAACTGAAGACCCAGAAACCAACCCGCAGACCTATGGTCTCCTAGTCTTTGCTAAGGGAGCCAAAATAATAGGATAGAAGAAAGAGAGCTTCCTCAAAAAATAGTGCTGGCAGAATTGGTTAAGCACCAGCAGAAAACTAAGGTTGGATCCTTCCATGTCACCCTACACCAGAATTAATTCCAAATACATCAAAGACTAAGATCAAAGCCCCAAAACGTGACAAGATGGAATAGGAGACACATTAGGCCTCCTTGGCACAGGTCAAAATATTTTAATGAAGACCTAGAAATACACCAAATTAAAGAAAGTTTGGATAAATGCAGAGCTTCTGTATGCAAAGGACATAGATAGCAAATTAAATAGAAAGCCCACTGAGTGGGAGAATGTCTTTACTAGCCATATAAAAAACAAAGGCCTTATATCTAAAATATACCTGCTGCTCAAAAATTGAATATCTCCAAAACAATCAAGGAAACAACCATGCTATTAAAAGTTGGGCTAAAGAGTTCAAGAGAGACCTCACTGAAGAGGAAATAAGAATGTCTATAGACACATGAAGAAATGCACAACATATCTGGATATAAAAAAATGCAAATCAAAACAACTTTGAGATTCTACCTCACTCCAGTTAGAATGGCCATGATCAAGAAATCTAATTACAACAGATGCTGTTGGGGATGTAGCCAGGAGTGATCATTACTACCCTGTTGGTGGGAGTGAAAAGTTGTTCAACCACTCTGGAAAGCAGTATGGGTATTCCTCAAAAGACTAAAAACCTATGACCCAGCAAGTCCTCTCCTTAGTATTTACCCAAATGTCAAGAGACAGGACATACTAAAATTATTAGCACAAGGATATTCATTGCAGCCAATAAATATGGAACTAACCCAGATCCTCCTCAGTAGAAGAACGGATCAAGATGATGTGGTACTCAGGCACAAGGGAATTCTATGCTGCCATCAGAAGGAAAGATATATTCCCATTTGTAAAGAAATGGAAAGACTTACTAAAAATCATATTAAGTGAAGTAAGCCAGATGCAAAAGAACAAGGCTCAATCAAGGATTCTCCTAGAAGAGGATCACAATAGCTTAAAAGCTATGTACATATACTCATATAGGATAAGCCTATACAAAATGAACTCCAGGATATGGAAACGAGAGGCTTGACTTTGTGACTGTTGTTCTTAATGTACTATATGCCATTATTTCTTTTCTCATTTATTCCCTTATGGTTAATCTTATGTGATTATTGTTACGTGGTGTACTGTATATACGTTTATTTGAAATAAGGAAGGGAAGAGAGAAACAATCTGATTGGGAGGGGTGGGAGGAGGGATAATGGGACAAAAACATGAATAAATGTATCAATGTCCAAGAAGTAATGCACCCACTACCTAAGGAATGTAACTGTAACCCCTCCATACATTATCTGACAATAAAAAAAAATGTTCATCTAAAGAATTTTCAACTCCCTCTTCAGCAATTGGCTCTATAGCCAAGAAAATCACCCTTTCTTCTGCTGGGGCAATCACATTGGCTTCTTATACTTACTTTCACCTCCCATTTTGGAGTTTCATGTTCACTACCTTCTCCTGCTAATAATTTCGATCTAGAGATAAGTAATGCAATTATGAATTGGCAAATTTTCTATTTACTCTAGTATATGAAGTTTAAATTTGATTATGTTACCAGTACTTATAAATATGATAAGCTTATGTATAAAATTTACTACCTGTACTTGCTTAATTCATTTTCATATTCTTCACTCTGCAACCCAAACCAGAGAGTGTTGTCCCCATGATGTGTCACCTTCTCTTTAGCAATATTCCCATTCATCAAGAAAGCCATAACTCTCGGCTGTGTGTTTGGCCTAATGGTAAGAGTGCTTGCCTAGCATGCACGAAGATGCAGATTCAATTTCTTAGTATCACATAGAGAAATCTGGAAGTGGTACTGTGGCTCTTGTGGTAGAGTTCTATTCTAGGGAAAGCCCAAGGATAGTGCTCATGCCCTGAGTTCAACCCCTGCACTGGCAAAAAAAAGAAAGCCATAATTTTCCTCTATGACTATATTATATTAAAATAATCTTCTGTGAAGTGGGTTACATCATGCCATCATTTTTCAATAAGTCTCTTCTCAGTCTCCTAGTTACTTTCTCTACAAACATTTCTACCTGTGGGAACTCATCACTCCTATCTGGGATTTTCTTCTTTGAAGTTTCTGCGCTCTAACCCCAAGTCATCTCAAATACCATTCTACCATATTATACATAATATATTGATATTTTTTCATTATTTCTGCACTCAAATCTTGAATGCAGGGTGCCAGGCACCTGTACAATACCATGTGCATAATGTGATAGTCTAATATGAATACTTAATAAATATAGCAAACTACCTATGAAGAATTTTTGCGTTTTCTTATTTTGTCTTTCTATGCCTTTATGATAAGAGTTGTTCTTTACCACTTCCATCTATTAAGTCTGACTTTTTTTTTATTTTTCAATGTATCTAAAGATCCACCTTTAGATTTATCACCATGTTCATTACCACCACCCCAGAACAGTTGACATGGTCTCAACAGAATTAGTGAAGTGATTAATTTTTGGCTTTAAATCTTGCTCTCTTTAATATACTCTCCAAAGTAACAATCTGATCATTTCGAAAGAACAAAAGGGGATGACATTTATTCCTTAATGACCATCTTTAAATTGTCACAGCAAAGTGCAACCTACAACACTAACATACCTGGCTCTTCCTTTTTCTCCCATTTCTTTTTTTACTATATTTCCTCATGATTATTCTAACCAGGTAGTCTTCACTGGGTTCCCCTTTTACTGTGCCCTTGGAATTGCTGACACTAAATGTTGGATAGGTAAAATAAATGCTCTTCTCTTGGCCAGCTCACAAGTATCCTCTTAACATTGAAATAAATTCAAGTACATATTACTCCATTCTTCCTTAAACATTTTTTGCATTTGTGAATCAGTTATTATTGAAATAGTTTGAAAAAAGGAAAATACTCTTTCAGACATAAGACTATAAAATCTCCCATGCATAATCTTCCATTCTCTATACGTAATTACCAAATAAATGCAAAGAACTCTAAAACCCCATACAAAGGTAAACTTATACAATAGACAGTCCCATGAATGACTCATTTTGGAAATTGTCAACCAAGGAAACCTATTTCATCCTTTATTTTTTATACATTAGGATGAGATGAAGTCTCCAAAGTGAAGCTATTCTAATGGAATTCCTGTTCTTTTAAGAAATGAAATCGGAGTGTTTTGTCTCGTCTCTCTCCCACTTCCCCATCATACTCTTTCTTCCAAAGAATTACAGTGAGTGTAGCCATCTGTGAGAAAGTTATCAGTCCTCCTAAAAAAAAATCACGATACCTACTCCTGAACTCAACCTTCAAAAATCAATGTGAAAATGTTCATTATTCAAAACATATAATCAGTGGTAGTTTCATGGCAGCACGACCTGATGACGACAGAGGAAGTTATCTTTAAAAAATAAAAATTTCCCTAATAAATGAAATGCAAGTTATTTTCCAACTTAACTGGGCTTTCTAGAATCAGTTGATCTTTTGTTTACCATTTACACTGAATTACCAAATAAAAACACATAAAATATCCAACAGCTGCCATTGTGAATATTCTTCATCTGCTACATGTAATCCATTTCTTACATTTTTTTGCTTTGTTTCATTTGAACTTACTACACAACTACTATTCCATGTCTTCCAAAAATGTTTCTAAAACTTTACTAATCACCATGCAATTAATAGGTCTTGTGTTCCTATTAATTACTTCTTAAATGAATCATTCATTTAGGAAGAAAGTTCTTCTTTGCATAACATAAACAAAAAGTGTAGGTGGGCAATGAAGCATGAAGATGAGTAAAAAATTAGGTAGTGGAATTTGTGTTACCTTCCCTCCAAGCTCATACCTCTACAACATATCTAAAAGTACATAAATCATGAGGAGATAAAATCTGAATGAGGAATTATTTTATTTCTTCCTCTATGATGCCTGACATTTTAGCATATCAGTTACATGAGTGAAATAATATGGAATTATCCTCCTGGATCCAAATTTCAGTTCTGCAATTTCTGTCTTAGGTAAGCAAGGGTAATTTATATAGCCTAATAGTTCGATTGTTTCCAAGTGTTAAAATAAGGAATGAAAACAGCCTACAGTTAATAAGAGGAAATCATAATACAGCATGTCATAGCAAATTAATAAAACCATAATAACATCCTAGCAAAAACATTAAGGCTCAAAATAGCTGACAAGCCTACGTGGAATACTCCAGCAAGAAAATCTTATGAATCACCCCAGGGAAGAAATAGAATGGAGGTAAGACAGTATTGGTTTGGATTCAATTATCTGTACTTTTCAGTACTTGAAATGATTATGGATAATATTTTTATATAGAAATAAATACAAGAGAATGAAGGTGGGGGAAATGTACAATAGGATTGGACTATATGAAACCATACTCTCTTCATCCAATCTATTAAAGAAACAAGAGGAAAACACATATTGGTTTTCCTTAAAATTCATTTGTCATAACTAGAATAATGGGTATTCAAGTTTCCTCATTTTCATTGCTTTCTAATCATCTATTCCCTTCTGCTGTATCAGGTTGTTTGTGTTTTAAAGAAAGAAATACTACAATTTCCCACTTGTTAAAAATGTGTAATTTCATTAATCATTTTCATAATTTCATTGTTATTTTCACACATACATATGCATTATAATTCAACATGTCTCATCACCCTCACTTTTCCCCTCCCTCTTCCCACTGGTTCCTTCAAACAGTCCTCTTTTATATTTATGTCACATTACTATGACTACTACACTGCTGGTGGGAATGTAAACAAGTTCAGCCACGCTGGAAAGCAGTGTGGAGTTTTCTTAAAGAACTGAAAATAGACCTTCCCTACGATCCCGCCATACCACTTCTGAGCATCTACCCTGAACATCATAACCCAAGATATGATAAGGACACCTTCTCAGCTATGTTCATCTCCACAATATTCATAATAGCTAGGCGATGGAAACAATCCAGATGCCCTACTGCAGATGAATGGATACAGAAAACGTGGTATATATACACAATGGAATTCTACATAGCCAACAGACAAGATAAAAAAATGGCATTTGCAGGGAAGTAGATGAATCTAGAGTGAATCATGCTGAGTGAGACAAGTCAACACCTAAAGAACAAAAGGTGCATGGTATCCTTAATATGTGCCTATTAAATCCAAAGAGTACAAGAGCGAGGACTCAATATCTGCATACCCAATGCTAAGGACATGGTAATGGAAATATAAACATAACTATATAGATAGAAAAACCTATGAAGCTATAGACATAATGTTTTATTTTCTAAAATTAATGTTTCTATAACATACAAACCCTTAGCCTAATTTTGATTTAGTTCTAAATACTAAGTCTCAGTGATTGTAAATAGAGATTCCCTTCTTCAACACTAGTTTGTTAAACCTGTCATTTAAAATATTATGTAAAAATCAACGTTAATAAAGTAAAAAAAGGATTTTCATTATTTCCTCAGATTTAATTAATTGCTACAACAAATCATAGAAAACCATAACAAGGTCCGATCAGCAAACACTGATATCTTTTATTATATAACCATGCAGGGAATATTTTAATTTCAAATCATATTGGATACAAACCCTGATACTTACTGGTATATATACATGTATAGTAATGATTTTCTTGTTATTCAAAACTTCTGTTGCAGTTACAACTATTCTCAAAATCATCATAAGCCTAACACTTAAGTGTTTACAAGACCTAAGTATAATAAGCACTGTTTCTTTTCTTAGCCTTTGTGCCCAAGGTGAGTGTTGTACAACTTTGTTTTCCAGTCCAATTTTGACTTTTGATATTTAATTTGTGACAAAAAGCTCAAGGACTTTTCTTCTTCCCAAGCTGGCTTTAAACCACTCAAAACTTAATCCTCAGACCGAAATCCCCTGAGCAGCTACTGTTATAGTCATGAGCCAATAATGTCTACCTCCAAACGTGAATCTAACTTTTAATCAACATCTCAAAGTGACTGCTGATGGGCTGGGAATTTGGATTAATGGTAGAGTGTTTGCCTACCACGCATGAAGGCCCAGGTTCGATTACTTGATACAAAGGAAAGAATCATAAAGTGGTGCTGAGGCTCAAGTGGTAGAGCTCTAGCCTTGAGAAAGTCCAAGGACAGTGCATAGGCCCTGAGCTCAACCTCAGGACTGGCAAAAAAAACCAAACAAACAGATTTCAAAGTGACTTTTAAACATGAACTGTATTTTAAAAGAGCAAAATAACAATATTGTGATTCTCAATATCTCGGGAAAAATTAAATACACAAAATTATGTTAAGAGCAATTTATTGATTCAAACATAACATGAAAATTCAAAAAGATTCTCAGTAACCAAGTGATATGGGGTTACATACATTGGATAAGTACATATGGGGACGAGAGAAAAGAAAGATGCTAGAAGATGGAGGGACAGAATATGGGCTGAAACTTCTTCCGTGCTGGCTCCTAGCAGATGCTCCTTTTGCTGCTTTTGGAAGTTCTGCTTTTTGGTCATCTGGAACCTAGTCAAGTGTTAAAGAACAATAAGAACAATTAGGAAGACAACTGACTGATAGAATTTTTTTTAAATCAGGTAATATGCACAGAATTGAACCCATCTACAATTCTATCTGAGAATGGGAGACTGATCTTAAGTTGGATTAAGGATGGGAACCATCTGGGGAAAAAGGTCAGAAGGACCCAACTCAGTACAAAAAGTGGCACAAGTACATATCAATCACTACAATTTATGTGAAAATTTTAATGGAAAAGGTATTGAGCATGCCATCCTAGACTAAACATGAGATCCTCAAAGACAGTTAAAGGGTGTGAAGAGGGGGAGGAGAGGGGGAAGGAAGAGGAAAAATATCCCTTTTATATCTAACTTTTTTGCTTTAAATAAGACTTGAAAAAGTACATTACATTTTAAAACCAAGTTCATTTGGGGATAAAAATACAATAAGAGATACCAACTAGAATGAATACAAACAAATACCTTAGACAGGAGATGGGAACATATAACTGGAGTCCAGAAATCTATCATGTCAACACTGAAAGTTGACAAATTCCTCTCTCCACAGGGGACCTAAAGGACATATGAAAATATGCAGAAGAGATTTTCAAAATGGCTTTGAAAGATAAGACATACAAAATATTCATGAGATATCACAGATATTGCATTGGGGCAGCAAAACAAAATTATGAAGAAATGGGGCCTAAACCCTTGGAAAGACCAGTTTAAGAATGACCTATTTTTATCTAATAAAATATAAACAATGAAATATAAAATGCTCAAAAATTGTATAATTTACAGCAAGGTGAAGGAGAATAGGTGGAGGAAAGAAAATGGCAATACAGCCATGTGTAGATAGGGACTGGCTCAAATATATCCAAAGGAATCCCCACACCCTAACTTTAACATACTGCTTCTATTTAGATTTGAGTTCCAAAGCAGAGTCGTTCTGTACGTATTTTATTCTAAAATCATTCTTCAAGATGACTTTAATATCAAATTGAAATGATCTGTAAGGAGAGAAGCACTATCTGTTACAATGAAACTAGCCAATTCAGGAAGAAAGTACTGCACACTACAGCACTAGCCAATTTTTCCCAAAATCAGGAGGCAATAAAAAGTGGTAGATCAGGAATTTTCATGGTAAAAGCAAAGACAAATCAAAGCCCAGCACTGGCAAGTGACATCCCCACCACTATCTTTTACAATACAGCCTCTGATCATCATCAACAACTCCAGGACAGCTGAGAAATTAAAAAATAATCGTTATCAAGAGATACTGGATTGCAGTAAAGCAAAAGCATTTGACATTCTGGTTTCTCTGAATCTATGGACTAGCTAAAGAACAAGAGACTAGTCACACATCAACTACCATAGTGCCAAAATATCCCTAACTGAAGGCAGATGTCTCCTTCACAGTCAAAATCTCATTCTGAAATCCCACACAAATAATACCCTGGGTAACATGTTGGCACACTCAAACCACTTTCCCAGTAACCTAGTAACCTACTACTTTCCAAAAGCTTGTTAATTTCAGGATATTCATTATTAACCTCAACAAACTAAAGTTTGAGGAAAAGAAATAAGTCTTCCTTATTTTTAAATTCTGCACTCTAATATGCAGTTTGATATGTTCAATGGTTGAATGTCTATTTGAAGGAACCATTAGTGATATACAATTACATGCATCTCTGTCCTCACAGCATTCACTGTGGAACACAATAGTTTTCTGTTGATATCAACTGTAAACAAGTTGTGCAGACTACATTCAAAATTACAATCCACTAGACTCAACCCGTATGTGCTATTCCCTAACCATTGCATTGGGTGTGTAATGTACTTAAGAATATGTGCATCGTAGAATATGTGCAATGCCCAGTACATTGCAATATTGAGTAGTGACATCCCCGTGAAGTAATCACTGCAGCCATCTTTTTCTAAGTGTGGCATTGTGACAATACCTATAAGACAGGAAAATTGGGCTAAAATAAGTAAATCATGAGATTGAAGCCAAAGTAAACTGCATAGTGAGATACTACAAATATCTATGACAGTTCATCTTCAGAATACAATGAATGATGCTCAGGTTCCTTTTTTTGAGGAAATAATTTACAAGAGAGCTCTAGCCTATCAAATTAAATATTTCTAGTTTTCATTATGTTTCCATAATTAAAGGGAGGAGTATGTATCTTACAAGGTAGATGGTCAGGACAATTATCAAATCACTTATCCTCTCCTAAATGGAAACAAAAGTAAGGGATATGCAGAAATGAATGAAAGTAAGAAAATGAAGATCAAAATTATATGAATAGTGAAAAAGATATAACCCCAAATAATTCCTATTAAACAAGTGTTCCAAGTCGAACTTACATGTTTCTCATCAAAGGATACGAATACACCCTTAGAAAATTAGAATACTGTTCACATGTCTCACTGTTATATTACACCACACCTGGCTATAAAAATACTTTTCATTGGGAATCAGCTCAATCCTACTCAAATCTTACTAGGTACAAATTCTCCACTGTTACTGTCTTCACTTATGAATCTAGAAAATATCCACATGAAAATCTAGCAGTATGATGCTGAATTATCCTAGAGTTAAACATATCATTTCTATGAAGAATGGGACATGCTTATTATCCCAAAATGCCTGAAAGAAGATTCCCAGGTAACATCTTACCATTTCTTTCTTTAGCAAAGAATGCTACCACATTGAGGATGCTGTCACATACGTATTTCCAAATCCTTTCCCTCCTTTATGCGCCTTTCTGACTGCTCATCTGCAAAAAGTAATAGAACATGTTTCTTTCAACCTGGAGCAAACAAGCAGGACATTTCCCCTATGCTATCAAAACTGGAATACAGCAAACATGTCAAGTAGCAATCTAGATCTCCCCAGGCCCAACAGACATCAAGGAGCAACACAAGCCTCTCACAACTCATTGAACCACACTGCTCATATTCAAGAATGATTTATTGTTACCTTCCACTTAACTTCGGTAATAGCAAGGAAATTTATTGACAAATTCAGGGATCCTCCTCAAATCCCTCTATCACACCTATATACAATTAAACAGTAAACAACACCAAAACAAACATATACATGATAGCAGTTACACACAGGAGAAAAAGATTTGAGAAAAGAAACTGACACATGCAGAAAATAAATTTATTTCTGAGTACTCAAATTTATCAAACTGCTACACACTTACTTATTCATTTACATATGCACACAATTAAGAGTCTGTAAGTACACATCGCTAACGTATTTAAAGTACATACACATATATGGTTTATATGTATTCATGAGCAACTTATCACAGTGAATTCTCATCTCTAATTTGAGGATGGCTGAGCTTTTCTGATAAAAGTCAATCTAAAAAATACCCATCCTCCCTAGAATTCCAATGATTAGCATGCAAAAATTCACTCTTAAATGTGTTATTTTCCTTACAACTAAAATAGGAAAGAGGGAGGCAACTAGCTCCAAAAGACAGGGCAAAGGATCAGGTGCTAGGTAATCCAGACTTGGAATTCTGGTTCTGGAAGCAAAATGAAAAGTATATAATCCTTACATTATGCAGAAATGTAGCCCGAGTTCTAAGTACATCCTATTCTGCATTCTTCCTTTCTTAAACAGTTTCCTGGACAATCCTCGGAAGGATGCAAAGTATCATTCTTTTCAATTGTCTCCAAACAATTCGATTATGCACCCAAATTGGAAAATAAAGATAGGCATCATAACAATTTCCATAAATATAGAGCAAAAAATTTATGCCTCATTTCTAAATACTACCTCATTGCCTGAACCTCCATTCGCTAGATGATTCTAACACCTCTGCATATGTGGAAATCCTCTCTTAAACTAACACAGTATTCAGCCTGTTTGAGAATATATTAAATACTATATTTTATAAGTAAGTAGCAAATGGTATCATACCACCTTTTAATCATGGATGACTAATGAAATGTTCATCAATCAAATTTTAACTACCAAGTTTGTACACATAAACAAATAAATAAACATAGAAGAAAATGGAAAAGGGGTTTAAACAGTTGTATATACAAAAGAAACATATCACAGGCCATTTACTACCTCTTTTTAAAAGGCTGGAACATCACAGGGATTAATTTTCTCAGAAACAGCCTCAATCAAGAATGTGCTATTTGTCTTGAATATCTAGTGAGTAGATTTGATGACACAGAGACTAGATGGTATGTAAAGCAAGCCATTTCTTAATTTAAGAGAAATCATTGCAGCTGTAACATGGTACATTTACTTAAGTCTTCTAGAAATACTAGGTCAACATCTCCCACCCTGACTGGGGATCCATAACCTTGGTGAATCTGATTACACAGATATTACAAACCTCATTGTGCATAAACAAGGGACTTTAAGCATACCCTAATTTCTAATGTAAACAAATGTTACTTCCCTGCTGTCACATGTTAAGCATTTCTGTGTCCTGGTTTTGCAGAATCTTCAGGGCTCCTCAGGGCAGAAACATCTTCCTTGTGACAGCAACATTCAATCTACATGCGCAATTACCTATGAAAGGAGCAGGAATTCCACAATAAGTAACTGTTAAAACAGATCTTTGGGGGTGTGGCTCAAGTAATAGGGGATTTTCCCATGAACTAAACATTCAACTCTAATGACCAGTAACAGAAAGGGAGAGTGGGAAGGAAAGAAAAACAAAATTCCCTAGAAAGAACACAACAGGAAATAAGGAAATATACAACTTACTTACACTGAGGGGAGTAATGGCAGAAGAGAAGACAGGGGGGAAATATTTCTGTGTACCTTTGAAGTTTAAAGCGTTAGGACAAAATGAATAGACATCCAATGAAAAGCAAGTAGACATCAACTGCATACCTCATACAAGCACACAAGCTTCCCAGGCAGAGGATATTTAATCTCTGCAGGAAGCAGGAAGATGCAGTAAGGTAATATTTGTCAGGCCAAATAGCATTTGCTGTCCCTTGGTTATCTCATATTGTTACAATATTTCACCTTGTTATCTGATATATTTTATATATGCTTAATTGGTTATTTGAAATTGGACAGGGAAATCAAAACGAGTGGAGGAAGGGGGAGAGGGAAATGGGGACCATGTCATGAGAAAGGGTATCAATGTTTGTGAAGTAATGCACCTTCCTATCCAGTGAATATAATGTAACCTTTCTATTATTACAATAAAAAATATATGGAAAAAAAGAACAAAACTAACCAGTCCATGGATCTCACAACAGCTCAGTAGTCATAAGCAGTGATGAATCTGAGAAAAACCACATACAATGTTTATGCAATGAGTTTCTACAAGGAAACAATTTGAAAACATATTAAATTCTACTTTGGTTTTCTATTAGTGAGTAGACATAAAGTACGGTTAGTAGAGTAAGAACAAATAAGGAGTGTATAAAGTTTATAAATCTCACATTTTAATTTTTTAATAATTTTTATTGTGATTAATAGAAGGGTTACATTATATTCACCAGATAGAAGGTGCATTACTTCACAAACATTGATACCCTTTCTCATAACATGGTCCCCATTTCCATCCAACCCTCCCCCCACTTGTCTTGATTTTCCCCCTTCCCTATCCAATTTCAAATAACCAATAAAGCACATATAAAACATATCAGATAACAGGGTGAAATATTGTAACAATATGAGATAACCAAAGGATTGCAAAAGAGATGAGCGATAACATAATACATTAAGGACAACAATCACTCATTATATGGCTTTTGTTTCCTTATCCAGGAGGTCTTACATTTAGTGTCATACTATTTGGCCTAATGTCTCTAGATTTTGTTCTACTGTAAATCTTTGCTAGGAGACCCCAAGATTTGTACTGATTATGACAAATGAGGGAGACTATTGGGCCTATGTTCCATTGAGTCTGGATTACTTCACTTAATATGATTTTCTCTAAGGTTTTCCATTTCCTTATAAATAGGGTGATGTCATTCTTTCTGACCGCAGCATAGAATTCCATTGTGTATAAATACCACATCTTGTTGATCCACTCATCAACTGAGGGACATAGGGTTGTTTCCATATCTTTGCTATGGTAAATAGTGCTGCAATGAACATCATTGTGCTAGTGGATTTAGTATGCCCTTCTTTCTGGATGGTTGGATAAATGCCAAGTAGTGGAATTGCTGGGTCATAGGGGAGCTCTATGTTTAGTCTTTTGAGGAACTGCCATACTGCTTTCCATAGTGGTTGAATGAGTTTGGACTCCCATGAAAAGTATAGTAGTGATCCCTCCTGGCCACATCCCCTCCAGCATCTGTTGTTATTAGTTTTCTTCATCCTGGCCATTTGAACTGGAGTGAGGTGGAATCTTAGGAATAGGAGACACACTAGGCCTCCTTGGCACAGGTCGAAACTTTCTCAATTAGGAAAACACAAAAAATCAGAGAAAGGCTCGATAACTGGGACTGCATTAAACTGCAGAGCTTCTGTATGGCAAATGACATAGATAGGAAGCCTACAGAATGGGAGAAGATCCTCACTAACCATACAATGAACAAAGGCCTCATACCTAAAATATATCAACAGCTTAAAAATTGAATCACTCCAAAACTCATCTCCAAAGAAACAACCATCCCATTAAAAGATGGACCAAAGACTTAAAGAGAGTCTTCTCTGAAGAAGAAACAAAAATGGCCTATAGACACATGAAAAATGCTCAACATCTCTGGTCATAAAAGAAATGCAAATCAAATCTCACATTTTTAATATCATAATTTTAAATACATACCATTTGTAGATTTCAAAATTTCCATACAAATCACAATTAAGTTTTTTAATGTTAGGACACCCATCACTTTATCACTAAATATACTGACAAAAATATACTATTGAAGAAAAGGAAGATTCAAATGTTGCATTAATTACACTGAAGTAAAATAAAATAAAATTCCTTTCAAATAAATTCATTGAATCTGAAAAAAAAACAATTTGTCCAGTAATTCCCTAAAAAAACATACCTCAGCAGGTCTGCCTCCTTTCGGGAATGAAATGTTTACTTATGAAGCTCAGGGATCAAAGACAGATATCCATCAGGATCTATTTATTGTGGTTGAGAGGAGGAAAGTTATGATAAAGAACTAGATATAACAGGAAGATGGAAAAACGAAGAAACTGAGCTTGTCAGCCCACTAACAAATTCAGAACAGGATACAGACATCTGCAGACACTCAAAGATATCTTTTGCTGTCTTCTAAAGTACCCCAGCATTATACAAACAACCAGGTATTAGAACCATGCAGGGAATGGGTCCTAGTGCTTCAAATATACTACAGGGTTAGGGAGGTAGAGAAGTCCAGTCTTCTAAATTATAATGAGGAATAAATAAGCAAAACGAAACATCAACAAGGACATAAGGTAGAATCCTTAAAAGGGGATCTAGTGGTTACCTTCTTATTTCCCAAGATCTCTGACAAGTCAAGAGTAAAATGGGTACAGTAAGATAAACACAGGTGGGAATCAAAAAATCAGGAAACTTAGCATCTAATCATACCACTGGAAAATAGGAGGGTCTTGATTACTACAAAAAAAAAACAGAGAAGTATACGTGAAATTTTAGAACAATCAAAACAACTTCGTCAAATAGCCTGCAAGAAAATTACTTTTATGGCAAACCATATTTATATACAAACTCGTATGGGCACTACATGATCTGCGAGGAATTCTGCTCAGGAAGTAGAATAACATAAACACACACCATCTAAGATAAAATTCACTTTAGAACTATACAAATTACAAAATGACTGAAGAGATGGTGCAATAACCTCCTTAAGTTACTTCTCCTTCCACAAGCAAAGGTCTATTGAGCTTTATTACATGGTGTCGTTAAAACTTGGGCATGGACACACAACAGTATACTATAGACTGACTTGACACTTTGAAGAATTACTTTCATTCAAATACACATATCATTTCAGTAAGGGGAAAACACCACAGGACTTGGAAACATGCTATGACATTGACAAGGAATGCAACTGATCATTAACAATTAGTAGTATTTTTTTAAACATTTTCTGCCCAATTACACATAGTCCACCAAAGTCAAAAAAGTTTCATGTACTTACAAACAAACTTATAAAAAATACTCCCCAAAATTTTCCAGGAATACCATTCTAGATACTCTTCATTGGCTTCAATTGTATTAGTCTAATGAAGATAACAAATTAAAATATTTAACATAACAATGAAAGAAAATATTTTTAAAATCATTCCTGTTGAAGAAATTATAACAGGCAAAACAACAAGGAGAGTACTCAGGTCACATGAAAAAGATAGATGCTACAAAATTTTCATTTGGTAGGATGGGACACTCACTTGAAGAGAGGTCAGGAGTTACAGAATCAATACTAAGTAAAAAATTTTCCTGCTTGAAAAATATGCTGGCAGCAGAACTGTCAATGACATATACAATACACACAACACAAAATGTACAAACCTTGTAAAATAAAAAGGAATCTTAATAAAAATATTAACGCTATTAGTCCCATTCAGTTTTGTCCAAAAATCATTTGTTCATAGAAAAATGTTAGAATTCAAAAGCAGGTTTTTAAATACAAACACCCACTTAAAATGAAGCCATCAGTGACTCTGTATAATATATTTCCATTATACTCAAAAACAGCAAAAAAAACCACTTGTGCAGAATACATCAATAATTAAATTAGCTTTAACATGACACTCAACTGAGTCAGCAATATGGTAATATAAGAATGATGTAAATATCTTCATTAGGTATAAAATTAAATAAAGGAAATATGAAAGAAGAAGCTTTTCATAAATTGAGCCATGCTAATGAGGTTTAAAAAAAATAACAGTATGACATGACATACACAAAATACTTAATAGATGTGAGGAATTAAGACAGCAAGTCCAACTGCAAGCTTCAAAGATGAATAAAAGAACTGCAGTAGTTTCCAGGCTAGGAGTTGTTTATAGAATCTAAAAACTGTTGGCGATCACATCACCATTAATAACTTTTACTTCAACAATACATCTTTCTTCAGATTCAATTGATAATATACATCATCAAGGTAAAAATTACATAATTCCAAAATGTGTGTGTGTGTGGAGGGGAAATTGTTACCCTCACAAAATCCTCATTTTTTAGGGATGAAAATATAGAAACTAATGGCCCAAATCCCAGGTACTATTCAAGAAGTCTGTATCTATTCCATGGCTTAGCAGCATCCTAAGAATATGACAGATAAAGTCACCAACAGCCTGCAAGGAAACAGTCGACATTATACTATATGAGTAACACTACATCAGACCAGAAAGAATTTAGCAATGTACTTTAAAGCAATACAGAAGAAAACAAAATCAGGAACAGAAAAGGATTTTTACAAAAAATGAATAAACAAAGCCAGTGCAGGTCACAGAGAGGTCAAGATTTAGGAATTCGTTTTTTTAATTTTTAAGGTGATCCAGAGCTTGTTATTACAAGATTATGGACCATGAAATTACAAAGGCCAGGATATTAGGTCCAGAAATTGAATACCATGTATATGAGGCTGATTCACGAGTACTCAATATATGAGATAAAGGTATGTCTGTAAGAAAAAATGAAATGGTGTTTGGGGAAATCAGGTATAGATAAAGTGGGATACTGAGGACGCCGGAGGCATTCGCGAAGCGGAGCTGGCCGAAGAGAAGAAAGGCAACCATCCCTTAGTGCTTCCTTCAGAACAATGGCTGAATTCATGGACTATGCTTCACGTCAGTGTGGGAAATATTATTCATCTAAGACAGAGGAAGGAGGGGCAACACATGTTTTCCGTTATCACAGAGGGAAGTTGGAGCTGCACCTGTGCACAGATTTACACCATGGTCAGGCTGAGGACATCTCTAAGGACCTCTACATAGAAGTATATCCAGGTATCTATTCTGTCACTGTGGGCTCAAATGCCTTAACCAAGAAGACTCATGTGGTAGCAGTTGATTCAGGACAAAGTGTGGACTTGATCCTCCCTGTGTGATGCTGCCATCCACATCATACTTTTTTTTTAAACAAAACAACAAGAGTAAATCCACCATATGATTCTCATCATGATGACATATGAGGCCTGCTTTTAGGGCTGACTGTGGAGGGTCAGCCTTCCTGGGACTTGGAGTCTGTTTTGGTGCCCATTTTCACCTGAGAGTGTAGGGTTCCCCTATCCACATTTGCCTGGAAGCAATAATGTAATAATGCTGTCTGAAGACTTTTTACTGCTGGCTTTCCAAGTAAAGGCTAATTATGATAATAAAAGGACAAATTTGGAAACAGAATTTATTTTTATTAGTATATAAAACAAAACACAGAAGTTGGGAATGTGTCCTAGTGGTAGACCTTGCCTAGCATGCATTAAGCCCTGAGTTTGACTCCTCAGTACCACATACACAGAAAAAGCAAGAAGTGGTACTATGGCTTAAATGGTGGAGCACTAGCCTGAGAGAGCTCAAGGACAGTACCCAGGCCTTGAGTTCAAGCCCCAGGACTGAAAAAAAAGTGACCCAGCTGTTTCTGAAAGATTACCGAGAGGCTAAAGACACATGTGCCAAAGCCTCATCAGGCCACCTGCTCCTGGGCCCCTCCTCTGCTCCATCTTCCAGGAGGCCTTAATGGAGTGAAGACACTGCTGCTTCCTGTGACCTGTGCTCTATGCTCTGCTTCCCTCCACTAAAGGTCTTGTCAGCCTCTCTTTGTAATCCCTCCTCAGGTATTTACCATTATTATCATTTAACTTCTTGTAATAAAAATAATGCAGAAATTCTTTAAAAAAGTGGGATTCTTCCAATTAATAAAACTATAGTAAAATGAGAAGATGAGTAAATTACACACAAAAGCAGGAAAACCAGTGTTTTCAAAGACTAACAGATGGAGGTTAAACACTTATTTCTTCAATAGTATAATGACCTTTAAAGAGGGACAAGAAAACCCTTAAAAGAGGGAACAAACAAGTATAGTCAAAACTTCAATCTCTCTTGTGTTCAGTAGTGGGCATAGGCCATAAAACAAGGACAGGACAGGAAGAACAAATGCATTTTTATGAAATAGTACAACTTTAGCTCAATAGTAAGAAAATACTAAACTCAATACTAAACAAAGGAACTCAGTGGGATTTGAGGAAATAGGTGCAAAAAGGTGGAAATTCACATAGAGACAATGATGGAACAGGATGCAAAAAAAAAGGCCAAAGAGAGAGGAACAGAAACAGTGTAAGGAAATACATCCAGCAATTTTAAAACAAAAAAGCTTTTAGAAATATGGGAAGACATATGGAGGAATGGGCAGTCAAAGAAATCAAGGCCTAATTATACCAACCTACAAGGTAGACATAACTTCATACCAAAGATAGGGAGATGCTGTCAAAAGAGATGAGAAGAAGGGACAAGCAAACACATTTCAGAGTCCAGTAAAACAAAGTATATGAAGGAGTACACTGGAAAAAAGGTGAATACAATAAAAGCACTTAAATTAAGCAACTTGGAAGGAAAGAACCCTGATGGGAATAAAAATCAGCAACGAGGCAAAAGACAGAGAAAGAGCAGAGGAAAAGAAAGAAGTCTACGTAACAGGGATACCAGATGAATCTATGGTAATGCAAATAAAGGCCAACAGAAAGAGAAAACAAACCAGAAACACAAAAAATGAAAACCAACAAAACAAAAAAACAGAAGTAAAAATTATAAAGTAAGCAAAAAACATAGAACGGAATAGACCAAAAGCCACATACAAAAGCACTCAAAGAGGAAGAAGATGAACCAAAGAGAATAAGCAAGGAAAAACCTAAGTGTAAGAGAAAAAAGACAACGAAAGGATGTAGCATGCAATATAGACATATTCTATGACAGAATAAGGACCCAAACAAATAAGGCAAGACTGATCATAGTTTAAGGAGAAAAGTAGACACAACAATAAAGTAGGGTCAAAAAACTGAAAATACATTGAAAAAAGTGACCATTGAAAGGGATAAAAAGAAACATAAGGCATGCTTTAGTCCCAATGCAAAAAGGAAGGGGTAGAGAAGAAGAAATATGCCAGTTAAAAGTGAACATAGAACAACAACAGGAAACAGAAAAGGGATGTTTAACATAGGGAAAAATACAGGAGAGTAAAAAGTATACAGACTACAGAAAGAAGTGAGAAAGAGATCAGAGTTTGGCCAATGATAGGAATTACATAGAATGAACAAAGACCCAGGTTGAATTTCTCAGTAAAGTACAGATAGAAAAGGATGATATGGTAATATGCCACACAGGTAGAATACAGGTGCTGTGGAAAGCCCAAGTACAGAGATCAGACTGTGAGGTGAAGACACAAAATACATTAAAAAAAAACAACAACACTAACAACAACAAAGAAATAAATAAAACAGGAAGAACAGCAAAATGCAAAGGTGAAGTACATAAATACGTTGATGGAGAAATTAAGGCAATAAAAAAGTGGTCATGTTGCAGAGCTAGAGAAGACATCTAAATGGCCAGATGGATGAGGACACAATTTACAGAAAAAATGAAGGAGCACAGAGGGGCAAGAAGGGGGATGAGGAGAGCCCACAAAAGGAGGTGATGCAAGAAGCAGGAAAGAGTCATGATGGAAGGAAAAGAGGACAGACCAGGGGGCAAGGAAGCTGCCCACAAAAAACGCACAACTCCACGAAGACCAGGCCAGGCTGTCTGGCCAAGGACAAACATTCAGGATGGGGTATTGGCCTGACTCAGAGTAAGGTGATGGAAGAAGGCATCAACTGGGTCAAGCGATTGATGTTGGGTGGCAAGATGGCCAATGGACACGAGTGAGCTTCGGCAGTCACAGAGCAGGCCATGAAGACCTGGCACAAGATTGTGACCTAAAAGCCCGAAACAGGAATGGGGGTTGGAGCCAGTCCCGCCATTGAGAGGCAGGGAGGGGACACGGGGGATGAGCAGAGGGAGGAAGGATGTCAGGGGAAGGACAGCAGGTAGGAGGGGATACAAGAAGGGGCAGGGGGTGGAGGGACAGTACGACACAGGAGAGCAGGAGGCAGGAATGGGACAGAGGATGTTGGCACAAGCAGAGTTCCCCGGAAGGCTAATGGCCAGCAACAAAGGGCAGGCAGGGTGACCGAGGCCAGGACAGCCCTTCGGGATGGGGTCCTTGCGTGGGGCAGGAGGGAAACTGGATAGAACCCAGGCAAAGAGGCGACAAAAGAAGAAATAGAGAGGCAAGAGGGAAGGAAGAGAGGACGGCACAAGGAGCCAGGTGGGCGGGCCAGCCACAGCCAAGGCCCTGAAGGGCGGGCAGCGCTTTCTGACCGAGGACACCCTTTCGGGACAGGGTCCTGGCCTGTCCCAGGGTTGGGTGCCAAGGTGGGGCCGCAGGGGAGGGGCAGGAGTGGAAAGGACGGCCCAAGAAATGACAGCAGAGACAGACGGGTTTGGTGCAAGCGGGGTACACTGGAAGGCCACCCAGCAGGTGACAAAGGCAACCAGGGTGACCTGGGGCAGGACATCCCGTCAGGACAGGGATCAGGCCCTTGTGTGGGGCAGGAGGGACACTGAGGAGGACCCAAGCAAGAGGACGCAAAAAGCAGGTACGAGGCGTTAGGAAGAGAGGAAGGCGCTAGGACGCAGGGAAGTGGCCCGAGCACTGCCCCCAGGCCGGGAATGCCATGCCAGGATGTCTGGCCAAGGACATCCTTTGAGACGGGGTCCAGGCCTTTACGTGGGACAGGAGAGACAGTGGAAAGAACCTTCGTGAGGAGGCAATGCAACGGTCAGGAGAGAGGCAAGAGGGAAGGAAGAGAGGAGGATGCAAGGAGGGAGGGTGGCTGCCAGGCCCGAGCCTAAGTGCTGAAGGATGGGACAGGCTGTCTGGGCCAGGCCAGGACAGCCCTTCAGAATGGGGTCCTGGCCCACCCATGGGGCAGGAGGGACAGCGGGGAAAACCCGCGCAAGGAGGCGACGCAAGAAGAAGATGCGAGAATTCAAGGAAAGAAGACAGGACGGCGCAAGGATGCAAGGAGGACACCCGGGCACTGCCCACGGCCAAAAAGTCCAGGCCGGGCTGTCTGGCCAAGGACACCCTTTCGGGATGGGGTCCTGGACTGACTCAGGATAAGGGGATGTGTTCGGCACAACTGTGGGGTCAGTGACCGCCTGTGAGGTTAGTGACTGTGACTGTGGGGTCAGTGACCTTGGACCCACACAATTGTGTACACAAGGAAGTAGTTCTTATCATGATTGCTTTAAGCAATGTCAATCAGTTATTCTCATGATAACTTTAAGCAATGTCAATCACATCTTATCAAGATGACTTTGGGCAATGTTTATAGCTTCTCATTTATCCTATTTCTGACATGATTAGTATTTTGTATGAATGTAGCCTTTGGCAGTTCCCTAGTTTTAAGAAGAGTATTTAAGGTGGGAACTTGAGCTCACAACCTACTTGGGCTGTAGTTCTCCTGAACCCCATCTGTTTGTCTCTCTTATATTTGTGCCAACTCCCAGCCCCCTATTTGAGGAATCCGAATCTGCGAAACCTGGTTTCCTGCCGGCTGGCTCCAGCAGGGATGGAAGAGGGCATTACCTGGATCAAACTGTTAATGTGCGGGTGGCAAGACAGGCAATGGAGGTGAGTGAGTTTCCACAACCACAGAGCTCGCCATGAAGACCTGGCACAAGGCTGTGACCAAAGGGCCCCAAGCCGGGATGGGGATATTGGCGAGCCCCGCCATTGAGTGGCAGGGAGGGGGAGCGAGGGACTGGGCAGGGGGAGGAAGGAGGTCAGGGGAAAGAGAAGGAAGGGAGGAAAAGCAGGGGAGGGGTAGGGGGTCGGAGGGACGGCAGGACACAGAAGAGCAGGAGGCAGGTTTGGGGGGGAGGATGTCGGCACAAAGAGAGGTCCCAGGAAGGCCAAGGGCAGGCCACAGAGGACGGGCAGGGTGACCTGGGCCAAGACAGCCCTTCGGGACAGGGTCCTGGCCTTTGCGTGAGGCAGGAGGGACAATAGAGAGAACCGGTGCAAGGAGGCGACTCAAGGACTCACGAGAGAGCAAGAGGGAAGGAAGAGAAGACAGCACAAGGAGGGAGGGTGGATGCCAGGCCTGAGTCGAGGCACTGAAGGCTGGGCCAGGCTGTCTGGTCCAGGCTAGGCCAGGACACCCCTTCAGAATAGGGTCCTGGCCTCTCACGGGATTGGGGGCCTGGTGGGAAGCACCAGGGGAGGGAGCAGGAGAAAGGGATGGGGCACAAGATGTCCACGCAAGCAGAGTTCCCCAGAGGGCCTCAGGGCCAGGCACAGGGACCTGGGGCAGGACAACCCTTCGGGATGGGGTCCTGGCCCTTGCCTGGGGCAGGAGGAACAGTGCAGAGAACCCGCGCAAGGAGGCGACGAAAAGATGCAGTAGAGAGGCAAGAGGGAAGGAGGAGAGGAAGGCGCAAGGACGCAGGGGGGTCGCCAGGGGACTGTCCACGGCCATGAAGGCCAGGGGGACTCTCTGGGCCAGGCCAGGCCAGGACACCCTTTCGGGATGGGGTCCTGGCCTCTCATGGAACTGGGGGGCTAGGGGGGAAGCACGGAGGGGGGCGGAGGGAGCAGGAGGCAGGGTTGTGGCAGAGGATGTCGCTGGAAGCAGAGTCTGGCCAAGCACGACCTTTCGTGATGGGGTCCTGGACTAACTCAAGCCAAGGAGAAGGAAGAGGGCATCACCGGGGTCAAGATGTTGATGTGCGGGTGGCAAGATGGCCAGTGGAGGCGAGTGAGCCTCCGCAGCCACAGAGCAGGCCATGAAGACCTGGCACAAGGCTGTGACCAAAAGCCCCAAACCGGGATGGGGGTCCTGGCCAGGCCCGCCTTTGGGTAACAGGGAGGGGGTGCGAGGGACTGGGCAGGGAAAGGAAGGATGTCAGGGAAAGGGCAGCAGGTAGGGAGGGAAGGCAGGGGAAGGCCAGGGGTTAGGAGGGAGGGAAGGACACAAGAGAGCGGGAGGCAGGGTCAGCGGAAGCAGAGTTCAACGGAAGGCCACCGGGCCGCCCACAGAGGCAAGGCATGGGGACCTGGGCCAGAAAAGCCCTTCGGGACGGGGTCATGGGCCTTGCGTGGGCAGGAGGGACAGTGCAGGGAACCCGCACAAGGAGACGACACAAAGACGCACAAGAGAGGCAAGAGGAAGGAAGACAGGACAGCGCGAGGACGCAGGGGGGTCGCCCGGGCACTGCCCTCGGCCATGAAGGCCGGGACGGGATGGCTGGGCCAGGCCAGGCCAGGACACCCTTTCGGGATGGGGTCCTGGCCTCTCACAGGATTGGGAGCCTGGGGGGAAGCATGGGGGGGCGGAGGGAGCAGGAGGCAGGGTTGGGGTAGAGGATTTCGGTGCGAGAGGAGTTCCCCTGAAGGCCACCGGGACAGCTACAGAGGCCGGGGATGTGGACTTGGGCCAGGACAGCCCTTCGGGAGGGGGTCCTGGCCCTTGCGTGGGGCAGGAGGGACAGTGCAGAGAACCCGCGCAAGTAGGCGACGCAAAGACGCACGAGAGAGGCATGAGGAAAGGGAGGACAGCAGAAGGACGCAGGGGGGTTCACCCGGGCATTGCCCACGGCCTTGAAGGCCGGGACGGGATGTCTGGGACAGGCCAGGCCAGGAACCCCTTTCAGGACGGGGTCCTGGCCTCTCACGGGATTGAAGGGTTGGAGGGAAACACGGGTGGGGGGGCAGAGGGAGCAGGAGGCAGAGCTGTGGTAGAGGATGTCAGCGCAAGCAGAGTCTGGCCAAGGATGCCCTTTCGGGATGGGGTCCTGGAGTGACTCAAGCCAAGGGGACGGACGAGTGCATCACCGGGGTCAATCTGTTGATGTGCGGGTGGCAAGATGGCCAGTGGAGGCGAGTGAGCCTCCGCAGCCACAGAGCAGGCCATAAAGACCTGGCACAAGGCTGTGACCAAAAGCCCCAAACCGGGATGGAGGTCCTGGATAGTCCCGCCTTTGGGGGGCAGGGAGGGGGTGCGAGGGACTGGGCAGGGACAGGAAGGATGTCAGGGAAGGGCAGCAGGTAGGGAGGGGAGGCCGGGGAGGGGCAGGGGGTTAGGAGGGAGGGCAGGACCCAAGAGAGCAGGAGGCAGGGTCAGCACAAGCAGAGTTCCCCGGATTGCCACCGGGCCGGTCACAGAGGCCGGGCACGGGGACCTGGGCCAGGACAGCCCTTCGGGACGGGGTCCTGGCCCTTGCGTGGGGCAGGAGGGACAGTGCAGAGAACCCGCGCAAGGAGGCGATGCAAAGATGCACGTGAGAGGCAAGAGGGAAGGAAGCGAGGACGGCGCAAGGACTCAGGGGGGAGGCCTGGGCGCTGCCCTCGGCGATGAAGGCCGGGCCGGGCTTTCCGGGCCAGGACAGGCCTGGACACCCTTTCGGGACGGGGTCCTGGACTCTCACTGGATTCAGGTTGGGGGGATACACGGGGAGAGGCGGAGGGAGCAGTAGGCAGGGCTGGGGTAGAGGATGTGAGCGTGAGAGGAGTTCCCCTGGAGGCCACCGGGCGGCCACAGAGGCCGGGCACGGGGACCTGGGCCAGGACAGCCCTTCGGGACGGGGTCCTGGCCCTTGCGTGGGGCAGGAGGGACAGTGCAGAGAACCCGCGCGAGGAGGCGACGCAAAGACGCACGAGAGAGGCAAGAGGGAAGGAAGAGAGGACGGCGCAAGGACGCAGGGGGGTGGCCCGGGCACGGCCCTCGGCCATGAAGGCCGGGCCGGGCTGTTTGGGCCAGCCCAGGCCAGGACACCCTTTCGGGACGGGGTCCTGGCCTCTCACTGGATTGGGGGGTTGCGGGGAAACACAGGGGGAGGCGGAGGGAGCAGGAGGCAGGGCAGGGCAGGGCAGGGCAGGGCAGGGCAGGGGTAGGGCAGGGCAGGGCAGGGCAGGGCAGGGGTAGGGCAGGGCAGGGCAGGGCAGGGTTAGAGGATGTCGGCGCGAGAGGAGTTCCCCTGGAGGCCACCGGCCGGCCACACAGGCCGGGCACCGGGACCTGGGCCAGGACAGCCCTTCGGGACGGGGTCCTGGCCCTTGCGTGGGGCAGGAGGGACAGTGCAGAGAACCCGCGCAAGGAGGCGACGCAAAGACGCACGAGAGAGGCAAGAGGGAAGGAAGAGAGGACGGCGCAAGGACGCAGGGGGGTGGCCCGGGCACGGCCCTCGGCCATGAAGGCCGGGCCGGGCTGTTTGGGCCAGCCCAGGCCAGGACACCCTTTCGGGACGGGGTCCTGGCCTCTCACTGGATTGGGCGGTTGCGTGGAAACACAAGGGGAGGCGGAGGGAGCAGGAGGCAGGGAAGGGCAGGGCAGGGCAGGGCAGGGCAGGGGTAGGGCAGGGCAGGGCAGGGCAGGGCAGGGGTAGAGGATGTCGGCGCGAGAGGAGTTCCCCTGGAGGCCACCGGCCGGCCACACAGGCCGGGCACCGGGACCTGGGCCAGGACAGCCCTTCGGGACGGGGTCCTGGCCCTTGCGTGGGGCAGGAGGGACAGTGCAGAGAACCCGCGCAAGGAGGCGACGCAAAGACGCACGAGAGAGGCAAGAGGGAAGGAAGAGAGGACGGCGCAAGGACGCAGGGGGGTGGCCCGGGCACGGCCCTCGGCCATGAAGGCCGGGCCGGGCTGTTTGGGCCAGCCCAGGCCAGGACACCCTTTCGGGACGGGGTCCTGGCCTCTCACTGGATTGGGGGGTTGCGGGGAAGCACAGGGGGAGGCGGAGGGTAGGGCAGGGCAGGGCAGGGCAGGGGTAGGGGTAGAGGATGTCGGCACAAGCAGAGTCTGGCCAAGGACGCCCTTTCGGGATGGGGTCCTGGACTGACTCAAGCCAAGGGGACAGACGAGGGCATCACCGGGGTCAAGCTTTTGATGTGCGGGTGGCAAGATGGCCAGTGGAGGCGAGTGAGCCTCCGCAGCCACAGAGCAGGCCATGAAGACCTGGCACAAGGCTGTGACCAAAAGCCCCAAACCGGGATCGGGGTCCTGGCCAGTCCCGCCTTTGGGTGGAAGGGAGGGGGTGCGAGGGACTGGGCAGGGACAGGAAGGATGTCAGGGGAAGGGCAGCAGGTAGTGAGGGGAGGCCGGGGAGGGGCAGGGGGTTAGGAGGGAGGGAAGGACACAAGAGAGCGGGAGGCAGGGTCAGCGCAAGCAGAGTTCCCAGGAAGGCCACCGGTCGGGCCACAGAGGCCGGGCACGGGGACCTGGGCCAGGACAGCCCTTCGGGACGGGGTCCTGGCCTCTCACTGGATTGGGGGGTTGCGGGGAAACACAGGGGGAGGCGGAGAGTAGGGCAGGGCAGGGCAGGGCAGGGGTAGGGCAGGGTAGGGCAGGGCAGGGCAGGGGTAGAGGATGTCGGCGCGAGAGGAGTTCCCCTGGAGGCCACCGGCCGGCCACAGAGGCCGGGCACGGGGACCTGGGCCAGGACAGCCCTTCGGGACGGGGTCCTGGCCCTTGCGTGGGGCAGGAGGGACAGTGCAGAGAACCCGCGCGAGGAGGCGACGCAAAGACGCACGAGAGAGGCAAGAGGGAAGGAAGAGAGGACGGCGCAAGGACGCAGGGGGGTGGCCCGGGCACGGCCCTCGGCCATGAAGGCCGGGCCGGGCTGTTTGGGCCAGCCCAGGCCAGGACACCCTTTCGGGACGGGGTCCTGGCCTCTCACTGGATTGGGGGGTTGCGGGGAAACACAGGGGGAGGCGGAGGGAGCAGGAGGCAGGGCAGGGCAGGGCAGGGCAGGGCAGGGCAGGGCAGGGCAGGGGTAGGGCAGGGCAGGGCAGGGCAGGGCAGGGGTAGGGCAGGGCAGGGCAGGGCAGGGTTAGAGGATGTCGGCGCGAGAGGAGTTCCCCTGGAGGCCACCGGCCGGCCACACAGGCCGGGCACCGGGACCTGGGCCAGGACAGCCCTTCGGGACGGGGTCCTGGCCCTTGCGTGGGGCAGGAGGGACAGTGCAGAGAACCCGCGCAAGGAGGCGACGCAAAGACGCACGAGAGAGGCAAGAGGGAAGGAAGAGAGGACGGCGCAAGGACGCAGGGGGGTGGCCCGGGCACGGCCCTCGGCCATGAAGGCCGGGCCGGGCTGTTTGGGCCAGCCCAGGCCAGGACACCCTTTCGGGACGGGGTCCTGGCCTCTCACTGGATTGGGCGGTTGCGTGGAAACACAAGGGGAGGCGGAGGGAGCAGGAGGCAGGGAAGGGCAGGGCAGGGCAGGGCAGGGCAGGGGTAGGGCAGGGTAGGGCAGGGCAGGGCAGGGGTAGAGGATGTCGGCGCGAGAGGAGTTCCCCTGGAGGCCACCGGCCGGCCACAGAGGCCGGGCACCGGGACCTGGGCCAGGACAGCCCTTCGGGACGGGGTCCTGGCCCTTGCGTGGGGCAGGAGGGACAGTGCAGAGAACCCGCGCAAGGAGGCGACGCAAAGACGCACGAGAGAGGCAAGAGGGAAGGAAGAGAGGACGGCGCAAGGACGCAGGGGGGTGGCCCGGGCACGGCCCTCGGCCATGAAGGCCGGGCCGGGCTGTTTGGGCCAGCCCAGGCCAGGACACCCTTTCGGGACGGGGTCCTGGCCTCTCACTGGATTGGGGGGTTGCGGGGAAGCACAGGGGGAGGCGGAGGGTAGGGCAGGGCAGGGCAGGGCAGGGGTAGGGGTAGAGGATGTCGGCACAAGCAGAGTCTGGCCAAGGACGCCCTTTCGGGATGGGGTCCTGGACTGACTCAAGCCAAGGGGACAGACGAGGGCATCACCGGGGTCAAGCTTTTGATGTGCGGGTGGCAAGATGGCCAGTGGAGGCGAGTGAGCCTCCGCAGCCACAGAGCAGGCCATGAAGACCTGGCACAAGGCTGTGACCAAAAGCCCCAAACCGGGATCGGGGTCCTGGCCAGTCCCGCCTTTGGGTGGAAGGGAGGGGGTGCGAGGGACTGGGCAGGGACAGGAAGGATGTCAGGGGAAGGGCAGCAGGTAGTGAGGGGAGGCCGGGGAGGGGCAGGGGGTTAGGAGGGAGGGAAGGACACAAGAGAGCGGGAGGCAGGGTCAGCGCAAGCAGAGTTCCCAGGAAGGCCACCGGTCGGGCCACAGAGGCCGGGCACGGGGACCTGGGCCAGGACAGCCCTTCGGGACGGGGTCCTGGCCTCTCACTGGATTGGGGGGTTGGGGGGAAACACAGGGGGAGGCGGAGAGTAGGGCAGGGCAGGGCAGGGCAGGGGTAGGGCAGGGCAGGGCAGGGCAGGGCAGGGGTAGAGGATGTCGGCGCGAGAGGAGTTCCCCTGGAGGCCACCGGCCGGCCACAGAGGCCGGGCACGGGGACCTGGGCCAGGACAGCCCTTCGGGACGGGGTCCTGGCCCTTGCGTGGGGCAGGAGGGACAGTGCAGAGAACCCGCGCGAGGAGGCGACGCAAAGACGCACGAGAAAGGCAAGAGGGAAGGAAGAGAGGACGGCGCAAGGACGCAGGGGGGTGGCCCGGGCACGGCCCTCGGCCATGAAGGCCGGGCCGGGCTGTTTGGGCCAGCCCAGGCCAGGACACCCTTTCGGGACGGGGTCCTGGCCTCTCACTGGATTGGGGGGTTGCGGGGAAACACAGGGGGAGGCGGAGGGAGCAGGAGGCAGGGCAGGGCAGGGCAGGGCAGGGCAGGGCAGGGGTAGGGCAGGGCAGGGCAGGGCAGGGCAGGGGTAGGGCAGGGCAGGGCAGGGCAGGGTTAGAGGATGTCGGCGCGAGAGGAGTTCCCCTGGAGGCCACCGGCCGGCCACACAGGCCGGGCACCGGGACCTGGGCCAGGACAGCCCTTCGGGACGGGGTCCTGGCCCTTGCGTGGGGCAGGAGGGACAGTGCAGAGAACCCGCGCAAGGAGGCGACGCAAAGACGCACGAGAGAGGCAAGAGGGAAGGAAGAGAGGACGGCGCAAGGACGCAGGGGGGTGGCCCGGGCACGGCCCTCGGCCATGAAGGCCGGGCCGGGCTGTTTGGGCCAGCCCAGGCCAGGACACCCTTTCGGGACGGGGTCCTGGCCTCTCACTGGATTGGGCGGTTGCGTGGAAACACAAGGGGAGGCGGAGGGAGCAGGAGGCAGGGAAGGGCAGGGCAGGGCAGGGCAGGGCAGGGGTAGGGCAGGGCAGGGCAGGGCAGGGCAGGGGTAGAGGATGTCGGCGCGAGAGGAGTTCCCCTGGAGGCCACCGGCCGGCCACAGAGGCCGGGCACCGGGACCTGGGCCAGGACAGCCCTTCGGGACGGGGTCCTGGCCCTTGCGTGGGGCAGGAGGGACAGTGCAGAGAACCCGCGCAAGGAGGCGACGCAAAGACGCACGAGAGAGGCAAGAGGGAAGGAAGAGAGGACGGCGCAAGGACGCAGGGGGGTGGCCCGGGCACGGCCCTCGGCCATGAAGGCCGGGCCGGGCTGTTTGGGCCAGCCCAGGCCAGGACACCCTTTCGGGACGGGGTCCTGGCCTCTCACTGGATTGGGGGGTTGCGGGGAAGCACAGGGGGAGGCGGAGGGTAGGGCAGGGCAGGGCAGGGCAGGGGTAGGGGTAGAGGATGTCGGCACAAGCAGAGTCTGGCCAAGGACGCCCTTTCGGGATGGGGTCCTGGACTGACTCAAGCCAAGGGGACAGACGAGGGCATCACCGGGGACAAGCTTTTGATGTGCGGGTGGCAAGATGGCCAGTGGAGGCGAGTGAGCCTCCGCAGCCACAGAGCAGGCCATGAAGACCTGGCACAAGGCTGTGACCAAAAGCCCCAAACCGGGATCGGGGTCCTGGCCAGTCCCGCCTTTGGGTGGAAGGGAGGGGGTGCGAGGGACTGGGCAGGGACAGGAAGGATGTCAGGGGAAGGGCAGCAGGTAGTGAGGGGAGGCCGGGGAGGGGCAGGGGGTTAGGAGGGAGGGAAGGACACAAGAGAGCGGGAGGCAGGGTCAGCGCAAGCAGAGTTCCCAGGAAGGCCACCGGTCGGGCCACAGAGGCCGGGCACGGGGACCTGGGCCAGGACAGCCCTTCGGGACGAGGTCCTGGCCTCTCACTGGATTGGGGGGTTGCGGGGAAACACAGGGGGAGGCGGAGAGTAGGGCAGGGCAGGGCAGGGCAGGGGTAGGGCAGGGCAGGGCAGGGCAGGGCAGGGGTAGAGGATGTCGGCGCGAGAGGAGTTCCCCTGGAGGCCACCGGCCGGCCACAGAGGCCGGGCACGGGGACCTGGGCCAGGACAGCCCTTCGGGACGGGGTCCTGGCCCTTGCGTGGGGCAGGAGGGACAGTGCAGAGAACCCGCGCGAGGAGGCGACGCAAAGACGCACGAGAGAGGCAAGAGGGAAGGAAGAGAGGACGGCGCAAGGACGCAGGGGGGTGGCCCGGGCACGGCCCTCGGCCATGAAGGCCGGGCCGGGCTGTTTGGGCCAGCCCAGGCCAGGACACCCTTTCGGGACGGGGTCCTGGCCTCTCACTGGATTGGGGGGTTGCGGGGAAACACAGGGGGAGGCGGAGGGAGCAGGAGGCAGGGCAGGGCAGGGCAGGGCAGGGCAGGGCAGGGCAGGGGTAGGGCAGGGCAGGGCAGGGCAGGGCAGGGCAGGGGTAGAGGATGTCGGCGCGAGAGGAGTTCCCCTGGAGGCCACCGGCCGGCCACAGAGGCCGGGCACCGGGACCTGGGCCAGGACAGCCCTTCGGGACGGGGTCCTGGCCCTTGCGTGGGGCAGGAGGGACAGTGCAGAGAACCCGCGCAAGGAGGCGACGCAAAGACACACGACAGATGCAAGAGGGAAGGAAGAGAGGACGGCGCAAGGACGCAGGGGGGTGGCCCGGGCACGGCCCTCGGCCATGAAGGCCGGGCCGGGCTGTTTTGGCCAGCCCAGGCCAGGACACCCTTTCGGGACGGGGTCCTGGCCTCTCACTGGATTGGGGGGTTGCGGGGAAGCACAGGGGGAGGCGGAGGGTAGGGCAGGGCAGGGCAGGGCAGGGGTAGGGGTAGAGGATGTCGGCACAAGCAGAGTCTGGCCAAGGACGCCCTTTCGGGATGGGGTCCTGGACTGACTCAAGCCAAGGGGACAGACGAGGGCATCACCGGGGTCAAGCTTTTGATGTGCGGGTGGCAAGATGGCCAGTGGAGGCGAGTGAGCCTCCGCAGCCACAGAGCAGGCCATGAAGACCTGGCACAAGGCTGTGACCAAAAGCCCCAAACCGGGATCGGGGTCCTGGCCAGTCCCGCCTTTGGGTGGAAGGGAGGGGGTGCGAGGGACTGGGCAGGGACAGGAAGGATGTCAGGGGAAGGGCAGCAGGTAGTGAGGGGAGGCCGGGGAGGGGCAGGGGGTTAGGAGGGAGGGAAGGACACAAGAGAGCGGGAGGCAGGGTCAGCGCAAGCAGAGTTCCCCTGGAGGCCACCGGCCGGCCACAGAGGCCGGGCACGGGGACCTGGGCCAGGACAGCCCTTCGGGACGGGGTCCTGGCCCTTGCGTGGGGCAGGAGGGACAGTGCAGAGAACCCGTGCAAGGAGGCGACGCAAAGACGCACGAGAGATGCAAGAGGGAAGGAAGAGAGGACGGCGCAAGGACGCAGGGGGGTGGCCCGGGCACGGCCCTCGGCCATGAAGGCCGGGCCGGGCTGTTTGGGCCAGCCCAGGCCAGGACACCCTTTCGGGACGGGGTCCTGGCCTCTCACTGGATTGGGGGGTTGCGGGGAAACACAGGGGGAGGCGGAGGGAGCACGAGGCAGGGCAGGGCAGGGCAGGGCAGGGGTAGGGCAGGGCAGGGCAGGGCAGGGGTAGAGGATGTCGGCGCGAGAGGAGTTCCCCTGGAGGCCACCGGCCGGCCACAGAGGCCGGGCACCGGGACCTGGGCCAGGACAGCCCTTCGGGACGGGGTCCTGGCCCTTGCGTGGGGCAGGAGGGACAGTGCAGAGAACCCGCGCAAGGAGGCGACGCAAAGACGCACGAGAGAGGCAAGAGGGAAGGAAGAGAGGACGGCGCAAGGACGCAGGGTGGTGGCCCGGGCACGGCCCTCGGCCATGAAGGCCGGGCCGGGCTGTTTGGTCCAGCCCAGGCCAGGACACCCTTTCGGGACGGGGTCCTGGCCTCTCACTGGATTGGGCGGTTGCGTGGAAACACAAGGGGAGGCGGAGGGAGCAGGAGGCAGGGAAGGGCAGGGCAGGGCAGGGCAGGGCAGGGGTAGGGCAGGGCAGGGCAGGGCAGGGCAGGGGTAGAGGATGTCGGCGCGAGAGGAGTTCCCCTGGAGGCCACCGGCCGGCCACAGAGGCTGGGCACGGGGACCTGGGCCAGGACAGCCCTTCGGGACGGGGTCCTGGCCCTTGCGTGGGGCAGGAGGGACAGTGCAGAGAACCCGCGCGAGGAGGCGACGCAAAGACGCACGAGAGAGGCAAGAGGGAAGGAAGAGAGGACGGCGCAAGGACGCAGGGGGGTGGCCCGGGCACGGCCCTCGGCCATGAAGGCCGGGCCGGGCTGTTTGGGCCAGCCCAGGCCAGGACACCCTTTCGGGACGGGGTCCTGGCCTCTCACTGGATTGGGGGGTTGCGGGGAAACACAGGGGGAGGCGGAGGGAGCAGGAGGCAGGGCAGGGCAGGGCAGGGCAGGGCAGGGCAGGGGTAGGGCAGGGCAGGGCAGGGCAGGGCAGGGGTAGGGCAAGGCAGGGCAGGGCAGGGTTAGAGGATGTCGGCGCGAGAGGAGTTCCCATGGAGGCCACCGGCCGGCCACACAGGCCGGGCACCGGGACCTGGGCCAGGACAGCCCTTCGGGACGGGGTCCTGGCCCTTGCGTGGGGCAGGAGGGACAGTGCAGAGAACCCGCGCAAGGAGGCGACGCAAAGACGCACGAGAGAGGCAAGAGGGAAGGAAGAGAGGACGGCGCAAGGACGCAGGGGGGTGGCCCGGGCACGGCCCTCGGCCATGAAGGCCGGGCCGGGCTGTTTGGGCCAGCCCAGGCCAGGACACCCTTTCGGGACGGGGTCCTGGCCTCTCACTGGATTGGGCGGTTGCGGGGAAACACAGGGGGAGGCGGAGGGAGCACGAGGCAGGGCAGGGCAGGGCAGGGCAGGGCAGGGCAGGGGTAGGGCAGGGCAGGGCAGGGCAGGGGTAGAGGATGTCGGCGCAAGAGGAGTTCCCCTGGAGGCCACCGGCCGGCCACAGAGGCCGGGCACGGGGACCTGGGCCAGGACAGCCCTTCGGGACGGGGTCCTGGCCCTTGCGTGGGGCAGGAGGGACAGTGCAGAGAACCCGTGCAAGGAGGCGACGCAAAGACGCACGAGAGATGCAAGAGGGAAGGAAGAGAGGACGGCGCAAGGACGCAGGGGGGTGGCCCGGGCACGGCCCTCGGCCATGAAGGCCGGGCCGGGCTGTTTGGGCCAGCCCAGGCCAGGACACCCTTTCGGGACGGGGTCCTGGCCTCTCACTGGATTGGGGGGTTGCGGGGAAACACAGGGGGAGGCGGAGGGAGCAGGAGGTAGGGAAGGGCAGGGCAGGGCAGGGCTGGGCAGGGGTAGGGCAGGGCAGGGCAGGGCAGGGGTAGAGGATGTCGGCGCGAGAGGAGTTCCCCTGGAGGCCACCGGCCGGCCACAGAGGCCGGGCACGGGGACCTGGGCCAGGACAGCCCTTTGGCACGGGGTCCTGGCCCTTGCGTGGGGCAGGAGGGACAGTGCAGAGAACCCGCGCAAGGAGGCGACGCAAAGACGCACGAGAGAGGCAAGAGGGAAGGAAGAGAGGACGGCGCAAGGACGCAGGGGGGTGGCCCGGGCACGGCCCTCGGCCATGAAGGCCGGGCCGGGCTGTTGGGCCAGCCCAGGCCAGGACACCCTTTCGGGACGGGGTCCTGGCCTCTCACTGGATTGAGGGGTTGCGGGGAAACACAGGGGGAGGCGGAGGGAGCACGAGGCAGGGCAGGGCAGGGCAGGGCAGGGGTAGGGCAGGGCAGGGCAGGGCAGGGGTAGAGGATGTCGGCGCGAGAGGAGTTCCCCTGGAGGCCACCGGCCGGCCACAGAGGACGGGCACCGGGACCTGGGCCAGGACAGCCCTTCGGGACGGGGTCCTGGCCCTTGCGTGGGGCAGGAGGGACAGTGCAGAGAACCCGCGCAAGGAGGCGACGCAAAGACGCACGAGAGAGGCAAGAGGGAAGGAAGAGAGGACGGCGCAAGGACGCAGGGTGGTGGCCCGGGCACGGCCCTCGGCCATGAAGGCCGGGCCGGGCTGTTTGGTCCAGCCCAGGCCAGGACACCCTTTCGGGACGGGGTCCTGGCCTCTCACTGGATTGGGCGGTTGCGTGGAAACACAAGGGGAGGCGGAGGGAGCAGGAGGCAGGGAAGGGCAGGGCAGGGCAGGGCAGGGCAGGGGTAGGGCAGGGCAGGGCAGGGCAGGGCAGGGGTAGAGGATGTCGGCGCGAGAGGAGTTCCCCTGGAGGCCACCGGCCGGCCACAGAGGCTGGGCACGGGGACCTGGGCCAGGACAGCCCTTCGGGACGGGGTCCTGGCCCTTGCGTGGGGCAGGAGGGACAGTGCAGAGAACCCGCGCAAGGAGGCGACGCAAAGACGCACGAGAGAGGCAAGAGGGAAGGAAGAGAGGACGGCGCAAGGACGCAGGGTGGTGGCCCGGGCACGGCCCTCGGCCATGAAGGCCGGGCCGGGCTGTTTGGTCCAGCCCAGGCCAGGACACCCTTTCGGGACGGGGTCCTGGCCTCTCACTGGATTGGGCGGTTGCGTGGAAACACAAGGGGAGGCGGAGGGAGCAGGAGGCAGGGAAGGGCAGGGCAGGGCAGGGCAGGGCAGGGGTAGGGCAGGGCAGGGCAGGGCAGGGCAGGGGTAGAGGATGTCGGCGCGAGAGGAGTTCCCCTGGAGGCCACCGGCCGGCCACAGAGGCTGGGCACGGGGACCTGGGCCAGGACAGCCCTTCGGGACGGGGTCCTGGCCCTTGCGTGGGGCAGGAGGGACAGTGCAGAGAACCCGCGCAAGGAGGCGACGCAAAGACGCACGAGAGAGGCAAGAGGGAAGGAAGAGAGGACGGCGCAAGGACGCAGGGTGGTGGCCCGGGCACGGCCCTCGGCCATGAAGGCCGGGCCGGGCTGTTTGGTCCAGCCCAGGCCAGGACACCCTTTCGGGACGGGGTCCTGGCCTCTCACTGGATTGGGCGGTTGCGTGGAAACACAAGGGGAGGCGGAGGGAGCAGGAGGCAGGGAAGGGCAGGGCAGGGCAGGGCAGGGCAGGGGTAGGGCAGGGCAGGGCAGGGCAGGGCAGGGGTAGAGGATGTCGGCGCGAGAGGAGTTCCCCTGGAGGCCACCGGCCGGCCACAGAGGCTGGGCACGGGGACCTGGGCCAGGACAGCCCTTCGGGACGGGGTCCTGGCCCTTGCGTGGGGCAGGAGGGACAGTGCAGAGAACCCGCGCGAGGAGGCGACGCAAAGACGCACGAGAGAGGCAAGAGGGAAGGAAGAGAGGACGGCGCAAGGACGCAGGGGGGTGGCCCGGGCACGGCCCTCGGCCATGAAGGCCGGGCCGGGCTGTTTGGGCCAGCCCAGGCCAGGACACCCTTTCGGGACGGGGTCCTGGCCTCTCACTGGATTGGGGGGTTGCGGGGAAACACAGGGGGAGGCGGAGGGAGCAGGAGGCAGGGCAGGGCAGGGCAGGGCAGGGCAGGGCAGGGGTAGGGCAGGGCAGGGCAGGGCAGGGCAGGGGTAGGGCAGGGCAGGGCAGGGCAGGGTTAGAGGATGTCGGCGCGAGAGGAGTTCCCCTGGAGGCCACCGGCCGGCCACACAGGCCGGGCACCGGGACCTGGGCCAGGACAGCCCTTCGGGACGGGGTCCTGGCCCTTGCGTGGGGCAGGAGGGACAGTGCAGAGAACCCGCGCAAGGAGGCGACGCAAAGACGCACGAGAGAGGCAAGAGGGAAGGAAGAGAGGACGGCGCAAGGACGCAGGGGGGTGGCCCGGGCACGGCCCTCGGCCATGAAGGCCGGGCCGGCTGTTTGGGCCAGCCCAGGCCAGGACACCCTTTCGGGACGGGGTCCTGGCCTCTCACTGGATTGGGGGGTTGCGGGGAAGCACAGGGGGAGGCGGAGGGTAGGGCAGGGCAGGGCAGGGCAGGGGTAGGGGTAGAGGATGTCGGCACAAGCAGAGTCTGGCCAAGGACGCCCTTTCGGGATGGGGTCCTGGACTGACTCAAGCCAAGGGGGACAGACGAGGGCATCACCGGGGGTCAAGCTTTTGATGTGCGGGTGGCAAGATGGCCAGTGGAGGCGAGTGAGCCTCCGCAGCCACAGAGCAGGCCATGAAGACCTGGCACAAGGCTGTGACCAAAAGCCCCAAACCGGGATCGGGGTCCTGGCCAGTCCCGCCTTTGGGTGGAAGGGAGGGGGTGCGAGGGACTGGGCAGGGACAGGAAGGATGTCAGGGGAAGGGCAGCAGGTAGTGAGGGGAGGCCGGGGAGGGGCAGGGGGTTAGGAGGGAGGGAAGGACACAAGAGAGCGGGAGGCAGGGTCAGCGCAAGCAGAGTTCCCAGGAAGGCCACCGGTCGGGCCACAGAGGCCGGCACGGGGACCTGGGCCAGGACAGCCCTTCGGGACGGGGGTCCTGGCCTCTCACTGGATTGGGGGGTTGCGGGGAAACACAGGGGGAGGCGGAGAGTAGGGCAGGGCAGGGCAGGGCAGGGCAGGGCAGGGCAGGGGTAGGGCAGGGCAGGGCAGGGCAGGGCAGGGGGTAGAGGATGTCGGCGCGAGAGGAGTTCCCCTGGAGGCCACCGGCCGGCCACAGAGGCCGGGCACGGGGACCTGGGCCAGGACAGCCCTTCGGGACGGGGTCCTGGCCCTTGCGTGGGGCAGGAGGGACAGTGCAGAGAACCCGCGCGAGGGAGGCGACGCAAAGACGCACGAGAGAGGCAAGAGGGAAGGAAGAGAGGACGGCGCAAGGACGCAGGGGGGGTGGCCCGGGCACGGCCCTCGGCCATGAAGGCCGGGCCGGGCTGTTTGGGCCAGCCCAGGCCAGGACACCCTTTCGGGACGGGGTCCTGGCCTCTCACTGGATTGGGGGGTTGCGGGGAAACACAGGGGGAGGCGGAGGGAGCAGGAGGCAGGGCAGGGCAGGGCAGGGCAGGGCAGGGGCAGGGCAGGGGTAGGGCAGGGCAGGGCAGGGCAGGGCAGGGCAGGGGTAGAGGATGTCGGCGCGAGAGGAGTTCCCCTGGAGGCCACCGCGCGGCCACAGAGGCCGGGCACCGGGACCTGGGCCAGGACAGCCCTTCGGGACGGGGGTCCTGGCCCTTGCGTGGGGCAGGAGGGACAGTGCAGAGAACCCGCGCAAGGAGGCGACGCAAAGACGCACGAGAGAGGCAAGAGGGAAGGAAGAGAGGACGGCGCAAGGACGCAGAGGGGTGGCCCGGGCACGGCCCTCGGCCATGAAGGCCGGGCCGGGCTGTTTGGGCCAGCCCAGGCCAGGACACCCTTTCGGGACGGGGTCCTGGCCTCTCACTGGATTGGGGGGTTGCGGGGAAACACAGGGGGAGGCGGAGGAAGCAGGAGGCAGGGAAGGGCAGGGCAGGGCAGGGCAGGGCAGGGGTAGGGCAGGGCAGGGCAGGGCAGGGGTAGAGGATGTCGGCGCGAGAGGAGTTCCCCTGGAGGCCACCGGCCGGCCACAGAGGCCGGGCACGGGGACCTGGGCCAGGACAGCCCTTCGGGACGGGGTCCTGGCCCTTGCGTGGGGCAGGAGGGACAGTGCAGAGAACCCGCGCAAGGAGGCGACGCAAAGACGCACGAGAGAGGCAAGAGGGAAGGAAGAGAGGACGGCGCAAGGACGCAGGGGGGTGGCCCGGGCACGGCCCTCGGCCATGAAGGCCGGGCCGGGCTGTTTGGGCCAGCCCAGGCCAGGACACCCTTTCGGGACGGGGTCCTGGCCTCTCACTGGATTGGGGGGTTGCGGGGAAACACAGGGGGAGGCGGAGGGAGCAGGAGGCAGGGAAGGGCAGGGCAGGGCAGGGCAGGGCAGGGGTAGGGCAGGGCAGGGCAGGGCAGGGGTAGAGGATGTCGGCGCGAGAGGAGTTCCCCTGGAGGCCACCGGCCGGCCACAGAGGCCGGGCACGGGGACCTGGGCCAGGACAGCCCTTCGGGACGGGGGTCCTGGCCCTTGCGTGGGGCAGGAGGGACAGTGCAGAGAACCCGCGCAAGGAGGCGACGCAAAGACGCACGAGAGAGGCAAGAGGGAAGGAAGAGAGGACGGCGCAAGGACGCAGGGGGGTGGCCCGGGCACGGCCCTCGGCCATGAAGGCCGGGCCGGGCTGTTTGGGCCAGCCCAGGCCAGGACACCCTTTCGGGACGGGGGTCCTGGCCTCTCACTGGATTGGGGGGTTGCGGGGAAACACAGGGGGAGGCGGAGGGAGCAGGAGGCAGGGCAGGGCAGGGCAGGGCAGGGCAGGGCAGGGGTAGGGCAGGGCAGGGCAGGGCAGGGCAGGGGTAGGGCAGGGCAGGGCAGGGCAGGGTTAGAGGATGTCGGCGCGAGAGGAGTTCCCCTGGAGGCCACCGGCCGGCCACACAGGCCGGGCACCGGGACCTGGGCCAGGACAGCCCTTCGGGACGGGGTCCTGGCCCTTGCGTGGGGCAGGAGGGACAGTGCAGAGAACCCGCGCAAGGAGGCGACGCAAAGACGCACGAGAGAGGCAAGAGGGAAGGAAGAGAGGACGGCGCAAGGGACGCAGGGGGGTGGGCCCGGGCACGGCCCTCGGCCATGAAGGCCGGGCCGGGCTGTTTGGGCCAGCCCAGGCCAGGACACCCTTTCGGGACGGGGTCCTGGCCTCTCACTGGATTGGGGGGGTTGCGGGGAAGCACAGGGGGAGGCGGAGGGTAGGGCAGGGCAGGGCAGGGCAGGGGTAGGGGTAGAGGATGTCGGCACAAGCAGAGTCTGGCCAAGGACGCCCCTTTCGGGATGGGGGTCCTGGACTGACTCAAGCCAAGGGGACAGACGAGGGCATCACCGGGGTCAAGCTTTTGATGTGCGGGTGGCAAGATGGCCAGTGGAGGCGAGTGAGCCTCCGCAGCCACAGAGCAGGCCATGAAGACCTGGCACAAGGCTGTGACCAAAAGCCCCAAACCGGGATCGGGGTCCTGGCCAGTCCCGCCTTTGGGTGGAAGGGAGGGGGTGCGAGGGACTGGGCAGGGACAGGAAGGATGTCAGGGGAAGGGCAGCAGGTAGTGAGGGGAGGCCGGGGAGGGGCAGGGGGTTAGGAGGGAGGGAAGGACACAAGAGAGCGGGAGGCAGGGTCAGCGCAAGCAGAGTTCCCAGGAAGGCCACCGGTCGGGCCACAGAGGCCGGGCACGGGGACCTGGGCCAGGACAGCCCTTCGGGACGGGGTCCTGGCCTCTCACTGGATTGGGGGGTTGGGGGGAAACACAGGGGGAGGCGGAGAGTAGGGGCAGGGCAGGGCAGGGCAGGGGTAGGGCAGGGCAGGGCAGGGCAGGGCAGGGCAGGGGTAGAGGATGTCGGCGCGAGAGGAGTTCCCCTGGAGGCCACCGGCCGGCCACAGAGGCCGGGCACGGGGACCTGGGCCAGGACAGCCCTTCGGGACGGGGGTCCTGGCCCTTGCGTGGGGCAGGAGGGACAGTGCAGAGAACCCGCGCAAGGAGGCGACGCAAAGACGCACGAGAGAGGCAAGAGGGAAGGAAGAGAGGACGGCGCAAGGACGCAGGGGGGTGGCCCGGGCACGGCCCTCGGCCATGAAGGCCGGGCCGGGCTGTTTGGGCCAGCCCAGGCCAGGACACCCTTTCGGGACGGGGTCCTGGCCTCTCACTGGATTGGGGGGTTGCGGGGGAAACACAGGGGGAGGCGGAGGGAGCAGGAGGCAGGGCAGGGCAGGGCAGGGCAGGGCAGGGCAGGGCAGGGGTAGGGCAGGGCAGGGCAGGGGCAGGGCAGGGCAGGGGTAGAGGATGTCGGCGCGAGGAGGAGTTCCCCTGGAGGCCACCGGCCGGCCACAGAGGCCGGGCACCGGACCTGGGCCAGGACAGCCCTTCGGGACGGGGTCCTGGCCCTTGCGTGGGGCAGGAGGGACAGTGCAGAGAACCCGCGCAAGGAGGCGACGCAAAGACGCACGAGAGAGGCAAGAGGGAAGGAAGAGAGGACGGCGCAAGGACGCAGGGGGGTGGCCCGGGCACGGCCCTCGGCCATGAAGGCCGGGCCGGGCTGTTTGGGCCAGCCCAGGCCAGGACACCCTTTCGGGACGGGGTCCTGGCCTCTCACTGGATTGGGGGGTTGCGGGGAAACACAGGGGGAGGCGGAGGAAGCAGGAGGCAGGGAAGGGCAGGGCAGGGCAGGGCAGGGCAGGGGTAGGGCAGGGCAGGGCAGGGCAGGGGTAGAGGATGTCGGCGCGAGAGGAGTTCCCCTGGAGGCCACCGGCCGGCCACAGAGGCCGGGCACGGGGACCTGGGCCAGGACAGCCCTTCGGGACGGGGTCCTGGCCCTTGCGTGGGGCAGGAGGGGACAGTGCAGAGAACCCGCGCAAGGAGGCGACGCAAAGACGCACGAGAGAGGCAAGAGGGAAGGAAGAGAGGACAGCGCAAGGACGCAGGGGGGTGGCCCGGGCACGGCCCTCGGCCATGAAGGCCGGGCCGGGCTGTTTGGGCCAGCCCAGGCCAGGACACCCTTTCGGGACGGGGTCCTGGCCTCTCACTGGATTGGGCGGTTGCGGGGAAACACAGGGGGAGGCGGAGGGAGCACGAGGCAGGGCAGGGCAGGGCAGGGCAGGGCAGGGCAGGGGTAGGGCAGGGCAGGGCAGGGCAGGGGTAGAGGATGTCGGCGCAAGAGGAGTTCCCCTGGAGGCCACCGGCCGGCCACAGAGGCCGGGCACGGGGACCTGGGCCAGGACAGCCCTTCGGGACGGGGTCCTGGCCCTTGCGTGGGGCAGGAGGGACAGTGCAGAGAACCCGTGCAAGGAGGCGACGCAAAGACGCACGAGAGATGCAAGAGGGAAGGAAGAGAGGACGGCGCAAGGACGCAGGGGGGTGGCCCCGGGCACGGCCCTCGGCCATGAAGGCCGGGCCGGGCTGTTTGGGCCAGCCCAGGCCAGGACACCCTTTCGGGACGGGGTCCTGGCCTCTCACTGGATTGGGGGGTTGCGGGGAAACACAGGGGGAGGCGGAGGGAGCAGGAGGTAGGGAAGGGCAGGGCAGGGCAGGGCTGGGCAGGGGTAGGGCAGGGCAGGGCAGGGCAGGGGTAGAGGATGTCGGCGCGAGAGGAGTTCCCCTGGAGGCCACCGGCCGGCCACAGAGGCCGGGCACGGGGACCTGGGCCAGGACAGCCCTTCGGGACGGGGGTCCTGGCCCTTGCGTGGGGCAGGAGGGACAGTGCAGAGAACCCGCGCAAGGAGGCGACGCAAAGACGCACGAGAGAGGCAAGAGGGAAGGAAGAGAGGACGGCGCAAGGACGCAGGGGGGTGGCCCGGGCACGGCCCTCGGCCATGAAGGCCGGGCCGGGCTGTTTGGGCCAGCCCAGGCCAGGACACCCTTTCGGGACGGGGTCCTGGCCTCTCACTGGATTGGGGGGTTGCGGGGAAACACAGGGGGAGGCGGAGGGAGCACGAGGCAGGGCAGGGCAGGGCAGGGCAGGGGTAGGGCAGGGCAGGGCAGGGCAGGGCAGGGGTAGAGGATGTCGGCGCGAGAGGAGTTCCCCTGGAGGCCACCGGCCGGCCACAGAGGCCGGGCACCGGGACCTGGGCCAGGACAGCCCTTCGGGACGGGGTCCTGGCCTTGCGTGGGGCAGGAGGGACAGTGCAGAGAACCCGCGCAAGGAGGCGACGCAAAGACGCACGAGAGAGGCAAGAGGGAAGGAAGAGAGGACGGCGCAAGGACGCAGGGGGTGGCCCGGGCACGGCCCTCGGCCATGAAGGCCGGGCCGGGCTGTTTGGGCCAGCCCAGGCCAGGACACCCTTTCGGGACGGGGTCCTGGCCTCTCACTGGATTGGGGGGTTGCGGGGAAGCACAGGGGGAGGCGGAGGGTAGGGCAGGGCAGGGCAGGGCAGGGGTAGGGGTAGAGGATGTCGGCACAAGCAGAGTCTGGCCAAGGACGCCCTTTCGGGATGGGGTCCTGGACTGACTCAAGCCAAGGGGACAGACGAGGGCATCACCGGGGACAAGCTTTTGATGTGCGGGTGGCAAGATGGCCAGTGGAGGCGAGTGAGCCTCCGCAGCCACAGAGCAGGCCATGAAGACCTGGCACAAGGCTGTGACCAAAAGCCCCAAACCGGGATCGGGGTCCTGGCCAGTCCCGCCTTTGGGTGGAAGGGAGGGGGTGCGAGGGGACTGGGCAGGGACAGGAAGGATGTCAGGGGAAGGGCAGCAGGTAGTGAGGGGAGGCCGGGGAGGGGCAGGGGGTTAGGAGGGAGGGAAGGACACAAGAGAGCGGGAGGCAGGGTCAGCGCAAGCAGAGTTCCCAGGAAGGCCACCGGTCGGGCCACAGAGGCCGGGCACGGGGACCTGGGCCAGGACAGCCCTTCGGGACGGGGTCCTGGCCTCTCACTGGATTGGGGGGTTGCGGGGAAACACAGGGGGAGGCGGAGAGTAGGGCAGGGCAGGGCAGGGCAGGGGGTAGGGCAGGGCAGGGCAGGGCAGGGCAGGGGTAGAGGATGTCGGCGCGAGAGGAGTTCCCCTGGAGGCCACCGGCCGGCCACAGAGGCCGGGCACGGGGACCTGGGCCAGGACAGCCCTTCGGGACGGGGTCCTGGCCCTTGCGTGGGGCAGGAGGGACAGTGCAGAGAACCCGCGCGAGGAGGCGACGCAAAGACGCACGAGAGAGGCAAGAGGGAAGGAAGAGAGGACGGCGCAAGGACGCAGGGGGGTGGCCCGGGCACGGCCCTCGGCCATGAAGGCCGGGCCGGGCTGTTTGGGCCAGCCCAGGCCAGGACACCCTTTCGGGACGGGGTCCTGGCCTCTCACTGGATTGGGGGGTTGCGGGGAAACACAGGGGGAGGCGGAGGGAGCAGGAGGCAGGGCAGGGCAGGGCAGGGCAGGGCAGGGGTAGGGCAGGGCAGGGCAGGGCAGGGCAGGGCAGGGGTAGAGGATGTCGGCGCGAGAGGAGTTCCCCTGGAGGCCACCGGCCGGCCACAGAGGCCGGGCACCGGGACCTGGGCCAGGACAGCCCTTCGGGACGGGGGTCCTGGCCCTTGCGTGGGGCAGGAGGGACAGTGCAGAGAACCCGCGCAAGGAGGCGACGCAAAGACACACGACAGATGCAAGAGGGAAGGAAGAGAGGACGGCGCAAGGACGCAGGGGGGTGGCCCGGGCACGGCACTCGGCCATGAAGGCCGGGCCGGGCTGTTTGGGCCAGCCCAGGCCAGGACACCCTTTCGGGACGGGGTCCTGGCCTCTCACTGGATTGGGGGGTTGCGGGGAAACACAGGGGGAGGCGGAGGAAGCAGGAGGCAGGGAAGGGCAGGGCAGGGCAGGGCAGGGCAGGGGTAGGGCAGGGCAGGGCAGGGCAGGGGTAGAGGATGTCGGCGCGAGAGGAGTTCCCCTGGAGGCCACCGGCCGGCCACAGAGGCCGGGCACGGGGACCTGGGCCAGGACAGCCCTTCGGGACGGGGTCCTGGCCCTTGCGTGGGGCAGGAGGGACAGTGCAGAGAACCCGCGCAAGGAGGCGACGCAAAGACGCACGAGAGAGGCAAGAGGGAAGGAAGAGAGGACGGCGCAAGGACGCAGGGGGGGGGCCCGGGCACGGCCCTCGGCCATGAAGGCCGGGCCGGGCTGTTTGGGCCAGCCCAGGCCAGGACACCCTTTCGGGACGGGGTCCTGGCCTCTCACTGGATTGGGGGGTTGCGGGGAAGCACAGGGGGAGGCGGAGGGTAGGGCAGGGCAGGGCAGGGCAGGGGTAGGGGTAGAGGATGTCGGCACAAGCAGAGTCTGGCCAAGGACGCCCTTTCGGGATGGGGTCCTGGACTGACTCAAGCAAGGGGACAGACGAGGGCATCACCGGGGACAAGCTTTTGATGTGCGGGTGGCAAGATGGCCAGTGGAGGCGAGTGAGCCTCCGCAGCCACAGAGCAGGCCATGAAGACCTGGCACAAGGCTGTGACCAAAAGCCCCAAACCGGGATCGGGGTCCTGGCCAGTCCCGCCTTTGGGTGGAAGGGAGGGGGGTGCGAGGGACTGGGCAGGGACAGGAAGGATGTCAGGGGAAGGGCAGCAGGTAGTGAGGGGAGGCCGGGGAGGGGCAGGGGGTTAGGAGGGAGGGAAGGACACAAGAGAGCGGGAGGCAGGGTCAGCGCAAGCAGAGTTCCCAGGAAGGCCACCGGTCGGGCCACAGAGGCCGGGCACGGGGACCTGGGCCAGGACAGCCCTTCGGGACGGGGTCCTGGCCTCTCACTGGATTGGGGGGTTGCGGGGAAACACAGGGGGAGGCGGAGAGTAGGGCAGGGCAGGGCAGGGCAGGGGTAGGGCAGGGCAGGGCAGGGCAGGGCAGGGGTAGAGGATGTCGGCGCGAGAGGAGTTCCCCTGGAGGCCACCGGCCGGCCACAGAGGCCGGGCACGGGACCTGGGCCAGGACAGCCCTTCGGGACGGGGTCCTGGCCCTTGCGTGGGGCAGGAGGGACAGTGCAGAGAACCCGCGCGAGGAGGCGACGCAAAGACGCACGAGAGAGGCAAGAGGGAAGGAAGAGAGGACGGCGCAAGGACGCAGGGGGGTGGCCGGGCACGGCCCTCGGCCATGAAGGCCGGGCCGGGCTGTTTGGGCCAGCCCAGGCCAGGACACCCTTTCGGGACGGGGTCCTGGCCTCTCACTGGATTGGGGGGGTTGCGGGGAAACACAGGGGGAGGCGGAGA